>NW_026643252.1:0-1309172 GCF_028829765.1 Penicillium waksmanii
GTATATTTTTCGATCGGGCTTTTTAGAAGTTTGATTAGAATTATCTAAACTATCCTTCTATCAGGTTTAATAGAATAATTTCTAGTAGGAAGGGTAAAACCCTAAGGGGTCTGATTTTGGTAGGTGATTTTTTGATGGGGTATGCCAAGACCAGGACCGACGGGTAGTCTATACCCTTTTTCGGCTAGCTTTCTAAGCCTAGGGTTTCTGCCTTAGCTATAAGGTATTAGAGGGTTTTTAGGTAGGGAGTAGGGTTACTGTTTATTGGCTAACCACTAAAGCTAACTAAATCTGGTTTGTACTACTAGATAGGTAAGCTTAGTTAGTAGGGATTAAGAAGGCTATAATTATATAAGCAGGGTCTAGAGAGATAGAAAATAGTATAAAAGAGGTCTGGAAACTTTTAGTCTGCTGACTAATATTAATTTATATTGGGTGATAGAGGGGAATTTAGGGGGATACAGCAGAGCAGAGGTCAAAAAATAACGTGACTTTGCCTCACCTTCGTTCGTATTAATAAGCTACAAAATTAACGTTATTTACAATTCATATCCTCGTGTGGTTGGTGAGACTGGCGGGAAGAACTGGGGCGTGGTTCATTCGTCTGCGGATATAAGGAGCGCGGCACTGAATACAATCCGTGCAGCATTTGAGTACCAGGGCCAGAAGTGCTCAGCCAACTCACGGGTCTATGTTGCTGAGTCGGTCTGGCCAGAATTCAAGGACCATTTACAGAAAGAAATTGCTGCATTGAAGACCGGTCCTGTGGAGGACTACGGCAACTTTGTTAACCCGGTCATCCACGAACGGTCCTTCGACAAGCTCAACAAAGTTATTGAAGACGCAAAGAACGATCCTGAGCTGGAGCTAATTGCCGGTGGAAAGGTATCAAAAGAAGAAGGGTTCTACATTCATCCTACAGTGTACCAGACCAGTAACCCGCGCCATGATATCATGTCTCGTGAACTGTTTGGCCCTATCCTAGGTATCTATGTCTTCCCTGGTAATAAGTGGGAGGAAACACTCAAGACAGTGGATACTACCTCCCGCTATGCTCTCACGGGCAGTATCTTCGCCAAAGACCCCTATGCTAGTCGCCAGGCGCAGACCATCTTGAAGCATGCCGCGGGAATGCTCTATCTTAATACAAAATGTACCGGCTCTGTCGTGGCCCAGCAGCCTTTTGGTGGTAGTCGGGACTCTGGCACGAATGACAAGACAGGCACAATGGCTCACTTGCTAAGATTCGTGAGCACTCGGACTATTAAGGAGGAATATGTCCCGTTGGAGAGGGTGCAGTATCCTTCTAATGAGGTTTGATAGGCTGTACGATGTTAGCCAGAGAGTGTGTGCAAATAGTTTTTGTTAGTCAATATACGATCGTTTCACTAGCTCAACGTGTTCTTCCGACAGTAAATCAGAAGCAACCCCACGTACTTGGAGACGTGGAGACGTGGGAGTATAGCACATCCAATATAACTACGGAGGGCCATCCCGACCCTTACAATCCATCTTCTGACACTGGTATGCCTGTCCAGGAGGATAATAAGATGATGAATACCACTACCAGTCAATGTGAACAGAGGATCTCGCCACATGACCTAGGCAAGGGCTCAAGATATGAATTAACCACCACTCACGAATTACTCAAAGGTCTCATTAAAAAAGAATTCTAGCCGTGGGACACTGAACAAGAACTCGCCCCTTCCTTCGATCGTACTTAAACGGCTTGACTATCGCTCCATCCCGTTTAAACAAGGACGCCATTGGCTTTGTCCTCCACCTTTGTTCTCTTTTCACGTCGAAGATTCTCATTAACCCAGAAATTGTCCAACTTGTCAGTTGCTACCTTCATCGTAACGTCGTTCACTTAGAGTAGCCGCGAAGTATCCAGTACACGTCCTGCTAGGGGCAAGTCTGTGCTGTACATCGAGATGGCTAAAAGCCGATAAGGTCAGACATAATCTAACCGCACACCAGTTGCGTCGGTCAGAGGAGACGAGAGGCGGTTTACCTTTGCCACTCTAATGGAGCACAATTGATCTTGAATGGCACCCGGAATGCCTGCAGAAGGCTCCGCTAAGCCTTCTTTTTGCGGAACGTGGTTGGTTAACCGTCGGTCGATTGAAAGCCAAGAGTGATGTGTGTCGGATGCCCATCCCGACTTGCACGACTGAGTGTCGGAACCACACCGGCATGATCCGGCGAGCGAGTTGATAATTGGCAACCCTGATGGATCTGTGTTAATTTGGAGATCTTCTAGCTGGATATATAATAATATCAGACATGCTCTCCGGCTCGCCAAATTCGCAAAGCAGGTTGAGGGATCTTTTGTGGTGACTCCTGTGTCTTGATATGTCAATTAGATCATATATGGTCATGATGAAATCTCGGTCTCTTTCCAACCCCCGCATTGGGTCGATGCCCAGCACTTTCCCACGGCACGGCATAACCTTCTGGCGGCACCGCTCGACTAAGTCGGCCTTGCATGATCCGGCAAGCAAGTCCGCTTCGTCGTCTCTCCTTCCTCCCTCAGAGGTACCCTCCATGGCAAGACTGCCGACTAAGATTATTCTGCGGTCGCTGGTCCTGACATCTCTCATGTCATCCAAACTACTCCTCAAGCCGTCCCTTGCTGCACTGGATATCATCACGAACTCAAAGTCAGCCATCCTCAACCCGGACCGCAATAGGATCCTTAATAAAATCATTCGCTGGACTGTATACGATCACTTCTGCGCCGGAACAAACCGCCAGGAAGTCTCCAAGACAGTTGCAGATATCAAGAAAATCGGATATCAAGGAGTTATTTTGGGTTATTCAAAGGAGATCACCGTTGACCCGACTGATGCTGTGGTCCATGATGGATCTGGCACGAAAGTATATAGCGATCGATGCTATGAAATTGTGGAAGAGTGGAAGAAGGGGACATTAAAAACTTTACGTATGGTTGGGGCGGGTGATTATCTGGCAGTCAAGTAAGTGTGCGGGTGGATTTGACCATTTAAAGGCCAACACTAATAGATATTCCAAGACTCACAGGTGCCGGTCCTATTTGTATCGACGCTATGGCAGAGAGAAAGCCTATGCCTCAGGTCGTGGCAAAGGCAATGGATGATATTTGCCTTGCTACCCGAGAGCAAGGATCACGTTTGTGGCTGGACGCTGAACAGCAGGTCCTCCAGCATGGACTCGATGACTGGGCTATTCAGATCATGAAGAAGCATAATAATTCTGGCCCGCCACTAGTATACAACACTATCCAAGGCTACCTCAAAGGATCAAAGGCAAACCTTGATCGTCATCTTACTCTAGCATCCGAGGGGGGGCTTTGGAGTGGGAATCAAGCTCGTCCGAGGAGCATACATTGAACATGAAATTCGTTCTCTCATCCACGACACCAAGGAAGAAACAGATCAGTCGTATGATCTTATCGCAGACACAATGATATGTCAACGAATGCCCGAGGGCTCTAAGCTCGATTTCCCGAATGCTGCTCTCTTCCTCGCCACACATAACGCTGCTAGTGCTGTCAAGGCAATTGCTGTACACCAAAAGCGACTCCTTGCAAACAAACCCACCATCCCACTAGAGTGTGGACAGGTCCAGGGGATGGCAGATGAGCTGAGTTGCGAGTTGGTGCAAAACTATGAGCGAGCTATGGAGCAGTCTAGAGAAGCAGATATGCCAGTTCCGAAGGCATTTAAGTGCATGGTCTGGGGCTCTGTTGCAGAGTGCATGCAATACCTTCATCGTCGGTCTATCGAGAATAAGGGTGTAGTTGAGAGAACCCAGCATATGGTAACTGCTTTGAAAAAAGAGCTTCGGCGCCGAATTTTTGGTTGAATCGTACCATATTAAAAAAATAAAAGCAGCGTGAACCAGAAGTTCGACGTACTTCTGCATCTTTGAATTGAATGGGCGCAATAAAGTGTCCAATATTAAAAGGATCTTAGTGTGGACGAACTTGAGCGGAACTAACTTCTAATGATTGGGACATGCAAAGGGAATTCTGCATAACTTGATAGAATATGATCCATCCCCATTGAATAACTTAAAAATCTCAGTATTATGAAGCGACCGTATTGCTTGCTCCTCTTAGAGTGAGTCGGCAGAGAAGGCAGGTTTGTGGAATAGAAAACGTGAAACCCAAAAAATTGACAATTTGCTACCAAGTAATCTTTTAGTATAGTCCATTTATGGCCGGTTAGTGACCACACGGATTGCCCAGTATGTTCTAAAGCAGAGTCTCGACCTGGGATGCTTCGATTAAGACTTTGCCGTCATGCATCAAACGAATCACATCAACCAGGCCTTTCCGGGTGGTCTGTATGCTTGACTGCGGGCTTGCGTCTGTAATTTGTGCATCGAATCCTATTCGAGACGAGGGTGCCAGTGTGAGGCCGCCTCCAGGGGCTATTTATGCCTACCAACTGACACTGCAGATGAGACTTGTTCATTTAGTGCCCAAATCCATGTAAGTGTAGATACCAACTGCTCGCTTACTCCCCACGGCTTACTATGATGCGGTTTATACCGCAGGTATCTACAGTGTTGGGCGATAAGTATGATGTGTCTTGCAACTCTGGAATTTTCATGTGCTGGGCAGAGCTTCAACGCTGACTGTTTAGCTCACACTAGTCCATCATCATGTGATTTATCTCAGTGATCTTAGGGTTTAGGGTTAATTGGATGTCAAGACCATTATGTATTCTACTGGATGTGATTTGGTTCAATGTTTTCCTGGATATTCCCATGATCCAATACGATTCGATAATGCACTCCTTTACAATGTTGCTACAGTTATAATCTAAGATTTGACAACAAGAGAGCACCAATAGTCTAAAACCCTTGGAACACCAGTATATTTCCTGTTATCTTCCTCATCCTCTCAGAACCCGGCTTCCATCTCAGTATAAGTGACCATTCCACGGTAAAATGTGAGGCAAGAGTTTCTTGACTATTCCGCTATGAAAGCCCAGCAGGGTAGTTTCAGGCGTTGTTGGCACAGGCCCAGGTATTGCTGCCACTGTCTTCGTGGATTGCCCTCCCAGAAACGTATAATCCCATTCCGGTCTATATCGATCAACGTCAGTCGCCGCCAAATGTGCAGTTTGAAAATCATCGCTTACCATGGCACAGCCGATTCCAAGGATGATAGCATTGCAAACAGTTAGAACAGTCTTTGAGCCAGTGGAAAAGTATTGTCCCTGTTCATATGCAACCAGAATATAGCGGGCAAAGAGTCTAGTGGCCGAGGTTAAAAGTTACTCTGTGTCCTAATTTGTGATTAGTGCTTTATCTTGACTTACAACTGAAGACACTCCCGAAGAGCGAACTCTAGTGTCTGTGTTAATACTATACTTCACTTGTGATTTCAGCTTGTGGAGACACTACCATGAGACTCAAAATGTTATTGAAGACCGGAATTGACTCCGCTATAATCCACGCAATGACCCAGATGATCAAACAAATTCCGATCCATGAACCAACTCCGACAATGTTGCGTTGATGCATATGGGCCGATCCTCGAAAAATACGTACGTAGACGTATTTACAGGCAACATGGCCAATAACAACACCAGCAATGATGACCTATCCTTGTTTAGTAGGCGAATAGTTGGAAATTGGAATACCTGCTCACAGTGGGAATGGCTAATCCGAAGGCAACCTTTTTCATAAGTGGACCAGCGGAGGACAATGCCGGGGATGCCAAATCAGGGCCGGCAAATCGATAGATCACGAGAGCAGTTACCAAGTACATGACTGTATCAACAGCTTGCAACATGGCCAGGGATTTAGGGAATGCTTTTGGATCCTCAGTTTCAGAAATGAATCCGAAAAAGGCGACATGGGCAACTATCAATGGGTTAGATATTGGCTTATGTTGTCGCACCCTCCCCTTATTTCCAAATTGGCAGCCATACTAAATGCAAAAATTATGTTTGTCACAGCCAAGAATGCCTCATAGAAACTGACTTCGCGGCTGGCGTCATTCTGAACGTGTCCTTTTGCCTGCACACCCATGGCAATCATAGTTACCAAAGTTGTAATAAATATACTTATAAACGCTGCAGATTATTATTTATTAGGTGTGAAAGTAGTCTAGAGACGTATTGGAGACTTAACATGTAATTGACATCCAATAGACCTTCTCCATGGTGCGCGGGATTGTGCCAATGAAGGAAATTATGAGTCCAACCACGGCAAATACGATGGTGCAGGCTCCATGGTCAGTAAGTGTGTTCATCAAAATAGAAAACGTTAGTATGTGGCTTGCCATGAGAAAAATCAGGAATAATAGTTGGCCCATGCCGAGGATCTCGCGTCCGGTCCGCCCTAAAAGAATTTCTCCTGCGTCGCCCATGCTGTGGACCTGGGGATATCGCAGTTTGAATTGCCCGATCACATATCCCGTGTACCATGACAGCCCGGACAGAAAGGTTATAAGTATCGCGGCCCTGTAAACGCATCAGTCTTCTATTGTGCAAGCAACCCTGATTACCCACGGTGCCATGCCTAAGGTCGCTACTGCAGAGGGAAGAGATAGGATTCCCAAGGAAATATTCTCGGCGATCATCACTTCAGAACTCAGTACTAAGTTGAGTGGTCGTTTTCGGAATTGGTATCTCACGCATGCCACATTGCCTGGGATTTCACGGGAAAGTGAGCTTCCATTCGGATGCGAGGGGTCGGGTCAAACATAAATACCACCACTTCATAGTCCGGTACTTGATCTCTGCCGTCTCTTCGTCTCCAAAAGGATCAGCGTCCGCAGTATTTGCTGGTTCTCCCTTTTTCATATCATCGTTTTGACCAGGGCTTCCAAGTCCTGACTCAATTTCCATGCCGTATAGATTAACCTGTTGTGAGGCAGACATGGCGGATTGAAGGAAATAAATTCAGATGAGAGCTTTAGCTAAAGAAGATTCCCAAGCGTTAAATTGAACTTAGGCCCAATGTAATGGGGACTGTAGCCTGCTGATTCGGGGATGCCACGGTATATAAGGGGGGAGATAAGCAGCCAACAGCCGACGAGAAAGGCTATACAAGGCAAGCTAGGGCGAACCGTTTTCCGTACGTAACACTTTGTTTCCCCGCAATCTACCCCAGCCTGGTCTTAACTTCTGGCTTATCTTGTTTTGAACAGTTTTCGGATCGTTAGAGCCTGCCCCGGCATGCTGTCATTCCAAGGTCGGGTACTTGGCCACTCAACTGTCCTTGCGGTTAACATAGAGCTACAGGGTAAGGCCTGGTGAGGGTGGTTCTTTTGGGAACTCAGTTCCCAATATTGACCTAACTGTAAATGTACTCTTTGGCAAATTTGTGAGAGAATGGTCCTCCTCACAAGGCGAGAGCAGGTCAGCGCAGCCATCGGCATGTCAACCGATGATTAGGGCAATTTCCCACTGCTACAGCTCCGGGCTAGGAAAGCCTATGATTGGTCTTATCAGTAGGCATCTTCAAATTCCCTCTTCCCAATCCGCCCCTTTTTGCTAATATTTGTCGCCAGGACTCAAAATCTCGTTCGGAGACATTGGATTAGAGCTCAGCCATTGAAACATTCCCGAATGAACTCTTCTGCGTCTGCTGCTGCCGTCGCCACCGCTACGGAAAGCGATACTGCGACAGCGCAAAAAAACTACAAGATTGTCCAGGACTTTGGCAACTTTGCAGAGACAGAAGCGCAGCGCCCGGATTTTGACCACTTAAAACCTGTTGAGGTGACCAAATCACCGTATCCCAAATGGACGTATGGAGAAGGAGTGCCAGACAACGGGGCAAGCCTGGCTCAAGAACACCATGAAATCGATCCCTATGCGCCAGATCGACCCATGATGAACAACTATCGCCTGCTGGTCTCGGGAATTGCACCCCGGCCAGTTGGTTTTCTAAGTACTGTCAATTCTAAAGGACAGAAGAATCTCTCGCCCTTCAGCTACTTTCAAGTTATCGATCATGACCCGCCCATGTTCATTGTGGGATTCTCGTCCCGTCCGGGCCGCGTCAAGGATACCTACCGCAACTTAAAGGAAACTGGAGAATGCGTTATCAATACTGTCTCTGAGAATATGATTGAAGCTGTCAATGCCAGCTCTATTGATGCGCCATACGGTGTATCAGAGTGGGACGTCTCGGGCCTTCATGAAGCACCGTCCACAACGGTGAAGCCTTCACGTGTTAAGGAGTCGGTGTTTAACATTGAAGGCAAAGTTATCGACATTAAAGAATTCAACGATCATCAACAGCCTGGGATGAGCCTTGCTGCTACTGTCCTCATCAAGGCCACTCGGTTTTGGGTCAAGGAAGGCACAGCCAATCCAGATTACAGCCATATCGACCTGGACAAATTGAGACCACTTGGACAACTTGGCGGTGTCTCCTATGGTCGTGTTGTGTCAACCTTCGAGAGACCTCGTAGTAAATGGGATGATGAGGTTCCCAAGAGTGAACTACTGGCAAAGTTGCACACGGCTAAACCCGAATAGTCGAGTGTGCTTGGCCACGACCCGGATCGTCGTGCTTCCCCGGGGTAATCCAGAGGCGTATGTTAGCATTGACTGTTAAATTGACTTAGAATATGTTGTAATCGTTTGTTGCTCCACTGCGATTTCTTCGGGCCATCCTGCAAAGAATGCACCTCCTTGGACGCGTCTTGTCCACCTTCTCCCCGTTTATAATCTTGGCAGCCTTTATTTGGCTCAATCTGTCTATCAATATCGAGGCCACTCTACAGCTGGCACAAACATTTCGTTTCTCTGGAGAAGCATGGCGAGGGCAGGTAAGAAGAGACCCCTCTGCCTCATCGACTCGCTGTTCTAATTACAAGAAAGAATGTTAATGGTAGCAGGAGACTATGAACAAATTTCATCCACCGCGCCTGGCTAAAACACAACTTTGGTAACCCAGTAACCAATTTTGTTATTTATTGCAAAGGCCACTTATCTACTTTTTGTGCATCGGCCGTTTTACACGATCTGGAAACGCGGGAATATACTCCCGAATTGAAATAATTATCCGGAGAGTCTTCCGAGAAGTCTGTCATTTTTTATTCAGGAGCTGGGCGACATCGACTCTAGCCAAAGACGGCCCCTGGAATCACAGATGACACTGATGTCTGTCCGAAAGAACCACGCATCCCAGATTGTTCATAGTTTCCGTGGTTTGCATAACGTCCCGCAAGCGCTGGCTTGTAAGTCAAATGGGGGCCCAGAGCACTGCGGGCGAATGGCGCCTTTGTCACAATTACACGTTGTAAGATGGGATATGCTCGATGGCTATCTGCGTGGGCAGATGAGGGGAGAGAACGAGGGAACAACACCACACCCGCAGGGTGCACATATCATGTGTGTAGTAGGCAGTACCCTAGAGAGAATAGCACATTAGAGCATTCGAGCCTTTAGCATAACCGCAGCGTACATCCGAATAACGAAGATAACATTGACCCGGAAGGTGGTGTGTAAGTTAACTATCATCGAGGGCTTATATACTGCATAAAGATAAGGCCTGAGGCCTACGACGTCACCTGACATCACCAGAGCGATTCTCCCACTGCAACGTTTAGTATATAATCCGGATAAGCCAATCAAACCTGCCGGCAGGTGCCTCAAGAGGGGACTGAGCTCTAGACTAGCGTTGTGGGTATTCGCCTGATCTCGTGGTTCGAAGCATAAAAGGCAGGCTGTCCGCCCCTGGAAAGAAGTTTTTCTTTGCCTTTAAGCCCACTACGCTACGGTCGAGGCTGCGGTACTTGCTGAAAAATCCTCGTTATTACTGGGTCGGATTAAGTTCTACACGCAGACCACTGGTCATGCACAAATCCTGGATCAAGTACCAGGTACTAGGGCTGTGATGAGAACCCTGTCGTTTGGAAAACGATCCATTCGACTTCCGCTTTGTTAGCAGGTTTACGCAGCCGCAAATATCTCACTTCGTCTCGGGCGATTAATTCCAGCCTCACCTCTGCAGGCCTACCCGTCTTTCCCATGATTCACTTGTTCATGTTTGATAGCACAAACTGTTCCAGCACAGGGTATACACGCTACTACTCCATGAAAATAACCTTTCTAACCGCGGAGAACTTCCGCCGTCCGATTCCTCGGGTACCTCCGGGCCCTGGGTCCCAACAAGGACCCCGACAAGGCCATCTTGCGATTCGCCTATAATTGGGGGCCGTCATTGTTCCCTCCCATCCATGACGGGAGCCCCCACAGGCCACCACGGTCCATCAAAACGGCATCATCAGCGGCAGATGGTTGTGTGTACGTCCCATCCCCCTGGGCTTCTTCGATTCCAAGCTGGATCCCAATGACCCTGCCAGGGTGCGACTCGGAGAGATCCCCCAGGGGGCTGGATGGTTCTTGTAGGTCGACGAGATCCTAAACTTCGAGGGAGCGAGGACGAGGCCTTCTTACAATACTCTTTTGTGCGCATTCGTGCACTATCTGTTGACACAGCACGCGAGGAAGAACAACAACAACGACAAGAAGAAGACGATATCTTGAACTCCGTCGAGGTCGTCGGCGGGCTGACCGACTTCCTCCGCCAAACCGCACCAAACACGGATATTCCCACGTGGGAGACACGGCTGGAGGACCTCGAGAGCGATTTATCTACAGCTTCATTCGAACCAACCCCATACAGTGCCTCGTCGTCGACTGACGTGTCCGTAAATACGTGGGTCAGACAGATCGTGGAAGAGCGCCAACTGGGGGAGGGACCGGACGTGGAGGACGAGTTCATGGAGCAACAGCGCCTAGAGCAAGAGCTCTTGGACGCACGAGCGGGGGCGAAAGAGGTCGAGACGAAAGAACGCTGCAATGAGGTCCGCGTTATGACTGAGAGGCAGGCCCATACTTTGCTCGACCGGTTACGGTGATTTCATGACTGGCCATCCCTTTCAAGCTCCATGCTTAATGTCACCGATTTGGAACTTTCTGGTTATTTCCTTAGAAAGCGTTGCGGACGTGTAAACGTGCAAGAACTGTAACCCGCCTCGGGCGGGTGTTCGGAATAATTATTAAAAGAGGAGCATCGCCATGCCTTCACGTTCATCCCAACGAGCCTCGCAATCTTCAAAATCTCCAGCGCATGATGCAGAGATCTGCTTTCCGTAATTTTGAGTATCAGCTAAGCCCCTCTTTGAACTGAGTCTCTCGTTGACATCGAAAACACACTGTCACACAGTCTAACACCGCCCTAGAACATACATGCCCTTAGCTCTCCTACGACCCTCCCGGGGGTTTTGAAACCCGAGGGGTTCTAAAATTAAAATTTGAGGGGGCCATCCAGAATTGTGATTGGCTTTAAGAGCGAGCTGAAACTGGGGTGATCCGGAGTTGGCTCCTTAGTGCGTCAACAGGAAAGTAATTTGTGTCGTAAATGTGCGGGCAATTGACTGCCGGAAATACTCATTTTCCGGAAATTCGCTGGAATTTTTGTTGAGGTGTCAAGATCTCCCTCGTATAATTGTGCGAACCAAACCCACACTGGTAGTGCTCGTTCCGCTCCTCACCCTCAGCAAAAGAGTGCCGTAGGAGGATGTCACTACTACTTTTGCGCGATCGCTCAGGATATCCATCATTGTGTAACGTCTTTCCCCTGCATACGTAGGTGGCGTCCGAACGCTTTGTCGATCCTAAAAGAGTTTTGCTGTTCAGAACCGCGAGCTTGCGATTTCGAAGCGCGTAGCATGTCCACCGAGAAGTCTTGCTGCGCTGGCAAGCAGATTGCAATCCCACTCTTTGTCATAGATACACATTGGGTAAAAGGGGTATTGAGAGGAAGTAGCGCAAAATTTAAGTATTCCGGATTGAAATTTGTGACTCCAGTCATACTCATCTACCTGGTGCAGATGATCAGACTTTCCCCCATAATGGCGCAGGAGTGTAGTATGTTCGAGATGCTATACCATATATGTGAAAAGAGGACTGATTCTCCAGAACGACTGGAATCGCGTTCACAGGCCGTGCGATAGTATTAGCTCGACATGATTGGTTTTACGCTTCTCCTTGCTCCACTTTGTTTCGTAGTCTAATCTAGGCCACTAATCGTCATTTGGTACTGGTATGGAAATCGCAATAAGTCTGAATTTCTAAAATACTGGATGAAAACTATTTAACATCCAATTACCGCTTTGTAAGCAGTTTACCTAATAATGCCAAGCAATTGGACGTGTATTCGACTAGTAATGGTATACACGTCGCGACACACTGAGAGAAGGCAATAGCCATGTACATATTGAGATTGCTACACCTAATCCATTTAGGGCAGCCAGTATTGTGGCCGCAGATTCCAAAGACAAGCTATTCGACAAACACTGGTCTCGCCCTAGGACCTGGAATTGAACGGAAATAACCACACTATTGTCCTTGCAAGAAGGCTGAAATATTTCAGTAGCGAGACCTGGGGGGGCCGAAACTATTAGGAAATGCACGGACCTAAGGTCCAGTTGGAGGAGGAGTTTTCATTTAGCCAATCCAGTTGAATCCTACTCTACTACAGAGAACGCTGTTGAAAGTTGCACATTCTCACAACCCTTTGCGGTCGTTAAACGTTGATGTGTAGTAACCAGATCAGGTACCAGATAACTAGAAAACAACTGTCCACACAGAGACTCTTACATCACGTGCATTATCCAATAAACAAGTCAATCAGAGCGAGGCTTGGCGCAAAATTTGGCTGGTTCTCTCGTAGCGTCAAAAGTCCACTTCACTTAGCCAGCCTCGCAGCTCCTCGCGGTCGGCAGCTACTCGTTCCGCCTACAACAGCAAAAGGTGTCGCACCTCACGGGGAGATACATTGAGGAGTCCGCAAAGTAAATAACACGGAATCTTTCGTGCAACAGTTTTTTAAATATTCCCTGCTGGTTCAGCCCAGTCTACATCGCTCTGGCAAAAGTCCTGCGGCACTCTTTTGAGGGCCAGGAACGGAGCTAGTATTGATAGTCATATTTGACATTGTAAAGACGCTCAGAATAACTTAAAGTTTCATATCAGTAGCTTTTGGGGATTATCTCAAATCAGGAGAATATCTCATATTGTAGTCAATAGCTATGTGATAAGTCTTCAAACAGAAGAATTCGTATCCCCTTTCGCAGTAATTTCTTCCTGGGCGTCGATCTCTTCAATTTATTCCTGCATTTGCAAAGGGCACTAGAATTTTGAGCACTGACTTACCCATTCACTTCGAAATACTCGGAAGGTTTCGTGGAACCCAGTGCTCTTCTGTCCAGCTCTCAGCCCCAGCATCCCTCAACTCTTGCTCGGCCAGTGAATATTTTGTTTGCCCATTACGCCCCTCCTTGTGTTTGAAGTCTTGCTCTATCTCAGCATTCGTCCAGAAGTAGAATATCACACCCGTCTTCAGTTTTTCCCCATCGTCTGCTTTCGTTTTATCCCAGAGTCCTATAGGGGTGCCTGCATGTGCAACCGTCATACGTCTGCGTGCGTTGGGCATAACAGTGACTTTAGATTCGAGGGCTTTGACTCTAGGCTCCTCGTGGCTTTCCTCCAGGCCCATTGAAGCTGAGAAGTGCGCACATATAAAAGAGATACGATAGCTTGGGTTTCTCAACCATGGGCTTGGAAAGTTATAATCAAACTCGTAGACTTCTGGCGGAATTGATGAGTATCGGCATAATGCTGATAAGTAGGTCTTGTATGATAATGAGGCTCTGAATTGATTCAATTCCTCTTGTGATGTCCACACTAGCGAATTTAGTATCTTTGTTACTCGTTAAGGGAAGGGATATTACATGTGATCAGAAGAACATCATTTAAATGTTCTTCGATTCGCCCCCATTTAGAAGCATAATGCCCGGGACAATCTTTCAGGTTCTGTGCGAAATCTCCCCAGTATTCGTCCTCCAGACTTGCGGTCTCAGGCACGTAAAATTTGGTAAAGACCATCAGCCGCGGAGCTGGCATAGCTGCTTATTCAGACTGAGGAGATCAAGAAAACGATAACTTTGGGATATTAAACGTAGTATGTCAAAATGTTTCGTGCAAGTGAAAAGTCCAGCGCGCAAATAAACAAGAGAGAGCGGGAGTGAAAAAGGAAAGCGACGTCAGGCCATCGGGTGGGGCGGAGGGGCCAGGTTAGAGGGGTTGGGGGCTGAGGGGATGGGGGCCAGGGGGCTGGGGGGGTCAATGCACCCGTGGCGTTCAGCTTCGCACTCTTACAAAGTACATACTCTAGTACACAGCACTTTCATCAGCATTCTGATTTACGCAGATGAGACAAAAACAAGCGGCTGTTAGTATCAATGATTCCATAAGGTTCTGGTTGATGTTCATCTGGAACTGATCTATTCCTGAAATTTATTCCGGAGATATGTCAATTCCTCCCCAATTGAAGCCCTTCGAACACGACTTGGAATATTCAGCTACTGCTCCAGTAGCAATATTTTGCAGTGCAGATGATCGTCGGTCACCCATCTAACTCGAAACGCCTGATTCTTCATGGCTTCTCCAACTTGAATTCGTCCGCATTAAACCTGGCTCATCAATCTACCCCTGAAATAAATAACCCCAAGCAGGACTCGTAGACTCTCTATAATTAGATGAAGGTTACGAATCAATGCGGTTCACAAGAAATTGGGGGCCACCCCCTGCTAGTAATCCCAGGGCATTTTCCTAAAGATAAATCCCCAATGTCCCACTCCGTTTTTTCTGATAAAAAGGTCATTCTCTCTCACTTCTCCGAGATTAGACGAAAATCACGACATATATTTCTACTAGGGATCGGAGAAGTATGTCATCGATCACCATGAAGATTTTGGTCTTCTGGCTTTTTTACATCCCTGTTGCCTTTTCAAACGAGATTGGTAAAGTGTTTGAAGTGAAGCAAGGAACCGAGAATGGCGGTTGTGACTCTCACTTATCGGTCCTTACGCGATGGTGGACAGAATCTCAAGCCATGGTCTCCGCCGGTATTTCTGCGTTTGCTGACGCAAAGGGTGACGCTGATGACATAAAAACAAAGAACGCGAAACATGCTCTTGCGAAATATTTGGGTATTACCGATGATACGTCCGATGTACACGTGGATCAAACCAAGGGTAAGACATCAGGCCATCTCTTACTACCCTTTGGCCATCTTCAAGCCAACTGTTTCATTACTTGCCTGAAAGGTACCATCTGCCGGATTTTGGCTTACAATAAATACTATAGAGGTTCTCGAGGATGTTCAATCGTTCATGAACAAGGAATTCTCTATTCCAGGAGGCATGCCGTGGTTGTTTTGCGACAGCTCCTGGCTGGAAGAGAAATCTAGGACAGAAAAAATTGAAGAGTGTGATAAAGAGGTGGAAATTCAAAACTCCGAGGAATATGGATCGCAATTGAAAGCAGACGGAAATTTGGTGCCATACTGGTCTTCAGACCTTGATGAGTATATCATAGATGATGCCCATGGAGAAGGAGGTTTATGCGGTGATTTGGGCGAACTGGGTGTGACCCAAGGTATCACGGCGCGAAGGACCGTCACATTATGCCCGAGGGCCTTCATAAGAACCGACGTACAAGCTGATTTCGGTGTCGATGCTCAAGGCAAAAAGCTTAGCGACGTGCTCTCTAAAAGTGCGACCTTGTTCCATGAGTTATTCCACCTGGTTATTGGCAACGACGACACTATAGATGCGACTTGTACGTCCACTAGTACTCTGTGATGTAACTTGAATGCGAGACATAGCTGACCCGCTTAACAGATAATCTTGGGACTCTTTTTCAGCATGTTGGAAAGGGTTACACAGTACCTGCTAAATCTGAATGGGACGGTCAACGAGGTGCTTTGAGAAATAGTGGTCGCAAGACCAATATTGAGTTGGTTCGCACGAATCCTGAGACTTGGGTGTTCTTCTGCACCGATTACTGGTATACTCTCAACAAGAACTTATATTGGGATACCACGGGAGTATCCAAGACAGCTTAGAGATATCATTTGGTTTTGATCTCGAAATTGGAGACAAAGTTGTCCGGGTCGGGCTTGGTTTGTCTGCAGTGTAATTCTGTTATCAAATTTATCTCCAAGCGCAATGTCAATAATCATAGCTGAAGAACCTTTCACTATTAAGGTCAGATTATTCTTTTCACAATGACAAACCAGAGCTGTCTCACAGAATTTGCTCACAGTATACTTATTGGCAGCTATATATTGAGTCTATACAATTGGTAATTAGAAAGATTATAGGTGGTGGGTGGGGAGACCTGACTACAGGCTGTAAAAGAAAATCCGAGTCACTACCTAGGTAGTACCTAGTAGCTATTGCCGCAAGGTTTGTAGTAGCCACTGGTATAGACTGTATAGAGAATTATCTAATAATTGTATGTACTTTGAGAGAAGGTAAATAAGATCGGACCAGACAGTGATGATGGTAAAAATATAGTTTTGTACAGCGTCAGGTGAATGACCAGTTCTCGACAAAAAAAATACACAAAAAATACAGCAGCAGGGATTCGCATGTGGTCACCCACCATACTACTAACCTGCCGGCGTGTGGCTAAAACACAGTAAGTAGTGCGGTGGGTGCCGCCCGGGTGAGAATGGGGTGCGCGCCGCTTGAGCGTCGCGCAACTCGGGTGATTAGGGTGTTTTGGTTTATTAAGTGATGCTTCAATGAGGGGACTTGATTGTGTGTTGTGTTGCGTGTGTTGTCTAAGATACAAGTGAAGTGAGAGGTAGGTAAATGTATGCACGTGATCCAGCCTCATTATTATCTCAGCAAGCGGGATATTCCAACAGGCTGGGTTTTCGCGGGCGGGTTGGGCAGTGGGTGGGTTTTGGCGAGGCCTAGCTCTGTTACTGTATCCATGGGCCTGACGACAATGTGCCAGAAAATCTTCCCTGCTTAAAAAAGGATACCCCCGGCTCCCTACCGGACCACGGTCCCCTTTTACACAGCGCCAACTTATAGGCTCACCATCAGTATTGGGATCAGTATCTCGTTGGTGCGCTTCCCAAAATTGAAACACAGATCTAGATCGTAGCATGTCTTGAACATCCGCAGTTAAGCTTTCAACCTAACCTGCTAGCTACAGGGACGCTATTGGCCCTAGTATAATAGATTTACTGTGTTCCTCCCACCATTTCTTAAACCAATCTGTACTAAGTTACTGGCCTAGTAATTCAAATTCATTGGCATAGCACATCCTCCCAAATGCGTACCAAGCCTCTATATGTTTGATGACAAAATCTCAGTACTCTGTCACTCCCTATAAGTAAATCTGGTCGACCAACGATAAGAGTTCCTACGCCTTGCGCTTTATCACACACCGGCCGCTCTATCCCTTTGGAAAACCTTCGTTCACAATAAGTATATAGAAACAAAATAAGTTCTTTGCCTATAGTTATATAAACTAACTCACTGAGTCCTTTATGCCCGGTATACTCGCTTTCCAGACACAGTCGCTTATAGCCCACCAAGATATGCCAATGAGCGCTAAAGGAGGCAAGAGCAAAAACCTGGTTATTGTACCTTCGTCTAGTTTGATACAGTCTTGCTTTTTCGCCAGCTGCCCCTGGCCTTTTTGCTAAGTCATCTAGTATATCAAGATACACTGCTCCTGCTAAACGAGCTTGGCAACAAGCTTCTCGAGGGTCACCGGTCCATCCCTAGCTTTATAAACAGCAAAGTAAAAGACAAGATCTACATCTCCCCAATAAGGGTCCGAAATAAGACCACAGTACCGATAGAGAAGAAAAATTTCCAAACAATCACGATCCAGACTCCATACATCTAAAGAGTCTGGATAATTAGGGTAGTCTGCCGGTCTGAAGGTCGCCAGTCCAAAAGTAGTATCTGGTATTCTTCGAATAAATTTGGATTGACCAGCGAGTAGGCATAAAAGTGCTACAGTAGCGTATGGCTGCGGAAGGATTACTTGCGTCGGTACGTTCTGTTCCATAAAAATTACATCCTTTATTCAATGGCATATATAACGTAACGAATCCGGGAAAAGATCGATATTTGAGGGTATCAATATATGCTTAGTGTTGTAGCTCAGAAGTATAAATTATTTTCTTCTAGAGGGAAATATAAGGCTATACCTACAGCGAGAAGATAAGCTAATCAACTTAGTTCTTTCTATATATACTTCGGGATTAATTCCGATAGTTTGCTTTGGTTTCTCATCTACACCAGCCTTATATCATAATAATTAGCAAAAATATTTTCGGTAGAGTCTCGACATCGAGGTCAAAGATCAGCCGGGGTAGTCAATAACCATCCCTTTTCAGACCCTGATAAGGTATTTACCTACTAGTACCCAGACTTTCTCTAATTAGGCTGGGGGATTCTATATCCTTAGAACCAATTTTAAAGAACGTAATAATAACTAGGGAATCCTACGTTTAAATAGCATTTCAACTTTCAGCATCCAAAAATCCTTCAATCTTCGAAGAAGAATCTGCTTCCGGATTCTGACAAAGTAGCTTCTGTTCAACACCACTATTCTCCTTCCTCTAATTTAATGAAACTTATTGGAGATATCATATCTCTTTCTGTAGATATCTAGCTTAATAGTTTGTAAAACGCAATCGAAAGACAAAAAATAGCTACTTAGAAGGCCCCAGGTAAGTAAAATGACTGTGAAGTCCTATGTAATAATTAACTTACTAGATTACTGACTCCGGGTTGTAATCTACTAGGAAAATATAAGAGAGGAGAACCGAGCTTATATATGGTAATTTATATTTAAAAAACAATATCTATCAGGCACTATACCTATACAAATATCTACGATTCCTGATACTAAGTAGATCCTGCAACTGTAAAATCACAGGCACAGTATTAGGTTGGTAGACCGAAGCTGCTCTAATGTATATCTTTACTAAGTATCCTATCGTATCCTATTCCTCCAAATTATTACTCCCCATAAAGAGGTAGCTCGTTGGTTCTACAGATACAGTATATATAATCCTAAAGCTAGGACCTAGACTGGGATTCTCGTGACTGAGGATGATGTAGAGCCGGTGTGGTATAGACTAAATAACAGAACAAATTAGCATAACTAACCGACAAAGAAATACCTGTGTACTGGAATGTGACTTTTCTAAGGCAAAACTGTTCTCCGAAGCGGTTAACTCTTCTGATGATATTCTCTGAAGCCACTGGTCGATATTTTGAGCCTTAGTATTCGTAAGTGCTGGGAATCTCTTTCTGGCACCCCCAAGCCGTCGAATACGTCTTTGGCGTTTGAGAACTGAGCGCTGCCCAGATACCTTGGCACGATTGAGACGGCATTTTCGGAGAATATGATATTTCTTCCCCTATAGTGATTCGACTGTTCGGCTGGCCCTATATTGCTTATTATAAGCGACAGTACAGGCGTCCCAAGACAGAGCTCGGTATGTATCTAGCTAAGGGAAAATATTACCCTCCTCCTATTCTGACCAGCCTAGCGAGCTGTGTTGAGATATCTTAGGGAACAAGGAGGGGTAATATATAAACTACTGGTTTATAAGACTTCTGCAGGAAATTAAAACATACAGAAAGTAGGTATAGTGAGCTTTAAACTTTTGGCACCTAAGATAATTGTCACAAAGCGACAGATTCTAGAGGCAACCCTACCCAAAATACTCAACTGATTCCAAGGAATCACTAGTTATCCCTAGAACTTACTGGTGAAGTAATAAACCAATGTAATAATTAAGAAATATAGTTAGACTGAGCTGACCTGTAGTACTATCTGTCACAGGATTCGAAGTATACGATACCCCGGACTCTCGAGGCCGATTCATGGATGAATCCCCTTTGAGTCACCTGCATATTGATATCCACCCGAGCCCTAATGTATTTAAGATCCCACAAGTATTCAGGATTCTTGATCCTCTTAAGAATCAGTCTCTGTATCGACTGCCTAATCTGATCTCTACCGTCCGATATCCCTGCCTAGTCACAGATCTCTAGCCTAACAACTTAGTAACTATTACAATTCTGATTCTTCTCTCTTAACTACCTAAGGATTGAAGATAGTACCCTCTACACAACGAAACCCTATATCCTCCCGCAGTAGTATACGATCCGAAGTCGCTATACCCCCCCCCTCCTATGATTTGACCCAAGATCGAATCGGCCCCAGATCGGTATAAAAACCCTATAGAACCTGAGCCAGATCAGATATTAATCTGCAGAGCTACCGTATACAATACTAACGTATCTCCTCCCCCCCTTTTATAGGATACAGATCAGGGGAATTACAGGTAAATCTGTAACCGAGAGCATCCCTAAGCCTAGAAGCATTAATACAGACAGTCTAGAAGAGAAGAAACACAAACTAGAGCATCTTAAAGAGTTCCTGGCGATCTAGGCCCGTATTAAAGAGCTTTCTGCTTAGGTTTCTGGAAATCTAAATACTGGAATCTTTCTAGACGAGCTATCTGAGAATTATAAGGGAACTGAGACTAAAAAGTATAAGAAAGTAGAGGGTTTTGAGGTCGATAAATTTAAGAGATCCTTTAGCCTTTAGGAGTAAGGAAACTGGCTCTCTTAGCTTAGATATATCTTCTAAGGTAATCCTAAAGTCTATAAGGATAAAGAAATAAGGATTCTTATAGGAGTTAAATATCTTAACTCTGACTATAAGAATAACTAGACTGTAGAAGAGAGATACCTTAAAGATAATTATAATAACTACTTTGGTAGCTAGGAGTATTTTAAGGAATAGACTTTTATCTTAATATATAATAAAAATACCTTTACTAAAGAAGTTAGTAATAAGATAGAGTATTACCACCAGTAATCTAATAAAGAACTAAAGGTCTTTTACTACTATCTTATAGACCTAGAATATTATCTTTCTTAGGTCTCCCAGGATAAGTAAGCTTACTGCTATATATTAAAGCTATAGCTATAGTTAATACTATATATTTAATAGTATACAAAGGTTTCTCTAGAAACTTAAGTATAATAGATAGAAGAAGTATAGAGTACCTAGGAATTTACTAAAGTAAAAGTATATAAGTATAATCTATTTAATAATAATTCTAATTTAAGCTTAAAATACCTATAACTTAATAACTTATTCCTAAACCAGTCTAATAGTAAAGAATAAAATTAAAAAAGCCCTAGAAATCTATACTTAAAGGATCCTTATAGTCCTAAAACTAACCTAAATTAAAATAACTATAACTTATATCTAAATTAAAATAACTCTAACTTATACCTAAATTAAAATAACTCTAACTTATACCTAAATCTTCTTTATTTTAGTAGTAATCTTTATCTGTTTCTTTCTTAAAATAATAATAATCTAAATAATATACTTATCAGAGAGATTAACTAATCTATTAGAACCCCTTTAAATAATTATTTTAACTATAGTAAGCCAGGCTATTAGGTAAGTAAATATTATCTACTGCTAAGAGCCCTAGGGGTAAAGATCTAATAAGCTTATTTAAGACCTTAGTATTACTGTAATAATACTTAATTAAGAAACTTAGGAAAAGCGCTAGAGTTAAACTAGCTTCTATAAGTTCTAACTTCTAGCTCTAAGTAGGAATAGTTATCTACCTCTATATTCTGATTTATATCTAAAATAATATTAAAACGTATATAGATATTAATATCTGTATAGAGATAGACCTTATTAGTTATAAATTTATTTAGAAATATTACTTTAATTAAGCTAAGTATAATACTTCTCTTTTAGAAGTAGTAGGCTAATAAAGTACCCCTATCTATAGTATATAGACTATTCTAATTACTATATATAATTCTTAGAGAACTAAGTAAAGGTTTTTATACCCCTATATTACTGTTAATAAAGATCTCTGTCTATTAGGATCCTTAGTGTTACGCACTCGCTAACTGGTCGCACTATTAGTGTTTGGACAGTTGGTAGAACTCACTTTTGTTATTCAGTAGAATAACGATTTGCGCTGAGAGGGCTGGATTCGGCCTCTCAAGAGCAAACACCAATAAAGCCTTAAGTATCGACTCGCAACCGTACCGTTGCTATGCTAAGCCTTACACGGGCTCGGGTCTTGTTGAGTAACTTCGAAGGGTGTGCCAGGTAGGGCGCCAAGTAGGTCAGTCCGATGAGCTCCCCGTACTTGTGTGGGTTTGTCACTTGTGTGAAACTAGAAGAGTAATCCGAAAGGTACGTCACAGTAACTTAGATTGATTGATCGCGGAGAACTAAATACATGTGCGTGGACGAGCGTCCCTATATACCTAATCCTCCGTGGTGTGGTATGTTGGAGGGTATGTCTGGTGGTATACCAGAATCGACCCTCCCATCTACCCGTTGGTATACCCACTGGTATACCCAAGGTCACGTGGTCTTACCGGGTACTTGTACTTCTGGCGTAAAGTTGGTGACGGTAGAAAGAACGCTTGTTCTTGCGTCGCGCTAGCCGTCTCGTGGTTTAGTGCAGTATTGTTTGACACGGCGAATCAGAGGCTGATTCTGGCCGTTGGTCACGTGATCCGGTTCTGCGTTCTTTTCCTAGGAACGGTTGGCTCTCGGTGGCCCATCTGTAGGTCGCGGCCCCTCGTGTCGCAGGGTCCGTAACATCATCTCCCCCTCTCCTTGGTTCTCGTCCTCGAGAATCCCTTATAACCGCTCACCCCCCTCAGGTAAGTGTCGGTCCCTTTGATTTTTAATTTTCCCGTCATGGTTCACCATGCCTAAACCCGCTGTTCAAAAACCGAAACGTAACAAGTACGCTGACAACAATCGTCTTGCCCTTAGAATCGAACAGTCTGGTCGCCCCACGTCATCCCCTTGTGATTATTGCCTGGTTCGCGGCAAGTGTTGCATTATGAGTCCTTATGCGAACAGTAAGAAGTGTTCTACCTGCGCCCGTCGAGGCCAGGTGTGCGAACGGAGCTTCCATACCGACAAGGAGTGGGATGACCTGCAGCGGGAGGAGCAGAAGGTGTCGGCGGACCTCACGGAGGCCCAAAAGCAATTTCTTCAGTATTCCCAAAAGATGAACGAAGCGATGGCGAAGATACTTCGCTTGCAAAAGCATCAACAATTTCTTAAAGATCGTGGTGGTCGGATGTTGGATCACGACTCGGTAGTGTCGGATCGTCTCAACGAGGACGATCCTCCTTCTCTTGCTGAACTGTCCGAGTTCGACCGTTTGGCCGAGCAGCAAGAGATTCGTTAGTTGGCCGCTACGTCAGACTCGAGTCTGACGAGGTTGGTGGCGTCGATGGACCAGATGCCGGATGCTTTCTGGGCCGTCCCGGACGTCTCTTCCCTTGATGGTGTTTTTGGCCAGTCTCCTGGTGGAACCGTTGAACCAGCTGGCGGCAGTCCGTCAGGTTCTCGGTAGGCTCCCATGTGTTTTCCGAGGTATCGTACCCCTTCCATTTTACCAGGTAGTGAGGTTTTCCGCTGACGCGTTTCATGTTTAGAATTTCCTCTACTTCATATTCGTTTTCGTTTTCCTCCTCTATTTCCACATTTGTAGCGAGTTCAGCGTTTTCTGGTGCGGTTTCGAGTAACGAGATATGAAATGTTGCATGGATGCGTCGCATGCTGTCTGGTAGCTTCAAGCGATAATTGACCGGTCCTGTTTTTTCTTCAATCTCGAAAGGTCCCAGTTTTAGGTGGTCGAGCTTCGAGCTCGGTCGCTTGGTTTTGATGTTCCGACGTAGGAGGTACACTTTCTCCCCCTTTTTGAAGTCTGGTCCCTTCTGGCGGGATTTGTCGTGGTAGTGTTTCATCCGTAGGTTGAAAAATTCGATATCTCTAGCTAACTGGAGGTGCAGTTGCTTGAGTTGTGAAGCTAGTAGTCTTGATGACTCTGCTTCTGTCTTTTTTCCGATTGCTTCGCCAACGATCGAGGGATTGTACCCACAGTTTGCGAAGAATGGTGTTTCCTTAGTGGTTGTGTGCATACTGTTGTTGTACGCGAATTGTGCCAGTGGCAACAGTCCTGCCCAGTCATCTTGCTGGTAGTTCACGTAGTGCCTTAGGTACTGTTCCAAGGTCTGGTTGGTTCTTTCCGTTTGGCCATTCGTTCGTGGGTGATAGGCGGTGGAGAGTCTATGCTCAATGCCTACCATATCCGCGAATGATTGCCACATCTTGCTCGTGAAGAGCTTGTCTCTGTCTGATGTTATCTTCTGGGGTGTTCCGTGGTTGGCGAATATGTATCTGAATAACAGGAAAGCCATGGTGTTTGCGTCGATGGTTTCTGTTGTTGGTATCATATATGAATATTTCGTCAATCGGTCCACCACTACCATAATCATGTCGTGCCCGTCTGATTTGGGTAGTTTGGTAATGAAGTCGAGCGTAATCCATTCCCATGGTCGTGTTGGTACTTCCGAGTTCTGTAACTCGCCATATGGAGTGTGTCGCGATGGCTTGTTTCGTTGACAGGTGTCGCATTGCTTGATATATCTTATCACTTTCTTGCGCATGCTTGGGATGTAGTAGTTCCTCGAAAGGAGTTCCGTTGTCTTTTCTTCTCCCATGTGACCGTGCGCTGGGTCGTCGTGGTGTCGTTGTATCGCTTCGTCTTGAAGTCGTCGTGGGACGTAGATCAATCCGTGGATGTAGATCAACCCGTTGTCATTTTTGATGTATTCCCCATCCATTTCTTTCTCCATGATTGGATCGTCGGTGAGGCTGCTCTTCAGTCTTTCCATCCAACCATCGTTTTTGATTTCGCTGGTGGCGGCCAAAATCTGGTGATTGTACACTAGGTGACCGTCTCCATTTTCCTTGAGTATGGCCGGAACGGCTTCCTTGACCCCTATCGCGTAGTCGGGTCTTCTGCTGAGCGCGTCCGCCTGGCTGTTGGCTGTGCCTGGGCAATGTTCGATCCTGTAATCGTATCTTGCCAAGGTTTCTGCCCATCGTGCTTGTCGTCTTGTCAATTCTTTCGTGCTGGTAAAGAATGTGAGGTTCTTGTGGTCCGATTTCACAAGAACCTGGTGGCTTGCCCCTTCCAGGTATGCTCTCCAGATCTTGAGTGCTGACACTATGGCTAGCAGTTCCTTATCGTGGATGTCATAGTTGATTTCTGCGGGTATCATTTTCCTGGACCAGAACGCAACTGGTCGTGGTTTCCCGTCATCCCCTGGTTGGGTAAGTCGTGCGCCGAGTGCATAGTCAGATGCATCGGTTTCCACCGTGTATGGTTTGCTTGGATCTGCAGGTGCAAGTATTGTTCGCTCGACGAACAACTTCTTGAGGGCGTTGAACGAATTTTCTGATTGGTCGTCCCAGACCCACTTTTGATCTTTCTTTGTTAGTTTATTGAGGTCCACCGCAACTTTTCCGAACCCATCAATTGAACGTCGGTAGTAGTTGCATAACCCTAGAAACTGTTGAACTTCTTTCACATTTTTGGGTGTTGGCCAATCCAGAATGCTCCTGACTTTGTCTTCTTGCATGCCGAATCCTTTATTGCTGATCACGTATCCTAGGAAATCCGTTTCCTTAACGTGGAATTCGCACTTTTTGAGTTTGAGTGTGACTTTAGCTTCTCTGAGTTTTTGCAGTACTTTCTTGTTGTGTTGCACGTGGTCTTCCATGGTTTTGGAGAACACCAAGATGTCGTCTAAGTATGCCATCACGAAGATGTCAAGGTATTCTTCCAATACACTGAAAATGAAACGTTGGAATGCTGCGGGCGCATTCGTGAGTCCAAACGGCATGACCGTATACTCAAAATGCCCGTATTTTGTTCTGAACGCCGTTTTCCACTCATCGCCTTCCTTAATCCTGAGGCGATTGTATGCGTTGGTGATGTCGTATTTGGTGAAGTAAACACTTCCCTGAATGCGATCCTGCATCTCTTGGATGAGAGGCAACGGGTGTCGATCTTTGATGGTAATCTCATTCAGATGCCGATAGTCCACACAAAGTCGAAGGCTTCCGTCCTTCTTGTCCACAAAGATGATTGGATATCCAGCCGATGATGATGACTTCTGGATGTATCCCTTCTTGAGGTTTTCTTCGATGTACCCCTTCAAGGTTTCTGATTCCAACGGTGATAATTGGTAGATTGGCCTGAAGGTTGGCTCCTTGCCCTCCTTGATCCTAATCTCATGGTCAAACGGACCATGCTCCGGGAGTACACCATCTGCTGGTGCCTCAAACACATCCCGGTACTCGGAGTACTCCTCAGGTATCTGTGTTTCTTCCCCTGTTGCACAGAGGGCTCGTCGTGATTCGTGGTGAATCATGATGTAGTCTCGTAGTTCGTCATCCGACATGTCTGGACGCTGTTCCGTCGTCGCGAGGACGTCCACATCCATGATTCTACCTGATGCCCTGCCTCTGGGCCGCTGACTCCGTTTAGGTTCGTCCTCGTACGGGTCGCGATAGGTACCTGCCGTCCCGGGGCTAGGCCCTTCAATGCTCGGTGGTTCTCTTCCAGTCCATCTGGTTTCTGTCTGCTTGCATTTGCAGTGGTCGAAGTGGATTTCGTCCATTCGCCAATCGATCCTTGGGCTATGCTGGCGTAGCCATGGAATACCAAGCACCACGTCGTATCCTCCTAATCCCGTAATGTCGAAGCATATGGGTTCGAGGTGGTTGCCAACAATCATGTCGATCCATTCTGTGTGGTGTGTGATCCCTTCGCTGAGTTTCTCCCCGTTAAGCCCGACGAGAGGAGTGGCGCGGGCCTTCCTGATGGTCGGCACTCTGCCGGTTGAAGCGAAGCTCGAATCCATGAAGTTTCCTGCAGCTCCTGAGTCGATCATGACTCGTGCACTGATCTCATTCCCCCGTGGAAGGTGATCAGTGCTTCTGCCTTCATGTGTTTCCCCCACGCCGTCGCTGCGAGTTGTTGTCTCCACTCTGGGCGTTGCAATCGCTGCGGCGGTTTAGGTTCGATTCCCCCATGGTCCAGTTTGCCTTGCATATGCGTTCTGCAGTCGTAGTCGTAGCATCCAATCGCGGCTCTTAGGTCATGATCTGGGTGTCGTGCGTATCCGATGCAGGCGCAATTCTCCCTGTGGCACGGGCATGTTCCTTCCGTGCTGATGGCGTACGGCGCCGTTTCGTCGTCGTCTGATTCGTCAAAAAGGATCCTGCGAGGGTCCCCTGGGGCCATGCCGCCAGTTTCGTAGACTTGTCGTAGTTCCCGCTCCTCTTGGTAGCTCATCCAGTATCCCTCTGGTGGGGTCTCTGGGATTTCCTGTATTTCTTCCTCAGGCAAGGTTGTCCAATGTCGTAGGAGCTCCTTAACCGTTTCTGGAAGTTCTTCATGTCTTGGGGACGTTTGAGGCGTTCCTAGGAACTCGTAGGGCGTTCCTGGGAGCCGGGGTGGAGTTCCTGGGATCTCCAGCGTTCCTGGGAGTCCATTCGTGGCTCCTGGGTCCCGCGTGCCCCGCTCCTGGGGTCGGCCCGTGAGTTCCTGGGGGTCAATGGGTTCCCAGGCGTACCGGGTCCACCCTTGACTTTCGACTGTGTCCAGGTCAATCCGTGGATACTGTTCCTGTCTGTCGTACTCTTCGAGCTGTGAGTCGACTGTAGCCTGACTGGCTTCTCTTGTTGCCTTGAGCTCCTGCGTTTCAGGTTCTGGCTTTGTTTTTTGTTCATTGGTGTGTAGTGGTGGCCATTCTGCCGCCCACTCGGTTTGTTCATTTGTCGTTGGCCAGCTCATCATCCAGTTCTGGCTAGGCTGTTGGATCATGCTCTTTCTGACTCGCTTCTTCTTCTGAGTTGGTGCGTTTCCTGTTGCGTCTTCCTTGGGTTTCGTCCCATGGCGCCCACCGTCCTGTGTCGTGGCCTCTCTTAGGACACTTGTCTCATGTCTTAGTCTGTCTTGTGACAATGTTCTTAGGACATCCCCTGTCTCGTCCCGTATTTCTTCCTGAGTCGCACAGAGTCGCTGTGTTTTTTCCACCCCAGTGGTGTCGTACGCCCCTCGTTCCTGAGTTGCGCGCAACTGTTGTGGTTTTTTGTCGTCCTTTCTGCTGCGACAGTCTCTTGACATGTGGCCTGGCTTGCCACAGTTGAAACAGAGTCTGTTGTCCTTCCGACGCTTCTGTTCTTCGTCTGGGAGTCTTGCTGCGTCGAGCTCCATTGGTCGTGGACCGTACGGATCGCTGTTCCGGTTAGGTCGCTGTTGTCGTTGAGGTTGGAACCGGTGATGGGTCGGGCGTCCGTTGCCCTTTCTCCATCCCTCCACTTCCTTTTTCTGCATTTGTCTGTCGAAAAAACGGTTGTCGATTCGAACCGCGAAATCGATGAGTTTATCCATTGTGTCGAAGTCACCAACTCTGGCGATTTCGTCTTTGATGTGCGACTTGAGTCCTTCATCATAGTAAGGAATCAATGCATAGTCGTCCCATCCAAGGATAGCTGCCTGCTGCATGAATTCAGCCGTGTATGCTGATGCTGAGGCTGTTTGTCGGAGTCGTTTGAGCTTCCGTTCAGCTGTCTTTTTGGCGTCGATGTCGCCGAATGTTTTCTCCAGGTGTTCTCTGAACTTGAGGTAGCTGGAAAAGATGGTGCATGCGGTGGTCGACCATTCCGAGCGTTCTTTCTCATAGTATTCTCGGACGTATGGCTCGAGCCAGTCCCATGCTTGTCCTCGAAGGTAGGTTGACACGAAGATGACTTTGCTTGCTTCGGTGTTCAACCTGTGTTTGTTGACGTCGAGGTACATGTTCATTTGCGTGAGGAATCCTCGCAACTTAGAGCGAGTTCCATCAAAGTTCTCCGCCTTAGGCAACTTCGGTGCCATGGGCGATGGTGCGCCGAGCTGTGCGTCAGTCTGCTGAATAGACTCGCGTAGCTCGCTCATGTCACGATTGTGTCCTTGACCGAATGCGTTGAGCTGGTTGATAAGATTGTTGATTTGTCGTTCTAGTTCTTTGATTCTTTTCTCATCCTCGTCGTCCGATTCGGGGTCAGGGCGTCGTGACTGTGTTTTGGGAGGCACAGGCTCTGCTGCCTTACCCTTGCTGTTACTGCCGTGCGATGACATGGTGACTAAACTTCACAGTTTCGTGTTGACAGGGCGATCAATGTGTTACGCACTCGCTAACTGGTCGCACTATTAGTGTTTGGACAGTTGGTAGAACTCACTTTTGTTATTCAGTAGAATAACGATTTGCGCTGAGAGGGCTGGATTCGGCCTCTCAAGAGCAAACACCAATAAAGCCTTAAGTATCGACTCGCAACCGTACCGTTGCTATGCTAAGCCTTACACGGGCTCGGGTCTTGTTGAGTAACTTCGAAGGGTGTGCCAGGTAGGGCGCCAAGTAGGTCAGTCCGATGAGCTCCCCGTACTTGTGTGGGTTTGTCACTTGTGTGAAACTAGAAGAGTAATCCGAAAGGTACGTCACAGTAACTTAGATTGATTGATCGCGGAGAACTAAATACATGTGCGTGGACGAGCGTCCCTATATACCTAATCCTCCGTGGTGTGGTATGTTGGAGGGTATGTCTGGTGGTATACCAGAATCGACCCTCCCATCTACCCGTTGGTATACCCACTGGTATACCCAAGGTCACGTGGTCTTACCGGGTACTTGTACTTCTGGCGTAAAGTTGGTGACGGTAGAAAGAACGCTTGTTCTTGCGTCGCGCTAGCCGTCTCGTGGTTTAGTGCAGTATTGTTTGACACGGCGAATCAGAGGCTGATTCTGGCCGTTGGTCACGTGATCCGGTTCTGCGTTCTTTTCCTAGGAACGGTTGGCTCTCGGTGGCCCATCTGTAGGTCGCGGCCCCTCGTGTCGCAGGGTCCGTAACACTTAGTACTATTATTAAATATAACTATTTAAGAAATATAAATTATATTAGCTCTATAGCAAAAATAATAGTAGTTTAAATATAAAAAGAAGATAATAGAATAGTTAAAGCCTTACTAGTTTATAAAAGTATATAGAAACTAAGCTTATATCTTTATAGTTATTAAGATACCTAAAGAAGTCTAGCTTTCCCTAGAAAAAGAAGAAAAATCAACAGTAAGTTAAGACCAGATTCCCCCCAAATTACTGGTATTTTAGGATATATTTAAGATATAGAACTCTAAGATTATACTACTATAAAAGAAGACTAACTACTTAATTAAGCTTAAAGAAGATATATTACCCCTATATAGCCTAATTTATCCTCTCTTATAAGCAGAATTTATAGAGTTATAGAAGTATCTTAATAAAAACTTAGTAAATAGTTAAATTAGACTATTAAAGAGTCTAGCTAGTATACCTATCCTATTTATACCTAAAAAGGACAGAGGACTATATCTCTATATTAATTATTAAGGGTTAAATAAAGTTTCTGTTAAAAATTAGTATCTTCTGCCCCTTATCTTAGAGATCTTTAACTATCTTTCTAGAGCTAGGTATCTTAGTAAAATTAATATATAAGATATATACTATAGGATCTGTATTTAAGAAGAAGAAAAATAGAAAATAGCTTTCTATATAAAATATAGCTATTTTAAATATATAGTTATACTATTTAGCCTTACTAATATACTGGTAATATTCTAAAGCTATATTTATACTATACTTTATAGTCTTCTTAATATTATTTATATTATATATCTAGATAATATTCTTATCTTCTCTAAAACCTATAAAGAGTATACAGAATACCTTAGTCTTATACTTAAAAGACTAAGAAAAGCCTAGCTATTTATTAAAGTCTCTAAATATTAATTCTATAAAAAAGAAGTTAAATTCCTTAGCTTTATTATTAGTTAAAACAGTATCTCTATAGACCTAGAATAGGTTTAAGCTATCTAAGAATAGGAGTAGCCTATATCCTATAGAGATATCTAAGTCTTTCTAGGATTCTATAACTTCTATTAAAGGTTTATTAAAAAATACTCCTTAATTATATTACTACTCTTAGAATTCCTTAAAGAAAGTAAGGATAGAAAGAAACCAGAGAATATTAAGCTAGATAACTATAAATTAAAAGCGTTTTAAGACCTTATTAATACCTTTTTAACTATACTTCTTTTATAATACTTTAATTTAGAGAGACTTATCTAACTTAAGACTAATACCTTAGGTTTTAGAATAGCTAGAATCCTTTTATAACCAGATAATTAAGGAATATAGTATTCTATTGTCTTTTAGTTAAAGAAATTCTTACCTATAGAACAGAACTATATAATACTAGATTAAGAGCTATTTATAATTATTTATTTATTTAAGCACTAGTATTAATATCTTAAGGGAAGCCGGTATTAAGTTAAAGTCTTAACTAACTATTATAATTTAAAGTTATTTATAGACTAACTAAAGATTAATAGAAGATAAGCCTAATAGTATCTATCCTTAATATTTTTTAATTTTATAATCTATTACTGTTTAGATAAGATAAATCTAGTAGATAGATTATCCTAAACTTCTGGTAAAGAGAAGCCTCTACTAACTAAGAAGATTTTAGGCCTAATTTATAAGCGAATTATAGCCGTATTATTTATAAAAGTATAGTAGTTTTCTGTAGGTATAAGACTATCTAGAAAGGAAAGCAGAGAGAAGTAGGGATTAATAATTATAATTATATTAGCCTATAAAAGTCTATTACTATCCTTCTCTCTAACTATAAGTAGCTTAGCCAGTAACCTAGAGTTAGAGCTAAACCAGATTTAAAACAATACTACTATCCCTATAGATCAGAAAAATCTAGAAGAGGCTATAGATAAGTTTAGTAAAGTTGATTATTTAGATCTAAAGAATAATAAAGAAGATTTCCTAAGTTAGGGCTATAATATAACTAAGTTTTTCCTAAGTTAGGGCTATAATATAATATATTATAAGGTTTTAAGTTACTCTTAATTTATACCCTCTTAAATAGTATTTACTATAACTATAAATAAAGATCTACTTATAGATAAATCCCTAAGAAAACTAAAACTATTAATTAAAGAACTCTAAGATAAGGATAAAATAATCTAAAAGAGAATTAATATAACCCTAGAAGACGTTCTATAGGGAAAGCATTAGAGTATTAACTCTAAGAAGCTCCTGTATTATAAAGAATATCTCTATATCCCTGTTATAGAGAATCTAAGGCAAAAACTAATTAAGCTTTATTATAATAAGTAACTTACAGAATATTTTAGAAGAATATATATAGAAGAGCTTCTAAAAAGAAAATTCTATTAGGAAAAGCTACTAAAGGACGTACGAAAATACGTTATAATATACCTAATATATTAAGGAGTTAAAGCACTAAGGTATTAACCTTATAGAAAACTCTAATCTCTTCTAATTCTCTATTAACTATTTACAGAGCTAAGTATAGACTTTATTATAGGACTCCCTATTATAATCTTTAAAAGTAAAGAATATAATATAATTTTAGTAATTATCTGTTAACTTATAAAATTCTCCTAATTCTTCCCTATATTAATAATAATATTAGCAGAAGACTTTACTAAGCTTTTCTTTAATTAAATTAAACTTAAATATAGAAATCCAGAAGGAATTATATCTAATTAAGGATCTATCTTTATAAGCAGATTTTAGTTATAACTCTATTACTATTCTAAGATTAAGCTATAATTTTCTACTATATTCTATCCCTAAACTAACAGACAGACAGAAAGACTTAATTAAGTCTTAGAAGATTATCTTAGGTATTTTATTAATAGAGAGTAATTAAATTAGGCTTAACTCCTTAAGATAGTACAGTTTATATATAATAATATTATTAATATATCTACTAATAAGACCTCTTTCTGTATACTGCTAGAATATAATTCTGACTTCTAAGTCTGAGCCCTAGATAAAGTATTTAAGAAAAAAACCCTAAGTACTAAAGAGTAGATAATTTACCTTTAAAATATTTATAAAGAGACTATAAGAAAGCTTTAAATTATATAGGAATTATAGTAGAAGTTATATAATAAGATCTATAAGCTAAAGAACTTTAAAGTTAGAAGTCTTATATCTCTCTTAATAAAAAACCTCTGCTTTAAAGCTAAAGAAAAGAAGTTATCTCTCTGGTAAATCAGATTCTTCTATATCCTTATAAAGATTAGTATTTAGGTATACTGTATCATATTACTAAAAAAATATTTAAGACTATATAATATCTTTTCTGTTTCTCTTCTTAAGCTATAGAATAGCTAAAATAAAGATAATTTACTAATACTAATACTAAAACTTAAAGACAAAGAGGAATAGAAAGTTAAGGAGATTTAAGGTAAAAGAATCTTTAATAGAGTATTATACTACTATATAAAATAAGCTAGATAGCCCTTAGAATATAACTAATAGAAACCTATAGAGTACTTAGAAAATACAAAAGATATAATATCTTTATTTAGAAAAATATAAACTTAAAAAACTATATTCTAACGATAACAAAGTACTCCTAAAACTCCTTTAAACTATATCTAAATTAATACCAAAAAGAAAAGCTATTAGACTCCTGCCAAATAAGACTGTTTAACTATAAAAAGAGAGAATAAGTAAGACAAAGAATAAAGACTACTACAGAAGCCTATATAAATCTAAAAGTACCTTAATCTAGTTAATAATCTATACTATAGCCAGAGTTAAAATAATACTATTCAGAGTTATATTATACTTAAACCCTACTATAATCTCTAAGAAGAAAGATTAAATAGTACTCTACTAGAGATTAAAACCAGTATTACTAATCTACAGCTGTAGAAGGTTACTAAAATAACTAAAGAGCTAAGCAGAAGGTAAGCTAGTCTTAGTATTTAATTTCTTTTGTTATTTAACGATAAATACAGTATATCTCTTTATAGCTTAATCTATATTCTGTATATTAAAATAGAGCTTATACTAAGAGAGATAGACAGAGATTATCTTCTAAAATAATACTAAAAGATAAGCAGATCCCTTAATAACTATAGTCTTACTTTCTATACTCTAGATAGGTATAGTACTACTAATAACAGTAACAGTAGTACCACTACCCTAAACTTTATATATCTAGTCGAAGATTAACTAGAGCTAGTATAAATCGCTATAGATCCTATAGGGTATCTAAGGTAAATCAGTATTAAATCAAACATAAATCAGAAGAATCTTATACCTAGAAGTAAGTCTTTCTATCCCTCTTATATAGAGTATAGATAATTAAGTTAGAATAATCCTAGTTATATTAGATTATAGGAACAGTACTAACAGGAGAATAAAGGGCTGCTTTGGCTATATACTTAATACAGAAGGTAAATAAAAGACAGATAATTTAATTATAGAGAGGATAAGGACTAAGGACAGTACTGACCATACTTCTAGGACTATTATTATTATTACTATCTCTACCTACAGCTCTAGTATAATCTTTACCTTTAGCCGCACAATAACTACCCTAATAACTACTAGAAGGACGAACAGTACCTACAGAAGAAGGACTACCAAATTCAGCAGTAGCAGGACTAGTAGCAGCAGATATAGCAAAGGATTATAATTTAACGATAAAAGAAAGGGACAAGATAAGATAAAGATAAGAGAAAAGTAAGAGTTAAGGACAGAAAGATAGAAGCCTTTATCTTAGAGATATTAAAGAGATTATATTGCTTTGTTTATATCTATATACAAACGCACCCAAAGCAGCACCTACCCCAGGCCTTTGTACAAGATAATACCATTCAGCTCAGATCACCTAACCTAATTCTGACCTTTGTTGGTGGTCGAGTCGACCATCTCTGAGAGAAGAGGATAAATTATCACAGGATTCAAAGTATACGATACCCCAGACTCTCAAGGCCGATTCATGGACGAATCCCCTTTGAGTTACCTGCATATCGATATCTACCCGAACCCTAATGTATTTAAGATCCCACAAGCATTCTGAATTCTTGATCTTCTCAAGAATCAGTCTCTGTATCGACTGCCTAATCTGATCTCTACCGTCCGATATCCTTGCCTAGTCACAGGTCTCTAGCCTGACAACTTAGTAACCATTACAAATGGCATGCTAGTTCGGATTAGGCCTATATTATACTATATACCACTTCTTTACTGTCTTTATGCGCCATCAACCAATTATCACGCATAGTAGGTGTGGGTATTCGGTATTGTGCTAAAAAAGGGCGCTAAAATGGCAAGCGGACGGACGAGGGGATACAAACAACAGCAATGTTAATGCCGTGCAACAATAGAGGCTGAGCTGAGAGGGGAAAAAATAGCGGGGCTAACTGTGGGGTGGAGACCAATGGTTGATTATTACTTGTAATTACGGAGTATTCCTAGTGTCGGTTGCAATAGGGGTCTGAGACGTCGATCGGTTTTAGCCAATACATAAATTTGAGGGTCAAAAATCAGGGTCTTCCCTGCTCTGATAGCTTTGTTTCCTTCCAATGTTTAACCACTTCCCCTTCCTTCCGACACAACATAATGACACCCCTTCCAATGCTTGATCTCCCTGTGGAGCTGGTTCATACGATATTATCGTATCTCCCCAATAGCGATATCAAGTCCCTCCGCCTTGTCTCTAAGCAATACTGCGATTCGGTGCAGCTCCGACTCTCCAGAGTGTTCTTGTCAGCCAATCCTCTCAACATCAAATTCTTTCGCGCCGTTGCAGATCACGAGGAATTTCGCCACAATATAACTGAAATCATCTGGGATGATGCACGGCTTTCCCACGGCGGTGACGATATTATCCATCCCGAGCAGGGCATCTGGTTACCAAACACCGATATAAGTGACAATGAAATTGACGAGTTCAACGAGGAAGAAGACTGGGACGAAGGGTTGGAAGATCCATATTTTCGAGAGGAGGACTATGATCGTGTTCAGCTCGTGATACGAAGTAGGAGATTCAAGAGGCAAAGGTGCCCCCACTGGTTTAAGGCTGCATGCAAGCAATCTTTAGAGCGTACGATTGACCGGCGCTCAGGGAGTTCCCTTTTACCTGTGGAATGTCCCAGTATACAAGACCTGTGTGAAGTTGGGCCCTCATTGGGCGAGTGTTGGGAATATTATCGCCAATTAGTCAAAAAACAAGATGATGTTCTTGCCGGAGGCTATGACGAAGAGGCGTTTGTGTATGGACTCGAAAAGTTCACCGCACTGAGAAGAGTCACAGTGACCCCGAGTACCCACAACATGCTCTTTGGTCCATTTTACCAAACTCCGATGATTCGAGCTTTTCCACCTGGGTTTTTCTATCCTATCCCCTTTGGATGGCCAACATCCCTTACAGAAGAGCCAGAAGATGTACCCGCATTTCCCTGGCAAGCTGTTGATGAAAGGCAAAGAGAAAAATACCGTGGATTCCGCATTGCGATACGTGCACTTGCCCAACATAAACACGATGTAGTGGAGCTGAGTCTCGATGCTAGGCTGCGGTTCACGGGAATCAATTGCAGGATATTCGAAGATCCTTGTCCGGAATACGATAATTTCGTCGAGGTTCTTAAGCACCCAGGATTCCGGCGCCTCGATCTTCCTCTCATATTTGGTGGAACCGGGTCCGAACCTAGGTGGCAATCCTTCAGAAACAGAAAACTTCGTGCCGCACTAAGTGAAGCGGGTGATCTAGAAGAGTTCAGGTTCTATACCGCTGGACTGAATGGTTACTTTGAAGGCGACGAGCCACCGATTAGCACCGTACCTGTTCTCCTGGAGAGTATGTTTCCTCTTGAGAAATGGCACAAACTTCGCCACTTCGAGTTATCACGATTCATTGTCAGCCAGACCAATGTTATCTCATGCCTTTCAAAATTGCCAGATACGGTTGTTTCCGTCAAGCTGAGCCTCCTGGTATTTGTTGATGGTGAATATTCGTGGCATGTCTTCTTAGAAGAGGTGCGCATGCAAATACAGGAAAAGACCCTGTGGCTTAATAGCCGACCCAATGTTATTATTGGTACTGAGAAGGATATGTGTGGTAACGGTGACGTTATCTGGTTTGAGAAGGAGATACATGCTTTCTTATACGAGGATACAGAGAATCCATTTGAGTCCCCGCCAGACATCGGCCCTAAATTTGAATGGGGGACATGGAAGGATGCACTTGATCCCTATTCAGCTTGACTTCTGGCAGTTTTCTCTTCTAGTTAACGATCCATTGGTCTTTCTTGCGCAAATAGCAATTTAGATTTCCTATTTGGAGATTGTATAATTCAGAGATATCGTAGATACCCACAAACTAGAAAAAAAAGATTTCAATGAACTTTCAAGCTAACAACTACTCAATCTTTCTCGCCCACATGCTTTCGAGCCAGCGTCTCAGTTTCAGACGCTTGATAGCATGGAATCTAAGCAGCTAAACTAATAGTTAGACGTGTTGATGTCAGGACAAAAGCAATATGTTCACTCACATGTAGGGGTGGAGATCGCCACGCAGTAGGATTTGCTTTGCAAGACGGTGCAGGGGTACGCGTAGTTGTTAGTCCACGTCCCCTCAGCATGGCTCCTCAAAACCATGGCTTTAATTTGCTTCATTCGCGAGAGTATGTGTCGCAAATTTATCACAATAGTAACCGCGGTCGTACTTTTTGACGACCAAGCCATTTTCGTGGCTTCACCTCCGCCTCCAATCATTGCGAATACATAACTGTCATCTGTTGGCTGGGATATATGCCAAAGCCCAATCCTTCTAGCGTGTTGGACTCATCTGCAAACCTACATGTCTCTCAGACAAAATGGTACTGTATAGTAACATTTTTTTCATTACTATCCTATGTGGCTTCTTGGGCGGTTGCAACATGGTGAGCTCTGTCCCTGGAGCGTTTCTTTAAGTTCCGATTCGGCTTCCTGACTGGCAACATATGCTGTTGCTCGATGACGGGTGTTTTCTGAGGCCATTTAGTCGACTCCCCCAGTACCTCAAGAACTCTCAAAACTGACCAAAGAATTTCTGGGATTGATCCTGGTCGTTTCATTGATATTCTGAGCAGAGACCCCGTATGCATTGACCGGCTCTTACGTAGCGCGTCTGAAATAAATGTGATCACTCAGGGGCCGACTAGGAGGGAGAAGGAAGGATGTTTTCTCTTATTGGAAGGCAATTGATAGAGCTGGATTATGGAACCAAATCTGTAATTAGTCGCTGAGCTTCTTTGGCTTGGGGAGATCTCAGGATGATTGGACAGTGAAACACGAAGGTGAAGGCCACAAGCTAACCTATGCCACGGTTGTATCTCCAGGGCCACCCCGCAACCAAGGCAGAACCTTCCTACCCCAATATTGCCGCATCTTATACTTTCCAAGACCTTCGGGCATTGACTCGATAGCGTCAGCCAGAGCATCGCCTTCTCCCTTTGCACGCACCTCGTCAAGTCTGGTCATGTAGCTACGGACGGTGAAAATTATTGCTCGGGATCTGGGCAAAGCAGTCAAGGTCTGATGCTCAACACGGAGATAGCATTGAGTAAGTGGAGGGTTGTATTTTTCGTCATTGACAGCCTGATCTGTTTCAGGGTAAAAGTTATTCCCATCGGTGCGGAACAGGTCTGCGCCGTCGACCTGAAGAGACCACTGATGGTTGTTAGGGAGTTTTTGACCAATAGATTGCGGGAACAGCTTACGTTCATACGTCCGATGAACTGGCCCGGTTTCATACGGGAAAAGTATCGGTCCACACTGGCACCCAACTTCTTATCATAACCAGGAACAGGTTGGTGAATCTCCCTCACTGACTCACCAACTCTCGCAGGGCTCAAGAAACCACCTGGAAAACAAGCAATATATCCACGTAGACGGAACTGCCCATCCGGATCAGGACACATGAAGTAGAAATCCTCCTCGACATTGTTAGAAATGTAACGAAGCATAACAGCAGGACTGAGACCGGCCGTCATAGATGGATAATTAGAGCCGGTTGTGACGTTCTCAACAACATTTCCGCACACCTTGAACATGGTCGGGAAACGCTGAGGGAGATACTTAATCATGATCTCCTCATAGAGCTCTTTAATCGCTGGATCCACGATGTTGCCTGTTCCGATGGTGAGTTCTGGTTTCTCTTCAACGAGAATGCGTCGTTCTTCGAGTCGCTTCAGGTATCCGGAGTCGATTCGAATCCAGTTAGAGCGGGTTTGTTTTTGGATTCCTAGTCCGTTGGTATTGGTTTGATTGATCTTTAAAATGTGAACACATACCCATGGTTACATGACCCTGTGTTCTATATGGCTTGTAGTCAATCGGAGGGGCTGTTTTGAAGTCAAAGCTTTTCAAAGGCTCAACAACATAAGATGGATCAAGGTCAGAGCCAATTAGGGAAGAAAAAATGCCATAATACTATCCAAAGCTGTCAGAAGAAATACGATCGTCCTCAAAATCTGGCAACATACAGCAAATTTGCCCTGAAACCCTTTCAGGAGAGCCTTCACGGCCACAAAGCCCAGTATAAGCAGCAATATAATGATGGAATACATTGAAGAGAAGGAAAGAGTAGAAGGTTTAGTTTTTGTGATGGCAGATGGGAAACCTGGGTGATCTCGACATTTATACCTCCATCTTCATCTACGTCCTCAACAGCTAGAGTCTGTCATTTTGACCTATATTAACCTACCATCCAAACGGCCCCCATCTGCAATTTGCACGCATTATTTGTAGGAAGATGGTGATTATGGCCGATATCGGTAATAAGCAAAAAGAGCATCGCTGTTGGTCCAAAATTATTACACTGGCATATAGAGCGGCGAAAATAGTTGCCCGCTCCGCCACTAGGTATGCAGATCTAGGCTTATAGCTCAATGAGGGGCAGAAAACTATTTTTGCATCTGAAATCAACAACTGTGACTCTAAATGAATGATATAGCCCATGTGAAAGATTATTCGGGGCTTTAGATTACAGGCTAAGTCCTAGTGGCGCTCAGCAATCAGAACGGTAATGATACCTTACTATATACAGGCAGAGTAAATCCTGGTACCTGAAAGTCCTGTATATGTATAGACAAGACGATAATATTATTTTAAGTGATTCTGATAAATGATATATATACTATCCGCCAGAGATATCTCTGCAACCAGGAATCGAAATACTAGAGCCCATACACGAACATGCCATATTATAATCGGACTCCGACGCTCCATGAACCCCACATTTAGCCAATAGTATTAAAAGTACTAGGATTGTTCTGTTTCCGATGGGGGAAGAAATGTCTTAAATTAAATGTAACCTTATTCGTACTAATGTCATCCCGTGGGGGCGAAATGAACATGCGTCCGAGGTCGGATACGAAGTTAATAACGTCATACGTAGCAGTGCAGGCCCCCTTGGCTGCTTGTGCGTGACAAAGGAGAACCGAAGTCGGGGCTATGTAGTGGACCTAGGCTTTTTGTTTTACGAGATAGTGAAGAGTTGCTAGAATACTGGCGGCCTTTTTTTTTCTATTTATTGCCAGTGTCTCAGTAGTGCACATATCACCTGAATGGCTTTTTCAGACAGATTTCTTTACAAAATCGTAAAGAATCAGTTGGAAATGCGAGACACCGTCATTATGGGCAATAACTCTGACTCTCACAACGTATGTATCCAAGCCTATATGCACCAACGATACCCGATTTAACATTTTTAGAAATCCACCACCCCCTTCTCTAGTTATCAGCATGAGATTTATATAGCAGGCACAAATGGATTGAAGCCCATCATGACAACCAACCCCAATCTCTGGGAAGATGCAGCAAAGCAGGCGATGGAGCCCATGAACTTTGACTACGCTAAGGGCGGAGCTGGGGCGGGCGATACCGTCAGGAAAAACCGCGAGGCATTTGATAAATGGAATATCATTCCCCGGATGGTGAGATCGAATACTAAACGGAATACTGGAGTAAAGATTCTTGGTCAGGAATGGCCTTCTCCCGTGGCAATTGCACCTGTCGGAGTGAATAGAATTTTTCATGCGTGAGTGACTTCTCTTCATCAAGGTTGGATAGATTGCATTCTAACATTATTGCAGTGATGGAGAGAAAGGAGTAGCTCATGCAGCTGGTAAAACTGGTATTCCCTACGTTCTCTCTACTTTTGCTTCTGAAAGCCCAGAGATCGTGGCCAAAGCCCAGGACGAAGCAGCTGGTCATGATGACAGCATTAGGTGGCTCCAGCTTTACTGGCCCCAGTCCGTCGACCACGATATAACACGTTCTATTCTGCGTCGCGCCAAAGCAGCACGCTACACAGCTCTTGTCATTACATTGGACATCTTCTCCATGAGCTGGCGTCCCATGGACCTCGATAATGCCTATCTTCCCCTCTATAAAGGATACAGCACAGCTCTCGGCTTCACTGATCCTGTCTTTCGACAGAAGTTTGCAGAAAAGTATGGCCATGAGGCAGACGAAGATATCCTTAAGGGCGCATTCGAATGGGAAAATACTATCTTTCCCAATTTAGCGCATTCATGGCCTGAGCTCGCGTTCCTGCGTAAAGAGTGGGATGGACATATTCTTGTAAAAGGAATACAGACAGCGACTGATGCCGAGATGGCCGTTCAAGCTGGCGTCGACGGTATCATTGTCTCAAACCACGGTGGCAGGCAATATGATGGCGCCTATGGTTCTTTGGATGTTTTGCAAGAGATTGCAGAGGCTGTAGGAGATCGTGTCGATGTTCTTTTCGACAGTGGTATTCGTACTGGCGCAGATGTGATGAAGGCTCTTGCACTTGGTGCAAAGGCTGTGTTTGTTGGCCGACCTATCGTTTATGGATTGGGTGCAAAGGGAAAAGAGGGTGTGTTGCATGTGCTTCGTTGCCTTTTGGCGGACTTCGAGATCAACCTTGGTATTACCGGTGTTCAAAATGCGACGGACTTGAAACCGGGCAATTTGCGGGCTCATCACATGAAAGCTTTCTTGTAGTTATCAGATCAAGGCCAAGATATATTCAATTGATGAACGGTAGACAGCATACCTTTTTAAGAACCCTCTTTCTACCTGATAATGAATTTGAGCCATAATAATTATAGTATTGAGGATTCTGATAATGCCTCATGCTACTAGGGCGCATGAAGTCGAATAGGTCAACGTCGGAATAGCACCAGACAGCCTAAGAAATCAAATATCCTTCTCATGTCATGTCGTAATCTGATTTACCTTGTTCTGCGCAATCTATCTAGTGGCTTTGAACCCGTCCTGTCTACCTACATGAGCCTTTCGCAGCGGTGCTGATCTAAGATTTTGTTTCATGTGCCCTATCAGAAATTCTGCATATCAGATAGTTGCCTTTTTTTCAGCATCTAGGTGTTGCAAGGTATATACTGCAAATAACATTTATGCCATTTCTCCCTCAAATTTTCAAAGTCACACAAATTGATGAACAGCATCCCCGATACCATTCTGTTTATCCCTGGAATTGATCAGAAATTTAATACAGTTGGCATCAATTTGGATCTTCACAAGATCACCTCGCCCTAGCTGACTGACTAAAAACACTATTCCGCCTAAGGTGATCCCCAAAACGAATGAATGAAAACGGTATCAAAATCATGGCCAAACTCGCAAATCCGAGAATGCTGGTCGCCCAATGCGTCCCCAACCGCGCATAAATTGCCGACGTAGCAAGCGGCAACAACGCACCTGATACACTTCTTGTACAGCTCGCAGCTCCAAGCGCACTCGCCGCATAGGTTCCATACGCGTCAGCAAGATAGTTTATTAGCGCCATGAAAATGAGCAGAAAGCCAATGCCAAATGGGATGCCAGAGAGCATGGGCCAGATCCAGTGAATGGATGGCTGGGCGCACCATGCGAGCCAGAAGAGGGAGATAGTATATAATGGTCCGCCAACGCAGGCCAGAGGAAGGCGGCGATATTCTTCGATCTTCACCCAAGGTTTGGCTTGAGACTGAGCGCGTAGATAGATGGAGTCGTAGACAAGGTAGAAAATAAATGAGAGGAGAGCGCCGATACCAACTATGGTTTGTCAACCGTGGATGCTTGATCGAAGAGGTGGAGGGGGGGCTGGGCATACTTGGGATGAATGCTAGACCGCACTGTCCGGTACTAAAGCCGTATATTCCTGTGCGTATTATTATCGAGATCAATCGGACATAGGTACCAGCATACCTTTGAATATAATGGGATATGCCTCAAAGAAGAGGTAAAATATGGAATAAGTCAAAGAGAGATAGATACAGGAAAATAAAACAATTGACTCGGAATAAATCATTCGGATAGGGCGTGTCAATACTCGCGTGGCAAGGTCTCGCAGGCCGGGAGTAGCTGGGCCAGCATCGACAGATGTGGGATTATGAATCTCATTATGTTTTCGCAGCAATACAGGACGAAATGTTTCTGTCCACCATATTAGGAGCGATAAAAGAATTGTGATCGAATCACTTACCTGGGAGAAATATCAGCGCAGGCCATGAAGCCCCAGCAATTATCAATGCAATCCAAAAACTCCACCGCCAATTGACATTAGAGATAAAGCCGGATATTAGCGGTCCCATAGTAGGGCCGAGCGTTGTAGCCTAATCAAGTAAGTATCCTGACACCCCAAATGGTGAGATTTCTCACCGCCATATATCCAGCCATCGATCTTCCCCTTGTCTTAGGATCGGAAAAGATATCTGCATACAGCCCTCCAACAACAGCTGTTGGCGAAGAAGCAAAGATACCAGAGAAAAGTCTGAAAATAACAATGGCCGCAAAATTGGGCGCAACAGCACAAGCGAGACTGAAGATTGTATATCCTGCGAATGTCCATATCATCACCGGGCGCCTGCCATACGTCTCTGATAATGGACCGAAAAGGATAGGCCCGAGAATATATCCGATCAAGTAAGTAGTCATTGGCAGTACGAGCTGTTGCTGGTCTGTTATACTAAAATCGGCAGCGATGAAGTCGATGGCGCCGCTAGGAAGGGCGGATCCAAGGGTACTATTCAGAACTATCACCAAGCCAGTAATGAAGACAAAAAGCTTTTTTTTCTATCAAGTTGGCATGTTAGCTTATTTAGTTGCGTAGGGAGGTAATATTTTACTGTTGTCCAACTGTATGGATTAAGATTGGATTCCTCGATCATATTGGCGGAGCGGTCAGAGCTATGTTGTAGCATTTCAGACAAAGTAAAATTATTCATATCCAGAGCACCTGTCTTGTCACAAAGATATTAGAAATACCAACGACAGTGACAGCCAGCCCGATATCGGTGTCTAAAGAAGTGTGAATGCTTCAGAGGCGTCAATTGCTCGAGACCCGCCGATCCCGGCCCCACCGACCCACGTATAGTTTTTGTATTTAGGTTTTGGCTAGTAGCGGCCCGCAACGGAAATCCGGCGGTCCACACCCAAAAATACGAAACCACGTCATCAGCTCGTTGCAAGACTCCGACACCGGAGCTGTACATGACTCGTCTGTCTGAGATGGCCTTATAACCCTACTGGACCCCAGCCCTGTTGTGCTTTGTATGACTGAGAGAGAACCGAGAAAGCATGGCGGAGCAACAAAAGCAGAAAGACATCTGGTCAGCCGAACTTTACGGCGAAAAGGTGGCTCCATTTGTTGCAACTTCAACTACGAAGGTACTCGCTTGGTTGGACCCGAAGCCAACAGGTAAGCCTCCAGATGACAATGGCCGAACGTTAATAACAAGGTAGATGAAATACTTGATATAGGCTCTGGGGAGGGCCCTTTGACAGCCTGCATAGCTCCCCATGTCAAACGAATCGTGGGAATCGACGGTTCACCTAACATGATTGAGCACTTCAAAAAAGCCTACCCACATATCGAATCGAGGGTAGTCGATTGCAGACGGCTAGATCAAGAGCCCAGTCTTACAAACGGGAGTTTCAACAAGGTATTTTCGAACGCTGCCTTGCATTGGATTCTGAGAGACCCCGAAACCAGGTCAAATACTATGAAGGGCTGCTTCGAGGCGCTCAAACCAGGCGGTCTTCTCGTCAATGAGTCTGGTGCGTTGGGAAATGTGGCCGAGGTTCATTCTGCTATTATCAGTGGACTGGTCACTCAAGGTATTCCTGTCACGCAGGCGCGAAACGCATCGCCTTGGTGGTTCCCATCGCTGCAGGCCATGAAGGACCTTGTTGAAGGAGCGGGGTTTACTTGGGTCAAGGGCGAGGTCCAACTCAGACAGACAACACTGACCGAGAATAAGAATGGTGGCGTGGAAGGCTGGTGGGTCTGACACCAATATTAAATTGACGAGACGGCTGATGGTGTATAGGATTCGTCTGTTTGGTGAGCCCTTTCTTGAACTCCTCCCGACCGCCCAAGCACGCGACGCAGCCGTCAAACATGCTGTTGACGTTCTCGAGGCTGTTGGAAGACAGCAGCACGATGGTTCTTTTACAGTAAACTACATTCGCCTTCGCTTTATTGCTAAGAAACCTGAGTGATATGTCCTTCGCACTGGGATATCCCAACGATCAGATATACTTCATGGTAATCATGATCCAAAGGCACCGTGAATCCACGTCGCTTTGTGAATGAAACAGACCCTTCTACATGAGTCTCGGCTGGAAGATGTTAAAGAAGAATATCTACAATCGAATCAATGAATTTCCGGGATATGAGCAGAGCGAATTTGTCGCCATCATCTTGGTAACATGAATTATCGTAGTTATATATGTAGATGAAATTTTATCGAAACATGGGAAGTACATGTTTTGTTCTGGTTTTGTGGAACCTCTCTAACTTGGGTGACGGCACCGGTTCGATTCAGGGGGTATTTGGTTGTACCTTCTTCGGAAAGATCTCGCTCATGTTGTCTTCACAGCCACAAACTCAGCCAGCGTGAATTCACGAGTGATTTCCAGACAATTTTTTTGCTCTACGCGAGATAGTACAGTTAATTATGGACTATGTCGCCTGGGGATGATGACACTATTTTTGCGTACTCTGTTGGCCATGTTGGACGAAATCAGAGCCCGGTGGTCTTGAAATTGAGGTCAGTGCGGTGAGGTGAATTGACGCGGCGCAGCGCCTCGTCCTCGGAGTCGCCTCAAGCGCATCAGCGCCAACGGTCGGAGTCAACAAGCTCAAGTTCTCCATCGAGTGTCAGTCGTAAACCCAATAAAAATCCTCTGAAAGCAGGAAGGCAGACAAGCACAAGAAATCTCCTCCGCCTGAGTGGACGGGGACAGAGGACCCGGGCCTGTTCACGGAAAGCTTTGCTGGTTTTCGTGATCTGGATAAAATAGGCATTCGACCAAAGAAAGCCTGTAATAGCCAGGCTTTGAGTCCTCTGATAAGTTTACAGAAGTTTGTCTCGTTCTGCGGCGGTCGGTAGCAAGGCAGGGGGGGGTATAGCGGGTACGTAGGAAGACTCGTGCCAGGCCGGGTGGATGTCGAGGAATGGATGGAACTCTAGGAGGATTACAGCAGAGACATCGCCCTTCAAGAAGAGTATAGCTTCTTCTAGTTGCTGTGTAAGCCATGAACCTTACCCTCAGCCGTGGCGTTTTAAGGTTTAAGGGTTTAAACCCCTAGGACGTTCAATGATTTAATGGGTCGAACCGCTTCTATTACTGTTCAGTCATTAGCCCTCACCATCGTTTCAGAATGCCCTAGAACTTCGACGTTTCCGCAACCAATTTGTTTATTTCTTTTTCTTATCTAGTTTTCACCATCTAGTTGACCACTACCACCAATAAGGCCTCACACTTCCTTCTACTGGCAAGACTTTATTTGCAAATTACCCCAGTGTGGTATAATCGGTCCTAGAACTGGGGCCATCCCCACTTGAATCCGTATTTAAGAACCATGCCCCACTGGGGATCGGTTATTCCAATCACCCCAGAGTCGCCTGGACCTCTTCCGCAATCGCCAGAACTTTTTCCTCCTCCAGCCTTCTGCAAATAACCTGGACACCGACTGGGGAGCCATGGAACAAATCTGGGTTATCTGAAAGGACAAAAAAAACAGAGTTGTCCATTAGTAACAGTAGCAGGTCATTTGAAGTTAGGGTCACTTACATTGCTTCCAAATTGCAGCGTCAAGGTCACCAGAAGGAGAGTAGTCTTCAACTAGGATATCCTGAGCTTTATCCACCTTGGTGACTGGTACCGCCACCGTGCTGAAATCCAGCACGTTGTAAACGCCGGTGTAGCCAAAATACATGCCCTCCGAAGGCTGATACGCGGTGGTTGGGGAGGCGGGGGCAATGATTGCGTCAACGGGCTGGCCAGAGCGCGTGCATGCGGCCGTCGAGTTCCAATATTCAAGGTAGCGCACCTGGTAGTCATATCGCTGCTGTTGGATTGTCCAGAGATCATTGACGGTGCCAACGGGAAGATGACCGAGATTCTCGCCATACGACACTGCCAGCTGAGGCACCGGTGGCTCACCGCTTTGTTCAAGGGTTCGATGGATATCAATGCCCCCATCTGCAGCAAACGTGTTCCACTAATAGTCCCGAGGCTATCATTATTTACTCTCTAATCCTTAGTGAGGATCGTTGGGGACTTACCAAAATGTGAAAGGCCTCCGAATGAGGAGGAGGCGACCATTCGATGACCTGCAGAGAGTCAATACTGCTCGTTATTTGAAGAAACGGATCCATTAACCTCGTATCCTGCTTCCTCCAGCGCGTGCACCGTCTGCTCAATGGCTCTCGCCACTGGTGGGTGCGGTTTTACAACCCCATCATGTCGCAGAACACCGAAGGTGAGTCTTTTGGTGGCCATTTTCTCGCGGACCTCATCCTCTATCTCTAAGCGCCATGGAACCTGGATTACTTTGGGATCAGTCAGCCAAGGGGAGTGCTCCAATACCTTCTGCACAACAAATCGAAGGTCGGAGATGTTGTGACCCATGGGGCCGATGACGGACGGAACGGTCTCATGACCTTCCATCTAATTACACCAGATGTCAGCGGACATTCGGACGAAGCGGAGTCATTGCGCCTACACTATTGGCCACTTTAAGGTAGGGGAGTCGCCCATGAGAGGGCTTCAAGCCGGAGATTCCTGTAAATGAACAAGGCAGACGGATCGAGGCTCCTGCTCGTCAGAAGGCCCCACTGTCAGCTCCCGAACGGTGGACTCTTGGATAGAGATATGCTGCGGAAAGGAACTGACCAACGTCCGATCCAAATCCTAAAATACTGCCTCGAAGGCTTAAAAGAGCAGCTTCTCCTATGTGTTCCAACCGTAGCGTAGATCAGCAGGCGCTTTCGTCCCCCAGAAAAAGTCTAATCCATACTTACCTCCAGAAGATCCACCGGAAGACAGCAATCGATTATGAGGGTTGGTAGTATAGCCCACGGTATTATTATTGGTCTCGATGGCCTGGCGTCACACCGCGCAATCAGCATTGACTTCCATATGCGCAGGGGCCACCGAACATACCATCAAGCTGCTGGGAACGTTTGTTTTCGCAATGATGATAGCTCCCATGTCTTTCAATGCTTTTACCAGCCAGGATTCGGTCTCCTCAGTCTCAACTGCGCCCAGCCAGGCGACATATCCTAGAGAGGTCTCGGCGCCCTCCACCCGGAATGAATCTTTGAGTGAGATAGGAAGGCCGTGCAAAGGACCGATGGGTTTTTTATGCGTACGATAGTACTCATCCAGCTCCTCTGCGCGACTGAGCGCCTGCGGAAAGAGAATTTCACTGAGGCAATTAACCTGTGACGGTGATTAGGCAGTGATGTCGGGGAGGGCTTTCGGACTACTCACAAGTTGATGGGCAATTGTAGCCCGATGACAGAAAGCCTTCGTAACCTCCGTTGCAGATAACTCCCCAGCGGTGAGCTTGGACCGCAGAACTTCCGCAGAGTGGTTCTCGGTGATATCCAGCTCCGCAGGCGACAGGAATGTCTGAATGAAGTCGGTCACATTTGGTAATTTCTCCGCCGATGGGACCGATTCAATCTGGAAAGAAACTGGCAACAACTCCTGCAGCGCTGCTCGTTTCAGCTCTGCAATGGACTGCCATGATGGCTTCTCGACTGTCATATTGTGGGCGTTGTAACTTCTAGTTAACGAAAAAGGGGAAATTCTTGCACAAGGAATCCGAAAAAAAAGAGGAAGAGCGAATAGTCAACGTGTTCAAAGAATCCTCTGCGAGCAGCGAAGAATATTTGCTGGCTACATCGTATCCGCGTCGCTATTAGCCTTTTTAAGGACAGCAAGAGCATACTCGGTCGGGCCCGAACTGGAATGACATACACTTCAAACTTCAAATTTACCAAACGGTAATTTTCTCTAGTACAATTATTAAAATACGGAGTAACAAATGGAAATAACTGGAATTGTTTCGCATGATTATCGGCGAAACCACGGCACTTCCCAAAGCTTAGACCCCCAAACGACCAGTAGATCACTTGCAATTGCCGGACTAGTTCTCATTGCCAGATCTATCTTCTTGCTGTGTCTGTTGAAGACTCCCCATACTACATAGAGGCATCGCCATTGTGCCATCCTGGCCCAAAGCCGTGGTAAAGCAGCTCCACTGCCCTGTGGATCCTGACAATACTATTGAAAGAGACTCGTCAATGCAACACTAATACCCGCCGTCTGGACCTGCTAATGAATCCCCCGGGCCCTCTGGCACAAGGATCGCTGAAAGGATCCTGAAATTACGGTTTGAACTGGCCACCAAGCAGCTTTGCCCTTGACGCTTTCTGAATGCTCTCTTTGGCGACCGGTCCGGTGGAAGCGAAGCTGAAGATGGGCCCACTGGAACCCCTGAGAAGAAACTAACTGGAAACATTCATGTCTAAGGCTTCCGGAGACAAATAGGAACTCATGTCATTGAAGATCCCTCCGATTTCGAGGAATCTTGATACGGCCCTGAGTACTTCGTTCTTCCACTGGTGGGGCGCTAAACACAAGGATCGCACTTCTTTGCGCACGGTCCTAGAAGTAATACTAATGGAGATCTTTCCATGCGATCTTAATTTGGAGCTGACTATTTTTCGCCCTCTGCAAGACCCGCATGCGATAAAAATTGCCGATAGGACAATTTTATGATCGCCGATGGGGCTTTAATAAAAACCCGCCGATAGAGCTTTTTTTAAAAAAGAAATATTTGTGGCGACAGTGCCAAGTGAACGATTGCATTGTCCTGGTGGGAAGATGTCGCCTGGGGCAGACAGCAAGCCCCGCAACCAGTAAGAAGACGTGACAGGCTCAGCACACTCGGTATGGTTATCGCTTTTGGGTTTTTAGTGGCGAGACAGCGTCTTCTATACGTTTTACTGGCTTTGCGCTATTTCTTCCGTCTTCTACGGCTTTCTTCGGGATCGCGAAGTCCTTGCTTCATTCGGAGCAGCGCCTACATGTAACCAAGGCTTCAATAGTCAGGACGTATCAGGTTAATGAAATCGAATTTTTTGACGGATTCATGGAACTCGGTAAGACTAATACGTTAATCCGTTTATTCGCGAGCATGATGTCAGTCGAACAGGATCGTCACATTTCAAGGTGCCTAAACTTAACCTACGAACAGATGTGATGATTGAAGAGGTCTAGCGTGAACTGTCTATTAAGAGGCTAGGACACCAGATCCAACCGGTCCGGGTGAATTAACAGGTTTTTTATTCCGTTATCAAATCTATCCAGTCGATGCAGCCTTTTGGCCTTCGAGGCATCGAAGCCAGTCGTTGCCCAATATTGATCTAACCACACCACCTCCTTTGTCTCTCTACCAAACTCATTCAACCGCCACTAGATCCACGCGTCTGGATTGTTACCATCCCACCTTTCCCGTTTCTCTTTTTTCATCTCTATGCTTTCGCCATCAAGGCTGGGGCCTTCGTCAACCGGGCCACCATCATTGCCGCTGCAGCGACAACCACGCAGCAGGCGCAGAACAGCTGGGTGCCGAGCCAGCCATAGGATTGTAATATAGCCCCAGCCACCGGAGTTCCCACCAGCAACCCTAGCCCCGCAAAAAAGAAACTCATGCCCATGCGGGTACCGACCACCTGGAGACTCGGCGACAGGCTCACGACGGTGGTGGGAGGTAGTGAGACAAATGTCCCGGAGAAGAAGCCGTAGAGAATGCAATAGATAATGATGCCGGGCATGTCGGTGATGGCGATCCAACAGTAGGCCAGTAGGGCTGAGATCAGTGCGCAGGGGAGAAGCATGTTCAGCGGACCGGTCTTATCGGCAAGGAAGTTGGGAATGATCCGCCCAAAGACGGACCCTGCGTTCATTATGGGCAGCATGTAGAAGGCAAGGCTGGCTGACATGCCCCCTTTGCTGGTGGCATAAGACCCCACGTAGAAGAAGGGGATGTAGAGGCCCATGAATCCGAAGAATTCGCCCAGGTTAAACATAGTGAAGGGTAGTTCCAGGAAGGCCCGGGGCTCTAGTAGACGGCGTTTCTGTGGAGGCAGGACCCGCACGCGCATCACCGCGATGCAGATCAGCATCATGCCCAGCATCAGGAACGCAATCACACGCGTGGCCCAACCAAATCCAATGCGTGGCTGCAACCGAGCGAAGACGATCGGGTAGATGATGCCTCCCAGACTGCTTCCCGAGGCGGCGATGCCCGTCGCAAAGGACTTTTTGGTGGTGAAGTAGGTAGAGACAATGGCCACGCTGGGGATAAAGAGACAGCCGCTCCCCAGGCCGATTGTTATGCCATGGGCCAACATCACCTGCCAGAAATCGGTGCACAGGCTGGTCATGAACATGCCAAAGACTACTAGAAACGATCCCACGGCCAGTAAGACGTAGAAGTAGCCGGCGTCGAACAATGGACCCGTGGCAACCCCGACGATGAGCAGGAGACAGGCTTGGACGGAGCCAATCCAGGAGATGTCTGAATTGGATACATTCCGCAACAGGTCGTCTTTGTAGTATGTCTGAAATGCCCCAAAGGAATTGATGACCCCCCCTGGGAATAATCAGTTTGGTGTTGCGAGGTCAAGAAAACGGGAAAGGGCCAAGGCAAAGGGAAGCCGCGCACATACCAGGTGTTGAGAAAGAGCAGAAATGAACCCAACACTTGCAACCAGGCCTTCAGCCCACCATTGGGGATTTCGTTCGATTGCTTTGACGGGGGTGGTTTCGGGCTTGCCTCCTCGGCGTCGGAGGCCGGAGCCATTGCCAGCATCTCCGTAGGGTAATTATTAGAAGCAGAAGACATGGACATTCTTTGGAGGATAAGGTCCAATTTCCAACGGCGGACCAAGGAGACGAGATGTGGGATGGTTTTCAGTATTCAACACAAGCCGGAGTATATTTAAAGGAGACATGATACCTAGGGCCAATAAATCATCCGGGAGTGCATTCCCTAGCTGGGTACCGCAGAATTCGTCATCAAGGTCCATACGGAGGCCGAGAGAGGCCGACGGCGGCGAGAAAAATGAATTAAAAAATTAGTAAAAGAAGGAATGAAACAAACGGAGGCAGGTAACGCCGAGAAAAAAAAGCGCCGCGGGAGAGGCGTCATGTCCTGCAGGGTCTGTGGAGCTCTGCCAAGAACAACAAAACCTAGAACGAAGAAGGTTAAAGCGTCGATCATATCTCGTATTGTGCACGGCCCACGCCACCCGTCCGCCGCCCGTCCCCACACCCGTCCCGCATTCTTATGTTGACTGCGGTATTTTTTTTTTGGGCCATAGCCGAGGCCGAAGCCGAAGGCCCACTACGCCCTAGAGGCCTGCATTGCACGCACAGGCACCAAGTCAAAGTGCCAATCGTCAATACAAATGGAGATTATGTCTTCAGTTTCCTCGTTACCTTGCTCTATCCCAACTGCCTTGATTCTGCCCTTGTTGTAAGATTTGAATTCTCTCTATATCAATATATATATATCTAAACACCAACCCTTCTTATCCCTTTAATCAAAGAGGAAACGAAAAACAAAAACAAAAACAAAAAAACATGTCCGATCAAACAGTGACTTTTCGGGAACACTCCAACAACCCGTCCGACGTCGTTCGAGTCATCGAGTATGACTTCAGGCAGACCGAGTTAGGCCCGGAAGAGGTGTGCATCCAGTTTCTTGCGGCCCCCATTAACCCGCAGGACCTGCTCGTAATTTCTGGAAAATATCCCGTCCAGCCGGCCCAGCGGTGCGAGGGGGAGCCCATTCCAGGCTATGACGGCGTGGCTCGGGTGGAGCGCATCGGATCTGCCGTGACAAAGTTACAGCCAGGCGATCAGGTTATCCCCCGCCAGCATGGCCTGGGCACCTGGCGATCGCAGGCAATCGTCCCTGCCAGCTCCCTGCTCCGTGTCCCCTCATCGCATCTCGACCCCGTCAGTGCCGCCATTCTCAAGATGGGATGTGGACCCGCCTACCTGCTCCTTCAGAGCAGGCAAGATCTGCGGCCGGGCGACTGGGTCGTGCTCAACGCTGCCACGGGCGTGATCGCTCAGATGGTTATTCAATTCGCTCGACTCCGTGGATGCCACTCTCTCAGCATCATACGGGACCGGGAAGATGTGGATTCGACCCGGAAGCAGCTGCTCACCTTGGGAGCCGACCTGGTGGTAACCGAAACGGAGCTTGCCGGTCAGGGATCAGTCCTGGCGGCGGAGAAGCGCATTGTGCTGGCTCTTGATGCCGTGTTCGGCAGCTCTGGGGGGGGCGCTTGGCAGGTTTACTGACCACTGGAGGCACCTACGTCAACTACGGGTCTCTTGGAGGTGCAACTGAGGCCATTGGATTGACACAGGAGCTTATTTTCTGGAAACAAGTTACATTCAAACACTTTCGGCTGTCACAAGCGCTAGATCACTTCTCAAAGTCTCAGCAAGAAGATTTGATGACTTGGTTTTGTCGCTTGTTCGAAACCGGCTCGCTTATAACGCCTGCAGTGGACCGGGTGTCATGGGAAACAGGGCCAAGTCTGGAGGCGGCCGTGAAGCAGGCATTGCAAAATGCCTCGCCCGGGGCTAAGCAGCAAGTGGGGTTGCGCAAGCAGGTCTTTGTGTTCGGACCCGGAAATGAACGACCCATATAGTGTGTATGTAGTTTGTGTTGAGGAATCTCATTCGGCCAAAAATGCCTACACATGAAGCTACTCTTACTAGCACTTCAACGGTGGTATACTCAGTGTTAACCGGTGTGGTTATAGAGCGCAACGAGCGAGACTTAGCGACTCAAATTTCTCTAAGTAGATGGTATCGCGTAATAGATACCATACACTCAAGGATACGGTGGTCGCTTCTTCCATATTTCCTGTACCTGACATACACTGGCGATACTGTCGGGCCGAATCAGAGTGGTTCGGTTACATCATGGTAATCATTATTATCGGAGTACGGTTTGCAGTTCTAGCCCCGTTGGTCCTAGCGCTATATTCTGACTCTCTCCTTGGCAGATCTCCTCAAAAGATACCCTAGAAACAAGTAGAATAGGAAGGCGTGTTAGGACTAGTAGATGTAATTACATGGGCTGCATGTCACCCCAACCCTCTCCTCCATGTCCTCCTCTTCCATTTCATTATGCTCTCTGTCTTATCCACAAGGCCTCTTTAGTCCGTGTATTTCATCTCCTTCTCAATAGTAGCTGCATTGTACTTCCGTAGCATGTCCTCAAGCCCCGGGATTGGGTGGTCAAAGTCAATCTTGCAGCTATTCATAGTCCGCGCCAAAAAGGCATAGATCGTTTGCGTGAAGAACAGTTCCATGAGTCCCTGATCGCCAAATATCTCCTTGCATTGCTGGACATTGTCCTCGGCTACGCGGTCTTTCAAGCAGAGCTCTTCAACCACGGAGGAGATCAGGCGTTGACGATTGGTAAAAAGCACCCGTGAGGACAAGTCCCCGCTACGGAGACACTTCAGGTGATCGTCAGTCATGCCAAATACACGCGCCACAGGCTCGTTGACGTCCCATTCGTAAGGAGCGTTGAGGAGTGAGGCGGTGCGTAGGACGATGATCTGCCAATCCGTCGATCGCAGGGCACGCTCTGGGGACCATGCGCACGTCAGAAGTTTCATGAACGTGGGGAAGAAGACTGGTGCATTGGCGACAAGCTGTGGAGAGTCAGCTCACCAGTAGAGATGGAATATAGAAGGGAAAGAGCCAGCGAGATACCTTGAAAATGTTCCGCTCAAATGGAAGAGTCCGGAGTGCTGTCTGGACTTCTGAAGGTGCAGTGCTTGAGTCCACGTAAGGCAGCAAGTGCTCGTTTGTGACCTCTCGGTTGTCCCACGAAGTCATAGTGAAAAGTTCCTGGAAGGCGAGTATATCGAGCGTGGTGAGAATATGGAAGCGACTGGAAATAAATGGTAGACCTGAGAGATAGCAATGAGATGAATATGGGAGCCTATCGTGAACAAAACGAGGAAAGGGACAGACCCCCCTCTTTTATAACACCGGTAAACATCAAGTCCCTCGTCGGATCCATGCCGTCTCCGGACGCCCACGACCCGAATGCATATGATATGCCCCTCCAGTCCCGGCGATAAGAGAGAGCGTTTCGATATTCAGAGTAATTTACAAATCTGAGTCTTTTCCAAATTACCATGAATATTTACTCCGGTAGTATAGATAAAAACCCTAAAAATCCTCCGAAATAACCTCCCGAAGTTTGCCAACTGTATCACGAAATCTCCACCCAAACCCAATGCTGTTCCATCTATCCTCGTGGCAAATCTTAGGGCCATTGGTAACGTTTCAAAGTTATGATCCGCAGAAGTCGTGTTCACCATCTCCACATAGACATGAGATGCTCTCCTAGTGCAGGTAGACTCCGAACTAGTATGATGGCGTTTACGGTGCAGAGGCGCTTTATCACCTAACAGCTTTTGATATATCTCTTCAAGGCAAAGCCCTACAGTATTATTGACGCACTAAGCTTGCCTGCTAAAGCCCATTTTAGATATGTATGGTTCTATTGTCCCTTGTATAACCTGTGTAGTTCTCCTTAGCGCCTATTGGTGCTTGCAGAGAGACTGGATGTGCCCCGGACTATGCTATTAGTCTTGGCATAGTCTCGGGCACACCCCGGAGCATCGCCGACCAGAGCGATTATTCCCTATTAAGGGAATGGAGTAGTCATCTTAAGGTTGTCAGTCAGTTGCCATAGAACAACGTCAGTTCTCGCGTATTTTCCTTATTTCTTCGTTGTTTCATAGTGCTTTTAGGTGCCGGAAATACTCCTAGGGAGGTGTATATTGGCCGAATGTTATTTCCATATTTTGTAGACCATCCAGTCACGCGGGCCTTCACGAAATATAATACACATGTCGTGTCCTTTGCTCTCTTTACAATATATTCTTCTTATTCTTCTTATATCACTTTTCTTTGGCCCGTATTTCTCTGCAAGACATCTCTTTCACCCATGATGTCTGTGATCAGTCGCCGGAACATCGACCTGCGGTCAGCCAATCCCTTCGAACACGAGGAATTCCTTCCTGATATGTCGGGGGAGCTAGACGAGTATCCCTTCTTCGCGGACAAAACTGTCGAAACCGAGCTGCCAGCAACTCCCTTGCAATACCAGATTCTCGAATCTGAGACGGTGCAGTGGTGTAAGCTCAATTTAGTCCTGCCACAGCAACCCCCTCCCAGCTTGGCACACATCCAGTGGACCTGGAAAGCCCTGACCTCTCATCGTATGTGCTAAAAGCCCTTCGCGCCCTGTGGATGGAACTATAGCTTAACCAGACTTTTGACCTGTCCAGATACATGCTTGCGCACAGTCTTCACCGTTGAGAACCAATCGGGTCAGATTATCCAGCAGGTGCGTCTGCATGGTTCCGAAGCACGATGGAGTATAGACCCTGCCTGGACGCCGCCATCGTCGGGTCCCTCTACGCCGGGCGAATCCACGCCAGCCGATGGCGAAGATCTAAAATCCCTGGCACTGCTGACAGTACATCGGAATCCTCTTTCGCCTTTTTATCGGGTGACTCTCCAAATCCACCGGGCTCTCGTGGACACTACTTCTCTTGGTCTCATCAGGCGCGACTTCGCACTCCTTTATTGCGGGTTGCCCATTCCCGAGCATACCTCGCTGCGGTCCTATCTGATTCGTCATCTTGCTGCAAAAGATTTAGCTGCAAGCCGTACATTCTGGCAGGACACTCTTCCTTATGTGACTGGCAAAAACAGCCGACTACAGGTTTGGGAGCCGGTTAGCCAGCGATCAACTGTCTCCATGACGCTGGCGGACCACGACGTTGCCGGCCTGGCCGAGCTGGAAATGGCATCCGGCTGGCCCCGTCAAATCATGTACGAAGCTCTCTGGGCCACCGTTCTTCACTATCATAATAGTCAACGGGATGTCCGCTTTGCAGCCTCCCGGCGGGATGCCAGCTTTCCTGGGGTGGAGTCCTGTGTCGGACTTATTGACCAAATCTACCCCGTGCGGGTCTCCGTGAGCCCAGAGGAGACCTTCAAGGAACTGTTCACCAGGCTGGAAGACTATCATGCCGCTGCCTCGCCTCACGGCTATCTTGGGTATCGTGAAATTACTCGTGACACGTCAGCACCCGTCGACTCGGTCATCACGTATGCTCCTGACCTGGGGGGGTCCAAGCCTGGCTGGCCAACTCACAGGATTCCCCTTGGCTGTGTTTATCACCGGGTTTAGCAAAGTGCAGATTACCTGCTGTTACAACGCGAGTATTCCTGCTCAAGACGTCGAAATTCTGGTGCAGCATTTTGTCCAGGCTCTGTCGAGTGCCGCTCGGAAGTTCTACCTTCCTCATTCCATCATCAGCCATGTGGAACTTGCCTCGGAAGACGAGAAGAGTCAGATTGTCCGGAGCGCCGCACAGTCAGCCCGACAGTTGGAATCATCCAAAACCAGTGTGACTCAGCTCTTTGAGGATCAGGTAGCTCGCAGCCCCGAGCAGATTGCGGTGGAGTTCGAGCACGACCGGCTCAGCTTCGCCGAGTTGAATGCACAGGCTAACCGAGTCGCGCGCGTCCTAGGGCCGGTGCGTGGTGAAATTATCCCCCCTATGCATCGACCGCTCAATCGCCCTGATCGTCGGGATCCTGGCTGTCCTCAAAGCAGGCGCGGCCTACACAATCCTTGACCCTGATGGTGCCATAGAGAGGAATCGTCGCATTGCAGAGAACTGTGATGCTCCAGTGATCCTGGCCAACCAAGCGTATTGCGCAGCAATGCCTAAGGCGCGGCCCTTTGAGGATTGCCTTCAACTGGCACAGACCCTGGAGCCATTCAACCTGGCGCTGGACATCGAGCCCGAGGAGCGCTGCTATTTGATCTACACCTCCGGGTCCACGGGAACCCCCAAGGGGGTTGTCGTTTCCCATAGAGCCGCGACAGCCGGCATGCAGCACCATTCGTTGAATGGGTTGCAGCGTTGGCTGCTATTCTACAGTCCGAGTTTTTCGGCGGCGCAGCGGACCATGCTGGCTACGTTGGTTCACGGTGGTACGTTGTTGCTGGCCAGCAAAGCGCGTTTGACTGCCGAGCTGCCGGCTGTGGTCACAGAAATGCAGGTTGAGGCCATGGGCATCACCCCGTCCGCCCTGTCCGTTCTTGAGCCGTCGCAGGTGCCACATGTGAAACAAATCACGCTCGTCGGCGAGGCCATCCCACCAGAGATGGTTGAGCTCTGGTCAAGCAACGTCCAGCTCCGCAACACCTTCGGCCTAAGCGAATGCACACAGCTGAACTTCGGCTGCATCTTGACCCCTGGCAGCAATCCATGTATCGTAGGTCGGCCCACAGATACCACCAGGGCCTATGTGTTACTGCCAGAAACTACAGAGCTGGCCCCCATCGGTGTCTCGGGTGAGCTCTGCCTGGCAGGCCCCCAGCTGGCCTCTGGGTATCTCCACGACGTGGAGCAGACCACGCGCGCTTTCATTCCCAACCCCTTTGGCCTTGGCCAGCTCTATCGCACAGGAGATGTGGCACGTATGCACTCATACGGTTCATTCGAGATTCTGGGACGCCTGGACTGGCAGGCCAAGATTGACGGCCAGAAGGTGAACCCGACCGAGATCGACCAGGCGCTCCGGCATCACACCAACGTCGGGGCCTCCGCCACGGTGGTTCTCGATCTCTCTGGCCGACCCCGGCTACTGTCCGCTGTTGTTTTGAACTCGCATGTGCTCTCATGGTCCGCTGTGCTGCCAACCATCCGTGAATTGGCGGCCGAAACACTGCCGCGCTACATGGTGCCCTCCTTCTGGATGCCGATGAAGAAACTCCCAACGACTGGAAACGGCAAGACGGACGTCAAACGCATCCAAGAAATGGCCTTGGAACTCGGAGTGGCACGCCTGGCTCAGTTCAGTGCTCCCGATGTTGAGTCAAATGATGATTCTCTCGACGGGGAGCAGACGGACGTCGCAGAGGCATGGTCTGAGGTTCTCGGTATCCCCGTTACCTCAATCCGTCGCGCCCATTCGTTCATTTCCTTGGGGGGGAAGCTCAGTCGATGCCATTAAGGCGGTAGGTGTCCATCGCCGACGTGGTCTGGTAATAGAACTTGAGACTTTGCTGGACGGCTCGTCGGTGGAGCAGACTGCTGTCGCAGGCTTTGCCCTTCAGAAACAACACATCGATGCCCCTGAGGCATTCTCCCTGGTTCCAAAAGATGCAGCTAGCTTAGTACACGGAAATCCAAACCTGTCGGACGCTTACCCAGCCACACCGTTGCAGGAAGGCATTCTAGCCACGTCGCTGCAGAGTGAGGCAGAGGACCGCTACGTCTACCAGCGCGTGTGGGATGTTTCACACCTCGACCTACAACGGCTGCACACCAGCTTCCAGCAGGTCTTTGCTCAGCGAGATATCCTTCGGACGTCATTTATACCGCACCGCGCCAGCTTTATGCAGCTCGTTCGAACCGATCTCACCCTGCCATGGGTGGTACTCGATCAGAGTCTGGAGGAGTATCTGGCAGTCGATAAAAGGCAGCGATTCGCCATGTCTGATTTGCAACTTCGTCTGGCTATTCTGACACGCGGCTCACAGAGTCTGCTTGTGGTGACCATGCATCACTCCCTCTTCGACTACTGGTCCCATCGGTTCCTGTACGAGGACGTTGCAGCTACGTATTGGGGCGACCCGGTGCCCTCCCGTCCCTCCTTCAACCACGTCATTCGACATCTGCAATCTCTACCCGTGGAAGAATACGATTCCTTCTGGCAGAGCTATCTGTCCAACACGGAGCCCACCCAGCTGAACACGACTCCCCAGCGTGAGACTACAACCGTTCAAAAGACTCTGCCTATCGACTTGCGGCAGGCGCTGCAGCTGCACGGGCTCTCCCCGGGGGCTGCCATTTATATGGCATGGGCGATGGTGCTGAGCCAGCGGACAAACAACTCGGAAGTGTTCTTCGCGACAGCCTTAGCCGGCCGCGATATCCCCGTGCTAGAAGTGGAACACATCGATGGACCTACTCTAAACATGGCTCCCCTCCGCCTATCAATTCCCGCGGACTCCTCGCTTCTAGATCTTACCCAAACCGTGAGCCGCGACCTCATGCGTGTGACCAAATATGCACCTCATGGCTTGAAAAGGGCGTTGTACGCCGCACATCTACGACCTGATGCCATGGATACCATGGTTAATATCCTTCCCCCTTCAGAAGACCGTTCTCATAGGGAGCGGACCATGTGGCAACCCTTTGGCAAGCGACCGTCATGGGAGTCCGAGTTTACCACACTGGAGGTTGTCACGAATGACGCCGGGCTCCAGATTACCCTGACTGCAAAAATGGAAGAGCTTCAGGCCCAGTTCATCATGGAATCCTTCTGCCGAATTCTCCTGGCGGTGTTGGAGGATCCACATCAACCAGCATCCGCAGTGGATGTCATTGGTAATACTGAGAGAGAATTCCTGTCGAACGAGCTGTCCAATCGCCACCGGCTTCATGTCCCTCGGCCGGAGCTGCTGCAGGAAGCCTTCGAACGACACGCGGTGGGCACGCCGGAGGCCATCGCCATTGACTGGAACGGGGAAGCCACCACTTCGTACGTACAGTTGGATCTTCGAGCCAACCAGGTGGCCAACGAGCTAGTCCAGCGTCATGGTGTCTCCGTTGGAGACATGATTCCACTGATGTTGGATAAGTCGGTTGATATGCTGGTGGTCATTTTCGGGGTCATGAAAGCCGGGGCGGCCTATGTGCCGCTGAGCCCAGACAATCCCCCAGACCGCAATGCGTTCATCATCGGCGAGGTCCAGGCCAAGCTGGTCATCACCCAGACCGACCATTCCACGCTGATTCCTATCAATGACGGTCTTTCCCACATCCACATGGACCAGCTGCCGCTGACTGATGTTTCCACCGAACGGCCTAATGTCTCTGTCACTCCTGAACAACCGGCGTATGTGATCTACACCTCGGGAAGCACCGGATTGCCAAAGGGCGTGAAGGTGCCCCACCGCGCTGCGGCTGCTGCGGTGGTGAGTATGGCGGAGATCGAGGGCCGGTACCGTGGCGAGTGGCGCTCCCTACAGTTTGCCAACTATGTGTTTGATGCATCGGCGCAGGATTTCTTCAACACCCTCAGCACAGGAGGTACCCTGTGCCTGGCTCCCACTGACCAACTTCAGTCGGACCTGGCGGGCCGCATTCGAGCCATGGATGTCCGCCAGGCCATTCTGACTCCCACAGTGGCCAAGCTGCTAGATCCTCGCGAACTGCCATCCTTCTGCACGATGATTGTTGGAGGCGAGCCCCTAACACGAGATGTCATTGACAAATGGGCGCAGCACGAGCTACTAAACGTGTACGGGCCTACGGAGACCGCGATGGTAGTGACCACCAAGGCCGTCCAAGATGGGGTCCGGCCCAGCAACATTGGAACGCCGTTTCCCACGGTCATGGCGTTTATTCTTCAGGCTGATGGGCTCGACCTGATTCCATATGGTGGGGTAGGCGAGCTGTGTATTGCCGGGCCGCAGGTCACCGATGGATATTTGAACCGTGATGAGCTGACTGCGGCGGCTTTTGTCCAGAATGATGTTTTGCAAGGTCCGCTTCTCCCATATCAATGCCTCTCGCGTCTTTGTCTCCTTGTGTTCCATGGATTCAGGTTTTTTTTTTTTTTTTTTTGACAAAGCTCTGACTGCAATGCTTGACAGTGGAACGTATGTATCGCACTGGCGATCTGGCTCGATGGCTTCCTGGCGGAGAAATCGAATGCCTGGGCCGCAAGGACAACCAAGTCAAGATCCATGGACACCGGATCGAGCTGGCCGAGATCGAACACGCCATCTACCAGACAGGTTTGGTGCATCACGCGATTGTGATACCGATCCTGGTCAATCAGCGAACCCATCTCGCCGCCTTCTGTATATTCACCCCGATGCGCTCCAGCGAGGTCCAAGATGCAGATGCCGACTATCACATCTTCCGCTCAAAGCTCCGAGAGGGTCTTACCACGCTGACACCGTACATGATGCCAAAGTACGTGTTTCCGATGGGCGACCTTCCCAAGTTGCCGTCACGCAAGACGGACCGGAAGCTCCTTCGACACTCCGCCGAAGACATGGATTCCGTATATCGCAACCGCTACAGCTTCGATGCAAGCGATGCACAACACACTGTCGTGCCGGTAGAGACTGTGGCGGAAATGACCCTGGAGAGCCTGTGGGTGCAAGTGCTGGACTCTCCCGCCGAAAGCTTGGGCAAGAAAGCAAACTTCTTGGCCCTAGGTGGCGACTCGATCGCGGCCATCAGTCTCGCTAGTCGAGCTCGCAGTGCAGGGTATGTTCTAAGCGTCAAGAATATCCTACGTAGCGGCGAATTGGGCCGGATGGCCACAACTATGCAAGTCCGCGAGGCCGAGACAGACACGGAGCCTCAGAGAGCGTTTGACGTCCCCACAGCGGTCGTTGATGCCATCCAGCAGGCAGGGCTCCATATGGAACGGGATGTCGATTACGGTGAGTACCAGGCGTCCCAGCACGTCGACAATATGCTCATATCCTACCAAAACTGACTCTTCCGCAGTATATCCCTCACCCCCAGGCCAAGTCGAATTTCTGACGCAGGGTGCTCGTCCTGAGCAGATGTGGGTCCTTATGGCGGTTCGTCGCATGTCGGATAGCTTCGATGTTGACAAATGGGTGGAGGCCACTGCCAAGTTAACACAGGTCGATGATATCCTGCGCAGCTCATGGCTGCGCGCATCTGATTCCTTGTGGTACGGCGTCGTCCTGAACCGGAGTGTGCCGACGGTCACCTTCGCCCACTGCGAGAACGAGGAGCAAAAGGCCCTGTTTATCGAGTCTTTCTGGGATGAGCGATTCATCTTTGGAACGCCCTTTATCAAGTTCGCCGTTCTCACGTACCCGGACGGTGCATGTGACGTGGTGATGAAGATGAACCATGCGGTCTACGATGGAACCTTGCTGCGTATCCTGGATGATCATTTTGCTGCCATCTGCCAGGGTCTCCCAGCTCCGGCCCATGGCCAGTTCCGGGACTTTGCGTTAAATGTATATCGCTCCGATCGGAATTCTTCGCGCACATTCTGGCATAAGGCTCTGGCTGGCAAGGACAGTTGCTTCCCCGACTGTGAGAACCCACGGATCGACGCGTCTGTCCGTCGCATCCTCGCGACCGATCTGGAGCCAATGGCACATGCGGCTGGGGTCACCATCCCCGTAATATTCCAGGCCGCCTACCAGGTGTGGCTCTCCCAAGTCACTGCGCGATCGGACGTCGGGTTTGACTATTTGCTCAGCGGTCGAAATGTCGATATGGGACCTGTCGATACCCAGACGGTCAACGGCACCCTGGCCAACTTCCTCCCGGTCCGGTGCAGTGTCGACTCGACGATATCGATGGTCCAGTACCTTCAAGACACGCAGGATCTGTTCTGGGCGATCACCGAGCATGGCAACATGGGCCTCGATGAGATCTACGCGGCCGCCGGCGTCTCGCGAGTCACATCTGGCAACGGATCTCTCTTCCTCTTCCAGCCATTCGAGCCCGCGGACAAGGTGGATGAACTCCGCTGGCTGGTCATGGCCAAGTCACAAGTGCGGATGTTCCAACCGTATGGCCTGGTGATTGAAGTCGCAAAGGCAGGCCAGTCGCAACATCGGCTCACGGTCATGTATGACCAAGGCCTCTTCACCGAAGGGGAGGGCAGCGGAATTGCGGATGCCCTTATAACTATCGTGGAGGAGATGGCAGGCGCTGTGTCATCCCCTGGGCGCCGTCTTGGGGAGATCTTCATAGATCTACAAGTGGCCGATGGGGTAATAGCCTAAGGACGAACATTTAAAGGGGGCGGGACAGTAAACTCTCAACAATGAGTGGCCAGATTGGAGGATTGGTATGCCACCTTGCTGCCAGACCAGAGCGCGCTTCTGGTTGCTCGTCAGAGTCATTCTAACAGATACATGTGTTTATACCTGAGGATCTGGTTTACCGTGCCACATACAAATACTACCCTGTAATAAAAGCACAAGACCGATTCTTGATGTGGCTGATTGAAATAGATACTGTAGTGGGGATTCTTGCTCTCAACATCAGATTCATATAACCGGAGCATTAGCAACAAGGTGTCCGCTTTCAGGGGGATATTTAGTTTGCACGATAGCATTCCAAATAACACACAACCTACGAGTTTCGTGATTCTGTCTTTTCCTGCGGCGGCAATGGTATCAGTATATCGTTCAAAGAAGGCTCGAATGCCTTGGTATATTGTATATCAGTAGGGTATAGCTTTGTCTACACTAACTACACCTTCCTGCAATCTGTGAGTGTGGTGGTTTTGTTAATCTGTGGTCGACGCATCTGCCAACAAAGATAGCCAGCGAGCATATACCCATCTTTCAATACTTAATACAATGTGATTGAGTGCGAATCCAAGACCCACCCTTGTCTGATTCATCTATCGTATGACTCAAGTTGGGTTCATAGTAATTTCCCATGTACCGCAATATGGTCCTTTTGCTTTCACAGAGTCGGGGCAACTACTATTGCATCGAAGTGCTTCGCAGCCTTTGAACATAGTTGACCGATTGAGGACCCAAGGGCTGTTGCCGCACCACGCATCCTGTATCTGCTGAATAAGTAGATCCATAGACAGTTCCGGCCCTCAATTATCCCTTGCTTTGTTAAACGATCTGCAGCACCAAATTTGAGGTCGCTCAGATTACGTTTTCAAAACCCGGCGTTCAGCACCGTGATCGTTATTGACAGAAAGAGGGGATACATGTTTGTGATTGCCAGCATTTGATACGTACGAATTTCAACCCATCTTCTCGATCTTGGAGTTGGAAGGTCGAAATGGGTAGCACTTCGGTCAATTTCTATGCATGAGTCTAATTCTAGAACGTCTTGACACGAATTTATCAATGATTAATAATAAACTCACTGTCCAACATGCTTTGTCCAAAGGGAGGTCAACGCCTCCAAAGACACTATCACCCACTCGACAGCGATGGAGATATTTGTATCACTCGCTACGTTCATCCATCTTTCTTAGCGAAGGATTTAACTGGGCATAAGACTGAAAGGAATAGATAGTGTATTGGGGAGCCTGGGGGGGGGGGCACCCTAATATTGATGCTTACTAGCACATGTGTGCCCGGTTTGCCGAGTGATGTTCATTGATCGCACTTGTGACGACCAACCTCTATTTCCTATTCGGGACAACTCAGCGACCTGATGCCTGAGGCCCAGATTCCTTTTTGCAGTACGATAAACTTATATAGCAGTCCTGCCGGCTGTAAATATCATCATCAACTAACCTGTCATTCCTTTCTCTGGAACGGACGCGGTTCCCATCTCCCTCTCTACGTGCGGCATCATATGTTTGGCGGTGTTGGTTGTGTTCTGTCTCCCGCTTCGACCCGTCTGCTATGACAGACTGCCCTAGAACGCCCCCTCTTCAATTCTTAATCAGGGATTTTAGCGCAAGGCTGCAGAAAGTGAAGGGAGTTATTCATCTCTGTAAACTCGCTCTCCTCTGTTCTTTGTTCAATCCAAACATTACAAGAAAATATGTCGCTTCCACCTTTAACGAATTATGAGAAGGTTTTGCAAATCAGATATAATCTGACATGCTTCCTATCCGGATCTGTCAGTATAAGTTGAAAGTCCTCGTTGAAGTTATTTGTAGAGCCTTAGCTAGGCTGTTAGCCTTGAATATATTGCAGTGCTAATATATTAGGGAGGATGGAAGTTAACGTGGAATACCCCCTGCCCGCCATCCCCCCCCGACCCGCCACCCCCAAAACACCATAATTAAGAAACAAATTTATCTCAACAACAACACCTTTATTCGATTTAAATTTTGGCAAAGCAGTTATTCTCAAGTGACATAATAATATATTTTTTTCTGTGATCATTTAAGTTATTATTTAAGTATAATACCAAAAATTACAGAGTATTTTTGCTCAATATATCATAAACATATATTTTGACAGTAAATTTTTAAATTAGGGATATCCAAGCATATAACCCTGGAAGTAATATTATAAATAATACTATGTTATCCAGAATCCTATTACAAAGTAAATGTTGTTGAGATATTGAGTTGTAATTTATTGCCTTAACTATGGTGTTTTTGGGGTGGCGGGTCGGGGAGGATGGCGGGCAGGGGGTATTCCACGTTAGTTATTTTGTTTCTGCTCTAGATACAATTACCTTGGAAGTGCGTATTGAAACTGGACTTTTATACGGACTGCGCATTCAGGATTTCGCATCGTCATAGACCATTCACTTATTATAGCAAACGATATTCTCACCAATCTAAGGCTAGTTATTTTAGTAAACCGGTGCAAATGGCCTAACAACACATTCGTCAGAATGGCTTCATGGTCAGCAAAGCAAACTGCCAAGCCAGGCTAGCAGACAAGCGTCCAAGTGACTCCCTACCTCCTCACTGTTTTCAGATCGGCAGTGCTCCCTGAATCACGGCTTGAGACAAGCAAAATAACCGTCCCGCGGCGGGTCTAAACGAACTGGTCTTTGTAATTACGCTGAACAGAGCGTGGCGACGCCCGACAACTCCACCGGTGAGTATTAGAGTGCGACTTTGTTGTGAAGGGACGCCCGAAAACTCCACCGCTGAGCATTAGAATGCACCTTTAGTGTAAAGGATGGCTTGTACAGCGGGCGAAATTGGTACACCATGAGTTATTCGTATCGGAAGCGAGACAATATAAGGAGGAATATGCTCATCCGTCAGCTGGAATGGGCTGCATTCTTATTCCGTGCCCTTGGCTTCTTATTCCATTGAACCAGAACATAAAGAGCGCCAGCTTGATGGGAGCGCCATGTCTACTAGTAACTTGGCCCCCACCGCCCGGTCCAAGGTTTCATGTTCATACTTTCTTCACAAAGGATACAACGTCGCCCCACCCGGCCCGTGGGTATCAGATTTGCGCTATTTCGGCTCCACGTAAGGCACTCCACAGCCAAAAGAAGAGAAAGGTCAGAACGAGCCTGGCTAGTGGCTGACGATGATGCTACAGTCTTGACTAGGTTCCGGCCGAGTTCGAGAAGGGCCTCGGGGGTGGAAATGTTGATCTTTGAACCTTCACTAGCAGTCCTGGATGAAAGTCGATTTAAAGCAAACCAGATATCCTCATCAGTTACATATTTGCCCTTACAAAAGGCCAAGTTGGCTTTGCCGAAACGGAAGATCTGACTTGCTCTATTATTACCCGTGCACGATGAATAGCAGCCTCCCGAGTAAGACTGCGCCGGGGCAAAAAGGCCTTCGGTCGGCTTGCGATCTCTGTCATCAGGGCAAAGTCAGGTGCAGTGGAGGTACACCCTGTGAGGGATGCGACAAGCTGGGCGTCAAATGCATCTATAGTACTTCCAATCGACCTGGTCGGCCCAAAGGAGCGAAGAACAAAAAGACGCTCGAACGAATCAAACAACTAGGCGCGGCCAATGACAGCGAGCAGGAAGAAGAAGCCTCTGGAAGCGTATGTTGAAAGCAAATGCTAGCGCCCTCTCTCAAAACAAGGCTTTTAAAGAGACACATTGATCAACGAGCTGACTGAAAGTCCTTGTACAGCAGACAGCATCCTCGGAAGCAAGCCATCGATCGGCCATCTCCCGGGGCTTTTGTAATGAACGATTTAGGCATAGATCGCCCTCGACACAACCAAGTCTACCAGAAAATCAATTGGACCGAAACCTCACAAGTCCCGTCCAACTCTGGGACTTTTTTCCTATGCCTAATTATGGACATTACCAGTCAAGAGATTGTACACCATCCTTATCGGTATAAATTGCCTCTTTCTATAGAAACTTGAGCTGGTTTTAGTCACAATTTGTGGACGAGAAACGCTGACAAGCTCTTGGACTGCAACAGGGACCCTGTCTAAGCCACTCTCGGGCCTCTTCCGATTCCATGTTATTCACTTCGACCGACACATCCGACGATGTATCAGCAGAACTTTCTTGGGTGGCCTCTCTGCTCGATAACCCGGGCATCGTAGTCCCTCACGCTGATAGCCTTGGTCATATCCACGAAGGCCCTCAGTTAACAAACCAGGAGACGTCTCCAATTCAGGTTCCCAAGTCTCTTAGTACGTCAGTACCACAGGGATCTTCTTTTCCTACGTGTAATTGTGTCCAGCAGTCAATCGATCAGCTTGCCAATTTCAAAGCGCTTAGCCGTTCTCGACAGACGCTTCGGCCGGACTTTATTCTCACTGTGGCCAGAGACTCTATTTCGGCGTGGCAAGCCCATCAGCAATGCCCAAGCTGCCAGCATAGTGACGACAAAGATATACTGGTCTTATCGGCCATGGCCCTCCGGGCTCTGCTGAATCTAATCAAGGAGACTGGTCATCAACATGAATACCAGTGTCCACCAAACGACAAGAGGGAATGACATGCCGTCTAAAAATGGTTGTCCATCCCCTGCATTCAACTCGGATCCCTCATTTGTGGGTAGCTATCAACTAGCGTGTGAGGAGAAGCAACTTGTTGTGGGGCTTCTTTTACAAAGAAGGCTCAGGGATCTTAATCATGCCATCGAGCATCTCAGACAAAAGAGCTTGCGAATAGCTGACACCACGCCCCGAAGAAGTACCACATCCACAAGATCATCTCGATCTCATAGCAGCTCCCTTTCTCAGTCGACTATGAGCTCGAATTTCTGTTGTGGTCTTCCGGGCGACATCAATTTTACTGGAGGGATGGAGGAATTGAGCTCTGTTGGTTACGAGACGTCGTTGGATGAACACGACAACTATCTAAAGGATTCTTTGCAAAGCTCGACTGAGACTATCGAATCCCTCCTCACGACAATGCAGTCTCCTCATATGAGGCAGACTCCTAATGACGCCAATACTTTTCGCTTCTGAAGTACGATATACCCCCAGTGAAGGAAGATTCCTTTGTGCTCTGCTATTTCTCGATCAATGATTTACTTATCTGTTTGGAGAATCCCATTAGACCCAAAAGCCCACACGTGCAAGTGGTCGGGACCTTCTTAGGTTATTCTAACATTTTGTGTAATATACATTTCTGGAATAAGGTTTTACGAACGATAGCAAGGTATTTTTTGTAGACCTTGACAAATAGGTACCCAAGCCCATTTTTGGCCATAAAAGGGAATTAAAAAAAAAGAGTGAAGTCACACTCCACATCAAACTTTCCTGATAACACCTGTCTCCTGTGTCACCAAGCCTTTGGTGGTACGTAGGTCTGTGTCTTTCCCTATACATTATTCCCACCTCTGTCGCTCCTTTACTCTCCTCTCTACGTTTGATTTCTCTGTTGTCGAATCACAGAAAATCTGTACACTAGTACTGAGGATTTCCCATTGAGATCAATGGATTCGATGAAGCTAACAAGACAGAATGGAGCGCCATTGAAGGCGTTTCACGGCTCAGAGGCGTGGTTTAGCGTGTTACGACGCTGGTATTTGGAGGAATTGCGGGGTCTAGCAGCGACGACGCATTCCCCTGAATTAGCGGCGAGGACTTGCCGTTGCCGGTGCCGGTGCCGCTACTATTGTCGCTGTTATGTTGGCTCCGACTGGATGCAGCTACCCCGGCTCCCATGCCTGACAAAAATATGCCTTAATTCGTGCGGCGGTCGCGTCCCTTGGGCAAGGAACTATAAACGCGTTTGGCCCCCGACGTAGACAACGCGGGCACCTGTCGTCACTGTTCGAGGTCCGTCGAAGACATCGGAGTTTCTGGGCGTGGCAGCGATCGCATGATGAGCATACATGAACATGAGACGGGGCCCGTCGCATCAGCCCGACGCTGGGATGAATTTGTCAACGGGAAATTCCAAACTACCAATCCGAAGGATAGCGAGCCTCGGACCATGCGCTGAGTGGATTATATTATCATCAGAGACTTCACAATGGTTCCAAGGTGCTTATTTGACAAGGCTCCATTGTTTTTGCCCGCGATGAGATTGCGTCTCTATTTGTAAATACGATGATAAACCCACAAATGCAGCAGGGCCATGTAGGTTGTGCTGTTACGTGTTTTCCCAGAGTTCGGTGGACCACCAGCAGATCTGCATTCAAGATGAGTGTGTTAAATGAATCCGCATCGGTAGTTTGTTGCAATCACACAGGGACGACCAATGACACCCACCGAGCGAGATGGCCACGGTTTTGCCGGAAATCTCTTACCCTCATTTGGCATGGCCCAATAGTCCCTTGTATCTGCATAAACTTATTTTGGTGACCCTGAGCGCCCGATAGATGACCACGCAGTGATTAGTCGCTTCACGTTTGCCACTATTCGACCTGGATTGGTACTAAATCGCCGAAAAGACTCCGAGGCCGATCACCCGCGATCCCGGCCCGCCATCCCCGTCCCGCCATCACCCGCGTTTCTCTGTGGACATGTCTTTTCAAGTAATCATTCTGCATGCAAGATCCACCTATTCTGCATAATGGACCATAACAAGCTCGTGTTTGACTATTCCAGAAATGGAATTAGGGCCAATGCGTCAGCACTTAGTATCCGTTCTCGCTAGTCTATACTTTGTTAAGTAAAGACATGACGACAATCGGCATTTTAAAAGCAAACTATTATAGCCTCCTTTGATTAGAGCAGGGTTTTAGACTTTTTCAGACTGGGGGCCAGGTCTTCGTATTGATATTAGAAGCCTCGCTATAAGGCCATCACTTGCCATATGTATATCAGATCAGCTGTGATCAATGTGCATATGCAAAGCGTTCGTGACGAGAAAGGCTTTCTCAGATATGCGAGTGCGTAAGGTTATATGCATGCTCACATTTGGACCCTTCGTCGTGTCCCCTGCCAGTACTCCTTTGATGTAACCTAGGTTCACAAGATACAAACGCATGGCCTAGTGAGGTAAGTAGATCTAAAGATCACGAAGGGTCACGGAGAATATCAATGTCCTTAAGCTTTCTATCCATGACGTAGAGGCATGCTAGGTCAAACTTTGTAGTCGTCTCTCGTGAATAGTGAAACTGCAACTTCTACGAGATGCAGAGTCGCTGACGAAGATCACCCGAAACCCTATGTAGAGATATTTTAGGGCGGTGACTTCTCGAGCCTAGTAGGTATCCGGGATATTAGGGTGATCCTTGTTGCGCCTGGCTGTATGGGAGTTTTGACAACCATGTGTACCGCCGCTGACAGGTATATTAAAGGGCGGCAAATTTTCATAAGACTTCGTGCCATGTGGTATCTGCAGCTGCAATCAGTGGCGCTGCAAAACCGTCGAGGTTCGATTTTACTACCCCATTGAGTTGACGGATAGAGTTTAGCCATGTCCATCATTCCAATCCGGGTAATACATCCGCGCCTGCAGTAGAGTCGGGCGATTGCAACTTAAACCACCCTCCGCTTCCCGTTCAGAGTTCACGTTAGCTTGAAAGTAACTCGCGAAGATGAAGAAATGTCGCCAAAAATAAAACTGTTTGATGACTTACAGATGAACAAGGCAAAGCATGCGGGGAAAACCCTTCCCCTGTGACGATACTATTTACCGAGCAAAGATTCAGAAGTGGAGTAAGTCTAACCTTTGTTAGTATATTGTGTTATGACAAACCGGGGGAGTGGTTAAATAGTTAGTTACTACTAGGACCCTTTCGGATAGTCTTATTCATCGTTCACCCAATGCACCCTAGTATGGATTTCGGAATTATGGTGTCACAACACGCCATAGCTAGATATAGACCCCTGAGATCGCTCAACCGGTCTTAATACATTCGATCAATGATCCGATTCTATTGTACATGTTCAGTACAAGCCAGTAACTAAACTCCGCATACTGCCAAATTATACAAATATTTGGCGAATGTACCCACTGTACATAAAGCTCCACCTATTGCAAGAACAGCCACAGCTTCAATTTTGTAGTAGATGTTGAAGCGGGGGCGCTGTCTGCGAATCAGATACGCCCGCTGAGAGACAGTGGGATTTACTAGAAGAGGAGGCCCTAGGGTAGTGCGAAGCAGAAGCCTAATTCATGACAGTAGCGGTCTGCGGGGTACACATAGTGCACCCAGCTTCACCTGGCCCCCCCCACTACAATATGTAAATACATATACGTTGTAGTGAGTTAGTTCGTTATCTAGGTTGTGATTTTATTGGTATATCAACATATAGAGCATTCATACAGATCCCTGGGTATGATTCGAAGATGGCCAGGAGCTGAGCAGATGAATAGGCGACCCTTTAGATCCTCTTTGTCGATCACTTTGGTCATACAATCCTTGATCCAGGGCAAAAGCAGAGACAGTAGCTGAACGATCACAAGTCCAACTCGGATCTATATGAATACTGTATCTGCGCAGGTGCTGATCGTCTTCGATGGTAGATGGACATGCACGAACTACGGCAAGTAGTCTATTGAGTACCGTAAACTCCATTCTTAACTTGATGCCGTACACAACTGGTTTATAGGTCGTCTGGACGTCGAAGTTGTTGGTGTATTCGGTGGCTAGGAGAGACGCATCCAACAAAACAGCGGTAATGTTAATGATAACGAGGTTGGTAATGGCCTTTTGACCGTTCGGACCTTTCAAGGCCAGGACGGGTCGTAGACTGGTCATTGTCTCCCAGATATAGAGAGCACTGATAATCGTCTCTTGAACGGAAAGCCCGGTCAATTGGATCCGCTCGTATATATTAAATGTGTCGACGAAGCTGTCAACGCCGCGATTGCTCCCGAGAAAAAGGATGGTGGTCGGAATTTGCAAGGCACAGAAGTTGAAGATGATCATATAGAGCACCCAGCGAGAGTACTGACCGTAGGTCGTCACCAGATGAAGTCGAGAAAAGAGCACCACAGACTGGCCATTTACCATGGCATACCAGCCGATACAGATCAGAACACACATAGGAAAATTGGGCGCGAGGGCGAAGTAGCGAAGGAATACCGAAATGGCGTGAACCAGAATTCCAAATGTCGCGATCAGCATGCTCCAGAAGTACAGCCCGTGGCGGCGTTTGAAGGTGGTGAAGATTGAAATGGTGATTTCAATCACATTGTAACATGAGAGAGCGAGTAATCCGGCAATCACCATTGCCATCACCCGAGAAACATTGATAGGGCCGGTTTCGCCACCCATCTTGAGAAGGGTATCAGGTCCACCGGTAGGAATAAGGGGTGACGCGTGCTGAAATCGATTCCCTTCGATGATCACTGATCAATCTCGTAGGCTATCTCATAGTAGCTTTTCGAACTTTGTGAGGTTCAAATGTTCACACTCGGAGTCCAGAGTGCTCCGAATTTGTGGATGGGGGAAGGTTGGCAGGTGGGGGTTGTGAGGGAGGAAATTTGTGATCGGTCTCTGTGGCGATCATTTCCCACACTCGCATTCGATTGTAAGCTGGAGCAGAAGGATTATAGTTGCTGGATACCATTCGGTTACTCGGAATTTCCCTTAACGAACCTTGGAAGGAAACTCAGGTGGCTTGGAATGCGATAGCATAATCTATCGCTATTAACAATTCATAATTGGGGTTAGCTTGCCAAAGTCAATCTTCGTAGACTTCCCAATCTTCTCTCGGGCTAAGATTATTTTTGGCCTTCAACTCCGAGCCCAATGAGGTACAGCGACTGACAAAGAGGTAGGCGCCAAAAGTTGAGAGCCAATCGTTGGTCTCACCAAATCACAGATCAGCCCACCCCAACCGGAAGGTCGTCGCGCCCCAACCGTATTCCTACTTAGTAAGTACTGTATGCCATTTAGTAACGAGGTATTTTACCTCTAGGTTTTATTTGTTGTGGTTTTTGGTTTTTACTATCGCTAGTACTATAATAGCGAATAAAAGCGCACTAAGCTGGGCGGCCTTTAAGAATCGGACGATCCACGATCTAATATATTTTGATTCAATACCTGAGCTAAGCAACGAGGCTCTTGAATTTGGAGAGCTGGGATTCCACATGTTTTCACCAGTATAAACATCGCTTATCATATCCCAGAACTTGGGCATAGTGAAAGTATGTAGACCTGGGCATCCCCATTCCGCCCATTGAATCCGGTGGTATAGGGAAAACCCCTAAAAATCCTCCGAATAACCGCCCGAACCTCGCCAACTATATCCCGAAGATTCCACCCAAACCTAACACTGCATTTTGAAATATCTATTTATTGAAATATCTATTTTTGAAATATCTATTTTTGAAATATCTATTTTTTTGACCACTGTCCAATAATGGTAATGGGATGGATTACATCCCATTTCTTAGGGTTTGCTTAAGTATGGCCCTACACCCCCCCCCTAATCACTACCTATCCTATTTATTTTCATCATTGATCCTATTTACAATGAGTGGACAGATTTACCCCAGGAATTTACCAATTATTATTTCACAGGATTCGTGTCAAAGAGGGTAAGCTTCAGATCATAAACAATTACCCTACTTTGTCAATCTATTATTTAGTCATATCTATAAAGATAATTACTATAATTATAAAAATGATTAAGGGGGCTGTTAGAGTAGGCTTAAAATAATAAACTCTAGTAAGATTTAAGGTTATTAAATATCTTCTAGAAACTTATAATAATAATAGATAAATAAAGAGCTATAAATTAATTACAGAAAGCCTATTTAAATTAATAACTAGTGTAATGGGGGATTTCGCTCTCAACATCGGAGTCAGGTGATTGGGGCCTTAGTAACAAGGCAGCTATTTAGTTTCGGAAGAATTAAGTAGCGTTCGTTCTATAGTATCAATAACAATATATATGTTCCCCCTTATGAGTTCTTCTTTCTGCCGAGGCTGCTGCTGCAGAGGTTGCGGTATAGTTGTATCGTATATAAGGGCTTGAATGTCTTATTAGTCGTATCTCGAGAGGCCTTGCGCTCAAGCTCGGAGATCAATCCCTCGTCAACCATATAGGTGCCGAAGATCATTAAAAGGTCTGACCAATGAAATGCCCCAAGATACGGCACCGGGCTAATGTTAGAGAAATTGCCCGCCCACTCGTATCGATAGGTCTCAAGCCCCAAGGTCGCACGTAACTTGGAGTCATCATATGCCGTGCATACCCATTCGCCTTCAGATTCCATAGCCTTCGCCTCCTCTGTAGTGGCCATTTCTCTGGAGGCGTCAGACCGGATGGGCGGTCCCCGTGCGACTTGGCCGGATATATACCGCCTGGTCTCATTTGCGAAGATGTACTTCTCATCCGCTACCCAAATAGTTAGTCAGTGTTGTATTGACATTATTTGATAAAGAAGCACGAACGGATATAATTGGTGAATGAAATTGAAGGAGTGCCATTGTAGTTGTTGATATACTCCTCTATCTGAAGGAAAGAAACCTGTCCATGGCACGTGAGCAAATTGTTAGTTACCCGCAAACTAAAAAGCCCGTTAAAGCAACAACAGCACAAGGCAAACTTTGTAAGAAACTTTTAATATGAAGGAAACGTCCCATACCTGGCGCAGACATTCGAGTTCGGAATTATAGTCATCGCCATAATTACAGCCGAGCCCTTTAGCTACGATATTGAAGTCTTCGTAGACATCATCGGTGTCCGTAAGGTTGATTGTCACCGAGGGTGGCTGGGAAATACTCGCGAACTTTGCCGCAAGTTGGTTTTCGGGGAATGCCAGGGTGTACAAGTGAGTTAATGCTGCGCCTTGGGATTGGCCCCACAGCTGCAAGAAGGCAGTTTAGATGGTATGAACTTGAGAACTCGAGGATAAAATTTAATTAGAGATAGGACTGACCATAATATTGTCTGGGTCCCCTCCAAAGGCCTCAATGTTGTCCGATACCCATTCAGCTGCAGCTCGTACATCCAGCAAACTCAGCGAGGTCTCATCCAAGGCCTTGGAATTAGGATCTAGAAAGGGATAACTATCATCAACCAAACATGGCAGCCGAAATTGGGGATTGATCTCACTTCCGAAAATATTCAGTCTGTAGTTGATTGTCACTACGATATGTTCCTGGGAGCGTGAAACTCAACGAGAGGGTAATTGAGATGGAACTTCAATCCCGCCAGTAACCCCGCCACCTCCCGTTACAAAAAGCGCAACGGGTAGTTTCGATGTTTTGTTGGAGTATGAGGGAGTCCAAACAGCCAGTGAGAGACAGTCTTCAGCGGAAGAACAGGCTGTGGCACCCTGGTTGTCGGCTTCGCCAATATTGAGCAGAAGACTGGCCGGTTCGTACTCCGACAACATGCCATCACTCGAAGCGACAAATTGTGGACACGCTAGCAAGGACGTATCAGTAGAGGAACGGTGCATGGTAGGAACAGGCAAGATAGACAGTCTGGTTCACTTACCCGGGCCATAACGAGTGGAGTCAACTTTCTTTGACGAGTGAGGCAACTGCTGCGGAGGAAGCCATCGGAGATCACCAATTGGCGGCTGATACAATTGATGTTTTTTTTAAAAGTTTCTACGTATCTCACAATAGCGATGGCAAGTTGGTTCCTCACCTGGGCAAATGGAATACGAAGGAATTGGTGAACGTTGGGGTATGTATCATTCAGAAATCCGATGAATGTACCAGTGTTTGTCTTGACAGTAAGATTAGCCCAATTGGAGAAAGTGCGAGCAGGCTGCCAGGTCAGGTTGGCATAATATGGAGAATTGAGCCCGCCGAGGGTCTGGACGGCCAGCTCCAGCAGTCCAAATGCAGCGAGACGAACCATATTAACAATGATTCTTTGGCAAAGACGAGATGGACATACAGATAGAGGATGTGGAACCTCGATGGGTTTTTATTTGTTTCTGAACCCTTCTATGGGCCTATTGTCACTCAAGCTAGACAATGGAGGGACGAGGGGAGAGCGGGGGAAGGGCTCTTTCATCCCCACAAAATGTGGGAAGAGTGGAATCTTACCTTCTTGGATGTATATCCGGGTGGTGCAATTCGTAAACACTTTGCCGACGTCCGTGGTCTCCGGCACCACTCAAGTGCTGTCTGCCTTATCCTGATTGGTGTGTAGCTGATTGGTACTTCACCGTGCCTCTCGCTCAGACACTAGCTCGGACGAGAGGAGAAGGGCTCAAAGCGGAGATCGAAGACTATGACGTGTATTTCTATAATTGACTGCATGTAAGTGACAATAGAGCACTAGCGAACTCAACTAGAGAGGCCCAGTTCAATCAAATTCCCCAGACCCTCACCGACGGAACTCTTCTGCCCTCAATGGGCTCGCGTGGTTTGAATTCCTACTGGCTCGCCAGAAGGCATAATATATTTGAAATTTAAGAGCGGATAAATTTTTATACGACCTTTCATTCTATGCGGACTCCTTAGCTCGTAATCTAAGCCTTATTACCCCAACCGATACTAACCACTTACTAGGGAACTTATTGCATGCTTGGGTTGCTGAGGGCTTTGAAGCCAGGGACATACCACAAATTACATTAGGTATACATTTTTGCCGTTTTCTTATTTCTTCCTTATCGCGAAAAAACTTTCCGTATGACCAGTGGGCTTTTTCGCCCTGTTCATACAATGCGACCGTCCGCTCTCATATTGTGCGGCTTAGCTGCCATCCCGGCCCTGGCGGGTTGTCCCTATGAATTTGAAAAGAGGGGCGATAAAGACGACATTACCGAAGCCTATGCAAACATGCGTCGAAGTTTCCCATCAAATATTGGAGCAGCTGCCGTCTCCATAGATCACAATATAACCACTGATCCTTCCAAAAAGGGGGTCTTCATGGTGAACCGACTTGCTCCTAGTGGATTGAAGCTGTATATTGTAAACGCAGATGGTAACAACGAGCGTTCACTTCTCTCGCATCCAGGATTTGAATGCCACGCCTCTTTTTCACCTAATGGGCAATGGATGACCTTCAGAAGTAAACGGAATGGAGATGGAAACTCGGATGTGTACGCGTCCGAACTAATGATTAAAGTTTGGAAAAGCTTGTTGCAACACCATCAGTGGAAGATTCATTTGCGTTATCCCTTAATGGCAGTTTCGGTGCCTTTCTTTCGACCAAAAACAACATGAGAGCCAACATCTGGATTATGGACATGAAGACTGGAGCCCTAAGGAACATCATGGATACTCTGATCGCCGCATCAGACTCGTCGCCTATGAACGGCTATTTCCGTCCAGCAAGGTCCACTGACGGCGAAAGGCTTGCATTTTCCTCCGATCGCACATCCAGTTAGTGGACATGGCGTGTCCACTTACCTTGGTCTTACCGGGTGGGAAACCACTCAAGAGCTATCGATCTATGTGATCTGTCTAAATGTCTCCGACTTTCGTAAAACCATTTCAAAGCCTTACCACTCTCTTGGCTCTCCAAGGTGGTCGCCCGATAGCAACCGTCTTCTATACTATGAACTGACACGTGAAGACACCAACAACACACATAGTGAGTTTACGGTCAGATCCGCAAACTTTACTCTTGTTTCAGTCAATGTTGCGACTGGTACGGATCGCAAAGTCGAAATCGGTAGAGAGGGTGTTAAGATCTTCGCGCAGTACATAGACCACAACGGCATGATTGGTTATCTGTTGAAAAGCGGCAGTGACATCGAGGATATTTACACCACAGCTGGATCGTTTTTTAACTCCTCAGACACCATCTGGTAAACATGCTGGTCTCCAGATGGCAAACAAACTTTTAAGAGAAAGCTAACTGGGGAATTCGCGCTAGCTACAAGAAGCTTTACGCTGGGACACAGAGTGGGCTGCCGCTTTACTGATGTGTTCCCACAATACTCTAATTAGAAGGACCGAATTGTTATCACCCAAAAGCAACTTGGAAAATCTTCAATTGTGACCCTGAACACCACAGCGGATGACCTCGGCCTGGTTTATGACCCTAGCGAACCTCCTTTCCTCCCTTCTTCGGATGCCTCTGTTCTCGAAGCCTACCAACCAGATTGGTCACCCGACGGAGTGGTTTGTTTTTGGAGTTGGATTTTGGTTTGATACTTGTAAGGCCTCTGGTGGTTGGATTGTGCGGTCAACTGCCAGCGGTTCTTTCGCGGAGGTCATCGTGAACAGCACCTACTCTATCACCAATATAACTGTGCTCAACACCGGCTACCCTAGTTTCTCCGATGGCGGCAAGAAGGTCGTTTGCCGAGTATGGGGCGCAGACACCGTAATCTCTGGCGACCATTTTAAACATACTCCGACAGTTGGAATGACCTGCACCTGCGATCGGGAAACCGCCAGGTACAGAAAAGTTCCCGAGCTCTTGCCTGTGATCGTCGCAGCCAGAAAGAACAACCTTGCTAGCATCTCCACTGCCTAAAAAGTGCATTAGGCTCTTCTTTCGGTTTCATGATTTGCGTGGCACAGTCCGCTAGTCGCACCCCTAGGGTTGTCCCTCAGTCGGTTATTCCTCGGTATCTCTTGAATGACAGTGAGAAATTAAAATACCGGCAAACCACCTCTGAACCAGGTCTTACACTGCCCTAATCCCCCACTAAGAGACACGCTAGTCGTGGCTCAATGGCCCTGCGATCTTGCAAATCCAGGTTTGCATGATCACTGTCGCAACGTGCAGAAAGCTGCTGTTTAGAGCTAAAGCTGGTAATATTAACCGGTAGGCTCCAAAATCATCGAATTCTGGTTGACAGAATAATGAGCTGTAATTCAAAGAAAATAAATTTATTGATTCTTAGGAATCAGGTGAGTATAAAACGAGAGGATCAGTTTCACTTCGAATCATTTTAGTTATTCGTATGTACACTTGGGAATCGTGCTGCTTGATTTCTGGTCCGCACCGGCTCCATATCACAGCGGCTTCTTCCGGGGTTCTGTCTCGCTACAGTCGCTACAACGACTTTGAGCTGGCTTACTAAAGTGCACACTTTCGGTTTCCTCTGGATCGTCTCCAATTCCGATTCACTCTGTTACAACCTTCCGCCCCCCTAAGTCTATCCAATTACTGCCTTCTGTGTCGATCTCGTTCGCTAGCTCGATCCCCTCCCTTCAGTTCGACTCAGACTACTGAACGCCTCTCATCATTTTCATCATTGGCGAGTCGGTGGTCTTCTCGGATCCCGAAGATTTACAATGTTCCAATATATTTCAGAAGGCCTGCGAACGAACGTGAGCCCACGTTGTCTATGTCTAGCTTCCAGAATGCCACTATGGCACGATACTAGTTGAATTACTTCTGAGCTTTCTTTCGTTGTTTTCTCCGAAGGGAAAACTCGCGCAGAATACGCCTCCAGATCCCTTGGCATGATGCAGGCTCATTCAATCTACGGTCAACCCCCATGCATGAACACTCCACTTGTGTCATGTTTGAGCGAGGTCATAGGGCAGATGATGAGTGATATTTTTGTAGAAGTTAGCTGAAGAGAGAGATAAATTAAAGTAGCGAAGGAATAGTCAGATGTAGTGCTGCGGGCAAAGACGGAATTTGGTTCAACAAAGGTACCTATTAGGTTCCTATTTTAGTATAAATATATCAAACAGGCTACTAATGTAACGGGCCCAGGTCCGAGGAGATATCACGTGGTGTTACGTGACCTTTTCCTGCAGGAAAACCAGGTGGAAGCTAACATTATCACATAGATGACTCTTCTTTAAGATTATCGTAAACAGCATGTAGGTCTAGCCCCAATTAAACAGTTGTCGCTACAGCCCTTTACATACAGTAATCCTCTGATTCGATCGGTTATCGTAAACTTACCTGCGAAGTCCTAAAAGTCTTAGGCATACGAAGAACGTACCCCTGAACTACTATCTATTTAATACTGATTCAATGATAACGCAGAAGTCCTAGGTGCATTAATTCCTAGGTATACAATTTGAGGAGCTCAGATACTCACAGAGATCAGGATACAGCGTAGTGTAGGAAGCAAAGGAAATAGTAGCGTTCGACGAAAGTAATAGCTTGAGGAGAATAAGAAGGAAGCTAGGATGGAACGCTAGATACACAGGTGTATGGCGTGGATGCCTAGAGTGGTGCCGTAGGCATGAGGCATCCGCGAATGGTAACAACACCAGTTCGTTACAGTTGTAAGCAGTGGTAAAAAGACATACATCAGGATTTTTTTTATATCGAGACCAATATGTATTGCAGTGGCTGTAGATATATTAGTATATTTGTGGATATGTTAGGACGACGGGTTAGACGTATTGTAACAACAAACTTACAAGTAGGCAATATTATAGGCCAACCTAATATAGCTATAGTATAAAAAGCCAGTAAGTAGGTATGAGAGCAATGATATCGGAGTTATTAGACTTAACAGGAGGTATATACTTAGGATCGGTCTTATCCGCACGAGGACGATAACATTATTTGGGCTTTACAACCTGATTTAAGACAATAATAGATTAGGGGTTAGAATACTACTTACTGTAAGATGGGAATGCTCGCTGGCAGTCTGCGTTGGCAGACGGGTCGATTGCAAGAGAACAAAACCACTACACTCGCAGAGTGCAGGAGAGAGAGTAGTAGACAAAGCGGTGCCCTACTGAGAAAACAACATTCAGAACATTCGAGCCCTTGGTCGAATGCTAGCAATCCGAAATAACGAAAATAAAATTGGTGACCCCAAAGGTGGATGATGTGTGTAAGTTAACTATCGTCGAGGGCTTATATACTGCATGAAGGTAAGGCCTAAGGCCTACAACGTCACCTAACATCATCAGAGCGATTCCCCCACTACATTACCTATATTTAGAAAAGGTTAAGATAGTGAAGATAGTAGTTAAAGAAGGGTATGACAAGATGGGGACAATAGTAATAGAGTAATAATAAAGAAGGAAGGTTTTGAATGGGCAGGAAGTATGCTTTTATATACAGACAGCCGCTTGTATAGGCAACTACCGTAACTAGACCATACCTCGCTCCTTCCTATCGTGAAGCTATTCGCAACACGCATACATAACGTAACGTACAGGGCGCAGAAGCTGACCGTTCGACTCCGGTCACGGAAAAGTCTTTCGGCATAGATTTGAATGAGGACGAAATTAAGCGTTTGATTCCGACCTTAAATCATTTTTTTGGTATTCAGAAACTTAATGGCAAGTTTCATCTAGATGGGGGAGGATGTGATCCTAGAGATACCTTAGGGCACATGACTGCTTTATTTCCTATGTATATATATCCTTCCTTACGCTATAGCTTATAGGAACACACACTCATTCCACTACAACCTCACTCTAGGAACTCAGTTTATCTACTCTATATTAGTGATAGTATCGTATAGATGTTAATGTCAGTAGCCAGTATCAGTTTTTCTTTTTCTCAGTAATAGTAGGTTATAGGTACTCTGAATTATCTATAGTCTTTAAGGCTTTTATTGTTTAACTATATTTAATTCTATCTATCCTAGTAAACCTAGTGTAATGGTTACTAAGTTGTCAGGCTAGAGACCTGTGACTAGGCAAGGATATCGGACGGTAGAGATCAGATTGGACAGTTAATACAGAGACTGATTCTTGAGAAGATTTAGAATCCTGAATATTTGTAAGATCTTAAATATATTAGGATTCGGGTGGATATCGATATACAGGTGACTCAAAGCGGATTCGTCCATCAATCGGCCTCGAGAGTCCGGGGTATCGCATACTTCGAATCCCGTGACACGTAGTATAAATATACCCAAAGATTTAGTGTGAAATTTCTGTAGGGTCAATACAGCCATAATACAGTCAAATATAGCCTAAATCATTATATTTTATACAAGTGATATAACATTATCTTTTGCCCTACTTGTGGGCGGGTTATAGGCGGTTTGGGCATGCCTATAAATGGGCGGGTTTGCACAGGTCTAAGCGTATCCATAGTAGATAGCAGTGTTGGTAGGAGGCTAGTGTAAGAAACAGAAGCGTACGATCTGTAGCGGTTAGAAGATTTCCGTAATAGACATACAGCCAAGAAGAGAATCCCACTGGAGGTCAGCCCTCTGCTACAGATCGATTTCTCTCGCAACCCATGACAGTCTCTGTGAGGACGAAGCCCCTGGGTGTGAACGCTTCAGGGTGGCCGGGAGCACACACGACGGGCCAATCAGGAGGCCGAGAACGGCATTGAGCCCTGGATGCAGGGCGGACTAGGGTGTAAGTTAGGGGGCGGTTACGAGTTGATACGTAACCCCCCCCTGGCCAAGACCTTTCTACGCGGGTAACCCTGAAGGGCCGGAATATATTTAGGATTTTCACCGCCGTGCAGTCAGCCTGACTGCAGAGGGTACTCTGGGATGGTGGATGAATTTTATCTGAAATACTAATCGAGTTACAGTGAGCTTTCTATAAATACAGCAAGAGGCTTTGCCACTTAATCTAACCAGGAGAATAATAATTTGTAAAAGGCTTCAGGGTCCTGAAGGAAAGGCGCATGGCCCAGTCCGGGGAACATGTGAAAGGTGCAGTTGGGGATCAAGGCTGCTGCTGCTGGGCCTAGGGTGGAATAGTGACCCAGTTGTGCAGCAACATCTGCAGATGACCATGCTTTGCCAAGGGCCGTGATGTCGTTTTCGCCCACCATCAGATAGGTTCGTGTCTGTAGATGAGGTAGCTGGTAGATAACGGGCTGGCTAAGTAACGTATCGGTGACAAGAGCCATCACATACGCATAGTCTGAGCCATGATCACCAGCATATATATTGGCTAGCATTTGAACCCAAGTATCATACTCGGGCTTCCAGACGGCACCGTGAAAGTAAGAAGCCGCCTCATACTCCTTGAGAGTGGTGAAATTCTGCGTGACTTGAGATTCGTAGGATGCATCAATCGGCAGGAAAGGCACTCCCTTGGCAACCCAGTCCTCTAGGCCCAGTGGATCAACTAGAAACAGCTGATTGACCGTTTCGGGATACATAAGGCCATAGCGCGCAGCAATCATGCCGCCCATCGAATGTCCAACGACTGTGACCTGTTCGATACCTAGCGCTGTGAGAAGACTGTTGATATTCAATGCCTGCTGATTCACATTGTAGGAATAACCCTGGGGCTTGCTTGATTTGCAAAATCCAATATCATCAGGCAGGATCACCCGGTAGCCCACAGCCGATAACTTGCGCGCGGTAGCAGACCAAGTAACTCCACAGAAGTTTCCGCCATGAAGTAGGACAGCGACCTTCTCTTTGTCGCACTTTTTGCGAGCTGGGACGTCCATGAATGCCATTGAGAGATTCTGACGCTGATTGTAGAAGTTGAAAAGCTTCACTGGCCAGGGATAGCTGTAGTCTGATCCGTGTAAGTTATCAGGCACAGGGCCATGATAGATGGTGCCAACTGGGTCAGGAGACTGTGCAGAGGCGACCAACGCGCACGATAGGATCGCTGAGGCGATGTCGAAGACCGATCGTATCTTCATTGTGCGAGAGTTCTGGTGGGAAGGGCACTCAAGAAACAAAATCCAACAGAGAAGCGGTCATTCAAAAGTTTAAGGGGTAGAGAACAGAGGGCAGGGATGATGACTAGTAGATTACGAAGTTGTCCAGTTCACGCAATGTAAACAATTATTTATGTACCGAGTACTAGTACCACGTACCGCGGAGTACAGTGGTGTTGCAAAAGTTTGAATCCCCCTTATTTACCGCCTTTCCTACCCGCTCACCACACTAGGCCTACCGCCCACCAAATTAGGCACACGCCCCTTATTCCACTTCATGCCATTCGCTGGCATAGAGGTTTTAGTGGAGCAGAAACCCCCTTTTTCTGCCGGGGGTTTCAAACTTTTGTAACGCCACTGTAGCCGGGCTTCCTACTAATTAGGGGACCGACCCACTTAGACTTTTCGAATGAAAATGCGTTCAGTTCGCCAAGGAGCAATCGAGAACTGGAATTCTGCAATAACGTTAATAAGTAATCGGTGGGAACTTGATACACATGAACAAAATACTATACATAGAACTTGAATTCGCTGTACTCAAGTCAGCCTGGATCATCTGTAGCCGGACTCGGAATGTACTAACTAGTATTTAGTACTGCCTGCGCCCCCGACCAAGGAATTGAAGGCGCAAATTTCCAACTAATGATTAATATGTTGATGAGCATCGCTTATAAAAAATCATCTGATATTTAAATTACACTAATCTATAATTGTGTATTTCTGTACGGCTGTCCGTGGAGGTTTTCGGTGTAAAATAGTATCACTGCAAGTGGCCAGCTATTCCCCAGCAGTTACCAGCGTGGAGCACGGAGCACGGAGTGTCAGTAAAAGCCAGGCGGAGAAAATTAGTGCACTTTACAAGCATCCGTTCGCATAAACGACGGCCGAGATTATGCATTGTTAATTGTCTCTGTGCGACTGGACCTATCAGGTAAACCTTGTTCTGCTTTCGGCCCCACTGAAATAGCCATTTAATCAAAATCACTGTAACCTGACAGACGCTAAGGCGTAATAGGTGTAGCTCCTGGGCTGTCAAATAGTCCCTCGCTGGTCAGGCACTGGAGCTAGCTTGTAAAATATGCACCTAGATCCTTCGCCAAACTTAGTTTACTTAGTAGTTTCGTCCGCATAGGCCCGGTATGAAAGAGGACAACACTCCGTACTCCGGGTTCTATAGGTCGTCGACGAGGCTTCCATCGAACCTGCGATGAGGAAGCGGAAAATCCTGTTGGATGGGACCCCTGCCTATTATCTGTACTAGTTAGTCGTTTGGCTGAGTCATATACTAGTGCTATGTAACTATCTGGGAATATTTTACAGTAACTTACGACCAAGGTGTTATTTCGAATAAGAAGCCCTGCTCCTGGTTGAGCACTTTCAACGTTGAGACTAATATGCAGTTTCGTATCACTCTACGTTCACTCTACCATATCACCTGAGGCTGGCGTCGATATTAGCGATGTCAGGTAATCTTCCAGGTCCAAGCAATGCCTTGGAAATCCAGGTGCCGTGTATCGTTTTCCTGGTTTTAACACCGGCGTTCGTAGCGATCCGGATGTGGTCTCGAGTGAAGTCGAAGTCAGGCCTAGGATGGGACGACTGGGCTATTTTAGCATCGACCGTGAGTTCTCCGCGCATACTACTTCGGAAGTCCACTACCTAATTGTCCTCTGACCGCTCACACTGGTGCAATTCTTAGGTTTTTGCAGCCATAGTCATGGCCCTCATGTTAGCCTCCTGTACTTACGGATTCGGTCAACATGTCGCAAATCTTACGACGGAGAATAAAGCAAAGACTTTAAAGGTATTCTTGACCTTCACATCTCGTTGCCACCCGAAAGTCCTGTCTCAACCGCCGTGACTGTCCATACAAGGAACTGACTTCTACTTTCGCAACAAGCTATTTTTCATTAGCCAAGCATTCTACAAACTTACGATGAACATGACAAAGATGTCCATTTTGATGTTGTATTTACGCATTTTCATCCAACGGTGGTTTCGCATGGTTTGCTATGCCCTATTGTGTATTATTGCTTCCTACATGGTAGCTGCATTTTTCGCTTCGATATTTCAGTGCATACCAGTGGCAAAGGCCTGGAATAAAGCTATCCCGGGCTCTTGCATTGATATAACGACTAATTGGTATGCCAACGCTGGGTTCTCGATCGCTACCGATATAATCATACTGGCCCTTCCGATGTATCCCATTTATAATTCCAGAATTGTATTGGACAGAAAAATTGCGTTGATGATGGTCTTTGCTCTTGGGGCCTTGTGAGTTCTGGAAATACTTGAAACCTTGAGCTGGCGCTAATCGATGGTACCCAGTGTTGCTGTCACCAGTATCATTCGCATGCAGACCCTCGACTTTTCCTCAAAAAGCCCAGACACTACTTGTAAGTATCGTCACCGTAAGGAAACTTTGATTGAATCCTCAAGTACTTACATATTCTTTGGTAGACGATCTTACCTCCTCGATCTGGACCATGATTGAAGAAAATATGGCCATAATCTGCGCCTGCCTTCCGATGATGTGGACGCCACTTGCGAGATTATTCCCCTCCTTCTTATCTACAAATCAACGAGCAACAAGTAACCATAGATCGGCTGCAAGGGGTACCGAATCCAATGCCAATTCACGATCACGAAATCACTGGGTTCAGTTTGATGGGTACTCTGACCCTGCCAGGAGTATCAGTATGAACCCAATCAGTGATTCTCAGCGAAGTACCTCCGAGGACAGTACAGGTCAAATTCTTCCACCAACAGGGCCACTTCATGGTGATGAAGTCAAGTATCAAGATCGAAAGGGTATTAGGAAGGTTACAGAGTATCATGTTTCTTATACCACTACTACTGCGAAGTATTAAACTTTAGAAAAATACTACTTTTATCAGACTTTGCTCGCCGAAAATATTCATGACACCGAAGTATTAGTAGGCAATTTATTGAGAAGGCTGCTACAATTTGTAGTTTGATTCAGCGTTACAAGTTTAAAGCCATACAAGAATAGCGAAAAGGGGCCTACTATGGCACAGATCCTGAACGGCGCGGATGAGAAGCAGTACCCAAGGTAAGCTTGCAAAAACAAAAAGCAAATTGGATCATCTTTCCTCCAACATTCAGTGATGTTAAGCAAGTTTTAGAAATTCAAGTCCAGGTTAAAAAATTTATATCGTCAGAGACTCATTCCACAGCCTGCTATACCGGCACAAAATGATTTACCCCTTCCTCGAGACTGTGGAGCCACTGTACTGCTCGGTCAATGCCAATACCTCTCAAGGTATACGTGAACTCGATGGTCAATGCACTAGTAGCATACAAAAAATGGGCTGTGGTTCACCCGGCTATCCCATCTATCCCCGTCTTGGCGTAAATTCGGGGAAGTTGCCGACATCTCGTTTAAGATTGGCCCGGCCCGATCAACCCCGACTCTCTCATTAATCCTGGCATCTGGGCCTCATCGATGTTCGCCACTGAGAACGTGTTGTGGAAGATTCTCCGCATTTCCCCGGTTCTTATTCCATATGTCCCGTTTGAGGCGGGGCGCGCATGAGATAAGTAGCTAACGCAATACAAATGGTTGGTCTCCAGGATAATTAGCCCTCAGGGGCACTCGTTAAATACCTCGCCATCAAAGGCTTCCGGTTCTACCTTACTCACCGAACTCTCCGGCGCAATACAAGGATAGCCTCCGAAATATACTAGCCATATCTTCCGGTTGACTTGATCTGTCAGCTTACTGCACGCCATCTGCAAACCTGTTACGCCATGGTCAAGCAAGAGAAAAATGCTGTGGGAGGTATGCTTGCTGAGGTGAGATATTCAGGTCATACTTGTCATTCCATTCAATGCACCTACTTATGAGTGGCCATTTACTCGCTGACTTATTTCTCCGTGTTCAGGTTATTCCGCCAGACTCTCAAGCATGGTGGACAAAGCCTCATCTCGTCAGACTGAACACTACGATCACCGGTTTACTGCTCTACTCGAGAACAGTGGGCTATGATGGCTCGCTAATGAACGGAATGCAGTCTCTGGGCCAGTGGAAGGAATTTATGGATCATCCAGCCGGGGCCTGGCTGGGCTTCATCAACGCAATTCAGTTTCTAGGCGTAATGCTAGGGCTCCCGCTGCAAGCATGGGCTGCCAATCGGTTTGGACGCAAGCGCACAATATTCGTCGGATTTTCTTCCTTGCTTTCGGTGCAGCACTTCAGGCCGGTGCAACCAACCAGGCCATGTTCATCACTGCTCGTTTCCTGGTCGGACAGGCTAGTGCCTGGTTCCAAGTCTATCGTTCTAATCACCGAGATTGCGTACCCTACTCACCGTTCCAAGCTTTCAGCGATGTATCCAATGTCAATACTACCATGGTGGTATATTTTCTGCGTGGCTAGCGTTTGGGTGCCGCAACAATAACTCTTCGTGGGCGTGGCGCATCCTGTCGTTGTTGCAGATGGGGATTCCACTCTTCGCCCTACCGCTGACGCTAAACGCGCCTGAATCTCCTCGGTGGTTCATCAGCAAGGACAGGCATGAGGAGGCGCGCCAAATGTTGGTGAAGCACCACGCAGGTGGTGATCAGAATTCTCTTCTCGTTGCATCGGAAATGGAAGAGATTATCAGGTCAATTGCAAAAGAGCAAGAAGCAGAGAATTCAACCGGATGGGTCGATATGGTTCAAACCAATTGCAATCGCCGCCGTTTCTTCATAAGCGCCACCTTGGGCGTTTTTGCGCAATGGAATTGAGTGTAAGCGTCCCCTACTGATGCTTGGCTATATCACAGAAATTAATCTCGTTTAGTGGCATTGTCTCATATTATCTGACTCTCATTCTTGACAACATTGGCATCACATCGGTTACAGAACAGCTCATGATCAACGGGTTTCTGCAAATCTGGAACCTCATTATGGCAGTAGTCGGCGCACTACTCGTGGATCGCATCGGTCGTCGGTCGTTGTTTCTCTTGTCCACCGCCATTATGCTAGTAAGCTAAATTATCATCACCGGCCTATCAGGCGGCTTTGCCGAGACGGATTCCAGAAGTATCGGTATCAGTGTCATTCCCCTTCTGTTCGTGTATTTTGCCGGATACGACATTGCCTTTACACCCTTGCTTTTGTCCTTTCCCGTAGAAATCTGGCAGTTTTCCCTGTGGGCGAAAGGTGTGGCTTTCACGTCGACATGCACTTATTTCGCGCTTCTCTTCAATTCGTTCGTCAACCCCATTGCACTGGAGGCTATTCAGTGGAAGTACTACTTTGTTTAAGTTGCGCTCTTGATACTTATCATCGCGGTCGTGTACTTCGTATATCCCGAAACTCACGCACATTCGCTTGAGGAAATTGCTTTCATCTTTGATGGTGATGAGACCCCAGATCTGGCCAGATTAGATTTTGGTGATGAAAAAACGGGTTCTGCAGAGACTGATCACATCGAGTGTAAGGCACTCGGCGGACAATAGATCACTCGTGAGTAGGAGCTAGTAAATCTTTCTCTATCATATTTAGTCGGCAGATATGGATTTTACTTTATATTTCTTCAATTACGAAGTAGTGGTTCCCAAACTTGGATTCTTGATGTAAAAAAGGGGTTCCCGGCAGACTTGCTCAACTCCAGCTTATAAGGTGGAGCTGATCCATGAGTAGCCATGAGCACTCCGGGAGCACTCCGAGAGCAAACAGTAAGTCTACTTTGAGTCAAATCATGTGAGTACCCGATGACTAAGATCTTGGTAAAATGAACGCTTAAGATGGCGTCGAATGTAGCCGTTTGGGGCGTTCGATTTACCGTCACTGAGGGTTGGGGTGTAAAACAATTCCTTGATGCCATACGCCTGTTAGACGAGTGGTTAAGTAAGCTGCCTATCTTTAGGTAATCCAGTCATGGATCTTGAGCATCGGAGCTTGATGATTCGTATGGTTTCTAAATGGCTCGAATTTTCGGTTTCTCACAAGTTGGCCGCAGTAGTCTCTGTCTGGAGTTGTCTAAACGGAGACATAGAATTGTCTTATTCCTTTCTCGTTTGCTTAATTGCTCTCAATCAATCACTCCGCTTAATTACTCATTTCGCTCAATTACCCACTTCGCTCAATTAGTCACTCTGCTCAATTGTTCGCTTACAGTATGTATCTTAGTGCCGTTGTATTTCAATTAAACAAGAAGCGCATATTGGAATCTCGCGGACCTTGTCAAACAACTATTTTTAACTTGATATGTCGCCACCTCCGTATGATACTAGCAAGGCTGACTTTCTCAGGAGGGGGACGAAATACAAAACGAGTGAGACCAATGCAGAGATGATGTGTATCTCGTCAAATGTTACTGCGGGACTTGGTTGCTATAGTGGAACGTCGCCGGCCTCGGCGTACGGTGGATTTCAAAAACACATCCCACGAGACACGCTTCCTTTATGGGCGACCGATTAAAGACCCAAGTCTCAGATCGCTGTCACAGCCAATGAAAAAGTCAGAAGGCCCCAATTAGGGGATTTCTCTAGCCTAATTTAGCTTAGCTAATTTGGGATTGGGGGCTGGGAAAAATGTCTGAAGAGGAATCTGTTGCGACTTTTTCTAGATTATTCGCACGCTTTGACTATGCGAACGAGCAGTCCTAGGTGTGAATATATAATCTGTGAAAACTGCACTGTGTGCGTTACGAATATAGATTATATAACTCCGCACTTTTGAACACTGACAATCCATCGACTCACACTCTGATTCGAATTTAACTTCCACGTTCTATACAGAGGAAATCTATCTAAACCTAACGCTGAGGCAATGTTGACATTACCTAGTCCTGATAAAACTAGCTTTTAAATCACCCTTGAGCGTCATTTAAAGACCGTAAAATACCTGGCACTTCCACCGGGGCTATCTCAAAGTCACGGGCTGCAGCGATGCCATCTGTTGTGATATGAGCTGGTGCAGATCAGGAACGAAGCCGAACCATCGGAGTTAATCCCAAAGTATGCATACGAAGAACCAAGTTGATTGGAAATCAACTTGATCTTCTTGTTCTATATATAGCCTCATGTTTCCCTCTGAATAAATAACAACAATTCACATTCCTGAACTTCAACAGGTTGGTAAGGTAATGCAGATACTGGGGGGGCTTGTATCCACAAAATTACCTTGTGCCTCGGGAGAAGAGCGCGGTGGCGGAGACTCAAAAAGGAAGGCTGCGGTTCGACCAGTCATCTGGTTGCGTGGTTCGTGCTCGTGTATTGAGGGATATTTGCCTGCATTGAAGGCGACCATCTCGCAAGGGCTATTATCAAGGTCCCTCTCGACGAAATTTCTGGGCAAATGATCGCAAATGAGGAGCTCCTGAAAATGTGAATGAGGTGCCGACTGACATGTCCGGTTTGAGGTTTCTGAGTAATACTGCCCTGGAAGATATACTTGGGCTTTTCTCCAAGCTACAAAGAAGAAGCGAGCCATGGAGGCAACCAAAATGGCAGCCAACAGCGCGGACTATTTGGGCCAAAAACACCAATATATTTATTTGATGATATGTTTAAGCGACAGAGGTTGTAAAGGGTGGCAAGTGGGCTGTCATTGAAGTTGCGTGAGTTTTGGTCAACTTTTAATGCAAATAGTTTAATCAGCAATACGCTAATAATTTAAGTGTACCATCCATTTGGGAAGAGACCTAGGAATGGCAATCATGTCTAAACATAACGACCGAATACCGAGGATGGGTTTGCTATATGACGTCCCAATTCCAGGCTTCTCGAAGCTCCTTTTGAGCATTTCCAGTTGACAAGGAATGAATCTCTTCCGTTCTGATTAATATTTCCAATAAAGCATTTTGTTCAATTTTATCAGTTACTCGGTCTCCACCTAATTCAAATGTCAGCAAATAGCGAGGTCATCTTTGAAAAGAGTTGGTCCGCTTACACATTGAGACACCCATACAAGCTGTAATTAGACTCGGTGCTGTTTTATTTGAAGTTGCAATGCCACACAACCGAAAAATATTACTTTTAATCTTGAACTGAGTGAAATTTAGCCAGGGTCGACTTTCAGTGCTTGAGCATTTTGTACATCTCTTCGTGCAGCTTCTCGCTTTTGGGTTGGGCCCATCTGAGGGATATTTGGGTCGAAGGCTGCAAGTAAAATTCTTGCCAGATGCCAGTGTTGGATTGCAGTCACTATAAACTTTAGCCTTGCTTTCGTTTGAAATCGTGAGATCAACCATGCGGATATACCATGACAGTCACCAAGAAACCATATGTGAGGAAATACCTCTTTCCCGAGGAGTCCGCTGGTTTGTCATAGACTGGATCAAAGTTCGTAGGCTTTGATTCAAACCATCGGTCGGTATATTCAAAAAGCCTTGCATGTCTCTCTGGATCATGGCTTTCATTGCCGTAACAAAAGTTCAGGGTCTCAGCGCAATAGAAAATAATGCGATTGGCCCACGTAGAATCGTCGGCTGAAGTGAAACATCCGTATGTCGAAGAAGCACAGCATCCAAGCTCAAATCGAAACGGACGTTGTTTTATGAACGCACTGTGGAACTCCTGTCGAAATCCAACCCACAAAGCAGCATTCTGAAGACCCCTTGTCGCCACTGCAATGTTTGTTTGTGCTTCAAGAAATACCTGTGTGCCTCGCAGGTATGTTTCATCGTCAACACCCACCAAAGGCGCTGCAATATGAGCGATTAGTTCTTTACGCATCAATATGGGTAGCGACACAGAGAGCTGAAGTTACATACCGTCTATCTCTTCGTAGAACCGAAGAATCACAGCTGCAGCTAGCAAGTTCTCATCTTGAACTTCTGCTTCATCCCCAGATAAGGACATCAGATGGGAAATGCAAAGATTTTGATATTCGAGTGCAGCCTCAGACTCCACGGAAGGAAATTCAGGTATAGGATGGGGATAATCAGCTGCGTTAAATACTCGGCGTTGACTGATATGTCTAGCTGATGCCGAAAATATTGCATTTAGAAGTGCCGGGCAATCTGCGGCCCGGTGAGGCACTACCAATGCAAAATTGCGAGAGTCATCACACGAATCAAACTATTTTATGAAGTTGTTAGCCGAGGGTTTGAGCACTCAGTGATTTTGCTGCAGGGTGGTGCCGACTGCTAGTGAACTTACCCATTGTGCGAGCTCCTCGACGAAATAGCGCATCAAATAGGCCTCTTGCAGATTATTTCGGGCCCAGAATGATTGTTTGTATAGTTTGGGGCTATCTGTAATTGAAGAAAGGCTCCCATGGCTTGGAGAGTGCTCTGAATCTGTAAATGAGCCGCATCTCTGGGGTGAGCTGAGTTCGGCATGGGAAGCAAGTGGCCAATGATTCGTTAAAGGGCTCGGGTCTCGCTTAGTAGTTAATTGGAACAAGTTTAGCGCCTGTGATTTTGATAATTTTAATATTGCAGGCGGTAAAATATGCCCATAGTAATGTGCAATGTCCAAAGACTCGTCAATAAATCGAAGGTCTGGGGATATGGCGCCGGCCGTTTCATCAGGGTCTTGTTTTTAGATCTAAGGTGTCAAGAAGCCAAGACTCACTAGTTCCAGATATTCTCATCCAGGGCTGCTCATCGGCGAAATCCAACCCTCGCCCGCCATTCCGCATCGCCGGTCCTGGAAAGCTGCAATCCTTGCCCAGACGGCGACACCGCGCGCAAGCGGGTTTTGCCCCATCGCCTATTTCCTATAATGAGAAATTGATCTCCAGTAATTGCGAATTCCATAAATACTACCGACATTTCATATGCCGCTCTTAGCTTTCGTCAATACCCGAAAGCTATTTCGGAGACAATGTCAGACTTACTTCGGCAAGGGAGGCTACTCAAGAACCAATCAATCGTCAGCGAGCTCTCTGACCAATATGCAAATTATTTTGATATATCAGAAGATCAATTAAAATGCAATGGAATTGAGGTCTCACCATGGTGGTACAGTCAGGGTCGGCATCTTGTCTGGGCTCGTTATAGCATGCGCGTCTTTCCCGACAGACCGGGTGCAGTTAGTTATGCGGGAAGTATTTCGATCAACCAAAGGAGTAAAAAAAGGCGATAATAGACCTAGCGAGTACAGCAGGGATGCCAGCCTTGATAAAGTGAGGGTTGGCTTGCCTCCACGAGCCCCGCATCGCAGAGAGGCGGGGTTTTCTGCCCTCCCTGGTGAAAGGGGCAAAACACCCCGATTTCCCCGGTTTTACCCCGCACCTCTAACGTAAGATCCGACGTACTAGGCCTAACTCAATTTAGTTTGGCAGAAAAATGGCATTCAATGGCTGTGGGTTAGATATCATTCCTCTAGGCAGGTCGTCATACATGGAGGCCCGATTTGCGGCGCTTTTCAGAGACTAGATCATTTAAATGCGCCTTTCCACCCCGGTACTGGCTTTGATCGAACCAGATTTTAGCCCCAATCATTTGTGGCAAAACCAATTCGGGAACTTATCTTCCTCGGACAGAATTCTATGCAATGGCACCTAGCCAAGAAACAGCCTCCATGGAGGACATGGAAGCCAAATTTGAAACAAAGCATGTCGAAGACACCAAGGATGGCATACCGAGCCAATCGCTAGACACGATTGAGGATACCCAAACGGGCTATTTTACCTGGCTTGTCTCGATTACCATCGGCGTGGGCGGTTTTCTGTTCGGTTGGTGCTATCCAATAATTACTTCCTTTATATCCCATCAATTAACCTAGTGTTCTCCGCTATAGGATATGACACAGGAATCATATCTGCAGTTCTAGTTGTTCTCAGTGATGATCTGGGCCATGAACTTATTTCCAGTGAAAAAGAGTTAATCACATCTATAACTTCCGGTGGTGCTTTCCTTGGTGCCTTAGCAGCAGGCTGTTCTGCAGATAGATACGGAAGGAAACCAGCAATATTTATTGGCTGTATTGTTTTTGTCATTGGTGCAGTCTTACAAGCATGTGCCTACAGTCTCATACAGATGACGATTGGACGTTTCGTCATAGGCCTTGGAGTGGGGTCGGCAGCTATGATCATCCCAGTATGTTGTACCAACCCAATCGCTTTCCAATCCGAATGATTAAGCTAAATTATAACAGCTTTATATTGCCGAAGTGTCTCCAGCAAGGTACCGCGGTCGCATGATTGGGATAGACAACATGTCTATCACTGGAGGGCAGCTGATTGCGTACGGCGTCGGTGCTGGCCTCGCTAATACCTCCCATGGATGGCGATACATGGTAGGATTAGGGGCTGTCCCAGCTCTTGTCCTCGGAGTTTGTCTCCAGTTTTGCCCCGAGTCACCGCGGCAACTGATCTACCAAGGAAAGCCCGAGGAAGCCACTAAAGTAGTCGCAAAGATATTTCCTAGAGGATCGGATCTGCAAGTTCAGCAGAAAGTGCAACGCATGACCATTGATGTTGAGGAAGCTCTAGTGTTTTCTGGAGAGGGGCGATTCTGGCGACAGATGAAACAAATGTACACGGTACCTGCCAATTTACGTGCTCTGATAGCGGCCTGTGGGTTGATGGGTATGCAACAATTTACGGGATACAACACATTGATGTATTATTCATCGACTCTTTTCGGCATTGTTGGATTCACGAACCCAATTGCCGTCGGAACAATCATTGCAGGGACGGGGTTTGGTTGCACCTTTATATATTTCCTACTGATTGATCGATTTGGACGACGATGCATCCTTCTCGCTACCATGTGGGGTATGGTAAGTTAACGATCAAACCTATTCCTTTACTCTTCTCCAGCTGACAACAGGAAGGCCGCGTTTCTAGCTATTGCTGCGATAGGATTCCATTATATCCCAACTCGACCAGACCTTACCTTAGAAACAACAAATATCGGCTGGCCCGCATATCTAGTTCTGGCATCGATGATCATTTTTGTTGTTTTCTACTCGCTTGGTATTGGGAACTTGGCATGGGTTTCTAGCGAGTTCTTTCCGATCGAAATTCGCGCTCTTGGTACAATGATGGTATGCATCTTACATCAAGTCTTACCTAATACATTGATCTTAACGCATTTTGCAGATGACTTGCACATGTTGGGGCACTAATATCATCGTCGCCTCGACTTTTCTAACACAGATGGAGAATACAACTCCATCAGGTGCATTCGGGTTTTATGCTGCCTTGTGCTTCATCGGTTGGATGTAAGTATCATGCCCCGTCCTAGAAATTGGCCGTATATTAATGAATACGGTCTCAGTGGTGTTTATTTCTTCTATCCCGAAGTTAGAGGAATGACTCTAGAAGATATTAGAGAAGTATTCAATCATGGATTTGGTGTGGAATATGCTCGGGGTGTCCAAAAGGAGCTTGCACGTAAGGAAAAAGCTCAAGCCCGAGGAGAAACCAGAGGAGCAGAATCATAAATTTGTACTAGTTGTGTCATTTCGTACAGTCTCACGTTACATTTAAGCATTTCGACTTCATCCTTAGTCTCCTTCATTATGTTGTAGCAGTCTTCTACAATGCCTCCTCCAACATGAGCCAGATATTGACTCGCTAGATATGTATGGACGAGCCCCTCTTCACTGGGCTGGTAGAAAGTTTTGTTAGACCAAGGAGCGAGTATCAATGCCTCCGACTTGAACAATACTACCCTATTGTCATACTTAGTACATACAGATAACCTAGCTATCAACAGTATGACAGCAGCCGAGGCTTTCCCGAGGAAAAGAGGGGCCAAAATAGAGGGGAGCAGGGGCGCTTTCAAGAAGGCTTAGGTTTGGTTTTTGGCTTATTCTCGACTGCTTCGTTATGTTCGTCTGAATGTGTGAGTGTATTACACCACAACGCTAAGTGCCGGTAAATCGAACGCTCAAAACGGCAACACTCGACGCCAGTTTAAGCGTGCATTTTACCAAAGTCTTAGCCATAAATTACGGGCTCCGCAACATGCGAGTGACTCTACTACGTCACTCTTGGGTCTATCGGGTCATTGATTCCCCGAGTTGCCGAAACCGTATATTCGGGATTTGGTAGTGTATTACGAGGGTTACCTGGCCCTCCTAACTTCAATAATTGGTTTTGCTTTTTCTGGTGGGAAGGGGGGAGGACTTCACAGTCCAGAATATCTGCCATGAATCCGTCGTAATATACTGTCAATCCGGCGCGACCTTTAGCTTCAATTCAAAGCGTGTCAGAAGCCGGAGAAAATTCGCCCAAAGCACCCTAAAGTTTCGGAGAAAACTTTCGAAGTGGCAAATGCATCTGAATAGGCTAATGCATAGCCTATTATGTCATGAAGCTATTGCATCTCGTATCTTGTCGATTATATCATTACGATCTGCCCGTTCGTTCTATGTATATAGAATTTGGCAAAACTTTCAAGTGCCTCCGGCCGTCTAAATTACACAGATTTATCGTTTTCTTGCGACCCAGGAGAACAGGGGCGAACTTTGACAGAGAATGGCCGGCGCCCATCTCCCAAATTCCCATCCGAGTGTCACACCAGATTGGAAGGACCTTGGTTACACACGCACCGCTTTCAAAGACGCCATCTCACTTCAAACCGTTGGAGAAAGTGATAATCATTATACAGGATTTGCACCTCTAGATTGGTGTATACCACGTACGTGTCACACCTCTATGCTCGGCGCAAAGGCCCCGTCTAAACGAAATTTGAACCAGATAATCGGGGCCCGGGCTTACATGGAGGATACATTGCTGCAATATTGATTGCCGGTTGCCGGAAGTATTTCCACGCGAAATATCCCAATCTACAGCAACCGGACCCAATACAAATGCATTTGCAGTTCCTGCATTTTGTTCCACCCGGGACCTTTCACGTGCACTTTGACGACTTGAAGATGGGTAAAACAGTTTCGGCCATTCAAATCAAGTTTTTTGCCTCTGATTCCGAAACAACTCCTCGAACGATAGCACTCGTATCAATGGGCAGTCTGGAAAATGACACCGGTATCAGCATCAAGCTACCCCTCCTTATCGTTCCTGACAGAGAGGAGTGTTCACGTTGGACAAATGCATTTTTCTATCACTTTAATCCCCCCCACTTCCGCTGTCCGCTATTACAACCCAAACGATGGGGAAAATTTGATGTGGAGCCCAAAATTAGGTCAAAATGCTCGAGACCAGTGGGGAAAACTGGATGATGATGACATGTTTCATCTAGAACATCTTGGTCTGGTGGCAGATCTGGTTCGTTTATATCCCAATCTATTACACTCAGAACAACTATATGTTCTTAGACGGCTGATGAATCAAGATACCCGCAATTCATATGAACTATCAGGACAGCGCTTTAGAGGCAGTGCTCCATTATGACTACCCGACCGTTTCTATGGACTTAGACTTCTTAAAAGATCCTGCTGGGAGGGAAGAGTGGCTGCTGATGCGCACGAAGATGTACAAATTACAAAATGGACGATTTGATATGCATGTGCAGATCATCGATGACGACGGGGATCTTGTGGCAACTGCTAAACAGACATGCCTGGTCCTCAAACGCTCCGGTCTTGGAGATATCGGAATGAGATCGCGCATGTAGGTATAGTGTTGAACATGTCCAAACGAACAAGTGAAAAAGATTTATGGGCAAAATTGATATTGCTTTTTCAAGGTTACTGCATGGGTTGCCTGATTATTCGTAATTTAACACCAGATTGAGAGACCGCCATTCGTTCCAGGCGTTTCCTTCTCCTTACAGCCGTACATAGGACCAAGTTTAGCAATCGAATATCTCATCATCGATCTGGTATCTGTGCATTCTTTGAGAGGCTGACAAGTACGTAGGGCTACATACCAGAGCCGAATACACTCTGGGGATCACAAGCCAGCCATTATCAATATACATTTTCCCAGTCGCAGATTCACATTTTAATATAACAATACAGAGGATTAGTCTCTCACACTGTTGATAATCCTCAATACTAAAAATTGTTTTTCTTGGAATGCGCGTCTTTGTGAGCTCATCTCAGCGCTCATTTGATAACCGATGAGCAGTGTCAATAAAATATCACTCTTCAGCTATTCTAACGGGCTATTCATGACTAGAGCCAGAGCCACCCAGGGGTCACAGGAAATTGACCTCATGTACAGAGGTCAAAGAAGACCCACACAGTCGAAACCGTTGGTTGAAAAAACTTTTCTAACATCTCTGGGTGAGCCAAAAGAACGTATTCAAGTTGGTGGCTCTTTGAAATCCACGCTGCGCGCAACACAACGCAGCACAGCGCAAGTAACCCTAAATATATTTCGGCCCTGTAGGGGGGGGGGGGGGTATTTTCTTGCATTCCCCCCCCCCTAACTAGGCCAACCGTCTATATTTTTCGATCGGGCTTTTTGGAAGTTTGATTAGAAGCATCTAAACTATTCTCCTATCAGGTTTGATAGGATGATTTCTGGTGGGTGTGAGGAGCTCAGGTACTCAAAGAGATCAGGATACAGCGTAGCGTAGCAAGAAAAGGAAATAGTAGCGTTCGACCAAAGTAATAGCTTGAGGAGAATAAGAAGGAAGCTAAGATGGAAGGCTTAGATACACAGGTGTAGGCGTGGATACCCAGAGTGGTGCCATAGGCGTGAGGCATCCACGAATGGTAACAACACCAGTTCGTTACATTAGTTATAATTTTAAATAGAAGAAGATATTTATTTACTGATCTAAATCTGGCGATATCTCTTTTGATAAAACCTTTGTAAGTGTATACTATGTACTACTAGTTCTAAACTCGGATAGGATCGTATGTCTTCGAATATTGGTTAACTAGTTAAGTATCAAGGTTTTGGAGGTAAAGGAGAAGCAACTCTAACCGCTTAAATTTTCCCAAGCCAAAATACAACTTTTGTATAGATTTTCTCACACGGTGGAGATACTAAGAATGTCTAACTTGGCATCCGGAAGGTTTCCGCAACTTGGATTTCCTCAACTTGGAACTAGGAAGGCAGAATAGAGAAATCAGGTATCAAGTGATGCAGAAAATAAGTTCATACAACATTCCATTATTCTCTGCAACTGAACGAAGCCTTATTGCATATAGAGCTAGAACGGTCTAGAAGGACGGAGTATACTTTTGAGTAGGTGGAGCCAGGCTCTGATTTGCGGGTCGTTGATGTCCAAGAATGAAACGCTATCATTGGTGGAAATTCCACCGCGCCATGGCCAAGCGTGAAGGATGTTGTGACTCGATCACTAGCAGCTGGAAAATCTTGATACATGCTTTCCCGGCATTTTGCTCTTGGTCGGCCCGGTGGGCCGGAATATTTCTACACACCTAGACCATGTGCAAGCTTGACTTTGGCAGCGCCATCCCAGGCACATCAATTTGATGTCAGAGCAGCCCCTGGGAAAAGTTTTATGTCGCCCCACGAGTTCATACAAAGTGGTGATTTGCGGGTTGTGTTGCCGTCTACTCCACTATTCAGGCATACTACACTAAAAGACCTTTACGTCAAAGACTTTGATTAGAGACATTCTGTTAACAATCGACAGTGACGATCACCGAATGGAAGCATGAAATCTTGCAATTCACCTCCCATAATCCTAGCTAGACCGTAGTTCAAGAATCTTTAAGTAGAACGAAAGGCCGGAATACAGTGAAACCTTTCCCTCACTCTGACTTTATTGCACACTGCTCCTGATTGATCTAATGGATCCCATGGAGGAAAGGAATGGCCGAGAAAAGGGAGAATCTTCCCAAGAAACGACATTGCGACCGATAAAGGAACGAGATAGCAGTCCAGGCTCCGCATCATCAGATGAGACCTTGGGCCCATCAACCGAAAAAAGTACGCGTCGACAGCCAGCTGACATGCAGAATAAACAGCTGGCGAAGCCAAAGCAAAAGCAGTCTTTGAAAACCTCGGGCGAACACACTGTCCCACCCAACAAATCAGGACCATCAACACCAATCAATACAAGAGCCGAATTTCTACGCCAACCAACCGAGACTGGCAGTTTTGATCTACACAACACCTTATCCAATCGAACGTACAGTCAACAACATTTCAAACAAACACCTTCTCACTCCCTAGCAGGCCCTGGTATGATGGATGCACAACAAATGCAAGGAAAAACCTACATCGATCCCGAATACCAGGGACTGAACCCACGATACGGCAAAAACTACGAAAAACCGATATGGGGCCTCGCAAAGCCTCTTCCAAGGGTTGTCAGACCGGGAATGCGCCGCGATGAAAGCAATATCCAAAATGCATATCAGCCCAGCCCGGCGGGAGATGCAGAGCCTGCACCAGAACTTGGAGCAACACCTGGCCTGACATCTAGTCAATCTGGCAATGATCACAAAAGCACGCAAGATCAACAAACGTACGCCACCGCTGCAAAGCAGGGTTTACCCGGAGAAAAGAGAATATATGCACCTCAACCCGATGGTCTTCTTCGTCCGATTGAATCGGAAGTCAATGGCAATGGGCTGCCCTCTAATACGGACACTGGTCAAATGAGTACGGAACAACAACCACAAGAAGAATTTTTAAACAGCTGGGTCAAAATTCGTCACCAAATCAAAGAGCCGCTGGCCGAATGGCTTGCAGTAAGTCGATTATCGACCTTTCCTCAAAATTATAGTTAACATGTTTCCGAAGACTACGATCGCTGTCTTCATAGGTTTAACCGGCACACTTGCAGTCTCAACCGGAGGAACACAAGCAGGAAATCGGCTATCACAGAACTGGTCATGGGGTCTGGGATCTATGATTGGAATCTATATAGCCGGTGGCATATCGGGAGCGCACCTTAACCCCGGAATCTCTATCGCCCTTTGGATATTCCGTGGGTTTCCAGGTCGACGGTGCTGCTCCTATATAATTGCTCAAACTCTTGGCGCTATAACTGCAGCTGGATTAGCATATTGTTTGTATCGAGACGACATCATTGCTTTTTCTCCTACTGCCTCCGCTGGCACCACTGGCCTTGGTTTCTACACAGAACCACTCGGTCATATTAGCTATGCCACAGCATTTTTCACGGAATTCGTCGCTGACGCTATTCTTCTTTGTGTGCTTTTTGCTCTTGGTGACGACGGAAATGCCCCGCCGGGCGCGGGTATGCATTCTTTCATCATTGGATTGGTGATCTACGTTCTCTGTATTTGTTTAGGATTTAATACGGGAGGGTAAAGTCTCCTCCTTGCAGAGATAACTTGATAGTAAGCAACTGACAAAGTATTATTATAGATGCCTGAACCCCGTGCGTGATTTTGGACCCCGTCTCGTTGCTCTCATGGCTGGTTATGGAGGTATTACATTTACAGACCACCAAGGTTGGTGGTTTTGGGGGTGTTGGATGGCAACTATCGGAGGCTGTCTGGCGGGTGCCTGTCTCTATGACATTTTCGTATTTATTGGAGGAGAATCCCCCATTAATTATGCACCACGACGCCGAATGAGGGCGAAGCTTAAGAAGGAAGCTAAGTGGAGGAAGCGACTGGGTTTCCACAAGGATAAAATCCCGTCGCTAGAGGAGGGTATTAAGAGCCTGGAGGATTAGTGTTTGTTAATAAAAATGATCTGCAAGAGAAGAAGTATGAAACCGGGCCCTGAAGAAGTAAGAGACCGTGATGCATTACAAATACTTCGAGAAACGATTGTTATCTGAATCGTTGTAGTTCCGATATTGATTTGTGAGCATTCACTAGTGGCTCACGAAGGCTGCTACGCCACCACTAGAAAAATTTGCAGAGGACGACTTTTGCTTCACAAAACACCCCAGACTTCGATTCAAAATCAATTGAATCGTTCATCTTCTCGTTAAAAATGACAAATCCAGTCGATTTCAGCCTCCCCACTATACAGAAATTTGATACCCACATACGGTTTACAGAGCAGCCGAACGACGCAACTCCAGACACAATACCCAGCATCCCCGTCCTAGTGGGACAGATCGAGCCGTCCTGTGGCCACCGCCCTGCCCCGCCACATATCAGCCACAAACATAAGACGTGTTATGGCTAGCATCGGAGCGTGATACCCAGACCAGCAGATGCGTCGATATCGATGACTATACCTATGCTCTGTTCTAGGATCAATCGGACAAAGAGTCAACCCTATGATGTGTGGTCTTGTTTGCGACTAATTCCCTCTCGTCCAGAGCTTACTGTAAGAAATCGGACTGTTTGGTCAGTTACGAATATAATGTGATATGGATAATACTGACCTGTAAAAGCTTCTCGAGCGGAAGACTGCTCAGCTGACTTAGTAGGCTCTTAACCTCTGTGCTCTATTGGAAAGGTGGTGGATTCTTGTTTTTATTAATATTTTCACTATTTCGGCTAGACTTAGGAGCTAAAGGGTGGCTGTGTCTATTTTGGCTGCCGTAATCTTATAACCTTTTTCTATTCTGGCTGTATGGATGTTAATACAAGTGTCTTATCTCCCTGTCGTGTGTAGATAAGCTTGCGTATTTGACTTACTGATCTTAATGCTTATAGACTGTGTGAGTTGAATAGCGTCTGCGCTTAAGGCTGCAAGAACTCTTCTCTGCTGCTGTAGATATTTAATCCCTTCTAGTACCTACTATAAGTTAGCCCTTGATTTAGAGCTGTCTCTCGAGCTTCAGCCCTACGGATTTCTGCTATCTACTGGTCGAACAATTACAGTAATCTTGCTCTCAGAAATGAGTTTTTCTTGAAGCTGGAATCTGCCTGATGGACAACTCAACCGGCTTCTATACCAGGAATGTGTGACCTTCGTGGATTAGCCTTCTAGTTTCCTCCATGGCACACACACATCCATCATTCATCCAGTCCCTCTGTATCCAACACTAATTGGTTCGTTTTTCGCGTCACCAAAACCGAGATCCTACTATTCTTAGTTTCTCTTTCGATTTATCACAGACTAGCTATTATAACCTTGGCGCTAACATAACCAACTCAATGAACCTTCCCTTGCATGCTATTCAACACTGCCTTTCTTGACATATATGCATATTGTTGAGCTTTCAACTGCCAAGAATTCTTTCTTCTCTTGCTTTGTTGTACTCATTAATACCACAGATAACGGTTGGCTTCGGGTCGAGTGCTTGCGCCCACTAGAAAGTTTCTATTTGTCCGTCTCTCTTCCTCATACATCTTTTATATCTAATATGTCACACATTTTTCTTGTTTCTTCCGTAGAGACGACAGTTGCGCCATCTACTAGGGCGCTTGAGTGAAAGCTCTTCCCACCTGTCACCTGCGATAAAAATTTTATATTCCTTGATCTGACGCCGCCGCCAATGATGATTTCAATATATTGACGGGGATTGAGAGCATCCTTGCAATGATAAAGCCTTGCTAGTGCGCTTATATGATCGGTTGCCTGGTTTCCCAACGAACCGCCGCTGGTTAGGATAGAGCTGAATCCACAGGCTGCTAGTTCCGCGAGAGCTCTGTCCCACTGGAATTCAGGAATCAAGTCAAATGCACGATGAAAGGTACATGGCCTTCCCTCTGCGAGCCGTACAAGTTCCCTGTTTCTTTCGATGTCAATCCATCCCCATTGGGTGCGCATTTCGGGACGATGGAGGATTCCGAAAACAAATCCGTCAGCGCCAAGGCTCTTCAAATTTATTAAGGTATCCTTCATGTGTTGAAAGTCCAGGTCACTATAATGAAAGTTCCTCGGATGCGGTCGTATCATAACAAAAATTGGGATGGATAGCCGGGATTTTAGGGTCGCCAATGTTGTGTCGTCGGCAGACAGTCCACCAGAAGCGTAGTCTTGACAAAGTCTGCCTTGCGATGAGCAAAAGGAATCATGAACTCAGATTCAACGTCTTTTCCTATCTAGATAAGGTAAAAGCCTGGCAAAGGGAACTTACTCGATCCTACTTGCCCCTCCTTTTGTTGCGTTTACAGCGGAATCGTGATCGAAGCAAGCGATTTCCAAGAAAGGCTCCCGACATACTTCGATTGTCTCCATTGCGAATGAAGTAGAATATGAGAATAAATAGTGGCGAATCAAACTGGCGATCGGGCAGAGAATTCGAAGGGGTCTGCAGGTGTGTCAGAACAAAGGACCCGCATGAAAAGGAGGGGAGATGTGTGCGGGATGGCGGGTATGACGAGGGACCGACTATAGCTGCCAAGGCCGCCACATCAGCATTTTACTCTAGTCCATTGACCGCCAGTCTCGCCGCTCGCGCTGTCGCCTTTGCTTCATTGCCATGCTTTTTTCATGTTACCTTTGGCTACTAAGCACTACCGTTTTTTGTACAAAAAGCAATCGAGCGATGGCTACTAAGCATGTACTAGCAATGGCCAACAATCACTACTTTTTTGTAAGTAAAAAGTGGTGGTTTTTTACCAGTACCAAATTATTGTTTGTATACCAAAAAGTAGTACTCGGTTGCCGTCGTCCGATCGCTTTTTGTGTTAATTTTTCCTCTTATCTCATTCAACCAATAATTATTTGTGAATTTACTACTAACATCTTTGATGAATAGTATTAATTGACCTCTGGAAGGCCAAAAGCAATGGATATCGGAGATATATAGAGGATAGAAAGTTCAAATTGAGAGAGGGTCGGTTTTTCTGCCAGCAAAATTCCTGGTTACTCGGCGAAATTGCGATGTGGCGAACTTGGCAGCTAGTTATAGTACCTGGTAGGGTATTAATCATCCGCTATCCAGTAAAAAATTAATTGCGATCAAAATCTCAGACGTAGGTTGCATCAAGTTAATAGAATCTTGAATTGATAAAACTCCAAGGTAATTTCACTAAAACATGGATGGTTTTCCAAGCGCAATACTTGGGGCTACATGAACTATGTCCCTCTCTACTACTAACTATCAATCGTTTGTCTTGTAGGAGAGATGATTTGGATACATCACTTAACACATAAGAGGTTGAGGTAAATCAATGGAAAGTTTACTAATGTAGGAAGGGCACAATAGCAACAATTCAAGGACAGGGATCGATCGCAATCATACAACACCAGTGCCTGGACACACTAAGCACCTAGGAAGAGGCGAATCCAAGGCTTGAAACACTGAGGGGTGATAAGCGACAAGGTTACATCGTGAGCGGTATGCCAGTGTGTTTTCTTGGCTATCTTAAACTATTTTTTACCCTAACAGAGGGTTAATTCTTAGGCCCACATCCACATAAAATCCGCACGCGAAGCTCCAAGTGCAGCAGACAAAGTTGGAGCGGTCAAGTATTTTGTACCGAGATATGAATATCATTTAAAGTTTTGATGCAGTTCCGCCGTGAGTTGCTCCTCAATAGCGTCTGTGTCAATTTCTTCCTTTCCTTTGCGAATTACCTCAATATCAGGGACTGATGAATGCTTTTCGCCCTCAAATAAGGCGTCAATTTCTTCCAATGTCTTGCCCTTGGTTTCAACCCAATAGATAGCCTTGTGCCATTAGTATAGTTCATAACTCGATGTAACAAGAAACATACAATGAGGACCAGCACAATTATATCCCAAGATGCATTAATGATGTACATCTTCCATCCAATGTTACCCAATCCGACTGGCATGATGAATGTGAAGATAAGCCTGTCAAATTTTAGTAAGGATCGCAAGGGCATGTTTCATGAACTTACGCAAATGCATTCAAAGAAAATGACGAAAGAGCAACACCATTGGCACGCATGGTATAGTTCATTACCTCTGAAGGGTAGAGATATAAGAGCGGCGTCCACGCCATGGAATAAAACCCTTGAAAAAGAAACATCATAGCAACGTTCCCATATACCAAGGCATTGGATGCGCCAGCAGGGTCTGATGCATACATCTTTGAAAGGCCCCCTATCACGAAGAGGCAAAGTAACAAGAGCATCTGGGACAGAATTGCCGTCGATTTTCTCCCCCATTCAGCTGCTAGGTGCGTACCTATAAGGCTGCATATAAGACACCAGGTATTTAAAACGACATTCTTGCATGGTTAGCCAAACGATTGCAGTAAATTTTTTCTGGGGATAACCCACCGCCTTGAGTTGATCGTTAGTGTCCGTGATTCCGGCAGTATCAAGTTCAGAGCCTAAATAGTAGGATGCAATTACGTTTCCTGCAATGCAGGAAAACGGGCCTGCTGATATTCCAACAAGAAGTCTTTTTCTGGTTACCGGCCTCTTGAAAATCTCCATGGGGCTTAGACCATGACCTTCCTCCTGTTCCCATTTCAAAGTATCGACAATTTCTTTGAATATTGCAACGACAACAGGATCAGAAATGTCACCGTGGGAATTCGTCTGGGCAACAGAAAGTCTTGCTTCTTCGTAGTGCCCTTGTTGTACTAGCCAGCGCGGTGACTCAGGGCTTCATCCATTTAGAAAATGCACTTTGAGAAAGATGATGTCTGATGCCACTCACATAAATGGGAGAGTCAGTATGCAGAGTAATGAGAATATTGCCTGGAAGAGAGATGGAGCTCTCCATGCCCAAGTCGAATGCCACTGGCCGGTACCAAGAGTAACCCCAGCTGCAATCAAGGCCCCAATACTATATCCCGAGGTAAATCGCGGTTCCTGTTTCTCATATTCGGAGTACTCACTAGTAAAAGTCATTAAGGAGACCCACGCCCCACGCCCGCCAGCGACTAGGAAACGCCTCGGACAAATATACCCCTCCTGCAACCCCGGTTATAGCACTTCCAAACCCTATTATAATCCTCCCTACAACGAACATGGCAATATTCTGCGCCGCAGTCTGGACTATGATTCCAAGGATCGTTAAACATGAGCCCCAGAAAATAGCCGGCCGTCGACCAAGTCGGTCAGCTGCAATACCAGATACCAAGGGGCCTATAAACCCGCCGATTGACACAGAGGCAGTATTTAAACCCTTTGTGACGTTGTTCAATTCAAAGTAATTGGTATATGAAGGAAGTATATTGAGACCATTGAGCATCGATCCGTCATAACCACCTGTCTACTTTCAAGGTTAATATTAGCAAAAGTTACACCAATGTAGTATTTCTACCTTGGTGGTAGGTACCGAAGGCGTTCACTGACTGCTGACTGCACGATAGAACATATTATGAGAAGTACCGAAACAGTAATTGTAGATTGAGGAACCCATGCGGGCATCCATGTGCCAGTTGCTGTTCGTTTAAGCATATCGATGTAAATGGAATTAGCGAAAGAACAACCTAAAGTATTCCAAAGTTGAATAAAAGCACAGTTAGGCGAAGTTGGAGAAATATGAGAAAGTTCCTTTCTTGAGGAGATACGATAATAAAGACGGGTCGTCTCCTTGAGCAACTCGGGTGACTTTTCGTTCAAGTTCATTTGGAAAGCATGCCAAAAGCAAGATATTTGATCTAATATATAAGCTTTACAAGGTTTCTGCAGACATGGAGATAACTACGACAAATGCAGACATGCCGAATAGTGCCCGGTAGTTACCTCCCCCGCATCATAAAAAGGGGAAATGTCGCTAATGTGATGCCGGTTTACCACTAGGTGACTCGTTGGCTGAAGTGCGGGGTTCTAATTGAAATATTGCGTGTCCTTATGTATCCTTGCCGACAATCGATGGCGGTAGCGAGAGAATGCAGGGATATGAGGAGAATGTGGCCCTCGGCGACCTACATATCATGCAAGCCCCTGGAGAGTTTGCTATCTATTTCCTTTTTCTTTTCCAGGAATGGTCTCTGCACATTTGCTTAGCAATGATAGACGAACAGATATTGGAATGTTGAGCATGGCGGGCACGGCCAATGGTAAAAAAGCGGGGTTGTCAGGGCGGTTCTAAGCGACGTTGCATGGGAAGCGCGGGGATGACTGTCTGTGAAAACCAAAAGCTTGACCTGTTGCAACCCTGATTTATATACTCCGATCCCTTCTTTAGGAAAACTACACCCGATATCATTCTTCTGATACAACACATGACAAATCATGCCCCGCCGACCAGTTATCGCTGTTGCTGGGCTCGCCTGCGAAACGTCCAGTTTCTCTCCAGCCCGTACACTGGCACCAGCGTTCCACCCACGCTGTGGGAGTGAAATTATTGAGAAGTATTCATTTATCCAGCCTGGAACAACTCTAGGTGACGCCGTTAGCTGGCAAGGCTCATTGATCGGCCACGCTCTCCCTGGCGGAGTAGTCACCCGGGATGCATTTGAGGGACTTACCACCGAAATTCTCTCCCGTCTTTCAGATATCAGCTCAAACTCCGAGACGGGAATTGATGGGTTGTGGTTTGACATACATGGGGCGATGTGTGTTGAAGGTATTGAAGATGCCGAAGCAGAGCTCTTGCGGCGCATACGAGCTATCGTGGGAGCAGAAACTATAGTATCTACCTCAATGGATCTACACGGGAATGTTTCCCAACAGCTAGCCCATCAGACCGATCTCATAACCTGTTATCGTATGGCTCCCCACGAAGATACCATGGAAACAAAAGAACGGGCCTGTAGGCACCTTGTTGAAATTTTGACATCAGAATCAAGAGAGAGAAAACGCCCGCTGAAAGCCTGGGTACAAGTTCCCATCCTGCTTCCAGGAGAGCAAACTTCTACTCGCTTGGAACCAGCAAAAGGACTTTACCAACTTGTCCCAGAAGTTGAAGCTGTTCCCGGTGTGCTGGATGCCGCTATTTGGGTTGGATATGCATGGGCAGATGAACCCCGGAATCACGCGGTAGTGGTTGTAACAGGTTGGGAAATCGACGCAGTTGCTACAAATGCAAAGCGACTTGCCGAATATTTTTGGACAATACGTCATGAGTTCCACTTTGTTGCACCCACTGGGTCGCTGGGCGACTGTCTTGATCAGGCTCTTCTTTCTCGCGACCGGCCCTTCTTTATCTCGGACTCAGGCGACAATCCGACTGCAGGGGGCTCTGGAGATGTTACCTGGGGACTATCTGTTGTTCTTAGTCGTCCGGAATTTTGCAACAACACCGGCCCAATGATCATTTATGCCAGCATTCCGGGCCCTGGGGCTGTTGACTGTATGGCAGCGGCCGGGATTGGTGCGACTGTTACCGTCACGGCAGGAGCTGAGATTGACAACATCCACCACGGTCCATTGAGGCTGACCGGAATCGTCCACGCCATCAAATTCGGCGATAGGGATGCTCTTGTGGAATGTGTGCTTCAAATTGGGTCGGTTTTTGCAATCATTACAAAGCAACGTAAACCTTACCACCACGAAAGTGATTTCACCGAACTCAATCTAGACCCTCGGTCCGCAGATATAGTAGTGGTCAAGATTGGATACTTGGAGCCAGAACTATTTGATATGGCGGCTAACTGGATGCTGGCCCTAACCCCAGGAGGTGTGGACCAGGATCTAGCTCGCTTGGGCCACCGGCGAATTTGTCGACCTATGTGGCCATTTGATCGGAAATTTTCGCATGCCCCAAATCTCACTCCTCGGTTGATCCCGATGTCAGATGACCCAGCTTGAATGACAAGGAAGCCTGAAAGACCGATCGTTAGAACCATTCTCCGCTGATAGATGGCTGCCTTAGGGATCAAGGTCGCCGTGCTGCGGGGTCGTGGGCTGTCTTTTACATGAATTAGTATGCTAGCGTAAACTTGTGAACACACAAATACAAGACTATACAAGACCCAGTAGATAAATAGTATCAAACATTTTGAAGCGATTGTATTTTAAACCTTGTTTGTCCAGAATAGCAACACATGCTCAAGTGGAAGGCTCATTTTCAACATGGCACACTGGAGGTAGGCCCGGGGCTTTTTATGCAGTCATACTCGAACGCATATTTCCTAGCATCAACTATCCGAGGGGTCCAAGGGGTCCAGTGTAATGATCTCACCAGAGAAATGCTGCATGAAAGTTGCGTTTCGAGCACGGTTCCATATCGGTACCTTTCTGGCTCCACGGTTCATTTAGCGTCCTCTATACTGATATTCCAATGATCCTAGAGAATATTCGCTCTTTTAGGGGCATTCAACGGTTCTTGTTGGAGCTACATGACTTAGAAGAACGAAACACAGTGTCCAATAAGAGAGAGAGCAAGCAGTCTATCTAAGGCATCGCATAATGAATGCCCGAGGCCAATCGGCCTCTGCTCTCCCTATACCTTTAAGAGTAACCATCGCAATTTTCATCTTTGTGGTAATCACTTATTTTTCTTTTTTCTTCCACTCGCTGGCTATTTCTTTTCACTCTTATTTAGGGATCGAAATATTTCTTGTTGCTTTCATTCTAAGTCACATTGATCCACAGCTGAATTTCCTAGTTCGCATTGATATACTTTCGTGCCCTCAACAAAGAAACTTTATGGGAAATATCATCACAGAGTATCTGAAGGCCAAAGGACTTAGATCCATGGATATCGGCAATACTTTTAGCAAATTTTCTCGATTCCTTTCTTATTTTGTTTTCTTTTCTTTTCGCGGTTCTAGTTAACGCTGGATTGCTCTTTTTAGCAGGCGACCAAGTCTTTCTATGTTCTTCATCTTGCCTAGTTCACGGCTTGAAACCCTTACAGTATCCAAAATTGAGTCAAGTCATGAGCCTCTTTGACAGACTTCCTGTAAATAGCCAAACAGCCTTCCACGGTTACATAAGAAGACTTCGCTACTAATGATATAATATCTTCTTTGTCTGTTCATAAATGCCTCCCTTGCTCCTCATTTTTTCAGAACTTTCAGTAACACAGTTCTAAATATGTTAAACAAAAGCGACTGAGTTAACGCATTCTCGAATTCAATATATTACTATCCAGTTTTCATTATTCTGACAGCTGTAGGATCTCAGAAAACCTATAATATTGATGAGAGACGAGTAGAACAATGACACCGAGGCTTCTGAAACTCGGCTGATAGGGTATTTATTATTTCCTCTTCTTTCTGATCTCTTTGGAAGGAGTTTTTTTGTGGAAAGAGCTAGTGTTTATTTTAACGTTTCCTTTCAACTTGTCAGGTCGAGGCCTCCAGGGTATATACTTTATACAAATATCCTGATAACTTCTTTCCTAGATGACAAGGTTCGAGGTATTTCTCTTAATCTCTGATATTTTATATTTAGTCCTATTTTCTAGCAAGCTCATTCACCGGAAATACCTAGTAGGTTTCAAGAGACGTGCTACCTTTGCCTTAATCAACAAGAGATCACCTTCTAAGGACATGGAGAACTTTTGGATATAGATCAACAGTGTCACAAGCCTACGAAACACCTAAATGAAAAGGGTCTGCGAACAAATCACTGCATTGTTAGATTGGTTTTCGGGACTCCACAAGCTGCTGATACAGGACACGCGCCTGAGGGTACAAAGTCAATCATGCTTGATCTTCAATATGAGCCTATCTACTCGAGACGAGCCGAGCCTTGGGGACCTTAACATCAAGACGGCCCATTATGGTGATCACCATCAGTATGCAGTAAAGGCCATCGAGATTCCTATTCGGCACGGAAGAAATCCCAGACAAGTTAAACACTTCCTCGACGTTATAGACAATAACAACCTTATCCCGTGCTACTTCAATACACAGAAATCCTCAGGGGTAGTTGGCTGTAAAGATTTCATGTGAGTTTTTCAATCATTCCATTTACTCCCATCTATTACTTACTAATAAAATTATGGGCATAGGTCGCAGTATATATACCGACTCAATAAAGCTAGGATTTTGACAAACGATCCAGCGATCTATGCCAGGTTTAACGATGATTATGGCCCTGGAATAAATCAACAACGTAACGGCACTGTTGGCTACGCGGCTTTTAACAAGATATATCACGGTGTGCACAGATCCATAGCCGGGATTCAATATGCGGGTAATCGTGAGCTCTCCTAAATTATCTCTATTTCTCTGTTGGGTTAGAAAAAGATTGCTAAGTGAATAACAAAACAGGTATCAAGCTTAGTGTGGATGAAAGCAGTACGGACGAAAGTGCTATATACGAAAGTAAATAGCTTCAATACGAGTAGTTGGAAATGTTTGGGGAATTGACCTCTATTTCATGGCCTCGGGTGCCAGCCGGGCTCAAATATGGCGGAGTCAAAGATCCACCCACCCGGGCAAACGAGTCAACAAACCAAACTAAAATGGGAAGTGATATATATGGCCGTCGCTTGGTACTTTGGCTCGAGCGATTCTCACGAATAGTGAGCGTTGACGTGTTAAAAGACAATCACTACCCCATTTGATTGGTATGGTTTATAAGGAGAATGATCATGTTGAAGAGAGCTGAAAGGAGTTTGGTATTGCTTGAAGTTTACGGTCCTAATATAGTTTTGAGCATAGCTTATGTGTTCCAAAAATCTTACATTCTATAGTAAACATTCAACCTTGGAAGTTTAAATCACCTGGGCATCAATGGTCGGTTGAGGACACAGCCCGCCAGTAGTACCGAGTATGCTATATTTCACGAACACACTCCTTCCTTTATTAACTTATGGGGAAAAGCTAAGGCCTCATACATTAGGTAATTTTGGTATTTACCATTTCCAGCAATTAAGCTTATATGTGGTCGTAATTGATGGTTTTACATTCCCTTGCGCATGCCCTTATGCCCAAAATTAGACACGCAAGAGCCAAGGTAAAGTCACAAGGGAAATAAAACAGAACTATCGGCTAGTAGGAAATAGCGACATAATCGAGACCGGGCGCATTGTCAGTATAAGGGCCGATCTCGTCGTCAAAGCTAAAACATTACCTAATTGAAACCTCCCCCGTGGGGACTTGTGGGTACTGACGACAGCAGGCCTTGCTAACAGCAAGTCTGGGTTGCGTTCATCATTCAAGGCAAATGCGGGGTTGAGCTCCACATGAGGCAGGATTGGACACCAAGAAGGTGTGGTTTGTTTCTAGGAGAAATGCCCTACATGCCGCGGTCTTTCTCCAAAAACTGCATAATGCTCTGTCGGTCACCCCTCTTCTACCATATAAAGCGCTGCCATGGGTATCTTGCATTTCGAGATAAGTTTAAGCCCCCGGTCATAGTGATTCTTGTTGTTCGGCTAGTTAATTAAGTGCATTTCTTAGTTGTATTTTAAGACTCCCTATTTACACATTCTACGAGTACTTGCGAAGTCAAAATGGGACAGTGGAAACGTTGGATTGGGAAGCTTCAAGCACCTACGGATCCTGGACTTTCTACAGCACAGTTGATGCTCACGAATGATTATCTTAAGCCAGGTAAGTCGATATATAGGAGTTTCGGTCTTCCTTCGCCCTACAGCATCAGATCTTTATTCCGCCCGAAAAGACAGCCTTTACTACGGATTTTACGGTATTTCTTGGCACGTTTATGCCGCCTATTTCTGCGGCATACTCATCAATATCGTTGGCTTCGCCGGTGCTGTTCGGGTTGATGTTCCAGTTGGGGCCCTCTACATCTACAATGTGAATTATTTCTCCGGGTTCATCGTGTCTGGAGCGGTATATTGGCTCCTGGCTTGGCTGGTCCCAATCCCGGGGACAAGTGTCACACGGAATGAGATTCCGTATGAGATAAGCTCTGTACCAGATTTGGATGAAAAGAAGGTTGAAGAAGCCTAAGTGGGATGGGCAAAGAAAACAAGGGGTCCGGAGTACGTGGGGTTGTCAACCTCGGGGAACCATGTGGGACCTCCCATGCTGCCGATATCGGTACGTGCGAATATATAAATAAAGAAGATACTAGTAGAATTGTGCAATGCATCTTTCACATTCTTAGATACAAGTAGTTTTTTTCTCCCTGCTTTTGTGTTTTCTCTCTTGCTAAATAGCTTCCCAGCAACAGTAGTAAACTAAGGTTTTAAGTCGTTCATGTTCGGAATCCCCGTGTATACCCCAATTGCCGATAGCCGCTGCTCACATCTCCTCGGCAGTCCATTGACACGGGCCTCGGGCTTCTTCTCGTAATCCCGAATTCGAGTCATTCATTGGTCATATTCTCCGGTCAAGCCACTTTTGGGGTCGATCTCCAGGGCTTCTACAGCCTCTTACTTCATAACCTGTCCATTTTTGCGCTAGTATCGTAAGCGGCATAAACTTTCCGCGGGAAGCATCCTTTCTTCCCTTCTCGGGCGATACATGATGGTATGTTTATATTTCTATCGAGTAATCCAAGCCTTTCCTGACTTCATGCTCTTATCGGTCGCATCTTAACATATTGAGATCGAGTAATAGGTAGATAGCACCTCTTTAGCTGATTTGCCCAGCCCGCCGGTTAAAGACTTTCCAGCTGTGATCGAGTAATATCCACCCCAGAGCTGGGCAACTTCGCCCAATTGCACCAATCAATCAACTACCATGAGATGGAATTCAAGCTACTCCGTAGGTACTAGTATGTTACAACGGAGTGTCCCCGAAAAATGTTCTTCATGACAAAATTGCCTCCTGAGTTCATTTCATACACTCAAAGAAGGTTTGACATTGCACTGATCACGGGCGCATTTGTGATTATTAAAATTTTCGGGCAAAGTCAAAGTTGTACCAAGCGCTGGTTGGGCTTCAGATCATATAGGCTTGCTTTCGGCAGGGCCATCGCTCATAAGAAATCACAGCCTAAAATTATCACGCACTTATCCAGACGAATCGTCGTCTTGTCCTTTTGGCGTCTTTTCTGAGTATGGCTGCTACTGCGCTCTTTCTGCCGGGGAGCAGTATTGATGCTCCTCTTCCCGAAGGCCATGTCTCTAATACTATCCTCTCTTCGCCACGATCATCACAATCACACGATGGCCCCCCAGGGGATGTCTTTGGAGATGTCCCTGATGGTCAATTTATTAAGCCTTCCGCCTTCACTCCAAGCTCATCTTTTCGGAACGTATCAGCCTGTCATCGATGTCGAATGCGAAAACACAGGTGTGATCAACAATTGCCAAAGTGTCGATCCTGCGAAAAAGCCCAGGTTCGATGTGTCGGCTATGATCCGATCACCAAACAAGAGATACCTCGCAGTTACGTGTATTTCTTAGAGAATAGGGTGGACTATCTGAAGGAAATCTTGTTAAAGCACAAGATCAATTTCCACTCCGCAATTCCTTTGAACGACGATGAAGCAAACTGCAACACTGCCGCAACATCCATCTCTACACCATCCGCAAAGGTTGAAGCAGTGGCTGCAAGTGGAAAAATCTCCGATGAAATACCACTTGATACAGAAATGCCTGAGCTTTCCAATTCCTTGGATTCTGTGATTCTCGATCTTCTTTCCGGTAAAAACACGAAACTAGAAATCACAAGGATAAATGAGCTCGATCGTCGTGCTGTCAACCAACAAGCTTCGGCTCAACCGTCTTTGTTCCGCTTCGGATTTGGAAGCAGTGTCAAAGGCTCTATGGAGCTTCCAGATCGTGAAATAGCAGATAAGCTCGTGGATGAGTATTTCATTCACACTAATCTCCATGTGCCCGTGTTAAATCGACCAGAATTCGAAAAGGTCCTTGATCAGATATACTATAGCGAAAGTTCCGGCCACCCAAAAGATCAACTCTACTTTGTCTTCATTGTGTTTGCAATTGGTGCTGCCTCTGTCACGAAGTCTCATGAAGCTACCCCGGGCCCTGAGCTGCACTTTGGCGCCGGATCAAGAAAGCGGAAAAGATCATCAATGCAATTCCAAGCTGCAGAGGAATACCACGCTTCCGCAATAACCTGCCTAGGGCACTGCCTTGACTCATGTGGAAATTTCAATCTATTTGGTGATTTCGAGGGCCTTCAAGCCCTCATCCTTCTCTGCAGCTTCGCGCTTTTCAAGTCAACCGCTCCGGGGCTTGGAAACCTTCTCGATATCGCCATACGCTCAGCAATAGATCTTCGACTATACAATGAGCAGGATAGCCCTGCCAACATGCTAAATCTTGCTTCAAAGTCCTCATTTGACGAAGCGCATCGTGATTGGATCAAAGATTTACGGCGACGGCTGTGGTGGTGTGTTTACAGCCTGGATCGATTAGTCGCACCATATTTAGAAAGGCCGTTTTTTATTCCGGACGATGTTATTACTACTCAATTTCCGTCTATACTGGACGACCAATTCATCACGCGACGTGGAATATTGGCCTCTGTCGATAACAAAAGCGGGTATAAGTATGCCGTTCGGCATCGCTTTCGGTTCCGGATTCTTCAATCCGAGATACACACCGTTCTCCAATACCATCACGCACGTTTGGAAAGGGGTGGGCCATCGTCAAATCTCAATCGGAGAATGCCATTATATCTCTGTGACTTTTCTTCTTTCAGATCCTGGCGTCAAGACATGCATTCCAGGCTAGAAAGATGGAGGAATTGTATACCCAGTCTGGGGCCTCCCTCAGACAGGTTTCTAATGGAACTTGACTTTTGGCAATCAATAATTGCCCTATATCGTTGGAGTGTCAAGATACCGGCCGATTTAGTTCACTCCCCAGTGACAATCACTCCCATAATTCAGCAGCCTTCCAATGAACCGCCAGAGGAGGTAGACTGGATTTGTTTCAAAGTTGCTGAGGCAACTTCAAACGCGCTTCATATACATCACATGATGCAAAATCTCGGGTGTAGCACTACGCCTTACATTATTACCCACGAGGTTTTCCTTGCAGGTAAATATTTGCAAACATCAATATCCCAACGAAAGACACCTTGCTGAACTCTCTACCCAGGTAGCCTGCTTCTCTTCACAGTGTGGAACTCGCAACTAGTTCAACACAAATTGGTAATTTGTCATATGTCCCAGAATATTTACCAAATTACTAACGGTCCTCAGACATTGAGAAGCCTTGATTATTCAACTCTTGCTGCTATCTCAGTTCTAGATAAACTGAAAGATAAATGTCACTTTGCGAAAAAGTCAATGGCCACTCTTAAGTCAATGGCGACTCTCACAATGCAAATGAAGCTATCAACGGCCGAATTTGTGACGCCACCAAGCTGTTTCACACACCCTAATATTTCCAAGGAAACATTGCCGAGTTTGCCTACAAACACCCGAATGCCGGATTTTGGACAATTCCAAAATCAAATACCTCACGACGCTGATCCAGCTGGGAAAGCTTCTCTACAAGGTTCTTTTCAGTTTCCGCAGTCGAAGTTTCCACCCATCCCTGCGAGGATGAAACCTCAAGATTTAAGCTTGCTGAAGAGTCTTTGAGCAACATCCCTATAGTTACAAGGAACTCAGAAAACAACATAAAATACAAGTCTATGGATTTCAAACCCTCCGAGGGGGCTGGTATTATTGAAGGGGCAATATCCACCCCAGAAAGCCTTCAGTCATGGAATAACTCCAACGTTGAAGCGTCAAAATACCTTTCAAATGCTTGGTGTCATACTACTGAGCCTTTGACTCCGCGTAACTTCACTCATTCAAGTACAGAAGACGCAGATATTCAGGCTAGTGAGGACTTTTTAGATGCCTATATCGTTGGGTGGACTTGACACAACTTTTCCGTCACTCAAACAAATAGCTTGAAGATGTTGACCCGTGCTAGTTCTGGCTAAACCTACTACTACCTTGGGACCACAATTCCATATCGCCTGACAGTTGAATCGCAATTCAAAACTCATAATTTCTAGATCGCTGGATCTTTAAGCCTTAAATAATAAGGCGACAATGGTTCATCCCTGCAGCTCGGCATGCAGTTCCTTCAGTTGCTTCGTCTTTAGTTTCTTCATCATCTTCTTTTTCATTCTTCAGGCTTTGAACTCGAATTTATTCTCCTGGTTTTGATTTCAAAGAAATACTATACTTTTGTCACCGTTACCTAGTGAACGGGGAGGATGCTCGAGGCGGCACGGTCAGAACTTGCGGGTTGAATGAACCGCTGATATGATAGGGATAAAGACATAGGGGTAGCTGAGAAGGAGAAGTGGTATGTATTGCTAGGCTAGGCTTGAGATGCCTTACATACAAGATGTTGCTTTTCACACCGCTATTTCCCTGCTACGCTACTAGGTATCCATCAGAAATAACTCGAATACTCTAGTTCTTTATCATTATCATAGCCAAGAAACCCGAATACTTCGATATTTTTGCGATGTTGCGCCAGTCCAAGATATGTATTCCAAGTTTCATGTCCTAACGATGGATCTGCAAAAATCACAATTTTAATCTATCCACGAACTGGTCTCGCTCTCAAAAGTGGATCGACGTGATCGTTCTGCAAGTTCAATTTTGGTGCGAAAGAAATCGCAGCGTGGGACAATTTGTTGCCTGAAATAGTTTTGGCATGGACCTTGTAATATTTCCATTACAGACGGACATGCGGTATACCCAGGTGTGCACAAAATTGTGACTAGCTCAACGCTGATAAGATACATGATCTTGACCACATCCTCTATATGGCCAGATAAATTGCCGCTGGCAGGTCACTCGGATTCTAGAAGTCTCGGGCGAGAACTCTTACAAGATCTTTATATAGTTTCATCCTTTGAAGTTGCGTAATTATTTGTTTGAAAAGATACGACTTATTTATCGTCACTGCCAGTGTTCTCCAGTGTGCGATATATCGCCCGAAAATAAAGTAGTCCTGCCGGGATCATTGGGCAAAGAATCGCGACATTTCAGCTTGTACTACATCATAACATGCGCCATACCTCAGAAGCTGGCGGTTCTTGAAATCTATCATGATGGATGACGGCCGTGGGTGGCTATATTTTTGTCACCCGTAGTGGATAATGATATCCAAAACGTCTCTTATCTCAGCACCTATATCCCCGACGGTGACTTTAGTTCCATTTCCCGTTAAGTTAGCAGAGGCCCTCAAAGGAGGAATTCCTTCTTGCGTAACCAGGCGAGATATCTCATCTTACAATTGACCACCATTGACAAGCATAGCCAACGTTCCCTCGATAGAACTCTGCTGCAATGTAGTCGGCGAAAGCATTTTTATCATGGGATGTTCAACACGGTATGAGGCAACAACCCCGAGGGGGAGGTCCAAATCCACCGTCAGGAGCCTGACCATATCTTCTTCGCAGGGGGGGGGAGATTTTGAACCTCGCGGTGGAGAGCGTACGACCCAATCATGGCATGCTTTTTGTGCGGTTGTCGCCTTTTTGCAGCGAAAATACGATTCAAAGCTTCGGCGTCTGTTGCAATAACCGCATATCCAACATCAGATGGGATAATAGCCACGCCCCTCTTTAGAAGCACTCGAAATACTCTCTGTGTGTCGCCTTTAATGGAAAGTGTTCCTTTGAAGCTCATATTTGAGAGGATGATCAGTTCCAATGCAGACTTTAATTCAAAAATGCAAGTCAGAACAAGAATTCGAAACTTTTCAAATGATAGAATTTCCTAGTCGTCAAGTCGCGACAGATAGTATTGTCAAGGGCCGATGGAACTCTCCGCTCAAGGGGAAGAAATATGTTGTCCGAAAGCTCGACACATTTCGATATCCAACCACCTGGGCATAAATGAGGGTCATGTAGGATTTTAAAAAAATTAAGACACGAATACATGCCTCAGAAAGTTCGACTTCACTAGATGATAGACTAAGCCGAACCCTCTAGCAGGGCGTTGTGGTTTGTTCCCAGGGAGGATCCAGTCATATGTTTCAAAACGCCCCGCTCAATTAATTTTCACACGGGCAACATTCGACTGGAATTCTCCGCGTGTAGCTCCAGTTAAATCCGCGAGGTGAGATTCCGTCACGTCTGTCAACGGCATCTCCCACACTGCATGCCATATTCCCTGGGCTCGAATGGAATATTCATGCCCCTCTTCACATTCAAATGCGGGAAGCTTGATAGTTCGATCGAAGGCCTGACCGGCTGGTATTTCGACCAAATCTGCGGGGGTTGCCGGGAGCTTTCTGGACACCTTGATCGTGTCGATGGGAATGGCTTGTCCATTTCCGGTATCGCAGACCTCAAAAACCCCCAGAACTCCGGCTTGGAAGTCCAGGGGTGAGTTCCATGTCAAGAGGGTTACTGGAGCTTGCGCGTGGTTGTGAATAGAGATGGTGATGGGTACAGGAAAAGATGATGAAGCTTGGAGGTTTGAAACATGAGAGGCCAGGGTGACCTGCAGACTCAAAGCAGGGTCCATCGTTCCTAGTGTCTTAGTAGCAGGGAGAAGTTGAGAACTGCTGGGTGAATGAGAGACTTTCGAATTTAAAGGGGGGAGTAAAGTGAGGGAACGGATAAAGATTTGATTTCACTTGGAGGAGTTGAGGGGAAAGAAAGCCGTAGTCTAGCCCGTGAATGATAGTCGCAGGTTCTCGCAGGTTCTCGCAGCCGCCCAGGAACTTGCTACATATCACCAAAGGCATGAGATAAATGACGGGAGAAACAATTCCTGGCCAGTTATCCGCTACTGATTTCCTTCAGGGCCAATGGGACTCCCCACAACTCCTCTCGTTGCCGGGCCAAGCTGTGCCACAGGGTCTGGTGGCGTGTAACCCTCCCCTCCACACTTACTTGGCGGTTATCTTGTCATCTTCAGGATTTTCTTCAAGATTTCTCCTATCGGGAGTCTATCGGCAGTGGCAGCTGAGTAGAACGTTGTCAATGGTTGCCACAAAACCACTTAAACCGCCTTCAGCCCTTTATCGTGCAAATAGAAGAGTTGGGCGTTTCTTGGGTAGTATCTTGATTTGCTTGGCTCCACGGACTCCGCGGTGCCAATGCAAGACTTGGCATCTTGGCAAGCCAAGGACAATCATTATCATACTTGATCTTCAAGAAGAGATGAGGGGGAAATGAAGCCTCTTGTGAACGTCGAGTCTAATCTTTCGAAGGCTGAGGGAGGCTAGCGTGCTACGAAGGCCCATTGGAATACCAGGAGTGCGCCCCTGTATCATCTACATCATGTACAACACACCTCACACCTTAGTTTACTCCTGTGAGTTTATGGCCGTTACATCGTCGAATCTTGGAGATGATGGCTTGCCTTCCCCGGCCCAATCGACACACAGAGAAGGCCATCATCTATATTATACCAGATTTTCACCAGTCCTCTTCCAGGACTCTCTCCGGGCATGATCTGTTTTGCAAACGTTGCTAGGTGAAACGGGTCTCCGCCGGGCCAAGAAGCGGGAGCAGTTCTCACTTCCCATCAAGGTCGAGTTCCGACGATATCGAGGCCTCTCGAAACATCAACAGCCAGTAGTGGGCGGTCTCTGCGTTTTCTCCGTCGGGATGGCGAGTCGAGACAGCAGATGACCATTCAATCTCCCCTCTGCCAGGACTTCAGGTGGGGAAATCACACACACACACACACTCTCTCTCTCTCTCTCTCTCTGTGTGTGTGTGTGTCTCTCTCTCGCATCAAGAACTAGCTTTGTTAGTCTTCACCTTAGGGTAATTGAAGACGGGATCCAATGCCTTGATATCGACATGAATCTTTCTCCCCGAGAACTATAAATCGAGCCACCCGGCCGTGCAATTTCGAGGTATTCTCATCTAAACCTACTCAAGCGTACCTCGGAGCTCAAACTCACATCACATCACCTTGCCAACTCGATCTTCTCGATCTTTCACCCATCACTGTATCACTCTACACCATGCGTCTTACTGTCTTGTCCGCGGCCTTCCTGGCCATCGCACAGAACGTGTATGCGTTTCCCATCGAAGCCGATCAAGCATCTGCCCTGGATGTCACCTTGAGCCGGGTGAGCGATACTCGCATCAAGGCTGTCGTGAAAAACACCGGTGCCGAAGACGTCACCTTTGTGCACCTCAATTTCTTCCGTGACAGCGCTCCCGTCAAGAAGGTTGCGGTCTACCAGAATGGTAAGCTAGCGGAGCTCTGCCAATATGGGTGATTTACATTAGCTGACCATCCGTGCAGATGATGAGGTCGTTTTCGACGGAATCAAGCGTCGATTCCAGCTTAAGGGGCTCGAGTCGGATTCCCTCACAACTCTGGGTGCCGGGGAAGTTTTGGAAGATGAGTTTGACATTGCCGAGACGACTGATCTGTCCAACGGAGGCGCCGTTACCTTACGTTCCAGCGGCCTAGTTCCGGTGGTCAGCGAAGGATCTGTGACTGGGTATCTGCCATACAGCTCGAACGATTTGAAAATCGACGTGGATGGATCCAAGGCTTCCCAAGTGAGCAAGGCGCTGAAGCCGCTCGATCGCCGCACCAAGGAGAGCTGCAGCAATGCCAGCCGTAAGTCGGCCTTCGAGACAAGTCTGGCTAACACGGTCAAGTTGGCCAAGGCCGCCGCTACCGCGGCGAAGTCCGGATCAGCCTCCAAGTTCAGTGAATACTTCAAAACCACCTCCAGCTCGACTCGCTCGGTCGTTGCGGCACGACTGACCGCGGTGGCCAATGAAGCGGCATCGACCAGCTCTGGATCGACTACTTACTACTGCAGTGATCCCTATGGGTACTGCGAGACCAACGTGTTGGCATACACGCTGCCCTCCCGCAACGTGATCGCCAATTGCGACATCTTTTACTCTGATCTGCCGGCTCTGGCCAGTACCTGCCACCAGCAGGACCAGGCCACCACCGCCCTGCATGAGTTCACCCATGCACCGGGTGTGTACAGCCCCGGTACTGACGACCTGGGATACGGCTACTCGGCCGCCACCTCTCTCAGCAGTGCCCAGGCTGTGCTGAATGCAGACTCGTACGCCCTGTACGCCAACGGTATGTTCCCTGTCCCCCTTTTTTCCAGTGAGAAGTGCAGTAGACTGATCAAGAAACGACGCAGCGATCAACCTTGGCTGCTGATCTATTTCGATAGGTCGTGCCGCGGTCCGAAATGCTCAGTGGACGGAGGGTTTGAGGTGGTAGGTCTAGGGAAAGTAGTAGATGTACATAGTTCCGTGTAGGGGTCGAAGACGCTACTAGCAGCTGGAATGGAGATTATTCTTGAAAATATGTTTGATGATCTCGACGTCGCGATTACTACTCGCAGTCGGCACAGTTGAGAAAAGCGTAGTCGTAAATTTATCGCTGCGTATGCCGGTATGGTGGCGAGATATATCCGTGGTAATTGATCAACCACCAACCCATCACTTGCGATCCAAGATATAGACCCAATGAAACACGTCGGGAGTATGTGCGGAAGACGAGACCGGGCCAGCGGGGGCCTTCAGAGCAGTGCGGGAACGCAAAGTCCAATATTTATCGAGGGCTGGAAGGCGATCGAACCGCAGAGTAGAATACGAGAGTGTAACCCAAGTAGTATCCTTTCGAGTCAATGGAATGAGGTTCAAGGCGAGCAGCTCGACTGGAGACAATATTGTCGTGCCGTTGTCGTTGTCGTTATCTTGAGCCACCTCTCGTACGATTGGGCAGATTTCGGGTAAGTCGAAAGCCGAGACTTCGCAGTCACTAAAGGTTGCGATCGCGTCACTGGTGCTTTTGTCGAGGATGACATCAAAGGGAGCGAAGGGCGCCAAGGTCGCGACATGGTCCCAGAGGAGAAGGTCGGCTCGGCGCCAGTGCATGGCGTGTCCCGGGGGGATATCTCGTTCTGCATTTTGACCGATCCGCACGGCCTCGGAGGAGAAGTCGACGTTCTATATAGATCTCAATCAGCGACCAGGACGAATTTCAAAGATGATGGTTGGGGAGGAGAGGGGGGGGGTTCAATTCGACACTCACCAAGATTCCATCGGCGGACCAGCGTTGCTCGAGAAAGGCGTCGCGCAGTCTTTGACCAAGGCGTGAGACGCCGGGGCCCAGATGCAACACACGTGGGGAGTTGCCTGGGGAATGTAAATGGGCCCGTTGGTCCAGGTCGGATAAGACGGCGTCGATTAAAACATGGCCCGAATTCAACCACTCTCCCACATCACGGCCGGTGGCAAAGCGATGATCCCAGAATTCAGGGCTATCGTAGTCCGGGGCTCCGGTGGTTTTGTAGTGTCTTCGGTGGGGGGCCATTCGCGAAGAGAGAGGAGAGAAGAGAAGAAGGAGGGAAGAATTGGAGATTAGAGAGGCATCGCCAGTCATGTGACTGCATTATGCAGCGGTGCAGCACACACGTGAGTGTCAGCATAGCAGCCCTGGAGTACACAAATGTAGTTATTAGAGTAGTAGTCTTGTAGAGCTTGCCCTACTACTAACCATTAGAATATACCTGGTCGGTCATGATAGTCCTAGTGCTACCTAGTAGTATTTACACCTGGGCAGGACTTAATTGGAGTTGGCATTATTACTAGTAGCAGACTTGTAACTACTAGTACTACTACCCATGAATATAGTACTAGCATATACTAGTAGCACTACTAACAGATCCACTGTATTATACTAGTAACCTTGGAATACACTACATGACTCAATAATCTAAGTACTACCAATGTAATAAGTAAAACTGAGTGGATTATACTAGTCGTAGTAGTTACGAGAGTATAACTACCAGCCGTTTGTGTTGTCCCAAAGATTTCCCAAAGATTATCCGCTCCTACATCAAGCTCCATTTCCACTTCACTTCACTTCCACTTACTACTGGCAGTTATTAGTAGTAACTACCAGAACTTCCGACATTAAACATCGACCACTGCTCAGCTGGAATTTCCACCACGTTCACAAAGGAGTGGCTCTGGCGACTAGCACACTCACGCTATGCCCCGAGGTCCGGCTTATCTTCTGGAGATTTCCTCCTAGTCCATTCAGCCTATGTCTATCATTGCTCGTTTCGGTTTCAGAGAGCGACGGTTGTTAGAGATTAATCCAGGCCCGCCAGCCATCAAGCTCCTCCCACGCCCCTGTTATCGACTTGGAAATTGACCACTCTCCCAAACACCGGCTTCCGAGATTCAACGCCTCCTGGTGTCGCGCGAAAGCTTCGCAGTGCTCAATCAAGTTTAGCATACTCCGTATACTGCATAGTATGCCCTCCCATGCTATAAAAGGCTTCGGCGGAAGGAGAACACTTGGCTTGGATCCTATCCTGAGCCACGTCAGTCTCTCCGTTCACTCGTTTTCAATTCCTATTCTGTTGACCAGAATTGCCTCATTCTTTTGGCTATTCCTTCTGTTGAACAGAGCAATCCCTTCCCTTTTTTCACATCTGCTGCTAGTCACTGCCGCTGCCAGCCTGGCCGCCGCTGCTCCCCCCCCCCCCCCTCGCGTGTTTCCGATTTCACCCAAAGGTCTTCTTCCACTTGCACGTTCACCGAGGCAGCCAGCGCCTCGGCCAGTAAGTCCGACTGCTCCACGATCATCCTGAGCGATATTGAGGTCCCAGCCGGGGAGACCCTTGATTTGTCGGATCTGAGCGATGGCACCAAGGTGATCTTTGACGGCACCACAACCTTTGGATACGAAGAATGGAAGGGTTCTCTTATTCATATCTCAGGCTCCGGTATCACCGTGACGGCCAATGACGGAGCTGTGATTAACGGTGATGGCTCTCGTTGGTGGGACAGCGAGGGAACCAATGGCGGGAAACCAAGCCCAAGTTCTTTTATGCCCACTCCCTCGATGACTCGATCATCTCCGGCTTGACCATCAAGAACACTCCCGTGCAAGCCATCAGTGTCCAATCGGACAACCTCGTCATTGGGGATGTGACCATCGATAATTCGGACGGTGACGACAACGGTGGCCACAACACCGACGGCTTTGATATCAGCGAGTCCACCTATATCACCATCACGAACCCGACCGTCAAGAACCAGGATGATTGCCTGGCCATCAACTCTGGCGAGGTGAGCGCGTTCTCCCCTTTAGCGCTTAGCACAGTTCAAATCGTGGATGGAATGTGCTAATTATACTATGTATTACAGTAGAACATCTACTAGAGTGGGGCCACTTGCTCTGGCGGCCACGGTCTCTCCATCGACTCCGTTGGCGACCGTGATGACAACACCGTGAAGAATGTCACTATCACCGACTCCACCGTGAGTGATTCGGCCAATGGAATCCGTATCAAGACGATCTATGATGCTACTGGTTCTGTCAGCGATGTGACCTTTTCGGACATCACTCTCTCGGGTATCAGCGATTACGGCGTCGTGATCGAGCAGGACTACGAGAATGGCTCGCCTACCGGTACCCCAACTGATGGTGTGCCAATCACCGGTCTCACCGTGGATGGCATCACCGGTTCACTCGAGGATGATGCGGTTGAGGTGTACATCCTGTGCGCTGAAGACAGCTGTACCGACTGGACTTGGGAAGATGTGAGTCTGACCGGCGGCTCTACCAGCGACGATTGCAAGAATGTTCCTTCGGGCGCATCCTGCTAGTCACAATCAAGTTCAAGATCGCTGTTGGCATTTAATCTCTGTGAGTTATATGTACATGTACACTATTCATACCATTTAGCACCACCTACCCTCCAAGGATAGGGAGATTGGATATTATATTTGTCTTTCTGTTACCCGCAAGTGTGGCGAGTGGTTAACTTTAAGAGCTTGAAGGCGTTGGTCTTCTTCCCTAAGATATTAAATTATAAATATCATATCATTCTTGAGACTTGAGACTTGAGATATCCAATGAACATTTTCTCGCGAGTTCGAACCTCGTCTCTTGCATTCCTGTTAAATAAGAAATAAAAACCTTCAAGTTTGTTCCAGCTATCTCGGGGTCAGTAAATTTCATGCTGTACAGTATACCTCACACTCACCCTCGTGAATTATTAGATTCCGACTTAAGCAAAGACATAGATCCTACTTTTGTGCGCCTCAAAATAAACCAATAACAGTCCATACATCGCGACAAATCACCTAGGAACGTATAAAGCGCACTCTCAAGCCTTTACTACATATCCATAGATGTTACTCGAGGCGTTGATCTCTCCCTGGCCCGCGACAGTTCTGGAAGATCCGGAGCACTTCCCTTGCTGGGTGTACATAGCGAATACCGTGAGGACTTGGCCGCCTTTTGTTCCAGTCCAGTTGATTTTGGCCCCTCGGGGAATGTAGATAGTTTTACAAGCCTGGGTGCCAGTCCCATGGACGTCTATCCCTGTGTTTGTTTTAAGCTCCCAAGCTGGAGACATGCTCACTAGCATAGCTAGGAGGTAAACTGAGTGGAAAGAAAACTTCATTGTTGGTTCTATCATCAGTTAGTTCGGTTCGGCTGTTAACCATCAGGTTGCAATTATCGTCATACATAATGATTTTATAAAATCGGTAGAGGTCAAGATCTGACTTCCATGCACATTGAATTGATACTGAGACGAAGCTCAAAGAATCTGGCGCTGAGAGCCGTGCTAAATATTGTCCATTTGAACTCATGATGTCACTATTTATGCCTTTTGTGTGTAGCAAGTATTAAGTAATTGTACCCATAATACGGGGCAGACCCATGCCTATCTCGTATTTAAATCAATATCATGCCTATGCCATAGGAGATAGCTAAATAGTTCTTATTTCGGGGCCACGAACGGTGGGTACTCGTGGTTCATGCAGTGGTCGAACCGAAATAGGCCAGCTCTAGCCCCAAACAGGCCTGTAAGCTGTCATTAGTGATGTTGTCACCTACCGGTCATTCCTGTGCCTCTAGCTTTTATAATAATATTTTGCTAAATGTTTAATTATTAAAAAGGCTACGGTCGGCACGACGCTAGGGCGTCCCGGGGCGGATTAATGAATGAACAAAAAAAGAGGCAAAAAGAAATGCATCCGTGAATCGAACACGGGCCTAGACCTGGGCAGTGTCCATGGACACTCTGTGGACAAAAAATCGATTTTTTGTCCATCCTTCGGCATGCCCATTCCGCCCAGTTGGGCCCATTTAAAGATACATAAAATATATATGTATGAGCCCCGTTTATATTCCTTATATCTAGGTAAATTTAGATTTTTAAAAGGTATTTATAGAGAGAATAGTTTAATCTGTTCAAATTGCTAATAAAAATCGATAATGTAATGGGGGATTCCGCTCTCAACACCGGTAACTATCCCATAGTCAGGTGATTGAGGCCTTAGTAACAAGGCAGCCATTTAGTTTCAGAAGAATAAGTAGCGTTCGTTCCATAGTATCAATAACAACATGCGTGTTCCCCCTTACGAATTATTCTTTCTGCTGAGAGTACTGAGGCGGAGGTTGCGGTATCGGTGTATCGCTTGTCCATGAAGACTCGAATGTCTTATTAGTCGCATCTCTATAGCGTCACGCTCTGTCTACTACTCTCCTGCACTCTGCGAGTGTGGTGGTTTTGTCCTCTTGTGATCGACCCGTCTTCTTGACAGACTGCTAGCGACCATTCCCATCTTACAATAAATGTTAGTTCTAGAAAAAGAACTTTTTCGTCTTTTTGTATAGAGAAATAGGGGTGCAAACATATCTTTAATATATACATTTCCATAAAACCTTAAATATAAGCTTTTGATAATCTAATTAATTTATATCTAAGAGATTATTGAATTATATCTACTATTTAATTAGTTAGAAGATCTGTAATGCCTTGCAAATTGTATTTTTGGCCCAAGATTTGGGGGCCAAAAGGTAGTTTTGGGCATGCCCATGCCCAGGTCTACACGGGCCTTATTCTGCTTTTGGAGGTTGTGATCATGGCGTGGAACTCATCCCAGAGTAATACAGCCATATGTTTAAGGTATAGGCCCGGTTATTCCGACAGGAGGTCGCAGAGCGCGTCGATAGCAGCTTTACCTTGCCCGATGTGAATACCGGTGATAATAATCAAGGCAAATGCTATTATCTTACAGGCCTCACCACAATTTTGGTATCTTCTCCCGTTGGAATAATGAGTATTTTCAATAGCAGTGCTGGGCCTTTGATCAGACGAATCCGGTAGTTCTATAAGATCGTCGAGTGAGAGACAGGAGCGGACCAACTCTATATAAATGATTACCTGGGGGATGATATACCAACTTGAAGCGCATTACTGTTGTCCACCTGCTACCATAGAAGCTTCGGTACGGTTTTACCTTTGCATCGAGAGCACTAGCTGATTGAAATCAGGAGATACTACGAACCATTGCATCGCTGAATGCATGAACAACTCAAGCCGAAAGCAATGCATCAAGGTACGAGCAAGAGCTCAGTAGGTTGAGGCTTTCCTTGTCGAAGAAAGCAAACGACCTGGAAGTAACCACACGGGTGGCTGAACTTCTCTACGAAGTAAATCGAAAACTCGGGACTGTGACCGACTACCTCTTGAAGCAGCTCGCAGCTCTGGAACTTCAAACCCTGGAGTGACAAGGTGAAAATATGCTCCACGACAATGCCCGTCTTTACATTCTCGAATGTAATAGCACGCCTCCCGGTCACACCCCATCAAAACTGAATTCAGAAAACCCAGGGATTTAGGGTTTGCTCGTACGAGATCTAGGAGTCACTGACTGATCTAAATTTGGAATAGGAGATGGATCCCAAGCTTACTAAGAACTTCTGTAAATTTGAGATAAATCGTATAAGTGGAATAGCGCGGCCAGCCAATCTAAACCGAAAAGCCAACCCCTACACCCCATCCAAGCGGAAATCCAATCAAAGCCAATCAGTGGCGGAGAAACTACAGCGAGGGCTGGCTAGAGCACGTACTAGGGAGCAGATCTCGATTCATCAAGTGCGCTGAATTCCCTCCATTTCTGGCCATATTATATTTTATGTTTTCACAGAGCTTCCTCAGACAGCAGCCTACCCACTGCCTTTGGGTCCACGGACACAGTTCCAGTGGGGAACAATGAAAACGAACTTTTTAACACAAAAGGAAAAGGTACTAAACCTGTTTGCCTTCAAATTACTTGTATCATGTGTAATGGTCGTATTTTTGTGAGGTTCCGTAGGTCACGACTCAGTGGTACAGATACAGGTCTAGCCCTCATCAATGAGTAGTACGTATTGGGATGGCAAAACACTACCAGCAAAGAGATGCTCCAAACAAATTGATTTAAGGTTTGGCGTCGGAAGCGGATGACCGCCGCCAATTTCGGGTACGATGCAGGACGCTTATCGATCAGCCGAGCCCACAACCTAGTTCCAAATCATTACGTGGTTTCTCCACCCACGGTTCATCACATCTGTCAAGTCACACTCCGCTAACCAATCAGTACTAAGGGGGCTCACAGTATTCCGAATCATCTCGACCGCTCTTAGCCTGGGAGCTGTAATCCGAACGTCATCAAATTTGGACTACCATTGTTTGGTAACATGTAGATGAATATGACTTGTGCAGCAATAAGGATGCCATTGGTAACATACAAGCGCAGTGTGACTTTAGCAGTGAGGAACCGTAGATGGCCGAGCCACCGACGATTTGAGCGGGCTTGGATGATCAATCTTCGCTGTCAAACTCCTGGTCGTTATTGGATTCACTTTCAGATCCGTTGTCCGAAAAGATCGAGCACACGTCGGAGCCGACATCGCCCTGGTTCTGATAACTCTCAATCTCAATAGGCCCGACCGGTCAGCAACGAGGTGCCATGGAGGAAACGGCTCGCGGTGAAATAGTAGCGATGCGAAACCCTGGAGAAAGAACGAGAAGGTATAAAGAGAATAGTACTCTCAGAGATCAGGTGCGAGGTGAAATGGACGTAAAGCGAGTAAGGGAGGGATAGGAGTTAAAAAGGCCATAGTCGGTGTGGTAGGTTCGAATCTAAAGAGAACATGGTGGTGAGGAGGGAGCCAAAAATGTATACATTCCTTAGCGCCGGGAGCGTCAAGGTTGGTGATGAACGAGAGGCAGCAATAGACTAGCGTCAGGGACCCAGGTCTTACATGGAGGTAAGCCATAGGCCGTGGGAATTAACAAAACTGATGCCAGGGCCGAGACTGGTTAGCAATACTCGTAAAACGGTGGCAGAAGCCGCCATTTTTGGATCGTTAAGGCTACAGCCGATAAGTGGCATGAGACAACTCACAATAGAGGCATAGACGTCATTTCTATAATTTCCCATGAGATTAGCATGTTGAAAGAGCCCTTACAGCCATCTGACTCCCAAGTCAAAAGGTGCTGGGGTCCTACTATAATAGCATGTGAACGGTGATACAGTTTTGTAGAAGGTTTACAACAACGTTCACTCTTTCTGTCGAACCGTGATCGAAACACAGAAGCCAGATCTACTTGAGAGAGATGACCAATGCTTGGCCACACAGCTGATGTTGACAACTCTTTAGAATATGAATAACCGTTGTCGCAACTTTTGAAGGTGATTAAGCCGCCCGGCAACAACCTCCAACGTGACAGACAAATTGAAAATCCAGCACACTCCATCCAACCAAGAAGCGGATGCCTTCACCGGATCCAGCTATCCGCCAATCCTGTGTATCTACATCCCAAAAGCTGACGTCTTTTCTAGTGATCTTGAGGCCAAGCGTTTGATTGTCTCCTGCATGTAGAATCATTGTCTTGTCAAATTGTCTCAGCTGTAGCTTCGGCATACCTGACCCCGTCTCCGGGGAAAGCTCAATATAGCTTTGTGGCACAGCTCGACCTGGGACACTGCTAGAGTTCGAAACCGTTAAGGAAATAATAAAAATTGTAACCCAGAGCGCAGGATTGCCGCCCTCCAATCCTCCAGCGCGAGGCGCAGGTTGTGGCGTCTCGCCGTACCCAGCTGGGTAGGTGTAGGATGCTGTTGATAAGACCCTGCTGTTGATAATACCGCTGACGGATTATCGAGGTATGGGTAGATATAGCGCCATATTTGCGAGAAATCGCTGGATCTTGGCCAAGCAACCTCAGGCGCTGGCGGAATTGTTGTCGGATATGTGGGTATGGCACCCTTGGCAGGACGCGTGGGCGGATACTCGGACAACTGCAACATTGACTTGAGTGTTACATTGGAGATGTCAAATTTTGTGTACGAAAGACCGTAGCCGAAGGCGTATCGCGGCGTTGTATTGGTCTGAAGAAAGTGGCGGTAGTCAATATAAAGCCCCTCAGTGTAAGTATCTTGGACTCTGCCTAGAGCATGATTCAAAGACCGAGGGTTGACGGATAGTCTGATTCGGAGCGTGGGATCGTGTATGGTAGGTGACCGCTGGGGCTGTAGTCGCCAAATAGTACATCTATAAGCGAGTTGCCAGCTTCTTGGCCAGGGAGATAGGCAAATAGCACACCCTTAACCGATGGTAGGTCTATCCATTCATCCAAGAGGATCGGTCCGACAGTGTGGACAACAATGATGTTCGAGAAGTGGTCTGCCGCAGCTTGGACGAGCATATCCCCGTTGTGCCAAGCCTGGAGACCAGCGGGTGTCCTGTCACCTGGGTTCCCTTGGACGGTGATATAGTTTTCTCCTGAGTCGGCATTAATCAAGACCATAGCCACTTCACACGGGCTCGCAGTATCGAGCTCCGGAAAGGCGTCGGTGATAAAGAACTTGACATTAGATGCCTTGTTTTTAATCGTATCTTGAGGAGTGATCAGATAGGGCAGATTAGAGGTACCACTTCCCTATCCCATAGTCAGAACGCCCTTGTTGCATCCATTATCGCGACAGGTGTTGATGCCGTCAACGTTTGCTCCGGCATCCGTACCAAATACCTTCAACGTTGTGTTTGTCTTCAGCGGTAAAATGTTATCATTGTTTTTTAGCATAGTGATGGCTTCACGTACCACAGCACGAGCAATAACGTTGTGATCTGCCTGGACGTTCACATTTTAATTAAGTACTCCTGTTGGGAAGATAAGTACACCAGGATATATAGGTCCAGTCTTATTTCGAGTATTTGTGGAGAGATTAGGAAGTGGGTAGTCGAGATTTTGGCCAAACTTATACCAGGTTGCCACGATTCGAGTCACCTATAGAATATTGTCATCTCTGACATGCCCTCCATTAATAAACCATAGATTGGAATTCATACCATGTCATTCAATCGATCAATCGGCACAGTGCCGTTGAGGATCGCTTTTGAAAGTTCCGATGCCCAATAACTATAACCCAATAGCAGGACAACAGCTTCACCGACTCTAACTTTGAATTCAACCCACCAGGAAGAGGCCTCGTGCGGACCATTTTCTGGGGCGCTCGCTTTAGACGCCCCGCCCGCCTGACGTGGTTGCAGGAGAATTTTCGCAACCTCCTTATGTGGAGTATTGACCTGATCATTAAGCTTATGCTATCTGTGACTCTATGGCTTGTTAATAGTATAATAGACATAGTGATCGACGATGTGTTTACTGACCGCAGCTTTAATGTCTTTACCGTCAGCGATGACACTAATCAACTTCTAGCCCTTGCAGGTACTATCTACTTCCTATTATCCAATGACGACTACCTTATTACACTCGGCCTCATTCGTAATACTTCAGCACAATACGCCAAATCACACCGCCTTTATCAGACAGGACCTGCGTCAATATATTTTGTAAAGCGTATATAGGCTATATTAGGGTGTAAGGAGGATATATATAGTTCTAAGTTTATCTTCACCACAAATATAAAGTATATGGTAGAGGGTCATAAGCAGGTATTAAAGGGAACTCTTGGTGGCAGTAAGGTAAAGGTACATTGGGAATAATTAATTAGGAAGGGGAGGCAAAGGGGGAATATATATTTGATGTTTGAGAGGTAGAAGTAGGTGAGGAATAAACTAGACCTTAAAGGCTTTTTTGTTAATAATTGGCAAAGGAGTGTTCTGTAGTGTATACTTAGTTTTAGTTTTATATTTCTCAGGAGGTATAAAGCGATTATGCATTTTGTGAGAGGGGGATTGTTTAATCTTATTTGTGGATATATAATGTGTGATTTTGAAAAGATTCTGCTACTAGTATTGTATAGTCTGAATACCTTCGTATAAGATACTAATGTATCACGAGAACTGACTGTATTACACAGATATAAGATGATTAGATTTCGAGGCTAGAATATAATGTGGTTGATACTATTGTGATATAGATCTGTGGCGTTGTGTACTAAGCGGAAGCTAATTGAAGATTGATTACGGACCTACCTATGGGAGAGCCTAAGCCCTATCCTATAAATACCTAAGAAACTATTGCTAGTGCTGTAGGGGACGACCACTAAGCTCAAACGATTATTAATACGACTAGCTTGCTAAACGAGAATCGGAAACGAACTTAAAGCGGCGAAGCCTTTACGCTATCTGATCTAGCGGGTTGGATTACGACCCAGAAGGTATGCAAACTTATCAGCTCCCTGAAGAATATTATCCGCTATCAAACTATAGTAATCGAAGCTACCTAGAAAGGAACTCCCTCCAGGGCTAACGGACTAGTAGAATTGATTCCACTAAAAGGAATCGATGGATTTCAAGTGATCCTCCCGGATCCACCGTAACGGCCAGTTCGAATGAAACCTAGTAAGGTCGAACATAAAACTTTATCGTCTCCTCAACTGGATGTAGAACTGCAGGGCTACACCGCGCGTGCATACCGTGAACCATCACCTGCTGGACTTTCTTTGCCATTTTAATGCTTTGATTGACTTTTCTCCGACCGCCAACCCCTTTCATGGCCGCGTCCTCCAGACTAATAGAGACACATGCATCTATGGCCCTGCTAGTGCCCTGCGACTGCAATCCTGCGACTGCGCTAATCCCCAATAGAGATACATCTCCACCGCTGCTAAACTGAATCCAGCACTTCCAACAGGCCATGCCCAGGCGGGGATTATTCGCTTCAATTCTGTCATTATTCCTCCTCTTTTCTCTTCCTTTTAAAACTCTACAGCCCTGGGTTTTTTGGGAGACCAACAACTACCATGACCGACCAACTCATTGCCGTCGTGCGTCCCCCCCCCTAGATCTCCAGTCGCTACATCAACCAAGTTCCTAACCAAGCTTGTAGGATCCGGACCTATATGAAAATGATGACAACTCCTACCCAGATGATTGGCAGTCGTGCGTCTCTGTGCACCCCGTGCATCCTCTCCCGGGGCTATTGGAGTAGATCTATCACAACCGGACTAACTCTTTTAGGGAAACCACTTCCATCGGCTCTTCAATCTATCGTGGGCTGCTAGAAAATGGTCGTCGGTAAGTTTTGCAAAGCAAATGCCCACTATCCTCAAGTTGGATGATTCAGGCTAATCCGAGCGATCGACCAGGTATCAATCGCTTCGTAGTGAGGAATACATGTACGCATCTGCAAATTCAGCGCCCATCACCCACCTCCTCTCTTCCTTTCTTTCTTTGCTTTCGGTCCCTGACAAAGAATCTTGCAGCCTACCATCCGACGATCAAATGTTCGAGACCTACGAGGCTGGGTACGGTTATCCGCCATCACAATTGATAGGCGATCACCGAATATTTTGCTAAAATTGGTCACAGCCACTTACTCACCCTCGTCCTCGACTCGGAGAGGGATAACCCTCTCTTTCGGTCGCCTATCGTCAAAAATCCGAAGCACATTCTCGATCTTGGCACTGGCAAAGGTGTCTGGGCCGTGTAGGTTTTCCTGCGAAAATCACAACCCTGCGTAATTGCGCACTTTTGCTGATGACAATAACAGCGATGTAGCCGACATGTTTCCAGACGGTGAGTGAAATATACTACCCTGTGGGTCTTCAGTATCTCCCCACTAAATATCGAGTCATCCAGCAACCGTTCGCGGAGTCGATCTTTTCCCACCGCCTGTTGCGTGGATGCCCCCTAACTGCGTTCTGGAAGTTGACGATGCTCTACAGCCCTGGACTTGGCGTGAACCATTTGATCTGATCTACATGCGAATCATGATTGGCTCCTTCAGCGATTCGGAATGGGATCAGATTTACAAGCGGTGCTACGAGTAGGTATTTCTCGATCAATACATGTCCGGGTCATTGAGCCATCGCGATGCTAATTCAGATCTTAACTATAGCAACCTGCGTCCCGGTGCTTGGATTGAGCAGGTAGAGGCTAGTCCCGTCATTACAACTGACGATGGGAGCATCCCTGAGGGCAGCATCCTTCATTCATGGGGTATCAACACCAGGGAGGCTGCGAAGAAGAGTGGTCGCGATCTGGATGCCATTGACAAAATGACCGACTCAATTCGCAAGGCTGGATTTGTCGATATTCAGGAGAAGGATTACAAATGGCCCATTGGGCCCTGGCCACGCGACAAGAAATACAAGGAGGCTGGCACCGTGAACGCTCAGCATTGGCTTTCCGGTATGGAGGGCTGGTGCATGTGGCTCCTCACCAAGTTTGGATCGCCCGCCCCGTGGACCAAGGAAGAAGTTCAGGTCTATGTGGCCAATATGCGCAAAGAGCTCAGGATGCCCCGCTATCATGCCTACCAGCGCGCGTAAGTGACCACACCATCGAATGAAGTATGTAAAATTCTACGAGCTATGACTGATACAAACAGACGACGAGTCTGGGCTCGCAAGCCCTTGCCAAACGAGTCGACGGGAAGGAGGAAAGAAACGGGGAAGGAATAGTTGTCATTACTTATTCCTCTTCTCTTTGACCAGGTGAGTCATTCCATGGAATAACATTGGGGTTGAACAACAATTGTTCCGTGTACATATCATGCCTATCATGTTCTGCCTGTGATTTTACCCTCAAACTTGAATCTCATGCGCCCGTATGCGTTTCTTTGATTTTATTTTTTCAGAGATTCTGTCTCATTCTTTTTAGCAGTAGCCGTAGCCAGACTTCTGAAGTTCCTACTCGGATGAAGGTGCACCGTGCTGTGGTATGCCATGCGATCGATCAGCACGATCATGATCAATCTCTTTTCCCACAAACCCTCGCTATCGGTTCTTTTTCTATTTTGAGACTCGACACTGTTGATTATGAAGCCATTTTATCCTACTATTTCCATTTGCCCCCAGCCTTTGTATCTCCCCTTGGTCATCTTTATCAGGCCAACCCAGCCCTAACTCGGTTCCGCTCGTTGATTGGCGCATCGTCAGGAATGCGCCGGCCTGACATCACCACCGCCTCGCCCTGCTTTTTTTTCCTTTCTGCTAAACACCGAAAATATTTCTCAGAAAGACTCAATTTACGTCTGACGATATCTTTCAATTCATAATATAATCCTATTAATGATGACAGGCAAGAAGAAAGTGTTGATCATTGGGGCTGGTGCTGCCGGGATGGTGACTATCCTCGACCACATTAAATCTCCAGTCGATGCTAACAACATACTCTAGTCCTGCGCGTCTACTTTGGCCAACCACCCAGATCTTTTTGATGTGACGATCATTGACACTGATTCTCACACGGGTGGTCAAGCAACTTCGATTGCCCTGGATGAGTCCCAACATGGTGCCAGCTGGTTGAACGACGGTGTTCAGGGTGGCTCGGCGATTTTTCGACATACATTTCGATTTTTTCGAAGCTACGGTTACGAACCACAGCCGGTTAAGCTGCAGGTATCCTTTGGTAAGGGACGCAACAACTTTTGGACCAACGTATTCCCGAGCGCCTTGATCGACCATCACTCGCGGGAGATCAAGAAGCTGGGCCATGTCCTGGAATTCATCAAATACTTGATGCCCCTGCTTGGTATCATGCCAGTCAAGACAATTCTCAAGCTATTTCGCTTTAGTAATGACTTCAGCAACAAAATGGTCCTACCTTTACTGGCATTATTTCTCGGCACGGGGAACCAGACACCAAATGTGTCGAGTGTACTACTCGAGCGTCTCTTCGATGACCCGCAGATGAGACTATGGGATTACGACTCTGATACTCTTCTTCCCAATCTTCCACTTATGTATACGTTTCCAAACCTGGGCAACTTTTATGGCGATTGGGCGGCAGACCTGCGCTTTAAAGGGATTGACATCCGCTTGAACACCTCGGTCGCAATATTGGAAAGGGGCAAGAAAGGCGTTGTGATTCAAACAAAGTCAGAAAATACTTCTTTCTCCTCGCAAGGAGATAACCCGACCGAAATATTCGATGAATTGGTATTTTGCTGCCCGGCTGACGAAGCAAAGAAGCTCTTGGATCGCCACGCGACCTGGCGCGAAAAGTACGTTCTAGGAGGGGTGAAATTTTTCAACGATATCACCATCACCCATTCTGACGCGAATTATTTTCAATCTATTTTTGAAGCCCAGTATGATCTGGCCCTGTGTGCACAGCCCTCGACCAAGAAACGAGAGGATCAGATTTCATTTGCCGAGCAGCAGCCTGTTTGCCAAAAGGACGGGTGGCTGGGGTTCCGACCGATGTATTTTACTCACTCGTTTGTGTCGGACCCCGATAAGATTGAGATGGGCTTTGACTGTACGAATTACCAGCACCAGTTTCGTGAACGATTGGGAGAAGGTCTCCCACCATCACCCCTGGACAAGCATATCTTTCAGACCATTTATCTCAACGATCAACAAAAGAATCTGTGGACATGGAATGAGATTGAGCCATCCAAGATTATTGCGCGAAAATGGTGGCATCAGTTTGGTCACCGCTGGCAGCATTATCTACGAGTTGTGCCCGGTATGATGTTTATCAACGGGCATAATCGGACTTTGTATGCTGGTAGCTGGACCATGGTGGTGAGTACTGCACAATCACAATGCGCTTCCTGTATTCTGCTAACAATTAATTACAGAATATGCATGAAATTGCCTGCATTTCAGGAATTGCGGCAGCCTACCAGCTAGGTGCCGCATACGAGGCATTTGATGATTTCGCGGAAGACTTTTTTTCCAAGTACTTACTTGTCTGCCATGGTACGCGATACAAGAGAGGAAAGGCAAAGCAAACATAGTTGGGCTCTCTTCATTATCATATATACAGCGAAATCACTAAGTCCCCTTCTGGCTAATCAGAGTACATATCTGAAACTTTCTATCTCATGATCTGTCTTGTTGGAGAATTCGTCCTGTAGTTCCTCTCTTTCGGTCAACTCTGTCGCCGAGCCGTAGGCTCTGTCTCGTCGATTGTTCTCGTATACGTAGTATACATACAAACAAATAAGAAAGAATATTCCGAAGATGAGGCCAGACATGGCAGCTTTAATTCCGGTCTATTATTTATTAGCGCGAGTGAGAGCAAAAACATTAAAGGTGACAACTTACCGCGTAAACCGGCTTTTCTTTGGGAAGGAAGAATTGAGGGCCGACGATATTGCCAATACAGTATGCTGCGAACATCAAGGCGCTGACGGTGCTCTTTTTGGTAAATCCAGCCACGTTCGAACTGATGAGGCTAAGCGACAAAGGGATATTTGCGGCAAAAACGGCACCCAAGCAAAGTCCTGTCATTTTGCCTGCCTGGTTGTCTGCCCCCAATTTCCAGATGAGAATCATGCCGATCATCGAAACAGTTGTGTTGAGAATCATCATGAAAATACGGGTCTGGCGAACCACTGTGGCGAATCCAGAGGTAAGAACGAGAAAGACTAGCTGTGCTGCACCGATTGGCATCTGGATCAGAAGGGATTGAAGTTTTGAGAACCCGAATCCATTTATGATGATGGAGGAGAAACTGGTTATGCCCCCATTGCAGAAGTTTACGCAGAGCGTATACAAGACCAGGAGCCATGTTTGAGGGTCCTTGACGGCCATCCACACTTGGCCCCATCTGAACTTGCCTGTGTCCAGAACGCCAGTCTTGTTGCTAAGGGTACGCTGTATCGCAACCGCTTTCTCGGTCTTGTTGAGGAAAATGCTTTTGGCAGGCGAATCAGGCAGGAAAGCAATGAGGACGAATCCATACCCGGAAGTAATCGCACCGAGAATCAGGAAGAGTAGCTGCCAGTTATTGACTGTGTTGTTATGGATCAATCCAATACCATAAGCGACGAGACCTCCGATTACTGTGGCGATTGAATTTCCAATGAACCATGCAGCTTGTCGGGCAGGTTGCTCTTCTCGCTTGTAGAACATGCCAGTAATCAAGGCAAATCCAGGGGCAATTGATGCCTCTCCAACACCAAGGAAGAAACGCGCGGCCATGAGCCCGGCGGCATTGGTGCATGCAGCGTGGCACATCAAGACACCACCCCATACAAGAACGGCCATCCCCAAATATTTGCCTAAAGGCAGCCGGACGATGAGGTAGCTACTCGGCCAGCTCCAGGCAAAATAGCCAAAGTAGAAGATAGCGGAGGACCAGTTGTATTCAGTACCTTGGAGGTTCTATCGCTCAAACAGGCAATATTAGTCTCATGTCAAAAAGCAAAACATTAAGAACAAAGGAAGGATGAATACCAGGTCTTCTGTCAAATTAAATAATGTCGCTTGACTTAAAGCCAACTTATCCATATATTGTAGCATGTAACAGAATCCCATTAACGGAATCAAGCTGGAAGAAATATGTTAGAGAGAAAATGTATGGATGGTCCACGTGACTCACTATAGATCTAATTTCCACAGGACCTTTCTCTCAAGCGCTGGTGTGGATGTGGTCTCTAGGACTTGGCCAAAGTCGACATCACGAGCGGCAGGGGTAGATCCCATCTTCACCATGTCAAGACCCGGTGTATCCTGATCTGAGGGCATATCCTTTTTCTCCATTTTGGATGGATGAAACTGGATGGATGGTAGGTCAACAAGTGTTTAGGGGGTGGATGCCAACAAGAGAAGAATAGGATTGGGAATGGAAGTTGGCAGAGCACTGGTCACCCCGCAAAAGAGATTAATTTGTGTATATATAGACTGATTCAAATTCTTCCATTGTGTGGTCAAGCCGGGGTTATAAACTCACAGAACGATTAGTGATTTATTCGCACGCCAAACCCCTCATGGCTTGGTGGCGACAGGAACTGACGAATATCAGATACAGCTTTGGTTATCATGTCTGGGCCGCCGCAGTCGCTTGGCAAATACGGGCAGCCTTCTGTATCGTCCGAGGTCAGTTTCGATATGATAATGATGAGCGCCACCAGATAATTAGAGCACTCTAGACGGGCAGCAAATCGGCAATCACCAGTGACTCTAGGCGCAAACAAGTGCCGTCCACAGCATCCTTTCTGTATCAGTCTATGCTTATTATCACATTTTTGCCCCAGACTCGATATCGGCTGGACCTGGGGACCCGAGATTAGGACTTCTTCTCGGCTGTTCCACCAATACGCGAACAGCGTCGGCAATTAGTCCCGGTCTCCTCAGGTCGGCAACCCACTTGTCTATTCCTACATCGCCATTCGCATGGATAATCTTTGATGTTTACTTGGCGTGATTAGCAACTCCGTCGTCACCAGGGGTTCGCTGTACATATTTAGTCTTTACCCCACAGATTTACTCCGCGGGGAAGATCCGCCACTCCCACCACGTTGCCGACCGCGGCGCCTGCGCCTCTTATGGATGACTGATCAGCTCGCCAAAGCCGGAAAATCAAGGATCTTATTCCGCTCCTTGCTATCAACACACTGATATTATCGACTATCAGCGATAACTTGGGCATCGGCAAACAGTGGGGATGTGTTTGTCTCACGCTTGGACGAATGCTCGGATGTGACGCCACGGAGGGGCTTCTTCACTGCCCCTCTCCTGCATTACATACATGCATACCCCATTCCTTTTTCTTTTCTTTTTCACTTTTCATATATCCACGCGAATTTTCCATCTCCCCCACTATTCCTGGGCATATAATTTAATATCCTAGAATGACTATTTCAGCTATAGGCATTGATGACGTTCGGGCGTCCGTAGACCTATCCCTCGAGGAATTGCATGATTCTCTGCGCAAAGTCAATCACGAGGTAAGTGGCGGTTTTTCCAATCTCGGACTTGCCTTTTTTTTCTTTCTAAAGAAACTGCATACCAATCCAACTTTAAGATTATACAACATCTGACAGGTGATCGTTCCTTAGATCTGGTCGAACCCTGAACTAGCATTCAATGAACATCGCGCCCATGATACAATCTGCGATTTCCTCGAGAAGCAGGGATTTGCAGTGACCCGTCATGCCTATGGTATTGACACTTCTTTCGAAGCTCTAAGTGGCTCGGGTGGAAGATTGATCAACTTCAACGCGGAATATGATGCCCTCCCTGACATCGGTCACGCCTGCGGTCACAATCTCATCGCCACTAGCAGTATCGCTGCCTTCCTTGCCCTTTCCTTTGTGTTGAAAAAGTATGGCATCCCCGGCCGGACACAATTGCTCGGAACTCCTGCCGAAGAAAATGGCGGAGGCAAGGCTGACCTAATCGAGGCCGGGGCTTACAAGGGCGTGGATATTTCCCTCATGGCGTAGGTGTTGCACCTACCCTAGTTCTGAGCCTAAATCTCTAACGTCGAAGAAATGCAGTCACTCTGGACCGAAAAAGCTATTTGCAGATCAAGGAGATGCCGAGGGAATTGCAGGAACCCTGATGAATGCACGTAAAAAGATCACCTGCGAGTTCACCGGCAAGAGCGCTCACGCCGGAGGTAACCCGTGGGATGGCATCAATGCCCTCGATGCCCTTGTCTCTGCATATAACAATGTGTCGGTATTACGCCAGCAGATTCTTCCCGAACAACGGATTCACTGTGCCTTCACCGGTGTTCCCAAGGTGGCGAATGTGATCCCCGAACACACTGAAGCGATCTGGCAAGTTCGAAGTCCTTCACTCACGGGATTGAACAGTTTGGTGTCCAAAGTGCGCAACTGTATTCAAGCCGGGGCTTTGGCTACCGGTTGTGAAGTTCAGATTAAAGAGTAGGTGATATCGAGATGACATTGATGCAATACCGAGGCGATGACTAACGGGAGCGTGGCATGCAGGGAGGAACTCTATACCGATGTGCGATTGAACGATACTCTGTGCGAACGATATCAGGCGCACATGGGTCAGTACGGTCGCAAGGTGCTGAAACGGCATGATAAGGTGCTAACGGCGTCTTCTGATATTGGTATGTGTTTTATGTTGTGGATCAATTGATCGTTGGGTATTCCGACTACTTACTACTCGTATGCTAACTGGGGTGATTTTGTGATTGTGTAATAGGCAATGTTAGCTATGTGACACCCACATTGCATACGATGTTTGGGATTCCAACACCGGAGAATACATTCCCTCATCATCCATCCTTTGCGGCCTCTGCTGGGACTGATGAGGCACATGCGGAGGCTATTGTGGTGGGGAAGTCGCTGGCGCTGATCGGGTGGGAGATGGTTAACAATGATGGATTGTTTGCGAGGGCGCATCAGCAGTGGAGGGAGGAGATAGAGAGGTAGACTCATATGAATATACTCTGTACTTACTATACTATACTCTATACTCTATACCCCATACCCTATACCCTACACCCTATACTATACCATACTATATATACTGCCATCCTGCTATGCAGTTTATACTTCGGCTATACTTCGGCATTTGTTCTTCTCCGCACGTCAGTCGCAACTGCCGTCGTGCCTGAGGCCACCCGCCGCACCTTCCTTTGATGATTCAACCACTGCAGATTCACTCGGAGCCCGTGACTGCGACTGCCTTGACTGCCGTGACTACCGTAAACCCTCACTGACCTCACTTCTCTTCTCCACACTCCAACTCACCTTCAATACTCGATATCTCGACCTCCCCCCCTCCTCCTCTCCTCTCCCCCCCCTCCCCCTACCATTCATGCGGCCGGCTCTTGCCTTTTCGACGTGGCGGGGGATTGTATATTCATGTCCGGTCGCAACGCGCCGCGCTCGAAGAATGGTTCGTTCTCGCATCTGCATCCCCCATGCGGCTTTAGTCCCGATTTTGACTTGATCTCCCCCTCCCCCTCCCCCTCCGCTCTGATTTGATCTGATCTATCAATTCTAACAATCTCTTCTTACTCGTAGGCTGCAGTACCTGTCGCCGACGGAAGGTAAAATGTGGCGAAGAGCAACCCATTTGCAAGCGCTGCCTCAACCTGCGACTCAGTTGCGAATGGGGGGGTCCCCGTCAAACGCGGTCGCAGTGCCCAAATCCGCCATCTCCAACCCGCTCCGACCACCGGCGATATTTCATTAGAAGCTCCCTGGCCAACCTCGGATGCTGGTGATCTTACCGACCTCGACCTCGACCTCGACCTCGACCTCGATCTCGATCTTGATCTTGATCTCCGGCCAAATACCTTACCCAATGGCCTCTCGCCAGTCTCCTGGCCTGGGGACCCGGTGACGCTGGATGTCGCCCCCCATTTACCAGCCTTCTTTCCACCTGCCGCCCCGGCGCGAATCTCGACTCCCCTCTACCCACCGCTAAACACCAACAAGATCGCCTGCGCCAATTCCTTAACCCTCACCGAACACGACCATAAATACTTCCAATACTTCCCTTCCTCGTCCATCGTCTACTATTATATGAAAGGATGGAATTGGAGCAGCTTCTGTTATCTCTACGAAGGTCCCGCCGCTACTAACAAAGTCATCATGCGCATGATCCTGGCCCTTTCCGCAAGTGACATGCATCGTGATGGCTTGGTGGTCAGATCTCCCGGTCGTCCCACCGCGGAAGATCACGGACGTTACCACTATAGCCTCGCTGTCAAGGAGTTCCGGCAACTTCTCGAGACCCCGCGGCGGAACGTTTCCGTGGAAGAGCTGGAAAGCATCTTCGCAACTATGTTTCTCATGGTCACATACGAATGGCAGTTTGGCCACTCAGTGCGACATCTGCAGTTACATCTCCACGGGGTGCGTTCCCTGCTGGAATCGCATCCGCAACTTTTCCGTTTCAAGGACATCAATGACGTCTTTTTCTCCTCGGAGCCCGGATCTCCAACTCCAGACAACAATACAGTCTCCAAGCTTTCCTTCATCCCAGAACAATTCCTTTTGTGGATCTTGTGCGCAGCCTCCGTCCGCCTCTGATAGTATTGATCACTAATTCAATCCTAGATATATCGATGCGAGCTCTCGCCCCATGGGCTTAACCGAATCCCTCAATGATTATGTTCTGGAATCAAAAAACCCAGCCCTTCACCCGGATCACCTCCATCGCTGTGCTCGCCTCTGGGGGCGATGCTTCTGGGGTGAGCAGTACCCTGACCAGGAGGTCCTCGATGATATCGAAAACTATCGTGCCTTAGAGTTACTCCATGCCGGCTTTAGTATGCGCCACCGGACGTGGAAGTTGCTCGTGGATCCTGAGGCTGCCAAGGAATCCGCCGATACACTCTTTCAAGACATCGTTGCTACGCGTGATGTGAGTATCATTCATTCCAAATATCGCATCTCCACTAGCCAACGCCAACTGACGTCTGTTATTGATTAGAAATTCTCCGACCTCTTTATCACTGCGAAATTCGCCGGTGCAGTCTCGGCCCGACGTACACTCAACACAATATATATGGCTGTCTGTACATTTTACTCCCAGATCCTCTTCCACCGCCGGCTGCTGTCTGTCGACAAGCCACCCACGCCCATGCACCGCCAAGCCACGCACGGAATTATCGAAATCCTCCACAAGCAGTTTGCCCCCGATAGTCGACCCTTGCGGCGACTGCACTGGCCTCTGATGATGGCGATCATTGAAACCGAAGACCCAAACCAGCGGGCGTGGTTAAGGCAGCGCCTTTTTGAAGTGCGCGGTAATCACTGTGAATGCATGTGGGCCAACGAGATTGCAGATCAAATTCTAGCTCAGCAGGACGTGAGCCAAGGATGTTATGCCAATCTGGCGGAGCTGCTCTTGCAGCGCCTGCATATGCAATGATGTGACGGTGGATTTTGTATATCTAATTAATGTCTATAGACCACTAATGTGTTGATGCCTCCCCGCTGTCTTCCTCATCACGGAGAATTCTCCAAGAAGTATGCATCATATGCCACTTCACCTTTTGCTCGAGTGGCCCTTCCAATGATGACCCGATCGTTCATCCACTTGTATTTCTCATGACCCGTCTCGATCTTCACGTGGAGATGAAACCAATACTTGCTGGGATCAACGGGACCGCCTTCCATGAGCGCCTGCAGCACTTCGGGCGGGCCTGCGCGGGTGCCTTCGGTCCTGCTCGATATCAGTATCTTCCATGGAAGCTGGCTCGTCATGGCCCTAAAACCCATTCCTATGAGAACTAGAATAGACTTACCGAATATAAAGGAATGCGCCGTCGTCGCTCTTGATCACATAATTCGTGTTGACGTGTGTTGTCTGATTATCCTCTACCAGCCTATTATACTCGTATAGATAGTATTGATGAGCGATTAATTTCACATTCCAGTGACAAGTCGCACATACATGAAATCAGCTCCACCAGGCACAACTTCACCCTTGAAATGTGGCCCGCTTACTGAGCCTGACACAATTGGTACGCATCGACGTCGCCCATAAGGACCTTTGCCGATTTCCATGGGCGGGTCAACCGCACAACGGAGGGTAAACAGATGGCTTAGCTTGGGAGGGGGTGCAATGGTCTCCATAATAATTGAGATCATAATAATTGAGAGTAGATGTAAGATTTTAGTCTTCTATCCTGCTTCGCCGGGGAGAACGAGGGGTTACGTAGGGCAAACTGGGGTCCACGGCCTCTCCACCTCCCACTCTCTCCACCCCGGCTTTCCCGGCGGATGACCTCGGCTATTTATTGCTGGGGCTGTGGAGGGTGGAAGGGAGCTATATTTTACTCAATCTAATCTCAAGTCTTACTAGTACAAATTGACTTGTCACTGTAAGACTTTGACATCATCGAAACAAGCTTCGCACGGATCACCCGCCTGTCGCCGTTTCCGGCAATTTTCGGAGTCAATCAGACCTAGCCTTGGTCAAGTAGGAGTTTACCGTTTACACAGTTATATACTAGTAGTCAAACTATCAAGCTTCAGTTCATGGTCAGGCCATTAGGTATGTATAATTTGAGTCTCAATTCTAGAGGGTGGGTTTTTGCTTTTCTTTTCTTGTTCTTCTCGGCTGGCATCTCCAATGGTCTATTTTGAACCATCAAAGTATCATCACAAATTTGCTGTACATTACTCTGCCAATACGCAAGAGATTCGAAAAGATGGGTTTATTATAGACTGCTCGACATTTAGTCGAAAACAACAGTCTTGTGACCGTTCAGAAGTACACGGCGCTCGGCGAAGTACTTGACGGCGGTGGCGAGAACGTTGCTCTCGACATTGCTGCCAGCGTGGGTCAGCTCCTTGGGGCTCATTCCGTGGCTGACGCGAACAACATTCTGCTCGATGATGGGACCCTCATCGAGGTCGCTGGTGACAAAGTGGGCAGTGGCACCAATGATCTTCACGCCGCGGTCATAGGCCTGGTGGTAGGGCTTGGCACCCTTGAAGGAAGGCAAGAAACTGTGGTGGATGTTGATGATACGGCCGGACATGGCCTCGCACAGGGTCGGGGAAAGAACCTGCATGTAGCGGGCCAGAACGATCAGATCAATGTTGTGCTGGCTGACAAGTTCCAGCACCTGCGACTCCTGCTGAGACTTGGTATCGGCCGTGACGGGGAGGTGGAAGAAGGGGATTTTATAGGTGGCGGCGAGCGCGGCGAATTCCGGGTGGTTGGATACGATCAAGGGGATCTCAATGCTCAGCTGACCGGTCGACTGGCGGAAAAGGAGGTCATTGAGGCAGTGGCCGATCTTGGAGACCATGATCAGCACGCGGGGCTTCTGGGTAGTGGGGTGGATCTCGAAGTCCATGGAGAAGCTCTTCGCGGTAGTCTGGAAGGCAGCGTTCAAGCTATCGAGGGTAGGTTCCTCATCGCCAGCGGGTGCAAATCGCACACGCATGAAGAAGCGCTGGGAGGTGGGGTCGCCAAACTGCGAGGAGTCCACAATGTTGAGGTTGTGCTGGACCAGGAACGCGGTCACGGCGTGGACAATGCCGGGGCGATCGGGGCCGGAAAGGGTGAGAATGAAGCTGGGGGCCATCTTGACGGTGTTGAATCCGTTTGATATAGCTGGGCAATGCAAAGTGCAAGTGAAGAATGGGATCAAGTACGAGTAAAAAGATCAAGTGAAGTCGAAATCTCCAAATTCCAAAATTCCCCGCCGATCCCGGCGCTGACTCATTCGATCGGCCCCGCTGCCTGAACTAGTCAAACTAACCCTATTTTGCCTATTTTACTATTTAAGAGCGGTATTACCCTGGTGTTCATCTTTTTTATACTTCTAAGGGCTTCGGTGATTTATGTGAAATACTTGAAACGTCTGGATACTTTGTTTTGCCTCCCACTTGCATTGATTGCTTGTATTGTTGGATACAACAAAGCCCGTAAGTATACATCTGCATAACACCCACTGACTACATTTCAATTCTTACAAGTTCTACGGTGGTAAATAACTTCCTTTTTTTTATAACATTGATCCATTCCATTCCAAGGTTTCTTCTTCTATCTCTCGCTGGTATTCCCTATATTCCCAATGCTAAAAAAAAGTCACTTATCAAGGCGATGGTCCCCAAACTGGAACTCCCCGCGAGCCCGAGAGTATCCAATGCACCGACGGGAGTACCACTTGGGACTGAGGCAATGGAAATGCTGATTCAATGAGAATTTCTGGTGTCACCTCGGTTTGACTCTGCAATAGCAAGTCCCACGCCTCGTACTCTATCAGTCGTCGGCGCTGCTCTGTCCACTCTTCATCTTCATATGAGATTGCGAACATCTCGGGATAATGATCTTCACCTCCTGAGAAATTCCCTCGGTCGTCATGACTCGGTCCCAGCTCTGGTGACTCCTGCTGTTGGCACATCCTGTGCACAAGCATCTCAACGGACTCATCTTGGTCTACCTGGTGATCCACCGGGCCAGCCCCATTCTGCTTGATTAGCTGCGCATACTCTGACCACTCCCACTCCTCATACAATATGGCAAGCATCTCTGGATCAGACTCTTGGCTGGCCCACTCTTCATACGAAATCTCACAGATCTCAGAATCAGTCTCCTGGCTCATGTGGCGTCTAGCAGGGTCAGTATAGCCCTGCTCTGTGGTAAAATGGGGGTCCATGCCGTAAGAAGAGGCTAGTGATGCTGATGATGACTGCGACGATGGTAAGAATAACACTGAATAATGTTTGAATGAAGTAGGCGCTTAAGCTGACTACCTTATTGCTGATAGTTCTTGGATCTCGGGGATAAGTTGATCTTAATACACTCGAGGATCTAATGATATGTTTTTTTCGTTGCTCCTCGAGCCTCCATGCCATTCATGCTCCCGCATTGTTCTGAGTCTTTGTCGATTATTCGAAAACAATGTCTCATTCTCACCATGTTCAATCTTTATCAAGTTCACAAAGAATGCCTAAAATAGCTTAATAGACAATGCTGTTGTCCTTTGTATCGATTATCTCGGATTTTCTTTGCTCTACCAATCCTGCATTATCATCGAGGTAGTCCATTTTGGTTCTCATACTCGATGGCATTGGAGGTGGCCCTTTTTCCCTTTGTCCGGAGATAGTGCAGTTTAGTTGATTTCTTGCATAGATTATAATATCCCAATCATTTCAAAGCGTGCAAAAGGATACCATGGCCGTCCTCCACACGGCCAATCGATTTTAAATTGACAATACCTAGGTATATCCTAGATCAAAGGGACTTTAATTTGTCGAGATCTTTCATCCCACGCCCTCCACCTCGACCCTTTTGAATCATCACTTGGCTTCAAGTTTCCATGATCAATATGTTGCCACGCAATCTGAACTGCGGGATAATCACCCAACAAGAAGACTCGGACTTCATGCGTGATTCCACCCGCATACTACCAATAAGATGCCGGAAGGTACAATGTATCTACTAATAGATTTTATCAAATATTTACTGCGGAGTCTAAAGCCACTCCAAAATGGCTATGGAATTGATAGAATGGTATCGTATAATTCAGCCTGAGTTCATGCATTGTGAAAATTCGTAGTGCTTTTCAGGCTTTGCATAGTAGTTAAGACTCTAACATACGAGATCATCGGTAATATCAAAAGGCAACCCCGAGAATTCCAGTATTACTAAACCACTGTGGCGACCGGTCTTTGTCAATCCTGCAGCTTGGTCGATCGTAGGCTGTTCATTATTCACAGCATGCCTAGGCTACCATCGGACAACACCCCAGTGAGCCTGAGCGCATCACCAAAGTGGCGGCGGCTAAACTAGGAAAGCCCCTCCCGGCAGATTAAATCCACTGGGGTACGATTACCGACGGAACCCTGAAGAATCCGTGCAGAAACAGTCCCGTCACGAATCAAGCGAGCCCGTCTGATCCGGGACCCCCAGGGCAGCTTCAATCCATTTTAGGCCCATTTTTGACCAAAACAGCATGCTCGCCATGACGCTAGAGCTCTATTAAACTGTCTCACTCTCATCTAGACACGGACGCTATCTTGCCACGGCTCTTCAAAGCATGGTGGGGAGATTAGCTCCTAGCACAAGCATGATCCCATTCAGCTACAAGCAGCCTAGAAGGTATGGGAGCTGTCTCCGTGTCCGCGGAGTACTGGTCTGGCTTCTCCTTTTGGAAATCGAGTTCCTAGAATCATACTTTGGAGACTGCGGTGCAACGGACCGGACTCCCGGTATGAATGGGTGTATATCCATCTATTTACTCGCTGCATCATTGCGAGTAGATATAAAAGGGATCTGTGACCAACTCCAACGAACTCTTGCAACGACACAATCGACTAGGAGTTCAGTTCCAATTTCCATCATATCTATCCGAAATGGCTGCCGCTATCTCTTACCGTATTTACAAGAATGCCTTGGTCTTGTCTGCCTTTCTAGTTGCTGCTCAGGCACAACAGGTTGGCACATATCAGACTGAAACCCATCCTTCTCTGACCTGGTCTAAGTGCACCAGCAGTGGCAGTTGCACATCGACTGCCGGTAGCGTTGTCATCGATGCCAACTGGCGCTGGGTTCATAGCACTACCTCATCTACCAATTGCTATACAGGCAATACTTGGGATGCAACTCTCTGTCCCGACGATGTGACTTGTGCATCTTCCTGTGCGGTCGATGGTGCTTCATACTCAAGCACCTACGGTGTGACTACCAGCGGTGATGAGCTGCGTCTCAACTTTGTCACCACGGCATCGCAGAAGAATATCGGATCTCGTCTCTATCTCATGGAGGACGATAGTACATACGAGATGTTCCAACTTCTGAACCAGGAGTTTACCTTCGATGTTGATGTCTCCAATCTCCCCTGCGGCCTCAATGGAGCGCTCTACTTCGTCGCAATGGATGCCGATGGTGGCACTTCTCGATTCCCCAAGAACAAAGCTGGCGCAAAATACGGCACTGGCTATTGTGATTCGCAGTGCCCGCGCGATCTCAAGTTCATCTCTGGTGAAGCCAATGTTGAGGGCTGGGAACCAGCCGAAAATGACGTGAATTCTGGCCTTGGAAACCACGGCTCCTGCTGTGCTGAGATGGATGTCTGGGAAGCCAATTCAATTTCCAATGCTGTCACTCCCCACCCTTGCGACACCCCCACTCAGACTGAATGTACCACAGACGCCTGTGGTGGTACCTACAGCTCTGATCGATATGCAGGTACTTGCGATCCTGATGGATGTGATTTCAACCCATACCGCATGGGTAACACCTCGTTCTATGGACCGGGCAAGACTGTGGACACCAGCTCTCCCTTCACCGTTGTGACTCAGTTCATCACCAATGATGGCACTTCCTCCGGCACTCTGAGCGAGATTAAGCGCTTCTACGTGCAAGATGGGGAGGTGATCGGCCAGTCCGACTCCAAGGTCAGCGGTGTGACCGGCAACTCCATCACCACCGATTTCTGCACGGCTCAGAAGAAGGCCTTTGGAGATACCGATAGCTTTACTGAGCATGGAGGCCTTGCCGGTATGGGCGCTGCTATGGCCGAAGGAATGGTCCTCGTGATGAGTCTGTGGGATGACCACAACTCCAACATGCTCTGGCTCGACAGCACTTATCCGACCACAGCCTCCTCCACTACCCCCGGAGCTGCACGCGGTTCCTGCGATATCTCTTCGGGTGATCCCGACACTGTGGAGACTGCGGATGCTAACTCATACGTTATCTACTCGAACATCAAGGTCGGCCCAATTGGCTCAACTTATAACTCTGGCAGTTCCTCCGGTGGATCAAGCTCGAGCACCACTACTAGCAAAACGTCCACCACTAGCAAAACGTCCACCACCACCAAAACATCCTCGACCACTTCGTCTACCGGCTCGAGCACTACTGGAGCGGCTCACTATGCCCAATGCGGTGGAATTAGCTGGACTGGTGCGACCACCTGCGCTAGTCCATACACTTGCACCAAGCAGAACGACTATTACTCCCAGTGCCTGTAGGGAAAATTGCGGCGGAGATGGAACTTGAACGATGGAAACCAGAATGTCCCGGTGAATTTTGTTTAGCTGATAGTTAGGGTAGTGCGATATGAAATCTTCTTTCGGATGAACATTTTGCAATTTATCATAACTTCTAAATTTTCCTGGAACGTACTCACTCATCACCGTCAACCGACACGCTAGTGTACTTAGAGTGCTCGAGCACGGTGATGAATGTATCCTAAAGGTAACATCAGATGACTTCATTAATTAAGATTCTCAACCTTGTCATTCAAGTGCCCGTGCTAAACCTTTTTGATCCTCGGATATTTAAAAGCCCCCCCCGCAAACCTTGCCAATTGACTTCCGCTACCCCTGCATGTCAGCGCTAGTGGTAGCGCCTGCAGAGAGAGAAGTCAGCCGACTGTAAATACGGAGTAGTTGCTGCAGGGAAGCAAGATTTATTCACAATATACGGAGTAGCGTGTCGCTCATGCAGACTGCATGATTCTGCAGCAACGCCATGCGGAGGCCCCTCCGACTAGACAAGCCACCTCGTTTCCATCGGTCGAATGGATATTGACTTCTTTCCCCGCGTCTCCAATCTAGTCAAGTTATTCCCCGTACTCCCTTGTGGCTGTCGGGAAATTGGCACTTGCATGACCCTGAGGAATTTCCTTTGTGACTACATGGATGGTTCAACTTGGCGTCCTGCATGTGCAAGCGTACCTACCCCGGATACTTCGGGATTTCTTTCTTTCCATTTTCTCCATTTTCTACAATTAATATTCAGGAGGTCAAAGATGCGATCTAGCAGGGTGTATTCGATGCTGCCACCCATTGTCTGCGAATGTCCGCTATGACCCTGGGACCCATTTATCGAGCATCGACCAGGATCGCCAATGATCTACTCGGTTAGTCCCAGGACCTGACAGGAAACCGGATTACTTTCTAGCTTCATAGCATTTCCACTTTGGCCACCTAGGCAACCGTCTCGTCTTTCCAAGTCAATTCGGAGTTTGACAGTCTCGACACTGACCTTTCCAGGAACATCTTCAGACTATGAACTAGTTAGCAACCCCATTGACCAATTTCTACACTGGCAGTACCAGCGCCATTCAATGCGTATTTCGTAAATCATTCCATGAACGCACTGAGGCTCCACTATATACAAAAAGAGGTTTGTGGGGATGATGTAGTCCCCCCCTTTACTTTCTGCCCCAATTCCAGCCACTGGAGATTTCTCCACGCAAGTCCCACTCCTCGATGCAGAGCATATAAGAGAGGCAAACACCGCCTCTTTGGTTTGAATCTGGCTCTGCCCCTACTGAAGAGCAGCAACCAGCTCATCAACACTCTTCATCTCACGGGCGTTATTCTCGCCCACATCGAGAGCCACCAGGAACCGACTAACACAGTTGTAGCCCGCAATGCCAGTCGTAAGCTCGACGATTTCACGATCATCAAATCCTGCCGTCTGCAGCTCCGCAAAGACCTCATCCTGTACCTTGACGGTTTTGGTCATCTGGTCGGTATAGCGCAAGACGGCTCGCTGCTTTGGAGACAACACACTGGTCTCGAGCTCGGTCAGGTTTCCCTCCGCAGTGCAGGGCAAGGTGCGAGCCACTTGTAGCTCTTCGGGCTTAATTCCACCCTTCAAGGCGAGGGGCGCATGAGCATTCCACTCATATACAGCATCGTTCAGCACGGCAACACGGCAGACCGCGAGCTCAAGGATGCCCAGATCGACAACGGTGCGTGTGCGAATAGCACCTATGAAGCTATTCCAGCCATCCGCGACGGGCGGGCTATGCAGCAGGGACAAATCCAGAGGGATAAGGGGACGAGGACTCCTCCGGGCCGCGATACGGGCATAGATGTCCGCCGTGTCGGCGGGGGCATCAGCGGGCGGAGTGTTGGGGGCGTAGGGGAGACGCATGGTGCGGGTGTGCTGCTTGGCTGGAAGAAGTCTCAGTTTCAAAAAAGGTAGAGCCCGGCGTCTCGGAGCATACATCAACTGATTGGATTCTTGTATGCGACTCTCAATCACTCGCATCCCTCCCCCCCACGATCAGCCGAAAACAAAGCCACCGGCATCGTGGCGATCGCCACAACCGAAAACGGATCGCGTCGCTGCCGAAGCGCGGGGAACATCCGGTTAATCTCTTTGCCGTTGGGTGGGGAAGCCTTTCTCCGGCAGTCGCCACAGCCGATAACTTTTTGGTTTGTACGGGGTGAGGTAAAAGCGAATTGCCATTGCGTTGTGTACCCGTGGGGAGAGCTTTCCTTTTGGAATTCGGTGAGTGAGAGTAGAGGACTCGTAGGAGTTGGGGTTGGAGTTGAAGTTGGAGGTGAAGCTAAGATTGGTGGGGCAAGGCATTAATTAGTAGACAGCATTCTACATACACAGCACTCGATACTCAGTAGACTCCGTACAGACACCGTGACCTTTTTCATTTAATGCATCCATGACATTTATTCACTGAGTTAAATTATGGTACATTGTATTTTTAATAAACTCCACACTACTTAGAATGTCCCTCCTATAAAGTATCCGTGGATGCCCCGTAGTATAAAATATGTATGCATTACCCCAGATAAGCATCTCTACCTCCCCAATGATTGGACCAAGTGCAGGTACAGCTGCACGTGGCAGCCTGGTTCCCAATAGCGGCTCGGATCGTCAATCACGACGATACAACTGGTTAGCGAGTGGAGGCCAGATATCCAAGCCTAGAGGGTATCGAGTATAGCGAGGGGCAGCTGCATGGTTCGTGCGGATCTTCCATGTTTTCTTTTTATACTAGTCTAGTGAGTTGTGAGTTACGGTTATCTTTGTTACGGTCGAAGATGTGCAGATTATAGTATAAACATGGTAATGGTAATTCATCTCATCTTGATATGGTGTCGAGGAAAGTAAACTGGCAAGAAAATACAAAAAGTATATCAATCGCTAAGTCCAAAAATGCAATGCCAGCTTTTCACCCCCACTTGGTCGTGCACGAGCTCACGAGCTTAAAGCTTAAAGCTTATCGCTTAGAGCTTCTGCTGGGCACCGGAACCGCCCTTGTTGAAACGCTCAAAGGAGGAGACGGGAGGGGCCGAGTTGGGGTTGGGGTGGTGCTTCTTCAGGGCCATGGTGATGGGGTAGTTCATATCCAGAGTGGCCTTGGGGTCATCGGTCTTGGGGTTGAAGTCAACAACGAGGTCGTCCTTGACAGCGAAGACGGAGTCGATGTCCAGGTGAGGGTCATCGGAGGGGTAGATCTGGTTGATGACGGTGGCGTAGTCGGGGTGGGTGACCATCAGGTGGATATGGGCGGGACGCATGGGGGAGCGGTCCATGACATTGAGGAGGACACCGGCGGGGCCATCGGTGGGCAGGGAGTAAGGAGTAGGGTGGTAGCAGTACCAGTAGAACTCGCCCTTCTCGTTAGAACGGAACTTGCCGCGAAGGTTGTTCTCGGACTGAGTGGGGTCCTGGAAATCGTACTGGCCGTTGGCGGAAGCTTGCCAGATATCCAGAACAGCACCGACGATGGGAGCGCCGGTCTCCATATCGGTGAGAACACCGTGCATGTAGGTGACCTTGCCGTTGGGCTTGGGGTCCTGAATGATAGAGTCGCCGAGAGCGCGGAAGGGAGCGTTGGGGGACCAGAAGGGGCCCAGAATGACGTTGGAGGTGGGGGACTCGCCCTTCTCGGTGACGATCTTGTTGGCGATCTCATCGACCAGGGACTCGAGACCGATCACATCGCAAATACGGTGGCACTCGTTGCGAATGGGGGTGCTGATCTTGCCGATGGAGTTGATAAACTCAACACCCATCATCCACTCCGCGGGAGTCAGCTCGACCTCACGGGCGAAATCGTGAATGTGAGTAATGAGGGAACCCAGGATCACACGAGCACGCTCGGGAGTGTTGGGACCCATAGCGTTCACCACATATGGGGTGAAGTTGGGGTCGAAGCGGGCGTTAGTCGACATGGTGGTGGTGGTGGTAGTGTGGAGTATAGAGGGATATGGGATATAGGATAGAAAGTGCAAATGCAAGTGCAAGTGGATGAACTGAGATAGAATGAATAACTGAAAAGATCAGTGGAGGAGACCCTTTTATAAGGGTCTCTCGCCAGTGTCATAGACTCGACAGTGGTCCCTCAGTGGTCACTTGGTAAATCGGCAGAGAATCCGGAGTTGGAGGACTTCCTCGGCATCGGCGACTCCGCAACTCCCGGCGGGAATGCGTTTTCTCTTTTGGTTGAACCAGTCACATCAACTCAAATTATTCCATTTAGGACCATAGTCCATCCATATCATCTGGATAATCGCTGCCGCCCTCGCTGCCGACTTCCCCGCCCCCCGCCAAAGTCTTATCCCCGCCGCCTATATTCTGTATCCTCGACTCGGCTGAGAGAGCTGCATCCCCATTATATCGTATATCGTATCGTATGATTCGAATTCTACGTTCTTCCCCTTTCTTGTGTCAAAGGAATATCCCGGGCTTCAGCGCCAAATCCAGCTCACGACCCTTTTCGCAATCTCCTATCACCACCATGAAGCACCACCTGATGGTCGGGACGTGGACCGCCCCCGGGCGCATCTACACCGTCCAATTTGATGATGAAGCTCTCACCTTGGATCTCGTCAAGAAAACAGATATTCCAGAGGCCGAGCCCATCTCATGGATGACCTTTTCCCACGACAAGAAGGCCATCTATGGTGCTGCCATGAAGAAGTGGAACAGTTTCGCCGTCAACAGCCCAACTGAAATTGTTCACCAAGCTTCCCACCCTGTCGCCGGTCACCGTAAGCTTCTCCCGTGTTGAAAGGCAGCATGAGATCAATTGGAGAAATTCAATTGACATTTCTTTACTCTCATTTTGCCCATCCGTGCTCATCATCTTTTTTTTTTCCAGCTCTCGCTGCTAACGCCGACACCAACACCCGCGCCATCTTCGTTCTGGCCGCCCACCAACCCCCCTACAACGTCTACGGCAATCCATTCTACAACCACGCTGGTTATGGTAACGTCTTCTCGGTCACCAAGGACGGCCAGCTCGATCAAAATGTGCAAAACTACGAATATGATCCCAAAACGGGCATCCACGGCATGGTCTTTGACCCCACGGAGACCTACCTTTACTCCGCCGATCTCTCGGCCAACAAAATCTGGACGCACAAGAAGGATGCCGAGACCGGTCAATTGACTCTGCTCGACTGCCAGGAGGCTCCTCACCCAGGCGACCACCCCCGCTGGGTGGAGATGCACCACACTGGCAAGTATCTGTATGCGCTGATGGAGGCGGGCAACCGTCTGGCCGTCTACGTGATTGACGAGCGCACTCACAAGCCCGTCTTTACTCACATTACCTACCCACTACTTCCATCCGGTGAGTTAACCCCCTCCCCCTCGAAATCGCTTTTCCGGGGATCCAGATCGACGGTTAAGGTTAAGGTTTACCAAAGACTAACTATTGCCCCAGGCCTGCCACCTCGGAATAAGTATCGTGGCGACGTGACTTTCACGACCCAGAGTGGCGAGTACCTGTTCGCGACAACTCGATCCAATCATTTCGATGTGACTGGCTATATCACCGCGTTTAAGCTGGGTCCCTCTGGTGAGATTGAGCGCCAGCTCTTCATTAACCCCACTTCGACCAGCGGTGGCCACTCCAACGCGGTCAGCCCGTGTGATTTCAGTGATGAGTGGGTAGCCCTGTGCGATGATCAGCTTGGATTTGTAGAGATGTACCGCTGGCGCGATGAGAAGCTGGCTCGAGTGGCGCGGGTCGACATTCCCGAGCAGGGCTTTGGTATGAATGCGATCTGGTATGATTAAAGATGAGATGAGACGGATAAAATGAAAATAGACCAATGATAGAAAACGAACATAATTGAATATACAACAAAGTACCAATATGAGAATACTGTGGTAACCACTAACTCGTAGTTTATACTCGTAATTTATACTCGTAGTGACTCTCGGCAGTGGCTTCGGTTGCGATTTGCTTTCTTCCGGCAGTGAGGGGCAGTGGGGGAAGACATTTGCAAAGACATTTACTATATTCAAGTTCTTTTATTCTTGTATTCATTATCATTTATTCGCTGTTTACGTCTATTCTTCCTATTCTTTCTCCCTCTCATCATTTGGTCTATTTGATCTCCTCATCTCCCACAATGCCTACTTCTGGCCTCCTCTACGTCACGATGCAGCCCAAGGGCTCGCTTCCTGTCGCCCAATTCCACGACTGGTATAACTCGGAGCATGGCCCGCTGCGTCTCCGTCTTCCCTTCGTTTCTAATGGCTTTCGATTCCGGGCCACCGATGGCGAGAAGCCCGAGTATGTCGCCCTCTACGACATCACCGATATGGACGAGTTGACCCGCAAGACCTACCTCGATCTGCGAACGGATCTGATCAAGACGGAGCGTGAGAAGAAGACCATGGCTCAGATTGACGTCGGTCGATTGCTGTATGACCTCGTGGATGAGCGCAGCATTCCCGATTACCGCCCACTGGAGTCGCAAGCCGACACCGATGCCGAGACCCGCGGCAGCGTCATGATCGCCGTCACTACAACCACCCACTCAGACCCCGAGAAGCAGGCTGAACATGACCGCTGGTATCGTGAGGAACATCTGGAGATGCTCTCGCGTGTCCCCGGTTGGCGCCGTAGCCGTGTCTTCGTGACTGCTGCCATTGATGCCCAGGCCCCGCGTGAGACCCTCGCCCTGCACGAGTATGCGCCCGTCAACGGCCTGGGTGGTGATGCCCACAAGGCGGCCATGAACACCCCCTGGCGCGAACGTCTCCAGCAGGATGTCGTGGCCTCGAAGCGTCGCCGCGTTTACCAATGGTACTACACTTTTGGCCCTGCCCCACGAGAGCTCAGCTCGCTCGCTAGCCCCGACTGCGCCGGGCCCTGGTCCTCCAACGATGGCAAGACTCGCACTCTCCCCTCCACCACTCGCCCAGCCGTCGAATCCTACATCACCACCGCCGATGGTGTCGAAATCCCCTACCGTCTGGAGGGTAGCACCGACCCGGACGCACCCGTCGTGGTGTTGAGCAACTCCATCCTCGTTGACTGGCACATCTGGGATCGATTCGTGGACGCCTTCCTCTCGCGCAAGGAGAACCAGAAATACCGCGTTGTCCGCTATCTCACTCGTGGCCGTCGCTCCGACAGTGGCACTCAACCCGTTAACATCGACGTTCTCGCCTCCGACCTCAACACCCTCCTCGAACACCTCCGCGTCTCCCCCAAGGGCGCCCGCCTCATCGGCGTCAGTCTGGGCGGCGTCACCGTCCTCAACACCTCCCTCCTTTTCCCCGAGCGCGTGGGTGCCTTCATCTCCTGCGACACAAATTCATCCGCCCCCGAATCCAACCGCAAAGCCTGGGGCGACCGTGTCGCGATCTGCGAAGAGGAAGGATCCGTCAACGCCGAGCAGGAGCCCATCGTCGGGGAGAAATTGGCCGAAGTGACCACGCGACGCTGGTTCGTCCCGGAGTCCTACGAGACGCAGCCCGAGGTGCTGGCGCATGTCAAGGAGGCGGTTCGCAACAATAGTCTGAAGGGATTCGCGCATAGCGTACAGGCACTTTGCGCGTATGATATTCGGGAGCGTATGGGTGGTGCGACAGTGCCGGGATTGTTTGTTGCCGGAGCGAACGATGGTGTGTTGCCGCAGACGATGCAGAAGATGGCGGCGGATCTGAAGGGAGATGCTGAATTGAAGATTATTGAGAAGGCTGGACATTTGCCGATGGTTGAGCAGCCCGAGGCATTTGCTGGGGTTGTGAGTGAGTTTTTGGGCAAGATTGATGGTAATTAGAGTATACCCGTGGACCTAGACACTCCCGGGCTAGACTAGTAAATATATATCGTGAAGTATACCGTGACCTGGGTATACTCTAGTACTTCTCTACTACTACACCCTCCAGTACTACCAGTACCTAGGTACTTTATACTACAGGGCTAGCTATGCCATACTTTGCGGTTTTAGGGTGAAGTAAAGGTAAAAAAGAAAGTAATTACTCTAGCATATGCTACTACTATATCCATTCATTACTATCCCCTAAGCCCCTAAAGTATGGCATAGCTATATCTAGTACTAGTACTTTATATATAGTTATAGCACACTTTAGGGGTTTAGGGTTAAGTAAAAAAAAAGAAAAGTAGTAGTAGTGATAGTGTATTCCCTAGCATATATTACTATTACCATATCTATTCTTTAGTATCCCCTAAAACCCTAATGTGTAGTATAACTACTATATTGTATACTGTGTAGAGTGTGGAATAGGGTATGTATCATAATTGACGTAAAAACTACTCAACAATGGAATGGCGCAATGGTTAAGTTCACCGAATTCCTTCGGGTGCCCAGGTTCGAATCCTGGCTCCGACGTTGGTCGGAGTGGCGCAGTGGTTACCGCGTTCGGCTGCTATTTCCAGTCATCCATTGTTTTTGTTTTGTTAATTTAAATCCAGCAGTTTTTAATGCTGCTTGATTTATTTTTATTTATTTATTTTACTCAAGTTAGTCTATTTTGTTGTGGTGCTCAAGTGCCCTTGTCAGTTGGACGGCTGAGTGGATCACCTGGCCTACTCCTTCTACTACTACACACTCCTCCGCTACTTCACTCCTCCCCTCCACATCCCCGCCATGACCGACAATAAGGTCCCCCAGCCGGGGCCAGCCAAATTAAAGCCCAATGCCGGTCCCGACGAGTGGCTGGAAGCCGCAAAGGACTGCAAGTATCTGTCCGAAGCCCACATGAAACAGCTCTGCGAAATGGTGAAGGAATATATGATGGAAGGTGAGTGAACCTGTCCCTCAATCCTCCCCTCCACCACCACCACCACCACAACTCACACAGACCCCTCCTCCCACTAGAATCCAATATCCAACCCGTCGCTACCCCCGTTACAATCTGCGGTGATATCCACGGCCAGTTCTACGACCTTCTCGAGCTCTTCCGCGTCTCGGGCGGAATGCCAGATGGCTCCGAGCTTGATGCCCCTCAAACCTCCCCCTCCGTCATCACCTCCGCCGACATTGAGCCTCCCTCCTCCATCACCGATCCCAAGGTCCGAAAGAAGATGCGCGGTTCTCAGCACGATGACGAAGAAGGCGAAGACCCCGAACCCTCTCACACTCGCTCCGCCAGCGAGACCTCCTCCGCCCTAAAGCTTAACCGCAACTTTGTTTTCCTTGGAGATTATGTCGATCGCGGATATTTCAGTCTGGAGACTCTGACACTGCTGCTGTGTCTGAAGGCGAAGTGAGTGCCCGCCCGCTCTAGTATGAGCGTCAGGATGGATGGCTCGAAAGAAACAAAGGCTGACACAACTCTCACCACTCACAGATATCCCGATCGCGTGACACTGGTGCGAGGCAACCACGAATCCCGGCAGATCACCCAGGTATACGGTTTCTACGAGGAATGTTTCCAAAAGTACGGGAGTGCATCCGTGTGGAAGGCCTGTTGCCAGGTTTTCGATTTCATGACGCTGGGCGCCATCATCGACGGCAAGGTTCTGTGTGTCCACGGTGGATTGAGTCCCGAGATTCGCACTCTCGATCAAGTGCGCGTGGTGGCTCGTGCCCAGGAGATCCCTCACGAGGGTGCTTTCTGCGATTTGGTCTGGTCAGACCCGGATGATGTTGAGACGTGGGCGGTCAGCCCCCGAGGCGCAGGTGAGTGATCTGTTCATTATTCCATTGATGACACCATTTAGTCGGTTTGTTTGGAATACTAATGAGTGGTGTTTTTCTCTTTTTTTTTAGGATGGCTCTTTGGTGATCGTGTGGCCGATGAGTTCTGCCATGTCAACGACCTGTCGTTGATAGCACGGGCTCACCAGCTCGTGAACGAGGGATATAAATATCATTTTACCAACCAGAACGTGGTCACCGTCTGGAGTGCGCCTAACTACTGCTACCGATGTGGTAACCTGGCATCAGTCTGCGAGATCGGAGACGACCTCAAGCCCACCTTTAAGCTGTTCAGCGCCGTGAGTGATGACCAACGGCACATGCCAACGTCGCGGCCGGGCCGCAGCGAGTACTTCTTGTAACATGTTTGCAATTCGATTCAATTCGATTCAATTGAAATTGAAATTGCAATTGCACGGGCGCAGGCGTTGGGTTGACCTTTGGGAATGATGAGCATACATAATGATCTAGAGACGAAATCATGTCTATACTCTGTCTTTTTTGACTGTAGATGTAGCTGTCGCTGTAGACTGTGTGGATAGGTTGCCATACTTGCTTAGCTTTGTCCCCAGGTGTTCCACCACCCCCAGATATCAAGTACCCGGTACTCAGTACACGGCAGATGCAATCCGGAGTAAGCCACGGCCTTTACCGGGCAGTCGGCATTGCAGTGGAATGGGTTCGCTGATCATGATATTGCCTGCCGAGTCTCCCCCAGCGGCAACCGGAACGAATCCCGCAACATCCGGAATGCATCCCGGAGCACCGCCATAAAGGTATGACCCCCCCGGGAAAATGGACGGATCCGACGCACAGACAACTTCATATCGAAACCATGCAGCCCAAAGAAAAAGTCGACGTGCTCATCTGCGGTAGTGGATCTGCTGGTCTTTGTGCGGCCACTTGGCTTGCCCGCTACGGTGTGCGCTGTAAGGTGTTAGAGCGCCGCGATGGCCCCATGGTGATGGGCCAGGCGGACGGAGTGCAGTGTCGCACCGTCGAGATCTTTGAGAGCTTTGGAATCGGCGAGGAACTTCTTCGTGAGGCATTCCATGTTCTCGAGGTCAACTTCTGGGCCGATGATGGTAATGGAGCTATCAAGCGGACTGGACGTACCGCGGATACTCAACCGGGACTATCGCACCAGCCTCATGTCATTCTCAATCAGGCTCGCATCAACGGACTTTTGATTGAGTTGATGCATAAGTATAATGGCCAGGAGATTGACTATGGGTACAATGTTACCTCCGTCCAGGTCGATAGTGCCTCTGCAGCAGATCCTGAGTCCTACCCGGTGACCGTGACTGCCGACAAAAATGGGGTCATTGAGACTTTCGCCGCGAAGTATGTATTGGTGAGTATGATGATATCTTCTTTTCAGTGCTTTCCAATAGGTCTTAAAAATCTCTAACTCAATACATAGGCCTGCGATGGTGCCCATAGTACCGTGCGCAAAGCTCTGGGTTACAAGATGATTGGAGACAGCAGCGATGCCATTTGGGGTGTGATGGATATGATTCCACAAACCAACTTCCCAGACTTTCGGAAAAAATCTACCATTCGATCCAAAGCCGGAAATATCATGATCATTCCCCGAGAGGGTGACAACAACAATCTCACTCGGTTCTATATCGAACTAGCCCCGGGAACAAACCCGAAGGATGTCACACTGGAGAACCTGCAACGCAAGGCCCAGAGCGTCTTCCAACCTTACCAAGTGCAGTTCACCGAGACTGTTTGGTGGTCGGCATATGCTATTGGCCAGCGCCATGCAGACCTTTTCCACAAAGACCACCGCGTCTTTCTGGCGGGTGATGCGTGCCACACCCACTCGCCCAAGGCCGGCCAGGGCATGAATGTCAGCCTGCAGGACGGGTACAACATTGGCTGGAAGCTCGGAGAGGTCTTGACAGGCCTTTCTGATCCATCGCTGTTGGAGACATACGTCCTGGAGCGGCAGAAGGTCGCTCTCGATCTAATCAATTTCGATCGATACTTCTCCAAACTATTTTCCTCCGGCGCCAAAACCACACCCGCTGAGTTTCAAAAGGGCTTTATTGAGTCTGGTAAATATACCGCTGGAATGACCACCAAGTACGATGTTTCTTCAATCACATCTTCCCTGGCATCGACAGAGCTTGCCTCGAATGTCGTCGTCGGCATGCGGTTGCCCAGCGCACAAGTCGTGCGATTCTGCGACTCCAAGCCTCTCCAGCTCATGACATCGCTCAAATCAGACGGCAGATGGCGTATTATGGCTTTTACAGGCGATCTTTCTATCCCAGAGAACCGCACAAGATTGAACACGGTATGTTTGTCGGTGCGGGGAGAAAATATTTGTTTTCACAAGCTAATATGTTGCACAGCTCGGAGAATATATTTCTTCTCCAGATGGACCTATTCGCACTTTTACACCACGCTCGCATAGTCTCGACAGTCTTATTGAAAATATCGTCATCGGCCACGGTAAACGATATGATGTCGAGCTCGAGCAAATCCCAGAGTGTTTCTACCCAATGACTGGCAAGAACCAAACGCGTGGTAAGCTATACCATAACAGCGTCAGCGATAACCTTGAATATGAACTAAACCGAAAATCATCAGATTTGCACAAGATCTACTACGATGACGAGAGCCACAACCAAGGGCACGGTCATGCATATGAAGTCCTCGGCATTGACCCGAAACAGGGGGCTTTAATAATTGTCCGCCCCGACCAATGTGAGTACCATCCACCTTATAAACAGCACAACGCAATGCAGAGTAACTAAACGTGATTCTAGACGTGTCTGCCGTGATGGATTTGAGCGACTATGCCGAGATTGGCAATTTCTTCAATGGATTTCTCCGGCGTCAAACGTAGGTTGGCAGTCCCTGGATGTGACGAGAATGTTTAAATAACATCAAGGTATAGAGAGAAAGGGAATAAATCTCAACCATCCCCTCTAGTTGAGAGCAGGCTTTAGAAAGAGAGTGATTGTGGAAGTACGCGGCCATGTAGAATCTACAGCCGTGGCGTGATGGCGGGGATTATTGTAATAATTCAAATAAGCATATGCATTATTGCGACTAAGTTTTCAGATAAGACAGGTATCTTTCAATCATGAAATTGAAAACATCTACTTCGTACACGTAGCAAATTGCCCGGAGATAGCTCTGATTAATTACCAGTTAAATAGGTCCCTAGGTGAACGTATCCGATCGGCGGAATACCACCACAGAAATGCAACCAGTAGTTGACAAAGATACAGTTGATAATTGAAAAAAGCTGCATTTGCGATGGTAACTATCTCCCCAAATCCGCTTAATCATCGGAACTTTCCCCATTGCATAATCACGCCAGTCGGCTTCGGAGGCTGCGATAGGAGGCCGAATGGATTCTATAAGGCTGACAAACACCGAGCGGAGCCATTCCGCGCATTAGAAACGTCGCGCCATTCGAATCAAATTCACCATCGCAGATGAGGTGATACAAAAAAAATATAGGTGATGACGTGTGCAATATTAGGAATCGGCCTGGGTTGGAAATGGTGTATATAAGTGTCGATGCAGCCCAGCCATGAGGTGTTCACTGAATACTGGGAGTTCACTACTATCCAACTCAACAACTCCTTTGCTCACTTCCAAATACTACACAATAATACTACACAATTATGGCTATCTCTAAAGTGGCAGTTGCCGGAGTAAGTTACGCTTGGATGGTTCTTTTCTACAGATTCTTGGAAATAGCTGACCAGAATAGGGTACCGGCAACCTCGGTCCAGCCATTGTCAACGCCCTGTTGACTGCGGGCTTTGAGGTCACCGTCCTCAGTCGATCCTCGTCACACAAACTGGATCCTCGCGTCAAAGTCCAGGAGGTTGACTACAACTCGCAAGAATCCCTCACCACAGCACTATCAAGCCAAGATGCGGTCGTCAACGCCCTCGGAGTCGGGGTGGTCGCTCGTGAAATCCACCTTCGCCTCGTGGAAGCTGCCCACGCCGCCAAGGTCAAGAGATTCATCCCATCGGAATTTGGCAGCGATACCGTACACCACTTGACTGCACAACTGCCCGTATTCGGTGACAAGGTTGCCGTCCTGGAAAGACTGAAGGAGATCTCAGCCCAGGATCAAGAATTCAGCTACACCGCAATTATCAACGGCCCTTTCTTCGACTGGGGTCTTGAGAAGCAATTTTTCCTCAACCTTGCTGGTCCAACGACACAAATCTACGATGGTGGCGACGTGCCAGTGAGCACCACAACTCTTCCCGGAATCGGCCGTGCTGTCGCTAGCGTTCTACAAAAGCCCGACGAAACCAAGAATCGCCCCGTCTACGTCGCAGAAACAGTCTTCACACAAAATAAACTATTGGAGTGGTCAGGCAAGGCCGATAGAATTGAGAAGATCCCTGTCACCACCGAGGAGTTGGAGCAGAAGGCCTATGAAGCGATCAAGCAGCCCACGCCTGACGGTGCCACATTCGCCCGCAACCTCATCTTGCGAGCTATCTTTGGAGGTAAATTCGGAGGTCATTTCTCAAAGACCGATAATGAGCTGCTTGGGGTGAAAGAACTGTCGGAGTCAGAGATTAAGGATTTGGTTAAGCAGTATGTTTAGTATGAGATCAATATGACTTCTACTTCTTATTTATTTTTCTACCAAAGAGTCTGTCTGTACCGTAGCAATAGAGTGAACCCCCCCTGTAGCCATTCTGTATTGCCTTTTTTTTTTTTCTGAAAAAATGAACTGTTCTTTTGCCGTGTGCATTGACACACGATGATCTTGTCATTTCGTTGGCTTGCCCAGCCTCGTAGCTCGTTCTCGTAATGAGACTACCATATCTCCTCAAGTTGGAGACTTAAATCAAATGACGCAAGTGGACAGTAAATTAGACAACAAGGTATACACTAGTACATAAGTAGTCAGGATCGTATCAGGAGTGAACAGAGCCATTAAGGTTATCAAGCGGGTCCAGTTAAGCAGGTCCTATGGGGTATCTTCCGCCTCTCGTTCAACATGTTTAAGGTAAATGTTCAATTTGGCTGGGGCGTCGAAGCTCCTGATTATGAAATATTAGTAGTAATTTTGGGACGCGCTGGTGTTACCTCAATTGCGACTATGGAACGTCCGTAATTGAATATCCCCATCGGGAACGGCCCGTTATTTAGGAAATTGGAGGCATCATTCGGCGGTCATAAAGATTTCCGTTTCTATCAAATTCTAGCTAACTTGGAATTTACCTTTCAGACCTCACGAGTACCATCAGCAAGAAGCTATTCACGTTATATTCGCATACTCCGCTTTCCGCCAGGGTTTTCACCATGGGATACGGCGGCAAGACCTTTCGAGTTGATCGATCTGGCAGCAGCTTTGATCTGCGTAGCTCAAAATATTCGAAATGCCAAGGTATCTTACGCGATATCCTCAGAGCTGAGCAGGATTTACGAGAGTTGGTTCAACTTGAGGAAACTTTACAGCACAGAGTTATAGCCTTTAAAAAGGCCTCATATATCGAACCGGACGCGACACAGATAGAAAAGATCGAAAAGCAGCTAGAGGAAACTCAAGCAAAATACGCAAGAAAAGCGCACGATCTATACGAATGCGAAATCTCAATTCCAATGGAGCTCAAAGATGCCTATGATAGCCTGAGGCATAATCCTAAATGGTTCATGCGCGAAGGAATGGTCAAGGATTGTTCTCAACGAGGCGGATGTTGCAGCCGGGTATGTGGATGCTGCGAGCGAAGACATCTGTCTAAGAAAGGCCAGGGTCACTGCACCTTTGAGTGCTGGTGCTGCTTCAGCCATCGAAAGGTCGAACTCACAGATGAAGACAAAGGATATATGAAAGAGAGTTCAAGGAAATTACTCAACTCTTTCAACTACCTTGAGCGTGTGGGAAATTGGCATTTTGATCAATTAAGATTTGGAGAGCTTTCGAAAACCTCTACCTCAAAGCCCCAAAAGTCGAAAGGAACCTTCGCACGGATTTTTGGATTAGGTTTCGTTGGTCGGGGAGGTTTATGAGAAGGTACCCCGAAGTCGCTGTCCGATTTTTGATGACGACGTTGATACCGATGGCTCATGCACTGTATTCAATACTTTAAACTAGACATCCATGCTATATGGTTCCTGGCTCAAAGTGTCGTTTACTTTGATGTTGATAGGGGGCTATTCATCCTATTCCGCTTGCTCCACCCTTCTCGAAGACTTTTGGCGTGAATGGCCTAGCTACTATGGCCTGGTCTCAGGGGAGACAGTGGGTTGGATCGGTAGCAAGGGTAATTCTGATCTCCCAGGTGCCATAGATGTCAACTTGACTTTGAGCGAGCCATTGCGGGCGGTTTCAATTTCTGATTCATGTCTCGGCGTCTCTATTTCCAGATACATGGGCGATCTCAATCTATTTTTGCACGTCTGGTAATAAGTTTTAGGACCTTCCTAGTGGGATGCCTAATCCCCTTTAGCCTAAAGGTAATCCTTACTGGTACTCATCCAAGTCGGAAGCCTGTTAGCTTCCCATGTAGGTAGCCATGTACCTGAGTCTCTAGAATAGTAACGTGTATATTTGAGTGACGGAAACTGTAACTATTGAACAAGTTCATTGAAGGGTGTACTCTAAGGCAGACTTTTATGAACCAATTTTTGATATCTGGGCCGGCCAATGCATGGCGCAGTCTGCGTCCAGTATAAATATTGCAGCAGATGCTGCTATAAAGATTCGTAAAATCATGGCAGATGGGAGACGACACTTGAATCTGATAGGATCGCCTTGGGGACAGGAGGAGTGGGTGTTGAATGTATTGAGCATTCGAATGGATCTATAGCCATTCATCCACCACTCGGAATGCCGTCCGAATGTTCGGGATAGGGGAAGCCTGACAACTTGTCACTTCATGAGTCCTGGGCCTGGGCCTGGACGTGGGCATCGACTTGGGCTTGGGCTTCGGCGGGGATAAGATGGGTCGGCCTAGGCTTGGCGTTCTTGCGGAACCACCGTTCATCATCGGGGTTGAATCCGCCTTTGCCGAAATATGCCCACTCCTCAGTCTCCATCATGTAGTCCTCTGGGATGAAAGGGGTGCCGTCGGCCTTCTCTCGCTCCAGCAGTTCGAAGAAGCGCTGGTAGTCAATGCGGGTGTGCCACTTGCCGTTTACCTTGAATCTGTCCGATGCGATCAGGATACAGCAACTGTGTGCATGCTCCGCAGCAATGCCGTATTGCAGACCTCGGCGCTCTAGCTCCGCGTTAAGCGCAACGCAGAAGGCGGCGACCTCTTCATAGAAAGGCACGTTCTTCATCGTCAGGCCGGCTCCGGCGCTGGTGCTGGTTCCGCAAAATGTGACACCCTTGATCTCGACCAGGCCCGGCAGAGCTTTCTCAACCAGGTTCGCGTATCCCTGCACTTCGTCATCAACGTTGAATCCATTGACCAAGGTAAGTCGGAAAACAGTGCGCTGGTAGCTTCGCTTTTCGCGGAGAATATCCATGCAGCGTTGGAATCGCTCCCAAAAGTCGCGGTGCAGGGGGCGATCGATCTTGCGCAGACTCTCGCGGTTGCTGGCGTCGATCGAGACGTAAAGCTGGGTGACACGGTACAGTGCCTCCAGCTGGTCGGGGTGCTGGGCATTGCAGACAAGGAAACTGGAGATGCGCTCATTGTGCAGCATTTCAAGGAAGCGGTTGATGTGGGGATAGAAGATGGGTTCACCGACAAGACTCAGGGCGCAGTGTCGGATGCGCATCGCCTCGGCAAAGCGCTCCGCACGAACACCAGGAACACCGCGCAGCATCTTAATCTTCTTATAATGGCCCTCCTTCACACCGTTGAAGATCAGCTCGGGTTCGTCCACCTTCCAACGCCATGTGGTTCCAACAGGATTTGTGCCGTGACGCCAGCAGAAAATGCACTTGTTACTGCAAGAGAGTGAAGGCGTGGCTTCCATACACAGGTGAGACTTGATACCGTAAAACGAGTATTTGTAGCATGAACCGCGGCCACGCAGAGCAGACTTGGTCCAGCGACAGATCTTCACACCGGAGTGCGAGCCAACAATAGAGTATCCTTGCTTGGTCAGAGCGGTGTAGGTCGGAGAGGTCTTGGGGACCATCTCTTTGGCGGTGTCTGTGATGGTGACGGCTTTTCCAACGGTGGTAAAGTCAACAGGGAGTGGCGCGGCGGAATCACCATTCATCTTGATATCTTCAAGATCGACCATGGTTGAGGACTTCTTCTTTCCAACTTGTGACTCGTCCTCGTCCTCCACATCTTCCTCGTCACTCTCCATCGCATCACCGCTGCCACGAACACCCTCGCCAAGTCCTCCGTACTTCAGAATGTCTCCAAAGATATCCAGCAGACCTTCGGTCCAGTCCTTCAGGGCATTTTCAGCATCGCTCTTGACATCACCCATACCCAATGGATACACACGCTTGCGACCAGTCAGTTTGGCCATCCAGCGATCGACTTCCTTGGCCTGCGAGCAGAATCCCTGCTCTTCGGTTGGCCATTCTTCCTTGTCTCCAAAACCGAAGACCGAGTAGCCCGCCAAGTTAGCAAGGGGGGGCCGTGTCGATTCGGAAGTCATTGTGGGTTTCATCCAGGTGACCCAAGAAGGTGCTGAGTACGGTGTCGATGTTATAGGTGGGGATCAGGATACAGTAAACGTAGCGGGTATCGGGGGAGGACGACTCCGGGACGGTGGTGAAGAAATCGTCAAAGTCGATGTACGAGATGTCATGGAGTTGCGGGGGAAGAATGCCTTGTTCGCGGTTCTCCGAGCCAGCCTGCTTTTCAGCGGCAATGCGTAGATCTTCCAGAAGAACATTGGCATATCGCTCGGTGGTGGTGGTCAATGAGGCGAAGAAGACGATAGGCTGGATGAAAGACACCGGCGGGCCATTGTCATTATTTTCGTCGGATGGACGGCGGCCGCCGATGGTCTTTGCTGGCTTCTTCTTCCCTTGCACGCGCTTAGGCCCCGATGCAGGCTTCGCCGACTTGGGCGCGGGCTTGACAATTTCCTTTGTGGCTGGGGTCGGAGGGGCAATCTGTTTTTCTGCGGGGGCATCGAGTTTCTGAGATTTCTCGGGCGATTGGCCGCGGGGCGAGACGGGAACTGAGGATGAGGTAGCGGTCTTGGATCGCGACTGGGATTGAGTGTAGACACGGAGGGTGATGAAGAAGACGGACACGACGACGAGGATGGGCAGGCGATAGGCATGCCAGACAGCCAAAAGGCCTGAAAAATGTTAGCGCGGGCGGTGGCAAGTAGAAGAGAGGGAAATAAAGAGCGGGAGTGTGTGTAACTCACTGTCAGTCATGGCTGGCGCACCAGTCATTATGTATACCTAGGTATGTGTTCAACTTGAAGCAAAGTTGAACAAACCGAGAGTGTTGAGACTGAAAAAAAGGACCTCGATGCAGAGAGTTGAGGTGGAAAAGAGTGCGGGAGGAAAAGGTGGAGCGGGGCGGAGTGGGCGGAGCGGAGCAATGAGCATCTCGTGATTACTCAAAGTATACAGAGTAATGTGTATACTGTAGTGTATACTATAGTATATAGCATATACTCATATAATTCTGCTAACTTAGAAGAGTACCTGAAAGAGTAGGGCAGTATACTAGTACTCTAGTAGTACTAGTAGTATGTGACTATAACTAGTAACAGATCTACGAGGATGGACAGACTCTTACTGGCACTTTATATACAGGAGTTGTACACACTATTATATTATTCCTTCAAGTTTATAAACTGAAATAGAGTCTAGTTGATGTTTACAATCATGTTTGTGGTCTATATTCAAGACAATACACATGCAATAGTAGTACTCGTACTTTCGCATCTAATGGACGTGGCCATCGGGGCTTCAGATATGACCAATACATCTGCAATGAGCATCCAATTCCGAGTCTGAAGCTCAATTGTACTCGTTCATTCAAGAACACTGACAAACTGGTTTCATTATAGTACTAGTCTTCTGCATCATGCTAATACTCTGCTGATCCTGATCCTAGTATACCAGCACGTGACCTGCGGTGGTATTCCAAGGTTGACTCGGACTCTTTACTCTTCGTCTTCGGAGAGTATTTGGTTGGGGGATTCCATGCATATATCCATGGACTGAGTCCCAGAGCTACTACTAACTGTCATTTCCCCTTCCTCTCCCCTTCACCTTAGCACTGTTTTATTTATCTATTTATCTCCGGCCATCCACTCTCACTTAAAAGTGGACCCTGCCATTCTTGGAGTCCCTCCGCATTTCCCCCCTTCAACTCTCACGCCATGCCAATCGACGAGAAAGACGAAGTGCAAGCGAAGACAACCCCCACCCTCTCCTCAGAGTCTGGTCCTTGGGTTGTCCCTCAGCATAAATCTTCTAGTCGCACTTGGCTGTTGTTTCTCCTCGCTCTGGTCGGAGCAGGATGGTTTCTTGGGCCCCGCTGTTCGCACCGGATGCTCCGCACGCCCGCCACCCTGCAAGATCGCGTGCATAACATCTTAACAAACACCCCGTTGATCGGTGAGTTTCACTTCCTCGACAACCTCTATTTTGACTAATCCCCATTCTAGATGGCCATGATGACTTCCCCATCTTGATCCGCGAGCGGTATCACAACCACATCTATGGCCCCAACTTCACCGAGTCCTTTATCCATGGGAATCTGTCCGGTCATGTCGATCTGCCTCGTCTAAGGCGTGGCTATGTTGGTGGCACTTTCTGGAGTGTCTTCGTTCCATGCCCCGCAGATGGCACGGACTTTTCCGATGAGAATTATGCACCGAGTCAGGAATCTCCCAGTGCACAAAACACAAACAACCCCATACTGACTGATTCCATGCAGGTGTCCGGCAAACCGTCGAACAGGTTGATCTCATGGCGCGCGTGCAAAAGGCCTTTCCCGAGATCTTCTCGAGGCCGCCCAATGGCACCACCGCTTTGCAGGCGTTCCAGGAAGGCAAGATCATCTCGCCGCTAGGTATTGAGGGCCTGCAATCCATTGGCAATTCGCTCGCCCACCTCCGCATGTTCTACGATATGGGTGTCTCCTACGCGACACTGACCCACAACTGCCACAACAAGTACGCCGATGCGGCCCTCGTCGAACTGCCGGGCGGCGGTATCAAGAAGGCGGACCCGATTTGGCATGGCGTGAGCCCGGCTGGTCAAGACCTTATCTACGAAATGAACCGTCTCAGGAATGATCATTGATCTGGCTCATGTCAGCGTGCAGACCATGCGCGATGTACTGGGTGCTGGCAAGTCTGAATGGCCTGGCAGTCGCGCTCCAGTGATCTTCAGCCACAGTTCAGCACACGCTCTGTGCCCGCATCCTCGTAATGTACCTGACGATGTGCTGGCGCTTGTTCAGAATACCAAGTCAATCGTCATGGTTAATTTTGCTCCGGACTTTATTTCTTGCACCGCTTCCGACAACGATAATGGTCTTCCCGATACAGATCTGGAACATGCGACCCTGGAGCGGGTGGCGGATCACATCATGCACATTGGAACCGTCGCTGGATTTGACTACGTCGGGCTAGGAAGTGACTTTGATGGTATTCCGACTACGCCGCAGGGGCTGGAGGATGTATCAAAGTTCCCGAACCTGATTGCCGAGCTGCTGCGGCGGGGCGTGAGTGATGAGGACGCAGGTAAGGTGGCCGGAGGCAACCTGCTGCGCGTGTGGCGGCAGGTTGATCAAGTTGCACTGGAAATGCAAGCCAGAGGGGACCACCCCGCCGAGGATTAATTTTTATATGCTAGTCACTATATTGATTGATTGAAAGCATCTACAACTTGAATATGAAATTGTTTCAGCTCAGCACTGAGCCTACCATCAATGTCATTGAATTTCCCATCATATCCCTTTTAGTATATACGTTATAAAGATTCCTTCGTAGACCCGGCTTGCTGTTTTCGAAACCAAGCAAAGGCCCGCACAAGATTCGGTCCATGATTCCAATTTGCAGCGAATGGCAGTTGAAATTTGCCTGTATTGGACTGCATCACTTCTCGCACCTCCTCTTCCAACGCCCAGTCAAAGGCCTGATGCTCGGTCGGTTCCAGGCGAACGGGGATTTCCTCATAGGGTCTTTTGGCCTCGTAGACATCGAGGATGAAGGAGTACTTTGCGATACGCAGCATGTCACCGTTTCGGCGTAGATGTTGCCAGCTGTCGACGGCCACGAGATCCACAATGCGCGACACATTGAGTCCAGTTTCTTCCAGGACCTCGCGCACCACGCCGTCTAGCAAAGTCTGGTCGATATCGGGCTCGCTGGCACCACCGGGGCCTTCCCAACAACCGCCCATTGTGTCAGTCAAGGCGCGCTGAATCAGCAGAATGCGCGGGCTGGAAGTGGAAGTGGCATTGGCATTGGCATTGGCATTGGTAGATGGGTGCTCGGCGAAGATGTACCCGCCAACACCGAAACTCTCGAATTCAGGTCGACTGGCGCTAAACTCGGCCAGGGGCACATTGAGGTATTCCAGATGTGGGGCAACCGTGTATGGAGATGCCATTGTTGGGGGATGTTTGTGTTTGTGTTTGTGTGATGAAGTGGGCGCGGAGGATTGATAAACAACTTTCAATCCCAGTGAGTCAGGTGGAATACGAGGCTGATGAGGCTGATGAGGCTCCAGCATTCATGTCATCCACGCTTCCCAGAATTCGGTATAGCCGGATTTTATAGTTTTGAAGTGGATATGATACTCTTTATCTATTGGTGTTTTTTGGCGAAAAAAAAAGGCAACAGGTTATAACTAACTTATGGTTACTATGTCTGACAGAGTGTCGATGTTATGGTCACCCCGTATTGATTTTACATATACTCAATCAGAAGAATTTGTATTCTTTTTCAGCCCGACAGACCTTGGATGGATAGGTAGCGTTAAACTAGTACATTCTACTATTAGTTAAACAGTATCTGTAGCAAAAGACTAGAGAGTTGGACAGATATTGGGGAGAGCATGGACTATAGATGTCCTCTAGGAATTGGTCTTGCAGTAAATGCTTCAAACAAGATGTCATTATTCTCGCTCATCAGTTGATCATTAGCAATATATCTATTTCATACTATTTTATACAATTTTTATCATTACAGGACTACCCTAGGACTGCCAGTGCTGTGCTGTGATACTTCGCTGTAACTCACCGCCTCGGGACAAGCAGAAAGCACCGCAAGTCACGGCGATGCACAACCATCAGACCACTCTTTCTGATCTTACACCAACACTTGTATCTTTCAACTGCTACTATTCCCAACATAACCATGACGCAGTCCGGCAAGGCCACAGCCGGCGTGCTGCAGATCCCAGCAACAGCCACACAGAAATCCGGAGCCACGAAGAAGACTCCCAAACCACCTGCCCCGCGGCTCAAGCTACTCATTCGTCGCCTGCCGCCAGGACTGACCCAGGTTGAGCTTGAAACCGCTCTAGGCGACGAATGGAAGACAGGTGCGGGCAAGGTCGACTGGCTTCAATATAAGCCCGGCAAGGTTTCGAAGGAGTAAGTCACCATGACCATGACTATCACGATGGATATACAACAAGAACTAACCAAAGCACCTCTTTCCTACAGCCCTGCCAAACCATCCCGTCCCTCCAGAGCATACATCCATCTCACCTCTAACGAACATGTCACCCCACTCTCGGATCGGGTGCGACAGACCTCATTCCAGGATGCCCGCCACACATCCAACGATCCGGTACTCCTGGGCCCGCCATCCCTCGAGTTTGCGCCGTACGCAAAAACCCCCAGCCACAGAATCCGCAAGGACGCCCGCCAGGGCACGATCGATCAAGATCCAGATTTCATCGCCTTCCTCGAAAGCCTCACCCAACCGATCGCCAAACCCGCCCCCGTGGACTCGAATGAGAACGAGGAGAAGAAAGCAGCAATCCTGACAACCCCTCTGGTTCAATATATCAAGGACAAAAAGGCCAGCAAGGCCAAGGAAAGCGCAAGCTCGAAGTCCAAGCACGGTCGCGGAGAGAAAGAGACCAAGCAAGAAAAGGTTCAAGCAAAGAAGCTCCTCCAACGACCCGACAAGGAAGCCGCCGCAACTACAACATCCGAGAAGAAGGGCAAGGGCGACAAGGCGGGCAAGGAATCCATCAAAGCGGCGAAGCAGGCTACAACTACGACGAAATCAGGAAAAGCAAGTGCTGCAAGCACACCCAAGGAATCTACAAATGCCACAGGACCCGAACGAAAGCGAGAACGAGGCAATGTCGCCGCAGCAGCTAAGATCTTGCAGCGGGATCTTGGACTCTCGTCTGCTCCTGGAACTGGGGGCCGACGGCGCGGAAAGGGTGGATCGACCGAGGCTGGCACGCCGAAGAATGAGAGCTCGCGCGATTCGTCCGTGCCTGGACCTGGACCTGCTGCAGAGGGAAGCAAGAAGGAAACGAATAAGTCAGGCAAAAACGCAGCCAAGGCCAAGGATGCCGCAAAGGACGCCGCAAAGGACGCCGAAGCTTCGTCCCGAGCATCGGAAGCCCAATCCCCTCCCTCCACCGCGAATGCCAATACCAGTACCAACAATGCGCCCGCGAAACAAGCCAAGGGCACCAAAGGAAAACCCGCCACCAACCCTACACCGAACGCAACACAGGCCTTCCTCAAACACGCCAATCCGTCGCAGGGTGTGACGGAGCCGCTGTTGGAAGAGGCATTCGGGGTCTTTGGATCGGTGACGAGGGTGGAGATTGATAAGAAGAAGGGATTCGGGTATGTGGATTTTGCGGAGCCGGAGGGACTACAGAAGGCGATGGCTGCTAGTCCGGTGACGGTGGGACAGAGCCAGGTGGTCGTGCTCGAGCGCAAGGCGAACCCCGGGGGGAGAGAAGTCACGAAAGGGGCGAGAGGGTGCGAATAAGAAGGATGCCAGTGGTGGAAAGGACGGAGGTGGAAAGGATGTCCCTGTAAAGGACGGTGCTGGTGCTGGTGTTGGTGCTAGTGCTGCTGCTAGTGGAGGAGGAGGGAATACAGGCTCGTCGCGCGGATCGCGCGGTGGACGAGGCAATCGCAACAAAGCAAAGGGCGATGGCAAAGGGGAGGGCAAGCGAGACGCGAAAGGAGAGAAAGGAGCAGAGAAGAGCGTGAAGCCAAGCGAGTAAGAGTAGAGGTAGATGAATCATGACATGAAATGAAATGATACCCGCATGCTAGTACCCGATATCAAAATGTCAAAATGCTGTACCTGAAGGAGTCACGTGCCGTGGGCGGAGCGGCAACCGCAAATTTTCATGGTTCCTGACAGGCTTCATCCAACTACAATGGACACACGACTACAATTGGGAATAAAGTCCCCGAAGGAAAAGGTTCTTGATAAGAAATTGATTCATTCTATGGACTAGGTATTGTTGTCGTAATTGCTGTTGGAAGAAGCATCTCTCACAGCTCCGAAGGAAATCTCCCACATCAAAGAGAAATCGATCAAAACCTTTCAGACCTCCTCGACACCCACCAGGACCAGCCGACCGAAGTCAGACACCGAGACCAGGTCAAGATCATCACCACTCCCTGGACATTAACACAGAACCGTGAGGAACGCGTAGCAGTCGAGGCGGAAGTAAAAAGGTTTCACTTTAGGGCATCGAGGACATGCAGTCATCAGCAAGGGTGGAGATTCTGTGGCTCTTATAAAGAGCTTAGAAGAGGACGTCTACTCTAAAGTGATTCTTTGAACTGTTGAGGTTGTTAGTAAATGGGATCCAGGAGAAGAGTATTCACATTGTGAACACTATGGGGGGGGGGTCACTAACGTAGAGTCGCTTAAAAAAAAGAAGAAGGTCCGGAGGGCAGCGGCCTCTTATACTCAGGTAGTCCTGGGCGGTGAGTCTGTCCTGTGTAAGCGAGATCGGCAATTGTTTGTTACTTTTGCACTTGTCAGCCATCTTCCACCAATCACAGAGCTTTCTTAGTCCACTGGCGAGCCCACCGCAGAAATTTTCTATCAGTCGCTCTCTGCTGATTGGTTAAAACATAGTCCTGACCATTTTCCTCCACTGCCTTTATTTACATTACTCACACCAATTCACTTTTGGCTACGAGTAAGCTAAGACTCGAGGGCACTCGGACATCGCCCGGCTTGCCGATATTCTCATATTCTGCCGGGTCGGGCTGCCTCGGCCAATGTGCGGGAGTCAGTAGACCTGGTTCAGTTAATATTCCAAGGTTGCAAATCGCACTTAAATACAAAATGTAGGATTTGGAGAAGGCAAAGCAGATTATATTTACTCAGAAAAAACATACAAGTAAAAAATATGTAAATTATAAAGCCGTGGAGTCAGACTCGGTGACTTCAAGTTCAAGTTGGACTCTTTGTGATGTCCACTCCCACTTTCACTCGCACTCGACAGAGCCCAGGGGAATATGTAAATATCAGCCCCAGGGCGCACATCCAGTCTATTATCCTTTTTTATTCCCCCATCTCGCAGCCATTCCAAAGAAGTCACTCCCAGAGGAAATCCAAAGGAAGCTTGAAAAGAGCGTCCAATCTTTAGTTACCCCTGCCAGCGCCTCAAAATAAAATTTTCAGTGATTTTGACGAGGCTTTCTTCAATCAACTCAACTTCATCTGGGGTGCCTGGAGGACCCTTTCCGATAGGAATGGTCATTGGCCCTGTGGTGGTAATATTGGCGGGTAGACCGTGCTGCCCACTGTGATCATCTTTATCGAACGTGATTAAACCACGACCCCAAATCACTGACTCAAAAGCCTGGTCTTGATTAGGTCGTCTGAACGCCTTGTACACTACCCAGCTGATGTGACTTTGGTTTTGTGGCGCATGTAAACAAATTACTGCGTTGATCTTCCCTTTAGAATACCGGATATAATCGTCTCCACGGCGTCTTAAATCTTCGACTGATTGCGAAATTCCAATCTCAAAGACGATATGTGGAAACAATGGCGTCCTTTTTTCACCTGCCATTGAATACAGGGCCAGGTCTGGCTCGACAGTGCACCCGTTTTCAAGTTTAAAATCGCCTCCGTTAAGAAGCATCCAGTCGTCATCTTTCATTCCGACCTTTGTCATTTGCTGTGTCAAATATTTGAAGATTAATCCTTGGGCAACAAAGAGAGCACGGATTGGCATCTTGAGGATGAGTTGTTGTTTATCTGGCGCATACTCAAATATTCGAATCTTTTCTCGCTCTATCATAACTTCGTGGCGACGTAGGAAGTCATGCTCGACTTTTGAAAATACCAATAAATCGAATCCGGCCTGCTCGGCGCAAAGCTTTTGGTCCCTTAAGACATTTAAAAAGTTTTCTAGTCCATTGTAGACAAAATGGATCGCCATGATATAGAACTTTAATTTCTTCACAAGTTGTTGGTAAAACATGCAAAGGAAAATCGCGAATTCCAATCTTGTTGGATTTGTGTACCCTTTACTCCACGATGATGTAAACTTGCGCTCATTACTAGGTGGTTTACATGACGGTGTAAGGGCGGTGACTTAGGCGGTTACAATCTATGCAGGAATCAGGTCAGAAAGCCGCCGACTAGATTTCCAAGGGATTTGGCGACTATTATGGACCAGGGCCAGAATCGTAACCCGGTCGTATTCGCGTGATACAAAAGCGCCACTCTTATTACCGAGGCCTATATACCGCTAAGACTCAGGGGCCATCTTGACCTACGGTTCGAAAAGGGAGTGGTATTAGAAACAGACTTAGAAACAAAGGAGATAATGAAGCATTATTTTTTAGACTATTAATCACGTCCTAGATTCTCTCATATTCGCAAGTGCAAATTATAAGATGTTGTAACTTTATTGTTGCTACGATTCCCACATGGCTACAAGCCCCGCCTGTACCCTTTCGGATCCCCGACTTTCCTCTATTATTGTCGCTCAACCAAGGACATATATAGGTCACAAGTCAAAAGACGAAATCCAATCAAGGGCTACGTGTAACTAAGGCCTGCTAATAAATTTAAACATTTACGGAAACTTGCAGTAATTTGGACCTGGCACATATGATCAAAATCCAGCCGCACTAGTCACTTTGAGAATCTACTATCTAGAAACCCAGGTCTCTATGGCGAAGATATTTCCATTCCCATCTGAGATAAAATCCCCTAGCTCTTCACAACCTCCGCCATGGGACGACAAGATAATCCATTAAGGATCCTGTTGCTCCCAACCACCACATCTTTGGCTATTGGACCGTGACGAGTAACGACGTTCCGTGGTATCATAGCAAAGACGGTCCAGGGGCTTCAATCCTTAATTCTTGCGCTCTGATGAGAACTCTTATCTGTCAGCGCCTGGATGAAGTTAATCTTCGCATTCGGGGCTTGGGAATTTATTTTATTATCGATACAGGCGTTACGGCTTTCAGCCGAAAGATGAGGTAAGGAGGGGCACTATAGCAGGCCCAGGCCTGAGGAGATATTACGTAGTATCACGTGACCTTTTCCTGCAGGAAAACAAGGTAGAAGCTTATAGATGACTCTTCTTCAAGATTATTGTAAACAGCATACAGGCCTAGCCCCAATTGAACAGTTGTCGCTACAGCCCTTCATATTAACTAGATTATAGATATACTGACAGTCTTCTCAGAAGATATTTAATAAGCTAAGGATATAGCTAATAAGATAAAAATTTATAGGATGCAGTCTGTAAAGCTATAGGAGTTATATAAGTAAATCAGAAACGGTATACTGATATAAGACACTAAGAGGATAAATTTACTATTAGTTAGTTAGTCTTTATTACTGTACGTATATAGAAGATAGGAAGACAAAGTTATAAACTCTCTAATCAGTAATATAGCCTATTTAAAATAATCAAAAAGGAAGATAATCCCTAGTGTCTATAATTATCAGATTTAATAAAGGTCTACCCTATCTTCTCTTCCGATAAACTATATACAGTAGCTCAGACTGAGATATTAAGGGGCTAAATCCCTAGTACAACACTGCTGATTATTATAAATAAAGAGGAAGCCTATAAGGTAGATAAGCTTAAGGACTCCTATCTTCATTATTAATACCTATAATATTAAGCATTATAGATTAGAAATAAGGATACTAATTAGTACCATGTAGATAACTTCAAGAATACACCGGAGAAGCTTAAGGTATTCTATAAGTAATATCTAGACAAACCAGGGCTATTATTATACTTGCTACTGTAGTTAAAAGCAACAGAGGATAATAAATTTGTCAAAGATAACGATATTAATAATAAGCCTGCCTACCCACCTATATACAATAATCGTCGTGGTATAAAGCATAGGGACACTTCTTCGGAAGGGGGGTAGTATAACGAACCGATGTTGTCAGAGTTATGTGCCTAATTATATAACCCATAACCGTCTGTTCCATCTGTACCATAACAATTACGAGGGCTTGCCTCTCCTTCCTTTCTTCAGCTTTATTACTCTTTACAATACTACATGAAATTTATTTCATCTCGAGTCCTTACACGTGCCATCTGTCTGATTTCTCAATTTTCAAAGTTCAAATACATATAATATTGAACAGAGAGCAAGTTACGGGTTTTAAAAGTACCCTAGGGATCAGCAAGCTTTACACCCCAGTACCTATTAAATGTATCGAGTTTCGCACGAAAACGTCTCTCAACTGCTTGATATGAGATATGCTGCCGTAGATCAGGTCGCCTTTCCAAATATTCAAGTGCTGCTCGCAGGCGATATAGACGGCTTGGAGGACAAGTCTCAGGTGACCTGTCCTGGGATTCAGCATCGATGATGTCAATCATCATATTTGTGGCCGTTTCTAGTGCGTCGTTGGATTTTTTGATTTGTGCTAACCACCAAGCATCGCCACTTTCTATTATGCGAGGCCTTTTCGCCAAAATATAGTCATGCAAAAGAAATAGACTCCTAGGTAGCTCTGATTAACACCAAACTTTCAATATTGGCCATTTATGGTATGAGCGTTAGAAGCACTTACCTGATCACGATTGCCACAGACCCGCAGAATATATTGTGGCTTGTGTGAAGTTGGCTCATAATACTCATGGCAAAGGATTGGAGTTTCTCATCAATTTCCACCAATCTAGTGAGCTGGGATTTTCTGTCTTCCACCCGCGTGATCTGATGAATTTGGTCCAGAATCCAAACTCCCTGTGCAGACCAAGCCTGCGGTCCAATATCCCCCCCGTGCCGGCGAGTCAATGGAAGCAGGTTTGAAATGAGAAGAATCTGGGAGATCCAGTTTATCTGGCTCCACTGGAAGGATAGAACTAGCGCATGGCATGGTGGCGGAGAATGGCAAAGTTTTGTTTGGTGGGGTCATGTCACAATAGCTCAATCTACAAGCAACCACCAAAGTTCAGTATCACTAGGCTGCATAAGAAAAGTGTTTTGGGGATTCGATGAAACTAACCGTTCATATATAATTATTGCCCACCATGTGTTGACTTCTTCTTTCCATACACGCCCCTTCCCAGGAGTCTTGATCCACCGAGGAAGATTTGCAGCATATCCCATATCCGCACAGCCAGAAAGTGATTGAAACGCTTTATCTGGCATTCCACGAGCATACTCATAAACCGCAATCACAGTTCCCGCCTGAATGAGCGTTATGGTTGAGGGATTTTGAGTAGTGACTTTATTGACTCGACTGAAAAGTAATTTTGTGGTGATGTAGAGAGATTCTTGATCGAGTCGTGCGGGCAAGCAACATGGTGTTCTCCTGTGGAATGTAATCAAACAAATAGCCAATAGCAGCATAGAAAACCCCATTGGAGGGATCGCGATTGGAAGGCTAGAAATTCCATCTTGAACTCGAGCGCAACTAATACCGGGAATAAATTGCGAGATTCCGCGGAAGAACTGCTCAACCATCTCTTCAAGGGGCCGGCCAGTGGCATGGATAATATGCCGTACCGATGTGTACATCAATTGATTCCCATACTCGGTCTCCCCTAATTGATACCGTGAGAGATAAATGGAGAGATCTCTGGGTACTAGTGCGTCCGTTGAGAGGGTAGAAGAAAGTAGTATATTCTGAGGGGTGAAAGCGACGTTATATTTCACGGTATCAGGATGATAATTTGGGTAATTCAAGTAAGATTTAAATTTGGCACTAGGTATGGCGCATCCGGGCTGATCAGCAGAAAGTGTAGGGCCGATTAGAAAGAGTCGGTTAGCCGTGGGTGCGGGCGCTAGTGCTCGAGGGATTTCAGCAACAGGATCACGCGTCCTATATCCACAGCAAATTCGGTCGGATTGGATGCAGCTGTTAATAAAGTGGTTTAGTCAGAGAACAAAATCTTTATGAATACCAATCACGCAGCATAGGGGGAAGAAAATATACCGCTGGCATGATGGCTTGCCTTCGTCACACTTCACTCGCCGTAATCTATAACTTTTTTAGATATAAGAAGCCCAGGGGCCATGAGCAGCAACTTACTTGCAAGTAATGCAGCCAGTTCGCACCTTGGGCTTAGAAGTGCGTCGGTTTTTATGAGTCGAAGGGGGTAATTCTTGGTCCTTTGGAGCCATGTTAAATTACACGCATGGGCGGAATTCGCCCACAGAAATTAGATGACAAAATGAGAATTCAAACAGACCATATTCTTGGGAAATAAAGTTAATAACCGACAGGTGAGGTTACAGATGGGTTGAAGTGCCGAGAGCGAGGTCATGCGTCGCCTTGTTTGTGGCGGGGGAGGGTTCCAACAGATTCTTACTAAGCAAATATCGATTCATCATCATCATTCCAAGGGAGTAGTTTAATTGGGGTTGCCTCACGTGATATCTACACCAACATTACTGAGGGCTTCTTCCCCTCCTACAACTCCCCTGCGAGGTGGTTGCTTGTCTCTATAGTTATCTCGTCATCTCTCACCCAGTCAAGTCTCGATTTGCTTCCCATTCGTTCTCTACGTCAACAGTACTAATGGGCCTTGACTACATCGCTCTTTACTATAACGTTCAGCCAGTCCAGCAGCGCTACGCCTGCCCTACTCGACCAAGCTTGGCCCCCGTCCTATATTTGGGAAACTATAGGTGCAACAAACCGTGCTAGTTGGCTAGGATAGATACAGAGAGATAGTGCTAGGCACCTTGAAATTAGATTTAGCGGAAACCGACTTTTACTGCAGAAGGCCTTGTATAGACCTGCAAGGTGACGATAACCTTAAGGATAACTGTAAGCCACCTCTTAAAGTCAAACTACTGATCGACATATTTCTGGGTGTCTCCGCCGCCCTTCTCATTTGTGTTTTTGAGAGGAAGTTGAAGACGACTGAACTTATACGCTTTGAGGAGAAGTCAGTCACCGAGCTAGATCAGGAGAATAGGGTCTTTAAGATAACCGAGTCAGGAGGTACAGTTGGCTTCAAGAAGACAGCAACATTGCTTAAAGACTAGGGCCCTAAACCTAAAATATAGATGAGCTGCTTCTTTATATATACAGCTGTTATAGGATATCTCTTCAGCGTAAAATATCTAAAGGTAGTTCCTAACCTTCTTATGTTTATGAGGCAGATCCTAAACTTTGCTTAAACTTATTAGTGGTCAGAAGCTGTACTGCCGCTTGCCCTTAACTTATATTAATATATCCTAGATAAGGGAGAGCTATTAACCGAGAATAACCCTGTTACAGCCCTATTTTATGAGAAATATATCTGTTGTAATCTTGCCATATCTGCGAGGACCCCTGTAAACCCTTCAGCCCGACCTCGCCAAATAAGATCTACTAAGTCTTCAAGTAATAAAACGAAGGTGAACGATAAGTTTAATATTACAAGATGTCTCTGGGAAGGACGTAGGAGACGCTATGAGTGTACAACATATGGTTTGAGCGAGTATGACGCCTCCTCTTGCTGCAAGAAGATATAGTAAGTAGACCTTACTGTTAGGAAACACATTACAGAAGCTAATATGAGCTGCAACACTGCACCACTCAGTCTGATATCCCAAGGCCAATCGCCTAGGCCAAATACCGCTACCCAATATCCCGTTTTTAACCCAGAGCTTCTAAAACTACAGCTCTCTCCGTCACCACTGTATACAAAAGGCTGGGGCAGCCTCCTGCGCCACTACCCAGGCGATCTCGGATATACCATCACGGGCTTCATATCGCTCGTACGATTTATGGTCTTGCGAAACACAAGGCCCATTCGGATCCCTCGGCGACTACGAGACTGTTGTAGTTCAGAGGTATGAAATGTGTGGTTATTCGGAGGGAAACACTAGTCTATATATATACAACGAGAAGAATAAGTTGATTGGAAATCAACTTGGTTCTTCGCATAGATATCTCGGGATTAATTCCGATGGTTCGGCTTGGCTCCTGATTTGCACCAGCCTCATATCACAACAGTATTTATTGTAGATGTGCGCGCGCAAACAGGCTTCTGCTCTTTGGTTTATGTCCATTAGTCTATTCTATCGTGTGAAGACTTGCGATGTCACGCTGCGCTCGGTGGCGGACACGAAGTGCGTGGGATGTACATTGGCTTAGACCTCCGCCATGAACCGCACCACGAGTGAGTACATGCGAACCGCGAACTGCACCGCGGTGCGGTTCTGTAGAGATTGAGGAGGTCCAACCGCCAAGGTGCAAAGAAATGCCGCCTCTCCTATTTAGATGGGTATCCAGTATTGGAGACCCAATGATGAGGCATGGTACGAGGCCAGTGAGTCCAATCGCTATCAACAAACCGAGCGTCAGGAAGGAGATGAGAAGGTCACATAAAGATTTACAGTACGTCATACCCTCATCGTAAACATACGCACTAATAGGGATTACATGATAATTTATGGCCCCGGATAACGTCATCATTCTTCATGATAGTTGAGCCAATGTAAAGATAATCACGTAGCATCACACAACACGAGTACTCACTCCAAGCGGCCTCTAGTAAAACGTTTGATAAGATTAGCATCACTGAAGAGACTTCTTCGTAAATTAAACCAATCACGGCTATGTGGGAAGGCCATCCCAGCCAAGTTTCCAAGCGGGGTCATCATGGGCACACCCTGACTGTGGAGCACGTTAGGCCTCCAAGTTTCTCCACAACTCGCTCTTCAGCGTTTCGCCGGTGCCGCGAGATTATGAATTCTGCGCATTCTACAATTTTCTACCATGACAAGGTGTAAATCGAAAAACGAATTGCTGGACCCTTCAAGAAACATGTGCCTATATGGAACAAATTGTTGCGACCTTTCCAACCCAACTGTTTATTTTTAGCAGATAGTTACAGCCACTCATATACGGGACCAGTCCCTCATACCAGTCATCGTCGAAGTCAAACTAGCACGAGCCTTTCGCCTCCTAGCTACATAGATAATCCATGGGAAGGGATTAAAGGGTGGATTGACAAATAGCGGTCCAAATTAGGAATATGGCTATTTATTCAAGCTATATTCGCCAATCAAAACATCAGCACATGTTGCTCCAGTCATATAAGCAGTGGCCTGGGTGTGATTGTTGGTTAAAACTGGTACCACACTCATATCAGCCACACGTAGGTTTTCCACCCCAAAAACGCAGAAGCGACTGTCGACAGCAGCATCACTGTCACCGTCTTTACCCATCTTCACGGTCCCCGTCATGTGCCAACTGGATGAGAGGTTGTCTTTCCAGAATTGAAGAATGTCCTCATCGGACTCGGATGCTGGTGCCATGATTGTGGAGACTGTATCCTTAGCGAAAGAATGGTACTTGGCAAGGTCCCACAAATGACGATAGACCTCAATACATGCTCGACGGTCGAATGGATGTTCGAGGAATTTGGGATTGAATGAAAGCGGCTCATCCGGGTCGGGCGACTGCAATCGCACCTCCCCAACAGATTGCTCGTTCATCAAAAAGACAGGCAAACAGATGTAACTGTAATCTTGGAAGAGCTGCGGAAAGGTGAAATGCACCGGGAAATGGCTAATAATCTCGTAATGAGGGATCGTCTCGCGATTCATAAAATCTTGGACAGGTTGAGGTAAATCCTTAAACTCCTCAGAGGATGTTATTCGGTCGGATTTGAGCCAGCCAATACCTAGTTGACAGCCATAACGTGTCCAAGGACCGGTACCGTCTATTTCCCACTGATTCATTGCAGCCTCCATGGCTACTTGGTCTTGGTAGAAATCATTGCGATCGTTGGTTTGGGGGTTGCGTACCACGACAAGGGGGGCAAAGAAGTGGTCGCGGAGTCCTTTGCCTACGGCTGGCAGATCATGATTAATTGCAATGTTGAACTTGCTTAGTTCTTCGGCTGGACCGATCCCAGAATGCATCAAGATCTTGGGGGTTTCAAGAGATCCTGCGGAGAGGATGACCTCTTTTTAGGCAAAATCTGCAAAGACTCATGAGTTCCTCTGGAAACTAGAATCACCAAAGCTTCGATACAACCCACATTTTTTGCCATTAGCTTCGGCTGCCACAACCCTATTTCTTTCCAATATAATGCGTTGAACTGGACTATCGGAGACGATTCTCAAATTATCCAACTCCTCAGATAACAAATCCGCAGCGGTTGATCGTATGCCCTCGGAAGCGGAATTGATACAAAGTCCGAATCCTAGCGGATTACCAGAGTTATGATCAAGATTCCGCTGAATTCCGGCTTCTTCGAAGGCATCCAGCACCATTGTCAAATCCGAGTCCCATTCTTTGGCATAACCGACGTGCAAGCCACCTTTATTGCCATGGTTTGTAGGTTCAGGCTGCCCATACTTCTGCTTTTCTGGTATATCAATTGTGCCAGCAAAAGTTTCCAATTTTCTGAACCGTGTCTGCATCTTGTCCCAAGAAAAGGTCTCATCGTCGACCTCAGCCGCCCATAGGTCATAGTCGTCTCGTGCCCCGACAGTGTAGACTCCAAAATTGATCGAAGAGCTGCCTCCGAGTCCCTTACCCCGCGAGTAATCGAGTCGACGACCGTTGCAGTGCTCCTGTGGGGTTGTCTGAGACCCCCAATTCATATTCTCCTCCATGTATGTCTTCCAGCGCTTTCCGTCTACCCGCAGAGATTTGTCCTCATTACGCCCGCCAGCTTCTAGGAGCAATACGGTCGGTTTCCTGGCTGAGCTCGCCAAAGACGCAGCCAGTGTACATCCAGCCGGGCCGCCTATGAATTTGGTAAGCGGTTGATAGATAGTGACTATGGGGAGTAAACATATACCACCGATGACTATGAAATCGTATGACCGCTCGTGGGCCATATTGGGCTAGCAATATTTCTGTTGTAGACAGTTGACTTTGAAAGAATGTGCTGATTAGAGTTGAAAGACTTCTCTTGTGCAAGTAGGCACTGGACGGAAGAAATATTAAGAGGCAGTCCAAACTCAGCCTTCCCCCTTCTTATGGCCTAGTCGCTTCAAAGTATGATCCCTTGCGGGAGCTAAAAGTGGCGCGGACGGGATTTGCGTAATGGTGAGTTGAGACTAACAGTCTCAATAATTAAATGACCCCGCGTCATCCCGAAAATGGGTGGCAAAAGCTTGCAAATTCGATGATCAAAAATCGAAAGTAGCAGCGATAACCCATCACATTCGTATGATTTTTTATTTTGTGTTTTTGTTTCCTTAACTGCTGCGCTCTGATGTGCGTTAATTTCATGAAATATCTGCCGCTTAGACGTCACACGGTTCATAGATCGTCCACCCACGTCGACTCGAAATCGGCTTGACTGATACATACATGATTATAGGCCCACTGCCAAGACTCTCGGTACAGAAAAGTAATTGGAGGGAATCATCAGGCTCTTCCCGATATAGCCCAGAGACAGGGCTATCATTCAAGGGAAGCAGCCTAATGAGTACATAAAAGTGTTATTGGTGATAAAATAAGAATTCGGGGTCAAATCGATCAAATTGATATTAAAGTGATGAATCATGATCGGTTCTAGACCTTGTTTGCCGGATGGCTTGCTCAAGCTCTTGAAATGTGGGTATCTACGAATCTGTACCTCCGTAAATGAGCTGTGGTCGATCATGGGAAATAACACGCAGACGAAAGTTACCAAATTGTAACCTCGAACATTCTCTGGTGTCTCAACTACATGCGGCAGCCCGGCCTGGAAAGTTACCGAAGCGACGGCTTTGATTTGAGCAGCAGGTCGGTGGCTGGTGACAGAGCTGATTGGGCGTAATTACGAGGCCTAGGCGACCTGCGGGGCCAACTAGCATTCTTTCGGGCGAAGTGAGCCAGAATTCCCAAATGCCATCTATACCAAATCCTCTCCGCTCAAAACTATGTCTTAATTCAACTCAAATTTCGGGATTCGAAATAAGTAAACACCCTGTTTTTATCACCGGGTCAACCGAATATATCGGATCGCAAGTTGTAGCGGCGACATTGAAAGCGGGCTATCGCGTGCGGCTAAGTATACGCATGATTGAACAGGAGTCTGCTCTCAGAAAGAGATATCCAGGGTTCAACACTGATATCGAAACGGTCGTGATTTCCGACCTAAGTAACGTTGACGATTTCCAGAAACCTCTTCGTGGAGTCGACTACATCTTTCATATTGCCTCACCTATGGCTGGTAAAGGCGTTGGTTTCCGCGACGGCTACGTCAACGCGGCTGTTGAGGGGACTTTGGCCGTTTTAAATGCTGCAATGATATTCAAAGGATCATTATTTCATCAATGCTATCATTGGTAGCTGAAATGACAATGCTTACCCCAGGAGCCGTCATTAAAGGTAAGCCTTCAATATAATCCCTAAACAACGGTGGATATCTAACTAGATGTAGAGAATACTGGCACGAATTTTGCAGTGAACCTCTCGATGACGGTGCCTGAAGGTTTTCCGGGCCATGCGGTAATGTACTCCGTTTCAAAGATTCTAGCCCACCAAGCTACCCGTGGCTTCGTCAAGAACCAAGCCCCTCACTTCAAGGTTATCACTTTCCACCCAACGTTCGTTAAGGGAAAGAGTATCATTTGGGAGACTGCCGAGGATAAAGCAGTGCTGAATGCGGTTTTTTAGGATCACTTAAGAGCGATAAACCCCAGTTCGGCAATGTCTGGGTGCATGTTCTCAATGTTGCTGCCGCTCACGTCAGAATATTGGAGAAAGATATCGAGAGTGGGACTGAAATTATTCTCTCGCATCTTGCCGTCTCATGGAAGGAATCGGTCAGTTTTGTGAAGGAAAATTATCCAGGGATTGAATGCAAGTTGCAGCCTCCTTTTGAGGATTATTGGACGGCGGAAACTACTACGGTTGATAAGGGTCTTGGTATCAAGTGGCGCTCACCATACAATAATCAAGGATCTTATCGATCAGCAGATACGTCTTGAAGGTAAGGAGAGTCCCGACAGAAGTATGAAGGCTTCTTGTCTATAACTCTCATTCATTCTCACAGAGCATGTTTCATGGGTACCCTGAGACACGAGAAGCACTCAATTGAAGTCGGCTTGACTGATACTGTAACTCAAAAACTGTAATTAAACCCCTGTGAATTGAGCATTGCGATTTGGGTTGTATGGTTTGAGTAGTATAGTTGGGGTTTTGCGAAACGAGCGGGCCAATTCTGCGAAATTGACGGATTTCGGAAGATAAGACACTGACCGAACCCCTTCACTCCCTTAGCAAGCATCCCTCGGCCTTCGTGGTTTCCAAATCGGATCCCAGCACCGGGAGGGTTCGAGACTACTCGTCAAACTGGCCAACAAGACCGCGTATCACATAATTAGGTTGTTCTCCTGTCGGCTATCATCGAGAGTCGCACAAGTGCAGTCTTCGTGATAAACAAGCTGCTGGGAATCGGGGTGGCGCTCCGGAGCTAACCCTTTAGACTCAGATTGGGATCTGTGGGTGGTATGTGCCGGTATATGGCAGTGGTGGCAGAGCTGCAGTCGACGTGATAAATCGCCTTTACAGAGCAGAAATTGAGTGAGATACATATGTCATCGAGGTATTCGGTCTGTACTGGTACTCAGTGTTTTTGACTACAATTTCTTCCTTATTTTGACAAGTAAATAGAGTCAAGCCCAGCCTGTTTGACATAGATAGAATAGTGCGTCTCGCCATCGTGCACTCCCCTTTACAAGATATGATAGCAAGTCTTGGTGAAAGCTAGTTGCTAATTGAAGCTTTGCTCTTACCATGGCTTTGTTCCGTGAGTTCCGCTTTTTACGGATATGGACGATTAGTCGGGTTGCCTAATCTTAGAGAAAGAATCGGAGAACTATCTCAAAGTTAAAAGATATTTACACTTGTTACCAAAGCTGGTCCGGCTTACATGACGTAAATGGAAGTGAGTGATGTAAATTCTAGATCGAAAAGAAGAAGAAGACAAGTTCATGTCGTACTGTCATCCATTAGGAACAGTTTCCACTATTATTATTAAGTTGGAAACCCGCAACTTAAATCTAGATCTAGTGATTATGGTTGATCCATTTTCAGTACATCACCAGACTATCCCGGGTATGTGTCCAAGAATGGATTTTGCAAGTATGATTAATGCCAACTACCTAGCGAAAACTGGCTGTTTGCGGATAAAGATAACGTTCAAAACTAGCTATAGTCACTTCTGCGAGCATATAAAAGCTCTGCAGGGATCCCTGAACTTATAGGTCTACATCGTTTACATAAAGTTGTAAATCCTTCACTTTGCAAAATGCCACAAGCTCAAGATGAATCAATGAAGGCTATTGTCTGGGAAGGCATGCCCTTCGAGGTGGCCTTGAAGAGCCAGGCAATTCCTCATATCACAAGTCCAAACGATATTGTTATTCGTATCACAACATCGGCAATCTGTGGATCAGATTTACACATGTATCGCGGTGTATTCGGCAGTAAAACGCCCCCTTGGATCTTGGGGCACGAAGGCCTCGGCACCATTGTGGAGGTAGGAGAGGGGGTCAAATCTCTAAAGGTCGGGGACCGGGTGCTGGCTCCCGGTGCGATTTACTGTGGATACTGTGAGAATTGCCATCGCGGCTACCTTACCTATTGCCTCACATTCAATCCGTCTACCATATTTGATTTTCCGGGATTTGGAGAAGATATTGGGCCAAACCTAGGTGGTGCTCAGGGTATGTATCATTATTCGGCGCCGTGTGGGTTAATTTTACCCCAGTAGATGCCCTATGCTTACAAGGTTGCCACAGCGGAGTATATTCGTGTTCCATTAGCGGACTCGTCATGTCTTAAGCTTCCTTCAACAACAGAGCATGACCTCGACTATATTATACTCAGCGACATTTTCCCAACAGCCTGGGACGCAGTTGACAACACAGGGTTCGAGGCGGGAGATACGGTTACAATCTTTGGCGCTGGTCCCGTCGGTTTGTTATCTGCTTACTCGGCTATACTACGTGGAGCATCTAGGGTCTATGCGGTTGACTATGTTCCTTCTCGACTAGAGAAAGCAGCCTCGATATATCGATTTCACCAAAGATGACCCCGTTGAGAAAATTTTAGAACGTGAACCGCAGGGTGTGCGCCGCAGTATTGACTGCGTTGGATTTGAGTGTGTGAACAGCAAGCTCGAGTCGGAAGAGAATCTCGTATTGAATAATTGTATCAAGGTTACGGAGGCAACCGGGGGGGATTGGGCTTTGTGGTGTATACCCTCCATCTCCGCGCCGAACAGCAGGGACACCTTTAGCTACTGATAAGCAAGGAGAGTTTCCCGTGCTTATAGGGCTTTTCTGGTTCAAAGGCCTATCAATTCGAGGTGGCGTGGCTGAGATACAAAGATTACAGCCTATGCTTCAAAGGCTCATCGAGAGTGGTAAAGCAAAGCCAAGTTTTGTTATTGACGAGGTTCTTGATAGTCTCGAGGAGGTACCCCTCGCGTATGAAAGGTTTTCAAGTCACAAGATTGGAAAACCGGTTATACAGTTAAATTCTTGATTTAACGGCATGGCTGTTTGATGGCAACTCAGTCTCTATACTGAGTGGTGTGTGCAAGGGTCAGAGAATTGGCCCCAAGACTTCAAAAAATATGGTTTAGGTGAGAAAAGATTAAAGTTTATTTTGCGCATACTTAATTGCTATAACAAAATTGTCAGAAACAGCAGAATATTTTACTTGGATTTAATGCAGATATTTATTTTATAATAGCAGACTGCGACAAAATATCTCTTTATCGAATGGGCTTTGCTGAAATGAGGCACAGTGCAGGACAGTAATATTTCTTATATGTAGGCTTTGCTTGGATCTACCACCCTGACCGCAAGCGATTTCTGCTGTGCAGCTAAGCCAGATTCTCAGTAAGCTCTAGGAATAATTAGTCGCTAAAATAATTAACTGGCAACTGGCTTTTTTTCAACGGGTTGCTGAAAGAAGTCACTGCAAGGACCTGCTCGAAATAGATAAAGAAAACGATGAGATATGGCAACCATTCATGTTTTTCAAAAATAGAAAAAAATATTTCCATGTTGAGTTTGGTTACTAAATACAGACGTTCCTTCAAATCGGCTCCGGTTTGCATTTTGATTTGAGGTGTCAAGGGTGTCACGGGATTCGAAGTATGCGATACCCCAGACTCTGAAGGCCGATTCATGGACGAATCCCCTTTGAGTCACCTGTATATCGATATCTACCCACCCTAATGTATTTAAGATCCTATAAGTATTCAGGATTCTTAATCTTCTTAAGAATCAGTCTATATACTAACTGTCTAATCCGTTCTCTACTATCCGATATCCTTGCCTAGTCACAGGTCTCTAGCCTGATAACTTAGTAACCATTACATGAAGTGTCTCTAGACCCCAGAGTCTAAGGTTTTTCTGAAACGTGAGTATTCCCGAGTTGATCCGGTATACCACAAAACATGCGGGGAATTGGGCGGCCGCTGAATCATCCAATCTCTAGTGGTAAAATACCGCCTCTCAGATAATATTTTTTCTTGAGACCACACAAGTCGCCACGGTCAGAATACCCCTGATGATCAAATACTTTTCAATTTTGACACAGCAAACTCGATCATATATAAATGAAAGCAAAGAATAAAGCTGAGGCACCAGCCAGAAGTGACAGCACTCTAGGGGATTCCCTGTTGCTCGATCTATTGCTCTTGCCAGTACCAAACCCAGCGGTCCTTACCCAAGTCGGGGTTGAGCTATCATTCTTAAGAAGATCTGAACGATAAGCGTCGTTCACCCCCAAAAGGTTACCTTGATCTTTGCTTCAATTTTTGTGTCGGCTCCATACAAGTTAGGAGAGCGAGCTGAAATGTATCCATCCAAAGTAAGGTTTGCGTTCCTGCTCCCAAACTGGATACTAAGACTAGGATCTGGGTAGGAAATGTTAGAGCCCATTTTCCTCCACCAGTAGTCAGAAATCAGGCCGCTAAGCCACACAACCTCACTAGAAGAATTGCAGGCGGTCATATTGAAAGCCAAGGATTTGGCTCCATCCAACAGGTCAAGTTTTTCATATTCACTAATTGTTGCCAAGTGATTGTAGGGCGCGCTGTCGGTTTTCTCAAGTGTGAGTTTGAAGTAGGACTTCGTTTCAATTTCCTCTGATGCGTAATATTCGAACACTGAACTGGGAAAGTATCAAGATTAAATGAGCATAGCGAAGAAAGTAAGTATCTCTCGAACTCTTCGCCGAAGTCAGCGCTGCCGAAGCATGAGCGCCTTAGATGTCAAATCAGGAGTACATGTGTATACAGGCCATGCTCTTTATGCACGATTTTCAACATATAAAACTTCGACACAATAAATTTTGCACAACTTAAATTCAACTTGATTTATTGAACTGCTTCCTAGCAATCATATAACTAGTACATGTCTTTGCTCCAAACTCTCTAACCACAATTCTCAATGCGAGACTCTTCGCATGAATGTCGCAAAACTCCCTTCTCTACCTCAAAATTGCCGCTATTTCGCCTCTCTGCCTGCGTAAGTTCCGGATGCTCAGCCTTAAGCTCAGCAAACTTTTTTTTCCGCGTCCCAGTTCCAAATGCTGTCGCTCGCAAAAACGAGATCCATTTCTTCCAATGTCCTCTGGTTTGACTCTGGATAAAGGGCCCATACAATGAGAATGCACAAGAAGTTAACCCCACCAAAGATATATAAGGTCTTTTCATTGAGTTTTTCAAAGATGGTCGGTAGAAGCAGCACCTATGGTCATACATGTCAGAGGGGTTCCATGCGCTCGTAACTAAGAAACTCACTGTCCAGCCATTTCCAATTGACCATCCAACCACCCCCCCATGCGTTACCACGAGCGCGGACTTGAAGGGGGAAAATCTCAGCCGGATATAACCAGGGAACCGTTAACCAGGTGGCACCAAAGATCATAGTGTAAAGGAAAACGAAGACTGTAGCTGCGGCACCGAGCCCTTGGCGAGAGCTGGGACTGGCTTCAATAGTAGCGCGGGCAAGGCCCCCTGCAATGAACATACATATCCCTTGCCCGACTGCACCCCAGTATAATGTCCAGCGTCGACCAATACGGTCCACCGTGAAAACGCATATCAATGTCGCAAACTAATTGGGTCAGCTATTTGTCTCCAGGGTCAGGTCCAGCGCGTACCATATATGTTATGTTGTTCAGACCCGTTACCCACAGACGGTCCTCGAGAGAGATTCCAGCTAGCTGGAAAATAGTAGGACCATATATGGTAATACCGGCAATACCAATCCACTCCTGTAGAATTTGCAGCCAAATGACCAGCTGCACGCGGCGACCTATGTGAAGCTTCCCCGAACCTATGCCAAAAAGCATGTGAAAATAACTTTGCTCTGTAGATGCGTCTTTTTCCATATTATTGATGTTCACAATGTCGTGGAATTCACATGCTGCCAGCCCACCATCTTCTCCTTCATCGCCACGCAGACGTTCTAGAATGTAACGCGCTTCTTCGTTACGGCCAACTTTAATGAGCCATCGAGGAGACTCGGGCATAAGCCAGATTACCACGGCAAGGACGATAAGGGGAACGATTTGGAAGGCGATAGGAAATCTCCAAATGAATGATGATTCTGGATCATAGTATTTGGAGGTGCCGCTAGGGGGCTTGTTAGACCTGTTAGGAAGAGGGGAAGGCGGTTATATTCACAATTCAAGCCAGTATGCAACGACAACTCCGAAGATGTTGAGGGTAAATTCCATAGCGATGAATTGGCCTCTAGATGTATGGCCCACTGTTTCAGCTACCCACACAGGGGTGATAGCGTTCAGTATACCAGTGCCAATGCCGTTGAAGACACGGGCTGCAACTATGATTAGTTGAAAAACAGAATTTTCGGACGGGATGAACGAACCACAGTACATCCAATTCGCATTTTGAGCAGAACACTGCAAACATGCGCCAACAACAGACCAGATGGTTCCCATTCCAATTGTGCTAATGCGACCATACTGGTCGCCCATCCAGCCACCTAGAAAGCAGCCACATAAAGTACCGGGCAGGTAGTAAACCGCAACCTCGCAATGTGTCAGTTGGAAATGCCCGGTTCATTACTCGGAGAATAATCAAAAGGATACGATGCTCTTACAATGCTCCCTTGAAGCAAAGGCTTCGTAACGATGACATTATTTTGCTGGGCGTCAAAATGCCCGAATCCCATCAACTCAGCGTAGTCGCGGTTAGTGTTTATACCACCCATTAAGCCTTGATCATAACCAAAGAAGAAGATTGATATTCCAGCAATTAGGCAAATTCCATTGATCAAGGACTCTTTGTAGAGCTTGTTGGTGAAGCTATACTTGAATAAGGGGCCGTCTTGAGCCATTGTGAGCATGCAGGCCTTAACAAACCCAGGCATAAAAGATATGGTTACAATGTCCCAAGAGAATAAACCAGGGTATAGGTTATATTTATCCCGAATGAAGTTGACGTTAAAGTTCCTGAAATGAACTTATAGTCACTTAAGTACGGTGGAAGGACCTAGCTCCCAGGCCGATGAAGTAAGACCTCATCTGGATTTTGTGGAGATACCATGCCATTACCCCACAAATCATGACAATAGGGGGAAAATGAAGTTTAATTTGATGTTTCCCCCCACATGACGGGAAACCGGCGGGTTCGGCGGATTCGGCGGATTCGGCGAGTCGCCGAATTCTCCGTGCGCCCAGCCGCTCTTGTGGCGAAAATCTTTCAGACTACTCTTCCCCGGGTTTTGCAACGCGACTCTACTCTTCGGACTGTGTTATTCATTGCAACGCGACTCTACCCTTTGGGCCGTGTTGTTCAACATTAAGCATCATGGCTAGCATGTCGCCTTTTTATTCGGCAAATAATCCAGAAGACCCATCCCCGCGTCCTAGAGGCGATAGTCTCGGAAAACAGCCCGCGAAGAGGCGCAAAGTGGATGGGGAACCCCATCTGTCCAAAGTACGTGCATCCTTTGCAAGCTAGTTCCTGGATGCTGGCAAGGAGTCTAACTATCTTTGGAAAATTAGCATCGCGAGCCAGCTTGTCAACTGTGTCGAACACGCAAAACTAAATGCGATAAAAAACGGCCTAGCTGTTCTCTCTGCGAGTTCAACGGTGCCACATGCGAATATCCAAATAAGATTGCTGATAATTCATCAATGTAAATACCGCCTGGTATTACCTGGCGTTGTGTGAGCTAACAATCAGATTTTAAAGACGAGGGACTGCTACTCAAAGTATACTGGATAAACTTGATCAGCTTCAAGATGATATTGATTGCTTGAAACACGCTGCTTATCAGGAAGGTAAGAAAAAATATTTACAACGCCAATGAACAGAAGAAACCCAAGACATTTAAAGGCATTTGCCAAAACAGCGATTGAGAACCCTTATCAAAACCTAGCTAATCCATAATTCTAACATACAGGTGACACTTCAAAATCAGGCCATCCTAGGACGCAATCGCCCCCCAGGATCCGCAATGCTCCTCCGACTTCACGTAACGCATCTCCGTTAGAAGCCTCACGAGGTTTTCTCCAGATTCCACCGCACTTGATGAGTGCAGACACTATCTTGGAATGGCCAATCTTTCAGGAGAAATACCCCCGTGACGCATTGATTGGAGAACTCTTCAAATCACAGGAGTCTCTTGATCCGCCTATGACTCCGCTCTCGGCAGAGGAGATGCCTGGCCTCTCACCTCTTGATAAACTCGTATCACATGAGGGACTTAGTCCCCTTGACGACGAGAAAATTCCACAGCTCATAGACGACTTTCTGCAATTTATCCACACGAAAAACCCGATTCTTGACATGGAGACCCTAGTTAATTCCGGCCGCAAGTGTGCCCGGGATGGTGTTGGCTGGGGTAGCCTCTCATGTCTCGTGCTTCTTGCATGCGCTCTTGGGAGTGTAGCGCATTCATTTGATACATCGATTAAGCAACAGACAGACTTGTCTCGAGCGGTTCTCAGCGGAGAAGTGTCGCGGCCGAACTCTATGCACACCCATAACGAAAAACTTCAGCAGGGCGAGTCTTATTTCCTTCTGGCTTGTCGTCGACTTGGCTTGGTGAGACCCTCAAAGTTAGGGGTACAATGCTATTTTCTCGCTGGAGGTTAGTCATATTGTTAGGGGATTATAGCTTTTATGCCACTAACCTGAATCCTTAAGTTTACCTTATGTACACTTTGCGACCTATATTGGCGTGGCAATATTTCTCTCAGGCCTCAACTCTCCTGCAGGTGCATCTCAAGACAATTTATGGCCTCGGGAAAAGCCCAAGTGAGTCTCTGGGTTTACCATCCGTTTATCCCCACGAAGATAGGCGGCAACTTGAACGGATCGAGCAAAGCTTGTACTGGTCATGCTTTAAGTCTGAGTGCGAGTTTCGTGTAGAACTCCCGTTTCCACAGTCTGAGCTCAGTCTAGGCGAATATCTCACCCTTTTCCCGTCTCCTCCATCTCCTGATCCTTATGATTGCGGGCCAAGAAAACATGCGAGACACAAATATAAGGAGGAAGAAAGCTGGTACTACTATCTCACAGAAATTGCACTACGCCGGATCGGCAACCGCATCATCAATTCTTTCTTCTGCGAGAATCGTTCATTTTGGCTTAACATCAAACCATTTCTTCGCATCGCGCAAGAGTTTGAAGTGCAGGTATCATCATGGTCTGCGCATCTCCCTCCCGCAATGCAGCATTTGGAAACCACCTCTGTCATTCGCGCTCCACATTTTAACTCTCAGGATGCAACTAGTGGCAGTCCTGTCTCTCGTGAGCTGAGTTGGGCAGTCGACAATCGGCTCCTTGAAATGCAAACTTGGCTCTACCAGCCATTTATTTATTACCTGATCCATGTTGGCGTCAGTCGCGTGACATCGTCGTTGGAACGTCATCCATATCACGGGTTGTCTACACGAGATCACTACATTCACAATGTACACTCATCTACCGAATCTCCGAGTTCCGACTCCTATCGCTTCGGCTCCAACATACAGCACGATGATGGCGAGTCTTCGTCGATGAACAATGAAGATCTAGCTCTACTCCGTTCGATGGTTACTTCGGGTATAGAATGCAATCTTAAAACAATCGATGTTCGATCTGTAGGCCATCGCCATCATGGCTTGTGGTTCGATCTCCGAAGTATCATGTGTGCATCTCTCACTCTTCTTGCTGTGGTTAAGAGCGGTAATGCTGCATGGATCCCAGGTGAAGCGGAGGCTCTTTGGGGACCGAAACCCTCTCATCTCGGAGCCAGCCCTTTTCCTGTGCCAATTATGGGCAGGATTTCGAAGGTTATAGATCAGTTCACATTTTGGTCAGCAGAGGCTCCACACCTGCTGCGCTATAGAGTTATCCTGGAAGAAGTTGTCAGAGATGTGAGAGGCTTTTAACCTAGTGAACTAATTTTAGTGTTTCGGTTTTTGGAATTTGAGATACTGCGCAAAATATGAAGGCTCCCATAGAAAAAGGAGAATGGGTCTTTCGACGTAGGCCCAAGCTAATTCTGGCCCGAGAAATGAACATCGCGCTAAGTGGAGTTCTCATAACATAATAATTTGCTTCAAATATGCTAGTTTCACCATGCTGTGGTAACGGGCTACTGTGGAGAGAACGGGGAAAGCGCCGAGATGGCCGAATTGTTTCCGAGGTTCTACTTCGCCTTTTGGGTATCGCAGGATGGGGCAGAATGGCGAAAATCCCGTACGTAGAAGAAACCTCGGAACATACTCTGGCTGGTACTTGAGTCGAATTCAGAATCGATGTTATTTAAGAGCAGACTTGTGAAGATCCCAAGTCTTTCAACTATTCTCAACTGAACAGAACCTTTCTTTTGACATATATTAGAGGGCGTAACTAGCACCTTGACTCCGCAATGCGAAAGTCCCAGGTATGTCGATCTCTTCCCTCATACTTGGTATGATTGCGACAACCAACATAACAATGACAGAACTTATCATTCGTCCTCAAGGACGTCCAAAAATTGGAGTTTGAAGATCGCCCGCTTCCTCAATTACAAGATCCGAACGATATTTTGGTCAGAGTGAAATTCACTGGAATCTGTGGTAGCGATGTAAATATACCTGCTCCCGATCAGAATCCAACCTACCACCAGCTAACTTTATCAGGTCCATTATTGGAAGTGTGGACAGATCGGCCCCTTCAAACTTGACCAGCCCATGGTTCTTGGGCATGAGTCCTCAGGAATCGTCGAGCACCTAGGCAGCAAGGTCACGACATTGAAGGTGGGTGACCGAGTCGCCATGGAGCCTGGAGAGCCATGCCGTCGTTGCAATAAGTGCAAGATTGGAAAATATAATCTCTGTCCGGCGATGGCTTTCGCGGCTACACCCCCTTACGACGGTACTCTTGCGAAATATTATCGTCTTCCAGAAGATTTCTGCTACAGGTTGCCGAACAGCATGAGTCTGGAGCAAGGCGCTCTTGTTGAGCCGCTAGGTGTTGCAGTGCATCTTGTCCGACAAGCAGATATATCGCCAGGTGCATCAGTGGTTGTTTTCGGTGCTGGACCGGTCGGCTTACTTTGCTGCGCGGTTGCAAAGATATTTGGTGCCGAGAAAGTGATTGCCGTCGATATTCAACTTAGCAGATTGGATTTTGCGCGAAAGTTCGAAGCAACTTCGACCTTCTTGCCAGAGAAGGTCTCTGCCTCAGAAAATGCTGAGCGTATGAGAATTGAAAATGGACTGGGCGATGGAGCAGACATTGTGATTGATGCTTCTGGTGCAGAAGCTTCGATCAACACTGGAATTCATGTTCTTCATCCGGGCGGTACCTATGTTCAAGGAGGCATGGGTCGCGACGAAGTCAATTTCCCCATCACACTTGTATGCATGAAGGAATTGAATATCAAGGGTAGCTTTCGGTATTCTAGTGGTGATTATCAGCTCGCTATCCAGCTTATATCCACAGGCAAAGTCAAGGCTGAGGACTTGATTACAGATATTGTGAAGTTTGAGGATGCTGAGCAAGCATTCGAACAAGCTAAGGCAGGCACCGGCTTGAAATTTCTCATTGCAGGGCCTGCGGAGTAAAATGATGAATGGATCATAAAATTGTTGATTTAGACTTGGAAATATCATATGTTTGTTATAGCACTGGGGATCTCTACGGGAAAGACTATCCGAACGGAACACAGTGAGGTCTATAGAAAACAACTGCTCAGGAGAGTAGGAATTTTGGCGCGATGAGGTATAAAATTTTCGGTTTCAATACAGTAATGTGTCCAGGTGTGTGCTTCGCCGAACGAATAACTAAAGCTTCACGTTCATTGCACATGCCGATGTTTCTGCCTTGAATCTCGAGCGGCTGAGGCGGGAAATAGCTTCTACTGTAAGTCAACTTTTCCCAAGGGTCCAATGACATTTGTCGATCGTCTTTATGTGGGGTAATTTGGGACTGTACCTGAATCTTCCACTTTTAGTACTCGGGGGAAACGGCGAAATCGCCGAAATCGCCCAAACATCGACCCCAGTACGCTTACGAGGCGGGTGAAAGCAACCTTGGTACACTATCTAACCCCAGCGCAGGTCACGCAATGAACCATAACTCCACTACAATAACCTTCTTGGGAATTGCGAAGCAGCCTTTGTCGAGCAGCCATTTAAAGGATACCCCGGCTCCAAGAGGATCTTACTGTCACATATATATCCGGTGATGTCTTGAGATTTTTCTCATCTTCTTGACCTCAGGTGTTTTTCTCCAGGTTCTTTGAGTAGCTTTCTCGCTTAAATTGACAATGATCCAAGCCAATAATGGCTACTATATCGGTATCGACGTCGGGACAGGCAGTGCGCGTGCCTGTCTCATCGACCACAGTGGCGAGATTGTTGACGTAGCCTCGGAGAACGTTGGACTTTGGCAACCGCAGCAAGAATACTACGTATGTCTCACCCATTACATACTTACGACCTTTCTCAAATTTCATGGCTATACCATGCTGTCTATCCTTGAAAACTTCAATTAATCTGTCCTTTGACTCAGGAACAATCAACCTCGGACATCTGGCGATGCATCTGCTCGGTAGTTCGCCGCACGCTGGACGACAAGAAGATTTCGCCGGAGCTTGTATATGGTATTGGATTTGACGCAACTTGTTCCTTATCACTATTCTCGTCCAAGACGAACGAGCCCGTCTCTGTCACTGGTCCTGAATTCACTAGTGATCGAAATGTTATTCTTTGGCTGGATCACCGCGCGACCAAGGAGACTGAAATAATAAATAACACTGGCCATAAGGTTTTACGCTACGTTGGAGGAAAGATGTCGCTGGAGATGGAGATACCCAAAATCCTTTGGCTGAAGAATAACATGCCGGAGGCTATGTTTTCTGACTGCAAGTTCTATGATCTTGTCGATGCTTTGACTCATATTGCGACCGGCGGGGAAGTTAGAGGTTTTTCCAGTATGGTTTGCAAGCAGGGATACCTACCTAAGGATGTTGAAGGTAGTGTTACAGGATGGCAAGAAGACTTCTTGCGGGCAATTGGATTGGAGGAAATATGCGATACTTCATTTGATTGCCTTGGGGGTATCAATGGCAAGGTAAGCATGTTGAACTGCCTATTAGTGAGGTAGTAATACTAAAAACAAGAATATAGGCTAACATTATATAAATAGAATGGTCGTCACCTTCATGCGGGTGAATTTGCAGGATTTCTCTGTGAGAAGGCTGCTAAAGAGCTCGGCCTCAGCGCCGGAACTGCGGTTGGAAGTGGTGTTATCGATGCATACGCGGGATGGATAGGCACTATCGGCGCCAAGGTCAATATTGACGAGTCAACACTCACGGGTTCGTCATCAGTTGAGAAAAAAGAAGTATTTTCGCGCTTGGCTGTCGTCGCTGGAACGTCAACATGCCACCTTGCTATGTCTCCTGGTCCAGTTTTTGTTCCCGGTGTCTGGGGCCCATATCGAGACACTATTTTCCCTGGCTACTGGATGGCTGAAGGTGGCCAGTCTGCCACTGGGCAGCTCCTCAAACATATACTTGAGATGCACCCAGCGTTCGAAGAGACCCGCACAAAGGCAGAGCGTATCGAGGTAAATATATTCGAACTTCTCAATACTCGACTTCGCAATCTAGCAGTGGAACGCAAGGTATCCTGCGTCGCAGATCTAGCACGACATTTCTTCTTCTATGGAGACTTGTTCGGAAACAGATCGCCGTTAGCAGACTCAAAAATGACAGGCTCGATAGTAGGTTTGTCGACCGACATATCTATCGACGGTCTCGCTATGCTTTACTACGGCACATTAGAGTTCATCGCATTGCAGACAAAACAGATCGTTGATACGATGAATGACTCAGGTCACCAAATCAAGTCTATCTTTATGTCGGGATCGCAGTGCCAAAATGAAATATTGGTTAGCTTGATTGCCACAGCTTGCAATATGCCTGTTGTTGTTCCGCGCTACGTCCATGCGGCGGTTTGCCATGGAGCCGCAATGTTAGGCGTTAAAGCGGCTAGTGCCGATGCTCAGGGTAAGACAGAAGACTTATGGGATGTGATCAATCGAATGAGTCAACCAGGAAAGGCCTTTTACCCTTCCAAGGTTCAGCATGAAAATGCGCTACTTGCAGCGAAATATAAGGTCTTTATTGATCAATGTCTACGACAACGGGAGTATCGGGCCATAGTGGACGGAGCAACCAAATAGTAGTTTTTCTCTATTACCATGCTCATCAAATGAAAGAAATATTGTTAAAGCTGCACTAAGTCACATCTTCTATAACCCCAAGTTTACCTTCTTCAAGCTTTCTGTTCATTCTTGATTCGATTGTCAAGCCACCTCAGGAGCAAATACGGCGCATGAGGTCTATACAGCTGTATTTAAAATTCGCGAAGTCCTGTCTCGTGGCCCATTCCCTCGTCCGTAAGAGCTGCTTTGGAGCTTCTTCGAAGTCTCCAAAAGCTATGGTCATTCATAAAGGTACTTCATACCAGTCGAATTCATAGCTGATTATAGAAATAACAAAAGTCCCCTGAGCCCCTAACCCTCAAGGTTTTCAAATATCCCCAAATATGTCTCTATCTAAAGGTTTTTCCTCCCCAGCTTCAGAAGTTATAATAAAATCTTATTTTTGATCAGGATGCCTACTGCACTATCCCATGTGCCTGTCGAGGGAACATCGCCCAATCTCCCTTGAATGCCTGGCACATTTTCCGATAGCGACGTGTCATGTGGCGTTAATGAGGATCCCATGACGGTGAGATGGGGATTGCTATCTTTGGAAGATGCTACGAATGAACTTACTATCTCGTTTTCTGGATCCAACTGTGAGGGGATTTTCCGGACCTGCAGCGCAGTTCAGGCTCTGTCTGCGTGATACAGGAGAAGACAGAGGAATATGTCTTTTCGTCAACTAATTTGATATAACAGGGCACCACGTTACGAAATTATTACAAATATCTTGGAAATTTAGCATTATTCCATTTAGTAAATCACGCTTTCTACAAAGCGTTATTATTTTTAGGATAGTCTCAAGTTAGACAACACGCCATCTTAAAAGCTCGAGGAGGAGAAATTGATACATAACTCCGAGTCTGTATGCAAACCATGACCAGATTCGCAGGACCAAAAATGAATATTTCCGGCTAAAAAATCAACTACCATGGACCCATACATTAAGATTGCTGTCAAATTTTTGTCTTCCCAAAAGTAATGTGCGCGATATGGTCGTTGTCCAAAATTGACCGAAATTGCACTTGCTCAGGGGGATCCCGATCACATGTAACGATCGAGATCACACCATGTTTCTTTTTTGAGCCTATCGTGCCTCGCAGCCTATTTTCAAGGCTTTACCTTCTAGTTTTCGTCTCTTCTTCACACTTCGTATCAATGCACTCGTTTCCTTTCGATCTGGCTTTTGACGTAGTCGGCTATATTATTGAATATCATCCTCAAATGCATGCTCGATGGGAGGCCACACGTAGCGACACTGCGCTGAATGACCATTCAAATCAAAGAATTAACCTTTTTCGTTCCACTGTTCCCACCAGTTTTGGGATAAAAAGCCTAGTATGTCAACTTTCTGAGAATACAATTTATCTGTTGAGTAACATTCACTGCTGGAGATAGCCTTCATAAACAGAATCTCCCGGATAGATGTAGCAAGGCTCAGGACCAGGATCCCTTTTCCGCATGATCTGCAGAGGTTGAACCCGTCCTTCCATGGACATCCATGATATTCCTATTTGTACGTGCCATGTAATCTTGCGTGACTTGGTCCTGCCATACCCGCAGCAAATTTTATTGGTCCTTGAACTTAACGTGGACCGACCAATAATTCATATGCGTTAATATGCCTTAACAGAGAGAAGGATATGCCCCATCAACCTGAGAACTTTGTTGTCTTGTCGCTTATCTAACTTCCTAATTGGGAAGCCCAATGAGATAACCGAAGCAATCGGCGCGGATATGACATATCTAATATTTATTTACAAGCACTCAATAACTACGCAGTTTTTGGCTTCGTTTTATGTTCCTACAGATTTTAGCACTCTAGAGCTACACAAAGTTTGAAGATGGAGCCCAAAGTGAGAATTGCCGGCCAAACCTTCGACTACATCGTTTGTGGAGGCGGAACATCAGGATGCGTGATTGCGGCAGAACTTGCCTCAATTCCTAATGTATCTGTGCTTCTTATAGAAGCAGGCAGAGACTCGGGCCTCGCCCCCGATGTTCTAGTTCCAGGCAAATACGTCAAGCAACTACAGGAAGACAAAGGGGGACTATGGGAGTTGGAAACGATACCGCAGCCGCAGTTGAACGCTAGGAAGCTTGTGTTTCTGCGAGGCAAGCAGCTTGGAGGAAGCTCGTGAGTTTCTCTTGATTGATGGAACATTGTGGTAAAGCTAAGACTTGAATCCAGGGCTGTCAACTACATGGCACTTGCGCGAGGCCCAGCAGCTGATTATGATGAATGGGCGAAAATTGTTGGCGAGACCGGATGGAGATGGGAGAATATTCTACCTTTGATGAGAGCGGTAGGTGTTATTCCGGGAGTGTGCTCTTGTAATGAGTTGACATATTGCGACAGCTTGAGGACTTTGACCCGAAGCTACCTGCAGACCTGAAAGAATTTGCTGCTCCACAATCTACTGATCATGGAACTTCAGGGTAGGAATGAATCCTCTTTCCTTTACGAAGATATGCTCACGCTTAAGATAGGCTTCTGAAAGTTGGGTTCGGCGACGAAATGGTTCCTGGCATTGAGACATTCATGAAAGCATGCTCTGAGAACGGAATCTCATTGTGTCCAGACATTAACTCGGGAAATCCAGTGGGCGTCGGACTGGCCCAGTTCAACGTTCGTGGTGGAGAGAGATGTTATGCTGCGAATGCTTTCCTAAGTGATTCGGTTCGGTCGTCGCTAAAGAATTTGACTATCGTGACAGAAACGGAGTGCGATCGAGTTCACTCCAAGGATGGAGTTGTAACTGGGGTTGACTTGTACCACAAATCAACGGGAGTAAATAGTAAGTTGCGAAACCCGCCGTGGAAAATCATGACTGATAGAAGATAGGCCATGTGTACTGCCGTGAGGAGGTCGTTCTCTGTGCTGGCACGTTTGGGTCTCCAAGGATTCTCATGCTGTCCGGTCTCGGACCCAGAGATACCTTGGAACGACTCAATATTCCGGTACAAGCTGAATTGCCAGGTGCGTCGACGATAGTTAGGAAGATCCAAAACGTTTGATGCGAGGTTGTTGACACTTTCTAGGATGTGGCCAGAACATGCTTGACCATTCAATTATCACCTGCGAATACAAGGTGAAAAACTCAATCCCAGCGCATAATCAACTGTTCCTCAACCCTGGCCTTCTCGCAGAAGCAGAAGCTCAATATTCGAAGGATAGGACTGGACCACTTTCCATGTATGGATCCAGTGGCACCTTGGCCTTCCCCAGGATTCAGCGCCTATTCGGATCGGAAGAATTCTCCAAGCTCACTTCCAAGGAGAAAGGTTTCTTGATGGAGCCTACAAGGCCTTCGGCTGAGATCTGGCTGGGATCAGGACCTTCCGTCTACCAGGATGATCGACCAGAACAGAGCTATGTGACGCATGAACTACTGCTGCAGAATAATCTTTCACAGGGAACGGTCATGATTCGGTCCAAAGATCCACGGGACAGCCTGATCGTTAACCCGAATTTCATGTCTCATCCGTTCGATCGACGAATTGCAATTGAAACCGTTCGCATGGCCCTGAAGATTGCTCGCACTGAAGCCTACCGGGGTACGATTGAGCGCATGGTTCATGGCCCGGATATTGAGTTTGAAACGGCGGATCTTGATGCGATTACTGACGAGGTGATGTTGAATTTTATTCGCAAAAATTTGGACCAAGGTTACCACAGCGTCTCTACCTGCCGCATGGGTAAAGCCAGCGACCCTGATTATGTAGTGGACTTCAGATTTCAAGTCAAGGGAATGAGCAACCTACGCGTGGCAGACCTGAGTGTTTGTCCTATTCTTACTTGGTAAGTCATTCAAGTCATATATTTGAGAGACTTCTGCTTACCGGAACTTGAATAGCAATCACACGCAGATCAATGCTTACTTGATTGGTCTTCGATGTGGAAGGGAGATGGTTCAGAGTCACAAAGCACGTACCCAGCTTGCGAAATTGTAGCCTTAATAGCTTCATCAACGTTGCGAAATAGTGCACAAAATTGCAATTAAATCATATCAATAGTACAGTTCCGCTTCCGCGTCCCAGCATCAAATCGATATACTTTGCCGGACGTTTACCCTTCCAAACGCCCTCTAGTAAAACAAGCGCGCTCTTCACGTTGCCAAATCCCCCAGAGCTCTGCATACACCTCGCTCGTTCCCGAACCCATTCCTGACGTTTAGCATCTTGCAACTCAAGACCAGCATGGAACAAGGGCCACAGTAACTGATCCGACCATCCGGAGGCCGGAGGTGTCGCCCTCGCATGATAGAGTACACTGCTGACCAGCCAATCCAGTTCAAACTCATCGATATCGCAAGAGAATAGCCGTAGTAAGTAGAGAATGATGGCAAAGCGATACGCTTCGGTCATGTGAAGCCAATTTTGACCTCTTTCACAATGAGCTGGTCGTTCCAATAATCGTTGCTTAATCTCGCTGACTTGAGTTAATGTCTCAACTGAAGAGTTATCGGGATCAAGTTGGTTTTTGTATAAGGTAACAATCTCGCAGACGATTTGAAATTGATCCGATGGACAGGGTATTGCATCGAAGCTCCACCTATCTCCGGACTCTCCAAGCAGGGTGATGATCTCTTGCGATGAAAACACGGAAGATCTGGAATGTGATGCAGCGGCCATCACATCCAGCCTGGAGGACAAATGACTGGTCAGTGTTGAGCGGCGATCCGAGTGTACTAAGACTTACCAAGCTAGGTATTGTTCTACAAAGCAGCCTATCGTCCGTTCTTGGCGTAGCTCAATAAGCCTTTTCGCCCCCCGGAAATGCGACTGCAAGTCTGATAGGCCCCCATGACAAAGATCACACAAGCAAAGCATGAGTATTGTGGCAAGTGTTCCTGGATGCTTTGCCCTTGTTGGAGAATAAAGATCCTCTTGTAGTCTTTTTATAGCCTTTCCCTTGAAGCGGAAAAACTCGTGCTCGAATTGATTTGTGGATAGTCGGACATTGAAGTGACATGCTGCCAAAGCAGCACATGCATATAGTAATGATGGAATTTCGATGGCGAGAGGTAAAATGTATTCGCGATAGGGATTTTGAGGAGATAAGTTGTCCACGCATAATTTGGGCACAACTTCGCTGATATCTGTGGTCAAGTTAGCAAGCCTGCGGATTCGTTGCAGTGTTGAGACTGACGATATTGCATAATAAATTTGAGTTCGTCTGGAATTCTCAGAATATCAAGAGTTGGACCCAGCATATGGTGGAAGTCCATATAGCCACCGAGCTCTTTGGAATGGGCTTGCGGAGGAGACTCTGCATCAGCGTCCTCCGGTTGATGTTCAATGAGAGGTTCGGAAAAGTCGTTTATGAAAGAGGCATCGTTGAACCAGTTCAAGGGATCAGACGGGGTGCCTACATCGGTAATCCCCATGAGCTGCGTGGGATTGAACAGGCCCTCGACATTCTCTGGGGTAACGGGCGGATCATCGTTGTTGGCGGGACTTTGAGGTGATTGCGGTAATGTGGGCGGAGGAGGACTTGAGGTAGTAGGTTGCTGAGCTCGTCGCAGTCGTCTGCGCTTATTCGTCCCTGGTACAGGGATACTTTTTGCCCACAAACTGACCTCGGCTTGCTAAACCTGGCCACTGTAGCAGGTAGCCCTCACACGTTTGGCCACTAGCCTCGCAGGTTTTACACGAAGGCATGCGCCGGTCGCATCCTCGTCCTCTGCGACGGCATGTCTTGCATGCCCTTCCAAAATATCGCTCGTTCGCCATGGGAAAAAATGAAAAGAAATCTAAGTCGCCGACATCGAGCGGAGGTGAACCGGAGTGGCGTCGCTGTTATCTCTCCCCGATTGCGGGGAAGCACCAACCCATGGGAACCCTAAGCCGCTGTCATCGCTATCGTTGGCAAGCTCGAAAGACCCAAAAGAATTATTTTCTCATTGTTCAAGTCTCTCGCGCTTTTATCAATGTCATTCGTATACTCGTGGAAGTGAGGATTAAAATTTTATCCCAGTCTATTACTTTAGTCACAGCATATACCGCCAACCTGACCCTAGCAAGGAATTTACATTGAAGCTCGGCATTTTGTATCAAAGTCAATTCGCAAGCCTGATTTGCCGCTTGTTTCCCCGCATGATCCGCAGGATAATTGAAAGTTTCAACCATGGGGAATCTCGATCCCTTTAGCAAAGAACTTGACACAATAAATCAACGAGGTTGATCGCCATGTGACATCTATGCTTTTTTTTTTTCAGTTGAGCTCATACTACGGGTAATGGTTTTATCTATGCGAGTAATTCATTCTGAAGTCTGTACGTAAAATGATAAGACGAACATTGTTATCCTAGCATCAATTCTGGAGAGCCATGTTGGCGCACGGACCGCTTTATAATCGCTTGTCCGTTTTAGGAAGGTCGTTGAGCTAACCAATCACAACCTCGGATCGATAAAGACCCTCATGGCGAACTGCCCTTCAATGGTTATAGAGACGAGCCTGTGTTGGTTTATTCATTCATATATATTTATTTATTTTCAGTTCCAAGTCTAAATTGCAACCCAACTCGAATCTGTATCATGGTGAAACGCGTGCTCGTTGGATATGGCATCGATGTCGATGCAGTTAGTGGCTGGTAAGGCTGAACTATTTTTGTTTTTCTATAAACAGGAGACTAATTAGAAATAGGGTCAACACTGAAGACGGCCATATACCTGACTTCACTGACATATCGCGTGGAATATTCGGTGCGACCGTAGGAATTGACCGACTTTTGAAACTTTGGGACAAACACGACATCAAAACCTCGTGGTTTATTCCAACTCATTCACTTGAGTCATTCCCGGGTCAGATGACAAAGATTCGCGACGCTGGGCATGAAATGTAAGATTTTTACATGCAAGATAAATTAAAGTGTCTTGGAGGGAATCCTGACTAACAGTATTTAGTGGTCTTCATGGATACACACACGAGAATGTGGATATGTTAACAGAAGAGCAAGAACGTGACGTGCTTGCTAAATCCATCGAAGCTGCAATAAAATTCACAGGAAAGCACCCAAAAGGATGGACGGCGCCATCTTGGAGAACTTCAAGCCGTACCATCGAGTTACTGGGAGAATTTGGTCTGGTATGAAAAATTCATGAACATATCCAAAAGTGAGATATCTAACCTCCCCACCAGGAATATGACCACTCTTTCATGCATCATGATTCCCAGCTTTACTATGTTCCCTACACCTCAGGCGAACTGGTTGCAACTGACCTCTCCAAACCTGCGGAGCAGTGGATGAAGCCAATGGGTAAACTCAAGCCAAGCAATATTGTTGAAGTACCTGCGAATTGGCATTTAGATGACTGGCCTCCTTTTCAACTCACTGATGGTCCATCACACGGCTATGTGGATCCAGAGGTCATCGAGAGACTTTGGAAAGCCCAATTCGATTTTCTGTACCAAGAGTACGATACCTTTGTTTTCCCGATATCAATCCATCCCCAGGTTAGCGGGAAGCCTCAGGTCATTATGCTTCATGAAAGACTCATCAATTACATCAATTCGCACGAAGGCGTGGAGTGGTGTACCTTTGAGCAGATGGTTGAGGAGTTCAAGGCGGGGAGAATTGGAGGGTTCGAAGTGGAGGGTGGAGTGGATTAATAAGGAGACTCGGACGTATATGTTGCGAATTATAATGAGCTCAAGAGATTTATAAATTGAAATGATCGATACCTGGGTTTCCACTGAAAAGCAAAAGTATTTTCCAAAAAAATTAAAATGAATTCAGCAACACAACTAGTACCTACGTCTCATGCTGAGCAAAGCTGGTCGCGAGAAGAAAGCGGCGGCCGCCAGTAAATTAATTGAAGCGACATAAGCTATAAGATTCCACGCCAAGCCCAACGGAATCTTCGTGCTTATGCTACGATGAAGTGAATCTACGATGAAGTGAGTCCAAGTGATGGGATTGGCTCTAGAATTGGGTAACTAGAATGTAGGCTGGATACTTGATCTCCAAGGCAAATCAAACCTCGCGGTTTCACAACCAGTTTGCATGACGAAAAAAGATAAATTGAACTATTGAATATTTCATAGGATACCGCCAACTCTCACTCACCTCATATACCTCAGCCCTCACTCCAAGAGATGGAACTTAAGTTCCAAACGATGCCCCTTTGGCCCCGCAAGATAACCGTCACTTGCTTCCATATCTCCGTGGTCGTGAATACTGGTAGTATAATTGGAATAAATGCTTGCGAAGAAATATTTTATCGCTGAAGTAAATTGTGAGCTCAGACTGGTACCATGAGTTGCTAGGTGACTCACAGTAATAGGCGAAATGAATCCCAAGACACATCCTTCCACCACTGCCGAACCCCCAGAACCATTTTCGCATAAGAGTCAACTGTTCTGGCGATGAATCAAGCCATCTCTCTGGTTTCCATGTCAAGGGTTCAGGGAATATATCTGGCATCCGGTGGAGAACAGATGCATAAGATTGCACAGTCGTTCCAGCCGGAATATTGTGGTAGCCTCCCAAGGTGCAAGGCCGCGGGACGACTCGGGGCTGACCACCAGGCACCGAGGGCCAAATTCGAAGGGTTTCCATTAGAACAGCGTGTAGGATTGGCAGCTTGTCGATATCCTGAGGGTTCGTGATGTCTTCAACTTCAACAGTTTTTCCGGGCACATGCCTCAAGGGCATATCAAGACCAAGCAGTTCTTCACGAAGCTTAGCCTGCCACTCTGGGTGTCGGCTCAACTCATAGAGCAAGTAGGTGGAGGTGTTGCCGCTGGTCTCGAATGCACCAGAATTCAAAGAAAACATGTCACTTGCCAGTGGAAGCCTCTTGGGGTACATTTTTGGCTTTGCGTGAACCTCACTCATCCCTTTCAGTGCAGGTTCGAATGCAACTGGTTGATCATCGACTGAAAGCTCCTTTCCACTGGCCAAGAGTTGTTGCGCTTGATCGCATTTCTCCAAATTCCAACTCTCAACACCTTCAAAAGCAGTCAGGACACTCTTGGGAATGAGATAGATCCCAATCTTCTGGAACATGGAAACCAGACGAGGGAAGTTGTATTGCCAAAATGTGTATTCAGCCACACCAAGGAACCCGTCAAAGTAGAATCTCCTTTCTTTTTCGTTTTCGACCAAATTACTGGCTATCGATCGGCCAAACTGCCACTGGACAAAAGTGTCTAGGAGGTACGCGTAGGTAAGATCCATGACTTCGATTGGCTTGTCTTCCACGGAGGCTTTATGTATAATGGGAAGAACACGATTGAATAAGATGTCTCGTGATGCGCCACGGGCAGTTTGGGAGGACATGACAGACGACTTTGTGAAGCAGCTCGACAGGGCTTTTTTATGCGCGGCATGGGTTTGATTGTCCTTGATGGTAAATAGATTGTCGGTACTATCCATGGAAATTAATTGAGGTCGCTCTCCGTGATTAGGCCAGTTGCTCTTACCCATAAACAGCAAATCCGTTGAAATAAAACTCTGGCTTCGGAAATCCTCCATGATAGATTCGCTTCAAACCATCCTCGTAACAGTTCACACTCACCAAGTTGGGGGCAAGACGAATGGCGGGGCCCTTGGCCATATGAAGTTCGTAGATGCGGTTGTTCTCTTGCTTCGTCCATTTCATCCAGAAAATCCAGATGGGACAGAAACTGCAACACCAGTGTGCATTCGGGATTTTTGAAAGAGGCGAGAAAAATGCGGGATATAAGAAAACCTTATAAACTGTTGCAGTAGCGCCGAGCAGAGCGATCGCGTAGTACAAATGAGGTTCCATCTTTTTGAAATGGCCCTTGCACTGAAGACTTGATTTGAAGGTGTCTCAACATTAGAGAAAGCTCTCAGGTGCTTTCAGTCTAACCTTTATAATTATGGCCTTGTTTGGCTTATTTTAGATATCTCAAAATGGAACGAATGAGCACCTTTGTAAAGGCCTCCATTTTTTCAGTCGCATTACGCAAGACGAAAATGCAACAACATGACTGGCAAACCAGCATGACACCCAATCAACCTCGGATCACATTATGACTATTTCCGGTAACTGGTAAGCATATCATAAAATTTTCCCCTCGCACATGGTGCAGAATAGACCTCATGGATCAGGGTTGGCAGCCTGGTTAGAAAAAAGATAAGCTCTCAAGTCCTCGTTCGACCAGCGCAGATCTTAGCCTCATACAGCAAATAAATGAGTCGACCCCACTCGGAAAGCGGAGACAGGGCCCGTATATGTCTATCAGAGAAGTGGCAATAAAACTGATACAATTATATTTCCAAAAGATTTCACGGAAACAGATCAGATCATGGTGTTCGAGGATAGAGAGTTTCATACATTACAATTGATTCCTAATAAATCACCTAGGCGATCACCCATGAGTCTCGAGGTCTTTTTTTGTAGGCCTAGAATCCATATCTCAGAGCCTGGATGCAAACATCCCCAGAGCAATTGTAGCGAAAGAAATCACCTGGGAAAGCGCCTATCCAAGGCTCTAGAACACTATGAAGCAACACGTCACTAATTGTCGAAATTTACATTCACCTCACTGCACTTAAAACTTGAAACGATTACTTTAAGAGTAAATTCGCTTGATGTTTCGGGACTATTTGGATTCTAGTTGAAATTGATAAAGTTTCAAGTTATTTAATCCCAACTATAATACTACACATCCCTCACCGGAACAGTTGCCCTGCTATCCTCTAGCATAACCTCAAGCCCCTGTATCTCCATTGTCTGTAAATTTTAGCCTTGTACCAGTAAAATGCAAACATGTAGAGAACAATGTGGTCTCAGGAAGGATTCAAGGGAGTCTTACCGGCCCGGAGAAAGTCTTTCTTTTACCTCCCCACCATGATATCAAGATCAAGAAAGAGATTCCAACTACAATAACACTAACATAATTCATATCGGCGACTGTGGTAGGAATGGATGTGGGGAAACAAAACATAATAGTAATGAAAAAAACCCAAAGGATTGAAAATGCGTTGCAAATTGGCCCAATGTGTTGGCCCAAGGCGAAGGAACGTTTTGGTAGGATGTGTTCCCGACCTCGTACCAAAAGAATGGCCTGAGGTAGAGCGTAAGTCAAGTTGAGCGACAAGATAGACATGGATATGAAGCTGTTGAAAGCCGTGGCGGATCCAATATAAATTAATCCGTAGATTATGACCACAGCAGCACAAGCCAATGTCGCGTTGATGGGGGCTTGATATGTAGGATGAATCCGAGCAAAAAGGCTCGAATATGGAAGTCCCCCATCACGAGCAAAGGCATATGCAAGTCGCCCAGTAGTCACAATACATGATACCAGGGCACCGAAGTAAACGAAGAGAATCCATACGGTGAGAAATGTGGCCACAGGTCTGCTTCGCGTAGCTTGTAGATAAATCGTATACACCGGAATCGACGAGGAAGCGACGGCGTCCGTATCTGTAATTGAAAAAAGAAACGCGATCGTCCAAGGGATGACCGTTATTATGCCAATGAGCATGGTTAGTCCCATGGCGCGAGGGACGTCACGGCTGGGGTTTGGAAGCTCCTATTTATATTTAGTAAGTAAAAAATAAATGACGGAGAATGCTGAGATGGGGAATGCATTACTTCTGCAATATGGCAAGCTCCATCAATAGCCAAGTATGCATACATGCATGTCCCAAGCCCGATTATGAAGGAGGTACCATCACCCCAGCCGCTTGAGTTTTCATAATCAATAAATACTGACTTTGCTGACTGTTTGTTTGACTGCATAGCCAAAACAGTAACAAGGCTAACGATGAATCCTAGAAAACTGCTGACGAACATCACCATCTCTCCTCGGGGGAGAGCGGTTGGCAAGAAACAGACAATCGCCGTTGAAGTCAAGACCAATAGCATGTAGATCATCCAAGTTTGCCAAGCCTCCACATCATAATTCGGGTGGTATATTCCGGCCAGGTTTCCAGCCATCTGAGCTGAATGTTTATATTTATGAGTATGCGTAACCATGTGTTTCATTTCAGATTTTAGTTCAACAAAAACTCACCACAGACCAGGGCAGTGGATGCACTCGTGAGGGCCCACGCCACTACACTCAGCCAGCCCATAACAAAGGCTACTATGGCACTGTACTTTGGAGGTGTTACCATGTACGCAAAATGATACTGACCGCCGCTGGAGGGATATGCCGAGGCGAGCTCTGCCAGACCCGCCGCTAGAAACAATGGTGTGTCAGAGTATCGTCGCCTTCAGAATCAGAAGTCTGTCCCTTACTAATAAAGCAACTCGCGATTGAAGCGGCAATCAGACCAAAAAACACGGTTGGGCTTCCCCCCAGAAGCAGCGGCGTAATGAAAGTGGCAGAATAACCGAGCCAGGAATTCGTCATGCTGAATCCAAACGCGAGAGTGGAAAAAAGGGAGAATTGCTTTGGAAGTTCATCAGGTTCGTAAACCAGAAGGTTCTCAATATTGTGGCCATCTTTGTTGCCGGTTTCAATTTGATCTGGCATCTTAGACATGGAATTGGATATGAAGTCTGACATTGTAATGATAAGTCAAGCCATCCGAGAATAAAACTATCGGGAAAATGGCGGGTAGAAAGAAGGCGAAAACAGAAAGGCTTCATTCAGTAAATATGCCATTGCTTTAAGCTCTATTTCTTATATACCAGGATAGTAGATCTTGAATTAAACAGACTGACTATCAAACCCCGCAAATTGCTGATTATAGGATTTCGCGGCTGCCAATGAGATTTTCACATTTTGTGCCTCAAAACCTTCCCGAGGGCAAATGATTCATAAACGTCGGGTCCATATCAATTTTGACCACTCCTGGGTGTTTCTCTAATCGCCAGAAAAGTTCTCACTTTAACTTGGCTTGAATTCGAGCCTAATATAGCATCTCATTCATATACCACATTGGGACTAGCTCATGATTACACATTTTTCCTCCCGTGGCCCAAGGTTGCCACGACCGAGCAGCAACATGGATTTTGTCGATGAAACCTAATATTGTCTTCTGCTCTGATTTGTCACATGGCCTGCTAGCCATAGCCCCAATCTCTCGATCAGGATACAGGAAATGATGTTCCGCTATCTATTGATATCATTTACCTACCTAAAAGGTCATGGAAATGTTTGAGATCCATTAGTGTTGAATTGGTGATCATAATTGATGATTTCATATATTTGAAAAGGCAAAGAATATTTAAGGACTGTGGTTATAATGAAAGGAGACTGATCACCAAGAATTTTCAAATATAACTTTTTTTTTTCTCCTTACCTCCCTCCATCATTTCCTCACGGGTACGATGCCGAACAGGTCAGTAGTCACTGGATCCGACTACCCGGGCTATGAACAGCTGGGAAATACTTTCAACATTTCAGCAGCCGTGTCAATTCCTGCCGATGCTCGCATTGTTGCCACCTCAGGCCAAATTGCCGATAATCATGAACCGATGTGGGGAACCCATGCCGAGCAATTCGAAAAATCAATGGTCAATATTGAGAGATCTTTGGCCTCAGCATCCCCTCATATAACCAATCCTAGAGAATTGTGGGGAGGGATATTTTATGTCACGTCATTTCACGTTGGCATTTTGACACGGGAAGAACAATTGCAAATTGCGGAAATTGCCAGGAAATATTTTGGAAACAACAAGCCTGCGTGGGCGGCAATTTGTGTGAATGCCCTCTTCCCACCAGAGGCGTTGGTAGAGATCCAGGTTCAGGCTGCTTATAGATACGGAAAATAAATAAAATGGGCGAAGGCAAGCTGTTGTTACTATCAGAGAACTGCTGAGGTGGATGGCGTGGCGGTGCTCACCCATTCTCTTCATAGGCTCAAGATTGGTCTTATACTAGGAACTCAAATTACCTTTAACTCTTTAGTATCGCTTGTATCTAGTTTTGGTTACTATTTTTCTTTGCTTCAGAACTTATGCTCAGGTGGTGTATACTTGGGGCTTCCCAAAAGCCCGCAACGGTCTCTTAATTTGATAGAGATGCGGAGATAGTTTTATTTAGGGTGGTATGGTGGTTAGTTCACCATAAGTGATTTTCATTGAAGCCGCCTTCTGTAAGCTACTAGTACAAAAAGACAATAGTGGAAGCCGCCTTTTGGTCCACAAGACTTTCCTATGAATTATTTAGATGAAACTAATGAAAGCCAATTCAATTATTTGCTTCCAGATGTAGGAATCTCACGATTCTTAAGCGCATAGGCCTAAAATTCTATTACAATATATGGGCAAAATTCAGGCTTATCATTAAAAATCCAATAATATCACTTCTTCGGGTTGGCAAGGCCTTCCCAGGTAGACAGTGGCAGTTCTTCCCCGAAGTTCCATGACAATGCTGAAAAGTGTAGCATCCATTCCCAAAGGACCTTCCTCGTAACGACATATAGAAAATGGGAAGCCATCATGGTCATCCAAAATATGTGTGATATCAGTTGCATCTGGTTCTCTATCCGTAGATGAGCCAAATTCCGAAGTTAGTTGCTGGATACGCTGCTGTCGTGGAGGCGAGTCTGCCAGCCAGCCAGCATCCACGGGACCATCGTGTTCCAACAGCAAGTGATTTGCGTGAACAATACGGTTTTCCTTATCCATACCAATAATTCTGATAGTCTCTGCGGTTGACTCCAGCCCGAAAGCCTTGCCTTTATCAGCAATGAGAATATGAGCTGACGCAGCTATTCCAATTTCTTGTAGCCACCGAGCAGCATCATCGGCTGATTGACTATCCAGTACTGATCGAAGCGCAAGATGAACTGGAAGACGCGACAAATCGTAACCCGGAACCTTAATGGCATTCAAGCATACACCAACGCCGAATTCATTAAGTCCAATTTTTCCGATTATACCAGCTTCGGTAATCATCTTGATTCGAGGTCCGTTGTCCCTGGTAATGTCCAAGATAACAAGGCTCTGCTTTTGCTCTTCCATCCACTATGCGAATGTAAGAAAGTGATTATAGTAATTTCAAGCCAAGCATAACTTACATCCCAGTTCTGGGCTAGAAAGGATTTGGTCTGGGTTTTCCAATACAAGCTCGTACACCCATCATTGAACATTCCGAACGCGATCTCGGTGCGAATGTTGAGTATCAAAATGTCGATAAATGGTAATCCAGAACCATTTGCAATACCTAAATTATTTTTTCTTGTCAGGAACGTAAGGTCCAAGAGCTGAATACAGAGTTGGTGCCATTCAACTCTAACTTACCCTGGATCTCATTGTAGTACTTCGGCAACTTCTGCTCAATTTCACCCTGCCAGCCATTGGCGATTTCGCGTACCGTATGCCATTCCATCTTGCAAGTATGCAGAAACATCTTCTGGTAAAATGAGACACTACGGCTAATCATTTCCTTTGCGCCCACTCCATGTGCCTGTCCAATCTATTGTTTTTCAGAATGAATTAATTGGGTGAACTCAGATTCAAGAATAGTAGCGAGAGAAAAATTACCTCGTACGGCGCTCCATCGCATTGAATTGTTTTCATCTTCGGGTAGTAGTTGCAATCCAATCCCTGGGCTGATTTCTTTTTTTGAAAAACTTTTTGACTGTTCAATCATCCAAGTAATAGACCTGTTATATATAAATATGGGCCCCGAATTAATTACCATTTGCAGAAATTTGTATTTTAGTGGGTAATAGGGCAGAATTCTTAGATGAGGCGAAATCTATAGTATTGACCTCGGGAATGACTATTTTTGGGTATTAGTTGATCACTCAATTCCTGTCCATTTTAGGAAGGTCGTTGAACGGGCCCGCGTATGAGAATATGACCGCTAAATCCTGACAGCGTAAGCTCAACATTACCTGGATTAGCATATTGTTTCTTCATTCTAGGTCGAATATGATGCTGCGAGAGACCCTTCACTGTCTTCAATATGTTAAATTCCTGTTCTGTGTCTGATTGATTGCTTCGCTTGAAGTCTCTGGAAATAGCAAGGAAGGGGATCAAGGAAAGCATTCAACGCCCAATTCTTTTCTTGATACTTGACAAAAACACAAAACTATGAAAGTGGTGATGATCCACGAATGCATAAAGATCTAGGAGGAAGCCAGACATCGCTGCCTGAGGCATACGGCCTTTGTCTGTATGGGAAAATACAGTGTACAGATGCAAAAACTGTGCGTGCGCACTTTCTAGCCTAGTGGCGTATTTTGTCCGTTTTGGTTCCACAGCCTTCACAATACTGCACGGTCGGTCCTTCCAAGGTTGTTGTCAATATAGGTGAAGGTGCACAGAACAAGATAATTGCATTCCATTTATATAATGAAAATATACTAAAAGAACCTGAATGGGAACCAATCCATCCATGCAGTGGATGGATCTTTTAGATAAGATTTCAAAAAGAAAATCGCATTGCGTCGATACCTATATCTGTCGTCGCTCCGAGTCACGACCTTGTCTCGGATCGGCTCAATTTGCGCCTGGTACGTGGAATCATTACAGAACTATTGTATCTTAAATTAAGAGTTATTGACCCAGGTCTCTGAAGTATTTCCGTTATCAAGACCTCTCATTATGCTGTCGAAGAAAGCCATTCCGACACCCTGGAATGCCCAGTCGTCCACCCCGGCAGTTAGGCCAGGATCCTGAGAGTTCTGCGGGAGGGCATCAGAAACTTTTCCTGGACATCGTGATGCGAGCTGTTCAGATGGGCCATTCATGTTATCGACAGAGTTGTAATTCGATTCAATGATTGACCTAGAAAAATCATTTCCGTCGGAGCGACCAGAACCAAAACCACCCACTGCAGTGTCTGAGCTGTCGGAGTTCTGCATACCAACCACCGGAGCTAAGGGCTGGCCATTACTTATAGGGGATTGTGCGTTGACTATTTCCTTGAAAACAATTTCATGACGAGCAATCCTGACAATGCCAAAGTAAGGTATTTGCACTTGAACAACGCCGCTGTCGTTTTTACTTGACTGCGACAGTGTATCTTCTTATGTCTGAACGCTGACACTCTCGGTACTGACGCCATCTGCTGTTTCGGAATCGATGGCCAGCAAGTCATACAATAAGCTCGCACTTTGGGCACTTAAAGTATCTCCGTTAACACGGCTGATCTGTTCTATATTCACCTGCGCCTGCTCGATCATGGCGCGATCACTAAGATATTGATACGCTAAGAGATTGTTGGTTTGTGGAAAACGGTGGCTGTCAAGATGCGCCAGAAGTAGCGTAATAGCGGCCATAAGTGCAAAAAGAATCAACTGTCCGACAGCAGAAAGTATTACTGCTGTAACCACGAAATATGAGAAATCGCGAGAGAATTTCTCTTGAGGCATTTACGCAGATTATTCTGGAATATTCGTGCTTTCGGTCCTGTGATGAACGAAGAATATAAGGAAGATGGAGCTGATTGAGCAAGTTGTAATGATACAACTGGTTGAATAGTCTTCCCATATCGAACAATAGAGCCTGTAGGTTATTGATGACACTGCCTAGGTTTGGCATAAGCCACCACTTGCTAGGCATGCTTCTTCCCGCTTTCTGTAGCTCCAGGTCGAGGCTTTGTGTCAGGGCAGATTCATTAGCGTATGGGTCAGACTCGTTGCGCTCCAATATTTGGGACGCGAGAGTACAGTGCATACTCTCAAGGCGACCCATAGGGATATCATCCATGAATACTGTGCCAGTGGCCATACTCTGATCAAAGGAGCCTTGCGTAAGGCCCAGCATAAGACACAAATTACGGTCAAGTGAGACAATTCGAAACCACATAAACTGCGGATAAGCGTTCGTTTTGTCGTCAAGAACCTTGTATTTTGCTCGACTTTCAATGAACATTTGTGCGATAACCATAGCCCTCCGGTTCGCTATCCAGCTTCGTCGGAGGCTTCCACTATTATGGTGGTACGTGCTTTCTATCATAACACACTCCAGCGCTTCAATAATGCCAAAAAACTCATCATTCGTCGTGACCAATTCAATAGCAGTTTCTGCTAATCGCTTTATCAGTGCGGGGAGTGGTTCCGGCAAACCGTTTCTTGCTTCAAGAATATCAGGGTGGAGATACTGCAGAAAAGTAGCAATGTAAAGCATATGTCTTGCGATCAGCACTGGATGTAAATTCGTACTAGGTATTTTAAGTAAACTGTCTGGAGACTTGAGGCTGTTTGATTCAAGAATATGATATAGAGTTTTCAGTATCTTATAAAAAAGTATAGCTTTCCTGTCACGGGCATTGCATATTATTTCCATAGCTTGGCACAAGGGCAAGAATCCGTATAATCTTCGGCATAGTTTTTTATGTTTCCTCTGCGATTTAAGCGGGCTATAATCCTGATAAAATAGTAGTAAGCAACAGTTTCATCAAGATCTCGAATTTAATAGGGAAAAAATATATATACATCTGAAGGCTTATATAAAGACAAGAAACGTAAAGGTTCCTGGTCTACTGAGGCTGTAGCGGTAGGGATCCTATAACTGCTACCGGGTATAGGAATTTCACCAGTTGTGGGCACTCCTAATCTCCTATGACTGTCTACTTTCTTGATTAGCTGCTCAACTAAAGCCTCAACCCTCGTATCCTGATCTTTATCTTTACCCCTTGTGTGTCAGCCTTTCCTCTCGATATTTCCTGCGTTCTCTCTTTTACCGATAAACTTAAACTCTTGGCTGACACATTTGGACCCTCGCTGCTGACAGCCTATACAGAGGGCTTAATTATAGCTTGGAAAGCTGGAGTCTGTATATACACATTTTATCTTGCGCTTTTTACACTATGAACAACTCTTTATCCCTTTACGGATCTTCTTCTGCTTTGCCTCTGATTCAGCACTGATCTTGTATTCTGTATCTATATCGATGGGAGCAAGTCTGTCCGTAAGCTAGTCACTTTTTTTTTGGCTACAGAGATAAAGGATGATAGAATGTTAACTGAGCAATTCCAAGGGTTATATTGGACCGCCGGCAGAGAATTCTCGGGGATTACGGGGATAGCTGACTCAGCGGATATTATTCGACCGCCGAATGTAACATACGGCGGACGAAAGCTCCTCTGCATTTTTACCATTATATCTTGGATTCAGTGTAAAATATAAAACGGATAATAATTTCTCCTCAAAAGATAGGACGGAGAAGCACCAGCTTCTTAGAAATAGCATCGGCCGCCGAAATATGCTACAGTGGGCCAGTGACTGTTTACTCAGTACCCGTTCCTCTGTCCGGCCAAATATCTTAAAGAAACTCCGCCGGGGAAGGCTTAAATTTGGCGGATATTTGTATTCTATGCTTTTTAAAATATAAAAAAGTTCTAATAAGGCTTATCTCTATGTAAGACTATTATTACTTACTTTATCTTATCCTATTATATAGCAAACATTATTCCTTTGAAACTATCGAGCAGATATATTCCATCACTATTAGCGAAAATAAGTTTAATACTTAAGATAAACAAGGAGCGGCAAAACACAGAATCTAATATACAGTCCTCAATAACTAATTATTCTTCTACAGCCGACTTAGAGTACGATAATTATAATGCTTCTTGTAATGGCCATACGATGGCAACATAAAGTGTGCCTTTGGGAGCTTACTTACGTTTCCCTTTGTTTTGCCATATATAATATAAGCGGAATGCTCTAATTTATTAGGCTGTATGTATCTTTATCTGAAGGTTATTCAAGCACAGTCATTACGTTGTATTACCTGTGCCAATAGATATCATTCAACCTCACTATTACAGTAACTTCTACTTTGATACGACGCGGATTTGAAGCTTTACTTCGACAAGAGCTAGGTACCGATGAATTTACGATAAAATTAAGTCTTATGCTATGAACTATAGTTATTAAAAAGGATCTAATCAGTCCAGATTATCCATTTGGTATTGGATGACTCTGAGGCGGTCTATAGAATGCAGCCGTCTGTCTAGAAAGCTGTAAATCCAGCTTCGCAAAAGGCTTCCAGACGGTTCTAAGTAAGCCTGGGAACTATAAATCTTTTGGAGTTTGGAATGGCTGATAACAAATTACGCAGTTGTTTTACTATATGCTGCTATACTAGCCGTTGTGCTAATTATCTACCTAAGAGAAATCTCTCTTAAATGATCCTGAAAACTACCGTTATACTGGATGGTAGATAAATATTTACGACTAATATGCTGTAAGATATTATAACGCTCAACCTAACCAGGGGCTGGTCTTGTTAGGGGTTGATGAGGATCGCAAAGATGGCATATATAGCCGAAGGTTTAGCTAAGGACTTGGGATAAAGCTAGGGGATAGAATAGACGGCCTAATTAGGAAGTTGTGACTTATACTGTGAGAAATAAGCTCTGCTTAAGCTTAGAAGTTTAAACTTCTCCTTCCCCTTCCCCTATATTTAATACGGCTTTAATCCAGACCTCTATCGGTTGAATTCCTTTGATTCTTAGTAGAGATAGTACTGATCGTTATATCCTAGGCATCTTGCGAAATAAAATAATCGTTAAATACTTTTAAATAGCTCCTACTAAATTCTATATGATTTTACTTTGTCAAAAAAAGAAGTCTCGTCGGCTAGATCAGTTATTAAGACTAGAACAACTGAGCACTGGTATTCTTTACCCCAATAAAGAAGAACAAATATACCTGTGCCTTCTCTAAACAATTACTATAATAAATTTGCCAATGTATTTTTGTAAGTATTGTAGGCTACCTTGCGGGTATCCTTTACCGTTATCTTTGGCTTAAAGCCTGGCCTTTGCTCTTCTACTGTAGCCTCTTATGGAGCTCTATTCTTATAATTATTCAGAGAATTAGTAGATATTTTCTGGCCTCAGAGGGTTCCTTGTATATTATATTTCAGGGGGTGTAGAGGGATGATTTTCTGAACTTAGGAATTGTGAATATTATTGAAATTGGTGAGGGGTTAAGAGAGTGCTTCGAGAATAAAAAGCGATAAAACTTTTCAAATTAAGTATAAATAGATTAAACGTTGATTCTGTAACTTAGGAAAACAATATAAGCTGAAATTATTTTTATATTCGATAGGTTTATTCTCTCAGCAAGTCGGTATTAGGAGAGCCCTTTCTGGTACTGGGAGCTCACTGATATTCGTACTGAAAACTAAAAAAATAGATCTGGAGAGTTAGAGAGCCAGAGACCTTTAAGCGATACCCTAAAATAGCCGCTCCTCAACAGTGGCCTTACTGCCCTTTTTGCCTTTAAGCTTCAAGATATTATAGAGCCGCTTATTATACTGGCGGTTTGCTTTCAGGCTTGGAAGTTCAACAGACTTTTCGTTAGAAAGTTTAAAGAGGCTGGAGTAGGAGTTCCTAATACTCTCGAAGAGATTATACGCTTGGTCTGTTACTGGCTCTGTTCTTATAGTGGATGCTCTTTTGCACTCAGTTAAATTATTATCAACGTTGTGCTTATGCATTGTTGTACTGTTATTTTGAGGAGAAAGTCTTCTGTATGTAGGGTTTCCTCTTATAGCCTATAATCTATTATTCGCCGTACGCTTTGAGACCAGGTTAAATAGTAATGTATCTTTTCCTAAGCCGCCTAATGGAAGTCCTCTATATAGAGGCTATCTCTAGAGTAATACAAGCTTTAGATCAGATAGCTTGGCAGAGGTATTATAGGCTAATCACTCTTCATTTTGCTGTCCGGCTAAAGTAGCCCGTACTGTATTCGCACGACTGAGGGTAATAATTCCTACCTAGGTTCTCAGTTTCTCGTTAAGCACTCACCTTTTTTAACCTAGGTTGCGCAACAGAAAAGCAGTGATCAGCTGTTTCCCTACCAGGCTAAGCCGATTGATTAGCGAGCCTGGCTATTTGGTAAGTAGCTAAAATACAGTAAGTAGTACGGTAGGTACGGCCCGGGCAAGAATAGGGTAAGCGCTGCTTTAGCGTCGTACGACTTAGGTAATTAGGGTAAGTGTGTGATAGATAGGGTAAGAATAGGGTAAGAAAGGGGTAAGAGCAGGTGAGTATGACGCTCTGTCGCCTGAACATTGTACGGGCCCTTTTAGCTGTATCAATATAAGCTATAATTAGGCTAACCTGGTCTCTCTGAAACGCTCGGTATCTTGGTATTGGTATATAGCCACTAAGATTAAGAATAGATAAGTATTTCCTTCGCTGCTATAAACCACCAGTGCAAGGACGTTCCTTCTTACAGTAGCGCCTAGTATTGCCTTCTATATCGGAAATATAGAGATACTCTTTCAAACCCTAATTATATAATTACCTAAATCTAGATATAGTTACTCCTGTATTTTAGATTATGTTTTGGTTTTAAACCGTAAGATTAAGACAGACGACAGCTGTAATTTTATATATTATTACTGATCTAAAAATAACTATACCCGCCATATCCTTGTCTTAACTCAAAATATCCTAACCCAGGTAAGAATTAACCTATACAGTTATAAAATAACGCTAAGCCTAAGTCCCTAGCAGTATAAGATAATTATGTACAAAATAAGCAGCAAAAGCAGACCGACTATATTACAAATGGCTGAATTAGCGAAGTACTGTAAGTATTATATTACTAATATATATAAGAACATACGGTTGTTCAGCAGCCTATTTCTCCCACAATTTCCCCTAGCCCGCTACTAAGTATATTATCCTTTATTGCTAATATTATTCAATATTTATTGTCTATAAAGAGAAAATTATAGGTTGAGTCTAGTTCAGAGGATATATTAATTAATGTAGTGGGGGAATCGCTCTGGTGATATCAGGTGACGTTGTAGGCCTGAGGCCTTACATTCATGCAGTATATAAGCCCTCGATGATAGTTAGCTTACACAACACCTTTCGGGTCACCAATGTTATTTGCGTTATTTCGGATTGCTAGTATTCGAGCAAGGGCTCGAATACTCTGAATGCTGTTTTCTCGATAGCGTCACGCTTTGCCTACTACTACTACTCTCTCCTGCACTCTGCGAGTGTGGTGGTTTTGTTCTCTTGCAATCGACCCGTCTGCTTGACAGACTGCCATTGAGCGTTCCCATCTTACATTAATTAGTATGATTTTGCTACTTTTTCAAATATAGAAAAAGTATAAGCTATCTTCTCTAAGCCGGCCTTAATCAAACTTATTATATTTAAATTAAATTAATTTATCAGTCTAATTAGAGGTACATACTTTTACATATATAAACGATAGATAGCTATTAGGACTTCGGACAGTATAGAATCCGATTATAGCCGGAAATCTCTAGATTATATATCAGCTAGAACTTATATAGTTAAGACTTATATAGCCTAACCTATTTATAGGGAGCAGTTAGGTATTAAAGCTACTACTACTTTAAGACAAAAGGGAGGCTTCCCTCCTAGCTTACGTTAAAGCTCTTTTAGATCAACTGGCCTGGGCCAGTAAATATTTACGTTAAAGTTTGAAACCTGTTTTACGCCTATTAAGGGTTTTAAGAGCTAGGCTAACCCGTCAATATTATAGTACCAGAACACCCAATACGTTCCTCTAGTTAAAGAGATTTGGAGATTTTGAAGACCCTCTGTTTTTAAAAGAATACTATATACTGCTTTCTAATACCACAGTATATCTATAGGCTATTTTAAACTACCGTATCTATTATTAAATAATCGATGAATTACCTCGGTATTAAGATAGAGAGAAGAGATAGAATCCAAACAATATGGCACTATCACCTTTTCTACAGCCCTGATCGTTTTTGTCAATCTGATATCTAAAGTACTTTCTGTTTAGAGTAGGTCTATAGATTTAGAATACCTATATAGCTGTCAGAGAGTAGAAGTAGTAGCATAAAGGAATAATAAAGTAACTGACATTTTCCTATAAGATTGTAAGAGCCTGAAAAACCCTCTTTAGCGAGAATAAGAAGGATCTGAGTGTTCGATCGAGTAACCGCTCTAGTTGGTAGGTTCCCAGCAGTTGTACTGCCACCCCTGGCAGAAAAAATCCGATTCACTATAAATAATCCCACACAGCCGGTGGCTTATTATACCTATATAAAGATTAGCTCTATAAGAAGGTATAATAGGTCGTTCAAATACAAAGTAATGCCATTCAGGCTTACACATACGCCTGCTACCTTTCAACGCTTTATTAACAATACGTTGGGAGAGTATCTCGATGATTTCTACACCACCTACGTTGACGATATCCTGATCTACAGTAATACGATCAAGGAGCACATTAAACACATAAATCTGGTACTACAGCGCCTGATCGATACAGGTCTACAGGCATCCCTGAGAGAAGTACGAATTCCATGTCACCCGCACAAAGTTCCTAGGCTTCTTCATCAGCACTGATGGCCTAGAGGTTAACCCCCAGAAGATTAAAGCTATTCAGAACTGGCAACAACCGACGACAGTAAAGGGTATACAGTCGTTCCTTGGCTTTGGCAACTTCTATCACCGCTTTATTACAAATTATGGCCGTATTGCCAAACCCCTATATCTCCTGACGAGGAAAGAGGTCCCTTTCGAATAGACCGCAGATTGCCAGACTACATTTGATAAAATCAAGCTTCGATTAACGAACGCCCCCGTCCTACGACATTACGATCCTGAGCTAGAGACAAAGGTCAAAACTGACGCCTCTGAAGGTTGTACCGGTACAGTCCTCTCGCAGTACACCTCCCCTGATGCCTTATGGCGCCCAGTCGCTTATTATTCCAAGTCAATAGACCCTGCAGAACGAAACTATAGTATACCTAATCAAGAATTCCTCGCTATCGTACACATATTAACCGAATGGCGTCCTAAATTAGAAGGGTTACAACGAGAAGACTGCTTCTATATCTACACCGATCATCATACCTTACAGTACTTCATAACAAAGAAGACACTCAGCCCCTGTCGAGCCCGACAGGCAGAATTTATCTCATACTTCCATTTCATCATTTAATATCGGCCTAGAAGCACCAATACAATTACAGATATCCTGCCTCACAAGGAGAAGCTCGACAAGCAAACTAAGCAGCCCCCGATATTTCCCCCCAAAATAGTAGAACAACCCACAGACGGAGCCGGATCAACAGTTAATCCAGCAGTTCAGATAATAGTCACGCTAGTTAACACCCTCTCAGCTATCCCAGAGACCATCATAGCACATGTTCTGCTTGCCAATCAGACGCACCCGTCATTTAATAAATATCGAGAGCAAACCTCTGATAAGAACAAATCCCAATAGACGATCAAGGATAATCAATTACTATTCAAAGGTCGCCTAGCAGTTCCTGATGATAGTGATCTCCAGGCCCGCCTGCTCGATGAGATTCATCGACAACCGAGCACATCACACCCAGGACACAGCAAAATATTAAAACTCGTCAAACATCAATACTATTGGCCCGGATACGTGGCCGATATAACCCGATATATCGATAATTACTTAACTTACAAACAAACAAAGTATTAGCAGGACAAACCTCCTAGGTTGCTACATCCCCTCCCCATTCCTGAACGCCCCGGTCAACACCTTTCAATAGATTTCCGGTCATTCCCTATAGACAAGCACAGCTACGACACGGTCCTAGTATTTATTAATCGACTCTCGAAGAGACAGACCTCAATTCCCTGCCACAAAACAACAGATACAAAGCAGATGGCATGGCTGTTCATTCAATACATACTCCTATAGTCCAGGATCCCAGATACTATCGTCTCAGACCGTAGTCCTCAGTTTATCTCAGAATTCTGGACGGAGCTTACCCACATCCTCGGCATTATGCGGAAATTATCAACAGATCACCATGCTCAAACCGGTAGGCAAAGTAAGATTACGAATAAGTATATAGCGCAGCAATTGCATATCTATGTTAATTATCATCAAGATAACTGGTCTGAATACCTACCCCTAATCAACTATACAACGGCTACACTCCCACAGAGCAGTACCAGACAATCCCCATTCTTTATTGAAAAAGGATACAACCCTCGGATATCTTTTAACTAGACGACAGACACACCCACAGTCTTCTCAGAAGATACCCAGCAGGCCCGAGATATAGCCAACAACATAAAAAATATATAGGACCGAGCACACAAGGCAATAGACATAGCTCAGGCGAATCAGAAACGACGCACAGATACTCGACGCCGTACAGACATATTCGCCCCCGGTCAATTAGTCTTCATTACAGCTCAAATATAGAAGACCGGACGATGTAGCCGAAAGCTCTCAAACCAGCAACATAGACCATTCAAAATTAACAAGAAGGAGGGTAATTCATAGCGTCTTAAATTACCTAATTCAATAAAAGTCCACCCGGTCTTCTCACCAGATAAACTTCGCCCGGCCGCCCGTTCAGCACCGTTGACCGGCCAGATCCCCGATACTACGCCCCCAATCGTCATTGACAAGGAAGAAGCATACAAAGTAGACGAGATTGAGGATTCACGCATCTATTATCGCCGATTACAATACAGGGCATCATAGATTAGAAATAAGGACACGAATTAGTACTCTGCAGGTGATTTCAAAAATACCCCAGAGAAATTGAAGCTATTCCATAACCAATACCCTGACAAACCAGGACCACCACTACGATTACCGCTATAGCTGAAAGCCGCAGAGGACGACGAATTTATAGATGACCATGACGACGATGACAAAGCAATGACTAGCCCGGATAGGAATGAGACTGCAATTCAGACAAGAGGTCGGAATCGAAGAATTCAGGCCTTGGGACCAGGCCTATTGAGAGGAGGGGGTAGTGTAACGAACCTGAGGTCGTCTCGGTCACATGCCCAGCACGTGACCCACACTCCCGCCCTAATAGTATTGTATTCGAGAGCCTATCTCTCTTTTTTCTTCTTTCAGCTTTGTTACTTTTCAATTAATACTACGCATATTTGCATGCATCGAGCTCTTACAAGGGTAACCCTGCACCTCTAGGCGGTGCAATGCCAGGTCTAGTAAGGACCAGTGGGAACTGACCTCTCGCTCGACGTGACAACGTTCAATACACACTCTTTTGCTCTATGGATCTATTCGTTACATAATAGACGATACTCTCTCTCCTCATGTTGTGACAGATCCTTATGCTGGCTATTTCTGATTTCTCAAATCGATTGTGTTGAGTTGCGACCGCCAACGACTGTGGCAATGGGGAAAGGCTACTTGTTTACTCTCTATTTAAGTGACGGTAGGGCCAAACTGAACAAATTCTCCGGGTCAAATCTGGCTTTCGGATCTTTCAAAGCCTGGACCGCCGACCCGTAGGTTTTGTCAGCACTTCAGCCGGCGAGAAATGACTGGTATTGAACAAGGACATAGGCCGTTGATAGGCCAGATCCCGAGTCTGCTTTCTTGGGTGGGTTTAATTGTGCATTTCTAGCGTCTTTTTGCATTCAACGGAGGGAATTTGGGTTGGGAATGGTCCTCCCGTGTTTGGCGTATAGACAAGCCTCGGTTCCTGTTATTTCTTTTTTGATATCCTACATATTTGATGCATCTTTTGATGTATCGTCCTCCATTCTTTGAAATACATCGATTCGTGATTGAGTACTATGAGCTTATTAACATCGCCAAAGCATCCAAGCACATCCTCTCCTTCGTCAAGGTGGCCCATCACCTTACTGTGGCCGAGACGGTTGACGGCGTCGATCGTGAAGTATCATCGGCTGAGCGGGGAGAAATCAACGGCACGCAGGTTTCCACTAGTAGAGATGTACTCACGCCGAATCAATTCATCTAACTTACAACCTGATGACAATAATTTTCAAACATTGTCGCATTCGTTGCTCGACTTAAAACACGGACTACCTTCATTTTGGGTAATGCATTGCTACCATATCAAGAGCTCATCTATGGCTGGTTTTTTGCAGATCCAACCCCCATCGTGCGGGGTTTCCAAGCAGAAAGACGCTTGTGGCCGACGTTTGGGTGAGATTTATCAACATCAATATTCCGGCACTTAACCTCCTGTTATAATGGTAAAGAAATCACCCAACCTCAACAACGGTTCCCAAATGATTCCGTTCTCCCATGATGGCTATGGCTAGAGAACATTACTGGAAGCTCTTTTTGAGAAGGTGTGGCTTGCGCGTGTTCAAATCGAGTATCATCTCGCCGAACAGGCCGTTGACCCACGCGAACCTGCGATTTCGATTTAGTATCTATTCAAGCCAAGAACGTTTTAACTTCGCGAAAAGGTGCTCTTACCAAGGCCGAGTAAAGTCGGTTTCATTAAATGTGAATATAGATTCGTGAATTAGTCCTGCAACCGGAAAATGTGATGGTCAGTATTGATACCTCGAATGGCATTGAGTAATCTGAGATTAGTCAGAGATTGTGAGACTCACCAAGGCCGTTGGTGCTGCTAACCAGAGTTTCCAGACAATGGGTGATTTCCTCATCGTCATCACTGGTAAGAATCTGCATGATCGTCGCCATTGGCCAGCCCCATCCAGGCCCAATGTGGGGACTGCCCACCGAATTGATCACAGGTCCCTGCATGTAGTATGGATTTTTGGGGCTGAGAATCTTTCTCCGACTTGCTTGGTAGATGGGGTCATTGCGAGAGAGGTAACCATTATAAGGAGCGGAGAGCAAGCTGGGCACTGACGCGTCATCCATAGAGTTGACGCCACCGAAGCCGTCAATCTCGAAGGCAAAGACACCTTCAGCAGTAACGGCTTTGGTACGGATGCCGTCCTGGATCAGGGCAACCCGATTTTGCATTATACGGACCAAGTTTTCATGATTGCCGATAGACTTGATGATGGGAATGGCGGCCTTCAATTTCGCGGCCAGCATCATATTGGCCGGAATGAAGAGTTCGTAGATGCATGCATCATCGGACGGTCGGAAGGTTGAGCGTACGAGACCGGTGCCTCCCTCAACAGGATTACCATAGGCGTTGTTGCTGAGTGTTTCGGTGGAACGATCCGTGAATGCCGAGAACGTGTATGGTGCGATGACGACTGAACCATTTGCTGAGTATGTTGGATAGGTTTGATCTTCAATAACCTTCAAGACGGCTTCCAGAGTGTCGACCCATTTGTATTTTGTGAAAAATTTGGTATCATGAGTGGCTTCGAAATACTCGGAGGACACTTGGAGGAAACTCGCAATTGAGTCGAGCTCATATTTGCATTCAAAAACCGTGTTGTTGTTGGGTGTCGGAGTCACGGTAGTTTGGGCCGAGGCGCCTGAATTGTTCGCCGGGGGAAGACCCGACTCCAAAGGTGCCTGAAATGCGTTACAGTATGGTGCTTCGAGGAGAAACCGAGATTGAAGGTTGATCAGCCCGCGGTAAAGGGAGGCAAAAGAGTCTCGAGATGTCGCATTTTTGAGAAAAGGCAAGTAGGAATGCAACTGAGAAGTCGAGTCGCGAATCCACATCGCATCACTAGAAAGGGCTCGATTAGAACACTGGTCGCTTGCCGAATCCCGAAATTATGAATGCGAGGCGGGGACTCACATGTCTCCAGTGATGATGAACGTGAGCTCCTCATCCGAGTTTTTCACCTTGCCTTTCCACTTGACCGTCGTGTCCAGCGTATTTGGGTAACTGTTTTCAAACAGCCGGTAGAGGTCCGGGTCGGCTATGATCGTCTTCATTTGCTGGATAGTGTCTTCGACAGCCTCGGACACGAAAGTGCGGCATTCCGGTGGAGGACGCTGATAGGGCAAATGGTATTTGCCCGCCGAATATGGAGCATGACCGAAGCTGGCGTACGTCGTGTAGTCCGTAGGGCAGGTAGAATTGGCCGCAAACCTCCTCCCTTGGTTGAGACGAACCGAGCTTCGGCCCTTGTCAAGCTTCAAGCTATCAACTCCCCCCAGCAAGCAAAGTAATCCGGCGATCTGAGCCAGAAACATTTTTGAAACGCGTTCGGCTATCCTAATTTGAACTTGGTGTAAGCCAGATACAGGATTGTGAGATCTCTTTCAGCTTAGGAACCTGAATGCTACCACTATATAGTTCGTCCCCCAAGCCCGACCCCACATCCAACTCCTCATTCAGGGGGGCGGCGTTAACCGCAAAGTGATGCCAACCACGGGTCTTCAATTGGCCCTAAGTGGGGGCCATCTTCGAAAGTTGCCACTGCAAAACGTAGGGGAGCCCGTTGAGTACCGAATCTGGCAAAACATCCCGAACTTTCATCTAAATTCCGAGAGAGGAAACCAGGCCCGGAAACAGAAAGACGCGCTTTGGCAAAGTATGCATCCACGCGACGCTAAGCCTTCCTACGAGACGCCGCCTCTCCGATGCAATTGTAGTGTATCAGACACATATGCGAAAATAATAAAAGAAGCTGGCTACTATTCTGAGTAACTCATAACTCATCGGCTAGCGTTACAGCGATGTCTACTCAATCCCGTTATACCTAGGCTGTGAGAAAATTTCGCAAGAAGCTGGTGTTTCGTGATGCCGCGATTGTGAGTCTTTCACAAGGAAAGGAGTTCTCGAGGAAGGATGTCAGGTACTCCATTCCGCATCTGGTGATGTCTTAGTCATGGGGAGCGGGGCTGCGACGTCGAAAAGCCAATACCTTCACACTTCCTAGTGTCTACCTTTCACCCTTGTGAAGTCCGCTGCATGATGAGCAGCCGCAATCGATCGCCTTCCCCGCGTCCCACTTTAAAACGAACTCAAGGTGGTTGTCTGGTAAGTTTACCGACTTCTTTTTGAATATGGCGCTGAGGATGATAGCCCTGCAGGAGGCGCCACGTAAAGTGTAAGGAATCAGTGCCCTTTCTCTTTCAAACTTGAGTCGAAGTTTTAACATGCTCGTTATAGGTATTTATACCGAAAACACAGTGCAATGTACAAACTGTGAAAAAGCAAAGCTGAGATGTACTCGAGACGAGGCATATCGGTTCCGCATACTCAGCAGGTCGTCTTAGTCTAATTTCAATTTGTGATTGGCCACTGACAAAATGACAGCTTGGATCGTGGAAGTAATACACAAGCGCGAGATTATGAATTCTTATTTTCTTCGGAGCAGCAATGGGTTCGGATCCCAGAGAGTTGGTCCATACGCTACCCTTTCTAAGAGAACGAAAGTTGATATTTTTAAAAGTTTCCTTTGTGGAAGAGAAAGGCAGTCCTCTTGACAATAGCTCTTCCACACCGACACTCTCCCACAGAAGGTATGACGAGGACGAGATAGACACTGACATTCCGTCAACTCCGGATGATACCGCCGAATCAGAATATTTCCGCCCACCGTCTGACTCGCCGGCAATCCGGACCCCCTCACTTTCGCTCTGGCCTCCTCCGTGTGGGCCCAAAGTCAGCTCTGCGGAAGAGGCCATGTTGTTCCGCCATTTTTTTGACACCCTTGGTCCTTGGGCAAGTCTACTGAGTCCTGTCTATCACTATTCGCCAATGCCTTGGTTAATTAACGTAAGAGCATTTGCAGTTTGATCTCTACGATGAGCAAAAAACATTCACCCGAGAAGTAATGCGCCGAGCTGCGACAAATATCATAATATTCAATTCTGTTCTTGCCATTGCATCGCGGCAATGTGCAAATTTGGGGCTCATTCACTCCGAGAAAGCCGAAGCGTATCATAATGACTGCTTCAATGCCCTCCTTTCGATTTTGAATTCAGGACCAGACATAGCGGATGACGACCTCTTTGCGGCCATGATCATGCTACGAACTAAAGAGGAATTCGATAGTAAGTTTTTGTGTCCACTTTTGGTTTAATTGAGAGGATTTTACCTGTCAACTCCTCTATGTTGAGTAAATCTCGGTTCTAATTCGTGGTAGGTGTTTACTGCGGCCCCGACCACCAAGTTCAATTACTGGGGATTGAGAAATTCACAAATTCCGATCTTTTCGACGTCTACCCATCCAAATTTCGCGAGCGCACCTATTGGGTGGCGTTGAGGCAAGAAATCAATTCGTCTCTTCTCAATCATTCTTCTCTCGAAATAAATCTCGACGTCAGTTTCGTGAAGCGCGCCTATAACCTATCTGATGCATTCGATTGGGCAAATTGCTGCATTTTTACCCTTGCTAAAATCGTGACATTTTGCTTTGGTGGCCATCATCGAACACAAGAAAACTACCAGGTGGTTCATGGGATGATTCAGGAGTTATATCATATGCTACCACGCAGCCTTCACCCAGTCTATGTTCTCCCAGAATCTGAGAGCAGCAATTCTCGATTTCCTCAGATGTGGTTTCACGATGATTCAGCCGGTAGGTTACGAGTGAAAAATTCGACGACGTGGGCTGACATTGGTTGATCTGCAATAGTGGTTGTATTCGGATATCACCTTATAAGCAAGATCCTACTTACATCATTTAATCCCACAGTGCTACGGATCGGGCTGGGAAGCAATCGAGAAATTCAAAAAACGGAGAGAAATGTCGCGGATTTATTGTCGTCTCCTGTGTGGGATGAGTCTCAGCCATTCTGACTTTGGACCAGCCATGTGTTTATCCTGCTTCGGGATATCTCTTGTTGGTGATCGCTTAGTCAACGAAGAAGACCATAAATTACTGCTTGATATGCTACAACGAACTGAGATTGTGCATGGATGGCCAACGAAGAGAATCAGAAACGCTCTTCAAGAGTCGCGGCTGGAAAATATCGCCTCCTCCCAATGATAATTGCAGTCATCTAGGTGGAATATAGCCCAACGCATTCCGATCTTATAATTCGTCTGGTCAGATGAGCATCATAGTAGCATAACCCGTGTCCTGGCAAAGATACTAAGCCCATTAGGCCATTTTCCCCTCGGCTATAGAAATGTATGATTGTTGTGGTTCGACTGGCTCCATGCCGCCCGGTCATTCATGTGACCAGTCAAGTGGCCGTGATAGCGCTGAGTGCTAACTGGTTGGTCTCTTCTTATCAATAGGAGCTCGGTGACAGGTAACCCGGGCAACCACCCCGTCTTGGTGCTTCAAAATTACTAGGTTTGATTTCGTTCGTGGGATATTCCACTTACGAAATCGATTCGCGAGATTGGTTGCTAAGGCCTGGGCCACCCCCACACACACCTAAATCAGTAATAGCTCAAGAGTTGGGATGGTTCATAGAAACTATGTGACGTAGTGCCTTTTCGCAGAATGCATCCCACTTGTACTCGGTCGGAGAACACCGTGGAGGTTCGGCTGGGCCCAAAACCTAAACGGCGGCATTTTTCCCAAGGGGAATCCCTGACCGGACCCTCAATTGCTAGTTACCGCATCGGGGCACCCTTCCCCACGGGGTGAGCTACCCCGTCGGGCTGGTTGATAGTTGCTCAAGTCCCAGTCGAGCCTTTTGGCTTTGCTATGGCAGGAAAAGCGGGGTGGGTGCAAGACAATCACTTTCGAGGTAAAAGCTAGACCCCAATCAGAAACACTACTCTGTTATGGCTGACATGCTTTGATCGTCTTGTCATCCGCGGTCGATTGCGGCGATGGAATACAAATATTGCCTCTCTCCCCTCCGTTTGTCTTTGGTCTTCGGGAGTTTCAGCTCTACATTGTGCTTCTATCCACTGCCTCTCGTGCTGGTCTTGTTTCATATCTTCTGAGAAGCAGTCCTAGATTCTTTTATCCTCTCTTAGAACGGGGTAAATCGGTCTCATCCGTCTCAACCTGTTTCAATCTCTTGAAATGGGCTTTGCTTTGAAAAGACCCGATGATGCGGCCGGCTCAGCTGTGCCGGCCATAGTCATCGGCCTCTTTGTTTCATTTGGTGGTGTTTTGTTTGGGTGAGTCCTTGTCAACCATTGCTTTCCCTTCGATCCCATCAACACTAACGCAAGATACTACAGATATGACACTGGTACTATCAGTGGCATTCTTGCAATGAAGTTCTGGAGAGAGATGTTCTCGACTGGCTATGTCGACCCTAATGATGGTCTTCCAGGAGTCACCTCGTCGCAATCCTCAATGATTGTCTCCCTTCTCTCCGCCGGTACCTTTTTCGGTGCTTTGGGTGCGGCCCCTCTTGCCGATACTTTTGGTCGTCGGCTTGCCATGATCATAAACAGTTTCGTTTTCTGTGTCGGTGTCACTTTGCAGACTGCTTCCACTGCAATTCCACTGTTTGGTCGCTGGGCGGTTCTTTGCTGGTCTGGGTGTCGGTCTTCTGTCGGCAACAAGTAATCTATTAGGAATCGTATCCATCTGGACGCCATGCTGACCGCACGTTATAGTTCCTTTGTACCAGTCCGAGACAGCGCCAAAATGGATTCGTGATGTCATTGTTGGTGCTTATCAGTTGGCCATCACCTTCGGTCTGCTCTTAGCTTCTATCGTGAATAACGCCACGAAAGACCGCAACGATACCGGCTGCTACCGCATCCCTGTTGCTGTCCAGTTTGCCTGGGCCATCATCCTAGTGGCGGGAATGATTGTTCTGCCCGAGACTCCGCGTTTCTTCATCAAGAAGGGCAAGCACTACGAAGCCGCAAAATCTCTGGCTCGTCTCCGTCGTTTGGACGTCAATGATATTTCCATCATCGAGGAATTAGCCGAGATCCAAGCCCACCACGAATCTGAGCTCCGTATGGGTGACGCTAATTACCTTGAGATCATGCGCGGTTCTATTGGCAAGCGCCTGGCCACTGGCTGTGCAATTCAGGCTCTACAGCAGCTTGCTGGTATTAACTTTATCTGTAAGTGATAGCCGCTCCCTCAACATATCCACAAGCTCGTATGCTAATTATGCATCAGTATACTATGGTACCACGTTCTTCCAGAACTCGGGTATTCAGAACTCCTTCATTATTTCCCTCATTACAAGTATAATCAACCTCATATCCACATTGCCAGGTATGTATTTAACAGACAAAACGGGTCGCCGTCCTCTCCTCTTGTTCGGTGCCGTCGGCATGTGCGTCTCACAACTCATTGTTGCCATCGTCGGCACGGTCACTACCTCCACCATTTCGAATCAAGTGCTTATCGCATTTGTCTGCGTGTATATCTTCTTTTTTGCCAGCTCATGGGGTCCCATCGCCTGGGTTGTCACCGGCGAGTTATTCCCACTCAAGGCTCGTGCCAAGTGTATTTCCATCACAACCGCTACTTGCTGGCTTTTCAACTGCGTGATTGCCTACGCCACCCCTTACATGGTCAATAGCGGGCCTCGTAACGCGAACCTCCAGTCTAAGGTGTTTTTCATCTGGGGTGGCTTCTGCTTTTTGTGTGCCATCTTCGTCTACACCTGCATATATGAGACCAAGGGGCTTTCCCTGGAGCAAATCGATGAGCTCTACTCCAAAGTCTCGGTCGCATGGAAGTCACCCGGTTTTGTTTCTTCCGCCAACCATGTTGATGTCCTGGACGTTGTTGACTCCGAGCTCGACAGTCATGCTCAGCTGGAGTTGCAGGCGAATGAGAAATGGGACGGACAGACGGCCACTCATATGGAGAACATCTATGCCAAGGCTGACTTTTAGGCGTGTGGGGAAAGGCGCTTTGAAGGTTCCTTGTCGTTATCTATGGTCTAGCAACACTCGACCATTGACCTTACTCAGGTCAAATGGAAGGTGAGCTTTTGCATAATCGATGGTTTAACATATCCTATGCGTGAGCTCCAAGTGCGCTTTCTATTTGGCTATGTGCTTCTTGTATGATTTCCACGATTTCGTTCGTACACACTCCACAGAGGGCCCAGGCGCAATGCATTTGGCATCATAAAAAGAAAACTGTTTAATGTTGTAAGAGATTATTTTTGAAGACTTTCATTGAAAATCTGTAGATCTTGTTAATTGTTGAAAGACGTATCCTGCTCAGAATACACGTGGAGGTTAGCTGTGTTATTATACACCAGATATAAGTGCATACCTACAGACACCGTTAGGATACGTCCTTTCATGCCTGCTTCTCTTTTGGGAATTAGAGAATAATTTTAACTTAGTACCTTGTAACTAACCGCTCTCATTTCTATTCTAGGAGGGACCATCTACCACTGTTCACGCCAACACAAAAGACTTTTCAACCCCAAACATCCTCTTGCCATCGCCGGGCTTTCTTCCTCGTCAACTCGAAAGCTGCAAATTCTGAATCGGACCACTTGTAGCGTTGGGAAAGTGCATCTCGCAATGCTTGACTGGCGTTACGCGCCATACCTGTAGAACCACAGATATAAAGACTCGCGTCTTCCTCAATAATCATTTCAGTCACAAGATCCTGCTCCTTGATCTTATCTTGCACATGACTGCTTTCCTCACCAACTTGGGAATAGGCAGTAAAGAGAAGGAGTTTGCCGTTCAGTTGCTCTGCCGCAAAGTCAAGCTCCTCCTTGTAAAGATGGTCTGTGGGCGCGCGGCAGCCAAATATGAGAATTGTTTGCCCAAGCTCCTTTCCCAGCTTTGCTTGTTTCACCATGTGCTGGACAAACCCTCGGAATGGGGCAATACCGGAACCAGTGGCAATCATAATGATAGGCTGGGATGGGGCTGCTGGCATTCTCAACTTGGATTTTCGAATGTGACAGAAAGCTGATCTCTCAACTTTCAGCGACGAATCAGGTTCACCGTTCTCAGAAATAGGCGAAGCAGCCACTTTTTGAGGTGCGATAAATCTTCGTAGTAGGTAGTGCGATGCCAGGCCTTTAACAGTCTCCCTGGTATTTTGCAAATGGATTGTGTTCAAGCTGACGGTAATAGCAATCCGGCGTGGTGTAACGCTCGAAGCTGAGGCTATGGAATAATATCGTGGTCGCATCACTGGGACGCGTTCCAATAGAAACGATAATGGGATTTGCCACAATTGGTTTGGACATGCGTCTAGCATAAGAGACCCTAGCGTAATGTTGCAGGTAGATCTATAATGCATATACCGCGCTCCATCCGACAACAGCGAATCCAAAAACAGTTTTGATGTGGCTGTCGGGGCAAATTGCTGCAAATCTTGAATGAAGTCTCGTGATACTGGCGCGGCGATTTCCAGATGTCTCTTGAACAAAGCATGTATCGTGATCGGGCCATCCCAAACAGGATTCCAGAAAGAGTCACGATTGGCGGACTGGATGTTCAGACACTTCGTGAAATTAGCCGACGGGATATCGAGTCTTCCCAGTAGTTTTTGGACTTCAGTGTCTTCATTTTCTGGCCAGAGGCCGAGATGGTCCCCCGTAGCGTATTTCAACTCGGGTCGAGCCGATAGATCGAACTCCAGATGAAAAACTGGTCGATCAAGTGAATTTGTGAGGTAACGAGTCTCCAATACCGGTAGACAAGATATTGTACCCGGGCTTGTGTTTGTCCTTTTGCCTTTTGTCTCGGACTTTTGAGTTGGAGCGTAAATTGATTCATCAATGCAATTTTCATCGCAAAAGTCGACTTGCAGTGACGGTTCATAGGGCCGAGGCATCTCCTGCATGCCTAACTTGTCAACCAGAACCTGAAAGAGGTTGGTAGCCCAGCTATGGTAGTCTTCTTCAGCCAATCCAAGGGCGTCATCAGCAAGGGACAACTCGAGGATCGGAGCGGCGCCGGAGTCACACAAGAGATCGAATGTAGAACGTGCGAATTGATTGTAAGACTTATAGTTGCTACTGCCTAATCCCAATATCGAGAAGCGAAGCCCTTCAAGATGTCTTGTATCTCGACCCTTTTGAAGCCAATCATAGAATGAGAGTGCATTGTCTGGGGGCTCGCCTTCGCCATATGTTGAGAGAATAAAGATGATGAGACTTTTGCGAGCAATCTCAGCAATTGAGCTGCTGTCGTAGTCGGCGAGACTCGCGATACAGACTGACTTGGAAAACTGGCGATCGATCGCGTGACCAAGGAGTTGGGCCAACCGTTGGGATGTGCCAGACTGAGACCCGTAAAATATCACGATATCTTGACCCTATCAAAATAACGTCAGTCACTGGCCCTTTTCTTTTTGGCTTTGACATATTGCACCGACGAGGGAGGGCAAATAAACTCACCGACTCTCGCAAAAATTTCGCAATATTCGATTCGGCTTCTTTTGCCTTGGTTTTCATATCTGCCTGTGGCCGCTCGAACCATAGGTGATGGTAGGGATCATTCTCGAATTTTGCAAGCAATAAGTAAAACGTGGTGATCACGAAAACCAAAGCAGCACCGAGATCATCCCATATTTGTGTGGCATGGGATACGCCCAGGCGCATGTTTGTATCCATGCTGGGAACTAAGAAGAGGTTAACGCCACCGGGTATAGTAACAAAAACCCTTGGTAGTCAAATTGGATAAAAATAAGTATTAATCTGGAACCCAGGAACAGGCAAGACACGTTAATTAATATTAGTAGTTCTACGATGAGAGAGGCAAAGACAAATTCAAATTGTGATTGTTTGGATTTCGTCATTTTGTCCTTATGCACCCAATTACCAAAAGTGATGTGGTGATGAGCGGGGTTCAACAAATGGGGGAAATTACCCCTACGACGAGAGGAGTGTAGACGAGTTTAGAATGTGATTCGTCGTTTTAATCTCGCGTACCCACTTGCTTTCACAACCTGGAATCGATCATAGTGGGGAAAAATAGTATTGTATGGAAAATGGTATCAATCTGCTCAATTTAGAATACCGTAGGAAAACTATTTAACAACAGATTACGACGACAAAGCATGTTAATAAGCAATGCCAAGCAATGGGATGGTGAAATCCGCTAGTAACGTTACGCTCTATCGCGATACTGGCCAAAAGAGATGTGGCGAACGCGGTTCAACAAATGGGGCAAATCACCCCGAAAGTCAAGAGCCCTGGCCTCGTCGGTCCACTCGTCGACTATCGTGGTTACCAAGCCCGATATCCTTCGCGTCTGTTGTTAAGAACTGTTGACGATGGCCACCCACGTAACGATTAATGGTAGCACGTGAGAGAAAATAGCTAATGGCAATAAATAGGAGCCGTGCGTTTGTAGCTGCAGTTTGAACTTCACCACAGATCGCTTTTCTTTTTCTAGTTCCAACTTGAACGTTTTCGTGATGTACGGGCTATATGTATTCGGCGCGACCTTTTTGTTGGCTCTGTACCGACTGATAATATGGCCTGTTGCTAAATACTTCATCGATCATAAGGGGCTCCGCAAATACCCCAATATGACATTTTGGTCCGGCATCAGCGATGTACCCTTCATGCTGGAAGCAGCGAAGGGTTACCGGTGCGGACGCCTCGCAGAGCTACACAAGGTGCATCCGGTCATTCGCATTGGACCAGAATCGCTTTCTTACGGCGACTTAAAAGCGATTAAGGTGAGGTCATCTGCTTTGGGTCATTTCGATAGATCGATGAAACTAAATGGAGGCTTGGTAGGACATTTACGGACACGGGACGAAATGTCTCAAAGGAGACTTCTACGCCGTTACAGCGGGGACGCACTTCCACGTTGCGGATGTTGCGGATAAAAAGGAGCATCAACGCAAGCGAAGAGTTCTATCTAGCGCCTACGCCATCAAGCATTTGGAAGGTTGGGAGTTCAAGGTCGTGGACAAAGTAGAGCGACTTTTCAAGCAATTTGACGCACGTTGCACTTCCCCGATTGAAGATAAATGTGCGCCTAATCCGATTGACTTTAATGTTGAATTCCGAACCTGGGTGAACTTCTTCACCATGGAAGCTATCGTTGATATTGGCTTGAGCAACATTCTTGGCTTTTTGGATCGGGGAGATGATGAAACAATTGCAGAGACGCTAAGTGGCACATTGCATTCGGCCAGTTATCGCGATAGCATTCACAGCTTACTCACAGCTCAGTCACATCTTGTCTGGGCATATGGGTGGTACAAGTCTTTATGGAAGTGGGTGCCTCGCGTTTCGGCCAGGTACCGCCAACTAGTGCGGAAGGGCAAAGGTTTTGAAGGTATCGTCATGCATCAAACCCGGAGAAGGCTAAAGCAATATCAGGCTGGAGAAAGCATGGATGACTTTTTCGAGGCAATGATGGAAACCAATGAGGGTGTCCCTCATCAACTTCCATTCGGCGAAATCTTCGCAGAGCTGAGCGTCATGAGTATGTCCATTGTTTGGCCCATAACAAGAAGCTACCGACCCTCCTGACTGGATTACTAATTGTAATTAAAATAGTGAATGCCGGTTCGGTCACAACCGCGATCGCAATCCAGAACGTTGTCTATCTGCTTCTGCGCCATCCGAGCGAGCTACGGAAGCTTCGGTTGGAGATCGATGGCGTTGTTGATCCCGATGAGGACATCATTCCTTATGACAAACTGAAGGATCTGCCATATCTGAGAGCATGTTTGGATGAAAGCATGCGTCTGTTTCCTCCAACGTCGTTTGGCCTCCCCAGGAAAACCCCTCCGGGAGGTTGTGTCGTGCTGGGCGACTTCTTGCCCGGAAACACGCATGTCTCGATCTCCTCTTACGTCGCCCACCGAGACGAGAAAATCTTCCCTGACGCGGAGACCTTCCGACCGGAACGCTGGCTTGGTGAACAAGGCAAGCAGCTCCAGCCCTACTTTATTACTTTCAGTGCAGGAGCTCGGGGCTGCATCGGCCGCAACATTAGTTATCTAGAGCAGACTGTTTTAGTCGCCTCTCTGATCCACCGTTACGAAATGGCTTTGCTTTCTCCAGAGTGGGAACTGGAACGGGTTGAACATTTCAACCTGGTGCCGGAGAAGATGCCAGTCAAGCTCTGGCGGCGTGTCATCGAATGATGTATATAATCTGCTTCATCCAAAATTAGTTGGTATCATTAGCTCTTACGTTATTCAGTCTCATAACGGAGCTGTATTTATAGACAAGAGAAAAACCTTTTTCTCTGACGAAGGCGTCATCTGAGTGTGTCTGAAAGAAAGCACTAGGCCTGATACCTCAGGTAAGAAAAGCATAGTAAGTAAGCGAAGTTGTAGTTGGAAATTCAGATGAAAGGTGGTGAGAGATGGTAAAATGATGCATCCATGATTTTCTGCCATAAGCACCCAAAGTGAAGAGTGAGCTGATCCCTAAGTACCCAGTAAGTAAATAGTAAAAGTTGGTCGGAATAAATCACTTAGGGATTTAATAACTAAGATTTGGGTCAATAGCACGATTGAAATGACGTCAAACGTAGCCGTATTCGGCACCCAATTTATCATCGCCTAGCGTTGTGGTGTAAGCAATTCCAAGCTTAAGAATTATTCGTCGTATTCCGAGCAAGATGACAAATTTTTATGTGCTGAGTCATCAGTCGATGCATTAACGTTTCCACGGCCGAGCTGCGCACCCGGTCGAGCTGCGCACCCCAAAACACAAAGTAAATGCAATAAATTACCACTTCATATCTCAACAACCATGGCTTGATTTTACTTGAATATTATAATATAGGCTTTTTCTAGCATATGAAATAACATAACTTAGTTTTAAGCAATTTAGATGGTTATTTCGATGCTTTACCATAAAATACAGCGTAATTTTGACAGGAGGGACATAAATATATATATCTCTATCAGTACTTCCAATACTTTCTTTATACTTCGCCAGTAGGCTAGAAATACTATCTAGACTATATGCTTTTAATATATTATCATAAATAGATATGGTTGCTGAGATATAAAGTGGTAATTTATTGCATTTACTTTGTGTTTTGGGGTGCGCAGCTCGACCGGGTGCGCAGCTCGGCCGTGGATTACGTTAACTAACTAACGTAATTCCCGCCCGAGTGAAACACTTATAGGTGTTGGTTGAGATAATCGATTTTGAATTTTTCTAATGGGGGTAGGTGTTTCACTCGGGCGGGTGTTTCACTCGGGCGGGAATTACGTTAACTAGCCATTAGCCTGCTTACCAAAGCAGTAATCTTGTTAAATAGCTTTTTGCCCCTATTATTGAATAGATCAGACTTTCATGCAAGCTGCAATACCATTACAAAATGACAACTAGCGGCCTATCGTGGTCGTGAAACCTGTAGTAATTATACGCCATAACCCACCACCGGCGGATTATGGTCTGCTGCTGTCCAGCAGAGGGATGGTGACTTTCATGATAAAACACCTAAATTACAAAACATTAATCGATTCAAGAGGCTGGCTAGTCATTATCAATTCCAAAGCCATCGCTATAATAAAACGGTTGTCAGGGAGAGATTTGTCCCCGGTATTTCTCTGGTTTGCAGCTAACTTCAGCGAAGTCTCAAAGTCTGATAAGGTGCTCGATGCGGCACCGGCCAGAAGTGGCTCGTATTTGTATCCAAGCTCTTCGACCACAGCGAGCAGCGTGTTGCGTGGTAAGTAATTACCGCCCCCCCCCCCCAAAGCTTTCCATACTAATCTCAGAGAAGTGGTGACAAGATATCTTGCGTTGGAATCGATAGTTGCCATCATTGTTGCAGGGTTAAAGAGCACACTAGCATCGGGGATCTTGATTGCTTTGCACCAGCTGCCTTGGTCTTTTCACCCGAGGCTAAATCGCGTTGGCTTGTTAGTATAGAGACATCTCGTAGTAACGAAGTTCAAGACCCAATGACTTACCAGCATCTCCAGTCACATTGGACTCAGTATTAAGTTCACCACGCAGCCTCCATCACTTTGGCTTTCAGAAGTCCCCATAGCGCTGCGCTTTCTCTGACTTTCGATGTGCTTTGAGTTCTTCACGCCATTCTTCAGGATCTTCGAAATATCGCTTCGAAACCAGCTGTTTGGGTGCCGTAACCAGGCTGCATTTCGAATTTTCCTCAGGTACCATATCATGAGCCCAACAGAGAACGGTGATATGCCAGTGTTTATGGAAGAGAGGAGAGAAGAGAAGGGGGGGGGAAGGGGAGAAGAGATGCACAATTATAGTAGTATACCTTAAGGTACTATAGAGTAGATGGTACTAGGCTTAATTGGGACTCCCGACTCCGGACTCGCGATCAAGCTGTATACTAGTACTAACTTCGTTAGCATAATAAAAGAGATTGATTCTGTTTCAACTTCTTGAGGAATAAAATCTAAGAGTGTTGATCTCGGTAATCACTGCATACTATACGTAGATCGAGAACCTCCAGTAGTACCTACAGTAGTAACTACTGTAGTACTACTGTACTCCGGTGTCGGCCCGCGCACCCGCTTTCCCGCCTTCCCTCCCCGCTTCTCCGCTTCTCTCGCAACTCGGTCTGCTTCCCCAGAATCTCTCATGCATCATGGGCCGCCCAAAGGTGCTCCCTGCAAACCGCCTACGCGCCAATACTGCATGCACTGCGTGTCGCGCTTCCAAGAAGCGATGCAGCGGCAGCTTTCCCTGCTCCAATTGCATTCACAAGGGTCGCGCCCGATCCTGTATTCCATTCAAGTCCATACCCGACACGCCTGTCCGCACGCGACCGTCGGCTAGCGCAAATCTCGATGGGAATGTGAATGTGAACTGGGAGAATTTGCCTGCCGAACCCCAGACTCCTCTCATATCGCCCCATAATGATTTCACAGACCCGCAACGGGAGCACGCCCTGGAGGTCGGGTCACGGTCGCCTGAGGCAACCCATCGAACGCACGCTCGTATGCTACTCAATTTGCAAGGGGAGAGAGGTATAGTTCTCCAAGGGATGAACCGCGAAAAGGAAAACCTTCACGGTGTCTAATTTCATGTTACAGTTTATGTTGGAAAAGCTGCTTCTATCTCTTTCCTCCAACTCCTGCGGGACACCGTCACCCAACATATCGGCCCCTCGCAATTCTCGCATAACCTCAGAAGCGAGGATATGCTTGAGGCCAAGGCCCAACATGATCCATCTAACTTTGATGAGGCCAGCTGTAGCTTGGATGACAAGCGTCGGTACATTCAAGTCTTCTATGCGGTGGTATGAGATCCGACCCGACAATGGAGACGACTCCCCCTCGCGAATTAACACATGAGATAGACCAGCGGATTCATATACCTAGGCTGCAACACCGAAGCTCTTTTGGCAGATACGTCGGACCCCCAAACGGATCGGGAGAAAACTCGAGCAGCGATTCGAGACTTAATGATTGCCATCGGAGCTCAGTCATGTCCCAATCAACCCGAAACGGTTCAACTCGAGCGCTTTTTCTTTACCCGCGGCCAACGCAGGACGTTCGCAAATCTTCTTGAAGACCCCAGTATGGACTTGGTGCGGGTTTTTCTACTCATGTCATTCTATATGTTTGGGGCATGTCGTCGGAATGCAGCCTTCATGTACTTGGGTGTAGCGGCCCGGTCGGCAGTAGCACTCGGGCTCCATACAGACTCGTCGGGGGCTTTGAGTCTAACCGAGAAGGATGAAAGGTATGGTTATGAAAAGAGTCAGGTCGCAAAAAGTACTGACTCCACATAGATCAAGACTCTGGATGAGTCTCTGCGTGATCGATCTCCTGGCGAGTTCGATTCTCGGCCGACCCGCAGCCACGGCGGCTCTCCTCCCAGAGGATCGGAGCGAAGTTTGTCGGGTACCAAAAGCAACCGCCGAGACTGGATTAGTCGCTTCATACCAGTTATCCCTCATTTTAGAGGAAATCATCAGCAAATTGTATAGCGAGAAAGCCGCCTCAACTGACACTGCAGACTTTCTCTTGGAAAAGCTGAACCACTGGAGTGAACGGCTCCCGAACTCGCTCCGCACACCGTGCGAGACTGAGGATTCCGATGCGGCACAGGAGCGCATAATTGGTAATATGCATGTAGCTTGCTTGTATCATTTTGCTGTAATCCTCGTCACTCGTCCATTTTTGATATCTACCCTGAACGCCCGGCTGGCCCGGGCTAATCATGGTCTCTCAACAAATATGACAGGGGTAGATACGCCAGAAGACCCAGCGCATTCGCGCTTAGCGGTTGCATGTATCGACTCGGCTATTTATATGCTACAGACCTGCTTAGAAGTACACCAGTCGGGATTACTTTATCGGAATATGGGAATTCTCAAGTATGTGCACGCTTACACATCCGGAAGGAATCAAATGGCAACTGACCGAGAATAGGGCATTTGTATTTGCGGCAGCACTGGTTCTTGGATTCTCTATGTTCTGCCATGGCGACGTCGACAGTGAAATTGATAGTGCATTTGCAGGTGCCATATCCATTCTCCAGATGCTTGCCCAGCAATCTGCCCAGGCGGCTCACTATCTCGAGATTCTGATGATGTTAGAGGTAGCTGTGACACAGCAGCGGCAAAGGCAAGCCGCTCAAGCGCGGCAGCGGCGCAGTCGATACGTTAATCGGATCTTCAGTTTGCACGAGAGCCCGTCGACACCACGGATGCAGAGCAATAATGATAGCCGAACCGACGCGACCCCACTGAACACAGGCGGTCCGTTTTACCCGTGGATTCCGCAGGAGGATGGGCCAGTGACTCCACCCGTGATAGATGGAGCGTTCCTGGATTGGGAGGGCATGGAGCTGCCCCTGTGGGATAGCTTTCCTTTTACAGAACCGGGGTCATCCGTTTTATAATATCACTGTGCGAGCATTTAGCATGTGTCAAGACTACTCTCTCAGGCATACTCGCAATAAATTATTACTATCATCCCATAGGTCCTCTCCTCCTGCTTATCTCTCTATACTCATAAGCATTCGCATGGGATACCCGGGCCTCATATCACCAACCACTCATTCCGATCGGAAGTTATCAGTAAAGAAAAACCATGCAATAGTCATGATCACCTTGAACACCCCCACACGCTCGGGGCTGTGGCATTGGGATACCTTCACCACCCGACGATAAGCGGTGCGCGGTCCGCCTACCCCGATCCGCCAGGTGCGTCTTCCGACAAGCCCATAGACCATGTGGCAAGATAAATGTCACAAGGGCACCCCAAATTGAGTATATCAAATCAATATCATTCATCAAAAGTTTTTCAGATACAGAGAGCAAACAGCAAAAAAATGAATGCAAGCTGGAAACGTCTCAACGTTGGAGTGGTGGGCGGAGGCATCGGCGGTATGTCAGTGGCGATCGCCCTCCGCCGGGCTGGTCACGAGGTAACCATCTATGAACGCTCTGATTTCGCCGGTGAAGTTGGTGCGTCCGTTTCTTGTGCTGCGAACGGAACTAGGTGGCTGCATGAGTGGGAGGTGGATATTGCCAAGGGTGATCCAGTCGTCTTGAAGAAACTCATTAATCGGGACTGGAAGACTGGTGAGCCGGTTAGCGTGTATAGTCTGGATGACTATGAGAAGCGTTGGGGATATGTGTACAACATGTTTCACCGACAATATATGCACTCCATGTTGAAGGATTCCGCGCTAGGAGAAGAGGGGGAGGGAGTACCGGCCAAGTTATTGGTGAATTACAAGGTGGGATTGATTTAGATGTCACATGGGAAAGACATATATACTGACATTGTGCAGTGTCGCGATATCGATCTCAAGTCGAACAAAATCACCTTTGAAAATGGCAAAATAGTGCATCACGATCTGATCATCGGCGCCGACGGCATCGGCTCTGCCGTTCGCGGGATTTTGGGAATTCGTCCTGAGAAGCGTCCATCGGACTCTAGCTGCCTCCACGCAAATGTCGACGCGGATGAGGCCGCAAAACTCGGACTGACCAATTATTCTCAAGACAGTGCTCTAGAATACTGGGGTGGACAAGAAGGCAAATGGGATAAGATCGTCCTATCGCCCTGCAACGGCGGTAAACTCCTCTCATATTACTGTTTCTTCCCCCGCGACCAGGGTGACTTTACAACACAGGCCTGGGGCACCGAGTCCCTTCCGGTCGAGGATCTTCTCAAGCCATACCCTCAACTTGATCGCCAGGTTCTTGAGCATCTTGCCATCGGCAAGGAAATTCAACCATGGCGATTGTGGGTACATGATCCGTACCCATATATTCACCAGGGCAATGTCTGTCTCCTGGGTGATGCGGGACATCCCATGATGCCGCACCAGAGTCAAGGGCGTGTATGGCTATTGAGGATGCGGCAGCGCTGGGGATTCTGTTCAACAAAAAGTATTTCAATGGAGATATTGCACAGGCCCTTGCCGCGTACGAAGAGGTTCGTTTGCCTCGCGTTACACGGGTACAGTCTGCAGCTGCCAAGGCAGCGTATAATATTAACGAGAGAATTGGTGAGTAGCTAGAAATTCTGGTGATGCTCTTGTGTAACCCTTGGCATATACGCTAACCAGTTTCTTCCTAGGATTCTCTGTGAACAAAGATACCCCCACTTATAAGGTTGAGGATCCAAAGAAGGTCCTCACTATTGAAGAGATGAATGCGTGAGTTATTGTATCAGTATATATCGACCGGAGCTATTTCTGACAATTTTAATTAGATATGATATGTATCGGGATATCGAGGAGAAACTTGCTGTTAAGCGCGGGGGCACGTATGCAGGGAAATTCATCTGTGGATTGCCTATTGGGCTGGAATTGCCCAGTGGAATAATAATTGGGGCTCACTAAGTGTACAAGAGATTACAAGACATGTGCTCGATTTAATAATGTTCAAGGTATTCAACTATTCTTGCGAGTAGTTTACTCGTGCAACAAAAGTATGAAAATACTAGCCATCCCAGACAGTATATTATGCAGATTGTGCTGGAAATCATCATTTTCCGTGCTTTTAAAATAAAAGGTTTCATGACCTCGAAGTGTTTGACTTCTCCAGCTCTTTCCTTCAGGTAAGTCACGCTTTAGTTTGATGGTCGTAGTCCTAGAGTGGGCTGGCGCATGCTCAATATACTTACTGACATGTTCACCCTAGAATGTTTCGCGAGCCATCTGCAACCGTGTCGAGGGCGTGACCCGTGTTGTCTATGACTTGTGAGTGGAGTCACCTTTCACTTTTCCTTGCCTCAATCTGACCATTCTCTTCTAGAACCTCCAAGCCCCTAGTACTATCGAGCTAGAATAAATGGCATGGTGGCGGGAACCAGACGACACATCAAAAACATGCAAAATAGGAAATGAATTCCATAGCCTCTAGAGACTGCCATATGAGAACTACGTCTGATTCTACCAACAATTGACCGTTCTATCATATGTCAACTTCACTACCATTTCCTACATCATATACACCAATCCCTCTCCAGTACCTACCATCCCTTGACATAGCTTGCTCCATCCCTTCTCAATGCCTCTCTCGCCGCCGACCCCATGGCCGACCATTAACTGGATATCAGGCACGATGTCATGACTGACGCTTATCCAATCGTCCCATACAAGCTGGGCTTGATCGTAGAAATCTTTCGCAGTGGTATGTGTAATGATAGCATCACGGACCCCCGAGGTGTTGAATTGGATCTTGCCCATTGTTTTCATAGAGTCGCGATTTGCAGTGATTTCATCGGCGGAATAAACCTGCCCGTAAAGTAAGTTTCAAAGTTTTATCTTCAAGGGTGATGGTTTCTTCTAATCAATGACCTTTTGCTCTGAACCAACCTGGATAATCGACGTTTTGACTTCCGTAAGAATTGAATGGGCACGGATACCCTCAATAAATTGCACAAGCGCCCCGCCTCGTCCGCCAAAATCAACAACCACAACCTTTTTCGGTCGCAATCTACCAATCCACTCGATTGACTCACCAACCTGGTCATATCCCATTGCTTTTGCAGGAATAGCTGTACCTAGTTTTCCCGGAACAGACTCCAACAACTCTGGTCTCTGTGACACCTGGAGCAAACCCACGGGTCCCTCCTTCACAGCATCCCTGCGGAACATGTGATACGCAAATGAGCGGGCAGTCTTGCTCGACGCAGCGAGACTGACAACGACAGCGGCAGAAATATCCGCGTCCGCGCCTGTCCAGGGGAGATTGATACCCAAAGGGTGAATCGGTGGGCGGACTGTCGGGTTCGAAGTAAACGTGTGGCGACTGAGGAGATATCCAGTTTGCCAGGTAGGACGGAAGACCGATATCCACGACAAACGCTTCAGGGTATCTTCATCAACAAGGGACGAGAGTTTAGTCCAGTCTCTCGTCTCGAATATAGACTCGGGGATCTTAATCTTGAGTTCCTCTGAGTAGCTGTTATAGATTGTCATAAGCCGCTGTCGGGACTCGCTGACCTCGGTCCAGAAGCCCTTTGGCTCACATGGTTCGAGTTTGAGCGTGACGGTCATGCTTGCGGTCGGCCAAAACCCCCATAGGATTGTTCCTGGGGCGATATTTGTTGTTGATTCTACGACCAAGCCGTAACCCCATGCTGGGACGATGCCCCAGGACTTTTGGTCGTTGTATGGCTGGGGGAGTTCTGCAGGGACAGGATAGGTATCCCACCTGTATGCTCATTAGTTCGTGAATGAGAGAGAAAGCCCAATAATAAGCAAAGAAAATCGAGAGGGGGGGTTCGCACCAGCGTAGCAGGTCCCCGCCACGGGCATAACTGAGATTGTTTGAGCTAAGGGTGATGAGGAGTGGCTGAACGCGCACACTTGATGCAAGGAGGATCTGTTGTTCATACGATGATTGATCGAGCCTCGTGACTGCGTGTATATTGTTGTCTACCTTGGACACAACGTGGACCTTCATCTTGTGTTCGGCTGGCAGTGAGAATCGTTGGAGGGGCTTTGAAGGTGTTTACAAGTGCGGGGAGGCCTGCTGATTATAAATGATTCGCGTAGGCATCAACGCCTTTTTTGGCCCTTTCGCGTAAATGGCTGTGACTGGCTGCCATGAAAAGTGTAGACTATCGGCCCCCGGGTTGAAATGTTTCAGGCCCGCTTGGGTAGATCCCACCTACGATCCCGACATCATCTTTAAACCTTGGAAAGATTCGTCCAGGTCGAAATATAGACTTTGAAAAGACCATCGCTCTCGGCCCCCCGTCGTATGAACTTATGAATTCAAATAGTTCCATTGCAGTCTGCAGGGTGTAGCTCTGATTCCTGGTAAATAGAAATTTCCCCATAACAAATGTGACTAAGGACCCCAATTTTTTTCAAAGAAATGCTAGATGTCACCCAAACACGCCACTCACTTCTTAAATAAGATACCCAGAGCCATTCAAATTACTGAGACCATAGTAAGTAATGTAGAAAAGAATTTGGAGAGCATCGCAGTTGAGATTATCCTGTGCAGCATTTTCCACCGGGTTTCATTTATCCTTTAGAGACTGCTTAAAGATCAGAAATCTAGAGCAGATACACAGCTTACTAATGAGCTAAACAAATAAATAGACGCAATGAAAGTTGGAGAGATAGATGCCGACAAAAGTGGGTCGCATCTTTACTAGTGCGCCCGAGGAATATTCAGCACCCATATGCCTCTTTTCAACCATGTTTGCATGGCTATAAACGATCTTACTAAGCCTACATCGCATAACTAACCTAACTATGTTCTGTACTTTCCATAGTATTCAATATCAACACTCTCAAGTGCTCAATTGGCCATGCCCGTACTAGTCCGTACTGTAACGACAATATTCCGACATAGGGATTAGAGGGTTTTAGGGGTTTCTAACACCGTTTTGTATGACATTAATATAGCTAGTCTGAGGGGGATTCGGTCCTGTGAGAGTTATGTGAAGTCCTGAGGCCTTCCATATCTGTTTGCCCACGATATCCTCTCATATGCCTTCTTCCCCTTTCTTGATAGCCAGTGATCAACATCCATGCCGCTTCTCCCTTTCTTCTTCCATCGAAGATCAGGTCAATATGAACTTAACAAGAAGAAAGAGACGACTGTCCCTTGCAGGAAGCAGTCGATGTCAGCTTGGGGCTTTCTCTGTCCTCTGACTTATCGACTCCCTCAAACTCCTGGCACACATGGCTGACGGATCCACAGGTGCCGCTCACATTGGAGGTATCGCCGTAGTTGGAGTTGATTCCTACCAAGGTAGACACACCATCGGCCTTGACGTTCTTGACCACCACATGCCGGGGGCTCTTGCTCTTGTTGTTGCTGCAGTTTCCGCATGATCGGTATAGCTTGCCTGCATTCACAACAGTGAATCCATCAATGGTGACGGTTCCTGCACCGTTGTGCTGCACCACCTTGTCCTTAGCCTCTTGGGCACCACCACCTTTGATGAGGGCATCTCCGGTTCCGAGAATGGAAATAGCGTCCTATAGGGGCCACGTTAGTACCAGTAGGCTAGATAGATAATGGGACTACTTACCTCGCAGACATCACGAAACCAGACGTTGGTCAGGGTGCAGGATCCCTTGCAGTGGATGCCTTCGAGTTGGTTCTTTCCAATGATCACGTTGCTCAGTGATGCTCCATCCTTCAAGATGAACACGGCGTTCTCATCGCCTATATTATATTTAGCTCTGTTTTTTTTGAACTAGTTCTTTTGATATGGACATACCAGTGTCATCATCATTGTCGCAGGATCGACCACGATCGTACTCGCGGTTGCCCAGATCAACACTGCCCGAGATCTCACTAGGGGAAGGCAGAGAGATAATATCACCCACACGAGAGGGGATGTTGAGAGTCAGAGCACTGGAAATGCCAATGAGACCAAGGATGATAGCGCTGGAATGCATTTTCCTCGGTTGATACTGCAACTTTGTAGTCAAAGCTTGATGCTTCATCAAATCGGGGGTCAACGAGGCTATTTTTATAGCTTTGGAGCTCATAACAAGACAGGACTTACTCTGTACTCTCTCAGTCACAAATACTGCGCCCGGCTGCATAATTCCTTAATATCCATGGAGAAATTCTACGACATCTGACTGGAGGGAAATACCCCACCACTCCCTCGAGGTCATGCAGGGTCCAGGCCACCGTTCGACCTGGGTACGTTCTATCTCTACCATTCGCGGGAATATAAGACATTTTCTAACGTCATATTTTCCGCCTTGGTGCTTCATTGTTTCATGTAGTCAGTACCAAGACATATTTATAGTGAAAATGCCAAATGCCAAGATGCCAAGATACGGGGAGCTTTTGGCATCGTGGCAGTGTCTGCAACCTTGAAACTATCTACGCAATTACAAGATCCACCAATAAAAAAAATAAAATAGAAATTGGCCCTCGTTCTTTTGGCAAGCTTTGACAATATTGCAGGTACTTAATCTAGTGGGGAGGGCTACGAGAGAAAACTGATCCCATACAGGGAGAGGAAGATTCTAATTCTATGGAAAAGCTATATGGAGATAATTATGCCGTAACTAGTCCTATGTATGTAGCTAGAGCTAAAATTACCCTAAAGCGAACCAAACTGTATGGTGCGGCAGGATTAATTTCCCCTTTATGGATTGAACATGGACAAATTGCTCAGTACATAGATGCCCCTGAGGACTATATTGTAGCCAAGTCAATTATAGAGAGCGGCCGCGGGGAGTCGAAGGGTGTCAGCTCAGAGGAAGTTCCGCCGGAAATTTACTCGAACCCGACTCTGCCATCATTACCCTGAGCCGTACGGCCGCGCGAAAGTATTGATTACCTTGATTCCTTCCTCCGATGTATCGAATTGCTGGTTCAGCGGAGGGATCGGGAATGTCGATACTTCGGGGGGTTTCGGGCACTGGCTGGGGCTCGGCTGGGGCCTTGGCACTATGGTGAAATGGGTTATTGAGCGTGAATTGGATAGATAAAACGTTATGAGATTGATGTATCTGAGTGGCATGGGAATATTTCAGACGTATTGATTTCGATCCAAGGCATGCTAAACGCTGGCCTCATTTATGTAGTATTTCACGGCCAATTTTGGTTTCTGACAGTGTGACATATTGAGTTTACATCGCACTAGAAATAATATTATCAAGTGATGCAACCATATAAAAGCCCTAGAATCGTACACAGACCACGAGGGTGCGGCTCCTGGAGCTTCATAAGGATGAAACATTTTTGAACCCTTCTTCAAATTGTACCAAAACGGAATTTCTAACATTACAACCCAACCCATCCAAGCCATTTGTCTGGTTATCTGAAAAGAAAAATATTTAGTTTATGGCCTCTTTGTCCAGTGCCACTAGAATTAGGTTGGTTGGGGTCATGCTGACCTGGACGAATTAAGGCAAAGGAAATAGTATATTAGTCGGGGTACAAGCCTATTGATCAGGTGAGGATAATGTAATACAGGAAAATTAGATGGTCTCTATTCATAGTGAGATCTATTCCTAGAAAATTGAAATATGAGAAATATGCGGGGAATTCAACCATGGAGTTCGTTTGATAGCCCCATCCCCTACCAAATTATAGAGTTCCCTGCTTTTGTTACACAACCGCTAATACTATATAATAATGGGGTGGTATACTTTTGTTGTACAGCTTATGATAGTTGTGCATTGTGTGCTACGTGTTCATGATGGCACATGGGCAATGACCCTGATGGTCAGCCAAGGAGATAGGTAACTAATGGGGCAGGTGTAGAATATAGTAAATCCGTGTTTCAATGGAAATCCCCTCTCAAAAGTCATCCTAAACAGCAGGTAGAGCGAACCCGGCGAGGAATAAAATCGAAAAAAAGCAAATGGCCTTGTGCGCGTTTTTGGTCTCTGAGTCGAGCCGAGACAAGCGCATCAAATGATGATTTGGCATGAGTGAATTTTACCAAGCAGGCTGCTAGTATTGGTGAAGCAGTGGCGCATGCTACGGTGGTGTTGCAAAAGTTTGAAACCCTTGTTGACCGCCCGGATCTCTGCCTTCCCAAGGGGAACAAGTAACTACCTACCTAAGATGGATTAGATTGACTACCAATCTGCTATTAGAAGACCGTCGATAATGGTGGGCAATAGGAGGTTTCAAACCTTTGCAACGCCACTGTAGCGATACGGAGGACCGGGGAACAGATATGATTCGAGGGTCGATTAGGTGTTTTCTGTCATGCGATGTTCTTTTATAAGTGGGAAGCTTTGTTTTTATTAATAACCAGGCAGTTGAATGAAATCTTGGAATGTCATCGGTTGGGATATGTATACTTTAGGTCGAGAGCCTCTAACTACTATCTACCAGTAGTATTTATTGAATTTTGCGTCATGCCTAGCTTCAAATGTAAAACGATCCAATTACGTTTCAAGTAATGGGAAAGGTAACTCAAATATTAGCAAGTAAACGGGCGCCAATCATGTTGATTGATTATTCTAGAATTTCAATCGAAACATGTATGAATGCTGGCCCTATCTTAGTTCTTACTAGTCACAATACTTTGGTGGGATGCTCATCCCGCCTCGGTGGGAAATAACCCGAGCGGCCTCAATTAGCCCGACAGCATTTGACCCGGCCCCGCATCACACCACCAGCCTGGAGAAGCACCACTCGAACCTGGATAGCTCGCTGTGATTTATCTCGGCCTTCCCGCCGAACTCATCTCGTATACTGCTATCCCGAAGAGTGCGACGCGTCTGCCCCGCCCCTCCACAACCCGACCGTGGATGCATGGAGGAAGGCTGTGTATAGTTACATGCTAGTTATGGGGTTCAGAGCAAAAGTACATTGGTCAATACAGTACAATTACTGTCCAATTGTGGGTAGTCCAATTTTGGTTATGTACAAACAAACAAGTATTCATCCCTCGTCAGATATTTGGTTAATTTTTTCCTTAATTTTTTCCTTTCACTTTCCCTTAAGCGAACAGAGCATCGCCCAGGCGGTAGTGAACGGTCTTGACCTGGGTGTAGTTGTCCAGGGCGTAGGAACCGAGCTCGCGGCCCAGACCGGACTCCTTGAAGCCACCGAAGGGAGCCTGGTAGGAGATCATGTTGTAGCTGTTGATCCAGACGGTACTATCGAGCTGTTAGTATTTTGTTTGGTATATGTTAAGGAGAGGAAGGGAAGCTTACCCAGCCTTGAGGGCGTTGGAAACACGGATGGCGGTGTTGACGTTCTTGGTGTGAACGGCGGCGGCAAGACCGTAGCTGGTGTTGTTACCGATCTTGATGGCCTCAGCCTCGTCCTTGAACTTCTGGACAGCAATTACGGGACCGAAGATCTCCTCCTGGGCGATCTTCATATCGGGAGTAACGTCAGTGAAGACGGTGGGCTGGATGAAGTAGCCCTCGGTGCCGTGGCGCTCGCCACCAACAGCGACGGTAGCACCCTCCTTCTTGCCGTGGTTGATGTACTCCATGATACGGTCGAACTGGAGCTGAGAGACCTGGGGGCCTTGGAAGGTGTCCTCAGCGAAGGGGTTACCCAGCTGGTTCTTAGCCGCGCGCTCCTTGAAGCGGGCGATGAACTTGTCGTAGATACCCTCCTGAACCAGCAGGCGGGAACCGGCACAGCAGCACTGGCCGTGGTTGAAGAAGATACCGAAGTTGGACCAGGAGATGGCGTTGTCGATATCGGCGTCATCGAAGACGATGTTGGGGGACTTGCCACCCAGCTCGAGGGTAACCTTCTTCAGGTTGGACTTGGCAGCGGCCTGCAGGATAGTACGGCCGACGAGGGTCGAACCAGTGAAGGCGACCTTGTCAATGTCCATGTGGCTGGAGATGGCAGCACCGGCGGTACGACCGAAACCGGAGATAACGTTGATGACACCGGGAGGGAAGCCGGCCTCAACAATCAGCTTAGAGGCATACAGACCAGAGAGAGGGGTCTGCTCAGCGGTCTTGATGATGACAGTGTTACCGGCAGCGATGGCGGGACCAATCTTCCAGGCCCACATGAGGATGGGGAAGTTCCAGGGGATAATCTGACCGCAGACACCGACGGGCTCGTGACGGGTGTAGGAGAGGGTCTCAGTGTTGGTGTCGATAGTCTGACCGGTGATCTTGTCGGCCCAGCCACCGTAGTAGCGGAGGCAGCCAGCGGCGTTGGCAATGTCAACCTTGGCCATGGTGACGGCCTTGCCGTTGTCGAGAGCCTCAATGGAGGCGAGGGTCTCCATATCACGCTCGAACAGATCGGCCAGCTTGGTAAGCATACGGCCGCGGTCGGAGGGGGTCACGGTGTGCCAGACACCCTCGAAGGCAGTGCGAGCGGCCTTGACAGCGGTGTCGACATCCTCCTCAGTCGCCTCGTGGACGGAGGTGATAACCTTCTCGTCGGTAGGGTTGGTGGTCTCGAAGGTCTGGCCCTTGGCACCCTTGATGAACTCGTTGTTGATGAACCTGGTGGAGAGAAGGAGGGTTAGTAGGGAGGCAAAATAAAGTATGAGGGGTAGATGGGGGGGGGGATAATGGGAGGGGGAGGGAACATACAAGCCAAGGGGCTGCTCGTAGGTGACGTTGGGAGTCTTGATGGTAGTAGAGAGCGCCATGATGAGATGGAAAGATGAGGATGGGAGGGAGAGGGGAGAGGGGAGGAAGGTGAGATGCGATAGAAGGGTCTCTTAAATAAGTTAAGCTACTCGTACCTTGGGTATTTGGGCATTGCGGGGTCATGCAGTATGAGTGGTACTGTATTTACACTGGTTATATACTTAATGCGGTGTTTGTAATGTGTATTGTTGTACTGCTGTAACCGTGCGGCGAAGATACTCCGGTGGTACCTGCGGGTCACCTGAACTGCCACGTCAGAGAAAGTACCCCGAAGTACCTTCCAAGTATCTTCAAAGTACCCCACGGAAGTACCCCTCCCATTCATACTCTTCTTCTAGACCACTCTATTCCTCACTTCTACCCAGGTCTACCGTATCTATCAAGATTGCCCGAGATGCCGAGGTGCCGCCTTGGATGTTCCAGGGCCCGCGTAACTTTTGCTATTTTCGGGCTAATTGGATCCCCCTCCTGGGCCATCCACTCTGAGAGGACAGCTTCCCCTCGTTTCTACTATCATCTACGGTCCTTGGTGGGCCCTGGACCAATGTGATCATCGTGACTTCAGATCATTCGTCGGATGAACATCTCCCCGGTGACTCCGTACATGGTGGTGGATCTCCATCTAGCGGACTTGTTTCATCAACAAAAAGCCAAGATGACTGACTAACCGATTGCTGAGAAGTACCATTACCCAAGACGGTTACTCTACTCTCAGTGAACTAGAGGTGAACTATCGACTGTTGATCTGCGCTGACTAAATTCAACTAAGAGATGTCTCTGTGGCCCCTCTCTTCCTTCTCTTCCATCCACCCGGTCCGCATCAATCTCCGCAATTGGCTTCCGCACGCCGTGTCTAGCCAGTTCTAGCCAGCCCCGGTCACTTTGACTACACTAGTCCCAAGTCACCAGGCGACAACCGTTTCACTTCATTCTACATACGGAGTACACTACAGTAATAACCTTATAATTTGCCCCGGTTGAGGAACCGCACCGGTAGATCGACGTGCCTCGCCCGCAGGAATTCCGCCACATTCTTCCCCAAAAAGTCCACCGTCGTCGTGACCCCAACCCCGCGGTCCAACAAATTGCGAAACAAGAAATGCACTCCCTGCAACCCTGCCAGTTCGAACCGCTCAATCTCTAATGGGGGCTGGGTCCGGCCCGTCTCCCCCAAGAGCTGCCGTGCGGTCTCCACTGAGAGCAAGCTCCGTAGCCATAGGAACTCATCCCGGTGCCGCACCCAGAAACCACAGTTGGCATCCGACCCTTTGTCTCCGGACCGAGCATGCACTATCCATCCTAATGGCCCGCGGACCGTGGGTCCAAAGTCGTGGACAAGATCCACTGGTTTAGCATGGCATGTACTAGCCTGGGATGGTTGGCGAGCTGGGTATGTTTGACATTGCGGTGGGGGTGAAATGTCAAGGACCTGCGTGTCCACTGTGGGTTTCCACGGGAGATGCACCCGATGCTGCACCGCTGATTGAGGTAGCAGAGTCACATAATATTCAAAGATTTCTCGAGGAAATCCCTGTCGCAGGTCCAAGTGGATGGTGGCACCGGGGTATCCCTGCATGATGTTGTCCGTAATGGGTCTGAGGAACTTGGTGGGCGTGAGATCCTCGGCTCGACGAGCCTGCGCGATAATCCGCAGAGGCACCGTCGCGCGGTTCTGATTGTGCGGGTCCGACAACGATGTCCCCAGCAAGTCAAAGTTCAGCGCCGTGAATCGATCCGCAAAGGGTGCGAGCAACCGCCGAGTTTGGGCTTCGAGCATCCTCGCCTTCTCCTCGATATCCAGTCCGGTCAACCACCACCACGCTTCCACCTGGAACCCTCCACGAGCCGTGATGCCAACCTTGGTGGTTGGAGGAGGTGGACCGGAATGGACCCCTCGAACGGCCACCCGATTGATCCCCCGCTGTTCAAAATGGATTCCATCCAGAACCGCGGTGACGTCCGAGTTGAAGTACCAAGGTCCTTGGATCTCGTACAACAGCTGCGAGGTGCATGTATCAACCGTGACAGCGCCTCCAGTGGCGTGCGCCTGTTTGGTGATAACCACATCTCCCTCGGCAGAGATTTCAGCGATGGGATATCCAATATTCGCCCAACCATCCCCACCATGCTCCAAGGTCTTGAACCCAGTAAAGTTACCCCCGCAGACGTAGTTACTACACTCGATAAGGTGGCCCGCGACAAATGCATTGGCCAATTTGTCCAATTCATCTCGTCGCCAGCCATGATACCAATAGGCTGCTCCGATTACTGGAGATGCATCAGATACGCGTCCGCACAGCACAATATCAGCGCCCTCGGCGAATGCAGCAGCGATGCCCAACCCGCCTAGATAGCACTGCGCGTAGATGGGCTCGAAGGACCAGTCAGCCAGTCGTTCGCCTGTGTAGATATTTCGAAATTCAGACTGGTCAGCTGCGAGGGACTTTTGAATCGCAGGAAGGACTTCATCTCCTGATACCCAAGCTACCTGTTTATATAGATCAGTATCTTGAGTTACATTTAGCACGCAAATATCAAATACAAGAATGAATTACCTTCAAATCTAGCCCCTTCGCCCGAACCATCTTGGTCACCACCTCATGAAGACCCTTCGTATCCGCAACACCAGCATTAACGGCCAATTTGATCCCGTATTTCGCCAGATCCTCAAGCGCAGGATCCAACGCCTCAAGAAAGGACAGATCATATGCCGGCGCTGCAGGCCCAGCTGCACCCTTCTGGTCCTCGCGTTTCCCCGCAGCGGTGGCCATGTTAAATTCGCTCATGAAATCAGCGATAATTACATCAACCGGGTCGGTCGGGTGGTGATGTGCGAATTCGGCGATCGCATGGCGCCGGTCTGAGGCAGAGCCCGAGGCGCCTGTGTGGTGGTGTGAGTAAGGAAGGACAGTTGACGGTGTCAATGTGGGTGGGAGAGACTTACCTGCGATGCGAATGGGTCGGCCTGTGAATGCCATTATAATAGAGAAAATTACAATATAGTCCTTGGTCAGTTCCCTGACATGATACAGATAGAAAAGTGTGTTTATGTCTGGTGGGATGTCATTGTGATGGGGCGAAATAGACCGAGGCTGCTCGGCCGCGGATTGCGGGGAAGCTCCACCGTGGCGGATCTATGAAGGTTGAAGGTTACGCTTAGCATAGGTCGATGCTGAGTTTGTGTTCGATGCGCAGATGGTGGAATTGATACTTTGTTTTGGATAAGTCGGTAGATACTCTATTGGTATTATTATACTCGGTGATGCTGGGTTGACTATGAGTTGAATGCCTGTTCACATATCAGCTTCAACTTGAAGTGCTGGACAGAAAATATTGGTTACACTCACGGTCACAAATTCATTATGATATAAAATAAACTATCAAGTTGCAATCGGCAACCCTTGAGAAATAGGTATACTACTAGTAGTATCACAGAGCACAATACCTGCTTCCAACCTTGAGTTCCAAGGTAATTTATTCAATATAGTCACCTGGACAAGCGGCACCTATCCACTGCCTACTAGTTAGTACTGGCTTATGGGCATTTCAAGGTCCATGAATTCACAAGAAAGGTTGACCCCAGCCAGATGTAATTTTGTCGAGATATTAAGTAATCTACTTGGTCATTGGCTCGGAGGATTGAAGGATTTGGGGCCGTTGGATGCGATTGGCGGGTCTATCATTTCCAGCCCTGGAGGGCAAGTTCAAGATTGCTATATTTACGCGATAAGAGATAATTCTAGTAGCAGTGATATATTATAATCCTGGATCTGTAATGCCAAGATACTTCTGTTCGGCCATTTTCAAGCTTATTTTTCTTTTGAAAAACCCCCCCCTCCTAGTTGACTTTTTGTGAGCAATGTTCGAACAAGTCGCAACACTGCCATGACGATCTCCAATCCTTTCGCCCCAACAGACATTCATGGACCAACCCAGGTCGCAGTCAATTACCATTCAAAGAAAGGATCACCATCTCAAATAAAAAGGTTACACCACATCAGGGAAAATCAACAAGATGAAGATCTGCCTGTGTTGATTGTATTTTTAGCGAGCCTTTGCCCTTGAAATTTACCCTTAAATGACTCTGCTTCCTCGTTCCTTTATCGGCAGGAATCAGCAAAAATGTTACCCAAGACCCTCCTCCTCGCAGTTGCTGGATTATCTGTATCAGCATTAAGCAAAAAGACTCCTTGTTCTGAGATTGCTCAAATCAGTCAACATGCTAATGCTACAGGTTGGTCAAAAAGGCTTTGAGTAACCATGATAAATACTGACAGCAGTGATGGAAAACAAAGACCCAGTATTCCCTGGCCGTCTGGCATATAAATGTCTTCAAACAATGCCTTTTCATTCTGAAAGAGCAGTTAAGTTCATACAAGAAATGAAGAAAACTATTCAGTGGCACAGCACTCTGGATGTTCTGAAGAGTGAGTCGTGCCATCAATAATTATTATCTACTACTACTAGGACTCACTCGGATGAACCCACCAGGTCCTCCCTCCGGATACCCATCCCCGTCGGTTGATCTTATCGCTGGATTAGATGCATTGGAACAAAATGCTTCTAATGACCTCTTTGCGTCTCAGTTTGGCTTTGATACAGCGATAAACAATTTACTCATTTCCGCGCATGACCGGCATCTACACATGGAACTTTGTTCACTGGGAATTTTCTATTTCCAGGTAGATTTGCCATTAGTTTCTGCATCAAACGACGGAATCGAACTCCCGAAAATTTTTACCTGGGGTAAGGGGGGAAATGCCAACACTGCGTGGACCTCGCATAGCTAATGGCTGCCAGGTGATGCCGAAATTCTCCCGAGAAAACCTCATCTGGTCTCCCACGTAGTTTCTATCAATGATCAAGAAGTTCTCTCATTTTTGAACAGATCAGCTGATAAACACATGGACACTGACCCGGACGCACGGTAAATAATAACCTCCAAGAAATTGAAACCGCGGAGGTACTGAATGTCCTCACACAGATATAACGTTCTTTTCCATGCTCCTTTCCGACCTGAAGTTCTCAGCAGTAAAGGAAACTCCGGAATATTGGAGTACAACAATGGCTTGTATCCTGGGGTCCAGAAATTCTCGGTCAAGTTTGCAAATAATTCGGAGATGCATGTCGAAACCACAGCCACTACAAACTACTTCGATTCTTCTCTGAAAGATGGCAAGGCTATTTACCAAAGGTTTTGCATACCAGGGGCGGAAGAAGCGCCTTCCCTTCCTAACCTGACGGCCATTTCTTCGCATTCCTCTACTTCGGCCCTTTCCTCAACCGTCCAGTTATCGACCCAGAAAGCATCCTCTACGTCAGCCCAAGCATCGAGCCCCTCGTCGACTCTTACGAACACTCCGATATCGAAAGGGTATCCCACCCCCGTCTTGCAAGCAACCGATAACTCCATTTCAGGTTACTTTCTGGAAAAGCAAGGATTGAAGGACACTGCCGTACTTTATGTATCGACATTTGAACCATACGACAGCACATTTTCAGACAAGGCGACAGAATTTGTTCAAAAAGCCAAAGCAGCGGGGAAAAAGAAGCTGATTATCGATCTTTCTTTCAATGGTGGAGGCAACGTCGATCTATGCTTGGATCTATTCAAGCTATTTTTCCCTAACAGACAATTAATCACATCGGTCCGGTTCCGCGCGCACGAAGGGGCAAATCTTGTCGGTCAGGCTTTGTCGCGGGTCCCTTTGGGAAATAAAGAGGCGATGGATGAAACAAACAATATGGCCCTAGCACTTATGGTCACACCGGACCAGAAGTCGAAGTTCGACACTTGGTCTGAGGTTTATGGACCCCACAAAGAGCTAGGGACAAACGTATCGTCTCTGAAAGCCTTTTATAATCTCACTGCCGAGTCAATCCAGCAACAGTCCATCCGCGGATATGGGCCTGTGAAACAAAATGAAACAGAGAACGCATTTGCACCGGAGAACATCTTGTTGGTACGGACTCTCCATGAACGCCGATCCATTTATGATCAGTAGCTGACAATTCTGCAGGTTACAAATGGCGACTGCTCCTCAGCCTGCACGATGTTCTCAGAACTCATGAAAGACCTAGCTGGAGTGAAAAGCTTTGTATTCGGCGGTCGTCCCCACAAAGGGCCAATGCAAGCTCTAGGTGGTACCAAAGGACAGATGGTCATTGGTAATGGAATGATGCCATTGATGTACAATACCGCCATAGAGGTTGCAGAAAATGCCACCAAACGCGGCGAACCTACTTTAAAAGAGGCCCAGATTAATCAACTGAAGAAGATCGCTCCTCCCAGCGATGAAGCCAGTCCGCTCTCTGGACTGAATACCCTCAGCATTAACTTCCTCAATGGTTATCATGCGGATCGGCCGAATATGCCAGTCCAGTTTATCTATGAGCTTGCAGACTATCGGCTATTCTACACGCCGGAGAACCTGATTGACCCTGCGACGGCTTGGGCTGCTGCTGCTAGAGCGCATTGGGATAATGGACCTTCTTTGAATGGATCTGGTTCCATGCATGCCAGTCATCACCGGCGTGCAATGCATTAACTAGCGGAAACTTTGCATGGTAGCGACTGCGACAGAACTTGAAGTTTATAGAATTCGCTACTGATAAATGCATTCCAGAATTACTTTACTTCGAATTTAACATAAGATTCTCCTCAAGGGCCTATAGGCCGAAGACAAATTTCGTAAGGTCATATTGGGGTCAAGGTACTATGTTCTGTTTCTGTTGAGATCGCCCCATCCGGACAGCCATGTATCAATACAAATGGGATACATCGCGTGGCTTCAACGTCGTCGTCGTGAGCTTGAGGCCTCAACAGGTTCAAATGCGTCGTCATCGTCATCATCGTCACTAACGATGCTGACGCTACGCGTCGCACGCTTAGGTCTTGAAGAGCGGGCGGAACTGGCCTGAGAACCAAAGTCAAGTGTTTGTTGAGTGGGTTTCGCAGTTCTTGCAGTAGTTCGGCGAGTAGCAGTGGCACTGACGGTAACTGACGAGGGGGGCTGGTGAGGCCGCCGTTCGAGCCCCACGACCTCGGGTCGTGGTAGTCTTCGCTGTAGATGATGTTGTCTTACGCCCCCTTGAACTGGTGGTGGCACGGGGTTGTTTGACGAACAACGCCTGGGAATCATCGTCGTCCGAAATTACATCAGCGGCAAAATCCTCCTCGTCTTCAAGCATAATCACATCATTATCAACCTCCGACTCTTCATCAGACACCACCTGCTTCTTCCGTCCTTTGGGTGCAGCTGCTGCCTTGGCAGCCCCTCGCGCAGTGGTAGATGCACCACGCCCACGACCACGTCCTCTGCCACGGCCGCGTGTGGAGGTTGTAGCCGAGGGGCGACTACCAGCTGGCGTTGCGCCACCCTCCCCATCCTCTTCTTCGGCGGGGTCGCCGCCTTCATTATCTGAATGGATAAGGGCACCTGGTTGATCTTCCCATGTACCGTCGAACTCGGAGTCCCAGCCATCTGGCTTGGGCTTGAAGCGTTTCTTGCCACGAGTGCGTTTTTTAACTCCCTTGGAAAATAAGTCTTCCATTTGCGTGCGATATTTCTCCATGGCTGTGACTAAGGAGCTCTGTTCGGGGTCTTCCTCATCCATATCATCTTCATTGCGGGTGAGAGTCATCAAATGCTTGACCTGGCTTTCTAGTGAGTCGTTGACAAACATTTCCATCGCATGTTTGTCATCCTTGTCGATGAACTGAGCCACGGCATCTCCAAAAGTGTTCTGAGGAAGGATGCTGAGTGATTGAGATGCAAGAAATTCCTTGACTAATTGCTCGACTTTGACTGTATCTAGCGCTGTTAGGTGTGAAGTCGGCGCCTCGTCGAGTCCTGCGTCACCTTTGCGGGAAGCAGTTGGATTCTTTTTCTTGCGGTGAAATTGCACCACGTCATTAACATTGGCAACTTTACCGACAAACCGATTCGAAAATCGTTGTGGATTCTCACACTCGTAGCTTCCGCCCTCCGGGGTGGAGATCTCTACGCGAAGCCGAACAAGAGGGAGCGGAATCTCCGGCTGGTCCTCCTCCTCATCTTCATTTTGAGGGTGGTTTTCAAGCCACTCTGCATTTGCTTCCTCGATTAATTCTTCGATGATTGACATTAGGAAGCGGGTGACTTCGGTTCGATTGTCTTCCTTGCGGGCTAGCTTCTGAGCGCCCTTTTCCTCGGACAGCACAATCTCTCGCATAACAAAGGGTCGGACTGATTTGAGCCGAATGGGTTCACACGAGAACTCTCGCCCCGTGACGCTCATAATAGTGACTTGCTTTGTCACTGCCTCACCTGGTACCAAGGATGTTGCGACTGACGAACCAGGCTGAATAACGTGGAATTTTGTTTCGGGGTTTTGCTTAGGGTGGATCAAGCATTCATGCTCATGGCCCCAGATTACCATATCCATGAAATCCGGAAGAAATTTCTCCGGTAGGTACCCTGTCTCAGTGTATGCGTGATGGTTTTGATGCACCGACATCAGGTTGAACCAGTCGTCTTTCTGGACTGAAGGCTTAAAGAATTTGACTTTTCCATCGCGGAAAGTTCGAAACAGGCGCTCGTCCCGAACATTACTCATTCCATAGAGTGCAAGCTTGGTTCGGCCTTTTTGGAGGAGAACCGGTTTGATTTCGATATTATCAGACTCTGGGGTCCGACCGTAGTAATTGAGAAGGCCAGACACCTGGAGGAGGTCCAGGGCGGCAAGGTGGCCTTCTCCGGACGGGTCGTCGTGGTTTCCGTGAATTGAGAAGATGGGAATGGCAATATTCATATCCAGGTCCTCATAGTTAACGTGGTTAAACGCGCCCTGGAAGTTCTCACTGGCATCGCTGAGCATCTCCAATTCACATGGTTTATCACCGAAGCAGTTCATGCGAATGGAGCGCATCACTTGATACATGGATTTCCTGGAGGGCTTATTCTCATGGAAAAGATCACCGGCGAGCAACACCATGTCGACATCTTGTTCTTTGGCCATACACATGATTTCGTGGAAGGTCTTCCAGCTGTCATCTCCCCGGATGGGGTCTCGCTCGTTGTACCCAACATGATTGTCGGTCGAGATGAGAATGCGGATTGTTTCCGCCTCTGACGATTGTTAGGAGCCGCCTACCATGGATGATTTGATACCACTCACCGTTTACGCCCGGCATATTGCTGGGGTGATCGTGGTCAGCACTGTATTCTGGATGGGGTATTTATGCTGTCCCTTATATTGCTGGATTGAAGGGAAAGTAGAGAAATGGCAATGTCGAGCAGGAATAGAGAAAGCGAATCCAGCCCCGCAAAACCAAAGCCACAGCCAAAGTCCCCGATGGATCGTAAATCCCCAAGATTCAAACGGTGAATGAGGCAGAAGCGCGGCTCCGAGGCGCGTGGTCACATGATCACGCGTGCATTAGCAGTAACTAAACCCGATTATTGGTATAGAATCATGAGAAGAGATTAGAGGAAAGAAGAGATATGAAATAAATAAGAGAGCCAAAGATGACAGAATAGCACATCATACCCCTACTAACATACTAACATACTAACATACTAACATACTAACATACTAACATACTAACATACTAACATACTAACATACTAACATACTAACATACTAACATACTAACATACTAACATACTAACTATCCATAGTCCTACTATTCCATCGAGTCAATCTGCGGGATGGCCGCTCCGCCTCGCCGCTTCAGGCTTGCCTGCTCCACCTCATCCTCTTCCTTTCTTCTTCTCCCTCCGAGTCCTCTCCTACAACCACCTCCCCCACGCTTTCTCCCCTTCGCACTCGCATTTCTTGCCTCGACTGACCCAGGTTTTATCGCTGGCTCAGTCGCTATTGCCTATCGCTTTTCAAAACCAGTCTTTTTATGCAACCAGAGTCTATAACCGTATCTCAACATACCCCCCCCCATTGACTCATCGCAATCCAACCTCAGTACTACCCAGCATGGAAATGATCTCGATGACGGTGCAGTCTCTGGCCCCTTCCATCATGGAGAGACCGGAGACTCCCCTGTCGTCGCTTCATCCCCGCCACTGAATCATCCACCCCTGAGCGACGATGGCTCTGCCCCGCCATCTCCCGCCCAACGAGTGATTGAGCATGAAAATGCTGGCTCTCCACAGAGACGCGACCCTGGATTTCGAATTGTGAAATCCTCGAGCCACTCCCAGGTTCCCTTGGAGTCGCTGCCCAACGGTATGTGCCGTCTAAATTCGCTCTCGAGTCGCTCTAACAATACCCCACTCTAGAGGTACTCACTCATATCTTGTCGCATCTGCCTCCCCATACCCTTTCAGCCATGACCCTGGTCTCCCATCGGTTTCACAACTTGGTCACGACTCCGCATGCTTGGCGAGTCGCCTTTTTCGCGTTTCTTTCCGGGCCCTCAGGCCATCGAGTCCGATCGGCGTGTTGCGTCAGACGAAACAGAGCCGGGTTCGGATAGACGATTTTTCGCAAGATTGACGGCACTGGCATCCTGGCGCAGTGAATATATCCTGCGTACCCGTTTGATGCGGTCATTAGGCCGAGGCAAGCCGGCGCAGTTTCAGCCATCTAAGAAACACGGCACAGTGCGATCCGCAACCGCTCGAAATGGTAGCGCAGTGTGCACGTACACATCGAACTTGCTTTTTCCAGTGAGCAAGATCCACGGATCGTTCAACGCCGACAAGGAACCCACTTTCATTCATGGGGCGTCAGAACAAGGCATTGCTTCTACTAGTGACCCATCATTGGTGAAAGTGAGTACCTGGGGTCTTTCCGATCACCAGATGTTCAGACATTTTGCCGATATCTTTCCGGGCGATGCTCCCTACGGTCTTGGAGCAGGAGAGATGGTTGGAACGTCCAACTCTATGGATGTCAGTCAACCCTACGGTATGATCTATGGCGAAGGATGTCCCCAAGGGCGGAGCTATTTCATCTCTACCACCGAACAACGAGGTCGCTTCCTCGGTGCTTCGGAGCTGGGTTCTCACCCACATCTGGGCATCCCTGCAGTCAATCACATCACAACTGCTGTATGCTCGGTATGGATCGCCAAGTCATCTTCGATCCTCAAGACAACCGGAGGCCTTGTGGCCATGATGACGGGCTCTTCTTCCGGTGTACTCACAGCTTATGCCATGGGTCCTCATCCAACCTACGAGGGCCGGTATGAGCGAGGACAAGTCACTGCAAAATGGGTCCTCAGCCCCGGTGTTCCTATCATCGGGATCGCCGTGGACGACAATTACTCACTCAAGCGCCATTCCCAGGGACGAGTATGGGCCGTGGTTCTTAATGCGCTGGGAGAGATCTTCTACATTGTCGATCTTCCTCCGAAGCCCGACATTCCGCCTAATGCCAAGTTGAGCGCGGAGCAATTCGATGAGCTAGCATGGAAGACAGGAAGAAATGTCCGCTGGGAGCTTCTTGAACTCAGTCGCCGGAAGGCTCGACCTGACCCTTTCAGTCGGGAATTGGTTGACGGCAGTTATAGCCCGCGATCGTCCTCCGCTTCGATGCAGCTCGATGTGAATCAAATTGCCGCAGAGACCAAGGAGATCGAGAAATTCCTTTCTTTCAAGCCTAAACACTTCCGAAAGCTTTGCGAAGGCTGGAACATGGAGCGTGATTTGCAAGTGGATTTTGCTGGAGATGATGGCTCCGGGGCCGGAGAGTCAGTTATCGTCATCGCTCGTGGAGGACGCGAGGCTGGAACCGCATCGGTTCGAAGATATGTTCGCACGGCGGCGGAACTTGGCTCAACGTCGCGTCCGCCAACCCCAGGCTCCCGTCCTCTTGAAAAGAAGTCCCACGTCTCTCTCTTCGGTGGCCCGACGAGTTCCCCGAGTCCTACGCCCGGCGAGAGCTTTCCGCCATCTCGTTCGTCAGTTCGATTGACTGCTGTAGCCGGCACTGAGTGGCGGATCTCGGACTTCACTTTTGACGATCAGAAATCGGTCGAAATTACCACCAATGCTCTGGATAATTCTACCTGGGCTACACAAACGGCAGAAGAAGACCCCCTCCTCGGCATGTCGGGAAGTTCATTGTCCTCTGCGACCTCTTCACCCATGTTGCCTCATATGGAACAGCCACGGTCGAATATTGAGATTCCTGGTCAACGGGCTCGCTATCTGGCCGTGGGCACTGGTAACGGTATGATCTTTGTTTGGAACATCCGTGCACTTGCAGCGCAGAATGCGGATGTTATCAACTCGATCCCCCCCACTGCGAGTCATTCAAACGGAATCGCCTCAAGTCTCTTGCATTGCCTTGACGTCCTTGTACCTAGTGCACGGTGGTAACGATGGCCTAGTCCAGGCATGGGACCCATTGGCGTCATCTACTCGCCCAATTCGAACTCTGAACTCTCGGTTCTCATCGCGTGCTCGTCGTCGACTGGTACAGGCCGAAGCTTCCATGTTCGGAGTTGGAAACAACTACTTTGCAACGGGAGCTATCTGTCTTGACCCCGACCCGACGAACCTGCGTGGAATGGTTTCGCTCGGCACGCATCTTCGCTACTGGTCCTACAGTTCATCCGCTGCAGATCAGTACAATGCCAGCAAGCGACGTTTGCGCCATGGCTTGCGCGGTAGCAATGGTGCGGCTGAAGGCCAACGTTTCAACAACAGCGGTCGAGGTGCAATCCGGGACTTCATCGAAGACGAGCGCGTTGAATTGGCGCGACAGCAAATCTCAGACGAGAAGGAACGAGCACACCTCAGCGCCCGTTTTGGCGTCGACCTCCTCGGTCCTGATATTGACGAGGAGCAGCTTTTGGCATATGCTCAGCTTCTTAGCCAGGAGGCTCACCCTGGCGAGGTTGCCAAGCAGAGTGATCAGACTGCAATCGCAAGTTCTGCTACTAGCACATCATTCAGCGATGCCGTTGGTCCCAGCTCTTTCGGATTGGGGGAGGTCTCTTCCTCCTCATCCCCGTACCAAAACCCCACAGACGATGACGTGGACGATGACCTTGCAGAGGCAATTCGTTTGAGCCTCCTAGGAGATGACTCTGCCGCCCCCCCCAATCGACCAAACCCCATCCATTCCCATCAAGTATGCCAAGGGGGTGAAACCACCTCAGTCATCGTCCCCTGGGGCCGCGGAGAGCAGCCGACAACAAGAAATGGACGACCTGGAATTTGCGATTCAGCTCAGTCTGGCGGAGAATAAGAGTCGTGGAAATGTGGAGGAACAGGACGAATGGGAGGAATTTCCAGGCCTCGATCCGCCGCCTATGTCGACTCCTCAATCTTCTGCCAAGGGCAAGGGCAAGGCGAGAGTCATGTGAGAGCCATGTGATGGAAAGCATGTTGCATATTGTTCTTGTTTGAGATTTTCTCTTTCGAACTGCTTTTTTTGCGCTTATTGGTTTATCTTTTCCGTTCTTGTTTTCCCGCCGCATATCTGCATGTTTATTCTAGTTGTATCTCTTCCGGGCATGTTATACTTGAGATACAGATGAGAGCAGCCCACGCTGACGGGTGAGCTGCGAATGTTTATCGCTAGCATAGTTTGTACTATTGACAATACAATGACGAATAAACTATGATGCACCGGGGCAGAGTCGCTACAAATAAAGCACAAAGAAGACACAAAATACTAGTATAGATCGGGCGCCTGGGCAATGGAATGAATAGAAGAAGGTCATTGAAAACCTTTGAAGAAAATTGGATATTGGAACGAGTTGTTGGCCAACAGGGCAGACAATGTACAGAACCAAGTAAATTACATGAACGACAGACGTCTGAGGCCATGGTAAACCCCAGCGTCCAAGAACTTGAACAAAATCACCCCAAATCGACTACGAGAAAAGATCTGCAAATGCAGAGAGTCTACATAAGAGAAGCAAGCAGCATGAAGAAGCCGCTAACACCGCCGACAAGGACGGAGGAGGCGCCGTTCATTGAGGCAGCGTTGGTGGAAGTAGAGGTTCCAGTGGAGGAAGACGAGGTGCTAGTGCCAGAGGCCGAGGAGTCACTGCTGCTGCTGCTCGAGCTAGTACCAGTGCTGGAAGGCTTGTTCACCTGGTCGTCAGCCAGGACCTTGTACTTGATGTCGGAGATCTCGTTGCCGTCGGAGCCGTAGACCTTGACGGGGATGGAGGTGCTGGAGACGGAGACCAGAGAACCGGAGGGCTTGTTGGGCAGGCCGTTCTCAATGTAGTTGTTGATCTTGGTCAGACGGGTGGGCAGGTTCCAAGCGTTGAGGAACTTCTTGTTGGTGATCAGGTCGGCGCTGCACTCTTCGCGGGTAACGCTGGTCTGCGAGGAGTTGCTAGACTCGATACGGTCCATGTCCAGCTTGCCGAATTGTCCCTGCAGGTTCTCGTAGTCGACCAGCAGGGTGACGCTGCCGTTCTTGTTGACCTGGATCAAACCGTACTCGTTGTCCTCCTCGGTCCACTCGTAGACAAGACCACCGGAGAAGGCCTGGGTCATCTCCTCGCCGTAGATGGCCTGGACCTCGGTGAAGACACGGGGCTTGACCTCATTGCAGCCGTACTCGGAGAAGAAGACGGGCATGGTGGAGTTGGAGAAATCCTCGGTCAGAACATTGTAGCCGGAGGACTTGTAGGAAGCCTTGCCGCACCAGGAGTAAGAGTTCAGACCGAAGAAGTCGGCCTGCGAGCTAGTCGAGTTCTTCATGTGGCACTCGAAGTAGCGGTCGGTGTCCATAAGAATGTTACGGACATCGGCAGCGGAGTAGCCGACGGGGATGGTGCGGTTGGAGTGCTTAGCGATGTAATCCTTCATATCACGGATGACGGCCTATTCAAGGGTTAGCTGGATGGAAGGAACATCGAGTAATCGAGTACTTGACGTAGAGAGGCATAAACTTACGCGAACGTAGGCGGGAACCAGGTACTCAGCATCCTCGTTAATAACCTCGTTACCAGCAAAGAAACCCAGGACGTTGGGGTAGGACTTGAAGGCCTCGATGATACCGAAGACCTGCTGGAAGTAGACGGGGTTGTACGAGGTCCAGGGCTCGCCACGGTTGAGAGAGCCATTGTCAAGGGGCGAGTTGACATCCAGAATGATATAGATACCGGCACCGTTGAAGTAAGAGACACACTTGTCGTGGTTGAGCGAGGGCTCCAGGTTGTATACACGGATGGTGTTGATCTACATGGGATCATCAGCATCGATCAGAATTGAGCGCATACCGGTTATCGTAGCGCATTTCCAGAGATCGATTTCAAGTTGAGGACTTACACCCAGGCGCTGCATGAGGGCAGCATCACGCAGACAAGTGTCGGGGTCACTCAGGGGGTCCTTCTTGGTAGAGAAGCCGGACTGACCACCGGGTTGATAACTGTCCAGAAAGTCAATACATACCCTGGCGCAAAGCTGAGAAAGACGGCCAGGGTAGTCTTACTCGATACCGATGATCTGGAAACGGTCTCCAGTGTCGCTGTTGACGAAATCCTTTCCATCAACCTTGAGGGGGGGTCACAGCGGCCGCGGTGCTAGCCAGAGCACAAAGGGCTGTGAAGATGCGACTATAAGACTGCGAGATAATGCCGAATTAGTCGATTTTAGTCTTCTGATGACAATCACTACCCGACCAGGGAGCGATCGAGTTTGGTAGAAAGCCAAGCTCTGCAGGAATCAAACACGTACGGCAATCATCTTGACGATCGGGGGCCAAATGAGCGAAGTTGTTAAACACGGGCTGGTTTCTTTCGCTTTTCTCTCTCCTTTTTTTCCTAAAGAATGACAGTGCGACGAGCGCAGGAAGGAACGATTGAAGAGAAGAAAAAGGGAAAGGGAGATTAGCCCAAATTATAGAGGGAAGCAAGAAATAAAAAGGGATCGCGAGTGGGGGGGAAAGATTGAAGAAACCCCCAAACTGCGCGATGTGGGGAATTCAAAGAGATCAGAGCCAGTCAGGATTCATTATTTTGACCAGGAACCCTCAGGACCCCCCAAGGACCCTCTAGGACCCTCATGAAGTCATCAAATATGGAACATACCCAAGCAGGGCGCACTCTAAATTCATTGGGGCCTTTCATTCGCTCTAAAGTACACATACACTCTGCCCTTTGGCATCATCACATCCTTCTCCCTGGTCCACAGATGCTATGAAGCAAACAATAAGAAAGAGAAGAAAAAAAAGAAAAAGTAATAAAAGTCAGGGGCGCAATCGCGGAACAAGTCACGCCCAGAAATACCAAGGCTCCGAGGCCACTCCGCGGCGCTGGCCAAGACCCAATACATATACACAGTCCAGAAAAAGAAGAAGAGGAATTGGAAATAGTGGGGAGTGGGGAGTGGCGGAGCAGGTCAGGAGGGATATGAATGATGAAGATGGAGGAGGAGGATGAGAGGGAGAGGTGGGAGAGGTAGGAGAGAAGGGGAAACAAATACAGGCCACCGAGCTTCAATCTTGAACTGGAGACTGGACTCCGGCTGGGCTGAAGCTCGAGTGGCTTTTTCTTTTCTTGTCACGATCGCATTTACTCAACACCGTGGTTGTCGGCGCTGGGAGCAGCGTCAGCGTCAGAGCCACCGGTGAAGGTACCACCCAGGTTCAAGCTGGCATCCATGGCGACCATCTCGGCGAGGATCTCAAGAACCTCCTTGGGGACAGTCTTGTCGTAGATGGAGATCAGATCCTTGGGCTGGGGGTAGACCTTGAGGGCCTTGTAGAAAGCAATGGCAGCCTCGATCTGGTTGTCACCTGTGTATTCGGGAAAAAAAAATGTCAATGTTAGCCTTTCTCATCTGCCGAGGACCTCCGCGGCGTCCGGGCGCGACTTTGTGGACCAAACACGTACCTTCGGAGCACAGTCCCTCGCCCTTGGCGACTTGGTTCATGAAGTAGGACTCCTTCTCCTCCAAGTCGGTGGGGAAACCCTCGGCCTTGACGCTCTGAATGGCGGCCTTGATGGACTCGCGCTGGGCGGCGCCGTGGGCCTCTGCCTCCTGCTTGACAGCCTTGGCGAGCTTGCGGTTGTCGCGCTTCAGGGATTTGCGGAACTCGGGGTCGGACTGGCGCTTGTAGTCGAAGTAGGCAGCATAGGCTAAAGTTTGGGAGAGTGAATGATTAGTTTGATGGGACGGGCGAGACAGGCCAGACAGGCAAGTTAAGGATAGGTCGGATTCCGATGGGTTCTTACCGAGCAGACCGGTGATGACGGTGCCAGCCGACACGGCAACGAGAGCGGATGTGCGCATAATGAAGGATATGAAGGGAATGTGGAGGAGGAAAAGAGGGATGAGGGGGGGGGATAGGAGGAAGAAGGGGAAGTTGAAAATCCAAGGATCAAATCAAATGAAGTTGAGGTGTGGACGGAGTTGGATGGGTTGACCGAAGTCGAACTGGAGAGGAACACAATTTTGATGGTCACGTGAGAGTAGACGTCAGAGGAGGCAGCAGAGTAGCAGAACATCGTATAGTAGTATCTTGTATACTAAATTATAGAGCAAAGTAGGGTCAATTAAGGATATAGAGTGTTGGTATACTAAGTATTGCACTCTATGTTATAAAATTATGTGAGTAATACTAGCATCCAAGCTTGAAGTATACTAGTATACTATACTATACTATGGTAGCTGCCGGTGCTGCCCAGGGATGCCAAGGCCAGCAAGAACAAGTAGCCTTTGGAGTGATCAGCTAGAAATCTTGAATTGGTATATTTAGCATAGATTTACTATATAACAAACTTTGCTATTCATATTATAACTCTAGTAATACAAGCTATTCCATCAGATAATAAGTGGTGGTACTAGTAATAGTACCATACTAACTTACTACTGGACCAAGAGTACTGTATACCCCGGTCTCCTCCATCTCCATCCACTCCCAACTTCCTCCCCTCCACCTCACCCCCCCTTCTCTCCCCATCCCACCCCACCCAACCACCATGGAAGGTCGCGGTTTAACCCTGCGCAGCAAATCTCGCCGTCGCCGCCCGCAGATCAGTGCCCCCAAACCCATCTCTGGCCCCTTGCCCGCCACTACCAGAGCCCCCGAGGTCGGCCAGGCCGCTATCCCCAACCACGATCGAGCTCCCCAGAGCGGCGCCACCTCCGATCTCGTCAAGCGACGCTACTCGACCAGATTCAATGCTGCTCCCGATTTCGATGCCAACGCTCCCCCGGTCCCTGCCCTGCCGCCTCCCGTCCCAGGCGGTGGTTACGGAGGGCTGGCCGCCCCATCGGCCATCTCGCGCCAACCATCCCCAGCAGATGGAGCCGCCCCAGCACCCAGGGTCGACCTCAACGCCTTGCGAGACCCAGGTCTCCCCCGTTGAACGATGTATGCCCTTCAATTCCCTCCTTTCATCTCCCCTTTCGTGCTACATCCAATGCTGACGTGTAATCCCCTCCAGACGTAACCAACATCCTAGCCAACGCGTCAGAAGAAGAGATTCAAAAATACCAAGAAAGCCTCCGCAAAGTCAAAAACCGCACATCCACCGACCTACAGCAAAATGTCTACCAGAACCGCACCCAGTTCATCAAGATCAGTCGAGAGGCCGAGAAGCTCAAGGATGAAATGCGCACCCTACGCACTCTCATGTCCGAGCTCACCACCGCCCTAGGACAGACCAATGTCGGCAACAGCCCTAATCCAATGTCTCCGGTCGATGATCACTTCCCCAAACGCCATTCGAATCGCAGCTCCGTCGCCAATCTAGAAAGCATGTGGAGCGTCCAGCTGCAGACCCTCTGGAAGACAGTCGAGGGTTCGCAAAAGTTCCTGCCGGCGGTTCCCGGGAGACATATCGTGTTGGAGACGGGCCATTGGGCTGAGCTGGACTCGGCTACCTGGAAACCGAAACGGCCTGTCCATATCGTGCTGTTGAACGATCACCTCCTAGTCGCGGCAAAAAAACGCAAGCGTGTCGACCAAACCCACCCCAATCAACGCGGCCCCGTTCCGACCAAGCTGGTCGCAGAGGAATGTTGGCCTCTGCAAGACATTGATATGATCGATCTCGCCGCCAACCTGGGTACCGGTGCCGCCCGAGAAGAGGCACTCGATCGGGGCATCGGAAATGCCATCAGTGTCCGTGTGGGCTCGAAGCCTTTTACTTATCGTCAAGACAAGCGCGACACATCGACTAAAAACGAATTACTCGCGACTTTCCGCAAGACGGTCGAAGACCTGCGTCGAACCTTGCGCTCCGAGACTGAGGCTGCTAGTAAACCTCTGGAGGCATACGGCTACCTCTCAGGACGACACGTATCGTATTCCCAGAAGACAGAGCCGCTTGACATCTCCGATCTGCCTCGCGACAAATCCGAGTTGCGAATCGACGTCGACGGCAAGCAGCAAAACCTTCGTTGGGTGGAGGGACAAGTGGACGAGTTGGACATCGATATTGCCCTGCAGCGGTTTGAGGAGGCTGTCTCGACCATTGAGCGGTTGCGCAAACTAGCCAAGGGCCTCAAGGGCAATGCGATTGCACAAGATGTGATCAATGCCAAGGTGGATGGACGTGCCACGCGATTGGCCGGCATGCTTTCACGCGCCCTAGTGGATAGTCAATCATTCCCAACTGCTACCAAGACTAACGTGGGCTGGCTAAGCCGTCTTGGATTTGAAGACCAGGCCCGCCAGACATACTTGAAGGCACGGACTGATGTCATTGCGAAACGTATCCGGTAAGTCTCAATCCATTCTGAATAATTACCCCGTGCATTTTCCTAACCATCACAACAGGGCGTGTGTATTCGAGGGAGATCTCCCCCTTTATATCTTCCAGATATCTTACGTTTATTTCTCTCTCATCAAAAACACCATTGCTGTCTACCAACAGTGCTTCTCTGGCGTGATGAGCAGTTCCTGCATTCGTTGGGCCAAACACCATCTGGATGGGTTCAACGGCCTGCTAGGTCGCCAGCTGAGTAGTGTTCAGCGCGGCACCTCGGTATGGCAGAAATGCCTTGATATAGTCCATGAACACGCTGCACTACTGACGGCAGTGGGCGTTGACTTTACTGATCTCGTCGCGCGAGGCTTGGAAGATGGGGAGGATGCTTCACGAGTTGTTCAACCAGATAAGATGATAGCTACTCCTAACGCGCCGGCAATTATTTAAGGACGGCAAATATATTAGCGGAGCAATATAAATTGTGTCTTGTCTGATGTGTGCTCAGACGTACCTAGGTAGTCGGTTTCAATTTCAAGTTCCACAATATAGGTATCCATGTCATCGTGACAGTTCAATGATAGATCTCAAGTTTACTACTACCAGTAGTACTTAGGTAGTACTACTAAGGTTTCAAGTAAAACCACCTGAGCATCGACTTCCAAGGTCCCCGGGGTCCATTTTCACCGTCCCATTTCAAGTTTGATTCCAAGTCTCCAAAGCTCCACCAAAATTTGATCAATCACCGAGCCAACCACCCTGTTGGCACTCGGCGTTTGGTCTGCGACCAACCAACTTGAACTTGAACCTTGTAGGTAAGTATTAAAAGCAATCCCCCACTTTTATTTTCCCCAAATCATCAAGAAGCAGCCTTGGAAATGTCTACTTTCGCTACTAGTACATTGAAGACTCGGCTCCCATGGATACAGACTCCTCTCATCGCCAATGCCCCCATGAGTGGCGTGGCCACAAGTGAATTAGCGACAGCAGTCACTCGTGCGGGTGGCCTGGGCCAAATCGGATATCTAGACGACATGCACGCTTTGTCCAAAGAGCTAGACTCTACAAGGAAAGAGCTAAACGATATCATAGCCACCCTTCCTGATCCAGAACAATTGCCGATCGGGCTGGGAGTAATTGTATTTGGATCTCCAATCGATGCATGGATGCGGCTATTTGCAACATACAAGCCCGCCGTTGCATGGCTTTCCTTCGCTGGAACGAGCGAAATGAAAACTTGGACGGAGAGTATTCGGAAAGTTTCACCCAAGACCGGCATTTGGGTTCAGCTCGGAAGTGTGCAGGCCGCGGTGGATGTAGCTCAGGCTTGCCATCCCGATGCATTGGTCCTTCAAGGAAGTGACGCCGGGGGCCACGGACATCAAGACGGAGCGAGCATCATTCCTCTTATCCCTGAGACTGCGGACGCACTTCAGAAGCTGGAAATCGATATTCCCTTGATCGCCGCGGGTGGAATCATGGATGGAAGAGCAACCGCTGCAGCACTTACTCTAGGTGCTTCGGGGGTAGTGATGGGAACACGGTTCCTTGGAGCTGCCGAGTCCCACATTCCTCAGATCTATCGCGATGCTATATTCAGTGTCTCTGATGGCGGTCAGTCTACAGCGCGATCTCGCGTCTTCGATGAAATCTGGGGCCCCAATTTCTGGCCTACGACTTATGATGGTCGATGCCTAAGGAATAAATTCTATGAAATGTACACCAGGGGAAAAGACATCAACAGTATTCGAGCTTGGCTGTCTGAGACTATGAATGGGCCTGGTGGGCAAAGTCTTGATGTCCAGGATATGGGAAGTTTATGGGCTGGTACGGGCGTGGGCATGATTAATGCGCTGGAAAATGCTGCTGATATTGTTGATTCGATACGAGAGGATACCAAAAAGCGTCTAAAACATGTTGCTTCACTGTATTAATTAGCGTCAAAATCCCAATAGATCAATCCACTGCCAGTGATTATTAAAAGTTTACTTAGTATGACCGTGAATAATGTATACACGTCGATACCAAGAGGCCTTGCAATATACTTCCTCATATTTCCAAGTAGGTGAACATGAAACAATGGGTTTTCTCCTTGCTAAGCATAGTTTAAAGCCTTATACTCCCAGTAGTCGTATTTGAAGATAGTTATCTGTTCGGTCCTTAATCGTTGGCTAGCCGGATTTATTGATAGCTGATCGGATAATGTATATTGTTAGATCGGGAAAATGTTGCGATAGGTGACCTTTTTTCTTCTTGTTAAAAAGATGATATCAGTTTCAAGTTTGTGACAGTGGTTGGATTAATCACGGCCAACCCGTACTTGAAGATACTTGTTCGGCCTTTGATCATTGGCTGACTGTGTTTTTAGCATTTCAAATGCCGGTGTGATTATTCAAATACTACGTAAAGCATTTTTATTTCAACAATGAATAATCCACACTCCAAGGTGCCCTTCATTCTCGAGAAAGTTAGACTATATTGATATTTTAACCTGAACTGTCAATTCACCAGTCAAACTCCAGTATTACTATGTTATCATCCAAGCACCTTCCCATTGGAGCGAAGTTGGCCTTCTTCCAGGATCCTATCGATAAGTCTGAACCTTTCAACTATGTGGAAGATCCACCAGAAGGAGAGCCTCGTCGGAATTACGGCGACAACTTTCAGACGGTCGCGATATCTGATATTCGGGGAAATGAACATCATTTCTCACTAGATCGCGACGCATTCGAAATAGTGGGTGGGATTGAATCATCCTCCAGTTATGAGACATTCGATAGCGACGAAGAGATCCGGCGGCTTTACTATCCGGAAGTTGAAAATTTGCTCTTGAAATATGTCCCTGACGCTAAATCCATTGTTCTCTTCGATTATACTATCCGACGATCGAATCCCAATGCCGCACGCCGGCCAGTCAATCAAGTCCATGCTGATCAAACAGCACGATCTGCGGAGCTAAGAGTACGCCGACATGCGTCAAATGCGTCACAGGCAGAAGAATATCTACGAGGTCGCTACAGAATCATCAATGTTTGGCGGCCCATCAACGGCAAAGTGGAATCGTCACCTTTGGCATTTGCTTCTGCATCTACTACACCGGAATCGGACTATGTGAAGATTGAGCATCGCTATCCATCCTTCAATGGGGAGATCCTGGGGGTGAAATATAATCCTAATGCAGAGTGGAAGTATTGTTCCGGATTGGACAATCATGAGCGAGTTCTCCTCAAATGCTTTGACAGTCAGACCGGAGTGGCAAAGAGAGTGGCGCATACGGCATTTTCGTATCCCCCCGAGGGAACTGTTGTGAAGGGGAGGGAAAGCATTGAAGTTAGGGCATTAGTTTTCGGGTGATAACACTGGGCTTTCAATAACTTTGCGGCTCATGCTAGTTATATACTGTATCTAGGTACTACACTTCCCCACGAAGTCTTTGACCAGGATGCGGAGTAAATTCTTATACTCCAGGGCTGGTTCTTCAAATTTAACATGCATCACTCTTGTGAACTTCGAATGATGCTCTATCTGTTAGAGTCTGTGTTTTCAATAGTGATTCCTCTTGGAAAGAAGCTCACAGTGGTCTGAGTAGACGTTTGGCCAAGTAGAATAGATGAACTACTGCAGCTACAGAGCGATCCCAGCCACAATATATTAGTATTGGTAAAAGATTTGCAGGCTCCTGCACTGTTCCTTTGCACCTCTCTACTATCTACGCTGCTACCGGCTGAACATTCTTCAGCCCTGCATTGAATTTGCCCCACGTTAGGCCTCGGCATCCAAATGCGATGCCGATCGGAGTAAATCTGGAGGCCGGGCCCCCTTGAACCAGTGCAATTCATTCTGGCCAAGTCAAACCTGAGCATTCACGTTACTCGATGATCATTCGTTACCGATTACTCTTCCCCAAGAGTCGCAATATCCACTCCATCCTTTCTCCCATCGCTCTACCCCTTCTCCCCTTTCAACCCTCATCAACCCCCCGCTCCTCGGTCCGATAAGACACGATCATGCCGATCCCTGAGTTACCAATTTTCGTGGCCGCACAGCAACATGCGAAGAGTGATCCTCAGAAGATTGCCGTCGTTGACTCGGTGAAGCAGCAGTCATTCACCTTTACCCAGCTTTTGGAGGACGTCGCTGCCCTAAGGAAAGGCATTCTCGAACAACTCGGGGTCTCAGACTTGGAGGAGCGTCGCATTGCCTTCCTCGCGACCGGATATGATTACGTAGTGACTCAATGGGCCACTTGGGCTGCAGGAGGCATTGCGGTGCCGCTGTGTACATCTCACCCTGTTGCTGAGTTGCTGTATGTGATTGAAGACTCAGACCCGTCGCTGGTCATCATCCACCCCGCATTCGAGAAAATTGCCCCAGGACTGCGTGAGGGATGCTCGACAGATATCCCTTTCATGGGTCTTGATCCATTGAGCCGAAATGAGAAGCCCTCGCTACCCTCTTTCTCGCCTTCTTTCCCGGTGACCCGCCGAGCACTCATGATCTATACATCAGGAACGACTTCCAGGCCCAAGGGCTGCGTAACCACCCACGAAAACATCACCTTCCAAGCGAGCTCCTTGGTCAAAGCTTGGAAATACTCGCCCTCGGACTACCTGATCCACGTCTTGCCCCTTCACCATATTCACGGCATTGTAAATGGATTGGTTGCCAGTCTTCTGAGCGGTACTACTGTCGAGATGAGACCGAAATTTGACCCCGCCGAGATCTGGAATCGCTGGCAGGATCGCGACTCCTCGACCATGTTTTTCGCAGTGCCGACAATCTACTCTCGCTTGAACGACTATTTCGATGCAAACATTCGTGGCACAGATAAGGAGGACGCGGCTCGCGCCGGAGCACAAGCTTTGCGATTGATCGTGTCAGGTTCTGCTGCTCTGCCCACACCCATCAAAGCGAAGTTTGCAGAAATATCGGGACAAACTCTGCTGGAGAGGTATGGCATGACAGAAATTGGCATGGCTTTGAGTTGTGGACTTGAAGTGGAAAAACGTATTGATGGCAGCGTTGGCTGGCCTTTGCCTGGCGTCGAAGTTCGATTGACCAAGGACGGCAGCACTGTCGATGCACACGATGAGGAGGGAATGATTGAAATCAAGGGCGGTAATGTCTTTATTGAATATTGGCGAAAGCCGGAGGCTACATCTTCCGAATTTACGTTGGATGGATGGTTCAAAACTGGTGATGTCGCCAAACGAGATGTCACCGGTGCATACTTCATCCAGGGACGAGCCTCTGTCGATATTATCAAATCAGGAGGATACAAGATCTCCGCACTCGAGGTTGAACGTAAAATGTTGGCTTTGGATACAATTCAAGAAGTGGCAGTCGTTGGATTGGCCGACCAAGAATGGGGCCAGAGGGTCGCCGCTGTGGTCAAGTTTCGCGATGGAGTAAGTTTGCCCTTGTCGCCCTCTGAAAATATTATTTGGACTTAATTAACACACCACATAGACGACACCTCTTGAGCTTCCAGCACTGCGATCAGAACTCAAACAAGATATGGCTGCTTACAAGGTCCCTACCGTTCTGAAAGTGGTCAGTGGTATAGAACGCAACGCTATGGGCAAGATCAACAAGAAGATTCTGGTACAGAAGCTCTGGCCGGAAATTTCATAGATTATTTTTGATGCAAGAGACTTAGATGTAAATAGACAACAGTGAATAGAGGATGATGACATGATAGATTCGTCCCCACAAGGCCTAGTATGCAGTGTCTTGGACCTCTTAGATTCATGCAGGTTGCTCAGGTTTGAAAAATCCATCGTGGATCCTTGTCGCCTAGGAAATCTCCATCGGCATCACCAATATCACCCATCAAAGGCCGAAGTCCCTGTGCCTCACGTAGGCGTTCCTTTTCAACATTTTCTTTTTGGAGCACTTTCCACAGAATTCCTACGACAATGATATTGGCGACAAGATATCCCAGGGCGAAGCCATGTCCAAGAAAGTACCGAGGGCTAGTTTCGGTTCGATACAGTTGCGTTCCAAGGACAGCTCCCAGGTTTCCAATCGAAATCTGCATAGCGTTGGCAATGCACCGCTTCGTTTGACCTGAGACGTTATTTGCAGGCCATGAGAGGACAATGGCGACTGCTGGATAGATACCCGCCGCGGCAAAAATAGTACCGAGATACGACACTCCAGGCCGGTGTTGCGAAATCAGAAGAATATACCCAATGCAAGCCACAGCCGACGATCCCATAATAAAAGGGGCACGAAGACGTAGTCGTTCCGATAAAATGGCAACGCCGATAGTAGTGCAGAAAGCCACGGCGTAAGGAGGTACACTGAGCAGCTGTGCCTGAGCGGCGGAATATCCCAGCTCCTTGATAATGGTAGGCTATACCAGTATGAGCACTCGATCAAGCATCAGAACGGAACCGTCTCTTTTTCTTGACTTACCAGGAAAAGAGAAAGCGTATATAGTGGTAGACTCATTGTATGGAAACCGAGACCATAGAGCCAGGTCTTGGGGTCTTTAAACGCATCCAACACGGCTGACCAGGTAAATTCTTCATCTCGCGTAGCATCGCTATCATTCTTAAGGCGAAATTGAATGAATTCGCGCTCCTCTTCGGTGAGGAACTCGGCGGTGTCTGGGTAGTTGTAAACCCAAAAGTAGGCAGTGATAGACACTATGACTGTGAGAAGGCCTTCTAATATAAAAATCCATCTCCATCCATTGTATCCGCCGACGCCTTTCATGTGTGCGATTCCCTGTGCGAACAATTACTCTTATAATTCACCTTCGGAATTTTTGTGAACAAGCTTACCCATGCCAATATACCACCAAAAGCACCCGCAAGACTGGCTGCGCTGAAGAACAATGCAACGCGATAGTGCTGCTCGTTTCGTTTGTACCACATGGAAAGGTAAAAGACCACCCCAGGGAAAAGACCACTCTCTGCTACACCCAGGAAGAATCGCGAGGAGAGATACCCTGAGTAATTCTGAACGACTCCGAGTAATGTTGCAACAATACCCCAGACAAGAGTGAGCGTGGGTAGCCAGATTCTCGGGGTGGTCATTTTGAGGACAACGTTGGCTGGAATCTCGAAAAGGACGTAGCCAATGAAGTACAAGGTCAACCCAGTGAGGTATTGGTCTCCCGCTGTATAGAAAGGTTAGATGGCTTCCTTCAGGGGTATTTATTTTTGATATGAAATGGAGACACCATACACATCTTGATGTCGTCGGTCATTCCTTCGAGCCTAGCATTGCCAACTGCATTAAATACAAGTCAGAATTGGTTTCCACAACAGAATATTCACTTAGGTATCACACACCATTGCTTCTATCTAGGAAGGAAAGAAGATAAAGCAGAATCAACGGAGGAAGAAGGCGATAGTCTAACTTCCGTAGCAATTTCTTCTCGTCAATGCCGGTACCCTCTCCTAGGCTACTAGAGGAAGGCGATGCTGCATCATCCTTTGTGCCACTAACAACAGACTCATCATTCTTTTCAACCGAGGTTGACATGATGACGACAGTAGCCTGACAGGAAGGATTCAGTTTTCTGAAAGATTCCCAGTCTCAGGAAAGTGGCACAAACTTGAGACGTGCAGAAAAGGCCCAGTGTTATTAGTGTGCCAAACCTAAAAATCCCAGAAAGCACCTCATACTGTATTTACTCCGCGGACCACGCGCAAACTTCGTGTTCCAGGGATTGCATCATATTCATGCCCCCTGACCCGGCCGAGAAAGGGTACGGACTTTTGTGGAGGCGGCGAATGACGTTCTGTTTGACATCTATTATTGCACGGATTGGCCAGTGAAGACGCGAGTGTAATGAACAATCGCGGCGGGAGATCACACCATCGGGCGGGGACAGTTTCCCCCAAAACTATAGTATACAATATATTGGCATCTTACATGCTATCTGAAGCTAGAAATACCAATTGGACCTTGCATAGACAGAAATTAGATATACTACTAGGTCATAAAATCAAGAATAAGATAATAGACCACAGCCAGTGGTTGAACGTCGAAATAGATCATACCTTCAGTGAAAAAGAGGGTGGATATCTGTGATAGTCTAAGCTCGCAATGGACTTCAGGATAGATCAAGATAATACTTGACTGCCCCAAATTCTCATCGGCACCTTGAATCTTTCTATTGTATGTTGTCAAGAAGCGAACTCGAACTGATTGAATTGACCGAATCAAGTAAGCCCATTCCCATGGTTCCCTAACTTTCCAGCCAACCACAGCGCCGCCTTCCAGATAAAAATGTCTCCACCAGCTCTAAATGCAGAACATTCTTGCACCAAAAACAGAGCATGAATAGCAAAATATGTGATTTTCTTTTTGCAAATTACATTAGAATTTACATGAAAATTCTTTTCAATGACCAGAAGTAGTATTTTTTCAAGTTGTTGGCATATAAAATGCCAAATGCTGTGAAAAATGAAATATCCACCGGAACCCCAACCCAACCCAAAAAAGAAAACGCCAACCAAAAAACAGACCGAACGCAACGCACGCCAAAAACACACGACACACACATAAACATAACACATAACACGTAACACGTAAAACACGTAGATGACACATAATATACAACATACACAGAACGAGGGGTGATCAGGTTCTTGAAAGGAAACGGAGATTGTCTAATCTATACACAGCTCGCGACGTTCTATCGAGGTAGCTGCACCTACGAATGATATCCAGACAGAACGTTGGCAGAAATTTTCCAAAGAAAAAAGAGCAGAACAGAACAGGTAAAATGAAAGACATGACATGCGTAAAAATCGACGGCGCGCTTTTGAGGAATCCCGGTCTCAGGGTGGGAGTATAATGGAAGGAGAAGAAATTTAGTGAGCCAAGACCAGGGCCAGCAGCGCCATGCGGCAGTACAAGCCATATCTCATCTGTGAGATATATTAGCAGTCATTCATTACAAAGAGGGGATTGGGAGTTGGAACATACCTGGCGGAAGTAAGCGGCCCGCTGGTCGAAATCGACCTCCTCGGCGATCTCGGCGTTCCGGGGCAGAGGGTGCATGACAACCATGTGGCTCTTGGCGTGCTTGAGCAGAGCATTGTCGATGACAAGGCTGTTCTTCAGACGCTCGTACTGGGAGAGGTCGGCGAAGCGCTCCTTCTGCACACGGGTAGAGTACAGGACATCGGAGCGAGCGACAATCTCGGGAGTGAGCTCTTCGTACTCGCCGATGAGCTGGCCGGAGGCCTTGATCTGCTGGCGGACATCCTCGGGCAGAGCAAGCTCCTTGGGGGAGACGAGCTGGACACGGACATCGTAGAACTGAAGCAGCTTGATCAAGGAGTGCACGGGGCGGCCGTACTTGAGGTCACCAGTGAAGGTGATAGTCAGGCCGGTGACAGTACCCAGCTCCTCACGGATGGTGAAGAGGTCCAGGAAAGCCTGGGTAGGGTGCTCGACGGAACCGTTGCCGCCGTTGATGATGGGGACCGGGGAGAACTTGGCCGCAACTTCGGTGCTCTTGGGGTCGGGGTGGCGCAGAACCACGGCATCACCGTAGCAGCCCAGGGTACGGATGGTATCCTGCAGGGTCTCACCCTTCTGGGTCGAGGAGTGCTCGGTAGAGATGGGAATGACACGTCCACCTAGGCGCTGCATGGCGGCATCGAAGGAGGCCGAGGTGCGGGTAGAGGGCTCGTAGAACAGGGTAGCGAGGACACGGCCCTTGAGGATATCAAGGACACCCTGGCGCTGAACACCGAGACGCATCTCCTGGGCGACAGTGAAAAGCAGGTGGAGGTCCGCGCGAGTGAACTGGTTCACGGACAACACGTGCTTGCCACGGAAGGGGGAGCGCGACAGCATCTCATACAGCGAGGAAGAGACCGGGGCCGAGGGGTACAGAGGAGGGCCAAGCTCGCCAATAGAGGGAACGTTGACCTCGCCACGGAAACGACGGCCAGGAGTACCGGAGACGGAAACGTGACGGTCAAGGGAGCTCTCGGGGCGAACCATGGGAGTGGTAGGCTTCTGCACGGGCGAGGTAGGGACGATGCGGTGAGAAGACATGTCAGTACCCTTGATGGCATCGGAGGTGATCGCACGGTCCAGGCAAGAAGTCTTGCCCTGGAAAGTGACACGCTGGACAGATCCGCGCATCACCTTGCCGCTGAAAGGCGACCAAGCATCGGCGCTCTGGTACAGGTAAGGGCGGTCAATCTCAATCTCAAGAGAGGTATCGGGCTGATCGTGCAGCTCGAAGATCTTCTTGGGGTTCTCGTAGAGGCGAGCAGTGATGTCCTCAACGGTAAGGCGACCCTCAGCGACAGCAGTGAAGAGCAGGGGAAGGGACTCGGCAATGCCGACAGCGGGAGAAGCCTCCTTGCCAGCTAGCTGGTAAGGGATACTGCCAATCGAGTAAACATCGATGGTGCTCATATGATCCCAGAGAGCCTTCTGGTCCTCGGCAGAGGGTAGGGAGGCACACTCCGGGAAGTCCTCGCGGGAAAGGAAGAGGCAGAAGATAGACACATCGCAGGTCACCTTGAGGCCCTTCTCCTTGCTGAGCGCAATGAGGCTGATATCCTCCTTGGAGGTCACGCTCATGACGTGGATGTTGCGGCTGTGCAGGCTAGCGAGCAGCAAGATCGAAGCCAGATCAGTTCCCTTAGCATCAGTGATCAGAGGCTTATTGGAAGGCCAAGAACCGAAGTGGTTGGTCACAGTAGCCACCTTGTTGATGTTACCAGAGAGGTGGTTGAACGGAACGAAAAAGGGAGCCAACCTCGCCAGTCACCTGCGTGATCTGGTCAGAGTTGGTAGCGGTAGCGGCAACCGAGACGTTAAAGTCACAGTAGGACTTGTCCTGGGCGTTCTGTTGAACGATCTTCAGATCGGTGGCCTGGGTGACCGAGCTGTCAACACCGACGGGCATGACACGGACCATGGAGAAACCGGCAGCAATCGAGGCCTTGGTGACATTCTCAAAGTCCTTGGAGCCAGGGGTGACAAGGCCAGGAACAAAGGCGGCGATGTTGATCAGACCAGGCAGGACCACGGTACGGTGGCTAGTCTGGAAATCAGAGGTCTGGATGTCCAGGGGGTAGTGGCGAGCGATGGCCTCAATCAGGATCTTGGCGTTCTTGACGTTGGTGACCAGAGGAGTCTGGTAGTCAACGGCCATACGACGAGTACGGTAACCCTTGGACATGTAGTTGGCAGGACGGCGGAAGCGGTTGTTGGAAGGCAAGTTGATGTACAGATCGATGAGGTTGTTCGACAAGTGCTGGGTCAAAGAGTACTCAGACTTGAAGTCATCCTCCTCGCCGGCCAGAACCTCGAGGTACTTGACGGGAACACCGTTCTCCTTCAGGAAATCAGCAGTACCGGAGGTAGCGAACAGGTTGTAGTCCAACTTGTGCAGCTTCTTGATGGCAGGCAGCATCTCAAGCTTCTCCTTGTAGGAACCGATGGAGAAGAGGATGTTGCGCTTGGGCAGGCGGAATCCGGTGGAAAGCAGAGCCTTGAGATAGGCCTCGTACTTGTCACGACCGAAGGAAGCAACCTCACCGGTCGAAGCCATCTCAACACCAAGAACGGGATCAGCACCCGAGAGACGGGAGAAGGAGAACTGCGGGACCTTGACACCGACGTAGTCCTTGGGAACGCTGACAGGGGGGGGTACTCCTGGAAAGGAGCACCGATCATAGCCTTGGTGGCCATCTCGATCAGGTCGACACCCATGACCTTTGAGACGAAGGGGAAGGATCGCGAAGCACGAACGTTGCACTCAATGACCTTGATGTCATTGTCCTTGGCGATGAACTGAATGTTGTAAGGACCAGTGACATTCAGAGCGTTACCGATCTTGCGAGTGGCCTCCACGATACGGGCAACAGTCTCAGCGCTGAGATCCTGCGGAGGCAGGATAAGAGTGGCGTCACCAGAGTGCACACCGGCATTTTCGACGTGCTCAGAGACGAAGTGGCCAACCATAACACCGTTTTTGGCGACAGCGTCCATCTCAATCTCCTTGGCGTTCTCGATGTACTTGGTGATGACGACAGGGTGGTCACGGGACACATCCGCAGCCTGGTTGAGGTAGTTGGCCAGGTCGTGCTCAGAGTAGACGGTGTTCATAGCAGCACCGGAAAGCACATAAGAGGGGCGAACCAACACAGGGTAGCCGACCTTGTCACAGAATCCCCGGGCCTCGTCAATGCTGGTAAGCTCCTTCCAGGCAGGCTGGTCAACCTCGATACGGTCCAGCATACGCGAGAACTTGTAACGGTTCTCAGCGCCATCAATCATCTCAGGGGAGGTGCCCAGGATGTTAACATTGAGGCGGTGCAGCGGCAGAGCAATGTTGTTAGGAGTCTGACCACCCATAGAGATGACAACACCGCTAGAGGACTCAAGCTGGTAGATATCAAGAACAGTCTCCAGATTAATGTTCTCGAAGTACAGGCGGTCAGCCTCATCGTAATCGGTACTGACAGTCTCAGGGTTGTAGTTAACCATGATAGTCTTGTGACCCTGCTCACGAAGGGTGCGGATGGTACGGACGGAGCACCAGTCGAACTCAACGGAGGAACCAATACGGTAGACACCAGATCCAAGAACCATAATACCGTGGTCATCAAACTTCAAGTCGTGCTCGGAGGCGTTGTAGGTCAGGTAAAGGTAGTTGGTAACGGCAGGGAACTCAGCAGCAACAGTATCGATCTGCTTGACAATGGGTGTAATACCAGCCTCAACACGCTTACGGCGCACAGCCAGTTCGTTGGAGCTCAGGAACTTGGCAAGCTGACGATCAGAGAAACCAAGTTGCTTGGCCTGTTGGATCATAGAGATAGGCACGCTGTTGGCGTTGAAGGCAGTGAGAGACTTGCCGAAGTTGCTCAGACCCTTGAGACGGCTCAAGAACCACTTATCAATATTGGTCAGCTTCCAGATGTCATCAACGGTGTATCCAGCGGCCATAGCGTTAGCGATGGCAAACAGACGCTGGTCAGAGGGGGTCTGGAGCTCGGCCTTAATCGACATGAGGGCATCGGTCTCGTTGAAACCGTAGTTGTGGAAGTCAACGGAGCGGATGGCCTTTTGGATAGCCTCCTCAAAGGTACGACCAATGCTCATGACTTCACCAACAGACTTCATGGAGGAACCAAGCTGGGTCGAGACACGAGTGAACTTCTTCAGATCCCAACGGGGAATCTTCACAACACAGTAATCGAGGGAAGGCTCGAAGCAAGCACAGGTGGACTTGGTCACGGAGTTCTTGATCTCGTTGAGGGGGATACCGAGACCCAGCTTAGCAGCGATGAAAGCAAGCGGGTAACCGGTGGCCTTGGAGGCAAGGGCCGAAGAACGGGACAGACGAGCATTAACCTCGATAATGCAGTATTCCTTGGAGAACGGGTTCAAGGCATACTGGATGTTACATTCACCGACAACACCAAGGTGACGAATGACATTAACAGCAGTGGTTCGCAGCATATTGTAGTCCTCGTCTGAGAGGGTTTGGGAGGGAGCCACGACAATGGAGTCACCAGTGTGGATGCCGAGAGGATCGAAGTTCTCCATGTTACAGACAGTGATACAGTTGTCTTGGCAATCACGAACAACTTCGTACTCGATTTCCTTCCAGCCCTTCATACTGCGCTCGATAAGGACTTGAGGACTGACAGCGAGAGCCTTGGTGCAAAGTTCCCTGAGTTGGTCCATGTCCTCGGCGAAACCAGAGCCGAGACCACCCAGGGCGTAAGCGGCACGAACAATGACGGGGAAACCAATGTCCTCGACAACGCGCAAAGACTCCTCGAGAGTGGATGCAGATGCAGACTTAGCGCACTTCTCGTTGATCGAATCCATGCTGCGAGCAAACAGCTCACGGTCCTCAGTAGTGATGATGGTATCGATGGGAGTACCAAGAACCTGGACACCCAGGCCCTCGAACTCATCCTTGAGCTGGATACCGACTGAGAGAGCAGTCTGGCCACCAAAGGTACAGTAGATGGCGTCGGGGCGCTCGTGCTTAATGACCTTGCGCACAAAGTCGGCGTTGACGGGAAGGAAGTAGACCTTGTCTGCGAGACCTTTGGAGGTCTGAATAGTAGCAATGTTGGGGTTGATCAAGATCGTGTAGATTCCTTCTTCCTTCAGCGCCTTGATGGCCTGGCTACCGGAGTAATCGAACTCTCCGGCCTGGCCAATGCTGAGACCACCGGATCCCAGGACCAGAACCTTCTTGACGTAAACTCGGGGAGAAGCCTTGACATTCTCAGCCTTGGTGCCACCGGGGAATTCGACAGGCTTGGTGAGCGCATCCGCAGAGGCAATGGTCTTCTGGATGGTGTTGATGAAGACATCAAACAGGTACTCGGTATCGCGAGGACCAGGGGTGCTCTCGGGGTGGAATTGCACACTGAAGAAGGGACGGGTGGTGTGACGGATACCCTCGTTGCTGCCATCGTTGGCGTTGACAAACAGCTCCTCCCAGCCATTCTGGAGGCTGGAGGCGTCCACAGCATAACCGTGGTTTTGAGAGGTGATGTGGCACTTGCCAGAGATCATGCTGGTGCAGGGAATGTTGTGACCACGGTTACCGAACTTCATCTTGCTGGTTGTAGCACCGACGGCGCGGGCAATCAGCTGGTGACCCAGACAGATACCGAAGACAGGTGTGCGGGCATCCTTGAATGTCTTGGCCAGGTTGTCGATAGTGGTTGTGAGAGTAGCGGGGTCACCGGGTCCGTTGGAGACAAACAGACCATCGTAGTCCTTGCCTGCCAGGGTGGGGAAGTCGTAGTCCCAGGGAACAACCATGACCTCAACACCACGGGTCAACAGGCAGCGGAGCTGGTTGTATTTCATACCAACATCCAGGCACAGAACGCGGACGTTCCGTCCCGAGGGGTGCTTGAGAGCAACATCTGCGGGGGGAGAGTAAAGCTTGGGCTCACGGATAGAGACTGTAAATGAAGAGAGATCCAATTAGACAATATTCCAATACAGCCGAGTTTTCGGGCTTCATGATTGGTTTTGGAATGGGGAATTGACTTACCCTCAGCGACGAGGTTCTTAGTGTTGCAGTCCACCCACTCAATCTCCTCGAAGTGTGACTTCCAGGTAGCAGCGTCAGTGCCGGAGGCAACCTCCTGGGCAACGTCGGGCTTCTGGAGCAGCATGCGGCCCAGCATGCTACCGGTTTGACGAAGGCGCTTGGTCAGCGCACGAGTGTCAACGCCGTGCATGGCGGGGACACCCTCCTCCTTCAACCACTTGCCCAGGGATGACTCCGCGAGGAAGTGGGAGAAGTCCTCTCCGGCATAGGTTGCGACCACCAACGCAGCGACGTGGATCTGGCTGGACTCGAAGTAGGAGGGCAGCTTGAGGAGGTCGTCGATCTGCTCCCGCGAGGGGACACCGTAGTTACCCACGAGAGGGAAAGTGATAACCAGGATCTGACCACGGTAGGAAGGATCGGTGATGGACTCAGGGTAACCGACCATACCGGTTTGGAAGACCAATTCACCGGCAATGCTCTTCTCGGCACCGAAGTTGTAACCCTGGTAAACAGTGCCATCCTGCAACTCGAGGGCCACAAGGCGATCGGTTCCACCCCGGACGGGGATAGAGGCGGGCTTAATGATAGCGCCGGTGTTGTCAGCCATGATGGGCAACAAGTCCTTTTTTGGTGTGGGAAGAAAGAGGGGAGGGGGACAAGTCCTCTCGGGGACGATCTGATCGAGCGCGAGGTCACTCTAGTACAGCATCCACGACTTCAATGGATTCTTTTTTCTTTTTCAACAGAGATTCAGGATATTTTTGAGGGTATTTTTGGAGAAGAGGGGGGGAGAGAGGAATTGGAGTAGAATTGCAGCTGCAAGAGCTGAGGTATGGAGGAAGAAAGAAGAGCGAGGGCGCTGGCAGAATAAATTTTTCGTTCAAGCGCGGGCCCCACCGGTTGCGGTGCGTGGGTGGGTGTTCACCGCCTTGAAAATTTTCCCAGAAAAGTGGAGCGATTGAGTCATTTGATGGGGGGAATTGAAGGATCGGCACGGCAGTTTGAGATGTTTGAGATGTTTGGACTGTTAGATATTGAATGAGCAGTTTATTTATCCAATACAGATCCTATATACTCGTACTACGGTATTCCAATTGCACCTGCATCCACCATGCCTCACAGGGCAGTGGCATCTGCAGGCGGTGAGCATTGATAAGGCCGATAACCCGCGGCTGCAGCAGCGGGCAGGGGACTAGTTAGTACATACTACTAGTACTACTAGTAGTATACTCCAATGGCCCAGTAGCTAGTAGTAGTACTAGTAGTACTACTACTACTAATATACTCCAAGGTTCAAATTACTAGAATCTACTTCCAACTTGAAGGTTAGCCCTTCACATGGGCACCAGCGCCGCCAGGTGCAGATCGGAGTCAGTTCCTCTAATACTAGCAGTAGTATTGGTATCTAGTGCTGGTACCAGCAGAAAATCTTAGTTAGATGTAGTACTAGTACTCTGGTTTCTGTTTTCCAGGCCATCTGGGGCTGAGTGGATGTTGAGGTACTTAAGCCCTGGAGTACTATATAGTAGATGAGTACTGCACCCCGGGGCGGAGTATAAATATGTTGCCGCATCGGGGCATGTGATGCTAGTAGTACTAGTACTAGGACTACCAGTAGCATCCGATCAACTTGTGTAACAAACCTTTGAATTAGCACAAAGTGAATTTCAAACTCAAATGCCACCAATAGTCAACCCCGAACACACCGTAAATTCAAATTTCAACAAGAACTTGAATCTTGAATCTTGGAATGACACGAGCGGTCAGGTGGTCAGGTGGTCTGCGCCATGACGTGTGGGGCCCCGATCGCTCCAGATGCGCGATAGCTTGCGGTGCTTGAGGGTACCCTCCTATAGGATAGCTCCGACTCGCTGGTCTGCGTTAATCGCTCGCGACCTCGGATATTTTGAGCTTTTACTCGCCCTTGCGCCTCTTTCCCCGGTCGTGCTCTTCTATCTGCCGGGTGATCCCCGCGACTGCTCTCCCCACCAACCCCGAGGCCTTCACACCTTTCCAAATATTTCTTATCATGCGGGTTCGCGTCTGAAAACTCCCTGTCCCTCCACGATGCTGGCTTCTCTGCTTCGTCCGAAACCACGTCGCACCCAGATCGATGAGTCCCCGTTTGCCTCGCCCTTTACGCCAAGCGATCACAATACTTCTCCCTGGTTTCGAGCTGCCGCAAACCGTGGCCGCAGACGCGACTACGATGCGCCCGAGTTGCACGATGTAGACGAAGAAAGCCTGGACGAGGACGAGGATGCCGATTGGATTCAAGATGACAATGAGGAAGAGGACGAGCGGCCCATGGAGTCGACACCACTTCTCCCAATATTCTCGGCCTCACATCTAGGTATGTTCTTCTTCCCCCCCTCCTCTTTTTCAACTTGAACCTCCCTTTCAAAGATCTCCAGAAACTGACCACCAATTGCCACGATAGATTCCCTCCCGGTCTACGATATCACCCATGCGATTCGTCCCTTGATCGCCTCCCGCTGTGAGACGACCTTGACATGGGATCAGCTGCGGTCACCACAGGTGTCGCAGTTTTTGATCAAGCCCATTCAACAAAAGCTCATGTCCGCCCACTTCTCGCGAGCCACTCTCTATGCCCTCATGGCCAATTGTCTTCAGTTCGAGAAGGAAATACAGCTCAACCCGGGAAACAGCGGTGCTAGCCAAACACGGGCGATGGTTAGCGAACTACTAGCGATTAAGTTACTCCGCGAATACTCGACGAGAGAGCTGATCGACGCGCTCTCCTATGAATTCTACCCCCTCCAGGGCCAGGACCCATCGGCTGCGTGGGCACACGGTCCACAAGGGAAACGGGTCGTGGGGTCCGGACGGGTTTCGTGCCTCGAAGTCGCCATTCGGGCCCAAGCGAAGCGGTTCCTGGCCCACCCCGTGGTTGTTCAACAATTGGAAGCCATTTGGGCTGGAACCATTGTCTTTCATTCGGTGGCCGATCATTTACATCGTCGCGGGAATTCCGCTATTGGACCAGACTATGGGACATCTGCAAACCCGAATGGCAATCCGATAGCTGGACTTGGGAATTCAGCGACGCGCCGATCTGTCACATTATATAACCCCCGCGAAGCTTCCCTGTTCAAGTTATCTCGACTACGAGTCCCACGATATCGGCAATTTCTCTCTACTCTCTCTTTCGCTGTGCTACTAGGGCTGTTCCTGGCAGTATTGCAAGACAGAAGCCGGTCGATCACTTCTCTAGAGGTCGTATTTTGGTTTTGGAGTACAGGGTTCATGCTTGATGAAGTGGTAGGATTTAACGAGCAGGGGTTTAGCTTGTACTTGATGAGCTTCTGGAATCTCTTCGACTTGGGAATCTTACTCTTGTTCTTCTGCTACTACTGCCTACGGGTCTATGGTTCATTTTTGACTTACCCTCGCAATCAGCAGGTGGCCAACCAGGCATATGATGTGTTGGCAGCCAATGCGGTACTTTTATTCCCTCGCCTATTTTCCATACTCGATCATTACCGATACTTCTCGCAACTGCTGATTGCGTTTCGTATTATGGCATCCGACCTGATTGCAGTCTTTGTGTTGATAATCATCGCCTGCAGTGGATTCTTTGTCGCTTTTTTGTCATTTGGAAACGATCATTCTCCCAATACAGTGGCATATGGACTGTTTCAAATGCTGATGGGCTTTACGCCTACGGCATGGGCGATGTGGGAGGATTATAATCTTCTCGGGCGGACCATCCTGACACTCTTCCTCTTCATTTGTCATTTCGTTGTCGTCACCATCTTGATTACAGTTCTCACCAACTCCTTCATGAGAATCGTTCAAAATGCCAACCAGGAGCACCAATTTTTGTTTGCCGTCAACGCGATTTCCATGGTTAAATCGGATGCACTTTTCTCCTACGTTGCTCCGACGAATATCATTGCGTGGTTAGTTACGCCTTTTCGATATGTGATGCCATTTCGAGAATTTATCCGGCTTAATCGAACAATCATCAAAATCACCCATTTACCGATCTTGTTTACAATCTGTCTCTACGAGAAAACCATTCTTAGCTCCCAAGTGGTGGAATTAACTGATCTGGTCGATGCGAATCCCCAGACAAGACCAACAGATCCCACACAAACTTGGCGACCAAGTCGATTCCGTGCATTCAGCAACAGGGGTCCGGGCCTGGTTCGAGAGCCTTCTGTTGCAACCTACCAGAAAGACCAGGCATTGGAGGAGGTTTTCCGACGACCGTTAAGCGATGATCGGCTGCGCGGACCCCGGCGCAAGCAGCAAACCAACAACGTGATCAAAGATTGGATGCAAGAGATTGGTTCCGGTCCAGTTCATACCCCCGATGAGCAGGACTCCGTGGCCGATCTTCTCGAAATGCCTACCCGTCGACTGCGGTTCCCATTCCGCAAGACCCTCGCCGCGGGTGGACGCAACTTTACAGAGACTACTCGCTCGGTGGCCTCCAATCCAGAGGAAAGAACCAGCCACGTAGCTGGCCCTACGTTCAGTCGTCCACGAAGAGATTCTGCGTCCCCAACCCGAACAAGACAGCTCTCCCAGCACACGGATATGGAAGGAGATGACGAACTTACAAGTGACGGCGGAGACTCCGACAAAGAAAATAACAGTGACGTGGAGGAGGAAGTGAGGAGCAGTGAAAAGACCACGCCTAAATTCTACAGCTCTCGGCCATCGACCGCGAGACTGTTGTCGCGCCGTGGCAGCCCTACCCGCCGGCCTAAGCACTCCCGAAACATTTCCGGAGTCACTATGCTCTACAATCCCCTCGGGTCACCGAACGAAGGCACCGAAGGCCGGGCCACTCCAACCCGGCCTAACCAAGATTCTTCTGATGATGAGCCCAGTCGCCTGCCTCATGTATCGACCTCAGTGGACCAGGGCACCATAAAGAGACACCCTGCCCCTGCTGGTATTAGAAATGCCTCCCTGGGTTTAAACCAGATGTCTGTACCAGAGCTCGAAAGCCTTTATGTCTCGGACCGCCCTGGCTCAGCTCGACCTCAGCGGTCTCTGCTATTTGGCCTGGGCTCTGACCTGGGAGACAACAAGGCGGTGGTTGGTGCTTACGCTGGCGCTGTACCATCTAGCTTCAACACCCAAATGGCATTCGCAATGGGGGGTCTCCGACGGGAAGGGACGAGTCAAACCCAAGACATGCTTAGTAAATTGGTCCTGGCTCGAATGAATAATATTGAAGAGGGATTCCGCGAAGTGATCAGGGAAGTTAAGGACCTTCGAAAGACTGGGTCGAGTCGAAGTGGAAGTCGCCCTCGGGTGGATGAGCTTCGTCAACGCGATAAGAAGAAGCGCGCCGAAAAGAAAGATAAAGATGTGAAAAAGCGCCGACCAGGCTCAGAGGAGAGCCGGATTGGCCGTGATGGTCGTCTCTCATACTCGCCGAGGAAGGAGGAGTATGACCATGACGGCGACAACGATCATGATGTACCACGATCAGCGTAACGGGGCTCACTTTGTTCTCATTCTTGCGTTTTTTCATCGTTTTGTATGTCCTAGTACTTTTTGTACATTCGCAAATACCCTGTACAGATATCAAGGGAAAGAAAGGAGGGCGGACTTCTGATTGATGTGATTTTTTTTTCTTTCCACGAGCGCGCATTGCTTCCATTTTGTATTTTATGCCCATACATACAGACACACGCCACTAGGATTGATCGTACACGAAAGCAGTTATGATTTCCTCCCTTCCTGACTATTGTTCACTAGTTCTCCTACTAGTTCTCCCAGCCGTCCTAATTCCAAAGACTCTCTCCCAATTAGATCGAACCACCCCGCGGAACCGGGTATATAGGTGGAGGTCGGGCAGTCTTGTTTCCCACGTCGGTTTGAGCGCTGCCACCTTGGAATGTTTCCACATCTTCGCTTGTGGTCATCGTAGTGCCTCTATTCGCCCTCAGTCTGGACATTGCCCAGGTTCCCCCGACGACACCGACGATGCTCATGAGGGCAATGGAGGTGGATCTGTTTGAAAGATATATTGTATCAGTAGTAGTGAGTGGCGAAAGTTCCAGGTTGAGGGCACGGACTTCATCGGCTTACGTCCTATGATTGAATTTCCAGTGAGGGCGGCCATTCTGGAAGTTTCTTGTTTTCCAAATGTTATCCTTGGGTACAAATAGATATAATGATAGAGGTTGTGGGATCGTTCAAGTGAAGGGAAGTGATCCAAGAGGAGGTCTCTTGCCAAGATATACCTAATTATCTTCTGTCGTCATGACATCTCAATGAGCACATCACCAGATGTGGCTAGGAGCTGGAAGTGGGCACGATAGCTACCACGGTTCGCCCGATTGTGGGTTCTGAATGGTTCAGGCCCTATTGTTTCCAGGGTTTCTTGTACCTGGTGTAGGTGGAGCTAGCCAGTAGTTATGCAGCATGTGCACAAGTATAAGCCCCGCAGTGGAGTCATCGTTGACTGCACGAACTGAGTTGTTGGATATAGATATAGGTGTAGGTATAGGTATAGGTCATGTGAGTCATGGAAGTGTAATCATGAGTACTACTACTACTACTGGCATACTATACTATACTATACTATACTCGTATGCTGTTGTATACTTGAGTACCGTGACTGCTGGTTACTACGGAAAGTACGCAGGCAGCAGCCTCCCGCTTGAGGCTCAACTCACTCCGCCCCCAAAGATCACGTTTCTTCGAGCTCACCTGCTTCCCTCCTTCCACATCCACCTCTTCCACCTCTTTCACCTCTTTCACCTCTTTCACGTCTTCCACAAATCCCGACCTCTCTTTCATGAGCCCATACCCATGCATGCTTCTCCACCATGGCTTCCTTCCAGCCACCTCCAGCCAGACCCTCATCCCCTGTGCTTCCTACTGTCCTCTCGACTTGGCATAATGGCCAGTTAACTGAGACTGCTCTACAAGCCTCGGCAGTTTCTACTGAGAATACTCACTTTCAACAGCCAGAACCTACTGTCCCCATTCCCATGCCCATCCCCCCCTTTTCACCGACGCGAGTCCGATCTTACTGAGGCCCCAATGATCCCGCTTTTGCTTTTCGATGATGGTGATACCCTCGTCTACATTGACCCGCCGCCGGAGAATACCTGCCGCAAACTGCCAAGCTCATCGACAACCACTCATCGCATCCACAGTGAGAAACTGCTTTCGACTGGCTCTGCTTATCTGACGAAACTCTTTCATCCTCGATGGCAGAAACGAGTCGCCAAACAACGAGGCTTCCACCAGGACTCGCTACCCCGGGGCATTAAATATCTCTTAGATTTGACCCCTCCAATCCTAGAAGAAGATGCCATCATCCTATTGACAGAGGTATCCTGCCCGTCGGGCATTCGAATGTGGGCTTCGCAGAGGCTCCTGTGGAGATTGCCGGCTTCGTGTGTTGGAGGCAAGGACATTTGTGAGCCTGTGGAGGACGCAATCATTAGTCAACCGTCGTCACCCCCGCCAACCTCCCCCGCCGAGGAAGACATCGAGGCACCTCCGAAGGACCCTGGTTTTGCTGGTTTCCAAGATGAGGGTTTAGCCGATGCTCCAAACATTGAAAAACCAACGAGTCTACCGGTGGAGTACTCTCCCGTGCGTCACCGGGAAGGAATTGAGCACATTTTGCATGTTTTGGAAGGTCTCAGTATCTCCCTGGATACTCCATCCAAGCTGTGGACATTCTTTGCGATAGCCAAAGTCTTCGATCTGGCAACTGTGCCGGCTGTGAGCGGATACATTCTGTCCTGGTTCTACCAGACAACCAACACCAAGTTCATTGAGATTCATCCGGAGATTGCATACCGAGTGGCTTGTGGAATAAAGGCCCCCGAACTTTGCCACCACGCATTTCTTGCTCTCGTCGGGGATGAAGCTTTGCTGAACACAATTCGAACCGCCGATCTTCGCCCCAGGCATAATTACATCGAGAATTTCGCTCACAGTCGGATGAATGGCTTCCTGGACGATATTGAGGTGCAGCGCATAGAATATGCCAGCAAGAGCTTTGCCGATGATCTCATTGACCAGTTCTTGCACCTTGCTGGGGCTGAGATGCCCTGGCTTGACGAGAATCCCGAGTATCAAAAGCTTATTGAACACCGAGAGCAATGCTCGCGAGACCGGGCTGCAGTCAATTATCTGACAGGCCTTCTGAAGGATTTTGTGAGATACAGAATCTACAGTCTTTTGAAAAGGACTCGAGACCCAATTCGATCCAGTGATGCAGTCCCTGCGATCACGAACCTCCGGATGAATTCCACCTTCCATAAAGAGCATGTTCTACAGCGCCTTATCGGGAGGAGCTTCTGGTACAGCCTCTTAAACTTCAGTCTCCTTTCCGACACCGATTTCCCGCCGGAACTCATGTACCACCAGGCTATTTCAGATATTGGCGAAGGGCTACTTGCTTTCAAAGGCCACGAGAGGGCTAGAATCGATTATTTCCATCGCACATTTCTTGAAAGTGAGGCCAACAACATGAACCAGAAAATTGAGGCAGAGGCAAAAAGATTATTAGCCGCGTTACAGAACTCTCAAGTAACCTTGCCGATGCGACCACTACTACCAAAATTTGCGGGACCCGTTGCCTCATCCTCGGCCTTCGTCCCGTCCACAGAACCGAATCCGCACAGCAAACCATTCGTCTTTCGTCCACGCGAGGCTCAAAACTGGAATGGTGAGCAATCTAGCTCGGAGTCGGTGATGGCCTCGAACCCGAGTCCGAACACCGCTCTAGATATGTTCGGTCCTCCTTCGTTGGGAGAAACTGGCCGTCCGAGACAACGAAATCAAAATTATCAGGCTTTCCCAGAGTATTCGAATTTCCCTGAAAACTCGGCACCGATTCAGCCCCACCAGTCGCTTGCCCAAGGCAAACTTCTCGGATCACCCGCCAAATCCTTTGACCTGACTCTATTCCTTGTCTCGGCCAATACCTCCATCCGCCAAATCGCGCGGGGATTACTTTTCCCTACCGAAGGGCCCTCGATTCCAATCACGTCTATCGATACTCTTAGCTGCCTTTCAGAAAAACAGTTAAACCTCTTGCCCCTCTGGGCAGGAGGCAACGACGATGGCAGCGGTGGTGTTTTCCAAGATCAAGACATTCCGATCATGGAAACCGGCGGGTTCTCCACTCCCGGACCTGCAGTACACACTGGCAGCAATGCAACAACGGAGGACTCATTCAGTGATATTGGCCCGTCGGATTCGCGGAGCACAATCAACGGTGCATCCAATCGTGCCACACTCTCACACCAGACCGAAGTCCAGTCCCTGGGCAGCTCGTTCGATGAGGGCTCCATTATGCAAGCCGATATTGCAGAGCCTGAAGTCCATGAAGGATACGAAGAACCGTTGGAAAGCGAGTACCTGGTCAAATCTAGCCACGGAGAATTCAACTTCGAGATGGATGGTGCAGACAGCGATAGCAACAGTACTCTGATGGGCCATCAATCCGACATCAATGGAAGTGATGATGAGGATATGGAATACCCTGAAAACACTAGCGACGATGATGATGACGACGATGACGATAACGATGACCATGACAAAATTATGAGTGATGCAGCGTCTCATGGATTTGAGATAGTTGATGGGCGCCTCTAGTGGGCTTGTCTGTCCTCCTATCAAGTTCACGATGGGTATTGAAAACACGCGCCCAAAGGTGGCTATGAGAAACAAGAATGGTTTTTTGATGCATGGATAAACCTCAGCTGTTCCGAGTAACTCTTGCTATTGCAGTTTATTTAGTTCTCGAGCGATCCTAGTAGATCAAAGTAACTTGAACCTGAGATGACTCACAAACTTGAACTTATCCAAAATCTACTGTATTTACTGCGATCTCAGTGCCTCCGTCTGTCCATCAATTTGTGGCACGGCAGTGTAACCTTGTAATAGGAAATTGCACCCTAATTGGGTCGCAAATCCAGAATCTGTTCTTTCTTAATAAAATTACTTTATTTGAGCTTTCTCTCGGACTCACCAGGAACTGGTTGACGCCTGAGATGCTGCCTGGATGCCTGAAAATAGACACCTGATGACGTGACTAAGCTGACCCACAGCAGCTCCGCAACGGCATCCACGCAACCAACGTCGACGACCAAGGATACTTGATATTATCCAAGAGTCTCTCTCGCAGGTTGCAATCTCACTACGCCTCCGGGGCCCTCACTTCAACCTGTAATTATCAGCTTTCATCAAGACAAAATGGCTTCAGGCTCCTCCTCCAAACCCCCGAGCTTCCTGCTCTAGTAAGTCAACCCCGGCATCATCTACCACCAACCCCCGAACAACCATCTAACCAGCCTCGATCAAATCCAGCTCATGCATCGCCAACCGCACTACCATTCTAGCGGAGCACTCCTCCCCAGGGGCCTCCTCCACATCCGCCTCCTCTCTCGCCTCCATCATCCTCCCAAAGATCACCCACGACAAGCCCCAGAAACTCACCTACACCCACGAACGCCTATTCGTACACTACATCGCCGACTCCCCATCCGGCAGCTTAACAGACGACCAAAGTAGTCGGACAGAAACAAGCTCATACGCCCCACTAAGCTTCATAGTGGTCGCATCCGCCGAACAAGGCCGACGCATCCCATTCGCCTACCTCCTCGAAATGAAACGCAAGTTCCTAACAACCTACAACCCATCCAGCACAGACTTCAGCGCCCTACCAGCCTACGGGTGCGCAGCCTTCAACGCCGAACTCCGCTCGCTACTACAAACATACAACACCGCGCCACCGGGCGACTCGCTTGCGTCTGCGAAGCGGGAGATCGATAGCGTGCGCGATATCATGACCGAGAATATCGAGCGGGTTCTGGAGCGTGGGGAGCGGATTGATTTGCTCGTTGATAAGACGGATCGGTTGGGGGGGTAGTGCACATGATTTTCGGATGCGGAGTCGTGGGCTGCGGAGACGGATGTGGTGGAAGAATATTAAGTTGATGGTTTTGTTGGGGGTTGTTGTTGTTTTCCTTCTTTATCTCTTTATTGGGATGGGGTGTGGATTGCCTGCGTGGTCGAAGTGTGTTAGCCATAGCTCATGAGTGGGTGGGTGAGTGAGCGAGTCTTCCGGTTCGATTGGCGACCTTCGGCCGGGTGAGCTTTAGCAAATACTGCAGTTTGACTTGACTTTTGGCTTTCTTCTTGTTCTTCTTCTTTTTTAGCATCCCAGCTGTTATGAGGTATGATATGGTGGCTTTGATTTCGGTTTCTTGAGCTCTTTTTTCATTCCTTTGGTTTCGTTCTTCAACATCGCATCTCTCAAGATTCGTGTACATTAACCTGATATTTTACATACTTCCAGTCCAGCTATGATCTTTCCACTTAGCAAGTTCTATTGAATTAACCCGGGGCCGTTTATATCTCTCAGCTCTTGTGCCGAACAGAAGGTCTGTCCATTTCAAGTTAGCGATGCTTGGACTTGGATGCCAGAAGTTTTATATCCATGATAGTACTACCTACTAGTAGTACTGAGTAGCGCTCGTTAGCTAGATCACGAAAGATGCCTAGGTAGCCGACGACAATATTCATGTACCTTAATAAATGGCGCCTAGGTACCTACTACTGGTAGCTAAACTTGAACGGAACTTCAAACACCATAGTTACTACTCGTTTTCATTGACATGCTATGTATTTTACAGGAGTGTACCTCACTTTCAAACCAACATCATCAGAGCTAGAAGCATCAAGAGTCGGTCTGCAAGCGAGACAACATCACCAACCGATCAATGACCGGTTGGCTCTGCAATTTTTTATACGCCTAATGTTTATCTCTTCAACCATGTGAGCCACCGAAGCGGGATTGACGAGGTGATAATATGGCGGAACTTCGACCGTGATGGAGAAGAAGCGGGAAGCGGGCTTGGATAGGGGATGTTGTCAATCTGCTGCGGTTGATTAGCTATTCAATATTGGGTTCAATTGGAATTGAAGTCCCGGTCCATTTTGAATTTGACTTTGATTGTTCTGTGGCATGGAGAACAGTCAGACAGCAAAAACTTCAGATGTCGAGCATTATGACAAGCTGATAAGTTGCATAACGCAGTAGGTTCGGGAACCTCTTGAGTCAGTCCTTATGAGGACTTGTAAACACCCATCACCACAAGGAGACAAGTGCTTGCGATTGGAGAAGTGAAGTCTTCCGTCCCGCCGGGATTTATACGGCCACCTCACCGCCGGGGATATTTCTGCCGATCTGCCGGCCGCGCGCGTGCGCGACGGCAATCAGGCGACGAATTGGACAAAGGAAGAGTGGGTTGAGTTACTGTTCACTGTCCTACGATCTCTACTTGTCTGCTTCGTCTTCTGCCCATGATATGCTACCATCGATAATGCATCCCTCTCTCCGATATGGTCAACAATGACCAGTACAATGGCTCCCGCTGGCCAGACGAATGGGACGAGTCCCATGTCCAGCTTCTGCGAGCGAACGATCCCCAAGAAATCCAGCAAGAATTGCCCACAACGTACTCCCCGCACCCGGCATTCGAAGATGCAGCACATATGGCCCAGTTTGCCTATGCCGCCTACGTCCGGGAGGAGAATCAGCGCAGAGTGTCTCAGTCTCAACCTGACGCAGATGTTAGAGCGCCTACTCCGTTGGAGAGACCAGTAGACTCCCGATTTCCTAACCTGCCCCCGTCTTATGAGGAAGGGTGGCTCGGATTGGAACGGCGCCGGCAAACTCTACCGCAGCCAGAGCAGCACAAGCAGCAGCAGTACCAACAGCACTATCAACAGCCGCAGCAACACCTACAGTACCAGTCGCAATATCAGACGCAACATCAGACGCAGTACGACTCACAGCAGCAGCGATATGACCAACGGCGACAGGAACAGGAACAGCAGCAATCGCAACTACAGGAACTGCAACGGCAACAGGAAGAGCATCAGAAGCAGCAGCAGCAACGGCGACAAATCGAACAGGAGAAACGAATACAAAAGCAAAATAAGAGAGACCAACAGGAGCAGCAACTCCTGGAGCAGCAGCGACAGAACGAAGAGCAGCAGCGGCAGTGGCTTCAACAAGAACAAGAGAGAGGTCGACGAGAGGAGCAGCAGCGACAACAAAGCATTCTTAATGCACAGCGGCGGCAATATGAACGGCCCTTTGGTGCAAGTTTGAGTTCGCCAACATTCAGTCATCAATCTGATGATTCTCGACCCGCCCAGAATTACACAACTAACTCGGCGATCCCACCACAGCAATTTGCTTCTACTACCGCGCCAATGCAAGCACCTGCACAACAGATGCCACATAGTCGATTCCTGCCCCAGATGCGTGCTCCCCCGCACATATCTATGGAAAGACCTACGGGGACTGCCTCTGTCGAACAGAAGAAAGATGACTATCTAAAATCAGAAATTCGGTCAGCTGGGGTGCATAATGCGATTGCACGTCCCCAGAGTCGAGCATGTATCTCCACTCCTGACGAACAGCGCTCGTTAGCTGCACCGGCCTTTTTTCAAACGAGCCCCCCGAGGGAACCGTATACATCGGCATCCCGCAGTACACTGGAACCGCGTGCTCAAGCAAGTTCTACTAGTTATACACGCCCTGGACCTGTGGCCCCAGTAAGAGCTCAAATGACGAGTCCTAATATGCGCCCACAAAGCCTTCATACAACTATCGCTCCAAGTCTCTTGAGTATAATCAATTTAACCTCAGATGATCCAAAGAGAGCGTCACATCCTTCCATCCCGACCAGGCAGGCCGCCACACCCATCCCCGATCATCTATCAGCCAATCGGCATGCCTCTCATGCCTCTCATGCCTCCTCTCAGTCGCCAAATACTGCGTCTCCCGTGTTGCCGTCTGCTTCGGGATCTTCTCGGCCACAATCGAGCAGTCCAGCTCTCTCTCAGATGAAAACTTTTTCCACGCCTGTTCAAGCTCCCAGTATTGAGGTGTCTCTTGCGCTGCTTGCTAGCTCTCAGAGTCAACCACCGTCATCTCAACCTTCTCCTGCACCCATGGGTATCTTCTCAGCTCGGCAATGTACCGGTCCTCTTGGCCAGTACAAGTACCAAACCTCTCATCCGACGAAATTAGACTCGGTCTCTGCACCTGCGCCATCCCCATTACCAAAACCAACAATTGGTACCGCACCTCAATTGAGTAACTCCCAACGTCTATCTCAGGCTCCAAAACCCGTGCCAAGCCCTCCTCCCAGCCAGTCATGGAGTCCTGCTCGAGCTGCGCAATCTGGGCCGCGGTTTTCGCAAGCCCCGCCTTCCAAATCACGTCGATTGAACAATGGGACGAAAGTCAAAGTCCAACAAATACCGCTTGGCCCCGTAGCTCAAAGATTCAAAGCTGGCGATTATGTTCGAAAGTCCCCGTCTCAATCACATATTCCTCTGAAGCCAGATATGATTCAGCCCATGAACAATGCCGACGCGCTCAAGAAATTCAGCTATGATCCAGCGACGATTGCACACGACGTGTTGATCAATTGTGCCAAACATCCTACAGAAAGAGCTCTTAATGAACACATGGAGGCTATTCGGAACAAGTTCCCGGAGGTTGATGCTTCTAAAGACTTGACTACTTTCCGTTGGGATCTTGTGGAAGAAGCTCAAGCGAGTTTGGTTTCCCAAAATCGGGAGACTGGGGCTGCGCCGCCAGTGTTTGCACCCCGGGTACTCCCACCGCCCGCCCCGATCGGCCCCCCCCGTTCCAGTCACAAGGCCCCCGGTCACAGGGCCTCCTGGGCCTCCGGGGCCTCCGGAGCTGCCAGCACCAGCACCAGCACCAGTATCAACAACTGCGACCTCACAACCGCCAGCAAATGCTGCAGGTTTGCCGTGGGTTGATTTGCGCATGCCCCGTTCCCCCAATGTGTCCAATCGCCACGACCCACTCCGTGAGCTCCCATTTCAGGCACCGGGCTATCATTCTCGCACTTCATTCACTGGTTCTTGGAAGCTCCCCACATCGACCCCGGCCGCAATCCCCGGCTTCACACCGCCCACCCAACAAACAGCTTCCACCTCTGTTTACCCCCCGCCCTCACCTCAGTTACCGCCCCCACCAAACCCTTCTCCCCCCAAACAATCTGCGCCGAAACCCAACCCCACTCCAAAGTCTACTCCCAAATCAACACCGAAATCCAAATCCAAATCCGAATCCGAATCCGAATCAAACTCCACGTCCAAGCCACAGTCCACCCAACGAGCCACACCCACCGCGACACACCCACGACTGGCTGAAACTCCGCGGGCTGAAACTCCGCGCTCGCATTCCCCCAAAGCCTACCCCGAGCCACAGGTTATCGTCCCGCCCTCCCCAATCAAGATGTCTTCTACTAAGAAGAGAGGCCGGCCCAACAAGATTGTCGAGGTGGCCATACCCGCTCCGGGGCCCGCTGTCCAATATCCTGTGTTTCGGTGCCGGTGGGGAGACTGCCAATCCGAGTTGCATAATCTGAAAGCTCTGGAAAGTCATCTGATGCAGATGCACATCCCGTACAGCTTCATTTGCAAGTGGCAGGGCTGCAGTGACACGAGCCCCAAGGCAGCTGCCGATATGTGGAATCATGCCCAGGATGCGCACATGCGTCCCGTGGCTTGGAAAATTGGAGATGGACCAAAAGTACCTGTTACTGGTGAGAAAAGCGACGTGCCTGCTACCTTCGATATCGTGCTGCCAGAAGCTCGGCTTTAAATGATGATTTACGAAGAAACATGGTCTAATATCAGTGGCTTCTCTAGCTGATGACAAAATTACCCACTTTACCGTTCCTCTCACTCGGAATGCGCGCCCGAGTACTATGACCTTACCGGCGGACAACAGCATGGTGGTCGCCTACAACCGATCGCATGGAAATCAAACAACGGAGCTAAGTGCCCGCGCAATGACCGACGGAGGCATTCGCTGGCTCGACGATGCTGGCGTTACCTCAGAGGTGAGCAGTCATCGGATTTCGCCTATGATGTGCCAGGAGACGGTCAACCAGGAAGAAATGGCGGTAGCTAACTGATCGATTACCTTCATCTGTTCTATTCCCCCACCCATGATACCCTTGTTTTATTATCATTTGTCTTTTTTTTTTTTTTACATGGATTGCGATCGGAGATGAAAGCTCGATTTCGCACGGACGATTGTTTGTGAGTTGAAGCATGCTGAGCGAGGATTGGCACGGATGGGCGCCCATTTTGTCCCATCTACGTGCTATCTACGTGCTACGCTATCTTGTGATACACAAGCGTCTTTGCATCTGAGTATCGTAGTACCTTAATCAAATCAATTGAATCCCCCATACGAAGTAGAGATTCCCAAAAGATCATGTCCATGAAACAGATTAAGCTCCTATTCGGACGCAAAAAGTCGAGTAGATAACCTTGATTGGTAGAAATCGTGGCAGAAAGGAAATTCACAAAAAAGGAGTAAATCGAGGAGACGTGGCTATCACGCTGAACTGAACTGGACTGTTATTTTATTGTACATGCACTTGCAGTCCTCTCGTAGCCACACTCAAAACGCCAAACAAAGCTTGGGGACGTGGATTCCTGCCCATCCCCGAGCTCTTGAAGATAATTGCATATCAACCCCAGGGGCTTATTTCGCTTTCCCTGACTCTGGCGACGTGGCTGTGGGCCCGGATGACGACGCGGTTGTAGACTCGATAGGCTTGGAGGAGGACTTTGTGGTGGTGGTATCGGTAGGCTCCTCGTCGGAGGCATTGACATCGAGGAAGTGGTAAAGGACAATCATCATCATGGCGCAAGAGCCCAGGAAGATGGCGAGACGATAGAGGTCACCGTCGGAGATCATGGTGGAGGTGGTGGATATGGAGGGAGCGGGAGCGCGGAGGACGATTGATAAGCAGAAGAGCTGGAGAAGAGCTCAAGCGAGTAGTATATTAAGTGAGTGTAGTTGTAGTAAATGTTCAATGGTAGTGGTGAGTGAGTAGTGGTGGTGAGTGGTGTAGGTGTAGGTGTAGTGGAAGAGGAACAAGTGGCATCGGCGGGAAGGGAAAGAGTGACAGGGTTCTTCCTTGCAGTCGCTCAATGAGATTCCCCTCTTCTCCTCCTTCTCTTTTTCCCTTCCACAACTCCCACTCCCTCCCTCTCCCCCTCTTAATGCATCTTATTCACCATGGCCGATCCTCAAATTCCTTCCGGCCCCAAACCCCCCGGTCCATCACTACTGGCTTGTCTACTGTGTCGCCAGAAACATCTTAAATGTGATGGTCGATCTCCAATCTGCGGCCGTTGTGCTTTGACCGGCTCCGAGTGCAACTACACCAAATCGCGCCGAGGTTACAAAGGCCCATCTAAAAAGCGTCGCGCTGAAGAGGAATCGCCAGAGTACCAGCTGCCCATGGACCCTTTCGTCGGTAGGTCCGATGTTTCCGTCGACTGGAATCATCTACCAACTGGTGGAGGAGGTGGTGGTGGTGGTGGGGGGAGTTCCAGGCTATCACCAATATACACCTACGATGCCATTGCTTTCCTCTGGGTCTGCAAGCCCCGGATTGCACGAATTTCCCATCACAATGCCCCAAACCCGTCCGATACCTGGCCCGTTGACCCCGGATTCTTCTTCTTCTGTCGGCAGCGACGGATACCTACTCGATATTTACTATACCTACTTCCACGCCGCGCATCCCATTCTCCCGCCCTTGCGATTCCTTTACCGCTCCAATTTCCCTCCATATCTGGAACAAGTAATGAAGTTCATTGGCGCTCACTTCACCCCGGCCACCTCGAGTGAGATCTATCGCCCGATGGTTGTCGCGGCGGTCGACGAGCAAATCCCCAGCATCGAGAAGATCCAGGCTCTCCTCCTACTAGCGATTGTGTTGCATTCACGAAATGAGCGGATGGAGGCTGGGCAATGTTTGGCTAGTGCGGTAGATCTAGCACTTGACATCGGTCTCAACCAAGCCAACTATGCCGAGGTTGCGAGCAACGGCGATCCAATCCGTGCCGAGTGTCTGCGACGGACCTGGTGGGAGTTATTTGTGATAGAGGGAATGCTGACGGCCCTCGGCGTGCAAAGCGTGTACCGCACTAACCTGGTGTTACCCGAAGTCCCACTTCCCTGCGAGGAGCGAATATACCAGGACGGCCTGACCCCGCCACCTGCACCGACAATTGCCCAGTTCGATGAGCGTGTCTTTGCCGATGAGGAGCGCGACTTCTCTTCCTATTCCTACCGAATTGAAGCGGTGCGCATTCTTGGTCGTGTGGTGGCCACGCAAGAAATGACCGAGGGTCAGCAGGATAACGTCGAGGCTATCGATGCCCGTATCGCGAGTTGGTTCCACCACCTGCCGGAATCCAAGGCAGAACTCATGCGACCGGATGGTTCCGTAGACGAGATCATGTTTCAAGCGACCATGATAGTAAATGGAGCCTCCATTTACCTGAACTTCCCCCGTTCCGATCTCTTGTCATCCCCAGCAGTCGCCTCGGAGGTAATCTGTGGCCACCACGGTCCGATCAGTGTTCCCGCCTTCTCCCACCACGCCCATGCCATGAAGGCCGTCAAGGCAGCCAGCGAGCTGTCCACACTGGCAGCCATGCGTCTGCCCGTGGAGCGACACACACCTTTCTTTATCTGCGCACTCACGCTCAGTTCCATCGTCCAGCTGGCCGCCTGCTCCGTCAAGGCAGGCCAGATGCCTGACCCCAGTCGCGATCGCATCGGTCTCACCATTGGTGTTTTCCGATCATTGGCTCGTACCTGGGCCATATCCCAATCCATCATGCGACAGATAAAAGCCGTCGCGCGCGATGTGCTGGAGCTTGGTGTCCGGCCTAGCATAGACCCGCTAGATCTCACGTCATATCTCGATGCTGGCCGATTTTGGGTCCAGGACGGACCGAGCTGAATGGGAAATGATGTGCATTCAGTCTTGTAATAAAGAAGATGGCAAAGGCTGCCTGAAGTTGGGGCTTCTGCCCGGATATAAGAGTGCAAAACTGGCGCTTGAAATTGGGGGCCAGGCACGCTCCCGGTCAACCCCCAGCGTATGCTCGGGGATCAAGCCCCCCTTCTATATGGCTCCACCGATTCCCCGTCGTTGAATACGGGGAGCATTCACCGCCTATATGCCCATTCTCCTGTATACGAGTATGCAGGGCCTAGCTCGGTCTGCCCCGGCCCGTCGGAATTTGTCTCGAGGGCGATCATCTGGGCTTATGTATGCTTTCGGTGGCTTCATGGGGCCGGCCACCGAGACAATGTGATTCTGAGTTGTCGATCATTGGACGAGGACTCGGACTGCCATTGAGTTGGAGAGTAATCTTGCATTTTGGCGAATAGGAGAATAAGGTTTTCGTCTCCGGCAGGCAGGGTCTATGCTTTGACCCACTTGGGTAGAGTTGACTCCGCGTGGCAGTGAGGTACATGGCATCTACGGAGTAGGTTCGTAATATGATTGGCTCTTATAATAATATACTACCATCAAACTGCCACTGGCATTCCCCTACAGGCCATTACCATCCATTCATCCAGTCTCTAGTGATAAATTCATGTTCAAAGCTACTTTCTTTTCCATGCGAGCCTTTTGGGATGTTAATTTCCCAATTCAATTGGAGATGGACTTTCACGTTATCTGGTAGGAGTATAGAGTAGAAGGACCGGATTGATGGAGCGCATTGAGCGCATGAGATGACCCACTGGTGTAGTCCTAGGATCTCTGGTTTTGGCCTGGATGCTGGGCCTGTTCCTGGTGCTGGTGCTGGTACTGCCGCTGATACTGCTGCAAACTTGCCGCTGCTGGGCCGGGAGAGGTTGTCCATTGTCGCTATTCGGAGGGCCTCGAGGGCTGACACTGCTCGGTTGGCTTATAGCTCCAGGGCTCCTTGTACTTGGTCCCGGTTTTGCGTCCGGTTTTGAACCTGGGGTACTGTGGGTACTGCTTCTAGTTCACTTGCAGCATTGGTCTAAAAAAGTGGACAAAGACGAATTCAATCTTACCGGGCGCAGAGCAATTGCCTCCAAGTGCTGATGTTTGGAGGAAGATTGGATCTGTCACGGTCCATTTCTAACTTCGCCAGGGCGGAATCTGTGGCCCTTTGACTGATACAAGCTTCCTCGTGTCATTACTTTTGACATAATGATGGTACTGACTAATTGTCTCGGAGTATACACTTATTCCGCAGGGACACCGAGTGTCATTCCGCCGTCAACTGCAAGAACCTGTCCTGTGATCCATTGTGACTCCGGCAAACAGAAAAACAGAATAGCTTGAGCAATATCATCAGGAAACCCCAGTCTTGGCCACGGCGTAGCACCTTTCATAGTCTGAAAAATCTCCTTGTTTTCCAGATTGACTCGAGCCATCCCGGTGGCAACGACCCCGGGAGCAATGCAGTTGATGTTGATGGAATCCCTGGCATGATCAATTGCACCCGCTCTTGTCATATGGTTGATGGAGGCTTTCGTAGCGGAATAGGCCACTTCCCCTGCATATGCTATATTTGCTGCACAGGAGGAAACATTCACAATTCGGCCACGGCTTCCCCAAGAGTCATCCACCTCCTGCTTGAGAAACTGCCGAATGGAAAGTCGCGACATCTTAGATGTACCCGCAGTGTTAATCTGCAGCATCTTCGCCCAAAGCTCATCATCTTCATCGGCAAACTTCCTGAACGGCGCCCAGAATCCAGCGCAATTCACAAGGATATCGAGACGTTTGAACATCTGTTAAACATCCAGAATATTAGCTACAAGCCAACAGATCGCTGTCAAGTATGAGAATGACATATAAAGTTCTAGGAACCATGAGAGCGAGCTTTACCTTTGCTGTTTTTTCAAATGCGGCTTCCACTTGTTCGAAATTGGAGATGTCAACTTTCTGAAATATCGCGTTGCCCCCATTCTGTATGATTACATCCACGGTGGTTTCTGCAAGATCCTTTTCGTAGCCATTGGGATTGGCTTCAGCTTTGAGATCGCAACAGACCAAAATTGCCCCCTCTCCTGCCAAGGAGAGCGCCGTCGCTCGGCCCATGCCAGAGGAGGCACCGGTCACAAGTGCGACTTTTCCTTTAAGGCGCTTCTGAGACATGGTGGAAGTGTTTCAGATGGCAGCAGCGAGTGAAGGTTGAAGACAAATGGGGGTCAATTTCACTTTTTGACTTCCATCCTGTGCAAAGGCATATGACCCTACATTTAGATAAATGTGGCTGACTTCTTGCACTCCAGTTTCCTGCCTCGGGGGGGATTCTTGGAATATTTCTCTAACAATTTAGTCCGACCGGCGCAATTTGGAGACAAGGCCCACTGGTCAATTTCTTCCCACATTCGCCGGCATCGGTAACGGCCATTAGTGGGCCTTGTTTAACGAACTCTTGTACCGAAACAACTATAGTCTCAAGCGGCTTAGCCGTGCGGGGTATGAAGTAAGTAGAGGCGTGGAGATAGCCCGATGATGGTCCGCCCGGTATTCAAGTCAAAGTGGAATATTTCGCTGTCGTAATAGTCAATAATACCTGGACATTTTAGTTGTCACTGAAGTTTTAATTAAAAAAACCCACAGAAGAGAAGTCAACGCTTGTCAGCACCTTTTGCCCTCATCTCAGACACCCTCGGCTCAGACATAGAATCAGGAAAATGAAAAGCCCCAACACTCTCTCGCGAATGGTAGGAGGAATATCCCCTGCGTGGGGAGTAGTGGCTCTTTTTATGGCCTTTGCCATTTATCGTCTTCTTCAAATTGGCCGACGTGATCCCCGTATGCCCAAGGGACCTCCAACACTGCCTATTCTCGGGAACTTCCACCAGATTCCATCAAGCGGCCTATATGCAAAGTGTGTGATGAGAACCAAATTTATCATGTTGCTTTTGACTAAATTCTCTCCATTCATCAGATTCCGTGACTGGTCGAAGGAGTACGGCCCGGTATTTTCGCTAAAATTTGGACCGACCAATATCATTGTCTTATGTGATAGAAAAGCCATCCATGCATTGCTAGATAAAAAAGGAGCTATTTACTCGGATCGTCCTCCTAGCTATGTAGGCCATCTTTTGACGCAAGGCGATCACATTGCCTTGGAACAAATGGACCCGATTTGGCGCGAGAAGCGGAAGGTCATTTCTCATAACTTCTCTCCAAAAAACCTTGACGAGAAACATTTCTTGGTTCAAGAAGCAGAGTATGTGTCAGATAATACCTGTCGGATCTCACTTGGATTAAAGTCACGTTCTAACTTGAAATCCAACCGCCCGCGATAGAGCGACTGTTCTACTAAATGACCTGATGAATACCCCGGACGGGTTCTTCAATCATGTACGAAGATACACTGCTTCATCCGCTTCAGTCCTTGCTTTCGGTCACCGGGGATCGACCTTTGATTCATTTTGGGGTCATGTATGTATTATGACATGCGAAGCCTAAATCGGAATATGTTGAATGTAGATTTTAACAATGTCTCAGGTCGTTTACGACGTCATGGACCGATGGACTGAAGCAATGGAAGCTGGTGCCAATCCACCTGTGGATGAATATCCCATTCTCAAGTTTATTCCAAAGCGCTTTGCTTATTGGAAACGACGCGCGATCGCGGCAGGTGAGGTGTTTGATTCAATGTGGGGAAAGGCGCGTCGCATTGTTGATGAGCGTCGAGCCAGGGGCATCAAACGGGAATGCATAATCGATGACTTGCTTGATGAGTATGAGAAGAAAGGCTGGCCGATGTCCCAACATGCATTCAATAACCTGGTTGGTGAGGTCGTTGAAGGCGCAGCTGATACCACCGCTGCTCAGATTCTCACATTGATTCTGGCTTTCGCCAAATATCCCCACGTCCAGGAAAAAGCGCGACATGAAATCGACAAGTTTTGCCCTGCTGATCGACCGCCGACATTCAGTGACTTTAAGAAAATCTCATACATCAACCAAATCGTGAAAGAAGGGATGAGGTGGCGGCCAGTGTAAGTATCGCAATACGACTCTCAAGGATGGCTAGAATTTTGACTTTCAATTTAGTGCTGTGACAGGACTTCCCCATCGTGTCCGCGAGAGTGAGTTTGACATTGAATTTTGCTTCTGCTTTTGCTAACCGCCATGTATAGGCGACTGGTATGAGGGCATGCTGATTCCCAAAGACTCTACGCTTTTTGTAGCCACCTGGGCTATTCATCACACAGAAGAGCTCTTCCAAGACCACGACACGTTTGACCCCGAGCGTTACGCAAACCATCCAAAGCTTGCAAATGACTACGCCGGAAGTCCGGAATGGAGCAACCGAGATAGGTCCTGCCAACCTTTGATTCTGGATCTAACTAACTGGTCTTCGAATATCCACATCACTATGGCTACGGTGCAGGCCGCCGATTATGCCCAGGGGTGCACTTTGCGGAGCGCAACATGTGGCGCATCGCAGCTAAGCTACTATGGGCCTATGAATTCTCCGAACCCATTGACAGTGTTACCGGGAAGGCTATTCCCCTGGATGTGAACGCATACAACTCAGGAATCTTGCAGGCACCACTGCAATTTAAGGTTCGGATCAAAGTTCGAAGTGAGAAGCACGTCGCGACAATCAGGAATGAGTTGGCTGGGGCGTTGGATTTTCTGAAGAAATGGGAATAAAGATGGTTTTTCCTGTTTTGACAAGAAGCATCGGCGATTTGCACCCTGGGCCTCGATATACAAGAGATGACCAAATAAATCATTGCGAAAACCCTGTCGAAGCTAAAACTTGAAGTCCTACCACGGTCATTTTGATTGAATTTGCTGTCTATTTCGTTTGTACTACAGTACTTCCGGAAACCGGTGTCACCACTTACACTCTTTGACTCTTTCTCGAACCCCAATGCCAGGGATCACTAATCCATATTAAGCGTAGTATATAATAGCTATATTAAAATGACATGTATGCATACGTATTGGTGTATTTGATAACCGTACTTAGCGTAAAGTATTTGTTTGATTCCTGTTAAGCCGGTAATGTACCAATAAGGGCAGTAGGGGTATTTTGCAGGACTCGAGGGAAACCAAAACTCTAGAAGGGGAAAAGAACATCAAGAATTTTAACTTTATGAGCTGATTTGACCAGGGTAGACTAATATGCTAGCGCCTTCTGCTTCAAGCCGCGCTTCTTGTGTCTCACCTTAAATTGCCAGTCTAATAACATTCCCTTGGATATTCTTTGGACCAGAAAGTGTCGTATGTACAGGATAACAACATAAAGATTATCTGAATCCTATTCCATCATCGTAAATATGATTAGTTCTTAAAGGTAACTACTGACTCAGCTTTGAATAATATGCGTGTATGTATTCATTAAAGATCCCTAGACCTATATTTTAAACCGCACATGGCCCTAGCATAGAATGCAGAGCACTTCGGTCGAATCTAAAGCTTAACACTTGTCCATTTTCCAACCTAATAGCCACTTGGTTATGTTGTGTGATATGGCGTGCTAGCAGTATGTCTGATGGTAGGCGAAGAAATGGCATAACTCTATAATATATCTACTGATCCTTAAAAATGAAGCTCTGTAAAGAAACTGGACTCTTGTTGTGCTCTTCTATCGTACTATCTGTAAGCCTGATTTTTTCAGTACCTGTTTTAGTACCTGTGATAAGGTATAAGGTATCTATAGAGAATTTGAGGTCGAGCACTCGCTCCGATATTTTAATTTTTCTTTGTGGTCGGAGTTTGAGACGACTACCTAAGCGACGGCCAAGAAGCTTTGAGGTTTTGTTAGACTTTGCAATATCCCAAAGCTTGATGGTTTTATCCGAGCCTGATGCGATCCACTTGCCATCCGGCGAAAACGCCACAGCCTCGACCAGAACTGAATGGCTTTCTATTGTCTTCTGAAGGTTCCCTGTTGTGCTATCCCAAAGCTGGATGGTCATATAAGAGCCTGAAGCGATTTGCTTGCCATCTGGAGAAAACACCACAGTCTTGACGGAGTTGGCATTTGGTGTCTGTATAAGAGAAGTCCAGGCTTTCTCAGTCTTGGGGAAACTCTTGAGGTATACTGGCATTTTGCTAATATTTCTTGTCCTCACAATGCTTGTTTCAGGACTGAAGATAAGAGCAGAGCTATAGATCTGTAATGGCCATCACGCTATATTGTAGTAATGTCGTTGTAAGAAACGTGTGGCATCTTGTATAAGTGTGAGTGTCGAAGAATCCTCCTTTAACAGACTATCAGCAATAAGCCTAGAGAGCAAGAGTTATCAAGCACTTACCTTAGTCATATCTCTCAGGGCTACGATAGAATCCAAGGCCTTAGGTAAACTATATAGTAGGCTAGAGCATTCTAGCCATTCTAAAAGCTTGCTGTGTAGAAATAACCTAACTAGCCCTTCTTCAATAGCCCTGCTTTACGCTGTAGCCGTTGGTGGGACTTTCTGGAGATGTTGCACCTAAAATATTGTCGTATAGTCAAGAGAAGATAGTAGAATATTTTGCCTCTTACTTCTCAGTGATTCTGCAAACTTATTAGTCGTGTTATGTTGTGGTAGGTCTAGAAAATTGACTTTCAGCTGTTCACTTAAGTGAGATAGACAGCTAAGAACAATATTATAATGTTTATAGTGACCATATAAGTCAAGTATAGCCAATCCGTTCTCCCCCGCTAGATAATCTCAAATGGATTGATAGACAAATTCAATGTTGTTTCCCTGCATTCTGACAAAAGATGTACAGTGATTAACTATGAACTTGATTATATCACCTCTACAGAATAGACCAGTTACGCTGGGAACTTCTTCTATTTTTAAAGGTCGGTATACCAGCATTATTGCCTTCAGTAGCCGTATATAATTATGGACATTATCTGGCTGGCCTTCGTGTAGCTGATTCAAAATTCGATTATAAAATAGGTGAAGTCTAGGCGGTAAATCCTAAATAGTGGCTAAGGCTTTATCTGTGCGGATATTCTCAAGCCTCTTGTATATCAGGCTTACCTATAGGAAGGTACCCTCGGCTTTCGTGAAAAGTTTAATTTTTAATTTTCTCCCAAGTGTCTCTCTGTATCTGTTTCGAAGGTTGAGCTTATCAACTTTATAGGAGATATAAGCCTGTACAGATTGAGAGATATAGTCGGAGTTGAGCTCTAGACTAACTTACATCTGCTTATGCCCAACTAGTAATGTGCGCTCTACAGCTTCTAATAGCCGGCTTGTCAGGAGCTATTTGATTTTAGTGGGTTGATCAAGACTATTTCAGATAATAAGTCTTAAGAAGTCGGCCATACCACTATCTTGACACTCATTAAGGGCATCTACAATGATATATACCCTTGAACAGTCACACCGGTCCAATATCTCCCAAAGGATATCCTACAACGCTCGCCATAAGCTAACGTCTTTACTGAAACGGTTGTTTTTGGGGTCCTATCGACTTCGTAATGACTCCGCAAGTTCACCCCGCTGTCTAACCAACGTATGAATTAAGCCTTTCATAATTGATTGAAGAGTATTCAGCTCGTTATCTGTATTTTGGCAGAAGAAATAAGTTACTACAGCAGGCTTGTCATATTCTTGGAAGAGTACTTCGATAAGACCGATCGACATCATTGTTTTCCCTTTACCAGTACCGCCCTTGATCTAGAGTAGACATATATCGTTCCCATTTCGCTAACTGCGATATTACAGGTCCTGGAGAATCCAATCAAACGATTGACGGAGTAATTTGTCCTTAGCCTCTTTTAAGCGGCTTTTTATGGCAAACGAGTTTAGGCAGCGTAGGTTTTAGAGGCAAATCTGGTCGATATCCTTGGTAGTATATGCTTGATGAATAGAAATGTGTTACTTTGAACCCAGACTCATAGAGACGTGATTAAACCTACCCTGGTGGAACTTCACCTTGACCGGCCCATGGTTGATCCCAATCTGAAATCCATCGTTTCTGCCATAGAATATAGTCGAAGTCATCATGATCGCAAGTCACACAAAATGCCGCAGTTGTACCATAAGAGTTGAGTCCATTGGAGTTGCCAGCCACTCAGCTGAGTGAGGGGTATCCCTGCAGCTTTGTTGTCAGGTGACCTGAATGCGCTCAACCACCATTTTTTTCTACTAAACATCATGGAAATCCGGTTCTAGGGACATAGCTTTTGAGTAATAATCTAAACAGGAGGATTTCGAATGGATATCGAATAAATAAGCAATTAAGTATATAAGATGTTCCGTCTGTACAGCCTGATTTTGCGGGGGAAATGCAAGGGCGAGTGATACGATAGACAACTTGCCAGATTGCGATGTATCTGTGGATGATTGAGTAGTTTGCATTGAACTAAACATTCCAGGAAACCCCACCTCGAAGATTACTTTTACAGTCTTTTACCAATCCTATGTAATTGTGTTCTTCACGTACCTGTATGGAAAACGTTCTGAAATTTTGCATACATTTCAACTAATCTATACGTGGCATAGCGTATCTTGTCATCAGGGTTTGAGAAGAAATCAAAGAGTGTAGGTGGTGACACCGGTTTTCGAAAGTACTGATAGCTACCAGGGCTTGAATTTTCAATTCAAGCATGGCACCAGGTAAAATATTTCCATCATGGAAAGAAGATATATGTATTTCTTTCTCTGTTAATGTGGATTTCTGGCACAGTAAATGTTAGTAAAACTTTGAAACTTGCAGATGATATTTTGTTCTGATCTGACTCTGACCAAGTAGGCATGCTGTACGGAGTACTGCGGCTACAGTAACATTACGACGGACGGACGAATTTCGGGGGGAATTTTAAACTTTCACTTCTCATATAACAGCCCCAGGCGGGGTTGTCGACAGGGGAGGGGAAGCGAATTGTGGGGAAAGGGCGCCTTGATGGGATTTTTGGCTGTGTATTAATGGATTCAAACAGGCCACAGCAACGCCGAGCCATATTCGCGAAGTCATTCGCAACCCTAGCCGGTTAAAATTTTCACAGAATCGAATCCACAGCCTTAAGTATGTGGTTGAATGTGGACTCCAACAGAGATAGCCGGCGAACATCAGATATTGCTTGCCATGTGTGTCGCCGGTACGTTGAAAGCTCACATATCTAAACCCCGTATGATTTTGAAGATGACTTGGAACTGACGTGTCGTGATTAATAGACGCAAGGTGAGGTGGTAGGTTTTTTTTTAGTTGATGGATATGCCACACAGTCTGATGCAATAGTCCAGCGACCGTCAATGGCCTCAATGCTTAGTCTGCGTTGAGACATCCCAGGATTGCAGTTACCCTGAAGGGCCATTGAAGCCAGGGCCAAAGCTCGGTCAGTGAATAAATCGTGGTCTCGCTTCTTTTTACGTTTCTTTACCATCTTAATCCTCCTTAAAGGGTCTTTGAAGCGATCTCGGAAACGACCCTTGCAGCGATTTGAAGATGATGCAACGTCTTTCAAATCGAAAAGTCTGAGAAAGAGACCGGATTATGGCATTCTAGATACGGAGCCTGCTATAATCGACGCCCATTCCCAACAAAACGATTCTGAATTACATGGCTCGGCTCCAGAAGCTGATGACGAAGACATTCCTGCGGAAAAGGACGGGTCTGATCGGCCAGATTCGCGTTCTAATATCCAAAATCTCTCCTTCATCTTGCACCCAGCCCATGAGGCTACCTCTCCTGATAAGGAACAGTTCTCAGAGCCCAAAATATCCAGGAACCTACAGGGTACGGAAATTGAGAAAGCCTGTGCCGCTCTAGGATTGACGGGAGCATGTGTCTCCTCGATGTGAATATCTCCTTAAAAGTCTCGTCAAGATTTCACTGACTTGTATCCAGGTTAAAATCGTATTTTGACAACATGGTTGCGATCAATTTATTCTGCGAGCCCCAGTTTTCCAAAAAGCTCCACGGCGCTGTGTCATCCACGCACATCTCCGCCTTACTTGCGGCAATGTCAGCCTATGCGGCACGGTTCAGCCCCGAGGAAATTCGTGAGGAATGGACTAGCAGCCCTGGGGAAAGCTGTAAGGGCCAGTCTCCAGTTGACTATTTTTTAACACTCGCTTTCAAATATGTGAATGAAGGATTGAACGAATGCGGTGACGAACCACCTTCTTTGTACATTTTACAAGCACTCATCATCGCGACCCATCTTCAACTCACACAAGGTGTCCGTGGAAAAGCTTGGAGGTCCCTCGGCACTTGTATTCGATTAGCCTATGAGTTGGACCTGCACCTGATCGACTCCGGTTGCGAAGACTTGGACGACTTTGGGGCGGAGGATTGGTGCTGGAAAGAAGAAAAAAGACGGGCATGGTGGGCCATATGGGAAATGGATGTCTTCGCTAGCACCATTCGACGGACGCCTCCTGCAATAGATTGGTCACAAATCGAGACACTTCTCCCGGTGGAGGACGAACATTGGTTCGACCGCCGACCTCAACCCAGTTGCTTTATGAAACGGGACCCGATACTTCGATGGAGGACACTCCATGAGTCTGGCAACCAATCTCCCAAAGCGTGGTTTTTGGTGGTTAATTCCCTCATGAAGGAGGCTCAAATAATCTCAAGTCCTCGAAGCATTCCAAATCGTAACCCTTCTCGACACCAGTCCAAACACACCGGGTCGACAGATGGTACGGAAAGCACAACTGCATTATCTGAGGAAGCGAATCAAAGGCTTGAAACCCTCGCAAACTCTGTTCAATGTTTCATTTTGGTTCTACCGAAGAGCCTACAATATCGCAACCAGTATTTGAACTTTGAAGCCCGAGCTCCTGGCCAGGTGTCTTCAATCAGACAGGATCACTGTTCAATATATAACATTTACATCATGGTGCAATTGGCAAAGCTAATGATACATCGATACGATGTCTTTCGGGGTCTCAGCCCCGGGGTCAAATGGGAGCAGGAGCCTGGAAATCCGGAATTACAAAAGCCAAATATCACCGGATCATACCCAATCTCTGACACAAACAGCGTGGCGTTAGCGCAGTATTTTGAAGCAGCAGACAATATTCTCGCAATAATCAATCGAAGCACCGAGGATCATATTCGATATATAAATCCATTCTTATCGAGCACTATCTGGCTTGCATCTGCCGTCCAGATCTTTCGACAGGAGTTCGAGCATGGTGAAACCAGACGCACATTCATAAAATCCAAGTTTGAAGTCCTTTACATGACCTACAAACAAAGCGTGTCTTGGTGGAACATTCATACGGCCCTTCAACAAAATTTGGAAGCTTTCGAGGGCCAGCTTGAAAATTATCGCAAATTAAAAGATTCACCCAAGAGCCGTTGGTGCATAATACCGTCGAATCCAAGTGCAGATCAATCCAGAAGACCGTCCGTCAACTCGAATCCAAATAACGCGCCGCAGATTACTTTTTCGGCTCTTGAAACCCCGCCGCTAAGTGTAATTAGTACCGAGCTCGAGAACGGTGACTACCAGCGCCAAAACTCACCTACTGGCAACTCCTCTTATGTATTCTCGTCCACCCAAGCCTCCCAGTCCAAACTTAACGACTTGCCAATAATTGATGACATGCATCTTCCATTCTCTGAAAGATCGGATCCTGAAAAACAAAGCTATAGTCAAATTGATCTCAACCCATCATCCGGGTTTCTGGATCCCATACTCTCTGCAAGATCAAATCCAGAATGTTTATTTCCCCGATATTTGGCCAATGATGAAGCTTTTGGACAAGGCGTATCAATCGATGTCACGAACAATATCTTTGATTTACTATCAGGGTATTCTTTGTATTGATAAGTTTATTCTAAGATGAACAAATATCATACCACTAGAAATAACATCGCGCAAAACATCTGAGAATGATCTATGGATGCCCTCCATCAAAATTTGAGAGCCTCTCAAGACAACTGCGGTGATTGAGTCATACAACATGCTTTCCGCTTAAAGCCCAGCCCGGCCAGCTTCTCACCGAAGCTACAGCCTCATGCCAAGTTCAAGATAATTTCAAAAATCGAATCAGACACCGCAGGCTGCGAGCTAGCGACAATTCGGGTGCTGGAAGAGTTGTTGAGATAGTTGCATGGCACCTTAACTATTGTGCTAGGCCGTCTAGTTAGTTCCTGCGGAGACTCTTACGTGATTTAAATCTTGGATTATAGCAGAGGCCCGAATGGCAGGGTCTTAAACTATTAGTACATACTATTGCTAGAGAGCGAATTGGTGGTTGCATTGGAAAAAACTATTTAATCAATCCGAGTGGCACTCATTCGTAATATACTTCGTTGATCAAAGTTCCGATTTTCTCAACCTCCACCCGAATATTGTCGCCGTGGTCCAACACCACCTTGGGATTGCGCATAGCTCCAATACCAGGTCCTGTGCCAGTCATCACGATGGTTCCCCGCTCAAGGGTAGTACCTCGTGAGAGAAATGACACAATCTGGGGGATAGTAAATATCATTTCTCTGGTTGCAAAATTAAAATTAGTGTGTCATTAGGAGCCCAGAATTTATTTATCAAAGACAAACCTCGTGTTCGAGTGTTGTACCGTTTGTCCGTTATAGATAGCCTTGATTCGGAGGTTATGCGGGTCGCCAATGGCGGCGGATGAGACCAGGACCGGCCCTAGAGGACAAGATGCATCAAAACCTGCAAACTGGTTGTTAGACGAATATATCCAGAAGGTACCACATATTGTGAAGACACACCTTTTGAAAAACACCACTGGCTATTTTTAAATTGCTGTCCTCTAGCGCTCACATCATTGCTAGCGGTGTATCCTAAGACATAGTTCAAGGCTTCCTCCTCGGAAATGTCCCTCCCCGTCTTCGAGATAACAAAGGAAAGCTCAGCTTCATAGTCAGTGGTTCCATCTTGAAAAAATCCTGGAATGGAAATCTTGGCTGGGAAAGGTCCGTTCAAAGCCGTTCGAGGCTTTATGAAGAGAACTGGCACATTCGGAATGGGCATATTGGCCTCTCGTGCATGGTCGCGGTAGTTGAGCCCCATGCAGCGGATAATAGGGATTTCGTCTATACTGAGCGGTGACAAGAGCTATTCAAATATCCATTACTTAGACGTCGGTTAGATTTATTGAGCAAAGAATACCTTCGTAACATGGAAGGTTTTGTTCGTGACAACACCATCAAAAATGCTCCCGTTGATGAGCCGGGCAGAGAGTTTGTCGCCTCGCAATGTTGCTAATCCAACGTCAGGAAATTTTTCAGAATCGACCTGACCAATATGAATCAGGCCATCCTCTTCAGCAATGAAACGGATGAGATGGGACCAAGAGGATGACATCTTGCGGCTGTCGTCAATGTCTTGGTTGAACACAGGCCAGGCGCTGTAAGGAAATGAGAGTCGGGAAATAAAGAGACAGAAGTAAAGTAATTGACCATGTTTAAATGTTAGCCTTTATCTGGCCTAGAAAATAGACAATGGTTGTTAAAACGCACAAACAGCAAGAAGTAATAGACGCGGAGCAATTTCGGTCTGTTTAATATCGGTCTAGTTGGTCCGGTATAGCCGGGCTGGGTTGTCTTACGGCACAGGGGGCTGGTAACCAATGATTTAGCCAAAAATTTTCAGCCGAAGAGATGGGGTGTGATGGTACTAATGGATTATCTCCCATCTAAATTTTATATTTCACAGCTACAATGGAAAATGGGACTTAACGTTGGCTGACCCGAGATCACGGATTTTGTGTTTAAAGTAGCAACCATACTAGTAGATGTGTTCTCTCTGCGACCTCCGAGATGGACAAGTTTCTTTCTGTCATAAATCCGATCCATTCTCAGGATCTTTTCAAAGTATTACTTTCAAATGACGCAACCAGATACAATATTAGCAAGCGCTATAGCCACCATCCACGGTCCAGTGCGCTGCTCGGATTTAGTAAATTATTTGCAGTGCTGTTGGATAGATCAAAATCCTTGATATGAAAGCTAAGCATACCTCCTGTTACATATGAAGCATCGTCACTCAGTAGAAAGCATAGTACCTTTGCCACTTCATTTGCTTCCCCCATGCGCCCTAGCAGCGTCGTAGCGCTGATGGCCTGGGAATCAAAGAGGCCTTTTTTCTCACCTTCTCTGAAAATGGCAGTGTCAATCGGCCCACTACTCACAGTTAGTTTATTCGGAGTGAAAATGAAGGGCTGTTTTACGCCGACCGTGGGGTATCTTACGGAAGAAGAGCGTTGATTCGAATACCCTTGCTTCCAAACTCCCCAGCGGCCGATTCTGTCAATCCAATGACACCAAACTTACTGGACGCATATGCCGCGTTGTGAGGAAGCCCTCGCAATCCGGATGTACTGGAAACATTGACAATTGCACCACCCGGATTAGGTAGATGAGGTATTTGAGCCCGCATACAATGCATGACACCAGTTAAATTGATGCCTATCATTGCGTTCCAGTCACTATCCTTCTATATAGTATTTTTAGTCGAGCAATTCCAATTGCAGGGAACTGAAGAGTCCGAGTACCATCGTTGCACAGGTCGTGTTGCCACTGCCACCCGCAATGCCGGCCACATTTGCTGCACCATCCAAGCGACCAAATTCATCAATGGTATACTGGATCCATTGTTCAACTTGGTCGTATCTGCTTACATCGACTTTCTGACTGATGGTGCGAGTCTTGAAACCGGTACCTGTGGGCTGTTCAGTATTTGAAGCTCCTGGCTCTATGTAGATGGAGACTGAAAATAGTAACAAAGGACTCACATAAGGCTTTTGTAGCCTCCAATCCCGCACTGTTGACATCACTGATGGAAATCCCAGCTGCGCCGAGCTCCGCCAGCCGAACCACTATAGCCTGGCCAATTCCGGAGGCCGCTCCGGTCACAGCATAGAACCGACCTATCATGCTAAGGTTGGTTGAGATATCGCAGGGGTAGAATATCTCTAATTTTTGAAGGATAATGCGGTACAATCCAACTTTTTATTTGGCGTGAAGTAACCTTTTCCTTCGCTGTTTCCCCGCGCGGACGGATTGATTTCGGGCGAACTTGAATTGGCGAAATGACGGATCGATTCCAGGAGAAATATGCACAAGTTTTATCTTACAGATCGCAAACCAAAGCCGCAGTATCGAAAATATACCCCCGGTCGATAGAAAGAACCAAGCTGATCTCAAGTTCCAATTAACTTGATCTTCTTGTCGTATAACTATATAGCCTCACCACCCACCTACCCCCTGCTATGATATACTAACAATCATCTCATTCATTTTCATCTGGCCTATGCCAAAGGGGACCCCATAGTGAACAGCATACAAGGGGATGATGGGGCGGCCTACAACACTAGTCATATAGATATACGCCCTTCACTAGATCCACATGACGTCGATTAATGCAGCTTATCTAAACGAAGTACAAAAATATGAAACATAAACCGAGCCAATAGTGGTTGAGTATGCCATCAATTAATTAGTCACAAATTGCCTTCCGAATGTAGCCCAAGGATGGCACGTATTGCCTGCGACAATCTACTGTTGCAAGAGCTTTCGGTGGCTGTGGGTACTGCCTTTGCCCTCCAGCCAACTACTCGGTCAGGTCTGACAAGGACCGCGCCATCCTCATTCACACCCCTCAATCGCTCCCAGTCAAAATAGACATCTTCCCAAACCTGACGAAAACCGATGGAATGAACATTGATGGGAACACCGAGCTCCTCGGAAACTTGGTTAGCTGCGACCTTCCAAGCATCCCCTCCAATGCCAGTGAAAAGAGTAAAGGCACCATGTCCAGCCAGGTCAATTGTCGAGACCGGCTTCGTGGGAATCACCTTATTGAGCCACACGTGAGGAAGTCGGCATCCGGGGTGCGTACTTGGCTCATAATATAACACATCGTCTTCTGCTGCACGCCCACGCCGTTCGTATGGGAGGGGCTCGTCCGCGTCGTAGATTCCTGGGCCATGATATACTTGACCCATCTCAACACCAAGACCATGGAACTCATGCGAGGTTTGTGTAATTGCTTTCTGCAAGGCAAGGCGACGCTTCCGCCCTTCCGGGTTTGCCTCTCGTAGCTCTGACAACACCTTTCGACGGACTTCAACTTCCTTTGGCAGAGTTCCCAGAGCCTCCCAAACACTGAAGTGATCACGGAATGCTTGATTGGCCCGAGTGATGATTGAACGCCCGACGGGCTGGCGCTCGATACTATATGTATCTAGTAGTGACGGCGGAGCCTGGCCCTTATGGACGTATGCGACCTTCCACGCCAAATTAAAAGCATCCTGGATACATGTGTTGGAGCCAAGGCCATTCATGGGCGGATGTCTGTGAACGGCGTCTCCCATGCAAAATCTGTTGGTGGAAAGGGAAAGTCAGCTCTGATTAGGCACTCAAGTGCGTCACGTATGAGAGAATGGTGATTTAATCTCACATATTTCCCTCGGAGTATTTTTCTGCCACAATTTCATTGATATACCACTTGGACACGTCCAAAATCTCCGCCGGGGTGTCATCGCCGATAAAATCCCTCACCCGCTGAAGATACGCCTCTTTCGAGGGTTCAGTACTGGGATCGCAATCTCGGTTAGGGAACAAGATAAACATCCACTCGTTCCACGGTTTCACCATACGAACGATGCCCTGCCAGCCAAACTCAGGGTGCTCTTTATCAGGCTGCATGACCCAATGGAGATTACCTCGCCGGTGGACAACGAGATGAGAGAGATCAGTTTTGACAAGAACATTAATTGCAAGGCCTTGGCCAGGTTTAATGGAGAGGGGAAGGTCCAACTGTTTGACAACCTGGCTGCGTGCACCATCAGCGCCGAAAAGATACTTGGTGCGTATCTTGTACTGGATGTTTGAAACCTCATCGTGGACGGTGGCAATGATGAGTCCCTCGTTATCAATTTCAAACGATGATAATGCCGTATTGAATCGCGTGTTGAATCCATTCTGTGCAGCATATCGAACGAGAACCGGCTCCAACAGAGTTTGAGGCAAATCAATCGGAGAACAGGGACTAGCCATTTCGTAGTCACCCTGGCACCGAGTCAATGAAAGGATTGTTTTCCTGTGGCATGTTCTCTTACCTTCCGCCCTGGCGCATGACCCCATGAGTGGATCCTAGCATATTCTTCACCAGCCATACTATGACACCATCTAGTGTGGGTCATACAATGTCCTTCGGAGGACAGTTCACGAAGTTGTTCATCGAGGCCAATATCACGAAGGCATTCTTTACTGGAATTAGCTACCATTTTCTCCTCGACAGTGAGTATATCTAACCTAAAGCAGCCATGTTGGTGATATGCGCCCGCGGCGTATTTGCCGTTGCGGGTGCTGAACTAATCATGATACCCTTGAGACCTCCGACGGGTTAATATGTGAGAAAGCCTTGGGCTATTATATTGCTTACCATAGCTCGTCAAGAAGCAGGCCAGAGAGGCTCCGGCGGGTCCAGCACCAACTATCAAAAACTCAGTCTCTACTTCGCCGGGCGTCTGTTGAGACGAGTCCGAGTGGTATGTCTTCATGCCCCTAGCCTCGCAAATCCTAGAAATTGGTATTTTGTTCCCGGTAGTGCCATTGGCAGCATTTGGAAAAATGTTAGTATCAACTGAAGGGGGCATGACACGATTTTTGTCCTGATGAGCCGAAAGAACTGAGAACAATTTGAAGTGATTGTGATGGTGAGCGTAGGACAGGCAAGATGGAAAATATACTAGTAGTTTTTGCTGGCGAAGGTTCACTCGGCCACGTACTAAACCCAACGCCGCCATTTTCGTGTTTCATTCTTCAAAATTACTAGCAATAAAAAGAACAAGTCTTTAGGTAAATTTTCAATGAGCTAGATCTCCTGGTGGGGTGAAACCTCCAAAGGAGATCGTCCGAAGACAACCCGAGCACGCCACCCTCCAGCTTACTACTAGTTACACCGGACTTGCCGAGCTCTTGAACCGATTCATTAGACCGTGATTTGGAAAACAGTCCGATAAATCAAGAAAATCTTGTATTTTCGGAAATATGGATTAAAGAACTATCATTTAGGATCTTGGGCCTTTCAACTGAACCCGTTATCCCAACAACCCTCGAGGTTAAGGTAGACACCCCTGTTGAGATAGCAGATTTTCAGATGGACCTTCACATTTGCAACGGCCACAAATGTCTCTAAAAATTCAACTGGTGCGCATCGCGCATGTCTTTTACACCCACAAAGACATCGATAAGGCGCGCATGTTTCTAGAGGACTTCGGAATGCACGAAACCAAGCGCGTGGGGGACGATTTCTATTACTGCGGTACTGGCTCTGAACCATTTGTCTACTGTGCAAGAAAGGGGCAAGAAGATGCCTTTGGTGGAGCCGCATTCGTTGTTGAATCTGAGACTGATCTCGAAGCCGCTCAGGCCTTACCCGGTGCGACCAAGATATATGAGTTAACTGACGCGCCAGGAGGAGAGGAAAATGTGTTACATTCTCCGACCCAGTCGATAAATTCCCCTTTCACCTTGTTCACAGTCAGACCGCTCTAAAGGATGTCAAGACACTACCTCTCTTAGATTTTAATTTTGTGAGTTATACCAACGTTTATTTCAATTAACACCCACCAACCCACTTTAACTATACCGTAGCCCGAGGAAAAGCATCGCCTGGGCAATAAGACTCAGCGTTTTCAGAAAGGTCCGTAAAATAATCAATATCCACCCGACAACGTTTATTTATGACAATACCACAGGCCCTGCACCAGTACACAAGCTTGGGCATTTCGGGATGTGCGTGACTGATTTCACGTTGGCGTACGATTTTTATACAACACACTTCAATTTCAAGGCAAGCAACGTAAGTAGATGCTCAAAGTATTTAGTTTCGGATATACATGATTCGCGTCTCATTTACTGAACATTGCTGATGCCTAGTAGTTGGTTTACGACGGTAGCGGCAGGGACATAACTACCTTCCTTCATCTGGACCGAGGGTCTGAGCTCGTGGACCATCATTGTTTCTTCTTTTTTGAGGGGCCAAAGCCGCACGTACATCACTCGTCATTCGAGACCCATGATTTTGACACGCAGGTTTTGGGTCATGACTGGCTCCGCCACAAAGGCCATGAGAATTGCTGGGGGGGTAGGAAGACATATAATGGGCAGTCAAATCTTCGATTATTGGTATGGATCATAATCCCCTTTTTGATGAGTAACCAACCTTGGAATAGACTCACCATTTATCACAGGTTTGACACTTCTCGCTTCATTCTTGAACACTACGTCGATGGTGACCTGATCAATGATACCAGCCCTACGGAACGAGAGCTTGCCTCACCTAGCAACTTGCATGTTTGGGGTAAGTGGTATTCTTGCTGAATAACTAGGGCTCAGAAAGCTTATTAAAATTTAGGTCCTGACCTTCCCCCCTAAATTTATGCTGTAGATCATACTCTAAATCATTACAATTTTCCCTGTGTCCGTCGTTCAAGTTGTCTTCCAGTTAATAGACATGCATTAGTCCGTCTTCAGAGCTCCCCCTAGATCCGTGGAGCATTTCAAGTTAGATTATTCATTCATTTGATTGGACTCTATTTGAAGATGTGTTACACAAAATTTGACGAGATCACAATAGCTCCTAGCATTGACTGGCATTTAATTCGACAAGATTGTCTGAGCTAGACCTCTTCAGGCATAGGCGGGTCGGGCCAAGACGTGAAAGAATTTCGAACAGAAGGGAGTGAGTAAGCTAATTTCGAGGGGCCTGTACAGTTAGCTATAGCTGTATTAGCATGGCACTTTGACTTGCAAAGTTCCATATTTGCTTGAGATTAGCGTAGAAAAGTAAGTGTGGACAGACTCTTCAGGAAGTGTTGTTGTCTTTATACAAAGTTTCTTATTCTTCACGAAAGAGACTTACTTCCTTATAAACCAGCTAGTTACCATATCTAATTGTGGTAGATTCTACTACTATCTAACTATCGGATTGTACTCGAGTTCAAGTCAAGGTGACCATTAAATGCTCTAGACAGGTGAATCTCCGTCTTATCCGACTTTGCTTTAGCAACACTCATTAAATCTTGAAATTTTTTAGACGATTTCAAGGCGTCGAATTCTTCCGGGGTTCTGCAGCTGCACGTCCTAAGCTTCAGCATCCGTGCCGCGACCGAAAGAAACCACGAAGGGTTACTTACCGCACCCATAGAGTGAGCATTTTCTCATCTCTTACTTCTTTGAGTATCCCAAAGCTCTGCAAAGCTCCATTGAGGCTCTTGGAGGCATCTAAAAATGACATTATGAGGTCTGCCCGGCAAGTCCTATCCCTGGTCCAGAAATGATATATCGCAATGTGGCTTGTTTTTGCATTACAGTCGGGGTCATCTGCCCGCTTCAGCCAGCCACCTGCCCAATCGTAGTGGTGTAGATTGTAGTCACGACTGGCCAAGCCCTGCTCATTTCGTAGCAGGCGATCGGAGTCTACCAGAGCCATTTCCCGCTTGAAAATATCTGTCGAGACGTGTCCAAGGAAAAAGCCTGCTGGATGGGTGTACCCTTCTAGGCCCCAAAGGGTGTCGGGTTCGCCATCGAGATCTTGTCCCCAATAATAAGAGTCGCCTAAAGTTTCAGTGGCGGAGGCATTGCATAGGTGAACAAGGCGCTCTTTCCACTATTATCAATGCAATCAATTTTTTAGTTTAACGCGGTGGACGGCATGAAGATGAAATGCGAGTTCACACATACCAATGGGAGCGCCCCGTCACGTCCAACAACACGCGCCACGACAAAGAATTTAGGTGCTACCATATTCGAATTCTGGTTCTGAGGCGAGAAAAACCATATTGAAGGAGAAGTAGACAGCAAACTTTAAAGCTGCCTTTGCCAAGAAACGGAACAATTTCGGCCTAATTAGCAAGTGTGCCGACAGACCAAGCGGACGGGGTAATTGGCGAGATAAGTTGGGTGGCATGCTCGGGCTGTCTTCGGATGATTTTCCTTCGGAGCTTGATTGGGCCTACCGGAGCTACCGGGGGCCCATCGGGGGCATTCCACTTGGGGAGGGGGGGCTAACTTAAAATCAGGCTAAGATTGCGCATTTCAGTAACCGGAGGTACGGCGCCGCAGTAGCAGCCTGTATCACCAACGTTTAGAATTACTAACACTCCCTATACAAATCTGGATCTGGCTGTTACGTTGCCCATGTGGCCTTGTTGACGCTAATTTGTCTATATGAATTGTTTAATTTTAATGATTCCCGACGTCACCTGCGTAGTATGTCGAGCATAGAGCTACTAGTACTATTTATATCTCCTACATATGGGTACTGGCATCTAGCTTCTAGTATATTTGCCGTTTACACCGACACTCTGGCGCTGATTAGTTAAGTACTAGTAGCAACAGTATTCCCTAACGTAATTCCCGCCCGAGCGAGACACCCGGCCGACCGAGACACCCATCCAAAATCGCGTCTTTCTGCCCACACATCAACTTCAACCACCTACCATGCCACCAATTCGCTCTGAATCCTCGCAGAAATTGGCTAATCGAGAGGGAAAGATCTTATTAGCCCTTGATGATCTTCAAAAAGGCCGTATCAAATCTATTCGTGCAGCAGCGAAGCTATACGAAATACCGCTTGCTACACTACACCACCGCGCCCAAGGACGCCTTTCACGCGTTGATATACGCCCAAACGGCTATAAATTGACCCAATTAGAAGAAGATTCACTTGTTGAATGGATTCTCTCTATGGATTTACGTGGAGCAGCACCTAGGCCGGCTACTGTACGAGAGATGGCTAATATCCTACTGGCTGCACGTGGTAGCTACCCCCCGCCTACTGTTGGCAAGAATTGGTCATCAACCTTTATAAATCGACGCGATGAGATTCGATCACGCTTCTCTAGACGATACGACTACCAGCGTGCACTAAATGAAGATCCAAAATCGCTACGAGAGTGGTTCACGACCGTACAACGTGTTATTGATGAGAACGGTATACAAGCGGAGGATATCTACAACTTTGATGAGACAGGATTTGCAATGGGTCTTATATCTACACAGAAAGTGGTCACACGAGCTGAATACTATAGTCGGCGATCGATACTACAGCCAGGAAATCGTGGATGGGTTACTGCTATTGAAGCAATTTGTGCAGATGGCTATTCGCTACCGCCATGTGTGATTTTCAAAGGTAAAGTCGCTATTGCTGGTTGGTTTGATAATCTACCACGCGATTGGCGATTTGAAGTATCCAATAATGGCTGGACTACCGATGAGATTGGCCTACGCTGGCTAGAAAAGCTATTTATCCCATCAACGAATTCACGTGTACGTGGTCGATTTCGGCTACTAATTCTTGATGGCCATGGTAGCCACCTTACGCCTAAATTCGACCGATTATGTGCAGAAAACAATATCATACCTCTGTGTATGCCTTCGCATTCATCACATCTACTACAACCGCTAGATATTGGCTGTTTTGCAGTGCTAAAGCGTACATATAGTCGCTTTATAAGTGATCTTGCACGCAGGGGATATAATCATATCGATAAATTCGATTTCTTGGAAGACTACCAGCATGCGCGGCAAGAAGCCTTTCAATCAAGCACTATTCAAAATAGCTTCACAGCCAGTGGCTTAGTACCAATTGATGCAGAAAGAGTGCTCTCGAAGCTTAATATCTCTATACGAACACCTACACCACCACGCAGCCGGCCAAGCAGCAGATCTAGCCAATTCACACCACAAACACCTAGAACCGTTACTCAGCTATTCAAACAAGCTTCTATGTTAAAGGATCTGCTAAAACGACGGTCAAAAAGTCCTCCAAGCCCATCAAAAACTATCTTGGATCAACTTATTAAGGGTCACTGCCTATCGCTACACAACACTGCATTGCTTGCGCAGGATAATGCAAATCTACGCGCAGCAAATGAAAAGAAACGCCAGAAACGTAATCGGTCGCATAAACAGATACCCTGCGAAGAGGGTTTGACCGTTGAAGAGGGCCTACAGCTAGCTACGCAGCTAGAACTATCAGCAGAAGCACCTATGGTAGAATCATATACGCAGGGCGAATTGCCTATTCAGGCAAATAGGCCGGCTACTAGGGCCCCGCCCAGGTGTAGTGGGTGTAGGGAGATTGGCCACAGGATCAATTCATGTAAAAATCGCTATATTTAGTCAAATGGGTAGGCGTTGGTTGAGATAATCGATTTTGAAATTTTCTAATGGTGATGGGTGTCTCGGTCGGCCGGGTGTCTCGCTCGGGCGGGAATTACGTTAGCCCCTTCTGGAATTAGTTAGTAAGCAAACAGAAAGGGAGACAATAGTAAATCCACCTAAATGCTAGAAATAGTATATACAGGATATTCAAGCAACAGAAGCACTTACGATTAAAGGTAAGAAGAGAAAACAAGCATTGAGAATGAAGGTGACCATTCTAAGAGGAGACTCGGACGTAAAGGTAGCAGAATTTGTATGGGAAATGCCAGTAATTCTAAGACACTAGTGTAACAGACGGTTCCCTTTTCCGGCTAAATTACCTTGGCAGATTTGTGAGTAGTAGAAATGTGGTTGGTAGTTGACATCACATCAAAACCCGGGGGCTCGGAAGGCGGGGTATAAGGATACTTATAAGGTGAACGATACTCCACTTCCCCAAATCATTCTCTCTTAGCAGTTTCAAATGCTGGCTGTCTTCACCCGCCGCTTTCAGTCCACCTATTACCCTTCCTGTCGTTCAGAGGCGTTCAAAATTGCTAAAGATGCCAGTAAACAGGCGGTGGAGTAAGACGGCAAACATGGCCAAGGAACAGCGAGAGTCCCAGTCCGAATTGGCATGTAGCTCATGTCGAAGGCAAGTAGGATGGAAAAATCGACAGGACATAGTAGAATAACCAGCTTACTGGTTACAGGAAGAAAACGAAATGGTAGGTGGCTAAATAACTTTCTGATCTCATAAGCCCCATCTGGGATTTTCTGCTAACAAATGAGAGGAAGTGATCGCTCCCTACCATCCTGTCTCTTATGCACCAAGCTACATCGTAGCTGCGTATACCCAACCCTCCGTCTCAAACCTGGCCCGAAAGGTGGTTAGTATCTTCAGAATTACACAACTACGAGATCGACAGCTCACATTGCCCAGACTCATCCCAACGGTTGCGGGAGGATCTCTCGATGAATCGGGCTCGGAAACGCTCTATCGAGAAGAGTCCTTCGCTTAAAGATCATTTCAACAATCTCGAGGGCACCGGCTGTGACTTCCGTCTTCATGATGAGGATTCATCGAACGAGAACAGTGCGGAGTCTGATGACATTCAATTCAATTCCATCGACGTGGAATCTAATTTTGTCAAGGCCATCGGTCTTTCTGCTTTAATCCACCCTACACATGATCTTTGCTTGCTTACTTTGCCCATGAAACAAGAAACAATATTATCCGGATCTATTTTGAATCTTGCTGGAGCTCAGAGTTTACTTATGGACGCCTGCGACGCCTTTGGTCTATCACTTGAGGGCTTCCAACACTTGTGAGCATAGATACCCACCCCTTTCTCGTATTGAAATCAATTTGGGAAACTAACCCTTCTAAGAACGGATATTTACTTTGACTCTATGACTGAATTTTCCCTGTTTCATCGGTCTTCATTTGGAAATAAGATCCAGAACATCAAGAATCCTGGCCACCTCCAGGCTTTGTTCGCGTCTATGTTTGCATATTCTGCCACTTTTCATATCGACGACGCTGTTGATCCTATGACCCACATTTGGACTTCGCCATGCACCCCTGATCCAATGAGTTTCCACAACCTAGCATTGAAATTGATTAACAAATCCCTGGATGAATGTTCTGACCAGGCTCCAAGCATTTGTTTGCTTCAAGCCATGGTTCTGATCACCTTTTGTGAACTGACAAAAGGCGTCCGTGGCCGAGCGTGGAGGCTCCTAGGCTCATGTGTCCGGGTAGCGTACGAACTTCACCTGCATCTAATCGACTACGAAGCGCGTGACGAATATTTCAAGGTAGGTCGTGATCTCTCACGTTGGATTGCGGACGAGGAGCGACGACGATGCTGGTGGGCTATCTGGAAAATGGACAACTTCGCCAGCGTCATTCGGCGATGTCCCACCGCCATCGACTGGAACATGATTGATACCTATCTTCCTGTCTCGGACGAACTTTGGTTTAACAACCAATTCCAACGGAGTTGCTTCCTCGAAAGGGAACCGACCACTCGAGCAGAAATATTGAAAAGCTGTGGGAATGATGGTGCAGATGCCTGGCTGATTGTCACCAGCTCCATCATGAGGGATGCGCAGGTGCTCCTCAGAGGGAACCTCCGAGGAGTATTGCTAGATCTGGACCCTCATAACGCTTCCGAGCAACTCCTACACTACTTCCACAATTCCTTTTGCAGAAAGAGAACAGACAAAGACTCGGCACAATTGAAAACTTTGATTCGGGCTCTGCGGAATACAATCGCAAGTTTACCGAAATTCCTTGTTTATTATGGAGAATACCTTGACTTCGGCTTCAAACTTTTGGAGAGGAAACGTGACTCTGAAACCAGACGAATGCACAGCGCGAAGTACAACATCCATCTCACGATGAAACTAGCGCAATTTATGATTTACCATCACTACGCTTTTGGTGAAATCGTCTCCGGCGTAATATTCACAGAGAAGGACACCAAACACGAGCCCTTGCTGTCAGAGGAACAAACAACCGAAAACGCGCTAGGGCTTGAGCAGTGTCTTCAGGCCGCCGATGATATTTATATCCTTACTTCCCAATGTCCAGAGGATCATGTTAAATATGTGAACCCTTTTCTTGCTAGTACAGTCTGGCTTTCCGCGTCGCTTCAAGTCTTGCGGAAGCTATTCGGGAAAAGAGAAGATCTCGAGGAGACGCTATCAAAATATGCAATATTACGTGCAACCTGCGAACGATACACTGCGTTTTGGAATACACCTCTGACATTGTTAGAAAATCTGAACTCTCTGGAAGCCCGTCTGAGTCCATACTGCAACTCCCCCCCCGAGTACAAGTGCCCCTCACGATGTCCCCCACAATTTGAATATGCCCATGTCCTTCGGCATGGCTGGAGAAACTCAAATTCGAAACCCCAGTACTCTAGCCAATGGATACAACAGCCCTCAGCAGGGTCTACGGCCATGTCTTCCACGAGTTGATGATGATTTTAGTCCTATATGTGAAGCCCGTGGTCCACCCAGAACACAACATCAACGCCGCAACCAAGAACACAGCCTCAGTGCCAATCTCGCTCCAAATATACTACTGCCTGATGCTTATGACCGTGTCGACCATACCCTGTCTAGTGGTCAGTACCTACCAAATCACGCCTAGAGAGAGGATACAAACGTTAATCTCGGACTAGATAATTGGTTTCCACAATGCCTTTCGGATCTCTTCACGGAAGCATTTGACAATGAAAGCGGAGGCAATCTCTATCAGGGGTCATGATGGACAGGATAGGTTTTGCACCTACATGTAATAATCTTTGCATTCAAAATTGGAGCTGTTCTTAGGATAGGGAATGCAGACTATCAGCCGCCTTTTTTTTTTATGAAAAAAGAAATGTTTCTAATATTTTCCACCCTTTGATCGCCCCAGTTGATGGGTCTGAGTATTATTGTTCCTTGATCTGAATCACCGATCTCGCTTAGCGTATTGTAGGAAATAGTCGTGGCCTGTAAAATAGTTCAGGACAACTACTGCTTATGATCTCAATTTTTATTCCCGAGGAGCAATTCTACTGGAGTTTAAACCCCTCCCCGGGGTCCAAAGATGCCGTGAAATCACCCTTTTGGGTCTTCATATCCACGGGAAACGACAGATGCTCGTGGATCCATCTCCATTTCCCATCCTCAGGGCTGCGATGCGCAATCCCAGTGCGCCGAAATGCAGTGTCAAATGGCGTGCCACCGGCCGTGCCCCAGGTATGCTGGATCATAGTAGAGTAAGTGTAGTCGCGGGAGAGAGCAGTGATCTCTAGGTCTTTGAATTCCATCTGGCCGTCGTTCCAGTAAGGGAAGATGGATTCAAAATGTTTTTTTAAATTCGCCACGGATCGTGTTTCCGAACATATCATAGCTGAGCATTTCAGGGAAGTTGTAGAAACGGCGTGCACCAGCCATGCCGTTGTGAAAGTCCGCTTGAGATTCGTGGTTCCAATAGTGCAGCCAGCCGCGATATAGCTGATCCAAGGCTTCTTTTTCGGCGACGGCAAGATCTGGATTGTGGTACTATTCTCAGTTTTCGTAAGTTATGGGCCAGTCGCTTTCATATTAGAGACCGAAAATTGTGGTCTGTATGCACAAACCTTGCTTTTTGGCATTTGAAGGAAGTCATATTGCTTCGTAACAGATGTATAAGATTTCTATCACGGTCAATATGGCAAGAATCTCATCTTTCATCTGAGTGAAAAACACACATCATCTTTCACAAATCCGCTTTGATCCATCGTTGTGATACAAAAGTTCTTCGTGACTTGTTTTCGATTCCAGGCTGAGAATAAGAAGAGTACGAGCTGTAATGCAGCGAATTGTTCACAACCATCCTGCTAGAGCAGACCTTTTGCTGCCTTTATGTTGGCTGGAGGCGAGGTTACAGATTGCCCTCCACAAAATTGCATAGCAATAGTTGTTACGAAATAGAGGCATAATGGTGGCGGCGTAATGTTTGTTGATGTTCCGTGCTATGATCAGTCCGCCCGGCACAGTCAATTAGTCCGGCCGTGGTTGCTTAAACTATGGGGTAGCTGAAAATCATCGGGTTTACTTTCTCTTTTTTCATTAAGACCCGCAACCCAAAATAACCATATTAAAATAATTTGTCCGTATGGCCACGTGTGAACTACCCGGGCCCTTAGAAATTCATCCGCAGAGACTTTTGACAGATATAAATCCATTACATCACCTTGCCTCTCGAGATACATTCGTACACACCAAGTACTGGCACGAGCAAATCGTTTCATCTTTACAGCTATATCAGCATCCGGAATAACATAAGATTCATCAGCAGCCACTATGGGCTCTATCCCAAACCCACCACGATATGATGCCATCATCGTCGGCAGTGGCTTTGGAGGCTTGCACACGCTTCACGAAATGCGAAAGCAGAACCTTAAATGTCTAGTTATCGATGAAGGTTCGGACATGGGTGGAGTATGGCATTGGAACTGTTATCCTGGTGCTCGGGTTGACACCAAAGTTCCTTTGTATGAATTCTCCGATGAGAATTTGTGGCGAGATTGGGTGTGGACGGAGAAATATCCTGGATCGGATGAGATCCGCCGGTACTTCAAACACGTCGAATCTAAGCTGCATTTGAAGAAGAACATCCTATTCAACACTCGTGTAGTCGCTGCCAATTACGACGACGATATTAGTCAGTGGACTGTCACTACAAACGATGAACAAAAGCGCACAGCTCGTTATTTCATTCTCGCAACCGGGTTCGCCGCAAAGGCGTTGATTCCCTCTTTCAAAAATTTGGAGACATTTGCAGGCCCTTATTTTCACACTTCACGGTGGCCACAGGAAGGAATAAACTGCAGTGGCAAGCGAGTCGGCATTGTTGGTAACGGATCAAGTGGGCTACAGGTTATACAAGAGCTCGGCCCTATGGTCGAACATATGTCAGTTTTTCAGCGCAGTCCTACATATGCACTCCCCATGCGACAGCGCCCATTGTCTGTTGAAGAGCAGGACAAGTGTCGATACGAAGCAATTTACGAGCTTCGCAAACATACATTTGCTGGTCTCGATACTGAATTCAGCGTTTTGCCCGCCACTTCTGTGCCTCCTGAACAGCGCCAGGCATTTTTCGAGAAGATCTGGGAGGAAGGGGGGGCTCTCATTCTGGCTGGGGACCTACCGTGACGTTATCATGGACAAGGATATCAACAAGGAGGCTTACGAATTTTGGCGAAAGAAAGTCTTGCCTCGTATCAAGGACCCGAAAAATGCCGAGCTGCTAGCACCGGAGGAGCCTCCGTACTATTTCGGCACAAAGAGAGCAACCCTGGAGCAGCGTTACTACGAAGTTTACAACCAAGAAAACATTGACCTTGTCGACGCCAAGAATAACCCAATAGTTGATGTGCAACCGAATGGTGTTCTCACCGCAGACGGAAAATTCCATGAACTCGATGTTCTCATTCTGGCGACTGGATTCGATTCGGTGACAGGTGGTATTCTTAATATTGACATTCGCGGCCGTGGCGGTGCTTCTCTGCGGGAAAAATGGAAGAAGGGCACCTGGACCCATCTCGGACTAATGACATCTGGATTCCCCAATATGTTCTTTCTCTACGGACCCCAGGGGCCAACTTCATTCTGCAATGGCCCTACATGCGCCGAAGTTCAGGGTAACTGGATCGTGCAAACCATCAAGTACCTTCGATCGCATGGTAATCACGAGATTGAGCCAACCGCAGAAGCCGAGGAAAAATGGAGAGAACTCGTCAATCAAATTGGGGATGCCACCTTGCTGCCGGCAACGAAGTCGGAGTATATGGGTACCAATGTTCCCGGAAAACCGAAGGAGATGCTCAACTACCTAGGAGGCTTAACTGAGTACATCAAGAATATCTCAAGCGCAATAACTTCGGGGTATTCTGAGTTTTCTATCATTTAGTTCGAATATAGTTCTAAGGTTCAAGCTGCTTTTGAGTTCATCACTCCAGGGCTACTAGTAGCATACGCGGTTCGCTCACAAGCGTTGCCAACCTTTTCTATATATTCTACTAGTACCATGTAGGCCTTTGAAAATAATTCACAAACGAGAATTTCTGCATACCTTCCAACGTTTTGTCTATTGTATAGGTAATGTTAATCCAACTTTCCAAGTTCATAATAGCAAAAGATCCACCTCCTATACTTCATAGTAGGCAGATACGACCTTCACAGTTCTAGAAACTAAGAGGGGGTGTAGGGAGCTATAAAACTAGGTCTGAGTTCAAAGAGCATATAGATGATGATACTACTATATAAATATACAAATTCCGATCCATCTGGGGCACAATAACTTTCCAACAGCCGCAAAGATTTGGGAACTGGAATTCGATAGATATACATTACTAGTTTGGTATATATCACAGGAGGCATCATAGACCACTACCATCTTACGCATGAATAATCAAACAAATCCTTCAAGTCTGTTCCTAATAGTTCCAGATCCTCATTCCGATAGCTTGGATCGTCAACAAAAGGAACGAATAACACATCACTTTCACTCAGGAAATTTGCATTCCACGTTGACATCGATCCGGAATTAAGTGGCAGCTGCTCAGGTAGACTGGACAACACTTCAGATGGCTGGTTCGGTGTTGGCACTCCAATCACAGACAACTGAGAAGGCTCGGGGGATGGTGGCATCTCTTTTGGCCTACCGGGAACCTCAAATTGCACAGGATTTGAGGAATCAGGAATGCTGATGCTGATCAATTTTTGTTTAGACCCTCTCTTTTCGGATATATACTCGCGCGCGAGGTGGGCGAACTGGGCGACTAATGAACCCGGCAAAGTGCCGTTGCTTGCGACTTCTAGCCGACTGAAATGCCCACTGGCAATATCTAGGAGTGCAAGACTGAGGCTAACCTCGGGGTGGTCTGGGTTATGAACCACCAGATCGAAGAGGATCATCATAGATGACAATGGCAATACCGCCAGAATCCTGAATAAGGTTTGTCAGTAAATTTTCTGTTTGTCTCATTCGATGTTTGCTCAATAGTATGATTGATAACACTACGTGCTTTCTTTCATGGACTCACCAGACCGGAGTTGAGGGATTAACTTCAATAAACTTAGTTAGTTCCAAAACACAACGTGCAGTTCGCGTCATACTGCGTTTTAGGTCGAGCTGCTGTTGCATGGGACCCAGCTTGATCGCACTGCAATGTAGTAGGCTCCAAGATAGAGTGAGCAGCGCGTGAAAGTACATGTAATGCGTCATAAGCGCAACTCGCTGAGCAAGTGGCTCACGCAATAGACGAGCTTTGAGCGGCACTCCGGCGCGAAAGCGCTCAGGGGTAGACAGGCGCCAGGACTCCAACTCTTTCAGAAAGCCTTCTCCCTTAGTAAGATAATCAGAAGCTGATTGGTTTACCGAGGTAATTTGTAAAAACTCATTGCGAATCTTAGATACCAGACGGGCATATCGCAGAAAGGCGAAAAACCAATCATAGTCATCAAAGGTGGATTCTTGTATATCAGGAATGGCGCAGCTGATATTTGAGTCTTGGAGGACCTGAAACCATCACTTTAGCAACGTTTAGAGTAAATAGTTTTATCTGAGGCATACCGAGACCTTTCCTGTTGTAAAACAAGAGACCTTTTCCATGAAGTATAGCACCCAGAAGGTGCGCCTTTGCGAAACTTCATGTGTGCCATTAGACCGATTGTAACCCAGGTCTTGCGCCATAACTGCAGCCTGCGAGAGCATCAAAGAATCAAATTGAAAGGCGCATGCAGTCGAGGAGAATATAGCCTGATAATTCAGCAGAATTCTTCTTGTTGAAAATAAAGGGTATTACTATACCATAGCCATGAGAGCCTACAACACCGAGAATAAATTTAGCCTCTGAAACAAGCACACCATGATCAGGGGAGATAGACCTGGACTGCCGGGAGCGAACCACGAGCTAAAATGAGATCCTGGAAATGGGACATCGATCTTCCAAAGTATGACCATGCTTCGCCAATGCCCGCTTCGTAGCTACCTCCTTCATTATGTTGGCAACCAATCGCCACAATTGCATAATATAACGCCGCAAAGGCCTTGTCAGTGGCAAGGAGGTTTGACAGGTCTGAGGAGGATGCCTGACGTTGGAATTCGGAAGGGCAAAGGAAAGGATAAATAGGATGAACTGTTTCAAAGTAAACTGGTGAAGAAGTGGATTAGTTGACATGGAACCCTTGTAACGGAAGGTGGGTCGACGAGACTAGATGTACCGAGTATATGCGTGCCCAAAGACCCGCAAATAGCGAAGTGAGAAGGGTGATGTGAGCTGAACTCTTTGAAATCTCCGGGGTGAGATAGAGAGTAACTCGTCTGTACCTTGGCCGCGACAATATCTCGAATATCTGCGAGCAGCTGTTCTAACCGGCCATGCCCGAGTCTTTCGCTGATAGAGCGAACTCTTTTCGCCGGGAAGAAAGAAATATTGGGGTTCGGGCCAAATATAGCCGTCAACTACACATTGGCAAGATTAGTTCGAAGACAACGAAATCGGGAAAATGTGCTGCTAACTTGATCAGGGCGTTTAGCGCTGCCGGAAATGCGCGAAGCCGGCCGGTCAGTTAGCAACGAGTCGATATAAAGGGTTGTTGGAAATGATTTGTTGTGCTCTAGCAAGTTCACCCCATGCCCATGCCCATATCCTTCAGGGCCGAGTCCGAGAGGTACCGGTGGATTTTCTAGATACTGGATGAGTGGAATTTTGGGTCTATTGTTTATTTCGAGGACTTTATTTACCTGACTGGCTCAGCTTGCGTTTTCGACGCTTTTTAATGAAGCTAAAGCAGCAATCTTGATTGCGGGACTGTACATTTTGGTCTTCGTTAACTTAACGCGCCGCCACTAAGATAAAAGGATATGATATGCCTACCAAGCAAAATTCACACCTATCGGTAGTGCTGATTTCTGTTGCCGATATTAGCGGACCAGAAACTGAAAATTATAGCGCCGAACTTACTGCACCGGTGCTTGCGGACACGGCACGCATCGCAGGCCTGATGTATTGCTTCCGACATGGCCGCAAGCTACGTTAAAGGGTTAACGATGTTGGAAAGTGGCAGAAAGGGCGCCGAAATCGTTACTTAAAGTCGTCCGTCCAGTCTCCGGCGCCGAAGGGAATGTCCAATCGGTTTATCTCATGATTCAACAGGACCCACATAAGGTACATAGGGGGCAAAAAGGAGGCGCATTTTCGGCGCCGCATTGTATAGAAAAGGGGAAACCCACAGAAACAGAAAGGTTACTGGCGGACGGTTGACCCACATCGGCGCCGAAGCAAAGCTCTGGACTACTTGCATGCAGATTAGGTAGAAATCCGAGTACTACTGGATACTAGTAGAGCTTTTGCGCCAAATGACATGCTATAATGTGATAAAAACTTGGATTTATTAATATCTAGTATACATATAAGGACCGCCGAGACGCCGTAACAGGTTTTTGATGGTATCTGCTTACCAGTGAGCTTTCTCTTAACCAGGCCTCCATCACTTTCATTAATACTTTCATTACTTCAAGTTTCCACTTTCATTACCTCCCACTTTCCTTACTTTTCCCCCAATAATTTTCAAGCCCTCATTAATTTCATGATCGCTTTGCGAATCTCAGTCTCCAATGTCGTCTCAATCCGAAAGCATCAGCGCCGAGGCCAGGACAACGGCATCTGCGCAGGATCAACTTGAACGAGGATGGTCGGGTATCACAAAAGCACTCGATGACGAAGACTCTACGAACATCTCAGACAGAGACAAGGCGCAGATCACGAGCCTGGCTAGGCGGCTAACAGATGCCTCAATCAAAACAGCGGCGCAAGGAGTACTGTCCAACCCCTTCAAGGACTCGAACGACCCTGGACTTGACCCGTTTTCCAAGGAATTCAATCCTAGGAAATGGGCGGAGACAGTCCTAGGTCTGAATGCTCAGAACTCCGGGCGTTATCTACCTCGAAAGGCAGGGTTTTCTTTCCTTGATCTCAGTGTTCACGGATTTGGTAGCCCTATCAGCTATCAAAAGAACTTCCTCAACGTTTTCTTACAATTCAAGGATCTCGTTTCTGGTCTCATCAATCGCAGGGATCAAAAGATTCAAATTTTGCAGAACCACAATGGTCTACTCCGAAGTGGTGAGATGCTCCTTGTCTTGGGGCGTCCAGGCAGGTAAGACTTGAAGGCTAAATTAAGATTTCGATATGAGAAGGCCTCTGACTTTTGAATTGTTCCAGTGGAGTGTCAACATTCCTCAAGACCATCGCGGGTCAAACAAAAGGACTTCACTTGGACCAAAGCTCGAATTTCAACTACCAAGGTTTGCACGTTGCCTCCTCGGACACACTCAACGCTTACATCTCTCCAAGGCATTCCTCCAAAAAAGATTCGGGGAGAATTTCGTGGAGATGTTATTTACCAGGCTGAGACTGACACCCATTTCCCACATCTGACCGTTGGCCAGACACTTCTGTATGCAGCCTTGGCAAAGACTCCTGAGAACCGACTCCCCGGTGTCTCTCGTGATGAATATGCTCGACACATCCGCGATGTTACGATGGCCGTCTTTGGGCTCACACACACAATGGACACGAAAGTTGGCAATGAGTTTGTCCGTGGTGTCAGTGGTGGTGAGCGCAAAAGAGTCAGCATCGCTGAGGTTTGCTTGGCACAAAGTCCAATCCAATGCTGGGATAATAGCACACGGGGATTGGACAGTGCCACTGCGCTGAAGTTTGTCCAGACTCTACGTCTGTCAGTGGATATCACAAGCGTCGCAACAGTTGTAGCCTTATACCAAGCTTCCCAACAAGCTTATGAGGTATGGCCTAACCCAACTTGCTCTATCACTATAGTGAATGTGCGCTAACTTCACTTGGGCAGGCTTTTGATAAGGTTGCTGTGCTATACGAGGGTCGACAAATATACTATGGGCCTGTCGAGCTAGCCAAAGATTACTTTGTGGATCTTGGCTACCACTGCCCAGACCGGCAGACGACCCCCGACTTCCTGACTTCCCTCACAAATCCGGTTGAACGAGTGGTGAGATCTGGATTTGACACAAAAGTGCCCCGGTCTCCGGAGGAATTTGCGAAAGAGTGGAAAGCGAGTGCACTTCATAAGGAATTGATGCAGGATATTGCAGAATTTGAAAGCAAATACCCAGTGGGGCGCTCTGCAATTGACAGTTTTAAGGAGTCTCGGCAAGCTGAGAAGGCTTCTTGGATGTAAGTCCTTCTTCCGGTTATTGGGTATCAAGAAACTGACCTCTTCAGGACATCAAACTCGCCATATACGGTTTCGGTCCCATTGCAAGTCCTTCTCTGTGTCCACAGGGGATTCAGCCGCATTCAAGGCGACCTGACTTTCTTTGTCATCACGGTTGGGGGAAATTTTGTGATTTCATTGCTTCTTGGCAGCGTCTTCTACAAGCTCCAGGATACAAGCGCCAGCTTCAATGACCGTTGCATTGTTTTGTTTTTTGCGCTTCTGTTCAATGCTCTCAACAGTTCTTTGGAGGTAAGTCAGACCCAGTTCTGAAGTAAGAATTGGGAAGCACACCTGACATCTTGGAAGATTTTGTCTCTGTATGCCCAACGCCCAATCGTTGAAAAGCACGCGACCTATGCTTTCTACCATCCATTGTCTGAGGCTATGGCATCTATGATCTGTGACCTTCCCTCAAAAACGCTATCTACAGTCGCATTCAATATTCCACTATACTACATGGCCAATTTGCGGAACGAACCGGGTCATGTCTTGATATACCTGTTATTTGCATTTTCCTCAACCCTCGTCATGTCAATGATATTTCGAACCATCGGCCAAACGACTCGAACAATTGCGGAGGCCTTGACTCCTGCGGCATTAATGGTCATTGCCATGGTCCTGTACACAGGCTTCATTCTACCCATCCGGAACATGCAAGGTTGGTTGCGATGGATCAATTATCTCAACCCTCTTGCGTATTCCTACGAGGCGCTGATTGCGAACGAATTCCATGGCCGCAACTTCGAATGTGCCAGTTTTGTACCAGCTGGACCTGTTTATCAAAACGTAAGTAGTGCGAAGCGCACGTGTTCAGTGGTTGGTGCTTCGGCTGGGTCATCTGTGGTCAGCGGAGACCGCTATATTGCCATGAGCTATGGGTATTATTACTCACATGTGTGGAGGTGCGTTTTTTACTACTGTGAATTACTTGCTTCCTTTCTGACATGACCTATACAGGAACTTCGGCATCCTTATTGCTTTCCTAATATTCTTCCTGACTATTTATCTATTGTCAGCCGAGTACATCAGCTCTGACGTTGGTAAAGGTGAGGTTCTTATTTTCCAGCGCAGTCATCTTTCAGTCGTGAAAGAGAAGACAGTGATGGATGAGGAATCCGGATCTCCAACTTCAAGCGAGAAATCCAGGCAAGACGAAGTCAACGAACCAGCAGCGAGTGGTATCACAGCCCAGAAGAACGTTTTCCACTGGCGGGATCTTTGCTACGATATCACTATCAAAGGTCGAACGAGAAGAATCACCGACCATGTCAACGGCTGGGTCAAGCCAGGGAAGCTAACGGCTCTGATGGTAAATATCACCGTCTTATTTGAATAACATCCCAATAGAAGAGGATGCTAATACGCTGCAGGGCGCGTCGGGAGCAGGCAAAACCACACTACTAGATGTGCTAGCTAATCGAGTGACCATGGGGGTTGTTACGGGTGGCGTCTTCAACAATGGTCTTCCTCGAGATGCCTCTTTCCAGCGCCGAATTGGCTATGTTCAGCAGCAAGACCTTCATTTGGAAACTGCCACTGTCAGAGAGGCATTGGAATTTAGTGCTTTCTTGAGACAGCCTGCACATGTTAGTAGGGCTGACAAATTGCAAAGTGTCGAGGAAATTTTAGATCTTCTTGAAATGAAGAGTTACGCTGACGCTGTTGTTGGCGTTCCTGGCGAAGGTTTGAATGTTGAGCAGAGGAAGCGATTGACAATCGGCGTGGAGCTAGCAGCGAAGCCTGATCTTTTGTTCTTCCTTGACGAACCGACATCCGGGCTAGATAGTCAGACAGCATGGTCAATTTTGCTTCTCCTGCGGAAGCTCACAGACCATGGCCAGGCCATTCTCTGCACTATCCATCAGCCCTCGGCCATGCTCTTTCAACAATTTGATCGCCTCCTGCTTTTAGCAGCTGGTGGCCGCACAGTTTATTTTGGCGATATTGGTGCGAACTCAAAGACCATGACGGAGTACTTCGAGCGCCATGGAGCAGATCATTGCGAAGAAAGTGATAATCCAGCAGAATGGATGCTGCGCGTGATTGGCGCCGCTCCAGGAAGTACGACAAAGATTGACTGGCCAGCCACTTGGCTCAGTAGTCAGGAATATGCCAATGTCAACGAGGAGCTTATCTCCTTAGAGCAAAAGCCGAATTCGGAGACAATTTCCCATGCCGAACCCTCCCTCCAGTTTGCCAGTCCATTCCATGTTCAGCTGTGGGTTTGCACAATGCGGATTTTCGAGCAGTATTGGAGAACGCCTTCTTACCTTTTTTCGAAATTGATCATGTGCTTTGTCACAGTGAGTTGAAAGGATGCATTTTGATTAAAATTTGGGATGCTAATTTGTCTTGCTTTGCCCCAGGCGTTATTTATTGGACTTTCCTTTCTACAGACAAAGATCACCGAGCTCGGACTACAGCACCAAATGTTCGCAATCTTCATGCTACTCGTCATATTCCCGTTCCTAGCATATCAGCAGATGCCGAACTACATCCTCCAGCGCGACCTTTATGAAGTCCGCGAGCGTCCATCAAAGGCGTATTCTTGGATGGCTTTCATAATGGCCCAGATCATCGTCGAGATACCGTGGAACTCGCTGGCTGCGTTGATTACCTTTCTTCCCTTTTATTACCTGATCGGCATGAATCACAATGCTGCGCCAACTCATCAAACCACAGAGAGAGGCGGTTTGATGTTCTTGCTTATATGGGGCTTCTTGATGCACTGCGGTACATTTACGACAATGGTAGTTGCAAGTGCGTCCACAGCTGAGATCGGCGCAATCCTGGCACTGCTTCTGTTTGTGTTTTCCCTGATATTTTGTGGAGTCATGGCAACCCCAGCGAGCCTACCTGGTTTCTGGATCTTCATGTACCGCACATCTCCCCTGACCTACATCATTAGCGGCATGATGTCCACGGGACTAGCCAATATCGATGTGCAATGTTCAGACATAGAAACCATTTTGGTCCAGCCGCCCAGCGGGGAGACCTGTGGGAGCTATCTCGCGGCATACTCGAAGATGACTGGAGGTGCGGTATATAATCCTGATGCCACTTCTGATTGTCAATTCTGCGCCATCACCAGCTCCAATGTGTTTTTGCAATCGGTTGTGTCATCCTACGACGAGCGCTGGAGGAACTTTGGCTTGATTTGGGCTTATGTGGCTTTTAACGTCATTGCGACATTGATTCTATACTGGTATGTACGGGTCCGTGGTAGCCCGGGCTTGTCGCATGTGGGAGTTTGGGCTCAAAAGATTCCGAAATACCTTGCGCGGAAGGAAACACAGTGAGGGAGTACGATGTACCGATTACAATGGGTGCTCATAGCTTGAAGGGGGGTAGGGGGCGTCCGGAATGAGGTGGCTCCAGGGAAAGGGCATAATGGAGGATTCAGTGGCCTACCTACTATGATATGAGGCTGGCGAGATCAAGAATTAAGTGGGACCATGCCCAGATAGAAATGATTTCCTGGGTGTTCATACAAAGGGCCAAGTGGGTTAGAATGGAACTATAGTATAGAACGTCATGTATTATCTCTTAAAATAACAACTCGGATAACATCTTCTCAACACAACAAGTCACTCTCGACATCTGGTAACTATCGGTATCACTTTATCAAGTTCTCGCTCGTCCTCGCTCGTCCGCCGATCCCGAGTTTGCCCTAATCGGAAAGGATTTCGGAGATCGGCCATCTCTCCGAACTCTCCTCGTCATGAACTACCCCAGCGCGCTTCCCAGACAACACTAATTGGTTATAAGGGCCGGAACTGGCTCATTTAATTGACTGATCAATCCCCTTAAATTTTCTCAGACCAATAACCGCCCTCATCACACGGCGGACACCTCGCAGTTCTGAGTCGGAGATACTCCAGGTGGACCCCAAACGACGCAACTCCTGCATCAATTGCCGATCACCAACGTTGAAAAAGGGCCCAAAAGGGATTTTCATGGGGTCTTGATGGTCGCAATTCCAATATTCTCCATCTCCTTCCACCATGGATTCATCGGGCTTATTTCCCGCAAAAGGGTCTAAACAGGACCAAGGTGTCCAGGTCAATCTTGTTGCAGTGCCCGACGGCGCCTCCACGCCAGGAACTGCCTCTCCACCGAGCGAGCCAGAGTCAAAATTCGACCTAGTCACCTGGAATGGCCCTAACGACCCCGAAAACCCGCAGAATTGGCCACCGCATAAGAAACTGCTTCGATCCTTCGCACCATTAGCCGTCATATTCTCCATCTCATTCTGCTCGAGTATCTTCGGGTCTGCCACCAGCGTCACAGCTCAGCAATATGGCGTATCGGAGGAAGTAATGAGTCTAGGCGTTGCACTTTTCATGGCTGGATATGCAGTCGGTCCACTTATATTCGCACCTATGGCGGAGGTAGTAGGTAACTTGCCCGTCATGGTGGTTGCTTTAGCCGGGTGTGGGATCTTCCAGATCCCACTTGCATTAGCCCGCAACGTCACCACGATCCTAGTATCTCGATTTCTGGCAGGAATGCTAGGGAGTGGCGGTCTCGCCGTTGGATCGGGATTATTGGCCGATATCTTCGGCCCGATCACGCGGGGCATTGCTGTCGGGACATCCGCTTCAATCATGAACCTGGGTTCAACCATCAGTCCAATTGTCGGAGCATACATCGTCGACAGATACAACTGGCGCTGGACCGCATGGACATCTTTGATCCTCTGCGGGGTGGTCGGACTCCTTTGCATCGCACTATTGCGAGAATCCTCGCACAATCGCCTCCTCATGCGTCGGGCAGCCCACCTGCGCCGCGAAACAGGTAATCCGAACTACCGAGCGCGAGCGGAAATGGCCTCCCTAAACCCGCAAGTACTGCTTCGAAAATACTGCACGAAGCCCATTCGCATGTTCTGCCAAGAGCCCATTCTCATCGTGATGACAACTTATCTGACCCTAGTCTACGGCACGCTGTACCTCTCGTACCAGCTATTCCCACGGGCATTTCGAATACGTGGTTGGAGCGTGCCTACTGCCACTCTCCCATTTGCCGCTGTTGGCTTGGGCGTGTTGTCTGCTTTGGGGGTTTTCTCTCTCTTCACAATGACCTGGTACAAGAGGCAATGGGTACGTGCACAAAAGGCAGCGGTAGACGACGTCCCAGCCCGCGTGCCTCCTGAAGATAGACTACCGCCGATGATATTGGGTGCAGTATTGCTTCCGCCGAGTCTGCTTTGGTTTGGCTGGAGTGGGGATACGCATTGGGTTGCGCAGGTGATTGCCTGCTTCTTCATCGGACTGTCTCTACAGCTCATTTTTATCACGGGTATCGCGTATATTGTTGATGTTTACCTGTTGAACACGGTGTCGGCTATTAGTATTCATGTGATGGTACGAAGCCTTGTGTCTGCGTCCTTTCCATTATTTGAAGGCCCGATGTATGAGACACTGCACATCAACTGGTCGGCTACACTGCTGGCTTGTCTATCCGCATGCATCATGGCATCGCCGATCATTTTTAGAATCCATGGAGCTCGGATCCGGAGCTGGAGTCGGTTTTCAGTGGGCGGGATTTAGATGGGTTAGGTAGCTAGAGATAGACTTAGTATAGACTATAAACTGAATAGATCCACAGATAGACCCTAGAAAGACTTAGAAGAGGGGCCTCGGGGGTACGAATGGAGGTAAATAGAACCCAACCACGAACGTTTATTGAATCTTATATGAACCCATGTGAAAAGAGCTAGGGGTATCTCGAATGCATTCGCAGGAAAATAGGGAACAGGTTGAATGCCAGGACCAAGATCTGTTTCGCTGGAATGGAAAAAGTAAAAAGGAAAAGGAAAGCGCCAGGGAATGAAGCTAGTGGGATATCAATGAAGAAATAAAAAGATAAAAAAGGGTAGAAGATAAAAATGCCAAAACTCCGAGCCATGCTTCTGTCGTTGGCATCGTCAAGTCTAATGTGAGACAAAAAAGAACGACAATATCCGCCAGTAGTAAAGAAAAGGTGAAAAGGGAGATATGAAAGTGTTGAGGGGTATCCTAACCAAACTCGCGCATTTCTCGCAAAGCAACGGCTCGGCGGGAAACAACGTCTTCCCGGCGTACCATGTTGCGAAGAGCTTCGCTAGCTTGAATTAGACCATCAATGCTGATGGCATGGTTGGTCATTTGGTGGTTGATGTACGTATAAAGAGCGGCTGGCGTGGAGCAGGTTGTTAACAGTTGCGGCTCGTTAAGCTTCAACAGTGCCAAAGCAACCTGGAAAAGGAACGTGCTTCCACCTCCACCACCAGACGTAGGATCTTCCGAGGTTGGTGTGGCTTTATCGCCTTCTTTGATGCTGGAGGCAGCGGATGCATTTGCCGTGACACCATTTTGTGCTGTGCTGGTAACGTTGAGGCAGAGAACCACATCCCAAACACGGTAGAGTGCCTCTGCAGAGAGACAGTCGGTGAAGAGAGACAAAAACCACTGGAAAGTAAGGGCCTCCAACTCGATGCCTAATTCCTCCAAGTGCACAGACAGTTTAGGCAGTAGTTCAGTGATGTATTGTCGGAGGACAGCCTGATCCGCGCGTGATGCCATAAGACCGTGATCATAGTAATGCTGAGGAAGAATAATTTCAATCATAGAGGTGAGAATCCAGAAGGCATCTTCGGCAGTGGGCATGATGAGAAGAAGTGATGCGGCAATGAGATTCATGCCTTGGCAATAGCCCACTTCCGAGTTGCGGCGAGAATATGCCAGAAGAACCTCTTTCAGCTTGGCAACACCTGGCCCCTTGCGGAAGAATACATTGTCCGTCAGAGTACGACGAATATCCATTTCAATTTGAGCAATGACTGAAGGATCCGGCTCGGTGCCACCGACTCCTCGCACAAGGTCTTCGTAATATCCTGGGATCCGCATCCCCGAGGCACCACTGCATTCAGACCAGACCTTGGCCCGAAGAGCAACTGGAATACCGCCAAGGACAAGCGCTCGGAACTCTCGCCACTTGGCGCGGCCAACCTTTCCTTTGTTCCCAAGGCCGGAAATCCCAATGACCTCGCCATCTGCAAGAATTGCTTCCGGGGTGTCCACCGCAGTAACAGATTTATCAGAGGACGAGGCGGCGGCGGCGGCTGCTTCGCCTTCTTTGCGGCGCTCTGCTCGTACTTTGCGAAGAAACTCATTCCACCTCACTGTTCGATCACGCTGCAGCGTATCGTGAAGATCGGTGAGCTGTTCAAGTAGAAGTTTGACAGGTTCGGTCTCAGAGGCATTGATTCGAATAGCAGGTTGCTCCTCCGAGGATATCCCCGCAAACTCCGGGCGATCTGCCGTGATTGCCGACGTGCTGGCGGAAGGTTGGCCTGAATTGAGCGACAACGTTCCATCTTTATCCACCGATACGGACGAGCTATGGGAGCGACTCTGCTCTGCAGTAGTCAAGGAGACTATAGGAGCAGTGGAAGGCGTGTGGGATAAGAGCTCTGTCGGACGAGATGGCATTCTGAGATAGTCTTGCCAGCGGCGAAGTCCAGCATTCCCACTCTCGGGATCAACAGGAGAGTCGGGGGGAGAGCTGGGGGTTTCTGGAGTGGCTGAGGGAAGATTTTGATTTTCATCCTCGACATCCGAGTCACTGCGGAGGTTGCCAAGGGTTTCTGTGATACTCAGCCGGTGTTTACTAGTCTTGCTAGCATTTGCTTCCCTTTGACGCTTTTTCCGACGTTGATCATAAATGAACCCAAATCGATCTGTCAGGAATTCGCTAGACTGGGAATTATTATAGATAGGGGAGAGGGTCGGTGGGCGAGACTCCATAGGCAAGATGGCATCCATCTCGACGGGGCCAAGATTAGTCGAGCTTCGGTCCGAGTTCTCAGCCGCCGCTGTAACTTGCGAGATGTTGGATATCGGGGTTCTTCGTGCAGCCGGGTTAATTCTGACCGTGCCCGTGTTGCTACTAGCTGATCGTCCTCCGGAGCCAGGCATGTTGGTGTTGCTATTGATTCGTTTCAATGCCGCCATTGCGCTCATCGAGTTTTTGGGTTCGGTGTTTTTGTCCTGGCTATTGGAGATCTTGCGACTGCTTTCCGAGTCACTAGAATCCTTTTGCCCTTGAGCATTCCCGGCAAATAGTTTGACAGTCCAGGAGCCAAGGGAGCGAGATGACTTGCGCGAATGAACACTGGCGTCGTCCCCATTGGTAGATCCACTTGCCATGCGTCTTCCCAAGGTATCACTTGCAATAGAACCAGGTTTTCCATTAGGGGGATGGAACAGCTGCTCATCGAGAGCTTTACGCCGGACAGAAGGATTACTTGGGGCTCGGGGGCGCTGAGGATCCTCTTCTTCGACTTCTTGCATGTCACTCATGATACTGCTTGCACGGCTGGTCTTGCGACTGGGATTCGTTGATCCAAAGATATACTCTTGCCAGCCACGAAGGGAGCCTTGTCGTTTGCGATTGCCTTCGGCATCACGCAGCTCATCGGTTCGTTGAGGTCGAATAGTCGCCTGAAGATCAGAGTTGTGCTCAGAAGTATCACCATCGTTCGATCCAACAGCGTCCGTCATGGCCTGAGACATGAGACCATCCAGGCCGGAGCTCTGAGAGGCCTGACCAAGGCTGTGGGTACTGTCTCCATCAGAAGTGCGGTCTTCAGGGTTATTCTCCATTTGGTGCAACCGGCGTTCAATATCTTGATTAGACACCGACACTTCTCGAAGCATTTTCTTCAGTTCCCGCTCCCGCGCATCGGCCCGTTGCCGCAGTGCGGAGATCTCGGCATCCCGCTGGGCCAAATCACGAGCAAACTGCCTGACGATCTTGACAGGACCGGTAGTAGATATCATACGTTCGATATGCCCATCGTCCGCGAGGTGCAGGGCACCTGGAATATCACGAGCCGGAAGCGAATCATCGAATAAGGCGGCGCGGCCGGAGGCATGGGATACCCCAGTGGTCAGTCGGGCCAGGGTAGCTTTGCGTCCGCGACCGGTCTCATTAGGGCCATTTCCAGTATCTCCCGTCAGCAACGTAGTTGTCAGGCCTCGTGTCAAGTTGGGGTTGTTGTCGGGTGGAGAACTCGGTGGCAGAGAAGGGAACGAAGTCAGATCGGTGCGTGAGTTTGAACCCGAATGGCGCTTCTGGACCTTCGATCGTAATGTCCTAGCCTTTGCACTGCGGTTGGAAGCTGACGACGCCTGGGATGAGGACCTCCGTTGTGGGTGAGGGTCGGGCTGCTCCGCCATGACTCAACGACTGGTGAAGGGCGTAGATGTCGAATGGGGTGGTTGCGGACTTCATGAATGCTGGACAGAGAGTTGGACGAAAAAAGGGAATAGAAGGTCTTGCAGAGGAAACAAGGTGCAATAGTAAGAGAATGCTGTAAGGGCTGTCTGTCAGTTATCGGTCTCTCCACCTTTCGTGTTATGTGCCCTTTCGTGGTTGTGTTGGTCGATCCTAGCCGATTTGGAGTGGATCTTTGTGGGAATGAAGGGAGATCGACGCACTTTGCAGTTGGTGCAGAAGGGAAAATCGATATCGCAAAATACCTCGACAGGTTCAACTGCAGAAAGGCAGGAATATCCAAATTGCGAAACTTTGCAGGCTCATCGACAACTCCGACAGCTTGGAGGGCCCAAAACAAGCACTGGGCACATGACGACACCTGTTTGATCACGTGAGGATACACCATGTGTCAGGTGACCGGAGCTGTTGTCTAGTCATGTGACTTGTGCCGAGGCACTCCGCATAACCGCGGAGTGGGGAAGGTGCGATGCGGGCGAGCTCTTCCCTCTTCGTGTTGAGTATTTAGTATTGAGTGACTGCAGAAGAGGAGGTCGACAATTACCCTTCGGACTTCTTTACCTTTTCTCTCCAAACCCCAACACCATCTATATTCACCATGTCTTCTTCTTCCGCCGCCAAACAGCGCCTCCAAGCTCTTAGCAAGCAGCTTGTTGAAGGCATCCCCGACGAGGGGACTTTCGAGGATATCTCCAAAATCCGGCACATTGCTCAGGACTCTGCAGGCCCGTAAGTATCACAGTCTCGAGTACAGTCTGATATACTCCATACATACTGCACAACCCCTGGAAAGAAAGAAGCAAAAAAGAAAAAGCAAAGTCGAATCATTCAGATCACTAGAATTGGCAGTGATTAACACCTCCCTCGCCGCAGTCGAACAAAAGATAAGGTCGTCATTGTTACTGGTACGTCAAATCTCAACTCGTACAAAGATCCATCACGCTAATACATGCACCACCATCACTCACAGGTGCCAACTCTCCCAATGGTATTGGTCGTGCCAGCGCACACCAATTCGCCAATAATGGCGCGAAGGCGGTCTATCTCTGCGATTTCAGCGACTCCCATCTCGCAACTCATAAGCGGGAGATGGAGTCTCTCTACCCCGGTGTAGATGTGCATGTTCGTCAATTTGACGCCGGGGACGAGAAAGCCGTGTCCGGCGTCATCGACGAGGCGATCTCCAAGTACGGCCGCTTAGATATTTTCTTCGCCAATGCTGGAATCGTAGGACAACCGAAGATGTTCACTGAGATTGATGGAGATGGTTTCATGAACACTATGAAAACGAACGCTCTTGGGTAAGGGTTCATCTTGAGGAAGCTTCCCTCCTACTTTAGGACTGGAGCTAACATTTTGCAGAGTCTTCCTGGCGGCTAAGCACGCTGCCCCTGCTATGAAGGTCACTTCTGAATCCAAGCCATACCCCAGCGGCTCAATCATCTGCACAGCCTCGGTAGCCGGACTTCGGTCCAACGCCGGCTCAACCGACTACTCCGCCTCCAAGGCGGCAGTGGTTTCTATTGCCCAGACCTGCTCGTACCAGTTGGCCGGGACCGGTATTCGTATCAATGCAATCTGTCCCGGTCTGATCGAGACCGGCATGACACAGTCTGTCTTTGATCACGCTAAGAAGCGCGGCACCACTCGCAAGATTGGGCAGTTGAACCCTATGCAGCGTGGTGCCATCCCGGACGAGGTCGCGCGGGTGGCATTGTTCCTGGGTAGTGATGAGAGCAGCTATGTCAATGGCCAGGCGTGGGCTGTGTGCGGTGGATTGAGTGCTGGACACCCTGTCGTCCCTGGAAAGTTGGCATGATTTCTCACCTAGTCTTCCATGTACATAGTTATGAAGTATCTAAGTGAAATGACATGTAGAGTCGAGGAGCTCTACTACTTATACTTTCCTTGCTTGCTAAAGGCAACCGGATTGAAGCAAATATGGTGATTAGAGATCCATTTTTAAATACAACAGAATGGAATGATCCATGACAATCGAGAGTCCAGTTCAACGATTGCGGACAAAAGGAAATAAGGAGAATGCGTGGCAAACTAGGGACACAGTAGGAAACCGCAATAAAGAATTGCAGATGGGTGCAGAGTGGGATGCGCTCCCTCGAGCCAAGTCAAGGCTGGAAGGGCGCAAGATAGGCGGATAGCAAAAAGCCGTTCCATACCAGAAGGTACGACGAAGACAAAATAGTGACAGATTCCTTGGGGGGCAGTAGCACAAGAAAAAAAAATAAAGGGAAAAGTGGGAGCTGCAAGACCCCGTAGGAAACATAATAGCCCTGAAGAACAATTGACAAGAAGGATGGATGGAATGGTTGCGGGCGGATGGATATAAGGGAGTATCAAAAGCGACACGACGAAATGAAGAGAGAGAGAAAAAAAAAAAAAAAGGCACCAGGCTACGCCGGACAACCAGAACATGTGCACGCGTGAGGTATTCACGGCACGAGTCAGCAAGAAGGATAAAATCACGCCAAAAGTAGAATCAGAAAGGCAGGAAACAAACAAGGGTCGTCTCAGTCAAGCGTTGCACATCATCTATAGCTGATGGAGGCAAAAAAATATGTCAAAAGAATTCAAAGAATCTAGGAGATCACACGGGCAGTCTGGGGCCGCATGAGATCTTCACTAGCCTGCTTGGACAGAGTGCCGGTCTCGGTTTGCTGGTCGTCCATGCTCTCGGTCTCATGGGCGTGCTCATCGTCATCCTCCACGATGCGAGTGGGGATCTCACCCGGTCCATATTGTTGGCTGGATCGCTCGGGGAAAGTCGAGCTGCTGACCATGGACATGGAAGTGCTGGAGCGGTTGTGAACCAGGTCGGGGGTGGGAGGGATGCTGGAGTGGCGGTTGTCCGGGTGAAGCGAGTTGTCAATGTCGCTCACTTCGCTGGTGGCGCGGGTGGTCCGGCCGTCCTCATACTCTGAGCCCAGACGGGGGGAACCGTTCTGGTGGATCTTGGACGAGGAAGCCTCGGCAGACTCCTCATCTTCGGCATCCTGGGCCAGGTGGAGGCCCTCGACGGCGGCGGCGCACTGTTCACTAATGCTACGGATAATGTCCGCAATAGCGTCCGTCTTATCACGCAGGTAACGGTCTGCAACGTCGGTGACGCTCAGACGAGCAAGGGTTTTGTGGTCCTTGCCGAGGTTCAGCAAGTGCTGCTCGAGCTCGGGGTTCATTTGATTTACCGATGCTTTATTTGAGACCTTGTTCTCCTTGTTTGACTCCTTCACAGACTCTGCACTAGCACGCTCTTCGGTGCGCTCCTCAGGAGCGTCTTCGTAACCCTGCTCGACCATCTCAGTAATCTCGGAGCTGCTACCAATGGAGCGAACAATGTGCTCCATGTGGTGGCTCTTGCCGTTGATGAGGCTGCGCAGGTGCAGGACCACACGCTGGGCGTCTTCACGCTCGCGGGAGAGGGTGGAGTTAGTGTGGGTGAGAGCAGAGATCTCCTTTTGGTTGCGCTTGCGCTCACGCTCGAGCTCCTCAGCAATCTCTTGCTGGAGGACGAGTGCCTCGAGGGCATCGTCACGCTGCTTCTCAGTGCCAGACAGACGGAGAGTGAGACGAGCGACATCATCCTTCTGCTGATCAATGAGACCAGTGAGACGGCGGTTCTCGCGCTTGTGGTTCTCGATCTTAACCTTAAGCTCGGAAGTCTCCTTGGTGAGCTGCTCGGCGAAGGCCTGGAACTTGAGAAACTGCTGCTTCCAGGTCTCGAGTTCCTCGACCAGGAAGTTGTTGCGCTTGGTAACCTTGCTGAGCTCAGTGTCCATTCTGCCCTTGAGGTTGATGAAGTCCTGCCAGGCCTCCATCGCGTCACGAGAGTACTGGTTGCGCTCACGGACAATCTCGTTGAGGTGGCGCATCGAGACCTTGGTCATGAGAGGCTTCTTGACGGATCCGCCGAAGATGGCCTTCATGCCGGTGTTACGGCCCAGCTTCTCGCAAACATGGTCCATAACACTCATAACGGCATCCTGGTTCCACCAGTTGGGCTCCTGGACACTTTCAACCTCACCGCGCATGACGATGATTTGACCAGCAGGGATCAGCTTGCCGCCAGCGTAAGCCGAACGCAGGTGAGTGGGGACACCCGACGGGGAAACATCTCCGTTCAGGGCCTGTGTCAGTCGGTTAATGAACTTGGTGCGCTGGCCCTGGTTGAGAACATTGGGCGGGCTGGAAGTCAGAACGAAGTTACGGTCGAGATCGACGACGAGAGCATCAGAGGGTGCGTTGAAAAGAGTGCGGCACTCGGCAGTGATACCCAGAATGTAAGGACCGGGCTCCTGGACGAGCTCCTTCACGTGGCGGGCGTGCACCACGGGAACGTACAGACCGCTCCACTCATAGACGCGAACGCAGTAGCGAATGGTCTCGGCGGCGGCAGTCAACATGGCCGCGTAGTGAGAGACGAAGATGACACGGCGAGTAGGCGACACGGCGGCCTCAATTACACCGACAATGTTGGGAATTGACAGGCAGTTGAAAAGGGGCCACATGGCGAAGTTCTGGAAGCCGGTCGGGGATGAGGGGAATTGGTAGCAGAGAGCGTAATCCTTCATGTCGATACGGACCAGATCATTCAGACGGGGAGCCGGGAAGCTCAGAATGCGAGAAACCTCCTCGGCGTGGAAGAGGTTGGTGGCCTTGTTCCAGTGAATCCACATACCACGGAGGTAATCACCTAACAGGTCGTACAGGGGGTAGCGAGAAAGGAAACTCAAGCAGTAGGGAATCCAGTAGGTCTCATCGGGGTTGTCGTAGAAGTCCGGCTCCGTCTTCTTGCGAAGTTCGCGAATTGTCTCGGCGCGCTTCTCATCGGCACGGGACCAGACGCGCAGCGCGATACCGTACAGAGTGTGAGAAGAGTCCTGCTGGAGGACGAAAGCGTGGTGGGCACAGTGAGGCTGGCTCTTGCCTGTGCATATCTCGACATCGTGGGGGAAACATGCCTAACATTCCAGTCAGTTAACCTTAAATCCATCTCTAATACCTCCTCGAACCTCGGTGATTGTTTGCTCACCCTCATCGCCGAGTGCAGGGCTCGAGCAATCTCGTTATCCTGCTCCAATCGGGGGCTGCTGCCCAGAATCTCTGGCAGCCAGAATTGACCGACAGCGCCCTTCATGTGGCCAATCTTACCCTGGGCCGGGGCAGGAGCCTTGACCCATTGGGAGGGTTCACGGCCAACACCGCATACCATGTAGGCATGGGTGAGAGTTTTTGGGGTCCGCTGAGCGGGTTTGATGTTGAGAGTTGAAGGAATGGGTTGGGTGATGCGAGAGTGCAACGACGACGTGCGACTGGGGACGACCAGCGAATTTTCCCCCTCGCCGCGAGTCGCCGGGCGATCCCTGGTAGCCGGGCGGACAAAGGACGAGTGATCTCTCAGAGAATGTCCCATGATGGCGGATTGTGTATGGTGCTTGTGTTATATAAGTTGTGTATATTGGTCGAAGTAGTCGACAGAGCTAGAGCTAAAGCTGGAGCTGAAGCTGAAGCCTCGGAGGTAGGCGGGTCAAGAATGAGAGATATACCGTATACAGATAGGTGTATAGGGAGAGACGCCGCGTAATACTCCAATTGAACGATTTAGTGTGCACCCGAGGCCATGGAAACCAGAGGTTAACCACGATTTGGGGGGGGAAATAGTAGGTTGGGAGAGACGGTTGAAGGAGAGAGAGAGAAAGAGGAGAGAAGGAAAGAGGAGTAAAGTTCGAGTACGGAGTAATTCACCTAAGCAAAGAGCGAGCGAATATCAGGGGGGGTGGAGGAGAATAGGAGAAAGTTGGCGGGTCACTCTACCAAAGGGGGTTCGTCGGAGGGGAACGCACCAGTCGAATCTCTTCAATCTTTCTTAGTGACTCCACTTGGCTCCGGTTAATTTAAGATCCTTTGGGTTTTATTTGTATTATAATTATGATAATAGCTGCATAGCAATTGTGATTTCACCCTCAGGGGCAGGCTTCTTGTATACTCGGCTGTATATTCGTAGTGTATATTCGTAATGTACTCCGTATACTCGTAGTGTAGTGAATCTGATACTCGTAGACTCAGTAGACTCACCGCCGTTCCCCCACAACCACAACCACTCTGACCACTCTTACCACTCCCTCCCGCGACAGGTCAGATTGTTCCCAACAGAGTTCTAGACACATCGTGCAGTTTCAACTGTTTGAAAACCGCTCCTCGCCACTGATCGTCCAACCGTCGAGGCCTCGTTCTTGAGTGGGCAAGCCGTGGTACCACCCTGCATCCGCTCTGCCGATGGGCATGCTTATGCTCATGCCCATGCCCATGCCATACAACCTCTCGCTCTCGTGTCTCGCCTGCGTGCAGCGAGGAGGCCGGCAGCCAGCAGCAAAATACAACACAATGCACAATGCTCAATGCTCAATGCTCAATGCTCAATGCTCAATGCTTATTGTGAAGCCCCTAGCCCTACCCATTCCCACCCACCCACCCAGAAGAGAGAAATCAAATCAAATCAAGAATCAATAGTCGCATCCCAATCTTGCGCCAATCTTTGGGTCGGCCCTGCTCCTGCTCTGCAAAATACGATATTCAATCCTCAAACGCGGCCGAGGCCCAACTGGCCCAATTCGCCCGATCGAAGTATCTGCAGAGCCGATCGAGATCCATTCGATGATTTGGAAGCGAACCTGTCAGCGCCCCCAGCCGTCCACGGTTCCAGGCAGTTCCTTGGTTCCTGGGGCCGAAGCTTCTCCCATGGCTCTGCCTCTCTGTTTCTCTTCCCGTGTCGAGCCTCAGCTGCGCCATGACTGGTGCTTACCCCTGGCCCCAAACATCCGGACCCACATGTCCGAGGTTTTACCTTCGACCTGCTTCGATCGTTGGTTACGGTGGTCTGTGCCGGGCCCTGCCCCCCCTGGGATGGGATGCATTGCAAAATGACTTACCGGGCGCGTCTTGCATTTTTAGTGCGTCTCGACCTGCTCAATGCCGGGGGGGCACGGGGAAAGGGTTCGGGGGTCTCATCCTGCCTTCCCTTCTCCATGTTCCATGTTTCATCTTTCGCGTTGCTTCAAAACGGCAACACCGAAAGCTCCGAGAAGAGCCCCGCGCGCCTCTGTTATCTTCCGTAGCTTTCTTACTCGTTTTCGTAGCTTTCTTTCTGTTCTGCTTCCACTCTGCTGCCCGTCACCTCCCGCGGACTCCACCAGTGTCAAAATCTACCGGACCAACTCAGGAAGTTCGCAACGGAGATCCCACTTCCATCCATCGGCCCAATCCCCTCATTCGTGGTGCTAGCTAACCTTGTCTCATTTTTGCCTTCTGTCATTCGCGTGTGACGTGCGAGAAGGAAAAATCCTGACACGCGAAAAATCCCTCCCAGCTAATATCGAGTGGCCTTCGTACACAGCTTGGGTTACCCACCACCGAACCCATACCGATCTTGGATCCAGACCCAGACCCAGGATGTACTAATCCCAGATGCTCCAACAGGGATCGGGGCTGGAGCACGATGATCGCACCAGTTCGTTCCGCAGGGGCCACCCCGGTAGCGTACCGCGCTTCTCGACGGTGCTAGGGTGATGCAGTTCCCGCCTCCTCTCTTAGCTGCAGGACAGAGGGAACGCATTGATACATCGGTAGAAATCCGGTCATCCATGCACCGTACCGGAACGCACCTAGCAGATGGAGGTAGGATCCGTAAAATCTCCCCCAGTCTTCCTTACTCTGGAGCTATGCTCGTTCTGGCCGTCAATGCTGCCGATCACCAACCCCATTTACGGTCCAGTGTTTCGCCTGTGTGGACGCTGACCCACTGCCCAGCTTCCTCCGTCCCTCGACTAACCTCCACTTTCTGTGTACCTGCAGCAGTGTAACCGGTACGTCGGATACTGGTGTTTCTCCGCGCTGGTCAATGTACCGGTGACTCGTGGCTATGTACTCTGCTGCGAGTCCCCACTGCAGCGCGAGATAGATCAAGGTCGTAGCAGAGCTGATTCTGTAGAGTGCATCATTTCGTTTGCCACCTGAGGTACCAGGTGGTTTAGACATGTTGAAGCTTAGATGAATCAAATTCGGAGGATTGCCCAGGTGGATAACATGTCAAGGAATTAATCCGAGGCTGTACATATTGCATTCAAAGGGATTTTTGCCTAGCCCAGTCGGACGTGTTCCGATTCCAATTGCGCCCACTGGCAGTCTCTCAAAGTATATATTCAACCTTGGAATTTTGGCAGATCCCTGCCCTGGTGCAAGGCTGCTGGCGAGTTCCAAGGTTATTTCTACCCGTGGACCTATTAGTAGCAGTACTAGTAGTACCTTAGCTACTACATTTGTACTAGTTGATGTGGGAGAACAACTAGAATCCAACTCGAAACCTCCAAGTTCAGGTTGGCAGGCTACTACTAGTACGAAGTACCACTGGCATGGCCTAAGCTACCTAGGTAGAGGTACTTCTAGTAGTAGCAATGAAATTTGAAGGTCCGAGGTCTACAGGTTCAAGTTCCAAGTTTCCCGAGGTCATTCAGATTTTCATCCTTGGAATATACTACTGGGTAGAAGTACTAGTAGCCCTGGAGTAGTATACCAAGTTATCTTGGAACCCTGAAATGCCAGGTGCACAATATTTTGAACGATTGGGTATTGTACTTAGTAGTAATCTCATGTCCTACTAATCAAATATTCATACAAATATCGCACCAGCTCCCGCTCATCTAAAGACATAAATCATTCCCGCCCGGTCCACACTCACGATCATCCCATACGGCTGTCGCAACACAGCCACATCCTGAATGATATCGAGATGACTCTTGAGAAGCATTTGCTGCTGCAAACTAATCACCGTACTGCGTGGGGGTCGCGGACCAGCCCCCTTCTTGCCAGCTGCACTCGCCCCGCTACCACTAGAAGTGGAAGGGATTTGCTCCGTCGTCACCACGAGGTTGGGGATAGGCTGAGACACCTCATATCGAGGCCTACTGCTAGCCCCATTTCCTTCGGACACATTGTCCAGGCCGCTGACAATCATTGAGTGCTCGATACGTGCCAGATCCCAGAAGCGGATCTTTCGGTCACACCCCGCGGAGACGATGAATCCACACTTACTGGACCCCTTGTCGTTTTCGGGGACGTTTAGACCAGACGTGAAGATCCATGTGCCCAGTCGATCTCCAGGGGGATTGTTCGATGGAACTGTAGGGTCTTTCCCACTCTCCGGGCCTACTGGGCCGGGCTGACTCGTCGCGAAGCGACTGAGCATACCTTCCGGTCGGTCTTCGTCGACAGGCCATGGTTCAACGCCTTTGAGATTGAACCGGCGCGGGCGAGCGCTGGTACCCCGAGAGCTACGCTGACCAGTCCCGTTCGAGTTGCTTTCATTGGTGTTGAGCGGAGTCGACTGGAAGACTTCACGACAACAGAACTTTTCGATATCCCAGGTAGTGATTTCGTTGCCGTGGCTGCCGCTGCTGGATACACAGACCCAGCGTCCGCGAGGTCTCGTTGGGTGAAGTTGGATCCGCTGAATGGATCCCCAGCCTGGTAGTCCCCAGGCCTTCAGGCGGACGCGGAATCGAAGGTCCCACAAATCTAGAATCCCATGAGTTGTGCCCACTAGAAGCCAGGTGTGCCGCCTGTCGCAACAGAAAGTCGTAGGTGTTCCGTGATGGACGGGGTTTCTCAGAGTGAATATCGGTAGCATGGTTTTCATGTCGATTGCCAAGATCCGACAAGTGTTCGTCGCAACAAGCAGAGTTGATTGTCCTTCATCCCGGAAATGTTCTATCCAAACTGCATACTCGGGTATTCCATTGTCGGCCAATGGAAGTTGGTATTCGCGGACTAGCTGGAGTTTTCCATATCGAGCAGATTCATGGACCTTTTGGTAGTCCACCTTGACAGCGTGAATGCTACCATCAGTTGCAGCACTGATAAATGTGTAGGTATTCTCAACAAACGTCAGGGCTTTAACACGAGACCCCGGAGCATGACGGTATGTTTGACGCGATCTTGGCGTCAGGTTCCTCTCCAGCCGAGTGGTGTCCCAAATTTTGACTGTGCTGTCGTCGGACGCAGTGACAAAGAAGGAGTGGTCAGGGGGGATGGCGATGCGGTTGACTGGTCCACTATGTTCGCCAAAAGTTGCTACAAGGTTTCCTTCGGGTCGCCAGATGCTCCCGGGGTCTTGCGTGCCGGGCTTACGAATTGGTAGTCGAGGGTCCAACTCTTTGACATACGGCCCCAGATCAAACAGATCAGTTGGATAATTCTCGGCAAACACATTGTCCAGTAGTTGCAAGACGGCCGGGTCATCGCCCGTATAAGAATGATTGGCACGATATTGCCGTGACGGGGTCGGTGTTCTTTTTTGCTCATAAGCTTGTGCGAGAGCTGATTGTTGTTGCGGGGTATCTGCTCTCTGAATTGGAGCATCGACTTTTCCAAATGCGTTTGCTGAACTTGTACTGGTTTCGGCAAACGCCTTGGAGGTCTCATGGCGACCAAGAAGATTGATGGCACTGGACTTTTTCTGAACTCGGTCTGAGACACCTCGCAATAAAAGAGTGTCTGTATGAGTAGGAGTTGTCGAAGTGCTCTCCTGGCCAGAGCTGAGTCGGCGATCGGCGACATTTCGATCAACGTCTGAGCTTGGCGGGGACAGTGGACGAGACCCGGGACCTGCAGCAGGAGAGGATGCCAAGGGCGATGATGCTGATGACTCTGTACCGGCTTGATCCGAGCGTCTAGGGTGCGGGCGCTGTACTTCCCTATGAAGATTGCTCCTGGCCCGAATGTGCTTGCGATGAGCGCTAGGGGATCGCTCAATTGTCGTTGAAGCATCAAGTAAAGCGTCGGCGATGGTTCGCGGTTTCCTGTCCTCTGGAGTAGGAGTTTCGCTTCTGTCCACGGAGACATTTCTCGGCTTTTCATTGAGATGCTTGTCAAAGAAGACTGTTTGAGGGGCGACATCATTTTGAGACAAACTGATGATGTCGCCTATTGACGGAGGATCGGCCTCGGCTTCTCTGCTTTGTCGCAGGGATACTCTCCAAATATAATCCTTGAGTGCAATGAGTTTAAGCTCATCCTCCGAGCCCATCCCAAGGTTTCGTAGCCGGGACAGCCATTGTTCATCTTCGTCGTTCTTACTTTGTGAGCTCAAGCTAAACGTAGAACTTCGTCCTATGCGAGGGCTATGCCCATCCGACAGACCAAATGGGCTGGCTGACTTCCAAAAGACCCCTCTATCAGTTTTGGAAGCCCAATGAAAAGCAACCTCGTAGATATTTCTTGAGATCGGACGCTTGAGAGCACCAAAAAACTCTGCCTCAGAGAATTCGATGACCTTCACCTTGAGGAAAGGGCGAACGAGAGGTGTCAAAATGGAATGAATATCCGCAATGGTGAAATGCTTGGCAGACTTGACGATCAGTTGCACAGCAGCCTCGCGGATCCAGACACTAGGATGAACTAGGAACCCGACAGTAACGTGGAGAAGTTCCCATGTCGTCGTTTTCTGAAACAATCCCAATTCAGCCATGGCTGCAAGTGACCGGATTACCTTCTCCACGACAAATTCTTCTGGCTCAGTCATAGACTGTACCATAAGAGGTAAAATGTATTGCTCTAAGCTGATAGTCCCCACATATGCGGCGACACCAACAACCGTCTCAAAGAAAGCGCATTTCAAAATCCAGTCTCGGTCATTCAAGTAAGTATTCAGATGGCTCAGGATAACCTCATTCGATTTCAAGTTCCCGAAAAACACGCAGAGACTGGACACGGACCCTAGGAATGCCCGGCGAACGGAAGGATCTGCGTCCGTCAGTAGTGCTTTCGTATGAAACTCAAAATATTCTAAAAGATCATTGCGAGCGACATCATAGAGATTATGGAACGTCGCGTCCTCGGTCCACCGAGGTTCGAAGCCAACGGGAATGAGCGCGGTAAGACGAGTATCCGAGCGCAATGCTTGGATGATATCCAAGAGTTTCAACGAAGAATGCGCCAAGGACGCAATGCAAGAGGCATATGCGGAGCGAACAACCGGACTCGGGTTGTGTTTGGAAGTTACAACTAGAGGTTGCAACCTTGGGAAAATATACTCGGAAAACAGGTAGGCATTCACGGGAGAGACTTCGTGGACCATATCCAGAAGCTGTGTCAGGGTTCGAATCGCTGCAATCTTCACTGAATCGGTCTTGTCATTGAGAAGAAGCATGATATAGGGAAGGACACGATCGAGCTTGGCCTCATCCGATAACCTTTCTGCAAAGGCTAGAAGTATATCACAGGCCTTGACCCGAGCAGAAGCCTTGGCCGTCGTCCGCAAATTGGAGACAACAAGGGTCAAAAATATCAAAACACCTTCATCTGATTGCGATTGCGATTGCGGATTGGACGTCGTGGTATCACCATTCGGGAGATCGAGCCTGACTGGGAGTACATCTCCTGTCAACCGACATATGCTCTTATTGGAAACATCTTGGGGAACCTGGGCCGCGGGACCAAGAAAATAGGATATTTTGTCAAAGTCAAGACAAACTCTCTCTATCCGGTCGTCAGTTTCCCCCCGATTGGTCGATTCTGCATCCACCTTGTTTCTTCCCGATGAAGGGTCGGTCATGAGAGACATGTATTGGTGAAGGAAGCTGTAAAAGTATTCGGGAAAGGCCTTATTCTTCCAGAAGTTTAGGTACTCGTCGGCGGAATATCGAGACTCTGGATCCAGTTGAATCATATGTAGAATGAGTTCTCGAATATCCGGGTCTTCAATCTTCACCAGCTGACTCAGCTCTGGGCTGTATTCACCCTTGCGGTATTTGTACATTTGGCTTAGAGTGAAGATGGGCGACTCAAGGAAAAGCTCTGCAATCACGCAGCCGGCACTGAATATGTCCATTGCCCAGTTCACGTTGCGGCTGCCTTCCTCTTCTCCGGCCTCAAGAAACCTTTCAGGAGCCAGATAGCAAGTTCGTCGACCTGATATGTCAAAGAAGAACGAAAAGTCGGCAGGATTATCTTCGGGAAGAAAGGTTGGCTTGAACGAGGAAGAAAAATCAGAAAGGTAGAGCCAATTCCATGAAGTGACCAAGATGTTCTCAGTTTTGATATCACCGTGGAACACATCCAAGGAATGGCAATCACGCAAGGCGCACAACAGTTGAAATGCGATCCATTTCTTTTCGACGTCTTCGAGAAATGGTCGGGTGCTGTAGACCTGTAAGCATGGGTCTTTTCGAGATGGTGGTAAACGAGATTAGCCGTACCTCATACGATCATAGAGAGAGCTGTGGATGTATTGGCGCACCAGATAGCCACCATTACCAGTTTCTAGGATTCGCTCGTAGCTCAATGCGTTTGGCACATCAGTCAAGAGCTTGCGTTCCCCTATGGATGATGCTGATTAGTTCCGATCGAAAGACTTCCAAAGACACCATGACGCACGAGCGATAGCTTTCACATATTTCTCCAGCTCCATTGTCGGATATGGCTTCATGATGACCTTGACGAATACAAGGCCATTTTGCTGCCTGGCGCGGATGCTCTTCATAAATCGGCCACCGCCCATGGACCTCTCATACACCAGGTCCGAAAGTTCGGGAACATCGATCCCTGCCGATCCCGCGGACAGGGTTGTGATGGAGTAGCCTTGACCCATGATGTATGGACCGCATCTCCCTAGGCTGGAGAGAATGGAAGTGGCAGCTGGGTGGTTGTTGATAACGTCGGTCTATCTGGGCGGTGGGGCCACGTGATGTCATGTTTGGGTTGGGCGGTCAGGCGCGTCCAGCGGGCTTGGCTGAGGCTTGCCTTTACATGATTATCTAGACCACGAATCAACATTGAACAATACAACAAGACTGTGAGAATTTTGCTTGTATCGCCACTTTTTGAGTTTTTGTCCATTTTGAATTATCTTATTACATACAATGTCCACTCGCTACTAACGTTTAGCCCTTCTACGTGGCGCGGGACGTGCACAAGGGACGTTAAAAGGGGATATAAGCCGCAGCCTCGAAGACATCGCTTGGCATAATCTCCGTTTCATTCAGAGATTACCTAGATATTTGGTATATGATCCTCGGCCTGTCTGGCTACAGACTTGTTGGGAATGTTTCTAAATGGCTTCTTCACCAGCTAGGTAGTACTCAGCTGCCATGTCGATGATGGAATATCCCGATTTGATGGATCATATTGAGATCCCCATCATCGAGACAGAAGAGTCACTTTTTGAAGTCATTCCAAAGTTATCCAGGTGAACATTTCCTTCTCGAAGCGGTCCGGCCTTTGTCTAATGCCTGCCGTAGCTTCATTTCCATGGCCGTCGGAGATATGGAATATTCCTTCGAGCAGATGAGATTTGGTGCCCGAGGTCATCGCCTGAGGCAGTTAATTCATGCCCTCGCCCAAGATAGCCACAACCCATTTATCATAGTCGCTTTGATGTAAGACCCGTCCTTCTTTCTCCCTGCTGACGATCGGATTGCTAAACAAAAAACCATCCAAGGATTTTGAAATGGAACTTCAGTAACGCTACCGATGATGACTGGGGTCTAAATGAAAGTCGAGGATCAGCTTGTGAGTTTGTGGCCTGGCAATTCCTGTGTCATCTCAATCAGCGAGAGACAATAGAATTCTTGCTCGAGGAATTACCTCTTCCCGCCGGAATTCGACAAATCTTTTCGAAGTCGAACGTGGAACTTCGGGATTCGTCCCAGCGAGTGATCTGGAGACGACACCACTACTCTCGGACCTCTCAACACCTGTCAAACGCACTACACCTGGGAAGCGGCCCCGAGAACGCGATGAGAATGGAGAACCATACGCAGGCCCACAGGCCACCGAACCAGGGCGCATTGATATTTCACCATACTCGCAATTCTTTGGTTTGAATGCATTGGAGATTGCCGCAATTGCTCAAGCAAAGAGATTCCTTAGCCAGCGGGTGGTTCAGCGTGTTGTAAATGACATCTGGAACGGCCGGATAGTCTTTTGGGATTCTCTCACGGTGCATTCGAAGAAGAAGCCCCAGCTTTTTAATAGGAAGTAAGTGGCTGCGGGAGGTGAGGAAAAAGAGCAAAATGCTAACTGGCCCATGAAGAACGGCTGATCCGTACTCTCGTCTGAGAGTCCCTGTTTATCGCAAGATGTTCGAAGCTGCATTCTTCCTCTCATTTTTAGTTCTTTACTATTCAGTGCTCGTGGAACGAAATCAGACGAGCGTAGGATTTTTTGAAGCGCTGTTGGATGTTTGGATTGCCGCTTTTGCTTACGATGAACTCAGCGGGCTCGTCGATGCAGGGGTGTTGTTCTACCAAATGGACTTCTGGAGCCTCTGGAATCTCGGTATTATCGGGGTGGGCTTTGCTTTCATCATAGCCAGTGAGTTGCGTCATCCAGTATGCCTTGTGAGGATTCATGAGGCATTTACAGGGTAAGAAGCTGAAAAAGAGACTATCAAGGGGCCATCGGGCTAGTCAGAGGTGACAACTACATTCTAAACTTCTCATTTGACATCCTTTCTCTCGAGGCACTTTTTCTTGTGCCAAGGTATGATCTTCTGCAACACTGGTGTGCATGAACAACTAGTTTTGACGCAGGCACAGGATCTGCTCGCTCGTGAGCCTGAATTCATACTTCGGCAGCTTAGTGAGTGGAGATATGCCCTAACACCCCTCGCCCCATGAATCGCAGCTAACCGGTTTCGATTAGATTCCCGTACTCAAGGAAATGGTACTGCATACGCTGAAACCCGCCGGAAAGCTCAAGGCTGACTTGACCGTAGACGAAAGCATTTTTTAGATTTATGCCGGTGGTGATGGTCTTGTATATCGGTAAGAGTGGCACAGACACAGCCCCTTCTGGAGACTGAGACATCCTCTGACAGATGTGGGCTGATGGCTACAGGGTTCTTGACGACATTTACCATGCTCGCCCGTGACCGCCTGTCACTCAAGGAAATGTCAGAGATGCTGGTGAAGGTTTTCTTTGGGTATGGCGGGGAAGATCCTTTGTTCTCGACCGCTTCTAGCTGCTAACTGCGCGAGGCAGATCGGGTTCACTTGGACTAGTGGGTGTCGTAACAATTATTTAACCTGGACTAACGGTGGCTGAATCGATTCGCTCACAGGACAGCGCGTTTGAGGTAAGTCTCCGGCTTTGCAGCAATTGCAAGCCGAATCCCCAATCCCTGTCTCTTGGCAAAATGGTTGGCTATCGGAACAAGTTGACTGACGCGCTAATGTCTAGATCTCCCCGATCTTCGGCTATGGCTTGATGTGAGTTCCCTATGATTTTGTTGCGCCACCCGAAAGGAAAAGGCAAAACAAAACGAAAAAATGCATCTGCAGCTGTTGCATTTCCGTTTGGTCACGTTATACGTGCGAAGAGGATGGGCTGCAGTAGTACCGAAAACCCCGCAATAACTACCACATATCTTGCAGGGCACTTGCTTTTCAACCAGACTGACCATAGCCATGACTACAGGTTGGTTTTCGTGTCGATGACCAACATCTTGCTTCTCTCTTCATTGATTAGTCTGATGAGCATGAGTCTTGAAGGGGTAAGGTTCTCAAGAATTGACTTTACGCTGTACATAGCGCCCAAGGCTAATGAATATCCTCCTCCAGGTGATGCTGCATGCCAGAGAGGAATACCTTTTTCAGTTAGTATTTCAAACGGTCTGAATCATGGCTGTGCCACTGGGGGCTGAGGGGCGTGTTGACTGATTTTCCAGACTATCCATCTATGTGTTGGAAAGCAGTAATTCCCGGCGTTTGACATATTTCATGCCGCCCCTGGTAAGTTAGCGCCGCCTTCCGCCGATGCAAAGGACATGTTCCAGAAAAGTCCTTGGGCCCATCCCGCTCACCTGTGACAGAATCTTATTCCGCTGCTCTGTATTCGCCCCATGCGGTTATTTTTATCTGCGGAGGCTGTTCGCCGGGTTCGCATTATTCTCCTGCGAGCAACCCATCTGCCATTTGTGATGCTTATCTGGATGTACGAGTCAAGTCGTCGACATCTCTTATCGCCATCAACCGGTCGCTTACCGCCGGCATCGTCACAAGAACATGGTACTTCTGCTGTCGAGCCCGGTGTGTCGAGATGCATGGACCCACTGCACCCTTCTGTAGTCGAAACATATCGCCTGGGCCTGGGAAATGAGCAACTGCAGGTGGATCGGCACGACGGGCAAGAACTAGACCCCGCGCGGCCCGGACAGACACAGGCACAGGCACAGGCACAGACTGCTCAGATCACAGAGATGATCTCATCCATAGAACGGCTTCGAGTTCAAGTGGAGCGCGTCACAGCAAACCTAGAAGCGCAGCAGGGCAACAACTAAACGCTAGAATCATGGTTTTTGGATTTCAATTTTCGATTTTCGGACTATCTTTTTTTCCCACCCTTTTACTTCTTTCCAAAGGTTGAAAACTTGTTGACTGTTCTCCTCTCCGCCTTCGAATAAGAAATTAGTAATTACCTGATGGCCTATCTATTCCATTTCAGGTTGCTACTAGTTTCCCATTAGAAGGCGGTCAATCATGGTGGGCAATATGGGTTTTCAAACTTTTGCAACGCTACTGTAGTATATGTACTATCTCCACAATGAGGGATGAAGAAAAAGGGGCAATGCAATTCGCGTAAGAGGGACCACTACCCTGGCGCTTAGAGCCACGCACGTCCCCCCCCCTACACGTCTCGCTCTCGCTCTAAGGGGTAGTCTGCTGCAGATGTGGGTAAGTGGGGAGCCACTCTGACATCTCGTGTTCCAGCGTCAACAAGGGTGCGACCAAGAGATCACACAGAACCTCGAACCAGGCAGGCAATTTGCTTTTGCAAAGCACTGGCAGTGACATAAATAATCCCCGCCGAAATATCAATCTTCATTAAAGAGATGAGAATCTATTCTCAACGGCAACAAACTGCGAAAAGAACAGACTGTGGGGTTTGGGTGGAGTATCTGCCGATGGTATACATGAAATCGAACGGTTCGGAAGGGCGGACCTGCAACCCGTGAGAGTCATGATGCCCAAAATGTTTTGTGTATTCGGGCATGAGATGATCGTTTCCCGAATACGCCCCAAGGTGAAGTCTATTGCAAGGTTTGTTTGCTTCCTCCCGGCACCTGCGGCTGTGTACACCACTGGGTCCCAGTCGCCAACTACAATGCACCTCGCCAGTCAATTCCAAAACCATGGGCTCCCTCCAGACTTTTGTTTGGTTGTTCGTGTTGCATGGGACGCAACGCTGTTGGACAGACCAGCCCAGCGGTGATCGAAGAGATGGTTAGCCTTTTCCAGCACCACAGTTTACAGCCGCCGTTGTGCGGTTATTTCAAGGGGATTTGGTAATCTTTGATATGATACCCTTATGGATGCCAACTTCCTGGCCTTCTTCTTATTTTACTTTTTTTCATTCTCGTTTTCAGATGTATAAGCCGGCTTTTTTCACTACCCGGCCACAAGGCCAGGCTTGAAAAGGAGATCATGACATCCATCCGACTCAAAAGCCCGGGGCATTTGATTGAACTCCTTCGGCGCTAAATCTCTGGAGCAGGGATTGCACAGATTTGTAGACTCCGGACTGATCGAACTGGTCCCGAGCATCCCCCAGCCGTTAGTTTCCCTCCCCCCCCCCCCCCACTCACTTTCCCACCGCATTTGCATAACACCCCCTCCCTTCCACTTGAAAATCTGCCTCGTCGCTCGAGGCGTCAAGTCGTTGACTCTTCACCGTGTCGACAGGCAGATTCTGCACCAACCTTGCGCTCTTCACTTCCCTCAGCCACCATTTATGCAATGTGGCTGCTTGTCACCAACAGCCCTAGATGGTCATCGTTCGTTATTTATACTCAGCACCGTCACTACCTCTGGGCTCTTTGATCCCTTGATATAGACTTTCTTCAGGTGGTTTTATTTTGGATCTTCTCATTTGTGCATTTTGCTTTGATCGTTGGACTGTTATACTCCAGGATGCAAGCCACCATGGATCAGATAGCAGATCGCTCATCACCCATGGCGCCTTCATTGCCGATGGATGCATATTCTCGGAAGACATCATATGCCTACTCATCTCCAGTTTCTGCTACGGCACCTCAAGCAGCGCTTTCTCAACCTATTGGATTGGGTATAATGAATTGCGGATTGGACCCCACCTTCGACCATACCGCTGGCTATCAACGTCCGATGCCTTACCCGATGTCTCCTCTAAATCAGTCGCCGGACTCGCTATTACAGACGACAGCTTTCTATGGCTCTCCCCTCCAACCTCAAGACACCTCAAATAAATTATGCTTCGCCGCATACAACGGCTTTCAGGACTGGGGTGGATCTCAAGAATTGAGCGCATCGCCAAGTTACGGCTCAAATTTGGAGATTCAGTGCGGGCAGGAGGTATTCCATCAAATGCCAGGATATTGGGCCCCCCATGCCATGCCCAGGACCGACGAATCCCCTGGAGGCTCTTTCTGTCAACGCGACTGTCCCCGCAAGACCCTACATGTTCATAAACAACTCTAGCGAAAGTGTTGATGTAGCTCGCACTGCTTGCAATGAAATCAAGGTAGCCTCGGGAAATAGGTTTGCTTGTCCAAAGTGTGGGAATACCTTCACGAGGAAGTCGAACCTCAGGCAGCATGAAAAGCAACACGATCCCGAATGCAGGAAGATTTCCCGCGTCAGCTGTTCTGAATGCTCGAAGACCTTCGGAAGAAAAGGAGACTTGAGGCGCCATTTCAACAACGTGAGGATAACTGACCCGGCTGCTTTGACAAACGCTTATCCTAATTCAGAAACATCTTCATATTCGCGAACATCACTGTCAGCGGTGCGGGAAAGGCTTTGCTCGTGCAGAGGACCTCTTGAAGTGAGAGAACCGAACCCGAACCAGTTACTGTTTCAAATTACGTGTACTAACTTACTCGTGTTGCCTAGCCATGTTAAAAGATGTTCAGGAATCTCACCCAACACGATTTCTTATTCTTTAATGAAAGGCCAGGATTATCATGCTTCCTTGAAATTGCAGAAGCAAAATTCGAAGTGCGAACATGCCAAATCTCGGCGCTGAGTGTGTGGGCATCTCGGTCGCTTTGCCTGTGGTGGATCTGCTGAGCAGAATTGGGCCGAGATCGTCGTTCTCGCTCTTCCAGTCCCAGCATTACACACGATCTCATCACGAGAAGATTGGAGTTGAGTATAGCATTCGGGCGGGTCCCATTTTTCTTTGGCGTTATCCCTGGTCAACTGTAATTACCTTTGCTTTTGTCCTTTTTTCTTTTTGATTTTATAGCTCCCGGTGGTATACTTCGATGCATTTTGGTGGACTGCGCTGTATCTTATTGGGGTTTTTTTGAATTGACGGTATGTTCTATTTGTGATATCAACATGTACCTATTATTCTTATTCATACGGTGATCACTCTGATATTCTGGTGTGATATCATGCAATTCACATGATAAGCTGGCGCGCGGTAAACCTGATCTCTCCATTTCGGAGCGGGGTTCCACATCCAAATCCCACTCTTATTTTCATCAAATCTGATCGAATCATGAAAATTCTTACTTGTTGGCTGAGATCATCGAGGTTTTCTAAAAAGCGATTCATTCGGACGGTCGGGATTTGCTAATGCATGTTGTTCCAGCAAATTTGGGTGAATAACCTGTCAATAGCCGCCATGATGCCTGGCAGGGTGATAAGCGTTTAGCCTAAGCCCTTCCGGTTTTTCTCCTGGAGATTCCAAGGACAAAAAAGAGCCAGATCTTCTTCCTTGAGATCGTCTGGCCGGAGTCGAGACTCTTGCCGCACTCCACTTAGCGAACGCCGAATCACACGCTAAGATGGGGCGAAGGATCATCGAGACAGTCCGGTTGGTGATCGTCGCAATTAGGCACGACGCCATTCGAGAACCAGGACACTACTTCGTGCTCCGTGCAGTGCAATTTGGCGCTTTTTCTTATGGATGATGTCTCGAAGCATCGGCCCAAGCTTTCCGTACATGTGGTTTGCCTTATACAACGCAAAATTCTGCCTGCAGTCATACATTGCATTTGTGTATTGCTGTAGGGACATGAAGTTTTTCCAGGCGAGAGAGTCAAGGATCGATTATACTATAAGCCTCTTCCAATGGCGACCTTGACGATGATTTCCCCCGATCTGTTTAGAGGGGAAAAAGGCCGTAATCAAAGCCTCGGCCTGTGCAGTGGTGCAACAATAGCTGCTCAATTAGCGACGGTAAAGAATCCTGAATTTGATGCTCACATTCTGACAAAGAGATACACATTTACGGGGCATATTGACTCATATTGGGACTTTAGATCGGATTATTTGCTAACTCAAAGCTTGGCTTCAATTGTGATTTGTCCCGGCTCCAGCTCGCCAGTCGATTTTACCAGCGACTACTCCGTACTCTGCATATTCTTATGACTTCACCAAACAATAGGCTGTGGGTATCCACAGCTAACGTTCATTTCAGTAACAAAGAAAAAGGGGCTAGGGGCTGGGAAGAGAGGGGTAAATGCAGGATCTGATTCCTCATCCCTGTTCCCCATTCTGCCGTCTGGGCGAGTGACAAAAAAACACCCTCAAGGCTACGACTTAATCTTATTTGGTATGTGTGTTGAAATGACGAGCATTAGCTTACCGTGATCGACGTAAAAATTAGCTACTCGAGGCAGCCATAGATCTCGATTTGACCGCACCACACACAAAAAGGGGCTTCTCAGATCGGCGAGGCGGAGAACGCTATCGATTCTAGCGGGGTGTTGAAAGAAAACGCTTCTCCATTTTCAAGTTTGTTGACGCGCAAGTTCCGTGTCTTATGAGAGAGCCTGGTCCAATCTGGACCGATTCACCGAAATCCTTCAGAAGCCAAAGTCTGGTACGGCCAACCAGGAGATAGTGAACAATAACAAATATCCCTGTCTGGCGGACACCTTTATCACATTGTCTCATCTCAGGGGGCACTGAAAGCCCTGTTTCTCCTTTCCATCACGCACTAACTCGCACTACTCGAATCGGGGCAAAGGAAGCCTGAGAACATGTTCTCCCCTGCGAAGTCCTCCTATGGAAAGATGTCCAACGATTGGGAAGGGGATCGATATCAACATCAAGAGCCTTTTTTGAACTCAACACAGTAGTAGACAGAGTAGCGGTTTTAATCTAGGACAAAAAATGAAATAGATCAACCCTGTCGATGGGCTCCTATCCTTCTAGATAGTGCTGCTCGGAGGTATCGGTTACAAAACGACCCAGCAACATCGCAATCAGAGGAGCTCCACCAAGAGGTTAGGCTAACGCCAAAAAAGGCAACCCCTTTAAAGATGCGAGTCGACAAGTTGGGAATCCAGTGGCTTAGATTTTCGATCCGGAGGATAACGGGCTAAAGGTGCCGATGTAAACTCTTAAGACTCTTTTGCGGACGCACTCTCCGTTAACGTCACTATGCCGTCCCTTCGTTAATTAAGGCTAGCGAGATCCTGTCGATTTTTGCCAATTATGTGATAGTAAATACCAATATGTTACCCTTGAGTACTGAAAAGAAATGTCGAAAGGTACATAGTACTCGTATATCCATAGATCTACATCGATTGAGAATTGAACGAGACATCGTGTAGGCAGAACATAATTGGTATAATGAATCTTTTGTACTGGCATACTACCACTGGTAGTATTTTCAGGCGTACTTGTAGACGAGTTATTGAGCCCGCCCCACCAAGCGTTCAAGCATAGAAATTCTTCATTGAGGTGATTTCCTCTATGTAATTTGAACCTTGGGAGGTTTTGTGTCCACAGGCGTGGCGATAGATAATTCCGAAAGTCCGTCATCTGTTCCTCCAACCAGTGCATTCTCTTCTCTGTGATGGACTGTTAGATTCGAAGCGATAAAGCGGCATCAAAACCAACTTACGCCTTTTTACTTTTTTCTTTGAGATCAAGATGTCGAACGACAAAGGTAGTAACAATGAGAGCAAACGAAATGCATGACACTGTGATAAAACCTTTCTGGTATTCGGGTCCATCAACTTGTTGCCAAACCAGAAGGGGCAGCCAGGCCTGGAACACATAGGCCATTTCATTCATACTTCCAATGACTAGAGAACGCTCCTCGTTGTCTTCGGAGCAGATCTCATGGGCCCACCTATCATATAATTATTAGTTTGAAAAAGTTCAACAGATTCTGCGTGAGAGATTGGGCGACTTACGCCATGAGAAGTCCACTCAACCCAAACCCAGCGCCCGAGATGATGTAGCAAGTCCACTTCCATCCATTTGGGATATCCCAAACCGATAACGACACATAGCTTATAATATTCACGCACTGCGAGGTTTATTAGCGCATTTACAATTTTTCATGGCAGCTATACACTTACAGCACCAAACACAATTGGCGGCCAACGTTTTCCGTTAAGAAACGTGTCCGAGGACCCTATCTGAGATTAGCATCGACGCCATCCGCTAGCTTTGGGCAAGACTTACAAGCATAAGCAAGTGTTGTCACGACTTGTACTGCATACGTCGTCGTAGGATACGAGTTGATCTGGCCCACAGAATAAACGGGATCGGTCGAGTTTTTCAGAAACCTGCCGATGAACATTAATAGGCTTTCAAATGAATGGTAATTCTAACTCACTGTTGAAAAACAGGCTGGGACCCTGCAGCGCCATTGTTGAAAAGAATATACAACAGTGTCAAGAGGTAAATGTGCCACGAAGAAAAGATTTTCTTCAGTTTGGATTTCGTAAACGGCCCACGCTCCTTCCGACCCTCCAACTTCATTCGTTTCTGTGCCAATTCAACTTCCTGTTGGGCCGTTAAAATTAGTCAACTGTATCTGGTGCATTAAATACTTGAGGTGCAGGCAGTAAGGGCATACATCTTTGTTGAGATACCATGGATTTGAAATTTCAGGCACATCCGGAAGCACGAAAAAGCCGCTTATTGCCACCGGTAGAGATATGACTCCGTCGATTAAGAATAACCTATTCGAAAGTTAGAGTCCGAAGGTAGAGGGAGTTTCTTATGCTCATACCATTGCCAGCCCTTGAATCCTCCTCGACCTCCCAGCTTAAAGACGGCATCCATCAGGTAACCAGAGAACATACTAGCAATACCGCTGCTTGTGTGGAATATACATGATCGTTTTGCCAACTCATCTTTTCGATACCAAGATCCAATTATATACTGCATCCCCGGATAGAAGGTACTCTCTGCCAAACCTGGAATGACCAGGTTAGTTTTTTTTTCCAAGTCTATGATGGCCGTAAGGAGAGTTTCATACCGATGAAAAATCGAAGGACGTAAAACTGAGTAGGTGTGTTGCATCTCGAAAGACTGAAAGTCAAAACAGTCCATAGAAGCTGAGTTGAGTCAGTAACACAAAATTTTCCGTAAGGCTTGAAAGGGTCTACCTCGGCTGCTGGGATCCAGTATCGTGGTCTGATCCGAGTCAGGAGAATGTTGCTCGGAATTTCCCCAAGCACATATCCGACAGTCCAGCATGTCTGCATGTAGTTGAGTTCATTCCCATACATCCCCAGATCCTCCTTCATCCCCGACACGAAAGCATTGTTTATATTGATTTGATCCAAATATTTGATGAAGTATCCTATCCAAGAAAGTTCTCATTAGTCTGAAGATGAGACAAAGAGATGATCACACACATACCCAATGACGCAAATGTCAAAATTGCAGAGTCCAATTTGAAAAGAAGCCGTCGCTCTTCTGGCGACTTATCGAATGTGTCCCAAATATAGCTGACCCACCTCCGCTTGACATTCTTCTCAACAACTGGAGTTGGCTCGACAGCTGCCTCCTCGGTAAGAGTTGTTGACATGGTCACGGTGGACTCATATACAGTCGCAAATATTTCGCGACCGATTAAAGTCGCAGGCACTTTAAAGGTTAAATATAAATAAGCTGCATGGTCGGATCTCCCTTCTTCCACCTCCGTGGAAGGTTCCTCGTCCGAGTCGGCATTTGAACCCAGTGATGTACGCCGTGGACAATGCTTGGAATCGACATCAACAGGCTCGAATCACGTCACCGTGCTATCCTAACCCCCAATGTATGAAAAAGTGGGGATGAGCTAAGCTATAAGCTCTTGAGACACTGCCATGGGCCCAGTGGGAGGGGCCAAGTTGCTGGGGACGGTCGAATTATCGTAGGCAATGTTCACGCAATACCTGCGAGAATGGCCAATTTTCTTACAACACGCGATTCAAGCCAGGCCCCTTCTCAAGCTGCGGAGATTCGCCGATTTATTTTGTCGATGTACGGGTTGTTGTTGCCATAACACTCCAGAATATCATCATCACTGGCATTGGTCTCGTCATCCGTCACAACAATTGTGTGCCTCGGACCTTTTAGAATCCTAATACTGGCAGAAAACCTCCGCTAAATAGACACGATGACCAAAAGAATTGACGCGGAGTAAATAAGCCCACAGTTTATCACAAATCTGATAAGCATACGATGGTCTGCACTTCTCAGCAAGCACTAAGATTGCCCTTAGGCTTGCGAGGTGCTCAGACTACTGTATTGTTTGCTCGATATGTCTGATCTTCTTAGGTTTCGTATTGATATACTATTCTCTAGTATTGCTTATAATTTTATTCTTGTATAAAGTTGGTCTTGAGCCTCATGCCGCAACCTTTACCTCTACTGATGCCTTCAAGTTGCTAGTAAATCCGTAGGGAATGGCACCTTGAAAAATAAGGGATAAGCGCTCAACCTGAACCTTCTTTTCTTCCAGCCAAGAATTAGTATGGCCCTCGATTGGCGATAAACCTTGGGAAGCCCTGTCGGCATTCACCCATTCCATGATGGTCCTCACGTAGGCTTCTCCTCTCCCCTTGAGTGAATGGAAGCTTCGCCCTGTGCCCTTGGCAACAACACGGTCTTGGTAAATTGACCTCATGACCTTTTCAGACGGTAGTTTCGCTGCTTTAGTAAACAGCGCTGCAACCGCAATGGCTTGGAACTCAAACAAAGTGAACGTTGCCGTATAGAAGGGTATTCCCACGAATGCCAGTGTGGGATCTGGAATGTAAAATATATCATGGTGTAGGTTATGTATCTGGGTGCCGTCCGTTACTATGGCCGTGTCATCTGCAAAAAAACTGTTGTTGTCGTTATACTGTGGGAGGAAAGGCAGAACCATCTGGTATCCTGTGCATAGTATTATCCTGTCGATTTCATGCAGGGTAGACCCGGACATAAGACGCGCAACAACAGGTAAATGGGTTATATTCCCCTCATCGGGCGATAGAGGTTCAAACTTGGCAACTTCTTCGACCCGCGAGGCATTTTCTGGGAGCGAAGTGGCTGGGATATCAAAAGCCCCGTTGCGGGTACTCTGGAATACCCTTTTGGCGACTGGGCTGATCTCTCGAGCAATATCAACTGAGGATACCCCTCCTCCAATCAAAAGGACATTCTAGACTCATTAGCGTCGCTATTCTGAATTCATTTTCCTCGGAGAAACTTACCTTTCCTTCAAAGCCTTCTGCATTGCGAAATGACTTCGAATGAGTGATTTCCACAGGCCATTGTGATTTCGCCTCAGCTAATCCAGGGATATCCGGGATGAGAGGGGTATGGTAGTGTCCAGACGCCACGACAACGGCATCAAAAATCTGTTATGCATCAGAAATATGCTTGCCGTGAACAATTGGTGGTTACGCATACATCAGACTCTTCTCGTTCAGTTAACTTGCCGGTCTGTGCATCTTCATGCAGTGACTTCCAGAGGACATGCCATTCCTGCTCTTTTTTTATAAACACTTGTCACAAGAGCGCCGTATATAGTCGCGGTCTCCACTCCAGCCTTTTTGGCTGTATCTTGAATATACTCCTTCAGTATATGGTGATTAACGTAGGGGAGTGTTCCCTCCGGCCACGCATTGAGCTTTGTACGCAGCAATGGTGTTGACACGTTGTTGGTCAAACTCTCATAGCAGGGTCTGGTGCTCATTAATTAGCTTCTCGATGAATTAGAATGCGTTAGTATCATCACTTACCCTGGTGGTGCATGTATTAGGCGTTGTCTCTCAGTCTCGTCTCTATCGTCTCGGCTGAACTTTGCTAGTTCCGATGGCTTGGTAGATGGATACTGAGCTTCGATCGGCACCCGCTTGTCATAAAGCCTTAACCAAATGTGTCAGTTTGATTCCTCTGTATGGACATTTCCAGACGCTCACCACACCCCACCGGCAGCTTCACTTCGCTCATATACAGTCACATCTAGCCCAGCGGCAAGGAGGTGGCCAGCGCTAACGACACCACTTATTCCAGCACCAATGACTGCCACCCGCTTCAAAGTGTGTTCGGTCATTTTTTGTCTTTGACGGAGACTTTCACATTGATAGGATGTCTGGGAGCGCTTCCTATTAAAAGCACTGGATGTCAATATTTGATCTCGAATATTGTTCCGCAGGCACTATTTGGACCCATTATTTCGTCATCCCAGCCATCGCTTAAAGCAGATCAGGCAATCCATAATCAATGCCCACTGATATCCGGATATCGGATGGCACGGCAGTCATTAGCATGCAATTTCTCGGATTAGAAATCAGTTTGATGCGATCGTCGTGATTTGCGTCGCAGATTATGAAATGATGTTTCCCCGCAGAGTCGATAACAGATCAATTAAAAAGCCCGTATCTCTATTTTGGATGCAATGAGAGGTCTACCGACCCAAGAAGGCGCCATGAAATGCGGCGATGAGGTGCTCGCTTGGCGTTTTACCCCGAGATGCAACCCACCAGACATATGGTAGAAGCGTACGAAGTACAGTCAGTCAATGAGGACTCGCAATAACCCAGCAGAAATTATTTACGTAGTAAAGGTATATAAATACATACTGGTTAGCATAAAAGGACAAACCAATAATTGACCATTTAATTCGTGACCATCATAATGGCTCCTGCTCCCATTGATCCCCGCATCGTAGATGTTGCGCCTCCAAGAAAAGACAGTCTCAGTCTTCCAGGACCAACAAGAGAGCGCTTGGAGAAGGCCGGGGTTGATCTCAGTTCTGGATATCCTTATCGACCATCGCGCCCGCTCTATATTGACGATGTGTATAATATTCGAAACTTTGGCCGAGCGCATGTAGACCCCGGCACGCGAGCCGATCCGGAGAAAAAAGCCCTGCTATCTGCCGCCAAAGAAATCATCCATTTAACACGGCATATTGGGACCGAAATTTTTGGATTGCAGCTGAAAGACTTGACGGGCCAGCAAAAGGATGAACTGGGTCTGTTGATAGCCGAGCGCAGTGTGGTCTTTTTCCGAGACCAAGATATCTCCCCACAGCAGCAGAAGGAATTAGGGGAGTGGTTTGGAGAAATTGAGGTTCATGTAAGAAGGCTAATACCGAAAAATCCGATGTCTATTTTACACAATAGTCCACGTGCTAATTACTTCATTCATTCATTAGCCTCAAGTTCCGCAAGTTCCTGGTGTCCCTGGGGTCTCGGTGATCTGGCCCGAGCTTCAAGCCACAGAGAACCCAGCCAGCTTTCGTCGACCTGGGGGGATCTTCTCGATGGCATACAGATCTTGTCCACGAGAGACAACCGGCTGGAGTGACCCACCTCCATAATGATACTGTACCCACAGTTGGAGGAGATACGCTCTGGGCAAGTGGGTATTCAGCGTATGAGAAGCTCTCGCCTTTATTCCGCCAGTTCATCGATGGTAAAACGGCGATCTATCGATCTGCCCATCCTTATTTAGACCGCAAGAACCCCGAAGCCGGTCCAAAGTATGTGGAGCGTAAGCACCCGATCGTTCGGGTTCATCCTGCCACCGGGTGGAAGGCACTTTGGGTCAACCGAGCCATGACCTCCCGAATTGTTGGTTTGGATAAGGCCGAGAGTGATGTAGTTCTTGGATATTTATTTGACGTGTATGAGACGAATCCGGACATTCAAGTTCGATTCAAGTGGAGTCCACGAACCAGTGCGCTGTGGGATAACAGGTTAGTTTCTACACCGGGTGGACAGTCCTACAGAATCATCGCTACGAATGGTAACAGTACTGACCGTCAATAGAATCACGATTCATAATGCAAGTTGGGACTATGAAGGCTCACAGCCAAGACATGGAACCCGAGTGACTTCACTCGCGGAGAAACCAGTATTTGATGCGAATGCACCAACCAGACGGGAAAGCCTGGGGCTCCTGGGGCAGGAAGAAATTGACGAGCTTGTCTCGTTGAAGGAACTCAGCTTGAAGTAAATTGTACTACATGCTGCACAACTGGGTACTAATATTACCTTCTTGTGTTACCCCTTTATGCGGGTGAGCTGTGCCAGTGAATATACTAGTACCTACTAGTAATTTCCGAGGCTGTCCTCAGGGATTCAGAGAGTAACTTCAAGTTCAAATTCAAGTTCAAGTTCAGCAATATGCGCAAATTCCCCAAGAACCATGTATCTCTAGTATAGAGTACTCGTAGTTGTAGTGTTGTAGTCCAGCCGTACCCCAAACTACCCCGTGGCCATGGGACCGACTGCTGATCGTTACCGCCTTGGGCCCATTTAGTAACACCCGCGGGCAATCTCAAGGTTCAAGTTCTTTTTGACTCCCTTCCCCAGAGCTTCCCTCGGTTTATTCTCCTAACTTCAGAGCCCAATTGTCCAACATGTCCGCTACCATGACAGTTACTGCTCCTCCGGAGATCACGGCTGACAACGTCGCCACCCTTTTCCCCGACGTCGACACTTCCCTTGCCCGCGATGTTCTCCCCACCGCCACTGACAACTCCGCGCGCGAGGGTACCGAGCTCGATGGCTACGACGACGAGCAAGTCCGCTTGATGGAGGAGGTCTGCATTGTTTTGGATAACGATGACAAGCCTATTGGTAGCGCTAGCAAGAAGACCTGTGCGGTTCCATCCCAACCCTAGCCCCGACCCCGGATTCCCCTGTTATTGGAGGGGTAGAGGGGTATACCTCCAATTTTTAAGATCCCAGTGTTTAACCATTTCGCTCTACAATAGGCCACTTGATGACCAACATTGATAAGGGTCTTCTACACCGCGCATTCTCCGTCTTCCTGTTTGATTCCAACAACCGCCTCCTGCTCCAACAGCGCGCCACCGAGAAGATCACCTTCCCCGACATGTGGACAAACACTTGCTGCTCGCACCCCCTGGGCATTCCCGGTGAGACCGGTGCTGAGCTGGATGCCGCAGTCCTGGGCGTGAAGCGCGCCGCTCAGCGTAAGCTGAACCACGAACTGGGAATCAAGGCCGAGCAAGTGCCGCTGGACAAGTTCGAGTTCTTCACTCGTATTCACTATAAGGCCCCGAGCGACGGGAAATGGGGAGAGCACGAGGGTATGTGATCACCATGGCTTGAATATTTGATTGTATAGTGATTTGGTGATTTGCTAACATTTACGGGTAGTGGACTATATACTTTTCATCCAGGCCGATGTCGACCTGGAGCCAAGCGCTAATGAGGTGCGCGATACCTGCTACGTGTCTGCCGATGAGCTGAAGGCCATGTTTGAGAAGCCCGGTTTGAAATTCACTCCCTGGTTCAAGCTCATCTGCAACTCAATGTTGTTCGAGTGGTGGAGCCACTTGGGTACCTCCGCCCTCGACAAGTATAAGGGTGAAACCCAGATCCGTCGGATGTGAGATGCTTTCGTCCTCACCCTTGACTATTGAAACCCCTTTTCGTTTTGTTCCTCTCGATGCATATCCACGATACCTCACCTTGTTTTTGCATTTAATCTGGAGCTTCTTTGCCAATCTTTCGGAAGTATAAGAGCTTTGCCCCTTTGTCTGTTGATTTAGATCCATGCCAACTTGGTACTTAGCTAAGACACAACAAAATTTTCGGAATTACTTGGATACAGGCAGTTTTGTCAAAGATGTCAATTTACTATTAATAAAGACATTCCCGAAGGTATAAGCTGAAACATGAAATGTAAAATGTACCGACGCTATGCGACCACTCCCAGCCCCTTGAAAAGAAAAACGCCCAACATGAAATGAAATGGTCAAGTTCTCCAAATGCAAATCTATCCTGACTTATCCGTCGATAAAAAGAGGATACAACTGCCCAAAATGACGGTCCCAACCACGGTAAAGACGACCTGAGTCTTCCAACCACTCTGGACCAGAGCCGCCTTGCGACTATACTTCATGACGGTGCGGGAGTAATTCGCAAACCCGTTAATGAGACAGGTCAGACTGAGCAGCCAGAAGATGATGCCGAGCGGGAGAGCCATCCGCCGCTCCAAACCCGAGGGCTGCTCACGGAAGTGGAAAGAGATGATGATGGCTAGCGAAACAATGGCTAGATACATGGACAGGCGGAGCCATGAGAGAAAGGTACGCTCGTTGGCGCAGTGATCACGCGCATCCGAGGTCGTATTCTCGAAGAGCAAGGCTCCGAAGAGAGGTCGTGAGAAGAGGATATGCTGTTGGTCCTCGATGTGCCTATCGTCGAGTTAGATCGATAGAATTGATCGCTTGGTGTGCACAGCCCATAGGATCTTTCACTAGGGGTCTTGTATTTGTTGACTTACTCTTCGACCAGAGCTGGTTTAGAGTGGACCGGGTTCACTAGGGGGGTTATAGCGACCGAGAGAGGTGTCTGCCGAAGTGGTTCGCGACATGACGAGAGTGAGAGTGAGAGTAGGTACAGAGTACAGAGCGCAGATGTAGAGTGCATCTCCTTGCCTCTCTGCATGGAGATCTTTAAGAGGTGGAAGTGGAAGTGGAAGTGGAAATGCGAGACTGATGAAGTCCAAGCGCACTCCGCGTGGGAGTGTCATGTGATGCGATGCAAGCTGATGTCATGCCTCTTTGCTTTTTCAACGGAGACTACTGTATACTTCTTTATATTTGGATTTCTATCTGACAGCCTGAGTTCAATAATTGCATTCTGGAGTACTTTATACAGACTCGAAAGATCTCTCGACCAGGGCTCCAGTCAAATCACCAAGACCTGATACGCGCGCGTCGCACGGTCGTGGGTCTCTTGGTGGAGTCCCACTGAAGGTCACGCCTTGACTCCGACTAGCTTCAGTGGGGGGGGGGGAGTAGGAGGGGGGGAGGTTACCATATACTCCGTATCTATTCCGAGGTAGAGTGGCCAAAGCGACGGGGTGGATTTTAGCATTTAAATGAATTTTCTTCTCCCCTCTGTCAACCATCGCGGGTCATCTCCTGCCTCATTTCCTTTTTATAACTTGAAGTTTCGATAATCCACCGCCGTCACTAGTTTGGACCGGCGACTCCACGCTGCCATCCCCACTTCCAAACCTTTTTGGCCCGTTCTTGTCTTTGCTGCTGCTTCCACCTACCTCTTCCAACACCTCCGTTGCAGGTCAACAATGCTACTGGTGCTGTAGCGCAATCTCCATTCATGGCACCGCGAAATACTCTCTCCGCGGAATCCGCTGAGCATCATAGCCCGTTCAGTCGGTCTTTTCAATCCAGTTCGCCGCTTGCCGAGGCCGCCATTGCCCGCGATCTGGCCCAGTATGATGACGATGATCATGATGACTCCGCTATCTCCAGCACCGACAACACCTCCGAATCGTCGACGGTCCGCGCTCCCAGTAGCCATGTCGCCACCAACCCGCACTCGCTAGCTGGTTCCTACCGGCGCCCAAGCTTCTTCACCTCCGGCAATCACGGCACCGTGGTCCCATCGCCTGGTGATTACCAACCCTTGACACAAAGTGAGCGAGAACAGGCCATTGAGGATGAAAGGCATTTGCTCAGCGATAACCAGTTGATCGCCCCGGAGCATGCCCATGCCCATACCCATGGTAAATCCCACGGCCTGCAGCATAAACTGAGCAGTCTATTCTCGACCTCACCAGGTCAAGGAAGCTCGTGGAAACGACATGATTCCTTCCATAGCGCTGACTGGCGGAGCCCAGCAGTCGCAGACCCCACAGAAACTTCGGAAACAACAGCTTTGCTAGGATCCCCGGGAGGTGACCACCATGAAATGAACGCGGAGGAAATTGATCGGAAATGGGAAGAGGCCGTAACGGCAGGATTGATCAATACGACATGGAGACGGGAGGCCCAAGTGATCGGTCGGTACTCCTTACCGTTAATGGTGACTTTCCTGCTTCAATACTCCTTGACGGTGGCCAGTATCTTCACAATTGGGCACCTGGGCAAGGAGGAATTGGGTGCTGTCAGTCTAGCCAGTATGACAGTCAGTATCACTGGCAATGCCGTGTTCTCGGGTCTTGCAACGAGCTTGGATACCCTCTGCGCTCAAGCTTACGGCTCCGGCAAGAGAAAGCTGGTCGGCCTGCAGATGTTGCGCATGGTCTACTTCCTATGGGTAGTGACCGTCCCAATTGCCGTGCTCTGGTATTACTCCGAGTATATCCTGGCTAAGATCGTTCCGGAGAAGAGAGTGGCCGAGATGGCTGGTCTGTACTTGAAAGTTGCTCTTTTAGGAGCGCCGGGATTTGCATGCTTTGAAAGTGGCAAGCGCTACCTGCAAGCACAGGGTGTCTTCTCTGCTTCGTTGTGGGTGCTGCTTGTGTGTGCCCCACTGAATGCCTTCATGAATTGGTTCTTCGTTTGGGTAAGATTATTACATACAGCCCTCTCATTTTGCTTGATATAGTACTAATTTGACGTCCACAGAAACTCGGATGGGGCTTTATCGGAGCGCCTATCGCCGTTGTCATCACCGAGAATCTTATGCCAATCTGTCTGTTTGCATATATCTATTTCAAAGTAGGATCTGAATGCTGGTGCGGATTTACGAGACGGGCCTTCGACAACTGGGGCCCGATGATACGCCTAGCCTTGCCGGGACTGATCATGGTCGAGGCGGAGTGTCTGGCCTTTGAAGTACTCACCCTGGCTTCTAGCTACCTTGGAACTTCTGAGCTCGCTGCGCAATCTATCTTATCCACCATATCAAGCATCACTTGGCAGATTCCCTTCCCACTTTCGATCGCAGGATCTACTCGGGTTGCAAACTTGATCGGTGCCACCTTGCCCGGAGCTGCAAAGATCTCTGCCAAAGTCACCTTCTGCGGAGCTATCATTGTCGGGCTGTTCAACATGGTCTTGCTCTCGTCTCTGCGGTCATATATCCCAAGGCTATTCAGCTCCGATGCCGATGTCATTGAAATTGTTGCCGAGGTTCTTCCGCTGTGCGCAGCATTCCAGCTATTCGATGCGATCGCAGCTGTGACGAATGGAATTCTTCGTGGACTTGGCCGACAGGAAATAGGCGGTTACATTCAACTGTTCTGTTACTATGCCATCGCCATGCCTATCAGTATGGGAACGACCTTCAGCTTGGGCTGGGGTGTGATGGGTCTCTGGACTGGTGTCGCTCTGGCTCTGCTACTAGTTTCCGCGATTGAGTGTATCTTTATTAGATACATCAGTTGGGAACGGTCAGTTGAAGAAGCTATAGCGCGAAATGAAACCCTCTAACCAGCTGAGACATTACTTGGCCTGGTGGCTTGCAGAAAAGAAAAGAAAAAGACGTTGCTGAATTGCACGGCATATCCTTTCTTGAGACCTACAACATTATTTTATATACCATCATCTCGAAGGGGCTAAAAAAACTAGACTAGATTGCAAACTGATGATGAAGAGCCACCATGAGCCAAATATGCAATGAATCATGATATCATTCGAGCTTTTACACCCATAACCGAATAGTAGTTTAATACTCAAGAATAGCCCATGTGTGTTCATTCATGGTTGTGAAGATGATACCCGCGTTCAGAAGCTCCTCTCCAGCCCGCGCCACATCCATAGTCGGCAAAGAGAGCCTAGATGCGATGTGCTGCATCTCCATACCCGCATCATCCTGCGTCTCCGACTTAAGGAGGTTGTAGATCTTCCTCGCCAGCGGCGAAACACCCATAAGAGCCTTGTTCGGACCAGCACTACTGTGGTCATCCGCTCCACCCATAACTGCATCACCACCGGCAGCATTACCACCAGCACCAGCACCAGCACCACCAGGGGGCCCTTGAGTGAAGAACAAGTGCACGGCAGTAGATTCGAGGAGGTGGGCATGCAGCTCGTTGAGGTCCGAGAGGGGTCGCACGCTATGAGCACCGACATACCGCTTATTGGAGAAGGTTTTGATAGCGCCAAAGACGCGAGCGTATCCATTCAGCACGACCTCGGACTTTCCATCACCGGGTCCCTTCTCGTCGGTGTCCATGCTATCGCGGGTTGCCGAGTCCACCCACTTCTTGACCTCGATCTCGCCGGTACCGTCATCGATCTTGTACGTGATATTTGTGCTCTGCGAGCTGATGTTGCGGACCTGTCCAACGAAAAGAACGTGGTTCACCTCAGCGTTATCGATCTGGAAGGGTGCCTCGGGGTAAGGTTGCGTGGCATCGGCAATTTGCTTGACAGTCACAGGACGAAGGGTTTTGTTGTCTCGGTTTTCAGACTATGATATTGTCAATGTTGGCTTTCCATCCAAAAACCACGAATTGCACGCCAGAATCATACCCTTCCGCCAGATGGAGAGCTCGTTTCTCCGGACATGAAGCCGCCGCCACCACCACCGCCGTAAGAATTGTAGCCACCGTCTGAAGCATAGTGTTAGCATGAATGGAGCAATAGTGAAAGGAATTAGGGTTGTAGAGCTTGGCGTCATACCCATGATGTGAGGTTGTATATGCGTAAGATGAGCGAAGGAATCATAAAGGAATCATTTTACTTAATTAGGCTGGGAAAGCGTGTCGGACGCGTCGCGGGGAGCGGGTTTGTTCTGTTTGCTCTGTTTGCACTACCTATTACTTTTATCCACGTGATCCTCAGCCAACCATCGCTCACCGCCTGCGTTGTTCCGATTTTTTTTTTTTTGCAGCGACGAAGATAACGAACATCTCAACGCAGAAGAACCCTTTTGCTTGAAGTGGGGATTCAGGTTTTAAAAAACGGTTGGACTTGTTTCTGAACTTCTCATTTTGATCAGCCCCTGCTCCCTTCCCTGGATTACCTATTGTCCATGAACTGAGTGAGCTGCTGAACCGCTCTCATTACTGTTTCCGCCTTTATTGGCGCTATCAAACTGAGTGAGGCTTTCTCTTCCAACCGCAAATATGCCTCACCGCGCCTCGTCTCCCGCCATGTCGGAGACCGAATTCGACATTACGGGCGCTCTCTTCAACAACGGCAATGATTCCGACACTGGTGATGCCCCCCAAACCAAGGGCAAGCCCAAGCCCCCTCAGTCCCAGGATCTCGATTTTCTCGGCATGGAAGTCGACGATGGCGACGCTGCCTTTATCGCAAACCGACAAGCTTCGGCGAACCGAAAAGGATCCAACTTGAAAGGCCGTACCGTGAAGAAGGGTGGTGGTTTCCAAGCCATGGGTCTCAGCGGTGGTCTACTCAAAGCTATCGCCCGCAAAGGGTTTTCGGTCCCAACGCCAATTCAGAGAAAGACAATCCCAGTTATCATGGACGACAAGGATGTAGTCGGTATGGCTAGAACTGGTTCCGGAAAAACTGCAGCTTTCGTCATTCCCATGATTGAGAAATTGAAGAGCCACAGCACCAAGTTTGGCGCTCGCGGTCTGATCATGTCTCCGTCGCGTGAATTGGCGCTGCAGACTTTGAAGGTTGTCAAGGAAATGGGACGTGGCACTGATTTGAGAGCCGTGCTACTTGTCGGTGGTGACAGCATGGAGGACCAGTTCGGAATGATGGCTGGTAACCCCGATATCGTGATTGCGACCCCGGGTCGATTCCTTCACCTGAAGGTCGAGATGGATCTGGACCTGTCTAGTATCAAGTACGTCGTCTTCGACGAGGCCGATCGTCTTTTCGAAATGGGTTTCGCCGCTCAACTCGCAGAAATCTTGCACGGTCTGCCTTCGAACCGCCAAACACTTCTTTTCTCCGCTACCTTGCCCAAGTCGTTGGTCGAATTTGCTCGAGCCGGTCTTCAAGACCCTACCCTGGTCCGACTTGACGCCGAAAGCAAAATCTCTCCCGATCTCCAAAATATCTTCTTCTCTGTCAAGTCGTCTGACAAAGAGGGCGCTCTGCTCCACATTCTGCACAATGTGATCAAGATGCCCACCGGACCTACAGAAGTGACACAAATGCTCAGTGATGAATCTCACTACAAGAATAGAAAGCGCAAGAGGGATATTGAGAATGCTGGCAACCGAAAGGAATCGCCGACAAAGCATTCGACCATTGTCTTCGCTGCGACAAAGCATCATGTTGACTACCTCTACTCCCTTCTGATCGAAGCTGGATTCGCCACATCTTATGCCTACGGTGCCCTGGATCAAACTGCTCGTAAAATCCACGTCCAGAATTTCCGAACTGGTGTCTCAAACATCTTGGTCGTCACCGATGTCGCCGCCAGAGGTATCGATATCCCCGTTCTTGCCAACGTCATCAACTACGATTTCCCATCTCAACCTAAGATCTTTGTTCACCGTGTCGGTCGAACCGCCCGTGCTGGTCAAAAAGGTTGGAGTTACAATCTTGTCCGAGACTCGGATGCCCCTTACATGCTGGATCTCCAACTTTTCCTTGGCCGACGACTGGTTCTTGGTCGCCAATACGGGGAAAACGTCAACTATGCTGAAGATGTGGTTGTGGGCTCCATTCCAAGAGATCCCCTTTCTCGGACTTGCGAATGGGTCAACAAGTTGCTGGACGATAATTCGGATATTGCCTCCCAGCGCCAGGTGTCCGTGAGAGGTGAGAAGCTATATCTGCGCACTCGTAATGCTGCTTCGGCGGAGAGTGCAAAGAGAGCAAAACAGGTCACCACCACTGACGAGTGGTCCACTGTCCATATCCTATTCAACGACGATGCTAGCCAGAAGGAGAACGAGAGAGAAAAGATGCTTGCTCGCATTGGTGGCTACCGGCCCCAGGAAACCATCTTCGAAGTCCACAACCGACGTACTGGCAAGAGCGCCGTCAAGGGTGAAGGCGAGGAGGCCATGAATACCATCAAACGAATTCGAACTACTGTCGGGAGGAAGAAGGAGCGCGCCGAAGCCAAAAGGCAGGCCGAGCTGACCGAGCTTGGGATCGGTAAGGGTGGCGAGGACGGAGAAGAAGGCGAGAATGAACAGATTGATGAAGACATCCCCGAGGTGGCCGGCGACAACATGTCTGAGGCATCTGAGGATGACCTTGAAGTCACTTTTTCCGCCTACTCACAGTCCAAAAACAAATCCGACCGTGTGTCGGCGGCGGCTTCGTTCCAGAACCCCGATTACTTCATGGGATACAAGCCTACCAACCACAACAGCGCTGAAGACCGAGGATATGGTGTCCACTCCGGCACCAACTCCAACTTTGCGCAAGAGTCGCGCAACGTCGCTATGGATCTCAATGGCGACGAAGGCAAGAAACTGCATACCGAAGGTCGCTCCGCCATGCGATGGGACAAGCGACACAAGAAGTACGTGGCGCGACAGAACGACGAGGATGGTTCGAAGGGCGAGCACTTGGTTCGTGGCGAGAGTGGTGCCAAGATTGCAGCCAGTTTCCGCAGTGGACGCTTCCAGGACTGGAAGAAGGGCAAGCGTATGAAGAGCCTGCCCCGTGTCGGCGAGGCCGAGACGCCTGGTGCCTCAACGGGACCATCCGCGGGACCTCATGGCCGATTCCGACACCACAAGACGCAAGCACCCAAACGTGCCGACCCACTGCGTCGCGATTATGACAGGATGAAGAAGAAGAACGACGCCGCAAAGGAGCGCATGGGTCCTGGGGCGGGTCGTGGAAAGAGCGAGATTCGTTCGACGGACGACATTCGTAAGGCGCGTAACCTGAAGCAAAAGCGCCAGGAGAAGAACGCTCGGCCGTCCAAGAAGAGATAAGCAAATTTTGGGGGAAAGTCTCACTTTCCTGTATAGTTTTTACCATAGATGTCTGTATGCCTGCATTGGAGATACCAAATGTTCAAGTTATTTTCATGTTTCTTTTCCACCATGTTGCTATTATAGCAATAACAACACTAACCTGATTTCGATTCCCTTTATTTTCACTCTTTTTTTCCCATTGTCATCTGACTATTCCCTCGAGGGCAGCTCAGGTACCTGCGTATCTGCATGCTGAACGGCGTCTCTCATGGCATCTACTAATGGGGCTATCTAGGTTCTACAGTGGCGTTGGAAAAGCTTGAAACTCCATGTTGACTGTTCTTGGCTCCGCCTTCTAATCGCATACTGGTAAGTACCTGAGATGGAATAAATTAGCCTATCTATTCCATCTCAGGTAGCTACTAGTTTTCCATTAGAAGGCGGTTTCTAAACCCAACCATTTCAGCACGGCCAGGCGGATCACCGTTGAGATGGGGCCCATCACGCACATGCGAACGAGCCAAAACCCTCGGGTTCGACAAGACCAAGACCAAAAAAAAAACACATAAAAAATCATAAAAGACAGGACCCTAAACCCACGAGGAAATAGCCCCGAATAATCTCCGTGACTTCCGGCTAGAAACGAACCATCGGCGAATTTTGAGGATCTGCACAGCTTTGACAAATCGTGCGAGCCACTAGGGGGATTTCCCCTCCGTTCCCGCTATCGAGCTACCAGAGGCGCTATCCAAACTATCACGGCGCTATTATCCTATATGGTCATGGACTATTCCGTATTACCATAGTGGCTCGATTCAGTTCGGCCGGCAAGCAATAAGCCAAGTACGGAGGCGGGAGAGCACTCAGCATTGACTGCTTGAGGGTCTAATAGATCTTTCTGTTACGGATTACGGAGTACATATGCTCTCTCACTCTGTGTGTGTGTCTGGGCCCTATTATTGCCTCTGAGTGGCCGATCGTGCATGAACGGGGTGACAGACCCCTTGCTGCTCCGCGTGCCGCATGTTCCACACTGCGCTGCAATGCTATGCGCCAGCCCCCTTTCAGTCTGAACAAGGCGAGCCGCCTTTTGTTCCCCCCCTCGGCACCTCCCGGACAGGCCCAGGTCCCATGAGGCCCTGTCAATCACCCGATGACGTTGGGCTGGATTTTCCCTGCAGCCGAACGCCAGGGATGAGCAATGTGCACGCGCAAAGGTGATCCTCTAGAGGCTGCAGCCACATCTTGTTGCTTAGTGCCGTGGGTGCTATCGGAGTCCCCGGAAAATAAGCACCATCACACCCGCCGGATATGGGATGGGATTGATGAACTAGGCGAGAGAGACAAAAGCCTGAGGGGAATATTCCTTTCCCCCACCTGTACCCCCCTCTCCTCTCCTCTGCTTCCCTCCCCTCCTCCCCTGGTCAAGGGTGTATTGACCCGATGGAGGGACTCAAGTCCCGTTTCAAGAAAACAAGAAAAGAAAGAGAAAACAAGACAATGAAAAGCTTCCAGATTGTGGAATGGAAGTGTGACGGTCAATGAGTACGATACACGACAGCAAGCCGTTCTGATAATTTCCCAGCGTCGTCATCGGTATCACTTCGTTGTCGCGAACTATTTCCATGGGATGCCGATCCAACCAGGAACCTCCCAGAGTACTCCGTATTCCGTACTTCGTACGCAATATCCGCATTGGAAGAAATATCACGCCTTTTACCTTTGCCCCTCTTCGCAACCCCCTTATCCCTCCCCTCCCCTGTCTGCAGCCTTCCGACTCATGGGTCATGGCAGGCCACACCTGCTGTGAGACACTTGTGTTTTTTGGAGGGAGGGGGGGGAGGGTGTGTTTTTTTGTTTTGTTTTCCCCACCCCTTCTCTATTATGGTTTTTCCCTCTTTACTTACTTCAGGCACCCTTAATGAAGAACCCTGATGGGCCGGAAGCCAGGTTCGACTGTAACAGTAACCCCCACTCGTCCTACGGAGCATAAACGGGAGGATCGACTCGGTCATTCAATGTGCTGGGGGGGGTTGAGTGGGGCCATTCTTGATCTCCACTGCGGAGAATAACGACCATGGGTGGGCGTTCGTTGGCGACAAAACTTGGACATCACAGACAGAGGGTCTTGCGCGGGGAACAGTTGTACCCCCCCTAGACCAGGTGTTCGTCACAGAAATCCCAGTGGCGAAAAAAAGAAAAGCAAAAATAAGAGACCACAACAAAGAAACAGGGATGTAACAGCGAGAAACCAGCAATGCAGGGACGCAACCAGGCTGTCGGTGATCGAACTGGTGACCAAGACCAAGACCGTTGGGTTCTCGCCCGGGCAGTTCACCCAGATAGAGGGGGGCAGTGAACGCCGGGCTCTGGTCTATTTGTTCTCCTTTTCAGGCCCCAGGCCCCCTCTCCCTCGGACCTCAGGTGATTTGCCCGGTTGTGGAGCCTGCAAAAATAAGGAATAAGGTGGAAAACTCAAAAACTCGTCGAGGAGAAAGAGAAGAGCACGAACCGATCGGAAATACGGGAGTTGAGTCGAGGATGGTGGGTTACATAGCAATTAAGCATTATTTAAAAAAATGAAAATAAATACAAAATAAATACCAAAATGAATAATTCGTAAATAATTCAATTCTACTCACGGTAGTTCTCGAAAAGTACTCTTCTGTCAAACGGAATGCACATTTTCATTGCCGAGGCCGACTATTGGCAATGGCTGCGGGCGCCGACGTCGATCCGTCAATCTTTTTCGCCTTGCTTCCCGGCTGAATTTGGTATTGGTATGGTTATTTCGTATTCATTCCCTTCAAGGGAGAGAAAATAAAAGAAGAGAATTAATTTACATTTTATTTCTATTCATTGGTGACCTCTTCATAGACTAAATATTCAAGGTCTTGGTGGGATTTGGTCGGGGTATCACTGACAGCTCGTTCCCCATCTAGTGCAAGCCACTTCAGCCAGCGAACTACTAGACTACTAAAGCTGCTCACGGGCCTCATCGGTGTTCAGGTAAGATCCAAGAGAGAGAAAACAAAAAACAAAAAAAAGGGCCTATAGGTACACTATGCAGTTCCGTCTCCACTCGATCCTTTGCCCCGGTACGGAGTACATCGTTGGGCAAACCAGGTGAACTAGGGTTACGAGTAGGGTGAGTTTCCCCCCCCCCCCATTATTCAAATGATCGACCCTGATGGAGATCAAGTCTATCAGCTACTAGTGCCGTCTGCACTGACCACTACTTTCCTACCCTGTCCTCCAGGACCCGCCCACTTGACCTCTCCATCTCCATCTCCATCGCCATCTCTTTCCCAGCTGTGAGTATAAGCCTGGATCCCGCAGGTCGGGTGTGCTACTCGACTCTACTGGAAGACTCAAAGAACGAAAAATCATAATTTACTCAAAAAATACCCATCCGGCTCTAGACTCCCTCTTATCATTATTGTTTCCTTTTCCTTTTGATTTTTGATTTTTCTTTTCTCCTTCTGGTGGCTTTCCTCCCCCCTCCATTTATCCCCCATTCTCCGGCCATCCATCCATCCAACCGTACGCCGTGCCCACTCCTTCGCATTAGAAAAAGGCTGGGAAGCAAGCAATTCGGGCAACTAGGATCAACCCACTTGCATCTGGAGAATATCTTTCGCCCCGCGCATCTCAAAGGGAAGAGCTGGTTTAGATCAAGACATCAGATAACCAGCATACCAGACTGAGTTACAGTTTCACTTTCAGGGTATAGTTCACCGTTTTCTACTCCTAGTGCTTTGTTTTTTTTTTTTTCTTTTCCCTTCTTTCCCTTCCCAGAGCCACTCTGCACATCCCTCCCCATGCATGGAACGTGGACTGTCGAGACACAGAGGCAAGGAAGAGGGGGGGCTTTGACATTTACGTTGCTGCACCTGGACCCTAGCTCCATGATCGACCGCCATCCTGCAATAAGTCGCCCTGGGAGGGGAAAGACATGCGCGGCTATGAGTAACCCTGCTGTCATGATCTGGAAATCTCCCGCTGATCGATGCAGTCTATTTTCTGACTCCTCCAATAGCGGATCTCGGTGGCCACCGATTATAAGCTCAGGTGGTCCTCGAACAGGCTCGAGAGGAGCTTGATGACGACCAAACATTGAAACCCACGCCTTTTTCCCACCCCTACACCGCTGCTGACCCTTTTCGGTCTCTGTCTCTCCTCTGGTACCTTTCTTTTCCCTTGCCCACATCTGTACCCTCCCCCCTCCTGATCTTCCCCCCCTCCCCTCCTCGTTGTGCCAGGCGCCAGGGATCCGTTCGCCAGATATGCTTCCCCCATCTGCCGAATCGATAGCCAGTGGTCGTCTTTTGTGAACGACAAGATCCGCCTGGTAATCCTGTTTGCTCCGTGGGCCATTTCTTTTACCCGCCTATCACCCGATGCAACCACTCGTGCTTCACCCCCCCGAGCCTCACGACCGCCCAGTTTGGCCAACCCCGGTTCGACTCGGGCCCTGAGCGGCTGTTGAATCGACCCTGGACTATCAATGCTCGAGGGTGTAGCCCCCGGGCTCCTCTCCCCGTCAATCGATGTCTGGCTCTCCTCATACCGAAGAGCCATCGGTGACATCTGGAGAGCCTAATCCTGTGGTATATCCCACAGTAACTTCACCGCAGACAACAACCGCGGATTCTCCCATCCCTGCAGTTTCCGGTCCATCACTGCCGCCGGCGGTAGTGAATGACTCTCTACTAGCATCTATCCCTCCCCGATATGGTGATCAGGCTCCTCCGCCTGCATTCACTAGGTCTCCGATTCAGCATCAACATCAACATCATCACCATCACCACCGACATCAACATCAGCAGCAGCTTGAACTTCAGCATCACCACCCTGGAGCACCATCCTACCCATTGTCAACGCTGGAATCTACTGTAACCGGATCCTCAAACCGTTCATTAGCACAGAAATCGACTCGACGCACCAAAGCCCATGTAGCTTCAGCCTGTGTGAATTGTAAGAAGAAGCATCTTGGATGTGATCCAGCAAGGCCATGTCGACGATGTGTTCTAGCTGGGAAAGCTGTAAGTCGTTCTTTATGTGGTTATATTGACATGTTGGTCTATCCGATATGACTGTGATCCTCCTACATTTCCTAATGAGTGTTACGAAACTGACGTCGAACAAGTCTTCCTGTGTGGACGTTACACACAAGAAGAGGGGGCGGCCACCATTGAAAGCTGAAGACTCTTCCCTTCGGTCTTATACAACACACATGGAAAATCCAAACGTCTCAGTTGAAGCTCAATCCTCGTCCATGGCCGCCCAACGAACCGTCCTTCACCGAGCCACTTCGTCTCGCGAACTTCGACCGATGACTGACCTCCAGGCGATGGGTGAACCCTCTCCAACTGCAGCAACGATGCGGATGCCACGCAATCAACCCCATAGATGGTCTGCGTCTGTATTTCCCTTGACTCGTCCGATGGATCCATCTCCGCCGATGCCAGGCAATGCAGGACGACGACCATTTTCATCTTCAGGCCCTGCCTCTTACGCAGCAGTACCACCGCATCCGCCGCCTGCATTTATCCCAATGACAAGTGGATTTAATCCAGTACTGAATCCATCAGCCGTTCCCCCTGGAATGGATAGACGGTATCCTCCATATGGAGGCCCAGCTTTGCCACCGCCAACATCGCCTCTGCAACACCAACCAGGAGGGACTCCATACCTACCATATACCGAGTCGCCAGCAAGTACAGTCCATCAACCGATGAGTGATCCTCGTATGCCCCCAGGTCCTCGTGAGCCCTACCTCGAATCCCCTGTTCGGCTTCCTCCAATCCACCAAGCAACCGCCAGTCCGGTCTCCTACCACGCCCACCGGCTAAGTGATCCATACCCGGCCACTTGGATGAATTCGAGTTCCAGTCGCGAAGAGAATCGTGAACCGCGATCACCCGTTACGCTGCAGAGACCGGTTGGGTCGCTATTTTCGCACACGACACCACGTCAGCACCAGAGATCCATCTCCTCCACCGGTCCTCTTGACCCGATTCCTCGACATCTTGGACCTATCGACTTACCCTCCTCCGTTCCTCTTGGTCACTCGCCCCCGATACCAGTACAACAGCACGCACCATCTAGCACTGAGGCCGAAATTGGCGAATCAAGACCCATCAAACGGCGAAGAATGGCTTTAGACGATATGGTCAATGGCTAGAACAACCCGACCCTACCCCGATCCCCTTCATGCCTCCTAAGTCATGACGATCTCAACACTGTTTTCAAAGAATATCCAACAGTTGCCCCGGAGGCTAATGTATTGTATAATTCACAATTTCCTTGTAGCAGGGTCTACAAGGAGCGATACCCAGCACGGCGCGTTACGTTCGGTTTTCACGTTTGAAATGGAAACCAATCCGCTTTGCTTTGCTTTGCTTTGTTTTCTCGTCTCGATTTGCTTTGCTTTGCTTTTCGCAGGATGAACAAACGAAAGAAGAAACGGGTTTCGGCTCGGCTCCGGTTGTTTCGTTCATACCACGGAAAGAGATGACTTGACTGGACTTTTACTCCGCTCCACGGTCCGAGTCTAGTCTGCCTTTTTGTACTTGTTCGACTTTGTTGTTCCCTGTTTACGCTTGCATTTGGGGTATAAATATTTCGGTATTTCCCTGAGAAGGAATGCGACGAGTACTATTTTGGAACTCGGCCTTTTTTCTTTTTTTTTTCCCTTTGTACTCTGTTTCTTTTGTCTGTCTACTACTATCTACCCTTACCCCCCTGGATGTTGACCGTTTTCCTCTTTTCTCGCGAGTACCCCTTATAGTTTATGCTTTTGAAGACATGGCATGGCGTTTAGAGTGGAGGGGTGATCTCGCATTTCTTACTATTTTTTTCCCTGGTTCGACTAGATTGTGCTGTATGCTTGTATAACTTGAATGATTTGCATGCAGGTTGGCTGGACATGTACATCGGGATTCCAAAACTGCAGCATTGCTTAGACAAAATAGCAGAACTTTTCATCTGATCTGATCTGAGGATGATAATCAGCTTAATTATGAAACATCTAGTCATTCTTTCAAACTTGCTTTTACCATATTGTCTCGGGCTAAAGTAAAAATATTCGAGAATGTACAGACTTCCATGCATCTATTCATAAGTTAAGGGCTAGTAGGGGGTATTAATTAGGAAATATCCAGAGCTTAGAGGAACAACCATTGTCCGAATCGCTGGACCTTGCCAACAATTCCCTTCCTCTTGGTTTCCTCTTCTTCCTCATGAACCCGATAACTATCATCCTGGCCTCCGTCATACCGATCCGTGTGCAGATCCATCTCAGACTTGCTTACAAAGTGTGTCCGCTTGACAAGCTTCCACGCAAGGAACATGACGATCATGATCGGAATCTCAATGTAATAAGACACAAAATCGACGCGCTTGAAATACGGACTGAAACATTCCCAGCCCTGTACAAGCACGAGCACGACGTTGAGACCGATAGCGATGATAGGACCGAAAGGGTAAGTCCAATTCTTGAAGGGAAGCAGATGCTCCAGGCCCTGGGAGCGAATCGCGCTCCGGAAGCGCAGAGAAGCAATACTAATGCAAATCCACGACAATTGGTTTGAAACGCCGACAATGCTGCACAAAAAGACCCATTAGCATTCGTAGAGTGACAGTCGATTAATGAGCCGAGGACTTACTTCTGCAGCCAAGACCACAGTTTTCCTGCTCCAATGTAACTGGCACCGAAGCACAATCCACTAATGACCGCGGTGGCAAGCACGGCGACCCAGGGTACGTGGAAGCGGTTCAAGTGCCCAAAGAAGCGTGGTGCATAGCCTTCCACTGCAAGGGTGTACAGCAGACGTGATCCGGCGAACAGGGCGTGATTGGCGGCTGAGATCACAGATGTCATGATCACGGCATTGATGAAGCTTCCTGCTACGCTGCTGCCTGCTTGCTGGAAGACGATCGTAAAGGGGCTGGTACGGGTATTGCCATCGGAAAGGCCGGGGTAGTTGTACGGGACGTTCAGTCCGATGATCAGAATGGAAAGCAGATAGAATAGGATAATGCGCCAGAAAACATTCCGCACAACCTTGGGCATGGTCTTGGCTGGGTCTTTGGTTTCACCAGCCGTAATAGCAATAGATTCAGTGCCACCACTGTTTAAAGTTAGCAAAAAGATACTAGCGGAATAAGGACTGAGATGGATGATCGTACTAGGCGAACGACGCTGTGACGAAGACTGAAGCGAATCCACCAATGCCGCCCACGAAGGGCGCATCGCCGGTATGCCAGTATTTGCCACCAATATATTCATGGTCAGTGTTGCCACCGCAGTTGACAGCAATACCGAGAATAATAAAGATCTAGACACCAGTTAGTCAGGTGATGCTCCAGCCAATAGACAGGCACTCAATGGGCTAAAACATACCACGATCGTAACAACTTTGAGCAAACTTAGCCAATATTCGATCTGATCCGGAATTAGTATACGCTGCAAAGTGGTGGATCTGATAGGGGGAGAAAAGCAATACATACCTCGCCGTAAACTCGCACAGATAGGACATTCAGCACAATAACGACCACCAAAAAGATCAAACTAATCGCCCAACCAGGGAAATTATCTGTCCAAAACTCCAACAACAGCTGGAGAGCAATAATATCCGACGCAGTTGAAACAGCATCGTTAAACCAATAATTCCAGGTCAATGCAAACCCCAATGCATCATCAACAAATCGTCTAAATCACACAGCAGCCCCAAAATTAGTATCGATCTGCAGGGCGCGGAAGGCGCAATTTCAATGTAACGCTGACGGACTCACCCCGCATAGGTACAGAAGGATCCCGCCACAGGGACAAAGGCAGCCATTTCACCCAGGCAAAGCATCGTGACGAAAACAATGCCACCGCAGATGGCGTAGGCTATGAGAGTTGAGGCCGGTCCGCCTTTGGAGAGAGAGGTACCGGTTCCGAGGAACAATCCCGTGCCGATAGTACCGCCAATAGCGATCATTTGCACCTGGCGAGCAGACAGCCGGCGGGCCAGCTTGTCCGCGTTCGTAAAGGGGGTAGACGAGACATCGCCGACATACTCCTGCGGCTCGGGCTTGGAGGTGGGATATTTCTCGGCGTCGAAAGAAGACATCTTGAAAAGGTGGTAATATATCAACCCCGTATTAGTTGGGTACCGGCTCGGTACTCTTGATCTGGCGTCGATATTTGATGCCCTTTCAATCAAGTCCAGAAGGAAACAGTCTGCTCTGGGATGAGCAGCTGTAGCTGTAGCTTGTAACAGCAGCCTCGAAAACCAGGCAGTCAGGCAGTCCACTGAGTAGATATTGCCCTAATCTCGTGACCCGCACGTGGTTACCCCGGATTTCAATCTCAATCGGCCGAAAGAAGTAGTGACAGCTCGACAACGATAGTCGGTGGAATAGCTGAAGAAACAAAACATCTTGGGATCATCAAAAGGAGAAGTCTTCTTTGCTGAAGTCGTGCGATGGCGTGATTGTGAGTTGCGTTGACTGGACCGGCAAGTCCCGCCCGCGATGACAAAAAAAATTCAGTCGGATCCACCTTACGGGGCAATTGTGGAGGAGGTTCATGTTCAGCGGGAGTTCTGCATTGCCGGGTAACGGCAGAAGAGCTGTCACTTGGCTATTTCGAGTCTATTTAGACCTCGTGGGGTTTAGATTTCTACTACTGGGCTGATATAGATGTGGAGAGATACCAAAGGTGGAATAGTAAAGATAGACACTCGGAAGTGGCAAATCGCTTAATCTATATACTTCAATGCAGATTCACAATGCTTTTGGGGCTTCGCTGGGACATTTTAAACATGATAAGAACAGAAAGGGGGAAGTATAGGAGAAATAAGAGGAAGATGAAGAAGATAAGAGAGAGAGAAGAAAGAGTAGACGCCTGAGACACCGCGTAGTACAATGCATCAACCCAGCAGACCACTGGCCAGGGCCTCCAAATCGCCCAAAGTCTCGATCTGAGGCTCGGCCTTCTTTTTGCTCTTCTTGGTCTTGTCTCTTTTGTAGGCACTCTCCTCCTCGCTGGACTCCGGCTCGGCAAAGGACACCCGAACCTTCTTGCTGGGTCGTCGGGTATCCTTCTCGGGCTCCGATTCGGGATCGGATGGGGGTGGGGTCCCGAGATCCATCGGCTCGATGTAGGGCAGCTGGAACCCTTGTGCACCACGCTCCTCGTCGGCCTCCTCGTCCGCAAGAGCTCGTTCGCGGGCCTTGCGCTTCTCCTTCTTTTCCCGACGCTTGTCGCGCGCCACCTCCTTGTCCTCGAGGTCGGCTTGGCGCGTACGCTCTGTCTCTCCCTCCAGGAACTTCTCGCGCTGTGCCTTGGCATCGCCACGAGCCTTGAAATCCTCCTCGTCCTCCATCTCGTACATCTCGTGGGCGTTTCCGTCGTCGTCGTAGACGAGCTTTGTACCCTTGCCCTTGAACTTGAGGAGCTTCTTTTTCGATTTGAGAAGCTTCTCGCGGCGCTTCGAGTCGATAACCAGCGGCTCCTGGCCGTCGATCGCCACCTTTTTGGCAACCGACGCATCGGAGTCGGAATCGGAGTTGACCTGGTCAAGACCGGCATCACCAGCGACGAAGCGACGCTTGACCGACAGGAAGTCGGCATCCTCGTCAGCATCCTCACCAGCGCCATTGCCAGCACCAGTAGCCACAATGGTACCATCGTCGTTGATAAGCTTGTGATAGTGCTCTGCAAGCACGTCCTGGTTTCGTCGCTCGAACATGCGGTCGTATCGAGTGCGCACCTGTTGCTCGTCCTTCTTATCCTTCTTATCTTCCGCATCCGAATCACCCTCATCGCTAGACATGGAGGCCATTTTCCATGAGGCATTCTTGCGCTCCTTGGTGTCGTCTCCCTTGATGAACTTGATGCGGGGGGGCACCAGGCAGACCCAGGCTGCCGGCATACTCTTCGAGCGGGAGGTCCTTCAAGTTGAAGACTTCCTTATCCTTTTGCACGTAGATCGATTTGACGTAGGAAATGAAGGCCTTTTGGCCAAGGTACTTGAGTTCGGGGTCCTTGAAGCACATGTTTTGCAGCTGGTTCTTAATGCTCTGTTGCTTGTTCGCTTTGATATTGATTCGCTCGATGGGGACCTTCTTCTGCTCCAATCGCTGGAGCATGCCCTTCTCCTCGCTTGGGTCGAGGAATAAAACAGCCCGGCCAACTCGCTCATATCGAGCTGTGCGGCCTACTCGGTGAATATATGTGTCGGCATCTTCGGGGCAGTCCATTTGAATAACCCAGTCGACAGCGGGGAAGTCGAGACCTCGCGCGACAACATCAGTCGCAAAGAGAACGGCATGCTGAGATTGGGAGAACTTGGTAGTAATGTCAAGTCGTCCTCCTTGTTTTTGTCGACCGTGAAGATGCATCAACGGAATACCGGGTTGGAGGTGTCGCAAAGATTCGTAAACAAATCGAACTTGCTTGCCCGAAGATAGGAAAACAACTGTCTTGGACTTCAGATTGCTGCGAATAAAGCTCCACAGAGTGTCGATCTTCTGGGGTAGGGGAGTGACAACGTAGTGCTGTTGGAGAGTAGCAGGGGTGGCCGAAGCAGCGGCTTCGTGGACGGCCACGTACTCGGGCTCCTGGAGACTAAGACGAGCCAAATCAGAAACCTTCTTGGTTTGCGTGGCACTAAACAGCATAGTCTGACGTTCCTTCGGAAGGTGATCAATGATAGCGTCCACCGAGTGCTGGAAACCCATGTCGAGAATGCGGTCTGCTTCGTCCATCACTAACAGCTGCAGGTTGTTTGTCTCGAACATAGCTGTCTGATCTAAATGTTGCAGAATACGGCCCGGAGTGCAGACTAGAATATTCATGCGACCCAATCGATCCTGTTCCTCGCGCAAACTTCTGCCGCCAATCACCAGGCCGGCGGAAAAGCCATGATACCGTCCCACCTTGCGCAGAACTTCGAAGATCTGGATTGCCAACTCTCGGGTCGGAGATAGAATCAACGCTCCGAGACCATCGTACTCAGTCCACTGCCTGCGGTATAGGTTCTCGAGAACGGGGACAATAAAGGCCAAAGTCTTGCCGCTGCCGGTCTTGGCTGCGCCAAGGATATCACGTCCCTTGAGGCCATGGCTGATGGCGCGAGATTGAATGTCGGTCATTGTCTTGTAGTGGGAAGCCGCTAGGCCGCGAGCCGTAGGATCGGAGAGTGGTAGGTCGGCGAAGTTTTTGAGGGAGTCTTTCAGATCGAGATCCTCCACGCGCTGGATGAGAGAAGACAGCGAATCCTCGCCGCGCTTGCGTTTGAGGTTCTTCTCAGATCCATGATTCGTTTTGGGGGCTTTCCCGCCAGATTTCCGGGGCGGAGCCATGATTAGCGACGGTGGTTGTCAAGACAAGTGTAGTTCAAGTCTAGTCAAATGCAGGTTGCCTCGGGGTGACCTGCGAATTTCTTATCGAAGCAGCTTTTTTTTCTGGATGACTAAGCACGATAAGAACCTTATCAGGTCGCGCGTTGGCCGACCTGATGCCCCGGGGACTTGTTCAGGAGCATCCTTCCTCTAGCCATGGCAGAAGACGACGATCAGGATATTTTTGACTCACTGGAACGCGAGGCATCGGAGTTTACCAAGGTGGGTGCATTTGAATTTCCCCGTTATGCTCGTGCTCGGCCTGAGCTAACCCGCGAGTGCTCCTATAGGATGCGGAGATCGACCGCATTCGCAATGCATTTTCCCTTGATTCGTATGTTGCCTTATTACCCTTACGCTTATATTTGTTTTCCCCCTTTTCCCCTCTGCTGACCCTTTGTTGCGCTATAGATATGCCGTGCTAGACCTCCAGCCGGGTGTTCCTGACAAGGACATCAAGGTCCAATACCGGAAAAAGTCCCTCCTGATCCACCCCGACAAAACCAAGAACCCCGCCGCACCCGATGCTTTCGATCGGTTGAAGAAGGCACAAACCGCCCTGCTCGATGAAAAACAGCGCACATACCTGGATGAGTGCATTGCCGATGCGCGGCGGCTGCTGATCCGTGAACACAAGTACACGTTGGACTCACCGGAACTCAAGACGGAAGAATTCAAGGTGGAATGGCGCCAGAAGACCACCCATGTCTTGCTAGAGGAAGAAGCTCGGCGGCGGCGACAGGTCAAGGCTCGCATGCAAGAAGAGGGTCGAGAACAGCGCAAGGAAGAGGAGGAGCTGGAGGCGCGTAAGCGCAAGCGTGATAATGACAAGGCATGGGAGAACACTCGGGAGGAACGCATTGGGACCTGGCGAGACTGGCAAAAGGGTCGCAAAGGAGATGATAAGACGAAGAAGAAGAAAAAGATGAAGGTTCTCGGCTGAACTTTGCGAAACCTGGTGTTCTAGGTTCATCCATCTATTGATTGTCTTGCTCTCTGCGCTCTTATGATATTGCTTTATTTCCCATATATCCAATCCACGATTACGGCCAATTGTTCCTAAACCTCCTGGGTCCGGTTCTATCTTTATCTCACTCTTACCAAGACCTTCTTATCTAGGGTTATCCCTATTAGTCTGGCTCTCCGAAATTCCTCGACGTTTGATTCGCACATGTCCGGTGGTCCATGCATTCCTATTTCCCACTAGGCTAACGACTAGAAGCTTCGATGCAGTCCTCCTTGTAGACGATACAAACAATATTTGAGGCAGACCCTTACAATTCCATATCAAATAACTAATTTGATGAATATATACTATCTATCCTCGATACGTTCTACCATTGACACCTCCCCACAGTGGACTACTCATGTAGATCCGATCAAATTGTATTTCAGTTGTTTCCCCGAATGCCGAGAAACCCACTTTCTTCCCCCGCCTTCCTAGACGTGACTCCGACTCGGAATCTTAACTTGAACTTTTCCAATTAACTCCCAACTTCGACCAACCCCAATTGTCGTGCTTTCTTCTCTTCCCTCCTCTCCTCCCTCCTTCCCTCCACACAATGGCTGAGCCTGTGGTCCCTCATCAACCTTCGTGTGCGGCAGACCACCTGCGCCCATTCCGACCCGCCGCAATTCCGACATCTCACCGCGGGGCTGAGAACGGATCTGCGAATGGCCACGCCAGCAAGACCAATGAATCCGAGACCGAGGCCGAAGCCGAAGATGATGAGATTCCCCCCCTTGCCAACCGTGATCGCGCGCATTCATGCCCGCGTGCAAGCCTTCCTCGCCGAGACACACCCGCCAGACTCCCTCCTCGCCTCGGTCCAACAGCAAACCCGCACCTCCCTCGGCGTCGTAGCATCAGCGCTCTCCAAATATAAACCCTCGGAACTATCCCTCTCCTATAACGGCGGAAAGGACTGTCTTGTCCTTCTGATCCTGTTCCTAGCAGGTCTACACCCATACAACACCCACGTGCAAAATGACGACCCCTCCAACACCCCCAATACCTCCACCATCCCATCCATCTACGCCCTCCCACCCGACCCCTTCGCCTCAGTCGAAGACTTTGTCATAACATCCGCCGAAGCCTATCACCTCTCTATAACAAAATATACCACCGAACCACCCCACACAACCCTCCGCTCCACTTTCCAAGACTACCTATCCCGCCACCCCTCTATCCGCGCTATATTCGTCGGCACCCGCCGCACCGACCCGCACGGCGCCCAACTCACACACTTCGACCGGACCGATTCCGGCTGGCCTGACTTTATGCGCATACACCCCGTCATTGACTGGCATTATGCCGAAATTTGGGCCTTCATTCGTCATCTTGGATTGGAGTATTGCGCTCTGTATGATATGGGGTATACCAGTCTTGGTGGGACATCGGATACGCATCCGAATCCGAAGCTACAGGTTGATAAGTCTGGGGCTGATAGTGGTGGCAATGGTCGCTATTTACCGGCGTATGAATTGACGGAGGATGGGGAGGAGAGATTGGGCAGAGAGTGAGTGGGTAGGATGTGATTTGAATCAAGAGTATTTGCAAGCGGGATATCTTTGATTGGATTGGATTTGAAGAGTTTAGCGATGGCCCTGTTTGGCTTCTCATCTTGTATACACACCCCTTTCCCCTTACATTGGTCATGTCTATAGATTATACTCTACAATCTGTGCTTACGCACTATCCTATATATAGATTTTACTATGGATCCCTCTTTGTTGGAACATATCATAGTATTTTTGTGCTCTCTAGCCATAGAGGTGAGAGCGGATTTCTGAGGAAAACATGTATCCGAAAACATACCACACAGAACGTAACTCCCCCCATAACTCGAACGAAAGAAAAAAGAAAAAAGAAACTTGAAGAGCGATAGAAGATGAAATCACAAGTGTAGAGGATAGTAAAATCACAGGTGCAGAAAAAGCACATCCACCCACCCTTTCCATGTCATGTACAGATATACGTCAAAGTCATACAGTGTAAGAAAAACAAAAACGGAGCGAGACGATCAGCTTGCGAGGCAGTCCACAGTCACAGAAAGGATAAGGAAAAGATACAAGAGTAGACATAGTATCCTTAAGTGTGAAAAAAGAAGCAGAAACGTGAAATGACGCGCACCCATACATTGTACATTCTTTGAATGAAAATGCATGTCGCGAATCTAAGATGGATAGAAATTGCCAGCAGCAGGCAGATCAGACACACGAGCTTTCGAACTTCCGACTTTCCACCTTCATCCATGGACGAGATGTGTCTAGCGATTTCACGCAACTGAAGCAGGTGTCATAGTCTCCATGCGAGATGGAAGGGGAGACAGGCTACCAGCCTTGATATTTTCCTTCCGAGGACTCGACATGTATGAGCGGGGCTCAAAGGTAGGAGAGTCCGGGACAGCAGTCTTTGAAGACCCGGCGGAGATGTCGGTCATGGATCGGCGGTTCGCAAAGCGGCGACGAGACACAGGGGTACTCTCAAGCGCGTTAAGAGAGCGAGACGAAAGTGAGCTGTAGCGAGCACTGTTCGCAGAGTCCTTCATCAACGCAAAGCTATAACCTTGTCAGCTTCCAACACTCAAGCGGGTAAAAAAATTCAGGAAGTGTGGAAATCATGCCAGTACTTACGTAGGCGAGATCGAAGTTGCTGGGGTCCAGTTCGAGCCCGATCCCATACCAGTTGGCGAGGTAAAGCTTCCCTGAGAGTTCGGTGTAAGGAGAGTGCCGGTCTGCTGAAGACGCTGCACAGAGGGCGATGGGGTTGATCCCTGCACAACTTCCACGGAGTAATTGTACTCGCCAGCGCGGTATGCCCGACGCTCGTTGCTCTGCTGCTTCAGCATTTTCTGAGCCTTGGTGTCCGCGAATCGAAGCAGCAGCTTGACACTGTTTTCCTTCACTGTAGTGTTGTGAAACTCGCCCAATACTTGCTCTGCGATTTCGCGACTCTCAAATCTGTGCTTATGGCTCAGCTGACATACCTCGATTTGAGGAATGGGATATTAATCTTACCGAGCGAAACCAACTTCCTTGCTCACACCGGTTTTGTCGTCGCGACTGATCTTCTCAGAGATCACGCGGTAAGGCTCGAAGTGGCGACGGAGGTCCTATAATTGCGGTAAGCAGTCATTCCTTTCCATGTATGAGAATTTCAAGTTTTTCAAGTTTAGCTTACTGCTTCAGTCCAGTCGATTGGAATGTTGGTACAATATATATTTGTGGACGCTCTGTCTTCGAGGTCCTTGAGGCGAGAATTGCGAGACTTCTGAGCGAAACTGGCTTGGTAACCCAGGTAAAAGAAGCCTCGGATGCAGTTCTCGCAGGATTCGAAACTGTAGTACTGAACAAATCCGAATCTATCGATCGCTGTGTTAGTTTGATTAGCGCACGATTATTGGGGAGCCATACATACCCTTTGCAAAGACCTGTGTCTAGGTCGACGATGGCCTTGCAACGCTCGATCTTTCCAAATCGAAAAGCGTAAGCATGCAGCATATCGTCAGTAGTCTCGGGGAGGAAGCCTCGGATGTAGACATTGGTAATGCCTTCACGGTTCTCCAGGCACTTGGCCAGAGTTAACTCGGATGGGTTGGTCCACATGGCCGGTACGGCACGAGGGATAGCGGGATCTTGCTGGGTCAGGGCGTCGAGGTCCTGGATAACGTATCCATTGGTGGTTTTCATCATCTGGAATGGTAGTGAGAGGGGACCAACCTGGGGAAGCATGTTTGGATAGGAATAACCCGACAAAGAGGCACCGTCTAAAGTGGGTACAAATGATGGATAGTACTGAAGTGAGCCACTGTTTTCATTCTGAGCTCCCTTTTGATCAGCTGGGTTCCAGACACTTTGTTTGTTGTCCTGCAACTCGTAGTTCATCATGTATGGCCATGACGAGTAGGTTCCGGGAATCATAGAACCAAGATTCTGGTACACACCGGTCGGGACATAAGGAAACTGGTTGACCTGATCGGTTTGCCCAGTGATCGGACTGGTGACAAATGAGGATACCTGTGGAATGCCACTGAAGAGGGTTGAATTGGGTACAAGAATCAGCGGACTGTTGTAGGCACGGTTTGCGGCCGACCAATCCAGGTTAGAGTTCACGGTAATAGGGGCAGCAGCTTTAGATGTAAACTTGTTGCGTTGATTCTGCATGTTTGAGCCATTGTAGACTTGGGGACCGGATGAGTTTACATCGCGAATGGGTGTTTTTGCAGCTTGGTTGTAGGTCGAAGGGTAGGAAGAGCGAGGATCGTGGTAGTACTGGCCTGTCTGTCCATTGGAGGAAGGGCCAGAGCTCGAAGAGCTGGGGTTCTGAGAGTTTTGATGATGCATGTTGAGATTTCCAGCAAGGGTTGAATTGAACGGCGGAGTCTGAAGCTTTCTGTTAGTGCTAATTGCCTGCCATTTGGGAATCCATGATCCAATATGCCGAGGCCGTCAGAACATGAAACCAAAAGCCATTCCATTTCTTGCAGGACACAAATGTAATGTATCTCGAGTGCAAGTAAATGGGCATAGAAGGAGATGTGCTCACCTTGAACAGAGAGGTTTCTACCTTGGCACCCTGGACGGGGTATACGCCAAAGGTAGGCAGAAAGACAAGAAATGATTGCTGTTCAACAACCCAGTCAGTATTCACCCTTATCATCCAACTCTCGACCGTCCTGGAGTTCAAAAAAAGAATGAATCATTGCAGAAATAACTCACAATTCCGATGAAGATTTCAGGATCTGGCGGTGCCTGGTCTTGCGATATTCGGAGATACTGGTTGACGGGTCGAGGTAGGCTGGAGTATACGGCCAATAAAGACCACCGATCAGCAAACACCACAAGGGCACTGGCAAAGGACAACGATGACCAGAAGAAGATAAAAAGAGAAAAAAGAGTAGAAAAGACCCGGGGAGGGAGGGATTCGAAGAGAGGTCGAAAAGGACGCCAAGAGAACGAGGGGATCCAATCTTGGAGGGAAAGTACTCACGTGGAGAGACGGAAGGTACGAACACAGAATGATATCGATGTCTTCAATGAGAATAAAGTGAGGTGAAGAATGATAGTAAGACTTGAAGTCACAGAATAGAATCAGGCCGGGATGTTTGGGAGGAGTAAGGACACAGCGTAGGAAAGCTGAAAGATGACTCCAACAAACGTGCTCGACTGATTTCGTGCTGTGCGGGTAGGTCGTAATCGCATACAGTTTGCGACCTCTATCCCGAACTGAATATAAATAAAGTGAGAGAATAAGACCAAGACAAATTTTTGTTAAGTAAATGGATCCCTGATCGGGATTTTTGGGTTTGAATGCTTATATCAGTTGTCTATCCTTGAAAATTTGGAGCCACGATCTAGGGCAACACAGGTAGTGAAAGCTTAGGGGAATCGCATATGAATGAAAACGCCACGCATATGAGAGTGAATCAATCTCTGATTCACCAGGCCAGTTACACGGTCTGTCAGAACTACTTTGACTTATCGTGTAGCCATTGGTAGACAACCGAGAAGTCCTTTCCTCGATGCGCAGCCTCGACAGCGTTGTATACCTCGCGCGCTTGACCACCCAGAGCCAAAGGTGTCCCCGAATCTTCAGCCGCCGAGAGAGCCAAGCGTAAATCCTTATTCATCAGACTGACTCCAAATCCACCCGTATAGCCACGCGAGGCTGGCGCGGTATCTACCACCCCAGGAACAGGGTTGTTGACCTCCGAGGGCCAGCAGCGGCCGGTAGACGAATTGATCATCTCCGCGAGCGCCTTGGGCTCCAGCCCCCATCGAATTCCTAGATTCATGGCCTCGGCTGTCGCAATGTTATTAATGGCCAACATGTAGTTGTTGGCGAGTTTGCCAGACACCCCAGAACCAGGTTCACCAAGGTGCCATGCCTTCTTGCCCATCAAGGCGAGAACGCCCCGAACACGTTGGAGGAATTCTTCATTCTCTGCAGAAGCACCGAACATGAATGACAATGTGCCTGCTTTGGCCCCAACTACCCCTCCAGAAACCGGGGCGTCGACAAAGCGGCCAGTCTGGGTGGTGTGGATTGCGTTGGCGATACCCTTTGAGGTGACAGGGTCAATAGTTGAAGTGTCGATGAAGAGACGCTCCTGCTCGAGAACCGGAAGATTTCCAGGCTTCATAATAGAATTGTACACCTCCGTAACATGCTGAGATTCAGGGAGACTGGTAATCATCACCGTCTAGCGAAGAATAAATGATTAGTTCTTCATCTTCACAATCCCAACCCAATGGAAATAGCGCATGAAGCAGGCAATTTCAAAGCACAAATACACTGGCAGCTCTACTCATCGCACATAGATCGAGGTCCCACAAGGTAGATAGGTACTCACCGACTTCTCTGCAACTTCACGCGCATTCTCAGCAACCTCCACTCGTCCGACCTCGGCACCAGCCCCACTGCTCCTCGCAATCTCCTGCGACTCCTCGACAAACCGAGTCATAGCATCCTTATTCACGTCGCGTACAATAAGTGTGTCAGAAGCAGGAATCTTAGCCCGAAGATTTTTGGCCATATTGTAGCCTGCAACATATTAATCCAGGCACCAAGATCATGAAACACAGGTATTAGCCCTTGCTACCCCCCAAAGGCCAATCTAGCTCTAAACATACCCATCTGGCCTAATCCGACAAATCCCCATGTTGCGTCACGGTGCAATGTCGTCGAAAATGCTCGGACCGAGCTTACCGAGCTTGTAGACGGCCAGCGTCGGAGGATGCGAGCCGCCCGAGGTACTGCGTACGCGGAGCGGATATTCATTGTGTACTTGGATCGGGAGGTAAGGAAGGGAGGGATACGTGCAAAGTAGGTACAATGCTTTGAGAGAGAAAAGAGATATATTACTCGGCAAACGATAATGAGGGGAATTCGGGCTTAAATACTCGGCCCATTGATGGCCGTCGCTTTCCGAGGTGCAGTGGGGCCTATGAGAGGAGAGCAGAGCAAACGGATCACTCGTTCGATGCGGGGGAACCCTGTGGGGGTGGGTCACGTGGAGTGGAGCTATATAAAAACTTGAACTTGAAGAGATGATGCCCATCTAAGAACCCGAAGATATTAAGAGCGGGCATACAATGAGCCTTGAATACTGAATTATCTGTATTGTATGAGATTGCCCCAGAGTAAGCATCGCATCTCGTCACCTGGTCTCGGCATCAGGCATCACATGATCTCGGCATTAGGCATCACATGATCTCGGCATTAGGCATCCACGCCTACCTTCCCCGGACTTATACCTGTAGCCATCTGAGCGATAGCTTCCTCTTCTTGCTCTTCTTCTCTCTGGCTTTTTTTTTACTTTCATTAATACTACATGAATTTTTTCGTTGCATCTCGAGTTCTTACATGTATTAATGGAAATCTCAAATCAATTGGAGTAGATTCTGTGCATTCATTCTATAATGACTAAAGTGTAGCAGTTCAGACTACCCTCACTTACGGCAATCAGGATAACCACCTCGGCTCAACTGCTTCTACCTAGCGCTATGATGTATACAAACACCCAGATATGCACCCACAGAAAACACAGCGAAAATATCAAACGAAGACAAGGGTATGAGATTCGAATCCGAACGCCCGAGAAATGCCCCAGGCTCAAAATGGCAAAGAGGGAATGAGATGAGAAGAAACGGCAAGATGGCATACCCTATGGTATTTATGGATCTAGTCCATGGTTGGAATTCTTATCTTGGTGAGGCGGGGTGACTGGTTGGTCCGGCAAGGTACTCCTCGGGTACTTTCGGTACACGTGGGGAACTGGCTGTTTGCACCATGGCCCGGTGTTGGGCACGGAGGATGTCTCGTTGTCTCTGCTTCTCTTGGGAGTTGGCCGTGCCGCCGGTCAAGCGGCGCATACCGCTGCGTATCATAGACTCCAAAGAATGGGGGCCGTCAGTTGCGCTGCGGACCATAGGTGGAACAGCCGCTGCTCGGGACTTTCCAATGGGGTGTTCATCGAAGTCCGAGTGCGCTTCTTCTATATCGTCATCGGAGAAGAACGCAGAGTCGCCATGTCCAACTAATGGTGTTTCGTGGATTGCAGGTGGCTGTGTGTGGACGAACAGATTGTTGGCGGGCGACGTGACGGACCGGACATGTGATGCTGGCCTCAAGGTCTGATTCGACAATTGAGAATTTATCGTAACAGGGGAGGGCATGCCTGGGCTATCGAATCGGAAATTGGCTGGTCGTGACTCTGCGAGACCATTGTGGAATGATGAAGTTGAGCCTGTTCGGGCGAGAGATTTCCGCAAGATGGGTGCTGTCTGCTGATCGTAGAGATGCGCATTGGTGTCCACGTAGCTTCCGGTGAACCCTCCAAGCATCGGTGGGGCCACTGGATTGAGTGTTGGCATACTGCTCTCATCGAAGAAGTCATCCAGGCTGTCCAGTTTCTGTACGATATTGCCCATGTTATCGTCTGTCTGGGTATCAATGGACTTCATGGTGTCGGCCCTCGTGGGGAAATATGAGTCGTTGAAGTCATCTGCTCGGAACTCCACGCTGGGCGTCATGTCATCCTGTTGATTCAGTTCATCGGCTTCGGCACATGTGTAAAATACGGCATGAACGTTGTTCCGAGTCATGACGGACTGAGTAGCGGGCATGGGGACGGACCAACCCGAGGGCTCGGGAATGCCGTACAAACTTTGAATCCGCTCGTACTCCTTGCGAATGGCGCGAGATGAAGTGGCAGATGCCATACTCATACGCAGATGATGACGTTCCATTGGGTTGCCAGCAACCGTCATGATGTGATCAAGCACCTCCAAGGCCTGGGGGCAGAGGGTAGTCTGCAGAAGTCGCAGCAATGGCGAGATGAGATCCGGTCCGTGACAAGTAACCTCGTTGCGGCGCATGTCCACTTCGGGGATCAAAACACAGAGGATTTTCATAGTCTTGATTCTGAACCAGTCCGTGGTGTTGGTTAGAAGTCCCATTAAGAAAATCAGACACTGGAAATCCAGATGAGGGAAATAGTATGACTTGATCTCTGTAATGATGTGATCCAAGAAAACACCTTCAGTCTTATACTGCTGGTTTGCAAAACCAAACAAAGATGCTGCGAGTCGTGGGCATCGCTCATTTTCCGCCACGCGGGCAAGCAAGCTAGCGTGTTGGATTGGCTTCTGGTCGGTGAAGCCTTCTTCAAAGCATTGGAGGAAAAGGGGCAGGTTGGCCAGAATGGTAAACAGATGTCGAGTCCCATCTCCAATGAGGCCGTTGTTAGGAAGGCTGCTCAGAGAGTGAAGCAAATCCAGTGTTCGTCTCAACGACTCAGATGATTTCAGACCCTTGAACACAAGATCCTGGAGACCATCAAACCCACCCTCCCACTTTGGTGGCTGGCCTTCAATGAGCTTGGCTTCCACGGTCGGGTCGCCGAGATCAACTCGATCAAGGAACTTTTCCAGCATGCCAAGACTCTCCATGAACTCGCTCTCGTGGATCGTGTTCAGACAGGCGCACGTAGTCCAAAATAATTGGGGATAATGTAACAAGTCTGCAGGTGCCAACGAACTAATGATGATCTTCAAAGTGGTGAGGATTTCCATGGAGAAGGTCTGATAGTCGGTTTCCTCGTCTGCGATGGTGTTCGACAGTCGAGCAAGCATGTCCGCCAGCATGCGTGAGTCCAAAGATGTCGAGATGCAGCGGAAAATCTGGAAAGAACGACATGCCAAATGTCTAACAGGGCATGAAGTCGCCCAATTCAATGCTTCTTTAGCCCAGAGATCACCAACTCCCTCGTAGGCGAAACTGAAGAAGTTGATTACGTCGCGAGTCACTGTAGCCATGGCCGAGGGCACTTTGCGATCTTCAGCTTCGTCCTCCTTGCCGGAATTTTCTTCATATTCCCAAACAACAGCAGAATCGCTGTTGCGAATCGATTCCACAAAGTCCTCGAAGAGCTGCCGAGCACCAGGCGGGGAATCTTCCTCCAATTTTGCTGCGACCAGTTCGTGAATGAGATGAACTAGCATCTCTCTCGCTTGCTCTTGCACAGTAGTAGTATAATGATCCCAGAGGATAAGAACGACATGGAGCAATTTGACGACATCATCCAAAGCAAGTGTGACCGGAGCTACCATGAGATCAACAAGGAAAATGAGAGCCACCTGTCCAAGAGAAAGACCAGCTTGTTTTTGGCTTCCTATAGGGATCACGGTGCTCAAGTCTGCAACATAAGGGAGGTTCTTGATATCAGGAGGTGGTGAAGTTGAGTCTTTTCGCTCCTGTACCATATTCTTCGGCACCACCTGCAAGAGGAAGAACTCAACCACTTTTGAACCCGCTGGGGTTCCAGCCAAAAAGACAACAATTTGCTTAGCATATTCCACAAAGTTCTGTTCTTTGCGTTCGAGACAGAGGCTGATGATAAAGTCCAGGACCAGCTGGACATTACCTCCATGCGGGCCTGTGGCCAACGCTTGCCATAATGCTTGAACCTGGTTTGGGAGGATAGTGCTGCAGCGTATAGTAATTTCAAAGAGATTTGCAAGGAGCATGTAAGATCGGGCAGTTGGGCCGCCATTTGGATCAAGCTGCAACTCCATGGTTTGAACCCACGGGAGGATCGCGGCAACCATATTGCGCTGACTATCTGGCCGAAGGTTGCGGAAGTGCAGAGCAAATTCCGAAAACAAAGTAAATGCGAGATCTCCATGCAAAGTGGCCAGTCGCTTAGAAGTCTCGAATTGAGCGAGTTTATACACGGCCGTTGTCTTGTCCGAGATACTGATGTCAAAGTCTTGGATACGGGAGCTCTTCTGCTGCCGCTCCTCGAGCCTACGAAGAAGCTTGGCAGACTTCATGCGAATCTCGCGCTTCTCATTTCCAAGAGTAACCAAAACGGCACCCAAAATTCTCCAGAACCTTAGCGGATAGTCTGGGTGCTCAATGAGCACCTCGGTCACCACTTCGAAGTAGCTCTCAAGAGCTTTAGGTCTCTCGGAGACATAACACATCTCAACCGATCGCTCCATGAGATATGAATGCTCCTTGTTGTGGATTATGAGGTTTTTGAGGGCACGGCGACCAATTGAGTGCCACTTGTCGCTCAGTGTACCAAATATTATATCGATCCATGATAACATTCGGGCAACATCGAACTGAAGCACGGATCCGCTTTCTGTGGTGATGCTGATGGGGCCTGCACAAAGGGAAGCCATTGCACTCAATGCTGCAGCCCTGAGATTCTTCTTTTCGATCTCCATGGCAGCAGCAACGTTTCTCATTTCGCCGCCCTCGTGCGGTTGGGCGACAGCAAACTTCCGCATATGCTCTTCCCGCTCATTGATGTGATTCTGGTTAGGTGAGTACCCACACCAATCCTCCATGAGCGAAAAGGCCGACTTGCGGGACTCAAACGGAATCCACCGTGAGGGGTCCTTGGTGCGGTTCACGCCTTCAAAGAGCTCCTCCATCAGGCCACAGTAGTGGAAACGCAAGCGCTGGAACTCCCAGTCATTCTGAACTTCTGCATCGCTCAGGAAGATACGAATATCTTTGGAATAAGTGATCAGGTTGTTAACAATCCAGTCCTCGTTGTATACCTCTGGCTCTCGCAGAAAATGCGAGGTCAGCTTGTACACATGCGTCACTTCGGTGCGCAGTCGATCCGTCTTTCGGTCCCGAGGAGGGCTACTCGGTGTGCGGTGGTGAAAGCCAATTCGGATCTTGGCCTCTTCATTGCAAGTAGTCACCGCATACTGCAGAGACTCCAACAAGGTCCGGTAAAGATTCTTGTGAATGGCACCGAGTGCTATAACTATGGCGTTGCGGATGGAATCTCGCTCGGCAGAAAGGAGAGGAATGACGAAGGCGAAAAGACTCCGGGCAGAACTTATCTTATCCGAAGATGATGCTCCCTTCGAGGCCTTCCGTGTATGCTGAGCGTTTGCTAGCTGACTTTGAGACTGGGCACCGACGCTGGTTACGGTCGTACAGGCCATAACTAGGTACAGTCTCCATTGCTCGACCAGGATCTCTGCTGTCATATTACTCCGCCCCAGCGGCCGACTTTGGTAGACATCCACGGGTGAGTATTGGGGTGGTCTTGACCGCTCAGCCAGTGACGAGATCATCTTGTGCATCTGAACCAGACGCGCACAGACAATCTCTCTGCCTAATGTGACAGCGAAGGGACAGGTTTCGAAGCTGACCCGGATGATATTCGGGAACACTTTAGCCCACAACGTGGAGTCGTATGACACTTCGCTGCTGCAAAGCTCGATGAGGGTATTCTGCGACGCGCTTCTTCGTTTGCCTTTTTGAATGCGACTCCTCTCCGCAACTGTCAGCTGCTCGTCATTTACATCCAGGATTTGCTGAGAATCAGCCTCCAATATTCTGATGATTCTTGTGTTTTCTTTGCCCAGGGCACTATCGAATTCAGTGATCAGGCGTAGAACATTAATGGCAAACGCGCGAACTCTACGCGATTGCGAGCACAAAAAGAAGAGACCATGTGATTCAATCTCTTCCACATGTGCAAGAACACTCGAAAGATCGAGATGAAGCGCTCGGCTTCCAGAGACGGATTTTTCAAGTTGGTCTGACGCGGCTTCTTTGGTCTTTTGCTTGATCTCGTCGATCCAAATACTTAAAAGCTCAACGTAAAGTCGCAGCGTTGACTCAATATGCCCAGGGCCAAGCATCCCTTCATCGGACATGGTCGAATAACGTGCATCGAAGTTAAAAATAAATCTCGCGAAGCCAATAGTAACTTGTTGCGCGTGAGATTGCCGGGCAATCGATTTCAACGACTCCGCTGATGACTTTGCAATATTTGATTGAACATGTGCAGTCCCTGTGCATAACAGATTGATCAATGAGTTGAATGGAATATGGTCTGAAAGACAACGAGGTAAAGCTTGCACTGCAACGTGTAGAAGATCATAAAAGCCTTGCTTTTGATCGGTCGTGTTCACATGGTCATCGCGACGTCCGAACCCGAATGCTTCGGTCAGTGGAGTTTTGGGCGTAGTGCCACCAAACTTCTCATCTAACACTGCCTGGCCGCCAAAGGTATTGTCACAGAGAATGGTGATCTTGCCGAGCACTTCACAGAAACGGAGGTAATACTCCTTTACATTGGCACTCAGCCTCGATATATTGACGGGACTCCATGATGGCTCAGGCTTTTGAGCTGATGAGCCCACCTTAGGCTCTGCTAGCAATTGTGGGCGATGGAAGTAAATGGGAGTAGAAGAATCCAGGAATGGATTTGGAAGGGATCCAGTGGGGAAAGGAGGGCAGAGCTGATCGCTGGTTTCGAGATCTGACATAGTCGCCAGGAAAGAGCGGATACCAATGACCATCTTCTCTGGCTCCATCTGTTCAATCTTGACTTCTCTAGGAGACAAGAACAGGTCACTGTTGATCAAGGGAAATATAATGGTCCTGAAGCAGACGTCCGGGTGCTTGAAACCGATCATTCTGATCAGCTGAATCAAGGGATCCGCAAAGGTGGGTTCTGCGCTGAGATAGGTCCGGCGTCCAGTGGGCAAGGCAATCTTGGTCACTTCCTCTAGCTTGCGAAGGGTGACCGTCGGGGAATCGGAATAGCGAAAGAAGTAGGTCCAAACGAGACGACAGATTGCCTGAAGGGCTGGAGCTCGGGTAGGACGATCTTTTAGTCGCGGCGGTAGGCTCGTTACCATCGACAGCCACTGTGCGGAGAAGGTCTCCTTGCTCGAGATGCATAGCAAGAGAACATTCAAAGAGTATGAGGAAGCCCAATGACGAGGTTTGGTAAGAAGTTGTGCCAGCCGCGGTTGGACCAGATCCAGAAACTCCTTCCATCGGGGGATCGAGAGGTCAACTGTAGGATTCGCAGCCACGGGGAGTAAGAGCTTCTCGATCACGTAGCAATAAGCTTGCTTGATCCTTTGTCCGTGTGCGTTGACAAATAGACGTGCTAAGGATCGCATAAAGTCGCATGACTTGCTCCAGTTATCAGGATTCATCGGGAGGCGCAGGTACCTCATACCGAGGATAAGTAGTTCCGCTTTCGCATCACCGTCTCGTGTTGGGCCACGGGCTGCTTCATCTTTTTGGAGTTTTTCGAGCTCGGCCAAGAAGCGGTTGGCCACGCTAGTGAAGTTTGCTTCACTCATTATTCCTAGCAATTGGCCATATATCCTCCAGTTAGCCATGCGGAGAGGTGAAGCCGAGATTTGCTCCGGATCGACGGTTTTTATTTGGCCGAAAACTATATCTTCGAGACGATCTGCCATGTCGAGTGTAATTGATGCCAGACTACTCTGGTTGAAGATTTCGATCAGGACTCTGCATACCAGGTAGACTGACACTGTTGCTCGGCGTTCGACCAAAACGACGTCGTCATGGCGAGAAATGAATGGCGTTTGCGGAGAACGGTCTGCCGGCGCACCTGACTCTGTGGGTGTTTGGGTGGGTTCCGTGTTGCGACGCATGAGCACTCCATTCTCTGTGACAATTGGCTTGGGCTGGGTACAGTTAGCGTATACCTTTCTGCTTGTCGGCGGGCCCTCACATACCGGCTCATTCGTCATCTGCCTCGCAGTGATTGCAGCGTCTCCCTTGGCCTTTCTCCAGAGCATTATAGTATCAATTAGTGGTTTTGGCTTCTGGCGCGCGATGTGGCCCAGTGCTGATATCAATTGATCGAAATCCGAATCGGCGCCTGGTCCGCAAACTTCCTCCACGGGGGCCTCGGACTCCCCTAATTTTAGGATCGCCTGGTTGATCTTGCTGTCTGCTTGACCAACAAACTATTGGACGAATTGCCAGTCAGCATAGGCTTTATTTGGTTTCCGGTGGGAAAAGTGTATGACTCTCTCCCTCCCCCTCTCTTACCGAATTAAATAAATGATGAAGCGCATATTTCCCCCACTGTTTTCGAATCGGAATGATGCTTTGAATGTGAGCGGCTGTGGGACCGATCCCGTCTCGTTACTCCTCCGGAATTCATTCTCTTGTGTAGCACGCTCACGGGGCTGCCATTCATCACGTCGCCTATATCGTTGTCCTGAATTGTGCTTAAGGGGACCGGATGGCCATGGCTTGCAGGGGCACCCGCTGGGCTTGGGAAGTTGGGATGCGCGTCGAGCTGGTCGAGCTTCGTCGGACCAGGTTCGTCGAAAGAAGAGCCACGGCCAAGAGAGGCGATCAGCTCGGGGCTGAGGGGACTAGCGGATGCAGTCGAGCCAGCCATGCTGGGGTTGCGCGAGTGTTGCATGCCATGGACGATGGAGGTCTGTCGGTGATGGCCGTACGAGTTCGACGGTCGTCTTTCCAATCCCACGTCATATCCTGCAGGGCGACCGGTCGAAACATCGGGACTCTTGGAGCCGGAATGACCGCGACGAGTTTGGATTGTGGGCGCTAATGTGGAGGGGTCGGCCGCTCTACCCCGAACGGCGGAGGACTCACGACTGTGCATCGGAGTCGATTGCGCTGTTCTGGTAGCTCGCCACTCCGCTGGGGAGGTGAGATTGTGTTGTGAGGCGGCTTTGAGGTCGTCGGGAATGAGGGGCAGGGTCGATTGCTGGCCGGGGCCAGCACCTTTGGCCGGATGAGATGTCACTGTGAGGATTGACGAGTCAGGCGAGGTTCCGAGGGATATGATGTGATGTGATGGGAGGAGCGCAAGGGAGGCCCAACGAACTTACTGCTCGCGACAAGTCAAGAACTCATTGCTCGAATCTCATGCAGGCAGCCGGTTAAAACTTGAAGTCAGCAGATCGCAATAGGCGGGACATAGCGGCTCAATCCATTATAGTATGATGCTCGGCAGATTTAGGGGTGGAGGGAGGTGGTTGGTTCAAGTTTCTGGGAGAAAGAGGGAGCTTTGGGATGTTGATTCGGGCGCACGGGGACCGCTTTTTCTCCTGTGCCCGCGCGAACTGGCGAATCCCAGGATGCTTCTACGTTGCTTCTGGGGCTTCTAGTGGATTCAACTTGAATTTGAAGGTTTCAGAGTTTGCTTGACGAGAGTGATGAGTTCCAGTTGTTGTCTACCTAGGTAACTATAGATTTCTATCTCCGTTTTATGTGTTCAAGGCTGCAATTGCAATGCCCAGGATGCCACTCCAGTGACCAATATATTTACTAATAGTAGTGCTATCCATACTAGTAGTACTGCAGCCGAACCTGATCTCTACGACTCATTAACTTGCACTCTGCTCCTACCTTTTCAATCTTAGTTTATGGACAATTGTCTCAGCCTTGAGCCCAGCCGTTTGGGCTCTTGGATGTCACAGCCTCTCCTCCATGTTTCGGATAATGGGGGATATCATAAGGTACTCCCTAACACTAAGGTACTACTAGTAGTAAGTGATCAGGAATTCGAGGGGAAGAGGGAAATGAAAAATTGGAAACAGAAATATTCCTTAAATCGTTCAGTTCACCAAGCCCTCTAACGACCGAGTTGATTGATATATGGAGTATGGAAGTATGGAGTACCAGAACCAGAACCAGAACTAACCTACGATCGACCTGCAGGGCCGTTATGCCCAGCCTTCCGTCCCCGCTGATCGCGAGGGGACCATGAGGGTCATCAATCAATCTACACGAGACGCTGTCCTACTAAGTTGTCTCCGTTGTGTCCCACGCAAGGTGTTGGGATCTGACTGCTTGTGTCATAGACGATGGGTCGACCATCGTGAAACACGAGAGCCTCCTCCACTTGTACATTTCTCACTCCGTCGCAGTCAGACATAGATCATCTATATTCGGAACTAGGAGTGCGGTGATTTCCAGCCGAACAAAGACGAGAGGGGGGGGGTCATATGCAAAACGTGGCGGAGGGTGATCCCTCTCGCGTGTACATGGCAGAACTGGGTGTCGCCCAAGCCGACCATACGAATCGATTCACCTCACTGGGAAGTCGGTCAAGTCAGATCGAAGGCGCTAGAATCAGAAACCCGTGCATGTGGATGCGGGGGAATACCCAAAGTAGACCCCAGTGGACAGCGGTGCCGTACCATTATGTACTCCGTACCATTATGTACTCCGTACCATTGGCATATCCGTGACTGCCCGGGGTGTGTGCCGGCAAATACCGATTTGGGAGGAATCTCAAATTGTGCCCTTTTCTGCAGGAGTTCCAGGCTTAAATGGAGATCCAGACCTTGCTGGGGATGGGAAGAGAGCCGCGGAATGCCTCCGCAGCGGCCTATATCATAGCGGAGGTGAAAACACGGAATGCGGAAGAGGCGGACTGGGCGGGATGGGGAGCATTCGTGGGGATCCGTCCGAGCCGTTAAACCAGGATAAGCACTCGATGGCAGTGGCAGTGGTACTCGTACAGTAGTAAGTAGTTCACTGAGTGGCATTGGCACTGGCACTGGCACTGTAAGTGGAGAGTTGCGCATCTCCCGGCGGTCGTGCCGAACAAGTTGAATACCCGAGGAATGACCCAGCGGTACTAGTCGTTTGTTGGACCATTTAGGTATTACCACGGAGAAGTCCACTGGGGAAATCAGTGTGACGCCGTGTTTGCCTTCCGAGAGATACTTTGGTAGTTAGAACCTTTGGTAGTAAAAGAGTACAAGTACAAATCTCCCCCGTCAGCCGAGGGGAGATCCGGAGATATTCAATATAAAGTCATTTCCCAGGATTGAAATTTGGGTCGATCTGATTGAGTCTTCTTTTTCTTCTCTTCTCTTCTCTTCTCTTCCCAATTATTTTACTGCAGCATATTTCTACTCCTGTTATCACACTGCACCTACACTGCACCTCGGCAGGTAACGATCCACTTTTGTCCGACCGGAGCGTGGTCAGACCACTTTGCCTCTTTCTTCCCTCAGGGGTCTCTTCTGGATTCTTACGACTTTCACGAGCCTCACGAGTTTCGACTTCACGCTCTCGTGCGCATTGGGGTGGTCTTTGGGATTTTCCTTTTTCCTTTCCTCCTTTCCTCCTTCCCTCCCATCCTCTCTTCGCCCCCTCACTCCGTCTGACTGGGAGACTGGCATTCCGGCTTTTTTAACTCTCCGCCCCTCCGCCCTCGTGTGCTTTGCGGAGAACCACAATCGCAATCGTCATGGCTCAACTCGATACCCTCGACCTGGTCGTCCTGGTAGCTCTCTTGGTGGGTAGCATCGCCTACTTCACCAAGGGAACCTACTGGGCTGTCCCCAAGGATCCTTATGCCTCCTCCGCCAACCTGAATGGTGCCGCCAAGAGCGGTAAGACCCGCGATATCGTCGAGAAGATGGATGAGACGGGCAAGAACTGTGTCATCTTCTATGGCTCCCAAACCGGTACCGCTGAGGACTATGCATCCCGTCTCGCCAAGGAAGGTTCCCAGCGTTTTGGTCTCAAGACTATGGTTGCCGACATCGAGGACTACGATTACGAGAACCTGGACAAATTCCCCGAGGACAAGATCGCTTTCTTCGTGCTCGCCACCTACGGCGAGGGCGAGCCCACCGATAACGCGGTCGAGTTCTACCAGTTCCTCACCGGCGAGGACATCGCTTTCGAGAGCGGTGCCACCGCCGACGACTCCCCGCTGTCCTCTCTCAAGTATGTTGCTTTCGGTCTCGGTAACAACACCTACGAACACTACAACTCCATGGTTCGCCATGTTGATGCCGCGCTCACTAAGCTGGGTGCTCAGCGCATCGGCGCGGCGGGTGAGGGTGATGATGGTGCCGGTACTATGGAGGAGGACTTCCTCGCCTGGAAGGAGCCTATGTGGGCTGCCCTCACCGATGCTATGGATCTTCAGGAACGCGAAGCTGTCTACGAACCCGTCTTTTCAGTCGATGAGGATGAGATGACTACCCCTGAGGACGACTCGGTCTATCTGGGAGAGCCCACTGCTGCCCACCGCGCCGGCCAGCCCAAAGGCCCTTACTCTGCTCACAACCCTTACATTGCACCTATTGGTGAATCCCGCGAACTGTTTACTGTTAAGGACCGCAACTGCCTCCATATGGAAATTGACATCGCTGGTAGCAACCTCAGCTACCAGACTGGTGATCACATCGCTATCTGGCCCACCAACGCCGGTGCCGAGGTCGACCGTTTCCTGCAGGTGTTTGGTCTTGAGGACAAGCGTAACTCAGTGATCAATGTCAAGGGCATTGATGTTACTGCCAAGGTTCCCATCCCGACCCCGACCACCTACGATGTTGCCGCCCGTTACTACGTGGAAGTTTGCGCCCCCGTCTCCCGCCAATTCGTCTCCTCTCTCGCTGCTTTCGCCCCCGATGAGGCGAGCAAGACTGAGATCGTCCGCCTCGGTAATGACAAGGATTATTTCCACGAGAAGATCAGCAACCAGTGCTACAATATCGCCCAGGCGCTCCAGAGCATAACCTCCAAGCCCTTCACCGCCGTCCCGTTCTCTCTGCTCATTGAGGGCCTCAACAAGCTCCAGCCCCGGTACTACTCCATTTCTTCCTCGTCTCTGGTTCAGAAGGATAAGATCAGCATCACTGCTGTTGTCGAGTCCGTTCGCCTACCCGGTGCTTCGCACATGGTCAAGGGTGTCACCACCAACTACCTGCTGGCCCTGAAGCAGAAGCAGAATGGCGACCCCTCCCCCGATCCCCACGGCCTTACCTACTCTATCACCGGTCCTCGTAACAAGTACGATGGTATCCACGTTCCCGTTCATGTGCGCCACTCCAACTTCAAGCTGCCCTCCGATCCCACCAAGCCTATCATCATGGTTGGCCCCGGTACTGGTGTTGCTCCCTTCCGTGGTTTTATCCAGGAGCGTGCGGCTCTGGCTGCTAAGGGAGAGAAGGTTGGAACTACTCTCCTGTTCTTTGGATGCCGTAAGAGCGACGAGGACTTCATCTACCAGGACGAATTCAAGGTATGCTGCACCACCTGACATACCTCTTTTTCTTTCTTTGAATATTTCATGCTGATTTTTTCTCCAGACCTACCAAGAACAAATGGGCGACTCCCTGAAGATCATCACTGCTTTCTCCCGTGAGGGCGCTCAGAAGGTCTACGTCCAACATCGCCTGAAGGAGAATGCCCCACTTGTCAGTGAGCTGCTGAAGCAGAAGGCCAACTTCTACGTTTGCGGTGACGCCGCCAACATGGCCCGGGAGGTCAACTTGGTGCTGGGACACATCATCGCTGAGCAGCGCGGTATGCCGGCTGAGCGCGGCGAGGAGATGGTCAAGCACATGCGGAGTAGCGGCAGCTACCAGGAGGATGTTTGGTCATGATTGACGATCTATTTCATGTGGTTTTTCCTTGCTGCTTTTTCTCTCATATCTTCACGTTTAGATGATCCAGCGCACACATTTCACGGCTTGGGGTTACCGACTACCCCTTTGTCTCTTTCTTTTCGGCAGTTTATGTATGCTTACTGTATTTGGCCTCGGGGTGATTTGACTATCAGTCTGCGAGGACGAATGAGGGAAAGGAGGACTGTTAGACTTGGAATTTAAAAGAATTTAATTGATCATATCCAAAGCAATCCAATAGAGTAGGGTCAGTTGAGTGGTGGTAACCTGTCGGATAAGCGTACTGGATTATTTGGAATACTGTTATGATATTTTCTGAATGAAAAGTGCGCGCAAAAGTCGGCAGATGCTAATATAGTCGTTGATTATTTTCCACTGCAAATGAAGGTCGTATCAAATTTGAAGGTCCAAGTTATACAAAAAGCGGAAGTTGGCTGCCAACTGGATTGAACGTCGTCATGGCACCGCTCGGCAACGGGCAAACCTGAGAACTCCCCGCAACAGTGCAATCCCTCGAATCCCTCCGGAAATGTGTCTCCTACGATCACTGATCTGCTCATAAGCCACCAAATTCTACTCATACATATTCCAGTCCACCCCCACCTCCGCTTCCGCCTATCGAAAGCCCCACCGTCATCCGCGACACCTCGAAGCTCAGCTCAGCTTCCCAGCACGATTTGTGAGGGACCGCGGACTACCACCGCACGCACCACCACCACCACCATGGCTTATGTGGTACCAATACACCGCGCAAGTGGCATTAGACATGCGTTGAAGCTGAATTTCCTGAATCCAGAAGAGGACTGTCTGGTAGTAGCGTGAGTACTGCATATCCCATCCCACGGCCTGGAACTGGAACTGGCGGGCCAACTGCCGTGACGCGAGCTCGGCGTGAAACTACCAGGCTAACAACCTCTCTCTTTTCTCTCTGATATAGCAAAGCAAACCGGCTCGAATTTTATACACTAACCCCCGATGGCCTCACACTCACCTCAACTCGTGCGCTCTATGCGCAGGTTACCATGCTCGCCCGCCTGCCGGCACCGGCGAATTCACCAACGGACCACCTCTTCATCGGCACCGACCAGTTTAACTATTTCACCCTCGCGTGGGACGCAGACGAGCAAAGGGTCAAGACGGCCCGAAACTATGTCGACATATCCGAGCCCTCATCCCGAGAGTCCCAATCGCAGCCACGATGTCTTCTCGACCCTAGCGGCCGGTACATGACACTGGAGATATATGAAGGAGTGATCGTCGTGATTCCAATCGTGGAACCGACCAAAAAGCGAGGGAAGCCCTCCCACGCCGCATCACAGATGGAATTGCCCCAAGTAGGCGAGCTCGGGGATCCGACCAACACGCGTATCGAGGAGCTGTTCGTTCGGTCGTCGGCGTTTCTGCACTCCGCATCGGTCAAGCCCTACCTGGCACTGCTATATGAGGATAACCAGAAAAAGGTCCGGTTGCGGATTCGGGAGCTGGAATATAGCATTGGAACCTCGAATGTGTCTGCGGATGCGACGTTCAAGGAACCTTCAGAGAAAAAGCTCGAGGGTGGCTTGTTAGGCCACGAGCTTGATATGGGATCCTCCCACCTGATCCCGATTCCCGCCCCACTAGGTATCGTGCTAGTACTACTTGAATATGTATGCTCATGTGGCTGACTACTGCAGGTGGACTGATTGTATTGGGTGAGACATCGATCAAGTACATCGACGACGATGCGAATGATATGATTACCCGCGATCTTGACGAAGCTACTGTCTTCGTGGCCTGGGAAAAGGTCGACAGCCAGCGATGGCTGTTGGCGGATGACTATGGGCGTTTGTTCTTCCTTATGCTAATTCTGAGCAACGAGGGCCATGTCGAATCATGGAAGCTCGATTGGCTGGGAAATACATCTCGTGCGTCGGTCCTGGTTTATCTCGGTGGAGGGGTCCTCTTCGTTGGATCCCACTTAGGCGATTCCCAAGTCCTGCGTATTGGCGATGGTTCTTTCGAGGTTATCCAGACATTGTCCAATATTGCGCCCATTCTCGATTTCACAGTGATGGATCTGGGCAACCGTACGAGTGAGAGCCATACACACGAATTCTCATCGGGACAAGCTCGCATCGTGACTGGTTCGGGTGCTTTTGACGATGGAACTCTACGAAGTGTACGAAGTGGAGTTGGCATGGACGAGCTCGGAGTTTTGGGTGAGATGGATCACATCACAGACCTATGGGGCTTGCAAGTTCAGAGCACTGGTGATTTCCTGGACACGCTGCTCGTGACATTCGTCGATGAAACACGAATCTTCCGCTTCAGTGTCGATGGAGAGGTGGAAGAGCTGGATAATTTCTTGGGTCTTGCTTTTGAAGAAAATACTCTCCTCGCCGCCAATTTACCCGGTGGCAGAATCTTACAAGTGACGGAGAAGAGAGCTTTGATTGCCGATGTCGAAAGTGGGATGGTGACCTTCGAGTGGACTCCCCCAACGCAAAAGACGATCACAGCTGCTTCGGCAAACAATGACAATCTTGTACTGGTTATTGGTGGCCGAGTTCTTGCATCCTTTGATATCCGAGCCGAGGCCAGCCTTATCGCCGAGAAGGACCTCGACGAGGACCACCAGGTATCTGGCGTTACAGTTCCGTTTGAGCCAACAGGAGTTTGCATTGCTGGATTCCCGCAATCTGCCAGGGTTTCCGTCCTGAAGATCAATGACTTCTCCGAGATCCAGACAAAATCGCTAGGCCCGTCCGGCGAGGCGTTCCCTCGGTCTGTTCTTGTAACCAACGTCCTTGCCAACAGCCCGCCCACCCTCTTCATCTCCATGGCTGACGGGAGCGTCATTACTTTCTCCCTGGACACAAAAGATTACTCGCTCGGAGGGATGACCAAGCTCATTCTTGGATCCGAGCAGCCAACATTCAAGAAACTGCCTCGTGGAGATGGCCTTTATAATGTATTCGCCACATGCGAGAACCCAAGCTTGATATACGGCTCGGAAGGACGCATCATATACTCCGCTGTGAACTCGGAAGGCGCATCTCGAATCTGCCATCTAAATACCGAAGCCTTCCCCGAGTCCATTGCCGTTGCAACCACGCGGGAACTCAAGATTGCATCAGTGGACAAGGAACGCACAACTCAGATCCAGACTCTCCCGATGGGGTCCACGGTACGACGGGTCGCATACTCTTCATCAGAGAAAGCGTTCGGACTTGGAACAATTGACCGTAAGCTTGAAGACGGTGTCGAGGTTGTGAAAAGCCATTTCGTGCTCGCCGACGAGATCATGTTCCGGCGATTAGACGCGATAGAGCTCAACTCGGAGGAACTGGTCGAAACTGTTATCCGGGCGGGGTTCTCCGGCGGGAAAGATAGGTTTATTGTCGGTACGGCCTACATGGATGAAGAAAGGGCCGATTCAATCCGCGGGCGGATACTGATATTGGAGGTCGATCATGGGCGCAAACTGACGCAGGTCGCGGAGTTGCCGGTCAAGGGGGCTTGTCGAGCACTGGCAATGATGGATGATCGGATAGTGGCAGCATTGGTCAAGACCGTAAGTTTACTTTAGAGAAGCGAGGTGAGAAACATTCTTTTACTAAAGACAATCTAGGTCGTCGTCTTCAAAGTTGTTCCTGACAACTCTGGGACAAAAATGAAGCTTGAACGGCTTGCCAGCTACCGCACCTCCACTGCGCCGGTGGATGTGACAGTCGTTGGAAACCTGATCATGGTGGCAGACCTCATGAAGAGCGTCTGTATTGTCGAATATATCAAGGGCGCCAATGGCGTCGGAGACAAGCTTAACGAAATTGGTCGCCATTATCAGACCGTCTGGAGTACGGCGGTTGCCTCGGTTGGCGATGATACATTGCTTGTTAGCGAGGCACAGGGTAATCTAATTGTTCTGTCGCGGAACACAAACGGCGTGACCGAGCAAGACAAGCACCGTCTCATCCCAACAAGCGAGATCTGCTTAGGAGAGATGGTGAACCGCATTCGTACGATTCAAATCCCCCAGATAGCCAGTGTCGCGGTGACGCCGCGGGCGTTTATGGGAACGGTATGTTCTATAGTGTTGTATCCTTCATCTAAACACGTACTAACTTCTCATCCCAGGTCGAGGGGTCAATCTATCTCTTCGCTTTGATCAACTCCGATTACCAGGACTTCCTGATGACTCTTCAAACTGTGATCGCCGACAGGGTCGAGTCCCTAGGCGATCTACCTTTCAGCAAATTCCGCGCATTCCGAACCTTAGTCCGCTCAGCCGAAGCACCATATCGGTTTGTGGACGGTGAGCTGATCGAGCAATTCTTGACTTGCGATCCAGAGCTGCAAGAGGAGATTGTGGAAGAGGTTGGCTGGGGTGATGTGGAGAAGGTCAAGGGAACGATCGAAGCATTGCGGAGACTGCATTAAACCCAGGCGCGCACAAGTATTGCCTTTTATTTGAATTGTCACGTTTAACGACCAACTTGAACTACCCATGCTAGATATTATGCAATGAAAAGATGAATATTCGAGATGCGATGATTAGTTTTAACGGACTTTCAATGGGCCCGGGGGTTACCCGTTACCTCCGGTATATTATATAGTCATGGTGTGGTATTATACAAATTAGATCTAAAGGTACATCCGTCTATTTTTCCAATACCCCAAACTCCATCAAGCGATCGATCCAACGAACAGAACAAACTGTTACATAGCAAGTAGCAAGTGACCGGTCCATCCATCTAAGCATCCTTCTTCGCAGCCTCTTCATCACTCCAATCCAAGAGCTCCATAATCTGCTCCTCCGAAAGCTTCTCCGCCTTCTGTCCTTGCTTCTGGAGGTTCTTGATGTACTTCTTTTGGCGCTTCCGAGCCATACCATGCCACTCAGGAACTCCACTAGCAGCCGCAAGGGTATCCTCCTCACCCTCTTCAGCAACAAGGTCATCATCACTATCCTCCACCTCGCCAAGAACCTTGCCCGACTCGCCGCCGCGCAGGGAATTCGCCGAGACCTTAGCCTTCTTCTTGCCGAAGGCAGCGCGCTCGGCCTCCTTCTTCGCCTTCTCCTTCTTGCGGTCACGATCGTGCATCCACTTGAAGAGTTTCTCAATGTAGGGCCGTACGCAAAGGTAGAAGACGACGCTGAGAATAACCTTTGTCCAGCGCTTGCCGCTCATCTCGGCGACGGAGGCCCAGGAGTTCTTGAAGAAGCGCTTGATGACGGTTTCGATCAACGAGTAGATTTGGTGGAAGAAATCGCTAGCGGCCTCGACGGCCTTGTCGCTGATGTCGGCTTGCTCATTTCGGGCTTGAGCTTGAGCCATGGTGGGTGGTTGGAGGGGGGGGGTTGTCAAGAAGCTTTTCTTGTGCTTATTTCAGCGTAGGTGGATTGGAGGGTGGTCGGGGAGGTAGAAGAGCCCTAGCAAGAATTGAATTGGATAGGGGAGAATAGTGATAGAAAAGGAAAAGATAGAAGAGAAGAGACTCGAAGGTTCGACCGCTTGGGGACCCGTTTTGATGTCCCAGTAATTCCCGCTTTAGGCGCGAAATACGGACTGTCCGGCAGGAGCGGCTCGCGTCGGATCAATAGTTGGGCCGACGCGCCAATCAGCGATCGCGGGTTGCTGTATGCTGCAACGAGTATGGGACGCGACAAACACCCTTCACCCTCACCACCATCATCATCAACATCAAGTGCCTCTCCAGTCTCCGGGGCAATCTTGAAACCATGGCCGATAACGAGGAAATTGGTCTTGAAGAGGTGAGTCCATTCCATCAATCATATGGTTCTCGCTCTGATGGCTATGACCGCTAGCGTTTGAAATCAGCTCTGTGGCTGTCAATCGGAAAGATCGTGGACGAGGAGACTATCAAGCTGGGTGTCAACGCAACCCCCCAGTTTATTGGTGCGCTCACGGAGATGGTTTGGGCTCAGATTGGTGCGTATCTTGATTTTTCCTGTCCAAGTCGCCCTGCATTGACTGCCATGCATTGTCCAATGCCTGTCACTTCAACCACTCTAGACGACGCGTAACTAACAACCCGCAGAGACGGTCAGCCAAGATCTTGAGTCGTTCGCCAAGTGAGTCACTCGAGCATTGACTGTACCTGAACCCCCCAGGATCGTACTGATCGGTATTACCATTTTAGGCATGCCGGGCGCTCAACGGTTAACGTCTCGGATGTGATGTTACTGGCCCGCCGCAACGAAGGCCTGGAATCTATCCTTAAGGCCTTCGTCGAGCAGCAGCGCGAAGAGACATCCTGAATGGTGGATAAGGAGCCCGCAAAGTCTCTGCAATGCTAATCCACAGCAAGTATCACTGAACACGGTCAAACACTACATTTCTGGGGTCTGTTACAACCCCGGGCCGCTGATTGGTGGGTTCTTGCCAGCTTCATCAGTGGTTCGCCCCCCCCGCATCCGCATCATTAAACCCAGTTACCCATGATGTATTCCGGCCTTCAACAACCATGTCACGACGCACCTGATCATCGTGTCACCGTTATGCAAGATGTCTCTGCCAAGCTCGAATCGACATGCCGATGGCGTTCTATGGCGGTTCGATAGCGCTTCGAATGTTCTACTACAGGGCTGTGTGCTTTATCTCTGCGCATCCTCAATCCTGTTTGATCAATTTCATTCAGGATTGCTAGCATTAATGAGCCATCTCAATGACGCCATTATCAAAGCTCGAATGCGGCGCCTATTCCAATACTAGGCAGCCTCTTCCGCCCTCGTTCCTATGCCATGGGTGGCTTTCCACACTCCCGGTAATCTGATACATGTCAGAAGAGGGATTGTCGTGCCAACTACCTGATCCCCCGACCATCTCAACTAAAATTGGCTGAAGCTCTGTCTTTCCTTCAATCCTGGCCAATCGGATCTCTTCCCATCCCCTGGGGTATTCGGTATCGTCAACTCTAGTCATGATCTTAACTTGTTTTCGTATTTGGATGTTGTTGTACATCTACATGCTAGGTTGTCTCTATTACGATAAGACATGATGACGTTTGTGAAAACCTCCATTCCAACATTTATAAAGCTACAAGTAAATACCTCGACCACCTGTCACCAGTAGCACTTAACTTGATTTAATTCACCCACCACGTTTTATCTATTTATTCCGCTTACCAAAGTATAAATTTGACACCTATTACACATCTACCAACTCTCTATACAGAGGTCACTTTCAAATCCCCAACCTTGGAAATCATCGTCCACCGGACGCAAGACACTCTTCAAGATGAGATCACAACCCACACCCATACGATCTATGTCAACGACAACGTTGAACTCAACCACGCAAAAAGCACCCTTTGAGCATAAAATACAACCCTTACTCAGATCTATATCTGCAACAATGGCAAATACATCTACACAGACCGACGCGATGCGAACCACCCTCAAAGGTGCGCCGAGAATGCAATCAATTCGCTTCCACGGACCGGGTGATATCCGTATGGACGAAGTCGATGAACCAGTCTGCGGCAAAGGCCAAGTTAAGGTTTGTCTTTACATATCATTGATACTGGAAATAACGCTAACGGAGAATATCAAGATGAGACCCGCTTACGTTGGCATTTGCGGTAGCGGTAGGTGATCCAATCGCATCTTGTAGATGACGGGATTAAATTCTGACCTCTCTAGATCTACATGAATACACTAGTGGCCCAATCTTGATACCGGAAACTCCACATAAAATCACAGGCTGTACGCAACCAGCAACACTGGGCCACGAATTCAGCGGTATCATCGAAGAAGTCGGCGAAGACGTCAAGAATGTTTCACCCGGGCAACGTGCCGTAGTGCGTCCGACCATTTTCGATGGATCATGCGCTGCGTGTAAGGAAGGAAATTACCATTGCTGTGAAAATATTGGATTCATCGGACTGAGCGGTACGTTTTACTCCTCCCCGTCTAAGGTATGGCCGGAAATTGAAATGACATGCTAATTCAAACAGGCTATGGTGGTGGCATGGCTAAGAAAATCGTCGCCCCAGCAGGTCACTTTTATGCCCTCCCTGATACCATCTCCCTTGAGGCTGCTTCTCTCATCGAGCCCCTCGCCGTATCTTGGCACGCTGTCAACTTCTCCCCTTTCAAAAAGGACGACAATGTCCTCATCGTCGGTGGGGGCCCGATAGGGCTTGGCATTGTTCAGGTTTTGAAGCTGCAAGGCGCAGGACAGATTATGGTAGCCGAACCAATGGATAACCGCAAGAAATTCTGCACGGAATTCGGAGCAACAGCAATCCTCGATCCCAGTGAGGTGGATGTCACGAAACGAGTTCGAGAGCTGACCAGCGGTGTCGGAGCAGATGTGGTATTTGATACAGCTGGCGTGGAGAAAGCGCTCTTGGGGGCGATCGCCGCTGTTCGCGTTCAGGGAACGATTGTGAATCTTGCTGTTTGGGAGGGAAATCCTTCTCTGCCTGTCAACGATTTGATGTATAAGGAGGTGCGGTATATGGGGGCGGCTTTGTATGACGAGCAATCTTTCTTGGATGTGATGCAGGCATTGAGTGCGGGTAAGTGCTATCTTGATGCGATGATGGTGTATTTGGGATTTTTCTGATGAGTTACTGGCAGGCGATTTGCGACCTGAGAAAATGATCACGTCTAGGGTTCCGCTGCGCGATGTGGTAGATCAAGGCTTTCGGGCACTGCTTGATCATCGTGATGAGCATTGCAAGATTATTGTGGATGTGCAAGAAGAGGGTTGAGGTGTGACATTGGCCTGACATTTGATAAAGAGCCGGGTTAGTTGAGTACTAACCAGTACTTGCTATGCGTCATCTTCGTTCGAAATACGCATGAAATAATGGTATCTGGCGACAACATTGTTGGCTTTCATCTCTTCGCGACGAGTGTTTAAATTCATTGCAGTAAGATTCGTCAGAGCAGTAGCCTGGGGTGCGCCTATCTCCAGTCTCAAAGAATTTGAGTTGACTCATGAAGTTCCAGCTGGTCCATTCAAGCTTATGTATCCAAATAGTTAATCCAAGCTCTGTATCTCCTGTGGACCCTGCCCAGCCATCCTGCCATTCATACCAACCCTAATAATACGTCATAGTAGAGGCGATTTCGTCAGTCAATGAGCATCCAAGAGGGTTCTAAGTGATTTCACCCATAATTTAGCATGAATCGGAATTGCCTTTACCTGCTCTAAAAAGGAAGAGGCGACCCATGATAAATGGCGAAGGATGGTACAGTTGAAGGAGGGCGTTCTGGAACCTTTATGAGGCGTGACTTGGCGGGGGGGGGGGGGCGAGAATAAGCTATAAGGTCCTTCATAGATGTTTCAGCTCGGACAGGTGGGTATTCCTGGGCGGCCAGATCGTCAAGATCAAGAAATTTCCAGAGCAGATCAGTGACTGCAGACCAGCCATTCAATAAACAAGGCCGTTATCAACAGCGCTGATCTATTGGTGTGATTAGGGAAAGTTAGTGCTCTCAAGAGCCTGTCTACACTCCTAGATAACTATGGACTACTCCGTATATTGTCAGTATTCGGATATCCCCCGCATTTTGAAATTCCCCGCCTCTCCCCCTCGCATCTCCTTATCACGATATTCCAATGGTGACTGGGTCTTGGAGGGCTTTTCAATGAGCTCCCTTACATGGGTCCCGCCCTTGACACGGCAATGGCGTGGCGTGGAACGAGCACATTAGAACGCAGGACTGCAGTTGCCTTCGCTGTGTGTAGGTAATTCGTCACCAAAATGATAAATTCCCATTTTTAGAACTACTTAACCAGGGTCCAACCACTTCTCTATGTATAGTTATTGCTTTGCGGTGGCTGCGCCACGCAATAGCAATGTGGCTGGAGGAGCTACCAATTTGATTATTGAACTCTCTTTTTTTTCCGCATTTTGAAATTTCCTTTCTTCACATGCGGTGGCGGGCTAGAGTAACCAACCAAGAAGCTCATCACCGCCAGGGTGGAACTTGATGATGTCAAAGTGGACGTGTGGAACCAGGGAAGAGCCAGTCACACCCCACAAAGCAGCCAGGGATCACCACGCCAGTATCCACCAATTCCCACTGATCTTCGACTATTGCGTCGACATCAGGGTCTACTCTTATAACCCGCCCTGAATCCTGTTGCCTTCCTCAGGTCTTTTAACCTTAGCCGCTCCCGGGTCCATCCCAACTCATTCAACACCACAACACACACATATACAAACCTCCATCATGGGTATTGGAGGCGTCATTCTACGCTTCTGCAGTCTCGCTATACGCGTACTGCAATTCCTCGCCTCTGCCGTCATTCTCGGTATCTTCTCCTATTATCTCGCCATTCTTTCTCGCCATGACCAGCATATCGCCACATGGCTGAAAGCCGTCGAGGGTCTCGCTGGCGCGAGTGCTCTCTACGGCCTCCTTGGCATCTTATTCGTTTGCTGCCTCGGTGGTAAATCATTCTTCGCCTTCCTGGGCGTTCTTTTCGATGTCCTCTTCACCGGCGCCATGGTCGCCATCGCGGTCCTGACACGCAATGGTGTCGATAAGTGCTCTGGAACCGTCGACACTCCAATCGGTGAAGGCAACGCCTCGGACGAGTCCAAGGCTAATCTCTCTTTCGGCATGGCCTGCAAATTGGAAAAGGTCTCTTTCGCAGTGGCCATCATTGGAATGTGAGTATCCTGAATACCCCCTCTCCCCCACCAAACACGTGCTAACCGCGATAATCTAGCTTCCTATTCCTCATCTCCATCCTCTTCCAGGTCCTGCTTGCCCGTCACCACAAGCGCGAGAAGCGCTTCGGTCCCTCGCCCGCAAACGGCTACACTTCCGGTAGCCGTCGCCGTTGGTGGCGCCGCAACGGATCTCCCGATGCGGTCGGGGCTGACAACGCCCTGCCTGGCCACCCCACCCCCGGCGAAGTGGAGATGGGCACCGAGCCCAAGAACGAGAAGAACTGGTTCGGCTCGTGGGGTCGCAAGAAGGAAAACACCGCTGTCCCTCTTGCCAATGGCGGAGGTGCTGCCCAAAACACCTATGGCTACGGCAACTCTGCGTACACTGGTAACATTTAAGTGAACGATTCGCGATCACTTAGCTATTGGGCGGGACCGGTCATATTGACTGGTCCATGATTGTATGACCATTTTGTCTCTTTTGAACTGTGATACCATGTTATGTAATAGGATTGGCGTGTAAACTAGACGTCGGAAGGTCATAGCCTAGAATGTAGGCGTGTGGAAAATGCCACAGAGATATAATATAAGACAAGAATCTATTGCTACTTAAATTCAACTGTGGAGAGAGACTACTAACTGGCAGTAGTGATTTAGGTTTGATAAAAGGTTTGTATTGTTTCTGAAACTAAAGGTACAGGTGTAAGACTGCTGCCGCACACCTCATAACATTCAAGTTACCCTCGACTCCAAACGCCAGCCAATCATTAAGAATACAGATTACCATCATTAACATAACGAGATCAACAAGTGATCGAAAAGCGCCCAGGCACCAAACACCGGGGTAATAGAAAATTCAGGAAGGAATAAGAGTTCGACCGACCCAGTCGGGTGAAGTTCAGGACTGGTGGGAAATTTACCAGCCCTGAGCTCGAACAATGGAGCCAAAGCGGCAGACGGTGCCAGCAGCAACAAGACCCATGTAGATGGGCTGGCTGTTGGAGCACATGGCCCAGCTCTGTCCATCGGGAGCGCAGAGGATCTCGCCAGAAGTGCATTTCCAGCCACCAACGTAAGAACCGAAAGCGTTGTTGGTAGAGGCCTCCTTCACCTCGCTGGACTGTCCAGACAGGACGCGAGGGTCGGCAGAGGGGGTACCGAAGGCAGAAGCGATCTTAGACATGGACTGAGAGGTAGTCTCGGTAGTGGTGGTGCTGCGGGTAGAGTTGGTTTTCTTCGAGTCGGTCTTCGAGTCGGTCTTGGAGTCAGTGTCCTTCGAGGCAGTATCCTTCGAGGCAGTGCTCTTCGAGTCGCTGTCCTTCGAGGCAGTATCCTTCGAGGCAGTGCTCTTCGAGTCACTGTCCTTTGAGCTTGAGGAATCGGAGGAGCTGGAATCACTGGTGAGGAAAGGCGCCTTGCTCTCGCACTTGTAGCCCTTGCCGCTGGCCTTGCCCTCAACGTTATCTCCGGGCATGGGGAAGTTCACGGCCTCGCCCTCAATGGTGACGCACTTGCCGGCCTGACCGACGTTGGCAACGAAGAGCTCGGGAAGGCTGCTGAAAGTGCCAGTCTTCATGGCACCGTACACGTCACGCTGAGCGTGTTCGTGGACCATCTCTTTGGGCTTCTCCTCATGGTGCATCTCCTTGTGCATCTCCTCGTGGGGCATCTTGTCAACCACAGGGGACTCAGCCTGCTTCATGGGAGGGTGGTTTGGGTGGTTGGGATGATTGGCTTGCTGGATGGTGTGCTTGTCACCGTTCTGAGCAGGAACCTCCTTGCCCTTAGAGCCACCTCCAACCGTGACGAAGGCACAGTTCATGTACATCTCGCGGTTGCCGACCTTGTTGAACCAGGTCCAGGCTAGCAGCGCCTCGCCGTCGGGGGCATCAGAGGGGATGGTGAAGTCGTACTTTTTGGCAATAGGGCAATCACCCAGAATTGACTCGATGACCTTGAAAGTCTCACCCTGATCGTAGGTCAGGGCAAGCTGGCAAGATCCGCCATCGTGAGTAGCACTGCCCTCGAGCTCCATGGTGTACTTCTGGCCCTGCTTGTAGGTAGCCTGGGATTCAAAGTCATCCTTGGCGTAGCCCTTGCACGGGTAGTCACTGCCAGAGGTCTGCAGCGGGTTGGTGTAGGAGTAGTCCTTCTTGCCGTCCGAGTCCTTGTTGAGAGGACTACGAATGGGATAGGGCTTGGACATCTGCATGTGGGCAGAGGCCGAACCGGCCAACAGACCAGCGAGGAGAGCGAGACCCTTCATATTGAATATTGTCTATGATTTGTTAGCGCTGGGCCTAAAACCGTAGATCATGGGGGTACTCACAATGTGTAGAAGTAAGAATGGGGGTATCAATCAGAAGAATAGTAGGGTCAACAGTCTGCCAGGCTTGCAACCACCAGGGTCAAAATTTGTCCAGAACCAGAAAATTGATGAACGAACAAGTCGAAATGGCGAGCTCGAGCTATAATAAATACCTGGACGGTGAGTGGCATTCTCCAGTGTTGTTTAGAGGAATGGCGGATACCATTAACTCGGGGCTCAAGCCCAAACGACGAGTCTTCTGGCCAGCAACGCGAAGAATGTTGGCAACCATCGCAGCTTCCATCACAGAAATCCGGCACGACCTCGTTGGTGGACTTGGACAAAAAGACAATAGTCCGGACGGATCCAGAGGAATTGAAAGAGTCATGATGGATCAATAATGAACAAGCAGCAGGTTCAGTATCAACTCAACCCTAAGTGATGCAAGTCTTAGTTCGACCTACTCACCTCCCCCTTCCAATTCCAAGCCTGGCACCATACCAACGCCACGCCCAGTGTAAGTTTGCATCGCACCCACAAGCATGAAAGCCACTACCAGGGGTAACTCCCATTCCACATCGAAATTAATCTCCGCGAGTCAAGTTGGACGGGGAATTCGGTGATGTCAGTCACAGAACACGCGTTGCTTCATCGGCAGTGGTAATCTTCCATATTTCACGCAGACTCCGTCTCGTCCATTCTTGAAAGGATTCAAGCACTGCCATGATAACGTGGCCCCAGTGGAAACCGGTTTTGAGTGGTCTCGGTCTGCCAATTGATTCCTCGATGCTCCTAGGACCTCCCTGTGCCCCTGGTTCGCCCTGCATGCCGGCAGAAGATGGCTAATTTTGGTGGCACCGGTGTCCATCTGTCCATTGGTTGAATATCACTAACTGTAGCGCTGTAGCATGGAAGTCAGGGCTATTAGTGGTTGAAAATGCATAGATCGACCAGTCTCCACCATCAACGATAAGTAGGGTACTTAGTATTAGAGTAGTCCCTCTGCTCTGCTATCCTGATTTCAGATATAGCAATAGAAAATTATGAAATACATACAGTATATCCAATATCATAGGTAGTCCCAACACACTCCAACCCTTCTGTATTGCTGTGGAGGCCTCTCCCTCTCTTTAAAGTAGCTTTCGGTCACGCCGACACGCGAAAAGCGCGATTCACGCGTCATCGGCCGAACCGAACGAGTGGGATGTTCGATGCTCCCTGAACATCCCCTCACCCCCCTCAATCCCCCCCCGAACCCAATATCACAATTCCGCGACCTCTCGATCCCTGATATACTCCCTCCACAAGAGGTTCGCTGGATGTGTCGGTCTTTTCGACTGTCGCGTGCCCTGCCTGTCCAGCATGCCGGCTTCAGGGCTGGTTCGGGTGTTTGCCACCCTCGTCACTGAGCCTCCTCGATCGATCGGGATCGATTGTCGTGGCGAACGTCAGATCGCCTGTCCCAGTTCAAGACCACCTTCGTCATGCGTCTAGACCGACTTCGCTCTCTTCTTTCCAACTCTCCCATTTCTCTTCCCTTTCTGCTCGCCCAGCCCTCAACCTTGTCACATCGTGTCGCGCATATTCTCAGATCCTCGCTCGACATCTTGATAGCTCACCGATTGCCGGAGACGTGCCAATGGTGACCGATACGTTGGATACCGATGCGAAACCCGCTGATATCCTCAATGGCGACGTGACTCTGCCTGCTGGTTGGGCGGAAGGTTCATTAGACCCGGAGTCGGATCAAGAGGTGCCTGTCGACGCGGATGAGCTCAAAGATGCGTTGGGGCGCCCGCCACCAGTTCACAGCGACTATCTCCCACTTCCCTGGAAAGGACGTCTTGGATATGTAAGCTATCAGATTCAGCAGACGTCTGGCTCGTGCCTCATTCCCATATTAATGTATTAAGGCCTGTTTGAACACCTACCTGCGCTACTCCACCCCATCCGTCTTTTGTTCGCGAACATGTCGCATTGCGTCGATTCTCGAAAATAGACACCCTCTCCAAGACCTTGAGCAACCCCCACATCCAACAAAGAATCGCCCAGATCGAGATCAGCCCGCGGATGTCGCACGCGGCCAGGCCTTCGTCGAGTCGCTCGGGTTGGCAAATGCAGGCGACCTGGTAAAGCTTATCCGATGGAATGATAAGTATGGCATCAAGTTCATGCGACTTAGCAGTGAGATGTTCCCATTTGCTAGTCACAAGGAATATGGCTACAAATTGGCTCCTTTTGCCTCCGACGTCCTGGCTGAGGCAGGAAGAGTTGTAGGAGAGCTTGGCCACCGGGTGTCCGTTCATCCTGGTCAGTTCACGCAACTAGGCTCTCCCAAACGGGAGGTGGTGGAAAGCTCCTATCGTGACTTGGAATACCACTCGGAGATGCTGCAACTGCTCAAACTTCCTCCTCAGCAAGATCGTGATGCCATCATGATCCTACACATGGGAGGAGTCTTCGGTGACAAGGCTGCTACTCTGGACCGGTTCCGAGATAATTATGCTGTCTTGTCAGAGGATATCAAGAAACGACTCGTTCTCGAGAACGATGATGTCAGCTGGACTGTGCATGATCTATTACCCATATGCGAGGAGTTAAACATCCCCCTCGTCCTCGACTACCATCACCATAATATTCTTTTCGATCCGACTGAGGTCCGAGAGGGCACGCAAGACATCATTCCTCTTTACGAACGCATAGCTGCCACATGGTCGCGCAAGAACATTACGCAGAAAATGCATTATTCAGAGCAAACCGCTCCCGCCATTACACCCCGACAGCGCCGCAAGCACAGCGATCGAGTGGCCACCCTGCCCCCCTGCATTCCCACCATGGACCTAATGATTGAGGCCAAAGACAAAGAACAGGCCGTTTTTGAACTGATGCGAACATTCAAACTCCCCGGTCACAACCTTTTCAATGACCTGATTCCCTACACACGGACAGACGAGAACAGGCCTTTCAAGCCCCCTCGCAAGTCTAAAAAGAATGGCGGATTCGTTGACCTAGAAGGCTCCGTACCACCGCCCGGACCATCCCCGACGAGGAAGTCGGGATGGGAGGTCCAGAAGGGAGGGTCTTTTGGCCTCGCGGCATGGAGGAATGGCTTCGACCCGCCAAGAAAGTCGTCAAGCCCAAGGCTACATCCAGTCCAGCAAAAAAAATCAAGGCCGAGCCCGCTGATACAAATGGCTCAGTAGGAACGCCAGTGAAGAAACCAGCTCGTGCTCCCAAACGAACCCCAACCAAGTCCCGGACCAAACGCAAAGCGGAAGAGATAGAATCTAGCCCGGAGTCCGAACTAAGTGGTTTGTCGGTGGATCAGGAGACGGTTAGTACAAAGACCACAACGTCTACGTCTCGGAAGAGCAGTCGGGCGAAGAAAGTCAACTATACGGAAGAATCTACGTAATTGATCTTCCGGATATTGTATAATCATGAATCTTGTACGATATATTGCTATAGATACCAAAAACACTTCAATTGCGAACGACCTCATGATGTAACTTGATGAATGAACGAATCTTTTTGTTCTATACTCCAGGGCTAGTATCAAGCATTATCCTGTATTTTGAAACTTGAACCCGGCGGTCCCTTGGAACTGGTAGGGGTAGGAGTATAGTCCTATTACCTAGTGGTAAGTACCACCATCTTCTTTTACTTGTGATGGATATATATCATCAAGGGCTCCACCAGTGATATTATCGATCACACGAGGGAATAATGTCAAAATGTACTAGTACCAGGAGAATAGTTGCCAGTGATAGTGTCATGAGCCCGGATATCTTACATTAAAATGCCGAGAACACCGAGTCATGTGTGTGAGACCAAGACTTGGCCAGCCCTGTGAGGCTGGCGTCATAGTAACAGGGACCAGGACCTGATCCACTCCCGCAGCCGCGACGTTTCAACTCCCCCTCCACCAATATTCTTTGCTCTTGCGACTGACAACTTCTCTCTATCGTCAGGGTAAGTACAACTTTGGGAAGTAGGGCATTGTATCAGAGAATACTGAGCTGACCCCATCCTTTCTTTGTCGCAGATTATCCTTACACAATCAGTCAATAAGACTGCCCACACCTACTAAACCATCAACCAACCGTCTGAGGACGACTCGAGATCCTGGCTCCTAAACGTTTTCGCTGGCCAACATTCCCCTCTAAGCCATACCTATTCAAACGCCTCCCCCAAACCGGCTTCCAACCTACATTGCGATCTCTCTTCCGCCGCGACGCCAGACCCGACAAGCTATCAACATTCCTCCGCGTCCTAGTCGGTCCGCTTCGGACTCGTCGAGCACAGAACCATCTGTGGAACCTTCGACACGAAGTCCTCCCCGCACTCCGACACCGAGCACAGTCCCGAATCTACCGTGCAATTGTCAAACGTCAAGCGCGACTTGCCGCACGCAACCGTAGATTTGGCGGCGGTTTCATTGCCTATCTTCTTGGGCCTCGGCGACGGCTGCGGGGCGGGAGACTTGGTCTTGGTATCTGGGCGCACCCTCTTGCAAGACGTTCGAGAGCGATCAAGGGTCCGACAGAAGGACCAAACGAAGCTGTGAGAAGCCCGATGGCACAGTCTGGGCTGTCCTCGACATGGGGTCAAGGAAGTGGTGATGGAACTGCCCCCGGTGGCCGTCGCAAGAAGGCCTACGAGTGGTTGAAGGCTGCCAACGAATTAGGTCAGGCGTATACCTCGCGATGGACCAGTCAGAGAAGTGACACCCAGGAAGATTATTACCACACTCCTGGTGCTTTCCCTGATGTGGAGATTGCTCGATCCGGCGATGAGGAAATGGTGCTATTCCCAAGCTACGGACGACGACTCCCAGAAAAGAAAGCCAATGATACTAAGATGCGCCCGCGACGAGACTCGTGGTCCGAAACGATTGACGACTATCGGGGTGTCTCTGAAGATAGCAGCGACCGTCTTGGCGATGGCTGGCCCAACCCCGATCTTGAAAATGCCATGGTGGACGTTGATGTGCGTGGCTGGATCTACGCACCAAACCGAGGCCCCATGAACCGAAAGCATCGCTTGATGGTCAAGCTGGCTCGGACTTTGAGTGGCATCCCCACCCCCACGGGCACGGCCAACGAAGATGGTCCCGATCCGATGCCCGCGAAAGGCGAGGATGAGTACGTGGACAAGCAAATGAAGACTCTAGTCGATACAGCAGAACGAGATGCCGATCAGGCATGGAAGAGTTCCAAGACCGAGCGGGCTAAAGACGGTCTCAAAGAAGCTGCGCAGCTGACCAAAGATGAGATTTCCATGGCAAATGCTCATTTAATGGAAAGACTTCGCCCTTTCTTAACAAACCCCGTTGCCGGTATGTCGGTCACGATATTCTTCTTCAACAATGATCAGAGCGAATCTCGTAATATTATGACTGATGAGTCCGGTCACTTCAATGTGCGGGCTCCTTTGCCATTCGTACCAACTCATGTTCGAGTGCTCGCGTCTGAAGATCTATCAGCTGCAAAGCCGATTCAGATTATTGAACCTTCCGGTATCAGCATGATCAGTGACATTGATGATACGGTGAAGCACTCTGCGATTGCAAGTGGTGCAAAGGAGATGTTCCGAAACACTTTCGTTCGTGAGTTGGCTGAACTCCAGGTTGGCGGAGTCAGCGAATGGTATACCCAAGTTGCTAAACGTGGTGTGGAAATGCATTACGTATCTAACGCTCCATGGCAATTATACCCTCTGCTTGAGAGATACTTCAAAATGGCCGGACTACCTCCAGGATCCTTCCACCTCAAGCAATACTCTGGCATGCTACAGGGTATTTTTGAGCCCACAGCCGAGAGAAAACGGGGTTCGCTTGAACAGCTTCTACGGGATTTCCCTGATCGCAAGTTCATTCTCGTCGGCGACAGCGGAGAAGCCGATCTGGAGGTCTACACTGATATTGTTCTGGCAAACCGTGGTCGAATTATGGGAATCTTTATCCGCGACGTGACCACCCCAAAGGACAAGCCATTCTTTGATAAAGCCACCGAGCACCTTGAAACGGGGCCGGGTCGAAGTCGCAGCACTCCACAACTTGTGGACCATTCGGATTCTGCTACGAGGAAACCTGCCCTGCCTCCGCGGCGAAAATTTGAGAAACCATTCACCCCGGAAACGGATTCGAAAAGCCTGGATACTGGGGACTTGATTGATCTGCGAGACGAAGAAGAGCCTAAGACGCAGACTCCCACTGCTAATACATCTGGCAAACCGCGTCTCCCTCCCACTAAGCCTTCAAAACCGTCCACGCTGCGCACATCATCTGGGGCCACCGACACCCTCGAGCCCCTGGCAGGAGTTTCAAGAACACCATCTCAAGAAGCGATTCGCCGCAAGCCAGTTCCTCCCCTGCCGCCCCGGCGGACCTCGACAGCCAGGACGGATTCTTTGATCGATTTAGACCCGTCCCCACCCATATCTCGCACTCAAACCGAACCATTTACAGATGGGAGTAAGCAGGGACCGTCGGCTTCATCTCGCAGCAAAGCACCACCACCCGTGCCACCTCCCCGACGAACGAATACTGCATCGTCATCAACAACAACCGGTAGCTCTACACCTACGAACACGGGCTCATCGCGGCCTACAACAGCTGCAAAGCCATCGTACCCCATGGCGGCAGCGCAGGCCACTCTACAGTATGCCACCGAACGCCTCAACCTGTCATCCGCAGCGCCAAACCCTGGATTACGATCGACGGCATCGAACCAGTCACTGGGAAGGACAAACACCAACACTACCACCGACTCAGGAATGCCACCTGCGCCACTGCCCAACAAACGCGAAGAACTGTGGCGACGTCGCTGGGAGCGAGCGAGCGAGATACTCGAGGATCAAGGTGTTGTACTGGGTAGCTGGCGCATTGGAAGTGACGCACAGCCTGTTTGTATGTGGCTGATAGAGGAACAGCTGAAACAGGGGCAAAAGAAACGCGATAACTAAAGAAGACCTGGGGAATTTTGAGCCCTTGTCAATAGGCGCTGGACGCTGTGTCTCGGCAGTAATGGCCTGGCCTGCCAGTGCTGGGATTGAGTCATTGTACATATGCATATAACATATAAAGGATCTATATCCCATTTCATTCAAGGTTGATGGCGCGTTTCGCAGAGTTGAAGAAAGAGGGAAACAATTGGTAAGAAGGCATTGTAGATATCTGGTCTGACAGGGTATCGCTCACGCGTGCCATTACAGGCTATCACAGTATTACCTCAGGATCATGTAGAAAGCAACCCTGGGAATTACGTACTTCGTCCTCCGTACTTGAATAGCATGTTTATTCCTAAATTTAGAATGACAACCTCGGTCGACGATAGAGCTGGGCATGTCGATCGCGCGGTGGGTCGCGTTGGTGGCTGCAAGGTGACGATGACAATTCTGCGGCATTCTATTCGTGCAGAGGCCAAATCCCTGAAATATGGGCCCATCTTTCTTAGACTGATTCTGGGGTGGCATTGCAACGTGAATTAGGGACCTCGGCCGTTGAGCTTGGGCAACTCTGAGTAAGGAGTACGAGTAGTCGTACACATCTCTGGAGTCTGTGGTCTCTCAAATTATTTGCAGCAGGGTAATTATGGTGTAGCTAAGTAGCTTATCACTGAAAGGAAAAGGAAAGGGGTATTATGATCATACTGTACTTACTACTGCAGCTGGCCTGCTGATTATGCAACACCTCGGTTCACGCGCAAGTTTTACACCTCGGCTGAACATCGTGTGGACTGTCATTGGTCCATGAAATCCGGGGAACTCATGCTATTTACTAACCCCCCCCCCCATTCCTCATTCCCGTCTGTTTCCGTCCCACTTGAGTCCTTCACTATTCCTCTCCACCCCCCCAGAGAACACCCTTCACGATGCCTGAAGTCCTCACCCGCGCTGAGGTCGCAAAGCACAACACCGAGGACTCCCTCTGGTGCATCATCGACCACCGCGTCTATGATCTCACCGATTTTGTCGACGCCCACCCGGGCGGCAGCGTCGTACTCGCACAGGTTGGCGGCCAGGATGCCACCGTCGATTTTTACAACTTGCACCGACAAGAGGTTCTAGAAAAGTACCGCGATCAGCTCTGCATTGGTACCCTGGAGGGCGAGAAATCGGAGGTTATCGAACCCAAGGCCGGTGACCTGAGCCTCGTCCCCTATGCCGAGCCGTTGTGGTTGCGTCCCCATTTCAAGAGTCCTTATTTCAAGGAAAGCCATCGCCGTCTGCAGAAGGCGATTCGCGAATTTACCGATTTACATGTCACTCCTGAAGCACAAGAGAAGGAGAGGGACGGTACCTACATCAGCCAAGAGCTGATTAACAAGATGGCCGGCAACGGCGTGCTGGCTATGCGGCTGGGCCCGGGCAAGCACCTCCACGGACTGAACTTGCTGAATGGTGCCGTCGATGGTAAGGAGTTTGACTACCTCCACGACATGATCGTCACTCAGGAGTTGGTTCGTGCCAATGCACGTGGCTTCCAAGATGGCAATATGGCAGGCATGGCGATCAGTTTGTCTGCCGTGAAGGAATGGCTCCGCAATCCTGCGTTGAAGGAACAAGTTACGGCCGAAGTCTTGTCTGGACAAAAGAAGATGTGTCTTGCCATCACCGAGGCTTTCGCTGGTAGCGATGTTGCTGGTCTCAAGACCACGGCCGTGAAGACGCCGGATGGCAAACACTATATTGTCAACGGTACCAAGTGAGTGCTATTTTCCTACTGAATTTATCTGTCCCTTTAACTAACAGATCGAAACCAAGAAAATGGATCACAAATGGCATGTTCGCCGATTACTTCGTGACAGGCTGTAAGACCGAGAAGGGATTCTCGGTCCTTTTGATCCCCCGCGGCGAGGGCATTGAAACAAAGCAAATCAAGACCTCTTATTCGACCGCCGCCGCGACAGCCTACGTGACATACGAGAATGTCAAGGTCCCCGTCGGTAACCTGCTGGGCGAAGAGCACAAGGGATTCATCGTGATTATGAGCAACTTCAACCACGAGCGATTCATGATGGTAGCCGCCGTGGTCCGCATGTCCATGACTATCGTCGAGGAGTGTCTGAAATGGTGCAACCAACGCATTGTCTTCGGAAAGAAGCTCTCTGAACAACCCGCCATCCGCCAAAAGCTCGCCCGCATGATCTCACTTACCGAGTCCTGCCAGGCCTGGCTCGAGTCTGTCGCCTACCAGATGTGCAACATGTCTTACGCAGAGCAGTCGGCGCACCTGGGTGGACCGATCGGTCTGCTCAAGTCCCACGCTACTCGATCCGCACAGGAGATTGCCGATCACTCTATAAACATCTTTGGTGGACGTGGCTTAACCCAGACTGGTATGGGTAAGGTTATTGAGATGTTCCACCGCACGTATAAGTTTGACGCTATTCTTGGTGGTACTGAGGAGATTTTAGCCGATTTGGGAGTACGACAGGCGATGAAGAAATTCCCCAAGGCGATGTTGTAGAGATCGATCCATATAAATTTGTTAGCAGTGTATACCATTCAATTAATGCAATCTACTATGATTCATGCATCGATGGGGAGGGCAGTTAAGTGTGCCCGCATTGGGGTATTGTAACAAGATGAAATTCATGTTGGCAGAAAAGAATATCTGAGACGACTAGTAAATCCTGTACTGACCAAGAAAGTGGCATGATCAATACAAGTCCGAGTGGGTTCAAACAATCTATGCTAATACATAACTACTGAGCAGAGCCTCAATCTGCCTTGGGCATCAACTGCATTACGTCAGCCAATTTATTGCATCACCATCAGCGCCTCAACGTCGTCTGTAATTACTTCTTCTCTCCTGCACCTTACATTCGTGCACATCCAGAAAACTAAGAAACCACGCAGTCAATATGACAAGAACAGAAACACTGGACCCTGAACGCGTCCTCGACCTAGCGACCAAAGCTCTTGGCGAGGGGCAGCCGAGTCTCAAAACACCCTATGAAGCCGTCGCGCTGATCGGACATACCTGTATGGTGGCAGTGGGCTTCAGGTTGGTGGGACTCGGAGAAGACCACAATCTAGGTGAATACCTTCTGCTTTCTCGAAATTGAGAGCTTCATCGCTAACAGCATCAGCATCATCTACAGACAGCCCCGCCCTCCCCGCAGAATGGAACACTAACGATACATTTGCCTTCCGATACGCGCACGAGCAATCATCCATGCAATACCTGCTCAAAGTGAGCAGACTGGGTGGCAACGTCGTTATAAATGCGCTGGCTTTAGGCGATGATCGCACCAGTTCCTTCGACCTCCCAGTGAAAGACTATATCTCCGGATCTGCAGTTCCATTGCCCGCCACAGAGAACATCGCCGGTGCCCTGCAGGATGTATTCATCTCCTCTGCGCGACTAAATGATCTGATCGGATTATTCAAAATCAATGTGATTCAAAAATTGGCGCCGGGACTATACAAGGAAGGATACGAGGATACCAACCGCCACATTCGGCCAGAGGCAGAACCACGACATGATCCCCTCCGCGAAGACTTCCCACAACCCGCACGTCCATACCCATTCAATGATCCCCTAGCTGCAGGACCGCGCATGCCAAACCCACCGGACTTTGCCCCACCCGGATTCGAGGATGAATTTGAGATCCACCGGCCCCCTCGTGGATACCCTCAAGGTCTAGGCGGAGGAAGAAGTCCCTACAATATCGGAGACAGAGATCTATACCCCGCTGGAATGGCTCCCCACGATCCTCTCCGGGGGGTCCATGGGCCCTGGCTTTGGGGGTGGGGGTGGTATGCATCCCACCTTTGATGACCCTCTCTTTGGTGGCCCCGGTGGTGGCAGTGGAGTGTATGATCCTCGTGCTCCGCCGGGTGCGAGATATGACCCCGTTGGCCCTGGCGATCCTCCCATGGGCCAACCAAGGGCCACGAGGGCCGCTTGGTCGAGGTGGACCTGGTGGAGGCTTCGGGGGAGGCTTCGGGGGATTTGGAGGAGGGTTTGGAGGAGGCGACATCATTTAAGCTTTCTTGGACTACCGGCATGACGTGAAATGAAATGATCCATGATGATGATTGATATGAATGATAACTGTATTTCGTGTATTAATGAAACAATGTGTAGAATTAAGTAAATATTATTAATGAGACCTTCCAACTTGAAGTTCCTCCCCCCCATGCTTTTCCGACCCTGGGAAATGATTTACTTGGCGAAAGCACTCTCGGTCTCCAACCAAGTCCCAAAGTCCTTCAAGCCGGGATGAATCTTGCGGACTTCCTCTACATTAGCCCCGAACCCTTCATCATGGAACCATCTGAACATATACCCGAAGTCCTTCACCATATACATGAACCCCGAGACCAGGAACTGGAACGTAGTGGGAACAGAGGACTTCCCAGTCTTTTCCTTGAATATCTTCTCGAATTGGGTGTATGTAAGTTCATCCCCAGCAAGCGATATCTCCTGACCCTTGTATTTCTCAGGATTCAAGAAGACCTCCGCAGCCACAGCGCCAATATCATTAACTCCGATCATTTGCAGGGGAGAGCCCTTCAACGACATCCTGAAAGACGTTGCAAAGACCTTTCCCAAGAAATTCGGCTCAAGGTTTTCATAAAATGCAACCGGTCGTAAAATCGTCCAGGCCATGCCTTCATTTTGGGTCTTTTCAATCAGGTGTTTCTCGATGTTGTGCTTGCTGATGAAATGCGGGACGTCGGTCGGGTTATTGATTGATTTAGAGCCACCGCGATCGGCAGAGCTGTATACAAAGTGTTTCACGCCATGCTTGAGAGCCTCGTCAACGAGATTCTTGCCCTGGGATTCTTCAGATGAAGTATTTCCGATTGCGAGCTGCAAGTATCCTTATGATTAGCATTATTATTCGCAGAAAGATCCGTCGGGGATTATTTACCTGAACACTGAATACACTCGTTATCGGCTTAGGGCTCAGACTCTGTGCCTTCTTGAAGAGCTCAGCGGGATGATCCAGGTCTCCCTGAACGATAGTAATATCGGGATACTTCTGGATCAATTTCTGTGCAGATGGAGACTGAGTGTTGCGAGTCACAGCAAGGATCTGATAAGGAGCATTCTTCAGAACAAGGTTCTGTATTAGGGAGCTTCCCTGTTTACCAGTGGCGCCTGTGATCAATATGCTGGACATTGTGTATGTGTAGAAGTGCTGTTGTTATTGGGGAAGTGATTCAATGGCAAGGAAGTGATTGCCTTGGAAACTGATTGAGGAAGTATACTCTGGTCATGCCGTGCAACCTAGGGATTTAAATAATCTTTTTGTCTACTAGATATTGTCAGCGTCGGAGATTCGCATCAAAGCTGACAAAATTCTTCATTCGCAGGCCGAGCCCGATAACTTGCTGCTCGGCCGATGATGACTGAGCTCGGGGTCGAGATTAACGCCGGCTGACATGCAGGTGAACACAACCCTCAAATCATAGACTGCGGGGAATCTGGGCATAAGCACTATTATTCGAAATAATTACAAAGTATCGAAGGCGATAGGACATAATTGTCCGGGGAATTTGAAATGCCTTATCTTTTCCGGATTTAAAGTAGCAACAACTATGCTGCTGCTTGGAAAAGGTATCGGGTTGATGGATTTAAGTTGGTCTAATATAAGCCGAAAATGTGTGTCATTTATTTCAGGGCCTTTGAGCTTTTCGATGGGATGACTGGTACAAGATCCCCATCTTTTATGACTTATGCGGAAAGTCCCTCGACCTTCTCGATCTCATCTCTGCTCAAGCACCATTTGTTCTGAAGAGCGGTGTCCAAGCTCATTTGAATAACATCCTTGGACCACCACTCGCCCCAGCTAGTCAGCATGATTTGTTCAGGGTCTTCAGGGAAGTCATTGACAGTCCAGGCACGGAGAAGGTTCTGAGCGCCTATAATACGAGAACGAATGTCAGCAGATTCCATTACATTGATTGTCGAGCTGGGCATTCTTACCTTCGGGGACGGTTTTGGCATCGGGCATGCTCATAGTCAATCCCAATTCCTTTCCAGCAAGCTTTGTGTCGGGGATCAGACCAGGGGAGACAGCCACAACTCTGCACTCGGGTAGTGCACGACGCCAATAGTGCGCACCCAACAGTTGAACGAACTTGGAGGCACTGTATACAACCCTCTGGTCTGCCCCAGAGTTTGCCTTAAGATCAACATCCAGGGTGTCTGAGAAAATTTGAATAAGTATTATTACTCCAAGTCAATGGTTTTTGCAAGTGCAGAAAATACTCACTTGGGTCTTGGTTCCGGACGTTGCGGATCGCTCCCGATGATACCACGACGATGCGCGACTTGCAAGCAGCGAGGGTCTCACGAAGCTGATGGAGCAGATAATGCTGGGCTTTTCGTAGAGAATGGAAAGTCAGTTATACTTCTCTGACCCTTTTGTTGCGCTGGTTTAACTTACACAGGTGGTTCACGACATAGGCGGTGCACCACTGCGAACCATGAGGGCCTGGTCCTTCGGCACTAGCAACCATGCCTGCACAGAGGAACAGTAGATCCAGCTTGTTAGGACCTAACTTGGTGAGAGCATTCTGTGCGAATAGCTGAACACTGCGCAGATCGGTAAGATCAAGAGGCACCAGGGAGATGGTGTGCTTGGAGGTATCAAATTTGACCTCATTGAATGCGGCTTGAGTTCTCTCAATGTCTCGAGCACCGATGATAAAGTTGTAAGGTTCGGATTTCTCGAGTAACTGTTTAATTACTTCGAATCCCTATTTTGATTGTCAGCCAAGCTCCCATGTTGTGATTTGGAAGCGGGATTGCGATATACCAGGCCCGAAGAAGTGCCCGTGGCGATCACGTTCTTTGCTGTGGCAGACATTTTGGCTGATAGCAATGATATAATGATTTACGGCGAAGATATAAGATATTTTCGAATCAAGTCAAATGGTGTTTATAAATTGTTTGTTTTGCGGTGAAAGATGAACTGAAATGCCCCTCCTCCTGCTGACAAATCTTATTATTCTTGCTGTGTTGACGTCATGTTCCAGGATCAGCCTGATGGAGGTTATAGACGTATACAAGTAGGTCAGGGTGTTGATAGTAGCATTTGTCAAGAGATAGCCAGGTAATTAGTTAATAAATTAGTGGTTCAAGCTAAAGATCATATTGGTCTGTTCAATTAGAAGTGATAGTACTATACTACGAGTAGTTGTCGTGTAGGAATATACAACATGGTGAAAGTAATAAGGACGTGTCACAAACTTGAAGAGGGAATTTTTAGCAACCTGCCAGTGGTTGGAAGGTTTATACCTCAGATTAGCTTGTATAATTCTGTTAAGAAGAAGGTTCACTCCTACTAGTACCGGTATGGTTCAAGATACTAAATAGTAGAAAGAAGTATACAGAAGCCGCAGTGTAAATACTAGTACCGGGCGATAAGTAATATTTAAATTCCTTAGACTACCCAGTTGAGGAAGACTACGGTGTAAATATCATATCTACATACTTTGCTAAAGCAATGGTTATAACTATAGTACTAGTATAGTACTATGTACTGTGGCTGTGCTGAGCTTCCCGTGGCTGACTGTGGCGCCCCATCGAACTCACCTCCAAACCTGAAGTGAACTGAACCTGAGAACCTCCCGCGCTTTCTCCCTTTCTTCTCGTGTTCTCCCCTTCAGCCCCCTCATCCCTTGAGTCGCTCTTGGGATTCTTACATTTGTCGAATTGCTTCGAGTTGACTTTGATCCCATCTTCATTACCCCTTCCGCCCCTCCTCGCTGCGCGAAAAATCCGTGTTCTTTTCTCACGAGACCGCCCCTCCCTCCCCAGCTGGCCCCTCCCTCCTATTTCCGCCAGCTGTTGCCACCATGGACAACAACATGGAGATCGATACCGCGAGATCGCCTGAGCCACACCACCTCTCCCCGACGAGCGATCCGGGCTCCATACCGACTCTGGATGGCTGGATCGAGAGCTTGATGACGTGCAAGCAATTAGCGGAGGAGGATGTGCGGCGGCTGTGTGATCGGGTGCGTTGCCTCGCTGCATGATCTCGACAATTCTGAATTGTTAATTTACACCTTTTACACAGGCCAGAGAAGTATTGCAAGAAGAATCCAACGTCCAGCCAGTGGTATGTTTTGTTATCGTCGCCGTCGCCGCCATGGCCGTCCCCCCGCCGCTCGGTCGGGTCGGGTTGGTCCTCAACAACTAACCCTTTCTTCCAACAGAAATGCCCGGTGACAGTTTGCGGCGATATACACGGCCAGTTCCACGATCTAATGGAACTCTTCCGCATCGGCGGCCCCAACCCTGACACAAACTACCTTTTCATGGGTGAGTGCTGATCCATCCCTCGGTCGGAGGTGGGGGTGCAAGAGGTGTTTTGGGTCGACAAATCTCTAACTACCGATTTTCTCGCCTCACAGGTGATTATGTCGACCGAGGATACTATTCAGTCGAGACAGTAACCCTACTGGTCTCTCTGAAAATCCGTTACCCCCAGCGTATTACCATCCTTCGTGGAAACCACGAATCCCGCCAGATTACCCAGGTCTACGGCTTCTACGACGAGTGCCTCCGGAAATACGGCAATGCCAACGTGTGGAAATATTTCACCGACCTCTTCGACTACCTTCCCCTCACTGCTCTCATTGAAAACCAGATCTTCTGTCTGCACGGTGGGCTGAGCCCGTCCATTGATACCCTCGACAACATCCGATCCCTGGACCGTATTCAAGAAGTTCCCCACGAGGGACCTATGTGCGATCTGCTCTGGAGTGATCCGGATGATCGCTGCGGTTGGGGAATCTCTCCTCGCGGTGCGGGGTACACATTTGGACAGGACATTTCGGAAGCGTTCAACCACAACAACGGCTTGACTCTGGTTGCACGAGCACACCAACTGGTGATGGAGGGATATAACTGGTCGCAGGATCGAAACGTGGTCACCATTTTCTCAGGTATGATTGCCTCTCAGTGGATTCTGTTTTTGTTGAGAATGGCAAAATCTGACTTGACCCTCTAGCACCCAATTACTGTTACCGTTGCGGTAACCAGGCTGCTATTATGGAGATCGATGAGCATTTGAAGTACACATTGTGAGTTTTGCCCTGCATTCACCCTCCTGTCCACATTTACAGGTCGTTGGATCTGGATCTGGATCTGGACCTGGACCCGCCCGGACCTTGCTAATACAATCATCACCACTCATAGTCTACAATTTGACCCCTGCCCCCGAGCGGGCGAACCGATGGTATCGAGGCGCACACCCGACTACTTCCTGTGATAGATTTCATTTTTGTCCTTCAGAAGGTTACGGGGCTGGCGGAAGAAGGGGGCTGCATACGAACGGGGCTCTCGCCTACTTAATTCTGTATGGTTCGATGCCTTGCCGTCTGTTGATACCAATCATGAAAATAAAAGACCCTTTTGCGAGATTATCATTTTTTTTCTTGCACCACGACTTTGTAGGAGGGAGTGGAGGGCCTCGGAAACACTATATCAGCAGAGAGGTCAACGCAGCTGAGCAGGGCTAGCTGTGATTTGGCCATGAACGCTCACAGCAAGAATATTGTTAATTAGACGAGCAATTTGATAGTCGCATTTCATGGAACAAGAAGACTTGGTTTCTATAGATGAGGTAGAACTTAGAAGTCCAGTGCCTATGCTCCGAGTCTGAGGTCTTTGGGCGGTGCAAAATAGTAGCTTACCGAATCGTCAAAAGTGACGAAGTGACTGATAAGTAGATGTCATGCCAATGCGCCGCCGACAATTCCTACGGACCTACAAAGCTCCGCAGACTTGATGCTCAATCTAGCTATTGGTCTAGTACTCGTGTCCTCTTTAGGTGTGACATACGTACTACTGAGATCATTACCACCAATTAACTTTTAGCAATTAACTTTTTCAACATTCCACTCCATGTACAGAGCACTGGCACGAACTTCCTACAAATGTCTAATTCTAATATTAACATCATGAAATATCTATACATAGTACATGCTAGTAGTACAACGCCAAAATGTAAATGCCCGCAACGCCAGACAAGATTCCAATGCACCCAGTGCAGTCTCGCGCTTCTATTCAAATCATATATTCGTGGCCTTCACGCTTCATTTTCATTTTTGACAGAAGCCCGGAACCCAGGCGAGGCACCATCACTATCCTCGAGGTCGTGGTCACCAGCACCCTGACCAAAAGGTGATCCCTTAGGCTCGTCTCCTGTTCCGCGGTAGTGGCGGACAGCCGAGCTACCATTCGGCACCCAGAACCGCCGATCAACGCGGGCAATTAAGAACAAGGCAACCACCGATATATCGATTGCAAAGTCGAAGATGTAGAAACAGGCCTTGTGGTCGTACCAGGGTGGATTGGTCACTGGGCGAGGAGGCATCCAGGAAGTTCCAGCGCGGAACGAGGCGCCCAAACACAAAAGGACGGCAGCGGAGAGGACAATGGCGGCTTTTGTTGACCATTTACCCGAGCCAGAGTGTTCAATGTCCTGACCATGGGAAAATAACAGAACAAGAAGTGTGATGGGAATTGGAAGGAAGGAGACAATGGCGAAATAGGTTACGCCGTAGAGCTGGATGTCGCGGTCGATGCGGAGGGTGTTTGCGTTGAGAGTATACTGGCTCTGAACCACACAAGTAATAACCATGATGATAGACAAGACGACCAAGACGTACAACGCCTTGAAAGCGTAGGAGACGGCTCGCGACCAGCCGATACCTGGGAAAGCTGCACGGAGCATTCGCTGGGAGTAGAGGAGGTTCAGGATGAAGAGGAGCAGGATTCCTGCGGCGACGAAGATCTGGGCGGCAATTGCGATTTGAACATCATTTGGTCGACAGGCCCAGGCTATACGCATGATATTTGCGACGACTCGCGACATGCAGAATCCGAATGTTACGCCGGATGGGATGAACTTGTGGCCCCTGGCTAGATTGCGGCGGAAGATGACCATGTGCGAGATGCCAAAGCCGAGGAAGAGAGCGAGGAAGACTGCGCAGACAGGGACGTCGACGTCGACTGTTGGTCGGCCACCGAGTAAGGCGACACGAGGGGGGGTAGGGGCCTCCCATTATTTTGTTTTGAATGGAGAGCGATAGTTTCGAGCGAAGTTATTGAGCAACTTGGACGGGTGATCAGTAGTGCCTTGAGTTTAATTCCTTTGTCGTTAGTCTGTAGGATCTGCAGGTCTCTGGTCAACCCTATATAACTCCCATTAGCAGGTTCAAGTTCATTTTGGCGGGGCCGAATGTTAGTAAAGTCGCCGGAGGACGCGCTCTGGAGATCCCGATCTGAAAGGCCGAGACATCGTTTGGTTGGCCCTGTCAGGTCCTGCCAGGGGGTCCAAGCAGTAGACAAGCGTCGCGATGAGAGGAGTCGACTTGTTGGCGCGAGTTTCAAAGGTCGGCGTCGGGGGCCACAAACCCCGATGGCTCAACCCGGAAGGCCGAAGGCCGAAGGCCCGACATATCAGAGAGAGTACTCCGTAGCCTTAATTAGCTAGCCCCTGAATGATAATGATAATAATGATAACCATATAGGATATAATTAATATGATAGTGGGAGTATTGATAAATCCCAATGCCACATTAATCATTATGATTTTTTCATTTGGGATGGAGATGCAGGAAGTGGGAGTTATGCCTTCCCCAGCCAGCTATACGACATACAAACACTGTTCACAGCTGCCATCCAAACAGTCGCATTGTTCCGAGCATCTTTCATCACCCATTGCCAGCAGTGCGACCGGTCACCGAACCTCTATCCCAATCTTTTGTCGATGATTTTCCGCTTCAACATTGATCCTGCCCCGTTATGCTGGAACGACGGATCCATGAGAAACCACCAAACGATCCTAAATGGTATTGTTTTTTGGATCATAGTCTCAAGTAAAATGTTGACTTTAATCAAGACAGTATGTATAATTATCACCGAGTCCTGATTATTAATCCAGCCTGACCCCAGGGTACTACCTTAGTATCAAGCACTGATTCAAACAGCTCATCTGATGAACGAAAATGGAAGTATTTCGTGCTACCATTGCACCATACCATTTATGACAGACAGCAGGATGTCAGGGCCATAAGGAAGTTGGAGATCGCTGATAATAGAGAGGAATGTCCTCAGTCCACCCCATGCTTCGAACTAAAGCGCCATGAGCAGTGTTTTCGTTTACGATTGCCGTAAGGGAGACCTGTGGTGGCGGAGTGCTAACGAGACGGAGACATTTATTTTCTTGGCTCGTATACGAAGTGCTCTGTTCATTCTGCAATTGTATATTAGAAGGTTGGGAAAGTTGAGAAGTGGCAGATGTCAGTGGCCTGTACAATGGTCAATGGTCAATGGTAGCCAATAGGAGTTTTGACTAGAGCTCGCTCGGTCCTCCGAGCCGCACGACGCTAACCTTTTCCCCCCAACGATCGATCTGCATCTCCCCACGTGCACTGCCAGAAAGTATTAGAATTTAGAACCACCTGGGCATCTGGCTAGGGCAGTGCAGACCAGGGCGTTTTGTTTCAGTCTTCCCAGCGCTTACTGCTCCTTCATCATGTTGATATGGCCGAAATTTAACCCGGGCTGACGGTCTCGGTCATGTGGAAGAGTGCTTCGATTTCCCTGGTTCCTGGCCGATGAACGTCAATCAGTGATCATCACATATATCGCCCATTATATCTGGCAATGCGACACTCGGAGGGGTCAGAAATGACATCCACTTCCCCACCCTTGTATTCTCCGAGCGCATCAAGCTATCGTGCATCCACGGCAAGCTCAGGAAGCCACATGCAATCAATTACTACAGCAAGCAGCGATGTCTCTCGTCGTCCTCACACAAATCCCATCATCGAAGCATCCAAGGCTCGCGCACTCGATGAGCAAGATACAAGTGGCCTCCTTCTTACCGCTCAACGGTTCTGTCGGATCTACAATCCCGAAATCGAGCCAGAGCATGAAACGACCATGCTCTGCGACTGCGCAGTGCACAAATACTGGGAGCGCAAGTTAGATCGACTCGATATCCAGGATACGTGGTCAAGAGCTGTCATGTACCCCGGTGAGAAGCCATACCACGACTGCACTCGCCTACGATTCAAGAACCACAATCCATATTCCTTTAAGATCACATCGCCCTTCAGCCTTGTGAATTTCTTGACGGGAATGGCGAAACCCGACCCAATTTACCATCTAGAATTTATCGAGCAAACTCAAGCTATGGATTCAACCCTGAATGCAGCCGCTGAAGAAGCCACCCAAGCGCTGGAGCCAGCATTCAATATCTGGGACCTCGAGCAGCTGGAGTCCCTAGTATCCAATATGTCCATTCATCGTCGAACATCCCTTGGAACTGATGGCGACATCGATAAATCAACCAAACGTTCAGGGTTCAGAAAGGCATTTTCTATGAAGTCGTCCGATGAGCGCACCGCGATCAAAATGAAAAAGAAGTTCGCCGGGCCATCAGAGCTACGCGATGAGATTCTTGCAGAAGAGCAAGGACGATGGCAAGATGACAATGACAAATATATTGTGACCGCTTACCAAGAGAACATCGGCATCGTCCAAGAGGTCGCTGACTTGCGAAGGAAACGACCTGTGCAATACCTCCACCTTCTACGAGCGGGATATTTCGAACCGATCATAACATCCTGGGAAGGTCAGGTTCCAAGTTTACTCAGCTTCAGCATCGATGCTGCCGCCGGATGGAGAGGGTTCACACCTACATGGAGGGGCTATAAAACCGTTGCCGAGGAACGGCTTTATTGGGTCCTCAGTCATAGACAAGGGCAAAAGGCATATACAAAACCATCTTTGACCACCGAACTCGATCAGGCTCGGGCACGGATGACTACCGCTGTTCAGCCTGGGCAAATATACGAGCGGCCCGACGAAGTGAATTTGGCCCAGAGCGGATCACAACGCTATTCAAGCCAAGTTCCAATGCCCATCAACGCAAGGGGAGCACCTATATCATCGCGGGACGAGACTATGGTTCTCATAGACACCTCTAGCTCGATGGACACTATTCCACTGTGCCCGGAGTACACCCAGTCTCTGATCACATCACACACAAAGGTCAACCAACCGAGGGGCAAAGGTAGTAATTTACACCTCTTGAATATCATCACCCGCAAGCTAATATCTGTCCAGAATTTGCCAAGTCTATAGTACGCGACTTTGTCAACACAATGGTGAATCATGACGGCAGTGCACGAGGTTATCCACTGGTCACATTTTCACAATCAGCGGAATACAATGGCACTGTCCACGGTTGGGATGTAAATGAGATCTGGAGAGAATTGAGGTTCACAGGGCGTCCACGACTCATGGCGGGATGGCAGAAGCTCAAAGAGCTGCATTTCCGGAAACATTATGCAACAGCGACATATCACCCGAATTATGGATGGCGAGCCGGCCCACACACACCTATACTAAGGGCTTTGTTGGTCTTGGGTAGCGAGCCAAGCGACATCGATGAATTTGAACTCGAGCTTCTCAGTCTACCCTGGGCCTATGCAACCATTTTCCTGATTGGCGTGGAAGGATCTCTCGACCATCATCGCCATGCAAACAGGCTCAGCCGAATGAGCGAGGTCAATAACCGGGTGTCATTTGTCGCAGCGCAAGGCAATATCCCAGAACGCTTGGTGACCCATGAACTCCTCAAGCGGCATCTCTGCTCTGATCTTCCCATGTCTCGTTTCCGGGAGCTCGAACGGCCGTTCGCTGTGGAATTACCTTCACCATCGCCAGGTCGACACGGGAGAACGTTCTCCAATTCGACAGACCTGGATGATCTTCCGGTGGAATTGCCCTCGCCTGAAGAGACATCAATCTGGCAGTCTGAACAGCAATATTTGTCCATACGAGGCGTAGCAGAACTCTCAGGAGAGCGAGAGTTTGCCGAACTACCCGCTCCAGGACAATGCGAACCAGAGCAGTATTTAGATCGTACGCTAACAGATCATCTTTTACAGCGAGGGCCCCCACCCCCGTATTTAGAGAGCGTTTAATAAGAAAGAATTCAAATTCTGATGATGATGGTGATGCTTTGAATCGCCAAAAGTAATATTGTAAAGGGTCTCAAGTGACACGATACGCTTATGAAATAGAAAGATTCTTAGCCTTCTTCGCTAGGATCTCCTCAACTTCCTTCGCGTGCTTGGAGAAGTTATCAACCAGGTTGTCCCACATCTTTGGCTCATGCTCGTGTCTTTTATCGCTAGTCCATGCGTAATCTGTGATAGTAAAAGGCCTACTGGATTCGAACATGAACGCAATCGATGCTTCGGAGATCTGCATGACGGGAGGCACATTGTCGCTAGCTGCCTTGAACTCTTCGTATGCAACGCCGTGGGGGACCACTGTTTATGGATCAGAAGGATGTCACGATAAGAGAGGATGTAATATAACATACTGCCACATTCGAAAGAAACACTGCCAGGCTTAAAGGCATCCGATCGACCGCCATACTCGCCATAGATGAGGCCCATCAATTCCGAGGCGACATTGCGGTGATAGTAAGGAGGGCGATACGTGTCTGCATCATTCATTAATCAACGGATCTTGGGCAAAGTATGAAAGCGATTTCTGTTCTTACGGGACGCAACATCCCACCGTGGTGAGAAAATAAGGAAGTCTGCTAGCGGAGCCGTCAAATCGCGCGATTTGGCTGTGAGAACACAGAAAATCGAAGGATCAATATGATCCACGGAAATAGAGCCAACATTGACAAACTTGGTTAGATCATATTTATAGGGGACCTGAAAGGAAAATTGTCAGTAGTGAAAAAAGACACAATGTACAAGAGTCCGTGGACATACATAGTTTCCATGCCACGCAACAACATCGAAGGGGTTGTGATTCTGAGTACTCTTGAAAAACTTCCCACCCAGCTTGTAAATGATCTCCCACGGCTCCTGGGAAATTTCATAATGGGCAGTCGGACTCAAAAAGTCCCTTGCATTAGCCAACCCGTTCGCGCCCAGGGGGCCCAGTTCAGGAAGTTCGAAGCTGGTTCCCCAGACCTCGAGAATATAGCCACGAGATGGACCATCTGGCACCTCTACGCGGAATCGGAGACCGCGCTGAATGACAACGATCTCTCCCGGCTGCACGTAAAGAGGTCCAAACTCAGTCTGGATATCCAGAGCACCCTGTTGAGGAACAATCAAGAACTCTCCATCTGAGTTGACGAATGCTTTCTTCTTCATGCCTGTGTTGGCTACGTAGACGTGTGTAGCTATACCCTCGCGGAGAGTGGGCTCTCCTGAGCCGGCAATTGTCTTGAGACCCGAGACAAAGTCGACTTCGCCCGTAGCAGGGATATCAAACGGATGCCACGCGAGTTGTGTGGGAGAAATGTGAATTCGGGGATTTAAGGGCAGGAAGTTGGACTCGGTATCTTTGTTATCGGGCATTTCAGTCTATACAAATCGTCAGCGATCTAGCATTCAGCATACTCTGTTGGCCTTCCAACTAGTCAAAGTCATACAAATCCTTGATGAGCTACAGCGGGGCGTGCACGATAGAGCCACGCCTTCTTGTTTGCATGCCTCGGCGCGACGAACGCAGTGGCAGTCAACTGCTCGGCGTAAAGTCCAAACCTAACATTTCGAGGGCTATTCTGACCGTGGGGAATGGTACCAGGAACTGCTTCAGACTCGAAGCTATTCAAAGAAAACTACATCAGCATGTTGAATCGCTACATGTAGAAAGAGCAAAAACATACGTGTTGCCAAAGCCAGATTGATACTGCATGAGATGTTAGTTCAGATGTGCCATATATTCCAGTTTGCGAGACGATGATCAAGTACTTTGTAAGGGTCATTGCGTCGTGTGTTGAAGGAAGGAATCGTCCCATTCTTCTGAGTCTCCGCCCAGTGGAAGATCTTCTGATATTCCTCTGGGGATGACAGCGAACTTGTGGAGGCCATGGTAAATGAGCGCTCAAGCAGTGTACTGAATGTTTAACAACTTGTTAAACCAGGACCGCGGGGTCACACTTGTCTATATACCAAGAAAGATCAGGTGCCCGAGGCTGAGGTCTGTGGGGTCAGACACCACAACTTAACAAGGAAATGGGAGCACCCAAAGTTACATCCAATTGCGTATTCCTCCGGACATTCTGGGCAAATTACATCTGCCCAGAATGTGGGGGGAATAGTCATGGCGGAGCTCCATCAGCTGAGCTGGAAGAGGGATGAGGCCGCGAATGGCCTCACCAGCCCAGTCGCGGCTGCTCCCAATGGACAATATCGGCATGTCAGTAGAAGCTCGCTTTGCCGACCTCCCCGGGCAGTGGATCACTGTAGTGGAGCTGGTGATTTTGGACTTTATTGACCGCGGGCACTGGATTCGCGGGCGAACGCGACCCCACATGAGTCAGGTCTGAGTAACGGTGGCGCGTGGGGAAGACCGACGACAAGGAGATCTCCTGAACCAATTCACCATCCTTCTTCAATGCCCGAATTTTGTCCTTGACAACAACAGTGGGTCATATCGCTCGCTCCCGTATGACCCGGGAAGTGCAGTACGGGAATCGTCCAACTCCTCAACTGCCGAAGAAGCTGGAAAATGGGTGTGGACGGCCTTGATCGACAGGTACAACCGAAACAAACGTTCAATTGAGCCCGAATTGCAACAATCAACCGGCTGAAATCATACACACATCCTAGTCAGATGACAGTGCCGATGGTCAACCGCGAAGAAGATGGAGAACGGGAGGTCTTCGAAATTCAATAGCCGAGGTTCAATGCATTTGATTACCTATCATGCTGTCTAATTGAGTAAATTGATGCGCCCAGCCGTGAGTGCAAACAGAATGGGCATGTACACACCGGCCCCAGCCTCCTGAAGCGCTTTACAATGCTCAACCCGGCGTCGGGCAGCGAACTGAGCCTCATTGATCTCCTTGCACTCACCGACTGGTCCAAATGCGAACCGGCTATTCGCAGACCAAGGTGCCTGCCCAGAAACAAAGCTGATCCAACGCTGTCGCATCGCCTGGCCGACTTCAGTTGCGGCCGTGTTAAAAGACAGATCCACGCCATCGAACAAGAAAAGTAGATCCACTGCATGATGGGCGCGACTGGAAGGCTGATATGGGTTTGCTTGATCAACCACGTACTTATACACACGCTTATTAGCAGCCTCCAATTTTTTCGAGATGACCTCCACGGGGAGTGTGTAGCGTGCATCATTGACAATATCCAGAGCGCCTAATTTTGCGGCGGTTGGACGGTCGCTAACCACATGGTACATCTTGCGAAACTTTGCACCCCATTCCTTGTCGCTCTCAAATGCTGCAGCGATGGTTTCTCCATCTAGCTCCTCAACACCATTGCGCCAGATGACCGACTGTCGAGAGAGGTTAGAATCTCAGATGCAAGCCATAAGGAAGAGATGACAGCATACCTCATATTCAGTATCTCCAATCATAAGCTCTTCCACCTGTTCCGGCTTCGTTTCCCAATCTGACAATTCGGGTTCTTCTTGGATCCACATAGTGTTCACATTGCATTCCTTGAGAGCTTGAATGAGGACTGGGACGGAGGATGTTCTGAGTGAAGACTGGCCTAGTGCTTTCACTTTTGTCTCCAGTGTTTGAATAAGGCCATTACCACGCTCTACCGGCAGTGGCGAGGAGAGATACAGGGTACCTGATGCTAGCACAGCCCGTTTCACAGGCGGGCCCGTGATTAGGTGTGCATGAGTATAGATAGCCCCGGCACTTTCACCGGACAAGGTGATGTTGTTCTTGATGGGAATGAGTGAGTTGTAGCGCAGGCGGAAGTGGAAACAGTACTCACTGGATCACCTCCGAACGATGCGATGTTCTTTCGCACCCAGTCAATTCCAAGTCGCTGATCCTTAAGCGCAAGATTCTTCTCGTTGCCGTCGCCAAAGCTGAATATATTCAAGCGATAGTTGATAGAGACAAATATCATTGGCTTTCCAGCTTTGACAGAATCCGCCACGAGTTTGATGGGGTCTTTTCGCAAGGCGTCAGTCCTACAAGACGAGGAAAAGAGAGTGTTTTGGACTTACCGCAGATTTTGGAAGCAGCCGAACAGAATGTGACTATCTGAGAGCCTCCTATATTATTATTAGAGATGAGTAGACCAATGAGTCCTTTTTTAAATACCGTGAATCCAGACAAGAACTGGAAGTGGCTCGGCAGTCGATGATGCCGGTGGACTGGTGATTTCAAGATTCAAACATTCAAATTCATCCTCCGCCTCTGGGCCAATCGCAAAGTCCTCGGGGATTCGAAGTAGATGGCGAACATCTACATCGACCTGGGGACATCTCGGACTTCATATCGAATCAGTATCTGGAGGAAATGTTTCTATCAGAACAGCAGAACCCACCCGTATTTAGTAGCATCAACAATTGCACCTTCGAAACCGTCTACCGGCTCTGCTTTCTCAAACCTCGCAGGCACACTTGCGTATTTGACTCCGAGAAATTGATGAATCGGTGTGCCCTGTTCCTCTCGTAAAATGCCTTTGAAAGTAGCATTCAACGCGGCGTGTTGGACATCTGGGTTTGCCATATTAAGTGCTGAGTATACGGAAATGGGTTGCGATACTCCAGGTGGGGTGAGATGTATGGTCGTCGATAACCTTGAACAGAGAGTGGGAGAGCAAGGCAGACAAGTACCAGGTCAAAACACGGCTAATTTGGTCGCCCTCAACTCCCGAGCATCCCCCACTCTGTAGCTCCATCGTAGTTCCAGCCCAGGATTTTCCAGACGGATCGGCGTGGGGCTCTTGCGGGGAACCCACCTTGTGGGGTGGACTTGAGAATGGACCAGCGGATGGGAAACGCGGATATGAAAACATCATGTGTTAAATTGCTCTTTGACAATGGGAATTTGAGAAAATGAATACGTTTGTTGCAGAGCACTTAGTAGGCTTCTGGCCAACTAATACTCCAGACACGAAGCATCATGGATGCAGCAATGCTCCCCTTCTGTTGTCATGGAAATTGTGAAAATAACATTAGACATTGTCTCTAATATGCAATGGATTATTTATATACTTGAGTCGAGAATGGATTATTAGAAATACAAAATCTTGGAGATGTGCATGTTTGTGCCAACAGACCTTGGAACAGCCGCTTATTCAAGATCTGACCGACCTTCAGTATTCGCAGACACGGGCTTGTTCAGGATCCAACCACCGATGAAGAGCAGGCAAGGCAAGGCAGTCACCCCTGATATCAATCCCATAGCCCACCCCATCGTTCCCCAGCCAGCATTCTGACGGATGAAACCAGCGAAGAACGGGCCGATGAGAGCGCCCGCTGCAAAGCCCATGTTGGACAAACCGAAGGCCAGAGCCATTGCACCACCACGTCCGAAGATATTGGGAGACTCATCTTCTTTCTCCTTGACGGCGTGGAATACTTCTGCGACTAGGGGAGTCATCACGACCGCAAGGCAAGCACCAAGCAAAGTGAGCAGAGCACAGAGTAAAACCTTGTCATGCATCGTGTTTTCCGTGACAAGCCGTAATAGAACAGATATAGGGACTGCGGCAAGAAAGCCACTAGTGACGATATAACGGGATGATTTGGGATATCGATCGATGAAGTACCCGGTGATCGGGTCCAGGACGTGTGGTACCATGAGTGGGATGAAGGCCAGCCCTTGTCCTGTCGGTTGCCATCCAAATGTCTCTTTTACAAAAAGAGGTAGGACGCTATCAAATGAGGTCATGATGAGGGACATGACAAAGTAACCCCAGAACGCCACGACAAGACGATAAGATTTAAGCAGCGTCGTGACCTGCTTTAAAGGACTTGGGGATACTATTTCGACTTCTTTCTGAGGCTGTGGCTTCGAGTTGACGGAGACGGCGGGGGGAATTTATTGAATCGGGAGCTGGCGAAGAATTTTCTTTGTCGGTCTCTGTCGAGTTTGCCGCGGGTGTTTTCTCTGGTTCAAGCCACTTGAGAGCATGTCGCTTCTCAATCAATGTTAGGCGGAGAATGATATCGATGGCAATCAATCCAAAAGCCAGGCCGAAGACAGAATAGTAGCCGCCATCTTGATAGAGAACACCACCCAAAAGAGGGCCTGCTAATGTTCCTATGCTAAGGGACATGGATACATATCCAATGGCCTGACCGAGCCCTTCTTTACCAACGGTGTCAACCATCAATGCCACACCGACGGTCCAGACCACAGCGGCCGCCGCGCCTTGGAAAAGTCGACCAGCGATCCAAAGGCCGATATTGGTTCCAACACATAGCAGAGCAGTTGCAGCACCCAGTGCAATAAGGCCTAGAAGCAGTGGCCATCGTCTGGATTCGGCTCGGTCGGCTATGTATCCGACAATCGCTGCAGATAATTAGGAATTGTTTCCCATCGATGGACACGTGAGACATACGAGAACAGGCCAAAAGAGATGCAGAGTATAATGCTAGCAGAATGGATGTCCATGATTGAACTTCGAGGGTGTTAGTCTACTTGCGTTGGGAGATGGTATGAGCAGAAACAACTTACTACTACCTGACGGTAGTCCAACTCTATCCTCTAAGGCAGTCGGAGTGACGGGGACGATCTTTTTGATAGTTACACATCAACAATCTGGTCGAGGAGAAGAAGAAGAAAAAGCAAAGATTAGCGGGGGTTGCATACTAGACCGTACATAAAAATATCCTATTGGCCAGTTAGTCAACTTGTCGGGCGATCCTAGACATATTGCGGGGTCTAGCGCAGGGAAATACTGACTGTAGCCGTCGCAAAAGAAACTGCGAACAGAATAAACCACCGGGACGATCTAATTTCCACGAATTTCGGCCTTGTCGGCTCACGGTCGCCACGAAAGGGCGAGAGATTCCAGGCTCCCATGATATGTTCTGCTCTGATCGGATGTTGATCTGTAATCAGCGATGTAGGAGGAGTGCCATCAGGCGAGGAAGACGCCTGGGGATACTGCAGGGCAAGACGATTCAAATAGTATCAACGCAAAAGGCTTTCATGCTTAAGTATTCGGGGCGAATAATCTTCAACGCTGATTTTTTGATGTAGTCAAGGAGAAGAAAGAAAAAGGAATTCGAATTTCCGAGTTGCCCCATCACAAATTGACCGGCTGCGGCGATCGGCGCCCGCGGGTTCCGGCGCGGAATAATCGAAGAATGCAAATAATACAGTATAGTACAGACTGTACAGTAGTATGGATCATGCCCTATTAATTTCGGAGCCTTCGCTCACCCGTCTTGCTCGTATTTATTTCAATCCAGATCTATCGTGCAGGATACGGTTGACGTGCAGGACGTTATTTTGCTGGTTACGTGGAATTGAGATCTTGATGGGGATGTAGTTAGAATGTAAAAAAGGGTACGCAAATAAGGAGAAGTATTCATCGTATAGGTTTTAGGGTCATCCTGGAACAATGCAGCATCTGATACCCCGCTCAATCACAGTTGAGCCTTTGGTTTCTTGCTTTTCAACAGCTCTTTCAGCTGTCTCCGCAGAATCTTACCACTAGGACTCTTCGGGATCTGATCCAGCACATGTATCCCACCACGTAGCCGCTTATGGTTGGCGATCTTCGGATTTAGCCAAGAGTGAATCCCATCCAGGACAGCACTGACCTTCCGGTCACGAGCTTGACGACTCAGCACCACAAATCCAACCGGCAGCTCGGTGGCCATCTCATCCACCCACATACCGACCACCCCGGCATCTTCAATGTCCGGATGATCGATCAATTTCCCCTCCAACTCACTAGGGATAACCTGCAGACCCTTGTATTTAATCATTTCCTTGATGCGATCCTGGATGGCGACATATCCCTCCTTATCGATGACTCCAATATCGCCAGTACGGAACCACTTGGTCCCATCAGGGTCGATATGGAAGGCCGCCTTGGTGGCCTCCTCGTCGTTGTAGTAACCCTGCGTCACATTAGGTCCCCGACACCAGATCTCGGCGGGCTCCGTCGATCCATCCGACTTGGTGACTGCATCTGTCATTGTATCAGGATCCATGAAGCGAAACTCCATGTTAAGTGTGATGCAACCGACTCCCGACTCCCTCTTATCCATGCGATCATTGGGGATAGCAGTTGCTATTGGAGAGGTCTCAGTCAGCCCCCAGGCTTGAGTGCAGAATACTTGGGTGTTGCAGAGCTCCTTGAACTTGGCTTCCAAGGCAGAGGATAATTCATTTGTAAGAGGTGCAGCGGCTGACATGATGCGTTTGACGCTGCTCAGGTCGTACTTCGCAACGCGGGGATCTTTCACGATCATCAAAGCGATTGGTGGTACCAATGCAAGCTCGTCGGGGCGATACTTCTGGACGCAACCGAGATATGTATCCAAGTCGAAACGTGGCATAACGACTACCGTCGTGCCCCAGATAAGGCATTGGCACATATACAGATTCAGCCCGTAGATGTGACTGAACGGGAGAAATGCGATGGCGGCGTTGCGTTTGAGTTGCTGAGAAGGCTGACCTGTATTAATTATGTGGGCGCGCCATTGCTGCAGGTTGGATGTGAGATTCTGATGCGTAGTGATCACGCCTTTAGATGGACCTGAAGTACCCGAGGAAAAGCAGATAAAAATTGTTTTCGTTGAGGCCTCCTTGGGCGAGATCTCCTTCAGAGGCGCAGGGGTAAAGGTGCGAGCAAGGTATTCGCAAGTTGCTTGACCATCGATGGGCGAGGGGCCATCCAAGAGGATTATCTTCTCCACTAAAGTTCCCTTGGCTGCCTTTCTCGCTGTTTCCAAAAGTGTTGAGTGCACGATGATCAGACGGGCACCACTCGTCTTCAGTTGTGCGTTCAATTCCAAGGCCGTTAAAGCTGCACTAGTAGGCGCGAGAATAGCGCCCGAGCCAACAATCGAGTAGCATGCAATCGGATACTCAATCGTATTTGGACTGAAAAGTGCCACGATCTCGTTGGGCTTCAACTCGAAATTTTGCTGAAGACCGTTGGCCAGCGACCGTGTACGCTGCATCACATCTCCAAATGTATATTGCCTTCCTGACAGAGAGTCGACAAATATGGGCTTACTTAAAGGGGTATTGAAAGGGTTGGAGAACAAGTATGTGATCAGATCAACAGACTCAATTTTGATATCTGGGTATGGCGACCGGTAGACCTTGGACGAAATAGACGACATATTGAGGTACAAATACCGGAGCAATATTTAATTGTGTGAAACAAGTCGAAGTATCCAAAGGGGGAAATGAATGGCTTTAAATGAATACCAGATAAATACAAAATGGAATCGTGATGTTATTTCTCGGATAGCACTGCAGTGTCGGTCTGACCCTTTGCCGGTGCTGAATGCCGACTGGGCAATAGCCGCCTTGACCAACGACGTGAACCTATGAGAACCTCATATACATGGGGAAGCTCTCGATTCCCCACACTTTGAAGCTAAAATATATTGGACTAGAGTGCTATTTAATCGTTGGCGGGCCTTTTTCTAAAGATCCTCGGTCTGGTCACCCACTGTCCTCGGCTGGATTATTCATCTTCTCGGCTCTAGCCTAGGTATAATTTTGATCTATGCCCTTCGAGAAGGATGTTCACAGACCTCAGTTCTACAACTCTGATATGAAATGCTTTAAAGCATTTGGGTGCCGAGTAGTACAGGTGTACCAAAATAGCTGCATTTGACAATTCTACTATCCGCTCGCGACGCGTTATTCGGGAGTGTTAAAGGAACGAAACTGGAGTAAGATTTAATCCTTAGGGATACAATTCAAACAATAGTGTAATTTGTTCATCACGGAGTTTGCCAGATATAATTCAGACCTTTGCTTGACTCAACAGCCACGCGATTAACAGCTAGCAACACTGGGGACGTTCTCGCAGCTGCCATATGTCTTGCCGCCTGTGACCTTGACGCTGGACCAGGTCCAGTCAGAACAAGCACCAGAGCCACACACGATAGCAACGTTGTAGCCGCTGGAGCTCACAGCACCAGTTCCGACAATATTTTTGACTGTGAGATCAGTGATAGGGATGCCGCTGGTCGGATCGCCCTTGAGGTCACCGCCATCGTAGTTTTGCTCGATAAGAATACCGTAGCTGAGGGTTTATTAGCCACCGGCATATTCAGAGCTGAAGCTATTCATGGATGCTAAAACATACCCGGAGATGGTTTCTAGAGTGATTCCGGAATAAGTAACGCCTGTGATTGTACCGGTGTCTCCCGCGGATGCCTTGATGCGAATTCCTGCACAATATCCATGTATTAGTTTAAGATATTTTCAGATCTTGCGTGATGAATTTCAAGTTACCGTTGGTAGAGGCCTTGACCTCTGAGTTTGTGAAGGTCACTGTGTCGACTGTGTTGTCGGAGCGTCCACCAACGCTACCAATGGATAGTCCATGACCACCAGAACAGACACCACCGCTGAAGGTAATGTCCTAGGTAGAGGAGAAAGTCAGCGCTATAGATCCATGCACGATAAATTGTACCGGCGTACCGTTCCAGAGTTGACTGCAACACAGTCATCTTGGTTGTAGACATTGGCGCCTGTAATAACCACATTGCTACTGCTTCCAATATCAAAACCGTCCGTGTTATGGCCACCAGCAGAATCGCCAGCAGAATTGTTGATAGTCATGTCCGTAATGGTCAATCCATCACAGCCATTAACGCTGACAGCCTGCACGGGGGTGTTCTGAATGTAAAGATCCGTGATCGTGGATGAAATCAAGTCATGAGCGTAGAAAAACTTGGGCTTGGTCTTTCCGCCATTAGATCCCTCTCCATCCCACCAGAGGGCACCCTGGCCATCTAGGTATGCGCCAGTGTCACCCTTGACGGTGATTCCAGTACCGGAGATCTGTAGCAAGGGGCCTGACCATTCCTTATAGCCCCATGTAGTCTTCCCCTGGAAGATGACCTGAGCATGAATTGTTAGTATACCGAAATGTAGCTGGATTGCGATTCTCGCGTACCGTGGTATCATCTTCAAGATCGCTGAGGTCCAGAGTGGTACCGGAGGGCACCGCAACGCTGGAAAGAATGATTGTGGAGCAAGACTTCTGCGATTTACTGGCTGACGCTGCACCGGATGATCCCGAGAAAGTGCAGGAGGTAGCTCGCTTTGCCAGATTTGGCGCCGCGGTGATAGCAGGCGCGGGAGGAGGCGAAGCTAAGGCGCAAGCTGCCAAGCTGGCCAGAATGGTAGATCCGAAAAGCTTTTGGATTTGCATTGTGATTCCGAGTTATCTGGCTGATCCGACTACTCGTAGGGTTCGTGTCTAGTTCTCATTCATTGCTGATCAAGAGGACTTGGCCTTTTATCTGCGATGAAGATCTAGAATAAAACCACCGCCTGATTTGTGGTACTTTGAAGTATGCTCCATGATCATAGGGGATTATCCTCCAATGGGGCTGAGATGGTGTTCATTTTTGGACATTGATTGGTGGTACAACACCATGCCGCTGCTAGTTAATGCCGCGGGGAAATTATGCAGGGCCGTGGTGGAGAAGGTTTCCTGCATGCAGAAGCCCTCTTCAGAAGCAAGCCAAGCTTATCCAATGAAATAAGCTAAAGCCAAGACAATTTCAAGCGACTTGCGGAGAACCCCATAATTTCCTGCAGATGTTTTGAATAAGTGACTTCATCAGCTGTCGTAACCCGGGGGAGCGAACGACCATCCTTAACAGCCTAGGCTAGCATGACGCGGGTCTGTAGCTGTCTATTGGCTGATCAGTTCAGACTTCTACTCAACAAAATATAATTTGTATGAAGATGATATTGATAATCAAAGTAGCTTTGTATTTAATACCTTGGATCTTTTCAGGAGAGGCAAGAAAGACCCCAATCACCCGGATTTGAATACAGCTACCACATTTGCCAGTCGATCCAAAGAAACCTTCGAGGCACAGTCAAATAAGACACTTCGGCGTCGGCTTTCTTCACCAAATGCTTTCGACGTCACCCTTGTAATTTCTCCTTGGTGGCTTGGCCCGTAGACTCGTGCCGAAAACCCGACGCTAAGGTCACCAGGGGTAATTGCCGGCCATGCGGGGACTCCGTGACAAAACTTGAAAAAGTCTTCTGCAAAAGAAGTACAGACCCTGGTTTGTTCTGGACTCAGGTACTCGCGGAAGTTCTGAAAGAGATACGCAACGTCGAGGATATGATTGGCACGATTCTTCCACGGCCCATCCCATGGGTTGCCTTCATTGAAATGATACACGTATGCATTCCCCTTCCAGCCAAGGGCAAAGGTTAGCGCTGGCGCATGGAAAATAATGTCCGTGATAAAGTTGAGAACGGAATATATCGCCTCGTCATCAGGGGTTTCTTCGGTAATATAATATTCGTCCAAAATGCGTCGTGCTTCATCGGGATAAGATTCCAACACCTTCCTCGCCGCAGATATGAAGTTCCTTGCCGAGTTGACCTTCATTTGAGGCGCAAGGAACTCAAATATACTGGCCTGTTTCAAAGTGTCTCATTAGTAAATTCCGTCGAAGAATCATCGAAGAACACGTACATCCGCTTCCGCATCTCCTATAAGAAGGTCTGAGCACCAGGCTTTCCCTGGGATAAGGGTGGACTCAGAATTCCCGATCTCAGCATATGTCGCACCAGGAATAACAATATCACTGTCCACGGCCGGGGTTGGTGAGATGGAAGGAGGCAATCTGCTTATAAGCTCGCTGGCAGGCATCTCCAGGATCGCCTTGACACGCTCGGCGGGGCTTGAATTAGACAGTCCCAAGGCGACCATTGCATCATTGTAGTTCTTCTCATGTTCCTCGTATGTAATTGCCTTGCTGAGTAGAGATGTTCCGCTCATTGAAATCGCACGTTTGAAGAGGGGGTCCTTGGAATGAAGATGGTAGGTGACCGAAGCTGGAAAAAATTAGTCTAAAATGACTTTTCCTGAAAAAAGTTGCCAGATTTTGTATTACCTCCTCCAGCACTCATGCCTGCTGCTGTTATATTGTCCGGATTCCCACCAAAGTCACGAATATGCCTGTGTACCCATTGCAGGGCAACGCGTTGATCTCGCAGCCCGTTGTTTGCCTTGAATCCGGCATTACGCAGCTCTTCTGATGTCAGGAATCCTGGGGCGCCGAGGCGATAACTTGAGACGGTCAACACATCGCTATAAGAGGTATCATTTGAGGAAACTCTTACTTGATAGCAACCATCACAACCGGGACATCTCTTTCGACGGATAGGTTTACCAAGCGCCCCAGATCGAACTGTGGCCAGGAGTTGGCACCGATGAAGAGCCCACCTCCATGAATGAAGAAAAGGACGGGAAGATTCGACGATGGAGTAGCATTTGAAGGGGCCGCAATATTGAGGTTGAGACAATCAACATCGGATTGGGAGAGATCTTTTGAAGGGAGGCTCTGCTGAACGTGCCTGAGCTCGAGCTGACACCCAATCGGAGGCGATAAAGCAGTCGGTCTATGATCCCTGTTAGCGAATATCTTGTTGTTCGTGAGAGGTACGCATACCCATCTCTAGTCGCATCCAAAATATCACCGTGTCGTTGTTCGATCAATTCCGCATCCGCGAGCCGATTCTTAAGGGTGGCGTATTGAATACCCAAAAATTGAGATACAATGCCATCGCTTTTGCCGCGGATGTCCCCGAGTGCCTCTGTTTTCAAGATTGTAGTCATGACGAATGTAGAATTCTGTGTTTATGGTACTCCAGTAGCGGAATTGACGGGGATATGCGTAAGCGGTAATTCAGCATCAAGCTCTCCGGGGAGATGGGGAACGAGGGGGATCGCCATTTTGTAAACTCTGGAGTCTGGGCGTCGGAACTGCCTAACGAGTGGGGAGAGTGGAGAGACGAGGAAAGTTGTGGGAGTGGAGGCTGTCAGGACTGATCCGCGGGGGGATTTCCGTCCCGCGGTTGTCATTAACGTGTTTCATGGGTTATCCGGCCACCCGAGCTGGGCCACCCTGGAACCCCATATTAAAAGTGATAAATTACAATTCGATACCTCAACTACCATAGTCATTCAAAGCTAAATATTGAAGTTCTATAAACTTCATCATACCCTTATCACAAAAATGTAGAAGAAAAATAGTCCGGATATATATACGTCGCGAAATATCTCTATTTTGATAATAAACACAAATTACCGTGTATTTTATGGTAATCTGATAAATAAATCAATAATATTAATTCAAATTAAAACATCTTACTCTATATCTTACAATAGAAACATCTGATAAAATATAGTCCAAAAAAAGGTATGGTTGTTGAGATATTGAATTGTAATTTATCGCTTTTAATATGGTGTTCTCGGGTGGCCGGATAACCCATGAAACACGTTAATGCGTGACCGCACTCACATATTGTGGATCCACTATTTGAAGGTCTGGTCGCCAGGTATGTGTGCCGTTGTGTGGCCCTTCTTCAATCTCTTACAATATCAGAACATTGGCTTGTAGGCATTGGGATACTTTCGAGACATTTATACGATAATCAAGTGGATTGAGCCTATGATCACAACAAGAAAGAGTCAATTAGCCAGGTTGCCCTTTGAGCCTAATATCAATCAGCTCCCAATCCACTGGATCTTGCCCGAGATATCGGAACCGATTCCGCCAATCATATTTCTTATACTAGTTATCCCATCCAATAGTCTGGGCCAGCACATGCTTCCTCTTACATAACTGTTGGTCAAAGAATAGGATCACCAATGCAGGAAACCCACGCCTCCTCTAGGCCATAGTATAGCTCGGCATAGTACGTTAGCCCGAGGGCGTATAGTGAAGGGTCTTTTACATTGGGTGGTAAACAAAGAGATATTCGGGAGTAGTTCAACCGACGTATAGCTTCATGACCTTGTCTATCACTGTTAGTCAGTGGAAGCGCAGAATGAAACAAGACATACCCGATAGCTTTGCGGAGTTTAGTAAGAGTATCTCCAGCAACCATGTCCTAAAGGTGACTCGTTATCACACCACAACTTCATCGGGTGCTGGCAATGCGGTGATGCATAGAGTGGTGCAAGACAAGACAAGGCAAGACAAGGCAAGACAAGGCAAGACGAGGCCAAATAAAATTTCAATAGTAGTGAGGATTTCACCCAAGAGTGGTTTTCGCACCGCTAATTTGTTTCTCCGGTTTATTCCGTGGCGTTGTACAGACGGACTCGAATTCTGGTCGACAAACGACGTGCAGTTGCAACATGGCAACCTGTTTTTGAGCAGGGCATCCGTATTGTGATCGGGGGGTTCTAGAACCTTCTAGGGTCACAAACAGACGAAGCCACCGGCAAGCCATATCCATCAACTACTTCCCGCCATCTACGAAATGAGACTGAACCTCGACCCACGACAGTGCAAGGGTATACTGCACTTGTCAAGTGGGCAAGGCAGCGAACCGTGGTGAAATTTCAGTAAAATACGCGACAATTTTATCCATCCCAAAGCGCTGTCAATACAACGATCCAAAGTCCGGAGGTGGAAATGTCCAAAACCCTAGCAATCTTCCGATTAGACGTGTTACGTCATCGCGCCCGTTCGGTGGAGCAAGCTTTTTGGCACATTAAAGAAAAAGGTGCACTGCAATAATTATTTTCACAACTTACTTCCCTCGTACGCCGAAGTACTCGAAATTCAGACCTCCCAATAGCCTCATTTGGCTGACTTGGTAGCAAAATCAGATCTTTACTTGAACGACAATGACATACAGAGGACATTCTGGAATGCGTTATCGCGAAAGCCACGCCGTCGGATCTGTTCTTGACCTTTTTTCTTTTAAGATTCCAACTCGTTTACGAACATGAGCTCGCAAAACTCCGACGGATGCGGCCCGGAAAATTCGCAAAACTCGCAAACGAGCTTGGACAATTCGAATCAGACGCTTTCCAATAGCCACCGGAACGGATTTGGGAGCCAAAATGATGGCCGTGTGTCTAGCACAGGTCTCAGCGGCTCCGACCGCATTTATCCAATTCGATCACTTGTTTCCATGAACCCAATCAATCCGACCCCATCGTTAACGCTTGAGGATATGGAGGAATCGTCGAGCCACTCAGTGGACCCGCCAATGTCTACGATAGATGCACTGCCTGAGGCTATGAACCCTTATTCGAACCCTCAAATCCCGCTAGCCTCGCATAAGAGTATCTCTGTCAACGATGAAATTTCTTCCAACACGCCCGCTACAGAGGATCTCGAACATACTGGAGATGCATTTGGCTCTCTAGAGACTGCAGCCCAAGAGAATCAAACATACGTGACCTCCCGGTTTGAATACGCATTCTCAGAGCATGGGCACACTGTGATGCTCGGGGATAGCAACATGACTCTCAAGAGATGCGAGGATGAGCCAATCCGGACACCCGGTGCAATCCAAAGCTTCGGGGTGATGATTGCTCTGAGAGAGGAGTCTCCTAATGAGCTTGTTGTCCGTGCCGTGAGCGAAAACTCGGAACGAATCATGGGCATTTCGCCGCAACAGCTATTTGACATGGAAAGTTTCACTGATGTCTTGAAAGAAGATCAGCTGGCCTCCTTCTTGGAACATCTTGACTACGTTCGAGACGATTCATACGACTTAGTTATCGATGGCCCTGAGGTTTTTCTTCTGGCAATTCAAGGACCATCCGGCGTTCTCACTCGGTTTTGGTGCGCGATCCATGTTAGTCAAGAAAACAAAGATATCATCATTTGTGAGTTTGAACTGGAGGAAGACCAGCTTAACCCGTTAAATGTTGAGGATCAAAAACTCCCGGAAACTCCCACGAGTGCTTTGCAAACCAATCCGCCCCCAACAAAAGAACAGTTCGTCAACAGCACGATCAGTGCAAGTCAGTCGGTGCGCTCTATACGTGATGCACGGCGGAGGAAAGGTGAAGCTGGTGCAATGCAAGTTTTTGGTACACTATCTCAGATTCAGGCCCAGCTTGCACAAGTGACGGACCAAGAAACTTTACTAAAAGTCAGTGCGGGACTAGTCAGGGAACTAGTTGGATTCCACCGAGTCATGGTTTACCAATTTGATCATCAAGCAAATGGCCGGGTGGTAGCTGAATTGATGGACCCTAATGTTACCGTGGACTTATATCAAGGCCTTCATTTCCCTGCTTCAGACATCCCGGCTCAGGCTCGAGAGCTCTACAAATCCAACAAGGTCCGATTATTATATAATCGAGACCATGTTACTGCCCGATTGGTCTGCCGGTCCTTGGAGGATCTAGAAACGCCCCTTGATATGAGCCATGCCTATCTTCGAGCGATGTCACCAATTCACACCAAATACCTCGCGAACATGGAAGTGCGTTCATCGATGTCGATTAGCATCAATGCTTATGACAACCTTTGGGGCCTGATATCTTGTCATTCATACGGCGATGATGGCATGCGTGTCTCTTTTCCGATTCGTAAACTGTGCCGTCTGGTCGGTGACACTGTGGCTCGAAACATTGAACGCATCACCCATGCCTCCGATCTCCAGGCGCGTGTGATGGTGAATTCTGTTCCAAAAGAAGCAGATCCATCGAAGTATATCGTCGGGTCCTCGGATGACTTGTTACGGCTTTTCCAAGCCGATTATGGTGTTCTTTCTATAGGAAACGAAGCCAAACTTTTCGGCAGCGAGTCAAATTCACAAGAAGTCCTTGCTCTTTTACAATATATTCGTCTACGAAAGGTCACATCAGTCCTTGCATCACATGACATTGGAAAAGATTTCCCGGACTTTGTTTTCCGCCCGGGTTTCAAACGAATATCGGGCTTATTATGTATTCCGATGGCTCCTGACGGGGCTCAGTTTATCGTTTTCTTCCGCGTTGGTCAACTCACAACGATCAAATGGGCAGGTAACCCGTATAAGCCTACAGATGGTGGCATCGGACCCTTAACACCACGCCAAAGCTTCAAAGAATGGCGCGAGATAACCCTGAGCGAGTCAAAACACTGGTCTGAATTTGATATTTCGACAGCCGGTGTCCTTGGGTCCGTATACGGGAAATTCATCCAAGTATGGCGGCAGAAAGAAGTTCTGAAGCAGAACTCTCAGCTTACGCGTCTATTGCTAGCCAATTCAGCTCATGAGGTTCGTACCCCATTAAACGCAGTCATCAACTATCTGGAGATTGCCATGGAAGGCACTTTAGACGAGGAAACACGCGAGAGCTTGGCCCGTTCCTACTCAGCTTCCAAATCTCTTGTCTACATTGTCAACGACCTTCTTGACCTTGCTACTGAAAGCGGACAACAGCTTGTCATGAATGAGGTGTTCGAGTTAGAACCCACGCTGCATGATGCTTTTGACATGCTGGCTGCGGAAGCCAAGCGGAAGGGCATTTCCTACAAGTTCAAAATGCGCCCCGGACTTCCAGACGCAGTGTTAGGAGACCAGCGTCGGTTGCGCCAAATATTTGTTAATCTCATCTCGAATGCCATCGAACATACAGCGAGGGGTGGTGTGAATGTTGAGGCGTCGCTTTCTACTGTTCAAGACGATCACACGTCGCTTGAAATGTCGGTCATCGACACAGGTGCAGGAATGTCAAAACCTAAACTCGAGCAGCTCTTTCGGGAGCTTGAAGAGGTTTATGCAGACGAGCATTGGGTTGGAGGTGGACTAGGTAACATAAAGAATTCAGATGGTGGGAGACAACGTGTCCTGGGTATCGGTCTGGCATTGACCGCTCGTATTGTGCACACAATGCATGGGCAGCTCATTGTGAAGTCTGAAGAGGGCAAGGGCAGTCGGCTCAAGATTATTCTCCCATTCCAAATTCCTGGCGAACCATCCTCGTTGTCCTCGCAGAACCCGACAAAAACCGATTATCTCGATATGCCAAAGTCACCGTCCCTTCTGGACGGGAATTTCATTTCGGTGGTTGATAATGACAAAACTCAAAACGAAACCACACTACAGGACTCCTACATCGATCTCACTAGTGCAGATCTTGGTCATGAAAACGGTCAATTTAATCAACAAGAACCTTCGCTACCTCAAAACACCTTACCTGGTAGCGAGGGTGATATAGATCAAAAGCAGGACATACCCTTACGCCTGCCCTTACGATCTGAATACGACGAATCCAAGCAATTACATATATCTCAACCAAGTCCCCAGCTACCACCAATCAAGGAACACTCTCAGGAGAGTCCCACAACTTCCCAAGCACATGCATCAGCTTCGTTTTCCAGCAATTCGAGTCTAAATGTTCTCGTTGCAGAGGACAATCCGGTCAATAGCAAGATTTTGCACAAGCGATTGAGTAAAACTGGCCACACAGTCCAACTGACCAACAATGGAGAAGCTTGCGTGAATGCATTCTCGTCGGGGAGCCAATCCCCCGATGTGATTCTGATGGACATTCAGGTATGTCCAAGCGAATTATTTAAATAACTTTCCCCTTGGTTTTGGCTAACCGAGTCTCACAGATGCCCATTGTCAACGGAATGGCAGCTACAAAAATGATTCGTGAGGCTGAAGCCAGCAACTCACAGTCCTCAATCACAGAAATATCCAATCAATCCAATAGGGTCCCGATTTTTGCAGTATCTGCGTCTCTTGTTGAGAAGGACGAGAAGGCTTACATTGACACCGGGTTTGATGGCTGGGTCATGAAACCGATTGACTTTGCGAGACTGAACATAATCCTGGCCGGTATAACTGACCCAAAGGCTCGCGAAAACGTTGCTGAGGCCAGAGAATGGGAAAAGGGTGGGTGGTTTGACTTAGAGTAGCTCTAGGCACAGGTTTGCTACAGTTTGATTTGTTTGCAGCGAACATTTTGGAAGATGAGATATAGCAGTCACATGTTGACCTAATTGCCCACAACAATAGGACAGAAGCGAAAGATACAGAACAAGATATTGCCTTGGCCGATCAGTTTTACTACAGACTCTTCCTACAGCCAAGCTCAAGGAGCTACTGATCGTTGAGTCTTGGTAATTTTTTGCAAGATTTGAGTTATTTGGCATTGGGTATTAGGTTCAAGGGCCTTACCCAATTGGGGTTTGTCGAAGTCTACCCTCAACTATGAAAGCCACGCTTCATTCACGGGGTCACGTTATTCCGAAATAGGATCAACATAGGCAGTTTGCATCTTTATTTGAGATAGACTGCAAACCAATCGTCCTCGGTGTAGAAATGATCATTCGTTGTGAGGGCAACATTTTCATCAAGCCTATGACACAGACCATTCCACTTAATAGAGTACGCAACTCTGCATTTTGAGTCTTTTTTACACGCTTCAACGCAATGTATTGTGTGCTGGTTGTTATTTGTGCTTGTCGTCGATATTATTGGTCGACTGGACCAGTAGCGCATTGGTATAACTTCAAACGTCTTTTAGTAAGGTTCAGGCCATAAAGTAAAGCAGACTTGCTCCCATAATGCAAACCTCTCCCCAGGGGAACACCTGTGTTTTGATGAGCTTGAGTGGGTCAATCTCAGGACAGGAATTACTTACTCCAAGAAAGACCTATTGTGGCTTATGATCAGCCGAACCTGGTGATAGGGTCTCACAGCATGCCTGAACCACCAGCTTAGATGTGGAGCATTCCAAATCAAAACCTAGAGCAGATCCACGACCATGGTGGTTATAGGGTAGCCACCGTGGGGAAGTATGATTGCTCTCATTCTGTGATATATCTGTGATAGCACTTTCTGCAAGGGTCCTGGGCCAAATATAGTGGACGTAGCATTCCTGCAGCGATAGGCAGCGAGACACAACCGGCTCTAGCTTATTCCCCTGCTATTTTGTCGCAGGATACGTGCAGTATCGCCCTGCTAGACTTTTGCAGACCGCCCGCATTCGTCTCCCAGGGTAACTATTTGCATGGAATATCCCAAGGTTTACATCTACACTCACTTCAGTGGTATCGATGAAGAAATCTCTTCGTTTACAACAAAGAAAGGCTGGTAAGAGGATCGTGATTATGCAATACGGAATTTGACCATATGAGTTCACGGTTGTGAGGCGCTAGAAATGTAATCTTTGGATATCCCCGAGTAGTCCCTTCAAATCCACTTCATTCGATGCAATTTCATATCATATCATACTTCTCTCAGGATTGGAAATTCATGCTATAACCCCCGGTATTGGGATCCTGTACAAAGTTGAAGTTATCCGTCGACAAACCAAACGGCTTGAGAAGACCGTTTCCAAGCTAAAGGTATATTATGATTAGCCAAAGTCTTCAAGTAAACAGCAACAAGGGCGGTCGCCCACACTCACATCTTTCATCTTCGACATCATCTCGCCCATCTCCTTCTCCTTCGCATGGTTGAGTCGTTCGGGTAGCTCACGAAGTGCCCGCTGGACAATCCGTTTCTCGTCCTGGGGGAGCGCGTCCATACCAGCAAGGACTTGGTAATCTTCCATTGCGCCCTGTAGGTTGGCCCAGCCAGCTAATTGGGATTTTGCTTTTGCTCGTCGCATCAGAGCCTTGGCCCGAATTCGGCTGACGTTGGTCCGCTGCTCGTCCTGTTCCTTCAAATGCTTCAGTTGTCTTTCCACCGCCTCTTCGTCATCGCCCGATATCTCGACGACTTCGTCGTTCGGTTGCGATTGCGTGTTGATGGCGGGCGCGGTAGATTCGCTTGATGCTTCCGCGGCTTTTTCTTGCGAGGATGGGGGAATAATCTTGTCCAGGCGTTCAATTGATGCGGTTGCCGAGTCCACTGCCGCCTTCCAATCTTCCAGCTTTAGATAACAGGCGGCAATGTTGCTCCGGAGCACAGCAACATCGTAGTCGAGGTAGTTGGGGCACGAGGACAGGGCACGGTCGTAGCAGGAGATGGCCTGGTCGTAGCATTTCGAGCCGAAAAGTTGATTCGCTTCGATTTTAATTTCGTGAGCTTCTTTCAGCAACCTCTGCAGCATGTTTGAATCGAGATTAGCTCTGAAATGGGGGTTTTGAAGATGCTGTCTCGGTCTCTCAGGCCAACTCACCTCTTCTTCTTTGGCAGGGAAGCGCGCATCATGGAAGACATCTTCCTCATCGCTTTCTTCTCCGTCTGCAGCGACCTTCTCCGTCGGATGCGTTCGCGTAGGCACGGAATCACTGGTGCTCGTCATTTTGGGCGGAATGCGAAGCGCAGCAAGGTTGGGGGCGGTCGGGGCTATCACATCACGGAAAGCCGATAAGGACCGGCCACCCCGCGTCTTATCAACAACAAATCCCCGCCTGCAACTTTCCTAGAGGAGGTTCCCCAACAACCTCGCTTTCTTTCATGTCAATTCAAGGCCGAACTACGTTGTACAGCATGACACAAAGCAAAGAGTGCGTTACACTTATTCAGTTCCCCCAATCAGCACTCCAATTGACGCGCACCTTATGACAGTCTCCCCCGCATTCGGGCCTGTCTGTTCGACATGGACGGATTGCTCATCGACTCCGAAGACAAGTACACCATGATCACAAACGAGGTTCTTGAGATGTACGGCAAGCCCAAGCTTCCCTGGTCAATCAAGGCTCAGCTACAGGGACGCCCCCAACCGGAGGTACCGCCCTGATTCTACAGTCCAGCGGATGTTCGAATAGAAGCAGTAATTAACAATTGGTCCAGGCAAGCAAGATCTTCCACGACTGGGCAAAGCTCCCAATTACCCCCGAAGAGACTGCCGTGAAGCAAGCCTCCCTGCAGCAAAAGTACTTCCCGCAGTGCTCACCCCTACCAGGAGTCCCGACTTTGCTGGCCAATCTTGTATCAACGCAGTCCACCAATGAGCCCATCCACATCGCTCTGGCAACCTCATCGCACAGCAAGAACTTCGAGCTCAAATCGGCTCATTTGACAGAGCTCTTCGAAGCGTTCTCCGAACCCCAACGTGTTCTAGGCGATGACCCACGCATTGGAAAGGGTAGAGGCAAGCCGTTGCCTGACATTTACCTTCTGGCCCTGGAGACTATCAACGCGGACCTTCGCAGCAAGGGTGAGGCAGAAATCAGGCCCGAGGAATGTCTCGTTTTTGAAGATGCTGTACCCGGTGTCGAGGCTGGTCGCCGTGCTGGTATGCAGGTTGTCTGGGTCCCCCACCCGGGGCTTCTGGAGGCATACAAGGGCCGTGAAGGAGAGGTGCTGGCGGGGCGCACAGGGGCGCACAAGGAAGAGGAAAAGACAGCAGCGGAGAAGGAAGCCGAGGAGTTACAAGCTTGGCGGGTTCAGGATGCTGGGAAGCCGGGTGATATTGGTGATGGATTTGGCCAAATCTTGTCTACTTTGGAGGATTTCCCATATGCACGATATGGTATTCAGCTGCCATGAAGCTAGTTATCTTCTATACTCTCTGAATACGTTGATCCGATTATAATCCAAACGCGGTTTACCATCATTTTCTGTAACCCTGATTCCTATGATGGAAGCTTACTAGTACTTAAATACTGAAGGGGAGGTTATGGATATTAGATGTTTGTATTTTTTGGGGCTTTGTTCGTTTTAGAATGTTTTTTTTTCCCAAATTCACGGCCTTTCATAAATGTTTGAACCACATCCTAACATCAAATTCATCAACTATTAAATCTCCATATCAATCCTCATCTCCACCCTCATCTCCCTCTCGCTCTCCATGTCCATTCATTCATCTTGGCATCATCAGTCATGGGTCATCAGTCATCAGTCGTGGATATTCATCGGTTGTGGGAAGTTGTGGGCAGTCGTCGGGTTGACAGTCAACGTTCATGCATGTATCCTCCAGTAGTGGAGTTCAATATCATGACTTGCCCGCCTTCTTCTTCGAACGCTTAGGAGGGCTGCCATCCTCCGGTGGGTGAGACGGCGAGCGCTTCGAGGGACCCTCGTTTGCAAGAGAAGCGATCGTTTCCTGAATCTCCTCGGGCGACTTGTTCTTCGTCAGGGCCTTTTGCATCGCGAGGCGCTCTGCCTTCCTGTCATTGACGCCCTTGTTCTGCTTGATGCCTTCTCGAACCGCGACCGCGTTGTCCGCAATGGCCATCGGGCCACTTGGGTTCACGACGCGCTTGGCCATGTTCTTGGATGTCTTGAGATAGGCCAGGACCGACATGTACCGATCTCCGAAGGTTTTGTAACGTCGCTTCGGGCTACCGGAGCCAACGAAGGTCTCGGAGCTCTGTTGGGAGAGAATGATGTCTTCCTAGAGGGAGAAATTGATGTCAGAAACAGGTATGTATAGTAATACCAGCACGAAAAGAAAGTAATTGCTTACCAGCTCCATCCAGGCACCCTGCTCGATGTGTTCGTCGGAATAGGCTCCCTTCTCCCATGGACTCATCGCCTTGTGGCCATCGTCGGCGACGTCAAGATCCTTCATGGCATTCATAAGGTGGCCGACGAGGACTTGCTTTTCGATCACCGTGGTTGGAATGGTGCAATCATATTCGTGCTCAAGAAGGTGATCGAATTGATCATGCTTGGCCTCCTCAAGAGAGGTGTAGATAACCGGATGCGGCAATTGGCCCCGTGCTTGCATCTTCTGGACATCACTGAATTTGAAGCCCATGACTTCCACAGCTGCGATTTCAGGCAAGTTATCTATGGCTGTGGAGCGTCTGGGTGCTCTCGGGCGCGTCGGAGTCTTGTACTTCCGGCCCTTTGTGGCACCAGGAGTCGATGCTACAGACTCAAAAGAGGTGTCCATTCCATTGGAAGTAACAGAGCCAGGAGTGCCAGGTGATGAACGCTTCCCGGTCATCGCACGGGTCTGTCTGCAAGGCGTTGCAGGAGTTGGGTTGCGAGGCTTCCCAGGAGTTGAATTGCGAGACTTGGCCGGGGTGACCATTCCATAGGCCCCGGAATCATGATTTTGGCCACTCTTCGCAGGGGTCGACTTGCTGGGGTTTCCCGGGGTCATAATTCCATCAGAAACAGTAGCATCTGGAGTCATGGGTCGAGGAATGCCACAGGACATCATAGGGAAGTGGCTTGGGACCATCGGGCTCAGCTGAGGCGAGGTCGTGGGAATGCAAGCAAAGTTGCCAGAAAAGGGGAACGCCTCCGGAAAATGAGCTTCATGGTGCGGACTTTCGGTGATACAAGCAACGTCCGTTCTGCCAGCGTGAGTCGAAGGAAAGGGAAGGCCGTTAGTGACAGCAGAAACGCCGGTTTCCAGTCCGTAGCCAGGAGTGAAAGTCAATGAAGGATCAATGAACTGCGGCAAGTAGTCGGTGTTTCCGTCGCAGCCGTAGCCGTAGCCGTAGCCGAGCTCGTTGATGTTTGCCGGAATCTGGGCCGAAGGATTGGCAGCGCTGACAGAGAAATTTGAAGCTGGGGAATTGATGTCGCCAGGTCCGATGATTGACTCCAGCTCCTTGTGCATTTCAACTTCAAGCTCGTTGGGCGGATAGCCCATCATACTGGTCATATGTTCAAGTACGGCACGATCAGTATTCAATGTCAGCATCTGGGGCCACTTGGCCATCGCTGTTTCCTCGATATTGCGACCAAAGGGTGCATAGACGGGACCGTCGGTTGAGTCGTCTTCGCAGTTGGTGGGAGAGCTGGTCGAGGCCATGACTTTGGCGACGATATGGCACAGCGAGAATGAGTGGGAATGTTGCAATACAGCAAGATGTTCAGGATGAGACGAAAGAGTGTTGGTGATGGCACTTTCCGGAGAAGACGATGTTGGGGATATGGTGGAATTGGAGAGGACAAGAAGATGGAAGTGGCATTGGGTGGAAAGTGGAAGTAGAAGGGGAAAGAGACCAGAGTTGACGACGAAGAAACAGCAGAAGAGCAGGAGCGATAGAGAGAAAGGGTAGCTGTAGTCGGTACTTCCGTACTTACTCGATGTTGACAAGAAGAGTAGACGAGAGCGAATCGCTATTGGTGGGAGGCAATTGGACAGCCGACTTGGCTGATCAGTGAATAGACATGAAGCCTTTGAAAATGCTCCATCTTCTCTATTGAAAAATCTCGTCAAGCATTGTTATTGAGGTTGAAGCTTGAGGGCATTTCAGAGGTCACGATTGTGAAGCTATTCCATTGATCTGGACTCTGGTATCCCGATCTATAAAGCGGGGCCCCTTCTCTGGAGTGGCCAACCAGATGCGAGAGTGGATCAGGTCATTCACTGTGCCTTAGGTGACCATCCCCGAGAAGAGGCTGGTAATTGACACACAGCGCCAATTGGGGGGGGTTCTATTGGCCGAAATTGCCTTGTCCGATTGTATCGAGATCCAAAGCGGGTCCGGGCTGTGGCTGGAGTTGCGGTGGAAGGCACCTGCGGTTGCAGTGGTGTTGCAATGGCGATGGCAGCTTCCGATTGTATTGTTGTATTGTTGTATTGAGTGTTTGTGCCTGTCGGCCTAGAATATGGGACACCTGCCAGTGGGCGTAATTTGCCAGGTGATGAGATCTTCCCAAGATATCAAGGTACCAATCGCATCTTCAGGACTCCCTGTCCAATGTGGATATTATCACGAGTCTTCTCTCGGTGTTGAGGTTTCTTCGGAGTTCTCTGCTAAAAATGGCATCGACCAGACCTTGAGGATGTTTTCCCCCCAGTTTTCACTATTTTCACTCTTCGGTGAGTTGTCGTCATCTGAATCATCAGGTGTTTGTTGACGGCGCTGACCAGAGCAGCTGGCCATCACCGTCCCCATCGGGTGGAATACAGCGCTTGTCACAGCATCTGCAATATGTTAGCTTCGATCCTATCGCGGAAAATACGACATTTTTCCAATCCGGGCTTACCATCATGTATCCGAAACTCCGCATCGGGGTCTTGACGACCAACAGAATACGTGGGATCCTTCCAAACCCTCATGAAGCCATCGGTACCTCCCGCCCAGATCTCATGGGAGCCATCTTCGCCGGACGGAACAAGATCAATCTTCATGCGTTGGTTTGTGAACGCCTTTCGACCGCGGAGATATCCCAGCATCTGCCCCGTCACTCGGATATCATACACAAGAACACCATCACTCTTGCGCTCCGCGATGTAAAGATACCTTCCACACGGGCTCCATAACAACTGCGTGACTCCCCTGCCGCCGATATCCCGATTTGCCTCGGTCTTTGCGACGTTGAACGTACCCAGACTCTCTCCGGCGCCGTTCGAGCTATACAAGCCCACATGCCGCGTAAATGTCCCAGCAGCTAGGATCCCATCACCGAGTGGATTACTGGCCATCGCCGACACGATACCTTTCATACCGACGCCCCCGCCGACCATCTGCTTCCTTTTACTCGGAATCGTAGGCATCCAGGATACAGGCCCACTACTACCAGTTCGCGAGACATCAAAGAGGCAGATGAGAGAATCTGAGCCTGTGAGGAAGTGGGTTCCGCCAAGTGTCTTGGGGTAGATGATGGAGTGGGGGGTGATGAAGGCTTCTGTGGTTGGGTTGATCAGTGAATAGCTTGCCACCAGCGATGGAGCGAGAGCAGACGACAACCGAATGGGATGATCGCGAACAGAAGACAGCAGCAGGGTGGTGGATGGATCCTGCAGGTTGAAATGCGGATAGATCGCCGTGGCATATGTTGGTTCAGTTGATGGAAGTGTTGAATAGGGTGAAAGCTCATGAGGCGAGGAAGATTCGAGCAAGTCCGGGGGCCTGGAAGGTAAGTCAATTCCATTCCTGTGAAGCGAAAGGTACTGATCAATACACCTACAGAATGAATGTTCGAATGTGATGATCAGCCGAATCCGTCAGAAGCGTCGTACCGTCTGGAGACCTGGATGCGGGTGAATATGGATCAGTAAATTGTTAATCTAGATATAAATGAAGTGAACCGAGCTATCGAGAGCTTCAATGGCCGATGGAATCAAAGAAATGGGCTATTGTGTCTTCCAAAAATATGGCGAGTGGTGATGAAGGGCCTGTTTCGCTAGAAATGAAAAAAGTTCGGGAAATGAACCTACCATTCGACACTTTTGAAGTGATTCTGACTTGGAGGAGTGGAAGCCACACACTGGGGTTCATTGCTAGCCATTGTATGTACTAGTAGTAGACTGGACCTAAATTCTTGGTCTATATGGACCACCAACTAGCCAGGTCAACGTCTACCCGTGTGCATATGGAAAGCCGCATATGGCCAAGCAAAAAAAAAAACTAATTTCCAAGCCCAGCTCTGATCAACTATATAGTATTAGTGAAATACTCCTAGGCAACAAAAGATGGGCGCATTATTTCAGTGAGTGAAGTTCTTCCGACGTTGGTTATTTCGGACGGCGGAAAAACCCCCTCCGCAACGCCGCAAATCTTATCGGCCGCGCGCCTGCAGCTCAGGAAGGTTGTTGTTTCTCTAAGGGCGTGGTATTTGAACATTCCGATCGCCATGTTCGCCCCAAAGACCTCCGCTCCATCAACCGGTGGTCTTTCCATCAACACAAACTCTGCCAATTCTCTTTTGTGAGTGAATTCCCTTGGCTGTCCGCTTGCCCCGGTGGCCTATGCTCTGCTTCTCCCAGGTGTCGGAGCTCCATCCAAGCCCAAAAACATCATTTGGTCATCGCAAGGGACATGCGATTGAATTTTTGCAGATCAACATCCCTCACTTTGTCACCTGCAAGGTGGTGCTGAAACATGAGCCGCAGGAGCAGAGCAAGCTTCATCAATATGGAACCCTTTGAGAGCTAACAAATGACTTTTTTCCCCAACAGTGGCAACAATACCCAAAACACATCTACACCTACACTTGGCGGGGCGAGCACTGGAGGCGGTCTATTTGGAAATACGAATTCTTCGACACAAGCTAAGCCCGCTGGGGGACTGTTCGGAGGTGGAAACACAGCGCAACCGCAACCGCAAACCACCGGAGGCAGCATGTTTTCAGGCTTAGGCGGCCAGCAACAGAATAATACGGCTGGTACTGGGGGAGGTCTATTCGGAAAACCTGCGACCACAACTGCACAGCCTGCGTCGGGCGGTCTTTTCGGCACAGCTGGTGCCGGCGCCGGTGCTGGCACCGCGCAGACTGGAGCGACAGGAGGTGGCTTGTTCGGTGGTGCATCCAACACTAGCGCTGCGCCGGCAGGAAACACAGGAGGTGGTTTGTTCGGCGGTGCGGCCAACACCAGCACGGCTCAGACAGGCACAACTGGGGGTGGTCTATTTGGTGGCGGTCTGGGTTCGACAACGCAGACCCAGCCTAAGCCAGCCCTCGGTCTCGGCACATCGACCACTGGAGGTGGCGGTTTCTTGTAAGTAACAAAGTTCGATTGACCTCTTGGCTACAGACTTCTAATTATATGCCCTACAGTGGAGGAGGTGGTGCTGCTCAAAACACTCAACAGCAACAGCCAGCTCAGAAGCCAACGCTCTCGCTCTTCGGCAACCCAGGCACAACACAAGGAGCCCCGCAACCACTACAGCAGAGTGTGGCTGGAGGAACGGTAGCTCCCGGTGTCACGCTCAACCTCGACGAGCTTCTGCCCACTACCAAGTTTGAGAGCTGTGCCGAACCGGTTCGAAAGGGAATCGAAAACATTGACAACTACATCCTGGAGCAGATTAAACTATGCAATGAGGTCTCCGATATGCTCCCGACAATTGAATCACAAGCTTCGACAATTCCCAACGACGTGGAGTTCGTGCAAAGCAAGCTAGAGACGATCCAACTTGCGCTAGAGAACGACGCGGGGGACATTGACCAACTACGCGGCCTCGTCACCCGGGATGCGGCCGAGGCGCAGGTTGCATTCCGTGCCATCGATACTCTGAAACTCCCTTTGCAATACCAGTCCGCGGGTGGAAGCGGATGGTGGTCCATGCAGGACCAAAAGGTCCCAGACCGACGGTCTACTCGCAAGAACACTCTTGCACTTCCCGACGACGTGGAGGCGGACCCCTCCACCGCTACAGCCGTCCATGGCGTGCCTGTCAACCTGGTTGACTACTTCTCCCACCGCTCGGACGAGATGAGCGGTGTCCTCGACCGCTATAAGGGCAACCTGAAGGAGATTGAAGACCATTTGCATGGAGTCGAGCTCACCCTGAACCGCCAGATCAGCGAATTTGTCAGCTCTCGCTCTCGCGATGGTGCCGGTCCTCGGAACCCCCAGTCTACTGTCAATGACCTGGCTGCTGTGCTGGGTGACGTTGAAGCTGGAATCCTGGGCGTCGCCAACCGATTGGGTAGTGTGTCCGAGCAGGTGCAGGAAGTTACTCTCGGGCCATTGGCAAATGGGGAGAGCAGACTCGGACTCTGAGACTCAAGTGGTCCGATCAATTATGTACACTAATGCAATGAGCGGTTTTTTAACACGAAACGATACTTTCCCTGGTTACTCCAAGCTGCTTACGTGCTCAGAGCCTAATTTTAGTGACGTACGTAGAACCGCGGTGTACTAGTAGTAACCAGCATGTGCAGTCCTATCGTGGCTCAACGGCTTTACTGATTGATAACCCTACTACCCTATGCTCGGGAATTTAAGCACCCGTTATCAGACCATGGAGATCAAGCAAACCTTACGAACTAGCCAAATATTCTAGACCAGATTAGGAGAGTATTTCCCATAGTTCTTTACAGTTCTACACTGGAGTCCCAGAGCTGTGGCGGTGGTAGGTGCAAAAGTCCGCAAGAACCCGCCACTCTTGCGTGATCGCCCCTTAGCGCGGCAACTATGCGGCGGCTGCTTAATATCAACCTCCACAACCTCCACACCCTCCACGATCGTCAGAAACCCACCGAATATCTTTGAACAAAGTCGTCGTCTCACATACGCAAGCTTGAAGAATGTATCTTGAATTTAAGAAAGCAGCGGTGAGATCAATGTCTTGTAGAGTGGTGTCCACCAACCAGTTGTCAGCGATGGCAAATGTTGCCATCAACGTCAGTCAGATTGCGTGATCTGAACCCTTCCCTTACCCGGACTGGATTCTTTGGAGGGAAACCACAAGGCCGGAAGGAATAATCCTCCTTAGCAATCGGCGAATCCTGAGGAACCCGTAAGATCCATAATTCATCCATTCCCCGTTGTCCCGTGTTTTTAAGGTAATCCACCCTGTCGATGGCGCGATTCCCGTCAAGTCCGGCCTGATCACGCAAGATCTTCAAGACACATTCTGGGGTTGACTCATCCACAATGGAATTGCTCTCACGCCATCGCTCCAGTTTATGGGTCGTCCATCATTATAAAGAGCCCCGGTCCTCAACCCGAACTTTTGTACCATTCTTCCTACCATTCGTCATATCAAAAGTTCCTGGTTCGAGCTCTATCTGATCTAGTGTGGATCGATCATAAACCTTCGCTATGGCTCCTTCTTTGGTTGACCCTATTCTACCTTCAACAACCCCAAGCCTGGGCAAATTCATTGTGCCCTCGAAAGGCATCATCCCCGGAGATAACAAGTTCGGCTATGCTCCTGGACGCACCATTGTTGAGAAGCATGACAACTACCCCCATGAGGACTTCTTGCCTTCTTTCCCCAACGTTCACTGGGATCCAATCGAGGAACACACATACGAAGACCGTGGCCTCAAAGGAGACCCCAAGTTCCGCAACCTTCTGAAGGATGCCACGGCTGTCTTCGACTACAACCCGAAGATTGGAACCGAAGTTCATGGTGTCGACCTGGCCACCCTCACAGACGCACAGAAGGACGACTTAGCACGTCTGATTGCCTACCGAGGGGTTGTCTTTTTCCGATCTCAGAAGAACTTTGATATTGAAGCCCAACGGGGTCTTGGACAACACTTTGGCAAGCTCCACAAGGTATGTCGGGATTGAAGCATGGCATATTATATGATCATTGACTAACAATATCCAGCATGCAACTACATCTGTTCCTCAGAAAGGAGGTCTTGAAGACGTTCATGTCGTTTACACTGGCGATAACTCCGGTGACAACCGTGCCCTCTTCAGTCCTAGCTTCCTGTGGCACTCAGACGTTACATATGAGATTCAACCACCGTCTTACACTACACTGAAACTCCTCGCGGGTCCACCCAGCGGTGGCGGTGGTGACACCCTGTGGTCATCTCAATACGCCGCCTATGATGTTCTCTCCCCATTCATGCAGACCTACTTGAAGAATCTATCAGCCCTCCACTCCGCGAACATGCAAGCCAGTGACTCAAAGGCTCTCGGTCGACCAGTCCGCCGGGATCCCATCACCACAGTACACCCTCTCATCCGAACAAACCCCGTCACCGGATGGAACGCCCTATTCTTCAACCCTGGTTTCGTGACTAAGATCATTGGCATTCCCAAGGCTGAGAGCGATGCCATCTTGAAATACCTCACCGACGTGATCGCCACAACACAAGAAATGCACGCCCGTTTCCAGTGGAACCAAGATGACGTTGCTCTCTGGGACAACCGCACAACCGTATGTTTCTCCTGCGAGCAAATTCAATTGATATATATCAAATACTAATAAAATCTCAGACCCACTCTGCATCATACGGCTTCACTCCCCATCGACGACACGCAGTTCGCGTTGCAAGCCACGCCGAGCGCCCTGTCCTAGAGGCTTCCGGTAAATCCCAGGAAGATGAGCTCAACGCTCTGTATGGACTGCCGGCAGTCAACAAAGATGGATCACGACAGTCTAACTACAATGATTGAACAAAGCGTAGATCGCATCACATCCACATAGCGTTCCTTGCAGCAACATTAGCGAAAATTTAATCCCATCATTCTTCCTCATGTTAGATGGACGGCGCCGGTCATATGACCAGGTTCTAGTCTGACTATCATGGGAAGCCTCTCACTATCAAATTGCCTACGTACGTAGCACTTCATTTTAATTTTCCGTAAAATTATCCCGAGATAGAGATCCTGTTAGTAGTACTGGTAATATCCCAAGTTAAGTTGTCCTACCTCCGAGTCACCATGATGACACCAGACTTCCAACTTGAAGTATAAGGGTTTCCGGGCACTTCCACCAGGGCAGGTGGTAGCCTGGAGATATCACCACTGTCATCTAACTCGAAGGCGGCAGATTGATCTCTCACTTCCAATCCTACCTCAACACTCGACCAAGCCAGACGGTTCTAAGTCAAAGCATGTCGCTTCTCACTTGAACCACCGCATTCGCCTGGGCAATCTCCCACGGATTCAGCCCTAGAGATCTACCTCCGTCCACATCTTGAACTTGAAACCAAACCAGCCATCTCACCACAAAAATGTCATCTTCAGAAACCACCCAAATCCCACAACTCCTCCGCTACGCCCGTCTACACGGCCTCGCAAGTGAAACCGAACCACCTCGAGAACTCCCAGTTGGTGATAACTGCAAACTCACCCCCGAACCAGGCTCACTTCGCGAGCAGCAGTTCAAGGAAATCGAGAATCGGTATCAAGAGCTCTACACGAGATTCTGCAAAGGTCTCAACGAGCAGAAACTTGACATCTCAATGACTGCTAAGGATCTCGTGGCTTCTGTTTTGAAGGAAGAGAGGGTGGATGGGCGGATTGAGTGGGAAGATATTCTTCCCAGAGCTCCTCTTACTGGGAGTCAAGACGATCTGTTGTTCGTTACGAAGAAGGATGAGGATAAACACATGGCTAAGAAGGTACGTTTCTTATCACGGGATGTCATGGTATCTCCATCCAGCTAACTCATCCTAGCAGAAAGTATCTCGGACCTAGTCAAAGTCAAAGTACCAGGACAGGTCCAACAGGTGGGAATTGAGCAAGTCGGACGATATCACATATTGGGGCAGCCTGTATGGAGAGCCGAATTCATGTACCAGAGCTGCGTAGTGTGGGCAATACTATCGGGTGGAGACGAACTGTATCGAGTTACGTATGGAACATGAAGCGTGGTGCCTGAGAGGAGATTCTTCTGAATTACTCAACTGCTACCCTGGCACATAACACAGGGAGAATGCGAGTTGTGATTTGTTTTAATAGTACAGTCAACAAAGACATGCAAGACCCAGGGCCAATCCAGCGCTTCAAAAACTCATTATGCAAAGGAACCCGAGGACGGGGCGCGCTGCGCGTTACCCCGACCCCAGGTGTATTGGTGATTTCGGAAAATTTTTCTTGTTTTTTTGTTCTTGTTATTGAGATCGTTGAGAATGGTCGAGCTCGTGACTTCGCTTCGATATTATACACGTCGAATGCCTTTCAGCCATCTAGCTGGCGATTTCATAGCCGTGTAGATGGGAAGGGCCAACAACAGGGTTTGGGGGGAAGGCGACATGTAACGAGAAACAATGATAATTGTCAATCCATTTACTCGTTAATCTTGGCCAGGATCCTATCAAAGGAATTAGTGAGATCCGAAGATGTGTATACTGAGATAGGCGCAACTTACTCGGAGTCCCGGAAAAAGGGTGTACTCATCCTCGCCAACCTTGAGGGGGCTACCACCGAACTGATGAGAAAGGCACGTTAGCATTGACTCGATAATATCATAGGAGTTTGGCGCCGTCAGGGCGATGTGCTGCATCGCCAATGCGACGCGGAAGAACGCGGAGACGAGAAGGGCGTAACGTACCTGGGGAATCAGAACCTTGTCACCGGAAGCGACACCCATGGGAAGGCGCTTGCCATCTCTGTCGAAAGCACCAGGGCCGACGGCGAGAACCTTGGCCTCGTTCTGCTCCTTGACACTGCTCTCAGGGAGGAAGATACCGGAGGCAGTCTTGGCCTCGGGCTTGATGCGCTGGACCAGGACGCGGTCCAGGAGGGGGGCGAGGGCCTTGATGTTGCGGAGGACAGACTATTGCATGAAATGTCAGTATATTTGAGATGCGTAAAGGCGGGTGTTGCGTGGTCGGATTGGAGGTAGGGAAGAATGCGGAGGGCCGTCAAAGTCCGATCAGATCAAGGGGATTGAGTTCGGCATGGTGATTTATAACGCTATAGATATAAGCAGACAAGCTGCCCCGGGTTGTAGACGTACCATTGTGATGAGGGATGGAGTCTTAAGGCCAAGAAGTGATGTGCGTGGGATGGGGAGAGGGAAGAGAAAAGCGTCCGGGGGAATCCAGACTTGAGAAATTTCCAGAATGCCAAGCCGCGCGAGCTCTCCCGAGGACCAACCCGACCACCCCGACTAGCCGGCATCCACTCAGTAGTTAGTCCCTGTGTACTCGGTACACAGGGACTACTTATACGTACAGCATTCCGCTGAGAACCTCTAGTTCTTCTCAAGTTCTACTCTTTTCTTGATCGATCAATGTAGATATTCAATTACACCACAGTTGCCGGATTGATTCTCCCATTCTACAGCTACAGCTACAGCTCCGTTCTCCCGAGCCGAAAGCTCAAATACAAATACCCCGGCTCTCACTGGCTCGAAACCAAGCTCGATAAATTTCTCATAAATAATGCTTAAAACGCCACAGTACCCAATTGCTATCCGAAGGACACCACGAAACCCATGATAGGAGCTGCAAGCCCGATGCGAGAAACTACCATCTCCTCCCGCGGCCGCGCCCTCCGCCTCCATAATTTCCACGCTGTTCGTAGCCTCCGTATCCCATCTGCCCCTGTCCTCCTTGCCCAAAACCGGCTCCTTGTCCCTGGCCGCCAAACCCAGGTTGTGCTTGTGGAGCACCGCCACCGGGCTGCCCTCCCATCATCGCTTGCGCATGCTGCATAAAGGCCATGGGGTCCATAGAAGAAGGATCTATTCCCTGAGCCATCATGGCCTGTAGCATGCCCTGCATCATATCTGGGTTCATATCGGGCATACCGGGCATACCGGCCATGGCCTGCGGGGCGTTTGCCGCTGGAGCTGGTCCCGGAGGCGCACCGGGCATTGGGGGCATGCCCATTCCCAAGAAAGACTGCATGTCATCCATCTGCCTCTTCTGGTCCCCAACTTCCTTCCGCGTCCCTTGTTGTTTCAGACAGTAGCTGACCCAGGTGAATTCGTCAAAGCCGTAATTGAAGAAGTCCGAAACATCGGAGCCCGGACGGCGCCAGGGCTTATCGTCTGTAGGAAAGTCGACGTCCATGTCGGTGGCCATGATCGGCTTCCCTGTTGACGGATGCACAGGGTTTCCATTCACATCAATTGTAGAGGTGTGGATTGCTGGATACGCAGAGCCAGGCTTCTGAGGCGCGGTAGGTTTCGTGGCTGCCGCGGCAGCGGGTGCGGTCGCAGGAGTCGAGGCATCTCAGACGAGGTGTTGCAGAAGGAGTGCCGGATTTCGAGACGGCAGATGAGTCGGCTGAGGAAGGCCGTTGTGGCTCTTGTCGTAAGCTTGCATGGCGTGGGTGAGAGCTTCAAAATGTTAGTTAACAGGACGTGTCGCACGCGCAGCGAGGGCAGCTTACGCTTCTTGAGGCGCATCAGCAGGTGCTTCTGTGATAATATTGAAATCGTCCTATGAAGAGTTAGCATACGCCGCGGCAATAGAAGGATTAATCACGAACGTCGTCCGATTCAACTTCGACCTCTTCTTCTTCCATCTCGTCGCTCTCCTGCGGTTGGCCTGGGGCTGCATTGGCGCCATCGTTCGCAACCTGAGTAGTCGGCACCGAGTCGACGGGGTCGTAAAAGTCGTCCTCTTCTTCGTCCATGGCTAATTGTTTCCAGTCTCGTGAAATGACAGCAAAAAGTGTAGCCAAAGGATCAAGTTGCTCCCGTAAGAGCGTATGCGCGAGAGAGTTTGGAGTGTTTGCACCGCCTTTGGTCGGCGACGTTGGAAGTAGACAAGAGCAGGAGTTGGAGAGTTACGATCAATTCCACAAAGCAGGCAAATAGGATTCTTGACTCCAAGTAAATGTCAATTCGATTTTTGATTTGTTTTCACGGTTTGGTAATACGCACAACCTCCATAGTGCAAGTATGTTTGGTTTATACCTCAATTGCGCACCATCAACGTTGCCTCCGACCTAGGAGAGCATTTGAAGTATCAACCATACTGAAATTGAGTCAAATAGACAAATGGATAAAATCAGCGTTTGGAATATTAGGGATAATCATAATCCCAGTCTCACCTCTCGATATATGTAGATCCGATACGTCCATACTCCCCAAAACGGCGCGATCACGTGGTCTCCTGCAAAGGCGTCAGAGGCGGGAGTATAATATACTACTATCCTTGAGCTTTCTATCACTACATCAATCGAAGCACCATTCGGCCAAAGCTGATCCAGTGGTCAATATGGCATCCGAGCAGGACAGCCAGGCTTCCACGCCCCGGTCCTTCGCGGGCCCGAGTGCCTCTGCGGAGGAGATGCTCAAGTCGCAAACCGTCGGTCTCGTGCACCTGTCCGACTTTCGCAAGCGACGCGCAGAGGTCCTAGAGCAGAAGGAGCGCGAAGCGCATGATAAGTCGCTAGGGCGATTGGCATCCGGTAATTCAAGAAGTGCAACTCCCTCCACAGGCGACGTGACTGACGGGTAAGTTTTTCCAAGGCGCTTCATTCTCGTCTCGTCTCCCCGCATATACTGATCACAGCACCATGTCACAGGTCCTCGACACCGAAGAGCGACGCGCCGCCCAAGAAGAAGAAAAAGAAGGCCCTCGCTAAGAGCAAGCTCTCGTTTGGCGACGATAACGAAGATACAGGGGAGGAATCGACCGTCGCCACGCCGCGCGACTCCAGCATCTCCCGATCAGGCTCAAAAACACCCAACGATGAAGGCACACCCTCCTCTTCAATTCGCATGAAAGCGAACCCCAATGCTAGGGCTCCTCCCAAGGCACTGACAAAAGCATCTATCGAGGCCGAAGCGGCGACACGCGAGGCACTGCGCAAGGAATTCATGGTGATGCAAGAGGCAGTCAAGAACACCGAGATCCTGATTCCATTTGTGCTCTTTGACGGAACGAGTGTTCCGGCAGGATCGGTCAAAATCAAAAAAGGAGATCCTATCTGGCTGTTTTTGGACCGGTGTCGCAAAGTCGGTGCTGAGCTGGGAGGCCGTACTGCTAGTGGTGCAGCAAAGGCTCGCCGAGAATGGGCGCGAGTCAGTGTTGACGACCTGATGCTGGTCAAAGGCGATGTTATCGTTCCTCAAGTAAGTTCCACTATCTTTATCTCGAGAGGCATCAGCTAACTCTTTTCAGCACTACGAGTTCTACTACTTTATCGCCAACCGCGTACAGAGTTTCTCGAAATCCGGTGGTCTATTGTTTGATTATTCGGATAAACCACCCCCAGCTCAATCGAATGATAAGCTTCCCGAGGGCCTATACCACCCCAACGAGGAGAAGCTCGAAGGTTTCGACAAGGACGCTGCAGAGACCAAGGTGGTTGACCGCCGGTGGTATGAAAAGAACAAGCACATATACCCGGCCAGTCTCTGGAACGAGTATGAGCCTGGAAAGGAGTTTGAAGAGAAGATGACATCGACACGAAAAGATGCACTGGGAAATACGTTCTTCTTTTAGAGGATTATTTTGTTAATATTTTAAGGATTTTTTGGATTGCATAGGCGTTGTGAGATGAAATAGATCTACTGAAATGATACCACTTGGCTCTGCACTTGGGGAACTTCACCTCGGGTGACCGCACCACCTCCCAGCTTCAACTTCAACTTTTAACTTACCTTCCCCCAACACATTGGAACACGCACAATGGATTTTCATATGAGATGTAATTCTCTCAAATGCCGGGCCCAGCTGAAGGAAAGAGCAGTGGTTACCACATGCTCGTGAGTCGCTTAGCTGATTGGTTTGGGCTTCACTGATGTCGCAGTCACATCTTTTGTCTAGGATGCGCTGGCGACCTTGGACTTGCACATCCCACCAACGGCGACCGTCGTTGTCCCGCTTGCTCAACCGTCCTTTCTAACCCTGATGATGCAGTTTCAACCATCTTAAATCCCACGGAAGACTACAAGACAAGCGTTCTAAGTGGCCTCGATCCTAATACCATTATGGAGTGCGCCGGGCGTGCCTTGGAATTCTGGGCATACCAGAGCACGCAGGAGATGTATGTCATCCGTCAATGATAATTTGGAGGTTGTTGCGACTAATTGCTCCAGATTCTACCAAGAATTCCTCGGGAAAAGTCTCACTGAGAAATACGCAAGTCTGAGTACGCAGATGGACAAAGTCATCCACAACGCCAATTCCGAGATCGCAACTCTACACGGCAAAGTCTCCGGTTTGTCTCGTATACTTTCTCTGTCCTGTTCCAGCTAACGCAGTATGCAGACCTGCAAGGTGCACATGAACAACTGGAGAAGAAGAATCAAGAACTGATAGACCTCAATCGGGAACGATCCAAGAAACTCACTCAGATCACAAACCTCTACAATATCCTCAAAGCGCGCGCAATGCGAACTCAATTGCAAAATGCCGCCTCGGACACGGTCATTCAGACCATCAACACATTCACATCTCGGACCGAACCTGTTGATCAAACCACTCACACCAACCACCAAACCTATCCAAAGGTTCGAACTCCCGGTGGCGGTGGACCAAAGACGCCGGTCTTTCCAATGAGTCCTGAAGGCGTCGAACAACTGCATCGGTACCAAAGAAGTGGCACTGGCAGCTCTAAACAAGCAGGTCATAAGCGATCTGGCGGGAAAGCTGTGGCGGTCCCAGCAGGTCGATTGCACTGGAAGTCGCCCGGGGGTGAGTATTCATGATTATTCGATTGGAATGGGGTTGAGTTAACTTTGTTGTTTAGTCCCACCTCCCATGAACCCACAGCACCGTACTCGTCTGCCGCAGACATATCGGCAGTCAACCATCATGTCAAACCTCCCATCTGGTGAAGCTATGCTTGCGCGATTCGGAAATTGATTCTTTGGGATTATTTTTCTGTTTTACCTGAATGATTCTGGGATGTTACTCGGGGTTTTAAATCGTCAACTAGTCTAGTATAGATTATGGGTGGAGATATAACTTGAAGACCACCCGGGGGCAGACTACGGTCGATGTATTGCGGCCGTTTCAATCTTAGTATAGATTCGAATATTGTATATCTTCAAGTTCAACCTGTCAGTCAGTGATGGCCGTGGTTTCTTCGTTGGCATCCTACTAGTACTACTAGTACCTAGGTAGTATCATTTGAAACTTAGAAGTTTTATGATCATCCCGAGTCGCAATATAAACCAAACAAGCGCATAGTAACAATTCAAGTTTCACCCAAGTACACAAAAGCCATTCTTGAGCTTGAATTACAAGGTTATTTAGTATTTGCATATGCAATGCGAACATTCAAGCTACAGAGCGGTCTTCGATCTCAAAAATTGCACACCATCTACCGTGATTGTGGGCGAGTTCAAACAACTTGGAACTTGAACATGCACGTTCGAAAATAAGTGTAACCGCTGTAATTTATCCCACCAGCCGCCAGCACCTGTCTTGGAACCTCAGTGATTTTTTTTATTTCCTTTCTCGAATCCGTCTTCGCAAAGCAATCCAAGGCAAGACACTCCTCATAAATCACACCTTTATCTAAACCATTACTGTTTGCATCCCTGCTCTACCAACCACATCCGGAAAAGACTCCTCTCGTCCGGCCCGCCGCTCGGTTCAGCGGAAGTACACCCGCAACCACAACCGCACCCTCGGTCCAGTACACCATCCAGTCCACAACCACGAACACACGATCCCCAGCCCCCTCAAGCACGGTCCCTACCTTATCTCTTGGTCCGTCCCTGACGATCATATCGCGGGAGCTAAATAGCTTTCCTGGAATCCGGGGTGCAGGATCCATTCTAGCTGGAGCTTGTGTGGAGTCTGTGTATATACATACACTGGTATTTTTGGTATTGTATTTTATTTTTTGGGCTTCGCCGGATGCGATGCGGTTACTACTAGCAGCCTGTCCAGGGTCGCTCGAGTGCAATTTGCTTGGCTTTATGAATGTAACATGCCAATGGCTAGCTGTTCGTTATATACAAGTAGTAGGCTATTAAATTTATTCTGTATTCTCGACTGCGAAAATCTATCTACTAGTAGCGATGACTGTACTCTAGATCTCATCTACACTCTACATTTGAAAAATCCTCGTATCATCTTGATAAATTATTCGGGACATCACGATCTAAATCTCCCGGGTGAAACATAAAAGGAAATCTAATCATGTACGTCGGCACCAAGCATCCGGTCTTTTCGTCCGGGCTGGAAGAAACGCCATACCCTCGATTAGAGGGGGAGAGAGGGCCAGGGACCCCCCAGCTTCTTGCGAGGGGACCCGCCACAAAGTTCATATCATGCCATGCATTATACCACAAACCCATGCAACGATGGAGACGCTGCAGAAACAAGAAAACAAGGGACAAAACACCAGTGCGGGGGAGGAACAAGTCTTTTTTGTGCGTGTCACATTTAAGCACCGAACTCCTTGATGTCGGTCTTCTTGCCCTGCAGAGCCAGCGGCACGATACCGCTGACGTGCATCTCCGGGCCGTACACGTGCATGTCCAGACCCAGCTCGATACCGGCGGACTTGATGTTCTTCAGACCCTCCTGGTAGTTGGGGCCAGCGCGGCGGACCCAGATCTGGACCTTGTGCTCGGCCAGGACGGGGGCGACGTCGCGGATGGCACGGATGACACCCTTGAAGGTGGAGGCAACGTTGGTGAAGTTGGCAATACCGCCACCAATGAAGAGGACCTTGCCCTCGGGGTGCTGGGGAGCACGCAGCATCAGGTCCAGAACGGTCTTAGCGTAGGAGTAGGTCTGGCCCTCAGAGGGAGCACCGGAGTACTCGCCGTAGTTGGCGAGCTCAGAGACGAAACCAGCAGAGGCAATGGCATCGGCGTAGACGACGGAAGCACCACCACCGGCAACCAGGGTCCAGACACGGCCGCTAGCGTTCAGAACGGTCAGCTTCAGGGAAGCACCGGTCTTGGCGTCCATATCGGAGATGAACTTCTCCTCCTTGCTCATCTCACGACCGAAGGGAGCGGGGAAGTCAATTGGCGGACCAGCGTCAATGTTGACCTTGCCATCGGCGGAGGGAATGGTGGGCAGGCCCAGGGCGGCGGGGCTGCGGGCAATGGCCCACTTGGTGCCGCACTCGAACTCGGCAGTCTGGTCGAGCTTGGCAGCCAGATCCAGGAAGTAGACCTCAGCGGAGGTAGCATCGGCGTTGGGGATGACAACCAGGGGGTTGATCTCAAGGTAGGTGAACTGGGAGTCGACGTAGACGGCGTACAGGCGGACAATGAAGTCGACCAGGACGTTGTGAAGACCCTGGGGAACCTTGCTCAGAAGGCCAGAGGCAATCTCCTCGTTGGAGGGGAACTTCTTCAGGTCGACGGGAATCAGAAGCTTCTCGGCCTTAGAATCGACATCACCGACATCAACACCACCCTCGTGGTAGAAGAGGATCCAATCACCCTATTTTTCTTGAGTTAGTTTTGATGCAATTGGGGCAATTCGGGATATGTCCCCCTTCAAGCATATATAATCACATACCTCACGGACGGAGTTGATGCAGACGTAGGACTCAGTTTCTTGAGCGTGGGGAACCATAGGCTCGACGAGGAAGTTACGGAGAACACCAACGACGTGCTCAACCTGGACATCCTTGCCAGCGCGGGCCTCAACCCACTCACGGGCCTCAGCCCAGGTCTTGTTCAAGGCAAGCAGACCGCTCTTACCACGGCGCTTGATCAATTGATCGGGCTTCGCGACGAACTTGGCGCCGGCAGTGAGCAGCCATGGGTAGTTGACCTCAGCCTGGTCAAGGACATCCTTGGGGGCCTTGTCCTCGGGGAAGTGGAGGGCGGCCAGACGAGGGGGAGGGTTGTGTGTGGAGGAGCGAGGCAGAGGAGAGGGCTTGATGACGGGGGCGCGAGTAAGGTGGTAGTTGAGGATGGCCTTGCCGTCGGCCTCGAAGATTGACTTGGCGGACATGATGTGTGTGTGTGATGAGGGGGGTTGTTTTGGAGAGAGAAGTGGAAGGAGAGAAGAAGGGAAGGGGAGGTTATTTTTTTTTGGGATGGGGGAAGCAAGACTGGAGAGTACAGCGTAGAAGGGGAAAAGTTGTTCTGGAGAGTACAGCGTACAATTCAGGCAGGTACGGTTGAGGGAACAAAAAAAGGTGGAAGGTGGGGTGGGGTGTTGGGGCAGGTGCGATGCAGTCGGTGTACAGTACGGAGTACGGAGTATACTTTGTATGCTTGTGTAGTAGAGTACACAGGTTACTCTGTAGAGCTCATCATGTTACCCCCCCCCACTTGGGGTTGCCCCTCGTTTGTTGGGTTCACCGCCGGATTGATCGACTAACTTTTGTACCCTCTGAAATTTATACAGGAGGAGTACTATATAGATATGGAGGAAAGGTTGGAATCAATTGGATACTTGATTGAATACCTAGGTATTTTATAGATAAATATAAAATGTACAAGATACGATATACCATATATCATACTACTATACTATACCAGATACAGAGCACTGCGTGCTCTATACTTCCTGTACGGTAAATACCGGTGGGGCGGTATCACCACTACCCGTACTTTGGGGACCGCAACTGTTGAGCTGCTTAGCCCCAGTCTGGGAGGAGCTGTACACCGTACTTGCGAGTATTCATCCCGCGCTTTTTTCAGTTGTCTTCTCTCTTTCCCTTCCCCCTCCTCCTTTCTCCATCAATTCATCTTTCAGCGGGTGTTCAACACATAGGTATGTTCCTTTCTCTCGCCATCCTTCAACCCAATTCAAAGTCATCTCTTTTGCCCTCGCCGCATTCTTCAACCCCTCCAACCCACACATCCCACCAACCACTATTCCACGATCGTGTGAACCTCAAATTTTGACTGGGAACGCCTGAATAGATTCACAATGCCTGCCACTTCACTGTCCGCCGGCGGCGCCAACGCCAACGATAACATCACACGCTTCGCACCTCCCAGCCGTGCCCTCTCTCCCCTCAACCACGCCCTCTTCCACAACAAGACACGATGCTTCGTATAGTGAGTGAATCCTCCCAATGGCCGGTCCAGCCGGTCTAGCCTATCAAACCGACTCCCAATCTAACAATCATCCAGTGGCATGCAACCCCGAGCCGTGCAGGGCATGCTCGACTTTGACTTCATCTGCAAGCGCTCCACCCCCTCCGTGGCCGGTATCATCTACACCTTCGGCGGTCAATTCGTCAGCAAGATGTACTGGGGTACCAGCGAGACCCTCCTCCCCGTCTACCAGGACGTTGAGAAGGCCATGGCCAAGCACCCCGATGTTGACACTGTTGTCAACTTCGCCTCTTCCCGTTCCGTCTACTCCTCCACTATGGAGTTGATGAACTGCCCCCAGATCCGCTCCATTGCCATCATTGCCGAGGGTGTTCCTGAGCGTCGTGCTCGTGAGATCCTGGTTGCCGCCAAGGAGAAGGGTATCACCATCATTGGCCCTGCCACCGTCGGTGGTATCAAGCCCGGCTCCTACAAGATCGGTAACACTGGTGGTATGATGGACAACATCGTCGCCTCCAAGCTGTACCGCAAGGGTTCCGTGGGCTACGTCTCCAAGTCCGGTGGTATGTCCAACGAGCTGAACAACATCATCTCCCAGAACACCGACGGTGTCTACGAGGGTGTTGCCATCGGTGGTGACCGTTACCCCGGTACTACTTTCATCGACCACTTGATCCGTTACCAAGCCGAGCCTGAGTGCAAGATCCTCGTCCTCCTCGGTGAGGTCGGTGGTGTTGAGGAGTACCGTGTCATTGAGGCTGTCAAGAACGGCACCATCACCAAGCCCATCGTCGCCTGGGCTATCGGTACCTGCGCCAGCTTGTTCAAGACCGAGGTTCAGTTCGGTCACGCCGGTGCCTCTGCCAACTCCGAGCTGGAGACTGCTGTCTACAAGAACAAGGCCATGCGTGAGGCTGGCATCCACGTCCCCGATACCTTCGAGGACCTTCCCCAGACCCTGAAGGCCGTCTACGACGCTGAGCTCCAGAAGGGCAACATCACCCCTGCCCCCGAGCCCGTTGTCCCCAAGATCCCCATTGACTACTCTTGGGCCCAGGAGCTGGGTCTTGTCCGCAAGCCCGCTGCCTTCATCTCTACCATTTCCGACGACCGTGGCCAGGAGCTTCTGTACGCCGGTATGCCCATCTCTGATGTCTTCCGTGAGGACATTGGTATCGGTGGTGTCATGTCCCTGCTGTGGTTCCGCCGCCGTCTCCCCAAGTACGCCAGCAAGTTCCTGGAGATGGTTCTTATGCTCACTGCCGACCACGGTCCCGCCGTGTCCGGTGCCATGAACACCATCATTACCACCCGTGCCGGTAAGGACCTGATCTCCGCCCTGGTCTCCGGTCTCCTGACCATTGGTTCCCGCTTCGGTGGTGCGCTGGACGGCGCTGCTGAGGAGTTCACCAAGGCCTTCGACAAGGGTCTCAGCCCCCGTGACTTCGTCGACACCATGCGCAAGGAGAACAAGCTCATCCCCGGTATCGGCCACAAGGTCAAGTCCCGCAACAACCCCGATCTGCGTGTCGAGCTCGTCAAGGAGTTCGCCAAGAAGCACTTCCCCAGCACCAAGCTGCTCGACTACGCCATTGCCGTCGAGACTGTCACCACTTCCAAGAAGGACAACCTGATTCTGAACGTCGACGGCTGTGTTGCTGTCTGCTTCATCGATATGATTAAGAACTGTGGTGCTTTCACACCCGAGGAGTCTGAGGACTACCTGAAGATGGGTGTCCTGAACGGTCTCTTCGTTCTCGGCCGTTCCATCGGTCTGATTGCCCACTATCTCGACCAGAAGCGCCTGCGTACCGGTCTGTACCGTCACCCCTGGGACGACATCACCTACCTGCTCCCCACCCTGGAGAAGGGTGGTAATGAGGGCCGCGTTGAGGTCAGCATTTGATTTTCTTGCACATGACATGATTTGCAGCGCCGTCCGCCGGTGGCATATAGTCCGTCTCAAAAGGACGGTGGAGTTTGGTTGATCCCTTGTGTTTTGTTTCTCAGCAGTTTTGTATCCATGTACTGCGCTACCCAGCATGACCGGGTTAACGGTGGGCGATGCCAGAGCACTTGCCCATGGAAAAAACGGTGCAACGCCCGACCACGGATCTTGATTTAATTTGTTTAGATGACTAGAACCTCTTTGGGGACCTAATGAACGTACCCATTGCATGATGACATTATATTCTCAGTTTTTTTAGTATCGTCAGTTTCAGATCGTAGATTTTCCTAGTAGTTCAACAAAGGAATAAATGAATACGAGTCAACTCTATACTTATTATGTCTTTCATGCTATTGTCATGGCTCCCTATGACTGCACCCTGGTCGGTAAGGTGCCGGCCAGAGGTCCGCGCCGGAGGATTCTTATCGGCTTATCAGCGCCCGCAACTTCACCTCCAATTTTGCTCCGCAGCCTTAACACACCCATCTTCAAACAAGACTACAATACACAATGGTCCGTCTTAAAAACCGATATCTCCTCCTCGACATCCTCTATCCGGACCCAAAAACATGGCCAGCCTCAACCCAATCCACGAAGAACAACCCGAAATCCGCGCAGCTGGCCATCCACTCCCCGACCTCTGACGCGTTGACGCCGGGCCTTCTCGCCAAGATGGTGCGCGAGGAAGTAGCCGAATTATATGGAGATTGGGGCGTTGGCAAGCTTGGTGGTGCCTCTGCCACTGGACTTAATGGTGTGTTCTTAGCTCCTAGCCTTTTGCAGCAGGAGATTGCTTGCTTTTTATCACTCATCACTCTTTGTCGAAAAAGCTTTCATACATAGACCCAGGCTAATTTCTCTACAGTGAAATATCTCTCCCCGGCAACCTCGACCGCTATCCTCCGCTGCCCACGTTCCTCATTCCGAATCGTTTGGTCCGCACTTACATACATGTCCCACGTGCCAGAGCCCGGGTCCGCAGCACAAAAAAGGCCCAATGGAGGCCGTGAGCGGCCGTGCGTATTCCGCGTGCTCAGGGTATCCGGTACGATGAAGAAGGCAGAGGAGGAGGCTATTCGCCGCGCTAGAAGGGAGATTGTGCGCATTCGAGGTGTGGAAGAGAAGGGTGTTTTGGGAGATTTGATATCCGGCGCCGAGGATGTGAAGGGTCAAGTTGATCGCACTGTGCCTGTTACTAATGATATTATGGATGACAGTGAGGACGAAGATATGGATGATGATTGAACAGGGTTGCTCTGCTTTTGATTGTATATTAATGATACCCCACCTGAAATGCATATGGTACAATGAGTAGTATCGGGATGATCCAGGTCGAGCTCCAGGTCCCGGCCAAAACTACTGTAACTATTTCGTATATCATGTCTTTCGTCGAACCTTTATCCCGCTATCCGGCAACGGACCCTTCCAACCCGCCATCTCATCATCCCCATCCTCATCCCCATTCAAGGCCTGGTCCTGGGCCATAGCCTCATCATTGGCCGCCTCATGCATACGAGCCACTTCTTCTAGCTCCGCCCTCTCCAAATCATCATACTCATCCTTGTTATCCAACCACCGCTCCTGAACATCCCTGACATCCGTAACCCCCATACCCTCGCGTACGGCAACCTGCCAAACGGTGTCATTCGCACCCTCGGCCGACCCAAACGCATACCCTGAGGCGCGATCAATAGACCTGAGCAAACTCATCATACTCTTCTTATCCTCGACGGCCAGCGTCTCGAAAGCGACGAGCCCGAATTCCTCAACCAGGTCCATGATAGCTGTATTGAGGGCACCGAACTTGCTGTGTGGAAGACGCGAGGACTCGGACTCCAGGTGGGGGAGGAGAAAACTGAGGTCTTGCACTTCGGTGTAGTAGTCTAAGTTGAAGGGGAGGTCGGGGTAGTTGGCTAGATTATCGATTTTTGTGAGGACGTTTAGGTGTGGAAGGTCGAGTTGGAGCATGGCGCGGAGGGAGAGGAGGAGGGCGGATATATACATTGATGGTAAGGTGAGGGCGTAACTGTCGACGAGATGAATGACGATTAACTGAGTATGGTGTGTTAGTGGTATCGTATCTTCATCAGAGTCAGAGTAAATCAGTCTTGTCGAACGAACCCGATATCCCAGCTTCTGGATCTGGAAGAAGATATTGCGCAATGAGGCGTGATGCGTAAAGAGCTCGACTTGGCCGGGACAGTCGAACAAAACATAATCATCTACATGCCGAGTGGTCAGCGAACATATCCCCTATAAAAGTCTACCAGAAATAGTGTTAACAAACCTCCAAGCTCCTTCAACCCCGCCTCCAACCAAGAATAGTTCTCCTCCAACTCCTCAAGAGCATATAGTGTCGCGCCATTCGGTCCAAGCTTATCCTCCTCCATGATTTCCTCGAGAGTGACGAGGTCGCGCACGTCCAGCGCACACGGGTAAGAGGTCCTATCGTTGGCGGGGTCAAGGTTCACGATGGAGCATTTGCGCCCGATCGCCCCGAGGAACTGGTGCATTCCATTGCAGTAGGTGGATTTTCCTGCACCCGGTGGGCCGATGACCAATTGTGCGAAGGGCATTTTGGAGAATATGGGCGTCTCGGTGGTAGATTGGAGAGCTGGAAAAGCTGTGGCGCGGACTTCAAAGCGGGCGGGATGTCAAGTTCCTAAGGTTATTTTCTGGATAAGCTTGGATGATAAAGCAGACCCACCCTCAAGCGTGAGCCAATCACGGTACTGGAGTATCTATACATTCACCACGATTACATTGCCGTCTCATGTATCTAGGTCATATATTTGAATAGAATATGGGGTCACCCAGAAGAGTCCTGCATGCTAACTACTGCATAGCTTTGAGACACGTCTTGAGGGCTTTTCACCGATAACTTCGATAACAGACTGATCCTGAAGTATTTTATCCTGGGAATTCAGGAGTTCGACCCCTTTGAGAAGGGATGGATCGCGGAAGTGCATAGCTATGAGTGTGTATTATACAAACCTGGGAAATTCTGGAATCAAATAAGAAGAGATTATATTGATAACTTCCGATATTCAAGGGCATGGTGGTCTATTTGGGTCTATTTGGATCTATTTGGCTTCCGTCTATACTAGGAAAATAAAAGTGAAGTCAGCAATTTCCGTGGAGAGATAGGCTCCACCCCCACAGCTACCACATCTCCATCCTCTAAACTGCTGCCAAGGCCGATACAGCTGCGACTTACTACCTGTGGAACCGAGGCAGTCGAAGGCTCTCTAGCAAGCGGAGGCCTTGGGCGAATTTCCGCTTATTGTCGTTCCCCGGGTTTGGATAGAGCTCTAGACCCACTGGCAGCCTGCGTGTCCTTGAGCAAGATAATCCACAAAAGTAGCCGCAACAACCCTCTTCGTCTCCCTTGAAGGGTTCAATAACCATCATGAAATTTCCTTCCAAAGTCGCATAATTCCCCCCGCATTGCCCCCACACCTCCACTCCAGAAACACCCGATTACCCGACCCCTCCACAAACACGGTGACTTGTCAGTCTTTTCTGAATCCTAAGCATTTCACAAGCCCAGGATAAGTAAGTCTGACGAGAAAAAGAAGCATCAAGTCTCTTCCGGTAGCTACTCGATTACCTTCGTCGACTTCAATTCAATCACATCATCATGAAGCCTCAAGAATACGTTCGAGTCTCTCTTCTCCCAGCAGGCTTTCTCACCCTGCCTGAGCATTTCTTCTGCGCCGATCAGCATGATAAAAGCATAAAGAATCTCGTTCCTTCAATGTCATTCCTTCTTGAACACATTCCAAGTCGTACAAGGGTCGTATTCGATCTGGGGCTTCGTCGAGACCTAAGCGCTTACCCAGACAACATTCAGCCGCACCTGCGTACACGCCAGCCTATTCAGACGATTCCAGACGTATGCGATTCTTTGAATCATGGCGGATTAGAGTCAACCGACATTGACGCTGTCATCCTGAGCCACATGCACTATGACCATGTTGGAACTCCCTCTCGTTTTACAATGGCCAAATTTATCGTGGGCTACGGGTCCCGCCATATTTTAGAAAATGGAATGAACTATCACTCTGCGGCCCATTTTGAAAAGGATCTTTTGCCATCTGATCGGACAATAGAGCTTCCCGTTCAAAACATTCTTCCTCAGTTTACGCACCCTGTCGAAATCACGACTCATTTTACCAATTGCCTGTCATCATTTTCTCCAGGGGGGCAGCAGGAGTGGAAAGCACTACATCCTTTTGATAATGTGATTGATCTTTTCGACGATGGCTCCTTCTATATCGTTGATAGCCCGGGTCATCTTTTAGGCCATCTGAACGTTCTCGTGCGAGTGAGCAGCGATCGCTGGATTTATCTCGCCGGCGATGCCTGCCATCACTCAAGGATCTTGAATGGAGAAACAGGGATGGCTGAGTGGGAGGAAGATGGGCGCCACGTATGTATTCACACAGACAAGAATTTGGCATTAGGTACTCTTCATAGGATCCAGAATTTGAAGGAAAATGGCTTCCAGGGAGGCTCTGTGCAGGTAGTATTGGCGCATGATGCGGAATGGTACCAGAATAACTTGAAATCAATTTTTCCAGGGGCTGTGGATGACTGAAGTCGCATTTAAATAGCTTGCTACTTATAGGTACTCTGTCAGCTGGTGCTCAAGGCTACTCGGGTGATTAAAAAGGCAGTTCTGTGTTTTGCTGTTATCAAATCCCCTCAGGATCCTTAATTGATACTAGTACAATGATATTCCTATCGTTTCCGCATGTCACAGATAAATCGTTACATTGAATTAAACGTGCAGTGATACTGTCTGTTTTTCATTGGACATAAATTACATTCTTTTATAACTACTTCCACCTTCTCCGCTTGATTGAGGTAAAAGCTTACAATATTTGAAGTCACAAATAATGGGAAATGAAGTGAAAACGAAGCATATCGTTTTCGTAGACGCTTTCGACATTAACGATAGTTGTTACTACTTACAAGTTACTAGTGAGCGTATGCTGACGAACTAGAGGGTACTTTAAATTATTAATCACACCAACTATTCAACTAGGATCCTTCGGGCTCAGCTCATTGTTTTGCAATATTCCACTCGCTTCTGAAATACGTCTTATCATATCAGCGAAATGAAAGGCGCCAACCATGACCCCTGTTTGCCTCAGGTAGGCAAAGTTGGAGACCCCAAAATGCCATGCATTTCTCCGTTCCCCCTCCCCCCCCAATACCCTTTCCCCGGCGTCTTCCACTCACTCCATATATATTTCCAACCCACCTGAAATGCTGAAACTTTGGAGTTATTATTCTTACAGGCTAGACCAAAACCTATCGCGATTAGAAGGGGAAACTACACATGATAGAGAAAATCCAAGATCAAATCCAAAATCCAAAATTCGCAGTCTGATCTAAATCGTTAAAAGTCCGTTCCGAACAACAGATATAACGCCTTATGATACTTCTTCCATTCGCCTGTTCCGTCGCTTTGCCATCCAAATAATAGTAAACCATGCCAAGTAACCATATCCCAAACACGCCAGTTGACCAACCATAAATTCATATCCAGCAGATTTGATTGTTGCATCGGTATATCGCAAGCCAAATCAAACCTTCTGTTCCACTGATTCGATAGGTAGTGCATCTCCCTTATGCAAAAAGGGCTGCAGCTCGCTTGGATACCAAGCAGCGAAACATACCATTGCGAGAAACATGGGGAGTGCGTCGAGGATGTATGTGGGCCATTCATTTGACAGCAAATACCCATCATTTCCAAGCCCATACTCGATAACACGAAAGATAGATCGGAGCAAAATCATTGCGCTTATAGCATACATGCTGTAGAGGTGTTTCACCCATGGCACATCACTATTCATAGTCGCAATAGTTGGATGGCGGTCCATACGCAACTTGAAGATCGTCGCCGTGATGAGAAACATAACGAACGTGGCAATTTGCAGGATGAGGCCAGCAAGGACAATATATTGTCCAGTGTTGGTCAGACTACTCTGCGACATCAGGCCAGCACCCCCACCTTGGATGAAAAATGTGAGGACATCACAGGTGACAAAAGCCTTGGTGACAAATCTGATGGGAATAGGCGAGAGGTGCTCAGCTTTGACGCTCCGAATAATCCGCGCGAGAACCATATAGACAGCGGCCGCAAAGAGAGTCGGTGCAATGAGAATAAAGACACTCTGAATGATATAGGGCATCAGGTGGCCTGTTTTGTCATAGGCGCCGGCTCGAGCGGCGTATCCGATTAATTCAACTAAATCAGCCCACACCTGGTCAGCATATTCTCAATATTATCAAACGGATACTATTGCGGTAAGAACTTACACAAGCCTCCAATGGCGAATGGCAAGGTGAAACGAACTTTTGTTCGGAAGATCTTCCAGAAGTGGAAAGAGGTAACGGCGAGGAATAGGAGAATGAAAACGATAGATGCGGCTATTGATGGCACATAGTGCCACACATAGTATCCACCCTTCAAAGGCTCCAGTCTGGGCATCTTGAAACAAAGTATGTATAGGGAATAGACACTTCAGAGAAATTTGAGGTCAATCGAGGATGGAAAAATGAGTTGTGAGAATATGGTTGGGATCGTGAGTGGATTTTAGGTTGAATTTAACGAATACAAGATTTAAAGTCTCCAAGCACCCCTTTTGAAGGATACGAAATCCAAGGGAGGCTGTACAAAATTTGCCATATCTATACGCGTATTCGAGACTGCACTATCGCGATCAATCGTGGTCCGTGCATACGCGTAAAGAAGGATTTCAGATTTAGAGGGGCCGCTAGTCGGTTACAGTTAGCGTGGCCGACGACCCTGGTGCCCGCCGAGTGGAACCGGCAGCCTTTCGGAACAACAAACGCCCCCAATATGAAATCTCCATACGTTACCATGTTTTGTGGTATTTGAGGTATTGCGCAAAATATTCATCGCAGTTTCCGGACGTTAGCACCGAACATTCGCCGGTCGTCATGCTTCTCATCGAAATTTCCGCATGCCTACCGTGGTAGGTATCAGGTAGCACTCCCTTGACGAGGTACTCTAATATAAGCTTGCATATCAATAATTTATCCAAGTGATCAGATGATAGTGTTAAATATATTCATATTCTATTTTGTAGGGTCCCCCATTTTCTTGACAATTATGAAAAACGATATCGTATTGAACTAAAAGGGGACCTTTTCCCCAGGCTATTAGAAACGAAGGAGACGAGAGTAGTAAACATAGGATATAGTAGGAAAATAAAACTTCTTCAGTGCTAGTAGGGACGACAACAAACTTTACCCATGCAAGTTCGAATAGCTTTGAGCAAGCGGAATACTCCCTTCGATATCTTTGTTTTTCTGCAATTCGCTGGGATACCAAAGGAAGAAAACGACCATGACGATGGCCATCGGAACAGAATCAAAGACGTATAGTGTCCACTCATGCGCCAAGGGATAGCCACTATTCCCGAGGATATACTCAATGATGCGGAAGATGGAGCGAATCATGATCAAGGCACTGACTGTATATAGCATATACAATGACTTCTGCCATGGAATGCCAGGTATGAGACATTCGGGGGTCGGAGAGCGGCGAATTCTCTTCTCAAATATGATGGCCGTGAGCCAAAAGATAGAGAAAGATATAAGCTGGATCGCGAGCCCTCCAACAACTGCAACTTTGGCCCAAGTCTCATATCCCATGACCGAAAGCGCGGAGGAATTTCCTTGGACGACGAATGACAGAACATCTCCCCAGACGAAAGTTTTCGTCAAACGCGAGACTCTGATCACGGAAAGGTGTTCTGCTCCAACATAACGGATTATACGACCCAGGGTCATATAGATAGAAGCAGCGAAGAGGGTAGGGCTCAGGAGAATGAAGATGTTGGCGACTATATAGGGCCCCATGGTGGTGGTATTGTTATGTGCCACTGCACGACCTATGTATCCGATGATTTGAACTGGCTCGCATTAGTTTCCAAGTGCTTTGCGAATTTTGGGGCCATTTTTCTCATCAATGCAGACATACAGAAACCACCAATAGTGAAAGCGATACAGAACCACGTCCTCGTCTTGAACAACTTCCAGGAATGAAGCACAGTCAAAGCTAAGAAGAATAGCATAAATATGACAGCTGCAGGGATTGATGGAGCATAGTTCCAAAATTTGTAAGAGCGAGGAATCAACTCCATTATTATGAGGAAAACCGGCGAATCCGCCAAAGGTTGAAGGGAGTGTAGAGAAGAGGGTGAATGGAAAAGAGAGTGAGAGAAATATCAGAATTGAATTGGAAGCATAATCTGATATGGAGATATATGAGGACAACTTTTGTTTTGAAAATTTCTTATTCATCAAGGGGTACCTTATCATACGCACACCTAAAGTAATACACAAGTGGCGCATAACAATAACTAGATCGCGTTTCTCCGATAACTTGAATTAGGCCCCAGCTAAATTTACTTGGACCCACCGATGACCCACAAAGCCATGACACCCACACCAAACTATGAATACGCGTATAGAGAGCGATTTCACAAATAACTTTAACTATTTTAAAACTTCAAGTGGCTCTCACATACCGCCAGGATTATCTGATAATGTGAATACTTTTCACGATCACTAGAAAATTAGCGCGATAAACGCGAATAATTAGTTTAAATTTGAGCATAGGCGGATGTAAATTAGATGAACAACTTGAACTCGGCAAGTATTAACTATACTTGGAGGAGTGAAGGTAAAGTCGGCAGAAAACTTTGCATGATACTATTGTTTTTAATTGACCTTATAAATTCGAAAGCAAGTTTTTCTTGTTGTTATTCTTATATGGTTCAGATATAGTAATATACATGGGTGGACAAAAGAGATGATCGTAAAGGTGATAAAAGTTAAAAAGAAGTTAACAAGGGTCTCTCTCCTGAATTTCCTTCCCGGAAACTCGTGGACTCATAGAGAAGAGACTATTGAATGCAAGTAAAAGATGTTGAGTTTCTGGAGTCTCCTCCAATATACTTTTGACGAAGAGGATACGGGCAAAGGTCTCTTGCTGTGTTGTTGCTCCCCTTCGTGGCGTGCAAAACAGCAGGGGCACGATCGTTCTCTACCCATTCAATAAGCTGAGACATTGCTCCATTTGGGATCGGCCCGAGTCCACCATAGCAGTGACCAACGCCAGGTGCTTCAAAGGAACGATAAAATCTGTGGGCATTAGGGTCACCCTTTAGCACGTTCTCGTAGTACTCAGTGGTTCCGTTTGGAGGGATAACTTCGTCTGCCAGTCCGTGCCAAGAGATCATTTTTCCGCCAGCCCTCTTGAAATTGGATAGATCTGGGTCACTATTGCCAAGCATAGAGGTATAGTCGCTGATCGAAGAGTGCAAGGCGTCGAAAAACTGGTTCGTAGTCATACTGTTGGCATCGAATGTGGGATTCTTGGCAACAAGATACTTAAACCAGCTACTAAGGAGGTCACTTTCTGTCGCGTGACATGTCCCGTTCCCAGAACATGAAGTGGAAACATAGTAACCACCGAGCTCCGCGTCTTTGTTGAGTCCGTGCCAGCCGTACCGCTTAGAGACTGACTGTGAGCCAGACCATGCAGCTTGGATTACCTTTGCGTTGGAAGCAGTAAAGGTCTTTTGCACCCCGTCACAGGAATAGTTCTTCCCAACGAAATCAGAAGCCTTGATGTCACAGAGTCCTGGAGAGCTGATGATGCCATCTTCCACGCCATCCAGCTTGTCGCAAGCCTTTGTTGCTGCTTCAGTGAACGCACTGACCTCACACGGCGCCGGATAAACGTCGGTTTCTTGCATGACTACAGAAGCCCAGTAACCCGCGGGAATGAACTTTTGTATATTGATGGCGGGAGCAACAGCAAGAATTCCGTCGAATACATCTGGATACTTTTGCGCCATCATGAGGGCCTGTCGTCCACCACCAGAACATCCCGAAAAGTAGGAATAGTTTGCAGGCTGTCTGTAGTAGGACTTCGTGATCTGTTGCCCGATGATAGCCATTTCATTTGTTGCTTTAGTCGCGTAATTATCCAGAAGTTCCCAGTTGACGTTACCCTCGCTGCTAAGGACCCATGAAAGATCCGTAGGAATTGTGGACGCGCCAGAACTTGTACCCAGCCCTCCATCTGTGGAGGCAGATGCAAATCCCTGGGCGACTGCGTATGTCAAGTAGATAGAGCCCATGCCTGTGCTGTATCCTCCACCACCCAAGCCTTGAAACCTGCCATTCCATTCCTTAAGCGGTAGCCAGACTTGAGTGTGGATCTCATCATTCCATCCAGGATGAGTGTGTGTTACTGTGACATTGCAGAAGCTGATGGTGTATTGGCCACCTTCATTTGTTCCTGGTCCAAGACTAACGGCAGAATAGTTGTGGATTTCCTGAGCTTGTATTCCAAGGATAGAAGCGCCGACCCGTTCAGGCTTTTGAATCGTGGATGGTGAGCAGCGGGATGCAGATGACAATTCAAAAAGCAACGCGCTCAGAGAGAGCAGGCTGCTGGAGAGAGCGAACATTGTACTTTGAAGATAGAAGAGGGATGTAATTTCAACTTTTGAAAGCTGAGTTGAAGCGTTGAAGATTAAAAAGATCCAAGTTGCTTCTGCTCGGGTCGCAGTGGACTCGGAGACCTCGGGATGGATTCACCAGACGATCCATTTGTGCAATAAAAGGGATAACTTCTTTACGCGTATAAATAAACTTTCGGAAGCCAGCACAGCCTAATATTGTTTAAAAATAATATGTTTTCTCCAGTTTCGTGTCCCATTATGGATCTTGCACGATCAATTTATTCGTAATTAATGACTAGTATATGTGTATTGGATTGTCACAACGCGAAAGTTTCCGCCGAGCGGGGGCACTTCGGAGATCATCGTGACCCACTGCCCAGATGTTTCCTCAATTATTTTTTATTGAGTGGGGCAAAGTTAAACGTTGCCTCCAGGGTTCTATACGCGTATTCGGGCCCTCTCCATACTGAGACTGGGCGACACGGGGCTCGAAAATGAAATTCACAGATTCGATATACTATTTCTAGACCAAATCCTCTCTTTCCCAAACATCCCTTTTCATGAACATTGTTGCCTTGAAGGCTGCTTCATTTCAAGTGCCACGGTCGATTTTAGGAAAGACCGAATAGGTAGAGTGAAATATGAAAGATCCGGAGTCGAGCCGAGGCCACTTTATGGCCAACTTTTACCATCGTATGAAGCACCGGTCCAGAACTCATCGGAGTTTCCTGTTGCATTGGGTTTGACGGCAAGAATTTGATTCCCTGTGGAATTGAGAATAAGGCCATGTCTACTAGGCGATGGCCGTATTTCCATTGATGCGTCCTCAAGAATGCCAGTTCATCGATTCTCACACAACTTGCTTCAAGTAAATTTGTAGCGGTAATTGATAGATTCAAACCGTCCCTTGCGTTTCCATGTGCGTATGTGATCTGCTTTATTGCCACGTTTCACGGTGATGACGAAAGGCGGAAGTCTCTAACTTACTCGGACGACCCGTAGATGGTAAGAAATTGTTCAACGGCCTTGGAGACCATCATAATCTAGTTCATTCACCAGATGTGACTTCGATTGGCCAGCGTAGCCAGTCTGACCATTCATTGCCCAAGTGATCACAGATTGACCTTACCAGGAATTGCCCTCCATCTCCACATATCCATAAATCGCGCCGTAAATGTATCAGCGCACCATAATGAGCCAAAACCACTAACCCATGCGGCTCTCTCATTCTCAAAAGATCAATGTAACCTTTGCATACCATGACTGGCCAAGCCCGGATGGCAGTGACGTTGGGTCTCCAGGGGACATCCCGATCGGACTCGTCGAGGACAGACTGTAAGGCTAAAATGGCTTGCTCACAGCTATTCTTATTTTCTTGGTCAAGATTTGCCGTCGTAATGAGTTCCAGAAGCCGCGAGCAAGTTTTCCCTGAAGCAGTTCCACAGGGCGTCATGGCCTTTTCTCCTTGCTTACACATCGGCCCCAGAATACTTTCTTTCAAAAAGCCCCATGAACTGCCCGTGACTGCCCGAACTCCCTGATTCAAACATAGAGAACGGATAAAGTTGTCTAGGAAGTGCTCAAAGGTTGATTCTCGGAAAAATAATGTCTCGCACATCTCATGCATTCCAAGAATCGACGAAAAAAGCATCAGTGGCACGCATGTGTCCGCATTAACCTCCGGTGCCATCTGGTTGAATATTGACAAAGCGTGCGTCTGTAGCTCTGTCGCCTGGCGGTGGTAAATGTTCTTCTGGTCGGAGTTCAAAGTACTCAGATGCAAGGCAGCTAGGGCCAACAGCTCATTCAAGACGTACGGTGCGTTCAACACCTCTTTGAACGCATCTTGGAACGAAACGCCAGGAGCATCAATTTCGGCGTGCAGTGAATCAAACGTTTCAGTGCATAGATGGTAGAACAGTCTCACGTGTTCCATATCAACCGGGGAAGTTTTTGCTTCCTCTTGAGGGTATTGCTGTCGGTCCCGAGGACTTTGACTTGATTCCTGTGAGCCATGCACATCATCGGGTAGAAGTGACTCCCTCGAGATTCGGCTGGAAGAACGAGAGGAATGCCGTGGCCTCGCTATGAGAATAGGGGACGCGAAATCACAGCTTCGTTCTGAGCTTATGCAGTTCGAACAGACTGGTTTATTCTCATCGCACTTTCAATCAATCAGCAACGTCTCCAAGCGGGATGACATCTGTCGGAGCGTGGCACCTTAATATGACGACGCTTGCATTCCACACATCCTCTCGCGGGACTTCTTATGTGTTCGGCGGACCATTTCATGCCGACGCGTCTGTAGCAGGCTTGCGCGCTTAAACAAGTCGATATTTCCGGGGGCTTCCGGACGCGAATAGATCTGCCACAAGAATAGAGCAGCGGTTACGCTTCGACTATGTAAGCGAGTTCAAGTTTCACCATTAATGATCTTTGGAATTTACCCTGCCGTCCACCGCCCACCGCCCACGGAACCGCCCCGCGACCGAACCTAATCTTTAATAAGGCCCCTCCGCTTATTCGTCACCTTACTTTACCTTCTCTTTCAGTCTATACCTCGCAGCAAGCAGAGCATCATGCATTTAATTCTTTCTGGATCTGCAGGGTTGAGCTGTTTATGTCCCCACCGGACTACACAAAAATTTCGGCTTCTTTGGTCAGTGTTCAGAAATATGTGGTATACTTGACTCATTCAATTTCTTCCTCGTAACAAACAAACACAGCGTCATATAATTCTTCTCGGGACTAGCAGTTAGCTTTTGCCACCTCAATATGATCTAATTTAATCACAGAAACATCTCATGCACAAGTAGTCGATAATCCCTGTGTTTAATAAATGCCTTCTGTCGTAGTCAATGTGGCTAGTGTTATATAAATGTACTACTCAGTCAGACAACTACCCTCGATGAACTGGACCGACGGCCCGCAAGTACCGGAGTTGGCTTGCAGCCCCCTATTAGCCCTTTTCTCGTCATGCCGGGTCTTTAACCTTGGAAAGGCGCCCGAGCTCAGTGCTCCTAGAACAAGAATTTGAATTTATCTGGTTTAACGAAGTCGAATTGCTACATGCTTGATGTATTCAACGACAATTTCTAATTGTACGACGGAATCTCTTTTGGGTATCTTAGATGCAACTTCTTGCCCTTATTCGCATTCCCTCTCTGTATCACTTCGTTCTATACCGGTCGATGAATGCCCTCCGAAGCAAACTCGGTGTTGGTGAGTAATTTCCGAACCTTGAAAGTAGACCGGAATATGTCTCCGCTGATGCAAATCTCAAGAAAATATTACGTAGTACTCATAGAAACAAAATGCCTCACCATAATTCAGTGGAGGTAGTATGGTGCAGGAAATTAAGGTTATAAATAAGAGGCTTCCACTCATCTAGTTACTTATTGAACAACAACCTTGGAAAACAACCATTCAGCTTCATATTGCCCATAAGTGATTTGATACTAGACATCACCACTGTCGACATGCATTATAACACCATCATCGGTTACATCCTTGCCACTTCTTGTCTGGCTATCGCTGATTCCCTCTCCAATGGAAGATGGGGCCTAGAATTTTTCACCGATGGAGCATGCGGAAAGGGTCATTCTTCCTTTGGCGACAGCAGAACATGGGAGTGTATCAATATTGACCCCAATGCGGAGATTACATCCTTTGGTTGGGATGCGGATGATTGTGACTTTGACCTCAATGTATTCTTCGAAGAAGATTGCAGGGGCTTCTTCGATAGAAGCTTTAGGAACTGCAATGAAGCTAATTCCTTCAGGGGCCAGTCATACAGGTCTTTCATGGTGGGTCTAAGCCTCTTGGTTATAGCATATCAACAAGCATCAAATGAAAACAGATATCTAATTTATTGCCAAAATTGATAGGTTGGAGATTCAACTATGGGTCCAATCCGATGTGGAGAGAGAAAGTAGGGTCTCTACAAGGATATCTCATGATACAACTCATCTGTGTTCAACATTTGGGCTGCAATTCGGAAGGCTGGAGCCATTTAACGGGGGCTCATGGTATTTAAAGAAGGGCATAAAGAGATAGTTTGATTGGTTTTCCAAATCCTACTCCTTAATTTCTGGAGCATATCCGATGCTTTCAAGTGGATTGTGTACGCTATAAATCTCCATTCTCGGACTACCTTCCCTGGAAGCTTTGTAATACGCAGCAATATTCATAATGTTCATCTCATACTTGACAAAAACCATTATTGTAAGCGAGGTGTAGTATTGTGAAACAACAATTGGCTCCCAAAAAAAAGCCCCTGTAGCGGTAATATTCCCTAATCTTGATTCTTACGCAGCATAAAGCAACAACTGTGTCTCAGATCTTAATAATGAAAGTCATTTCATCTGCGTCAACAATTTTGGCGGGGTGGGTCTAGCCTGGGACAACCACGGCTCCAATCTGTCTCTGTTTTGGTACTAGTAGTATTTTCTACGCAATTTCCGAATTTTTGCGAGTTGACTCTTTCAGACTGTGATATTTTTTTCTTTTCATTTTGCATATCAGAATCCCACTGGGTGAATCGGATTGGAGGCGAAGTATACATCTTATCGGCGGAGTCGGTGGACGCCGGCAGAATTAGAAAGGGCAAAAGAAGCTCCGCCGGCTGAGCTGCTTCAACTCCGCCTAAAACAGCCCACCATGTCGTCAAGTAAGTCTCACGTTCCACAATGAGATGCAATACACTGGGTTTCTGACTTGCTAACTTCCCCAGATCAATTCACAGTGGCATCACCGCCAGCGGACGCCATCTCCGCCTTGAAGTTCTCCCCGGATCCCAACTCCACGCGAATCGTTGTTTCGTCATGGGACAAGAACGTTTACCTTTACGACCTGCGCGATGAGAACGACGTGGTGGGAGAGGGCAAGCTGCTTCAGAAATTTGAGCACCGCGCACCGGTACTGGATGTGTGTTTCGGCGAGAATGAGAACGAGGTCTACACGGCTGGTCTGGATTGGGATGTTCGCAAGTGAGTGCTATTCTATATACTGCGCACAAGCCGTGATCAGCTCCGCGAAGCTTCACCATCAAGTGAATATGCTAATTACTCTAGAATTGACCTGAACACATCTGAACAAACTGTCCTAAGCAGCCACGAAGCCGGCGTACGCAACGTCGTTTACAGTCGCGAACACAACCTAGTCATTTCCGGCTCATGGGACTCAACCCTCCACGTGCACCGCCCCGACGCAATCCCCGTCACCGTCCCTCTCCCCTCGAAACCATTCTCGCTCTCTCTAACAGCTACCAAGCTGGTCGTGGCCATGGCGTCGCGATCTCTTCACATCTACGACCTGAAGGCGTTAGCCCTCCTCACAGCACAGGCGGATAGCGCGAGCGAGAATGGAAATAAGGTCGAGATCGAGCCGTGGCAACGGCGCGAAAGTAGTCTGAAGTTCATGACCCGATGCGTTGCCTGTATGCCCGATGACGCCGGGTACGCTTCGTCTAGCATTGAAGGCCGTGTGGCTGTTGAGTGGTTCGACCCGTCGCCTGAGTCGCAAGCGCGCAAATATGCCTTCAAGTGTCACCGCCAGACTGGCGAGGACAATGTCGATGTCGTTTACCCGGTCAATGCGCTCGCATTCCACCCCGTGCATGGCACATTTGCTTCTGGGGGTGGTGATGGTGTTGTGGCTCTGTGGGATGGAATTTCCAAACGCCGTATCCGTCAATATCAAAAGTACACTTCTAGTGTGGCGGCCGTCGCATTCAGTGGCAATGGCAAGTATCTTGCGATTGCAGTCAGCCCTGGTTTTGAGGATGGCAAGGACGATGTGCCGGAGGGTATCGTTAAGATCCATGTCCGCGAATTGGGCGAAACAGAAGCCAAGGGCAAGGGACCCAAATAGGTTCCCGGTTTTGTAAATGTTGAAGGGAAAAGCGAGGTACCCTTGATACCAAACACAATCTAATGACTCAATGCGCAATTTTCTACACGTAGGCATCGATAGCTGGAGTGTACCTTGTCATCAGGTACTAACTTTGTATCCATTTCTCAGCCCGTTCGGGACCTCGCATCTTGGTATCATCTATATGTATCCTATCACTCATAGCATCAAATCCGCAAATCGCCAATCTACTGAATAGCATTGCGTACCGAGACAGAACCATCGGGCATACCAAAGTAAGCAGCAACAGGGCGCTGACCACCAACACCTCCGGCGGCAGTAGCCTGGGGACCGGTCTGGCCGTAGAAGATGCCAACCTCCAGAACACCAGCAATTTGCTTAATCTCGCGCGCAAGACGAGCAACCTCCCAGACGCCGCCGGTGCCGGTTCCATTGAGGCCGCCGTCGAGATCAGCCTGGATAAGCATGGGCGGGAAAGGCGCATCGATGAGGAAGAAGTCCTGGTCAGTCTTCAAGTTGCCCTCCTTAGGGTTGGAGTTGGAGCGGATGGTTGGGTTGATGGAGCCGAGCTCGGTCAGTTTTCTAAGAACGCGGAAGGCGGCAATCGGGGCGACCTCGATAGGGATGTACTTCCAGTTGGTGAGGAGGCGGGATTGAAGCTTGCGGGAGTCTGTTGAGTAGAGACGAAAGTTAGTGAATTCTGTACGGTGGGTTTTTTTGGGTTGTTCGTGTAACTGCAACAGCTGCTTCTGCTGCTACTTATGGAGGGGCCAATTCCTACCAGCGACGCAAATAAACTCCTTCGCTTGCATGGCAACCAGCTTCTCCTGGAAGAGACAGGCACCACCACCCTTAATGCAGTTCAGCTCGTCGTCAACCTCGTCCGCGCCATCAAATGCGACATCCAGGACGGTGCCGCGGGGGATAGCATCGAACTCGACGGCTGTCAACCCCGCGTTGACGATCAGCTGGCGCGACTGGTATCCCGTGGGAACGTAGCGAGTGGCAGTGGTATCGACACCAAGGGCCTTGATTGCCTCGACGACGTAAACAATGGTTGTACCACTGCCGATACCAACCCACTTCGCGTTCTTGGGGTAGTGGTTGGCGACAGCGGTGGTCGCGGCGGCGCGCTTTGCCTCTTCAACGTTGGACATGGTGGACTGCATGCGTGCGGAGAGTGGGAAGGAAGTGCGGCGGAGGGGAAGTGGAAGAGGGAGAGAACGGAGAGGGCGAGGATTGAGGCGAAGATGAAGAGGAGAGAGAAAAGACGAGCAGAGAAGTCGGCCCATGGAGGATTCCGGGGTTAAGTCAAGATGGGCGCTGGTCGATTGCCGTCGAGACTTTCCCATCGGCGTCAAGTGGGGTTGACTATTTACCACGGCTCTACGCTTTTTGGGGCTGTTTTCTCGCAATTTTTGTATGTAATTTAGAGATAGACTGATTATATTTGGGATCACAAAGTTATTGCTCTTCCAATGACTGTGACTCTGCAAAATCCTACCATCCCATCACTGTATACCATCACTCTCACTCTATACAAGCTACTCACTGCCCCGCCGATACAAGCACACGAAATCCGTCCCTCCACACTCACCGGCCCACGCAGTGCATGGACGATTGATTGACGTGGTTTAGTGCGCGCAGCTTCAAGAGCCAACCGGGTGGTTTGTGGTGGAGTCGGTGGGATTGCCATCAACGGAAGGACTAAGCGCTTCTATCAACCCTAGTTTGACTGCCAAAGTCTGCAATACCCTCGAATTAAATCCTCTAGGTGATTCTGTCGACGAGGAAGAATTTGGCGATTGAAGTGGCCGTTGCCACTGCCAGTCTGGACGATCTTCCCTATATCGGCGCGCATAATTTTCCACGATCTGATACTCAGATCCTTGATTCTCGCCCTGAATCAGTTGTGTGGCGAAGTAGACGAACATGCAAAATCCAAGGCAGACAAAATAAACAATGAAAATATTCCTGCTATCATGTAAACCAGCCTTCTCATCAAGATTCCTTGTCCAAATAAAGCCAAATAAACACCGAAAGCAGCCACTGCAGATAAGATTGATGTACCAAGTAAGATGATTGGGGCTGACATGGAGACGACAGATAAAACACCTGGCGTAAAGCATTGTCTCATGAGTGAGTAGTCAAAGGACGCACAGCCATTACTGCGGTCAAAATGTTCAAGATTTAGTTCATCTGACTCACAAGGCTGGAGAAGTTTCCTCTCGGATGTTCTGCCTTCGGGTCCATTCGGATTTGTGAGTACGGGCGATCCGAAGCCAAGCTGGCGTCCTAATTCAAAAGACAGTCTCATAATCTCTAGGTAATCATTGTATATTCTAGGATATCCCCCTCTGATCCAGGCACGAATTTGACGCGCTGTCAAAAGAGGTGCCATAGCGATGTGGTGAGTTACTGCATAGCCGACCGCTGATAGGGATGATATAAGGCTGAAGGCAAATAATGCACGAGTAACCCAATGGGTTTGGCTCAGGTCACTTAAAGAGAGGCCGGTGGTTGATATCTGCGCCACGAGAGCTGCCTATTATTACTTAACGATTAATTCAATCGTCCGGGGTTGGTCAACCCTACCGCCAGCCCTATCGTTGAGCACTCGTCCTGTATCGACTTTCTGAAGTTCAGCGCTTCTTGGGAACTTAATTTACTAAGAATTCGAGCTTCGGTTTTCCAAGCACTTGAGCTCCCAAAAGAGTCACTGCAACCCCAGAGGTTCCATATAGACGGAACAGAGATGAAGTGCGTTGGGCATTGCTTTCTGGCAGCTGTACGATTGCAATCGCAGCCTGTAACCACACTAGAATCGAGGCCTTGACAGAGAATTCGACAGCCTTCAAAGGCCCTTTACCACGCAGAGTTATTCTAGGTGACATTTTTATGTGTATCAAATTCGACAATGGCTGAATGCCCACAAACATCTCTATGGGCCGCGACCGTTCATGAAAACGAGCATGTCGCCACGTCAATTCGCAAAAAAGCAACTCTCCAAAATGCTCCGATTCAGCCATGCACATACTTCAATCCTCGAAGAAAGCGTAACAGAATCTTGACGATATATTGATCAAGTTCCAATGTAATCTATTCCCTTCCCCCTCCCCCCAATCGAGGATTTTCTTGTGGCAATATCCAGGGCGATATACATACAAGATTGACGCCTCAGAGATCAGGCACGAAATTAGCCCACCTGCCCGCTTAGTCAAAACGACTGCGCATCAACAACGCCGCAACGTACCTCATCAACAATCAAACAGGGTACAGAGTTTCAATTTTGGTGAACACAGATCTCTGGATATTAGCAAGGCTGGCTTATCTCACTTAATTTCCACCCCCAAAATCCCCCACATTTCATCCCCAACCCCGCCACATCATACCATGACGGACGCCTTCCCCGCGACCCTGGCAGCGCCAACCTCCAAGGAGCGCAGATATGATCGACAGCTCCGACTATGGGCCGCTAGTGGCCAGCAAGCTCTTGAAGATGCCCGCGTTCTACTGGTGAACTCGGATGGCCCTCTTGGGTCTAGCAGCACTGGAGTCTCGGGCGTGGCGGGCGTTGAGACGCTCAAGAACCTTGTTCTGCCTGGCATCGGTGGCTTCACCATCGTCGATCCCGCGACTGTCACCGAACCTGATCTGGGTGTAAACTTCTTCCTCGAACAGGACTCTCTTGGCAAGTCTCGTGCCGATGAAACATGCCGTCTACTCCGAGAGCTGAATCCCGATGTGCAGGGATATTCCTATTCAAAGGTACACCATCGCCCTCACTTTTAGAACCACAATAACTAACACCCTTTCAGCCAATCACCGAACTACTTCAAGATCCAGCATTTCTCCCCCAGCATAAGCTGATCATTATCTCCGGTCCAGCCAAGCGCTCTACGCTGGATCCGCTTTGCCTCGAGGCCCAGGAATTGGGCATCCCAGTACTTTACACACACTCGATTGGATTCTATGCCACCTTCTCATCTCAATTGGCCGCAGAATTCCCCATCGTGGAAACTCACCCGGATCCAGAAACAACGCAAGACCTGCGTCTTCTGAATCCCTGGCCTGAGCTCGCCGGCGCAGCAGCAGCCTTGCCTAACCTAGAGACCATGGACGACCACCAACATGGCCACGTCCCATATATCCTCCTTCTACTACACTTTCTCGAGGAATGGAAGCAATCGCACGAAGGCAACGCACCATCAAACTACAAAGAGAAGACCGAGTTCCGCGAATTCGTCCGATCCAAGACCCGCACCGACAACGCCGAGGGCGGCGAGGAGAACTTCGACGAAGCCGTAGCCGCCGTGCTGAAAACTATCTCGCCATTCACCCTGCGCAGCACAATCCGCGAGATTTTCGAAATGAAGAAGTGCCAAACGCTCACCGCTGAGTCGGCCGACTTCTGGATCATCGCATCCGCCATCAACAAATTTTATACCAAGCACAATGTCCTTCCCTTGCCGGGATCCCTCCCAGATATGAAAGCGCAGTCAGCAGACTACGTCTCTCTACAGAACATCTATAAGAGCAAAGCACGCGCCGACGTGGAAGAAGTTCTCTCCACAGTGCGCCAGCTCGAATCACAGCTAAACCGACCAACGGCACCAATCCCAGACCGAGATGTTGAAGTATTCTGCAAAAATGCCGCACACATCAAGGTCGTGCGTGGCCGGGCGATCCCACAAATAAACAGCAACAGTGATCCCGAAACGCTCAGCTCGATTCGCAACCAGCTAGCCTTGGGCCAATTGGGTCTACCAGAGTCGCTTGTTTCTGTTTTCATCGCAACCCAGGTCCTCGATGCGGTTGTTGATGAAATTCAAAGTTCGTCGCAGAATAGCTCGCTCTCCGTCGATGACGAGGCTCTCTGGAAGAGTCATACTGAGCGGATTATGGCTCTGTTGCAGAGAGATGATCCCACGCCGTTGGATGAGGAGGCGAGGGAGTCTATCGAAAATGCTATCATGGAATTGCGGAGGGCGGAGGGGGGGTGAGTTGCACAATATTGCTTCTCTGGCTGGCGGTCTTGTTGCACAGGAGGCTCTCAAGGTGTTGACCAGACAATATGTTCCCATGGATAATACTTGTGTCTTTGATGGGGCCCGCAGTCGGAGCGAGATGTACAGGCTGTGAGGAATTGGCTATGATGCCTATTCGATGGGGGTATTCCTACGAGGGAACTCTAGGTGTAGCCTGAGGATATAGGCGTTATGAATTATGAGTGATTGAGTGATATTCGCCGCTAGAAACAAAATACCAAGCAAGATGGCTTGGGGTGGATTAAGACTCGATTCGATTCATTCCATCGTAGCATTTTGTACATCGGGGTTTAAGCAAGTGCCAGAGCTTCAGAGTCTTTCGCAATTCTCAATGACTCAGACTATCAACATCCACGGTTTTTATTGATAAACCGCGGGTGACATGGTCACGGTCACTTAATCCTTCATGGCCGGCTTCATCTCTAGAGCAGGGTGGGAAAAGCGAAATTTACCCCTAGGTTGTATCCCCGTCTGCTGAGGAAAAGCGGCCAACTTGGTGCTGATATTGGTGTTGGAAGAAGCGTTCTAGGTGTGTTTTTCACACTGCAGGTCCGCGTTATAAGCCTCCCGCATCACCTCTTCTTTCCACGAAAATTTCCATTCCGTTTGTTTCCCATCGAAGCAATCTGCGTCTCGTACAGCTTTTCTTTTCCGAATGCCGCATCAGCAATTCTTAGATAGCTCACAATGCCTTGATCCACCACCGCCATGACAACATTGCGATAACCGTGTCGCAGACGCATATAGACTAATCGCTTCATCTTCTCGCCGTTCGGTGGGTCCAGCGGTGTACTTTCCAGCAGTGCACCGAGTTGAGCGAGAGTAGGAATCGAGGCTGTCTCGCGTGTATTTACCACAGCAATGCGGAAATCCGGAACTGGCCAGGCGGACTTCTTGATCGGGGTAGAAGGTCTGTAGGCGTGGAACACCACTCGGAATGGAGGGGTCGTGTCGAGGGGATCTCTATCAATTGCGAGACTGGGGTCGTACCATGGGATCATGGCCAGTTGGCGGTAAATGTTATCTGCGTAGCTGGTTAGAAGAGGGATGGAAGCAGCACTGGGGGGGGGGGGGATAGAAGAGAAACTCACTATAGTTGCGATGCATGCCACATCCCACGACCGGACCAGCCGCCGTAGACCTAGTGGAGAAAGGATCTTGAGCCCAGCTAAAAAGCTGCTCCAAAATACCCGCCAGACCGGCCCCACGCTTCAGAGGACGCTGCGAAGCACATTCTTGATTTTGATCCTTCAGTCCCTCCACCTGCGCAGTTTCATCCCAGCCCGGAGCCCGAGTCAGCGCATACCCAGTCCGCTTCAATCCAGTGTAGACAGTATATCGCTCCAGCGTAAGTCCAGATCGGCCCATAAAACACGCATAAGCCGCCTGCAAACTCATCGGGATAGACAATTCCTCAGGGCCCTCATCATCCGGTGCAGCGGTCATTTCAATCGGCCAGCGAATATCCAAGCTCCCGCGCTCAATCAAGAACAGCGCTTCTTCGGGCAATAACCAGACTCTATTCCAACGATCCGACTGGCCCATATTTTTGAAATACTGGCCCTTCGGATTAGGCACGTAGACACAGCTATCCGGATGTACATTTGCACCGACACCCTTGTCGCCAAATCTGGCTGGATCTTCGATATCGATACCGGGCGGGGGCGTAGGACCATCTGGCGCATAAAAGGCAATAACCCTGGTGTTGAGGTTATGCAGACGGGGATGCGCGAGGGCATCGTGCATTGCCTCGCGGGATTTGGAGAGGACATCGGCTTGGTGTTCGGTTGGATTTGGTTCGAAGTCTTTTTCGCCGCGTTTTGGGAGGCCGGGTGAGGATGTGTCGGTTAGACTAGAGGGGAGACTTGAGTATTAGCATTGGCTTGGAGAGGGTGCGCTGCATTGCGCGCATACAAATTGAGGTGACTCAGTAAGCGGAAGTCCTGAGTCTCGTCAGAGAGGTCGGTCTCGACTTGAGTTGGCTCGACCGAGGTGCCACGGACGGCGTCCTCGTCTTTGTCTTCCATGGCGCCAGTTGGATGACCAGGTCAGGTCAATTCTGGCGAGGTAAGCTTTGGTGAGCTTTGGCTGGGGTGGTGTAGAAGTGGAATGTGGTGGAGGTCCCACTGACTACGAAGAAAATCGGGGATTGGGGTTTATCGATAAGAGGTGGCCCGATAAGATGGGAGTCCGCCATCCGCCATCCACGAGTTTGCACATCCATGGATTGAACTCCAGTTGAACATGACATGCACGGATCCATCAGTCAAGGACTACAATGAAACTCTCCGAAAGGTACTAGTAACTTGAACATTGTCCCCACCCCAACTTGAAGGGTCCGGAATTCAATCCATTTGTGCTGCAGCTCACAATATATATTCAGATATCAAGGAGTCTCGAAAATGCCCTTGAAACATTCGGCCCTTCGTCAATCCAATACTATGCCATCCTTGAACTTCTCCATGACTGTCTAGGCGATATCGAGGAAGCAAAGAAAGCGCCATTCCAACCAACTGTCGACCCGGATGTGCTCAGCTTAGCGATGGGATTCCTGAAGATTGCAGAGTAGCCCAAGCGGGGCTGGATTTGCCTTTCCTAAGGTTGCCTTTGCTTTTTTGATACCCCCACACACATGCGCACTAGGCACTTGATTACTACTACTACTACTACTAGTATATTGGTAGGAGTACAATATGACCGAGGCTGCCCAGAAGTGAAATTGGATATATTGGATATATTGGACCATTATTGCATTTAAATTAGCCATCCATGGATTTACATTGAGTTTACTTGCTGAAGCTCAAGCTCAAATACTAGAACGCGGAAGCAAGCAAGTTATGCCTCCTGCCCCAAGCCTGGAGCAAGTCTTCAATGCGAGACTGGTCAAAATGCCTCCCAAGGCACAAGGCACGAAGAAGTGACCCGCAACACCCCCGAATGAACAGGCTTTCGTGAATGCCATGCAACAAACTCCAAGCTCTATGCAATCATAAGACATGATATGGTATGAGGCCTCCGGCCCCGGAGCCGAGGAGCGCAACTCAGTAGTGGCGGCCGTCAGGCTGTCGATGCTATGTAGATCCGATCGACGATGCGATCTCTCTGTTCATTGGCGTCGCCACAAATCGGGTTCAATTAGATGTACTCTGTTGGGTTTCAGAGTGGAATATATTCGGTGTAGATCGTTGTTCGCATAAGCCGTTTCCTCAGTCGATCAATGGTTTCTTCTGGTTACCAACCAGAGCCACGCCCAGATAATTGAGGGCATTGAGGTCGTGTGGTCGAACAATCGCTGGCAGAGGAAGCATTGGGTTGTCTGGATTTACATGGGCTGCATCGCGCGCAGCTTGTTCGATAGCTTCCATTTCTTCCTTGCAGCCTGCGTGGTCGAGTGGACAGACGACGATCGGTTGTCGGATGGTGATATCTCTCGCGGATGTTAAATGAGCCTGTCACATATTATGTTAGCCTTTGAATCCGAAGTATAGAAGACTGGATATTGCTGGAAGACCCACCCGCACTGTGAGGTAGTATTCGATTTTATACAGGCTGGCTGTAGTGGTGAATCCGCTGACGCCATACATCGGAAATGCTGCGCGACTACGCGGCAAGATACCCTCCGAGTCGCGCATGTCCTTGGCGGGAAATACCAAGCCTAGATTCGTCAGGTACCCCGACTGAGGTAATCGGACCCCCACCGCCTCGGTTTTCTTAGTGAGAGTCTTGATCTTGCGCTGGGGCTCGTCGCCCTCGTGGTTGTATATGATCTCCTCGTCAATGCCGATAGTGATCTTGCTGATGGTGACTTTGCGGGCCTTACCCATCCAGTCCTGATTCGGGGACAATTTGACGTATACGCTGACCGGGTCGAGAGGTCCATAGGACCACCGGGGTAATGAGATGGCCAATGTGACCAGGTGATCTGATACGCGCTCTGCTGACTCGGGGCGGTTGTACATGCCGAAGGTGGATAGTGTGTCGTAGCGAGCGATGGGGACGGGAAAGGTATATTTGCGTTGCTCTGACTGGCCTTGTTGTACCATCACCACCATTTCGTAGTATGTTTCGGCCGTGCGACTGGGTAGCTGGAGACTCGCGGGGGGTACTCGCCGAGAGGCATCGCGGCCCCCACGACCAAAGGGGATGAAGAGGACAAATGGAAGGTCCATCGCGATGACTTCCTCGAACTCCTTGCCAGCGGGACATCGAAATAAGAGCATTTCCTTGCCGACGATATCTGCGACTTCCTTTCGAGGTGGAGCAAGGCGTTTTTTGGTGACGGAGTCGGCCGAGGGGTGGATGGTTTCGCGACGAAGAAGGGAGATGGTGACTAGAGAGACATTGACCGGGGCCGATATCCCGATGCTGGGGCGGATCTCGACTTTACCCTCGATTCGAGGCTGCGTGAAGGCGAGATTGATTAGCATACGGTAGTCGAGTCGAGCTCGAGTCTAGGGGATCGGGCCACACAACAGCCCCGGTGGGCGATGAAGGACAAGACGAAAAGGACTTACCATAGTAGCCGAGATGCCCGGGTAGCCGATTAGAAAATTGCCATTTGCCGGACCTGAAACGCGCACGAAGGCGGCCATCTCGAAAGCGCAGTTCCCACACTAGCATGGGCATGCGGTGGAGGAGGCGCAGGGAAGTTGTGGGGAACCGGCAAGCTGGGCCCTGTCGCACAGATCATAGGGGCCTGACCAGAGGCGCAAGATGGCGACGATGAGTTTGGAGGAAGTGGGAGGGAGTGGGAGGGGGTGGAGGAGAGGGTCGTTTGAGATTGAAGGTGAGGTGGAGGGGGTGAGGAAGGGTGAGGCTGATGATGGAGCTGAGCTTGGATGATGTGGATGTGGGGGGGTGAGCCTTGCCGAGTGCAAGGCGCTTAGTATCTACAATGGAGAGTAGTATATATCATACTATCGATCTATTGTTCTAACTTCCATTGATCTATTGATCTATATAACCAAATCAAATCAAATCAAATATAAATATAAATATAAATATAATACAGCCAGTTCTTAGTGTCTCAAGTCCAACCGACGTCATTGCCTGCACATGAGATGTACTGTAGTACTAGTAAGAGTACTACTAACAGTATTCTGTACTCGTAGATGCAAATTATCATTCCTTTCTCCCCTCACCCCCACGCAAATTCTCCATTGATGATCAACAAAGAAGTGTGGACTGGTCCAGGGTGCGGTGGACTGTGGACCATGGGACCTTCCGCGTGCGGCCAAGCTTTCCACTTCCCTGAGTTCGGTTGCCAGGTGCAACACGAACCATGTCATCTTCCCTCCCACATCCTCCCACATCCTAGAATATCTTGATCGCATCTAGTTGTCCTACTATACCACTACCACTCCCACTTCCACTACCATCATGCCTCCCCGTCGCCGCACGGCTGCCTCCGGCCAGTCTACTCTATCCTTCGGTACACAGTCCCGGGTGACCAAACCATCAACTGCTCCTCGCCTGGGGAAGAATCTCGACAAGCCAGCGAGTGGAACTCCGGAGCCCCAGGATGTGATTGTCTCGCAGCCCCCGAATCCCCATGCTGCCGAGCTCGTCGTCCGCCAGCAGGTCAAGCCAGCAACCCAAGAACCTCTCTTGGAGGAGGATAAGCGGGCCTTGAAGATGAGCAAGCAGGACCTGAACCGATATTGGAAGAAGGAAGAACAAGCCCGCTTGGCCCCTCGAGGTGGGTACTGCAAATCGTTAGCGGGGAATTAAACAAAATCACTGACTTCCTTGATTTTATAGTCCACCAAGGGGATCTAGCCATGGAGGAGAAGATTCTCCGCCACTTTGATCTATCAAGTCAATATGGGGTATGATACCCTAACCCCCCTCTCCTATCCCTCCATCTTCCTTATCGCACTCTTTCTACGGAGTCCCGGACCGTGAGGCAGGGAAAATATCGACGATCGTTGCTAACCATCACCAGCCTTGTATCGGTATTGCTCGCATTAAGCGCTGGCGCCGTGCCAATAAGCTCAAGCTCAACCCACCCCTCGAAGTTCTTGCAGTTCTCTTGAAAAATGAGGAGGTCGAGGAACGGGCGCATATGGATGAGTTGCTTTCATAAGAGGTCGGAGTCGAAGACGGTCTTTTTTCAAGGACTCGGAGACGAGCCGAACTACTCGCCGATTGCACCGCAAGATGTTGGGCACTGTACATATAGCAACGAATAATGGAATACAACGAGTCATGAATAAATGGGCGTTCAAAAACCCCTCTCGTCTATCATCGGGAAACTGCATTGTCCCTTCTCAACCGTCGAGCGCCGTATTTGCCCGGATTCCCACATGAAGTGAATATCTGGAATGGGAATATGCTCGACCGAGGCGTGGCGGAGTATCATCTCTCATATGTCACCAGTCTCCAGGGATCATTGAAGGGACTTTGAATCCTGCGAAGATGCAACAGTACTAGTAAGCCTCGAGAGTAGCAGTCAGAAAAGCGGAAATGACAGCCGGGGCTGTACTAGGGTGGTGCTGGGGTCTTAAATTGCAGATTAATCTCGTTTAACCTCGTCGAGATAGTATCCGAGTTGACCACTGCAGGTACTAGTCGGATTGTCGGATATTCTTAGATGACCGAAATTACCCCTGTCTCATCTGGACGGGATGGAAGTTACAATAGAATCCGAATAGGCAAATTTCTTCGATCGGATCTGTCGATCGCTGGGTCCAGCTCTTTTCTAGTTGATCGCCTGCCGTACTCCGTAGATGCTCTCCTCTCCATCTCGTCTCCATCTTTGTTTGTTTCAGCTCCACTTCCCCACCATTTCTCCCCACCAAACCCGGGCCAGCACTTGGGACTTGCTGAAATATTCAAATGTTGGAGACCAGCCGAGCAACGAGTCAACTGAGTCTGGGTGGTTTGTACTCCGTACCTTTCTTTGCAATCTCTCGACGCCGCAGGGTCCACCCCAGCCCCCAACCGCCACCAAACCATTGGCTTCAAAATAGATTAAATCCCTCCATCTAAGCCTGTTCCAGCTCCTGACCCCGTCCAGGCACCTCGTGTGGGACTCTCTGCATTGCACTGTGGCGATACCATCCGCCGAAACAGAACCGTCGTCCCATGTGATCCTCCCTCTACGTTGCCAGGCCTAGCGCTCCTTGGCACCAACAAGAAACAACGGCCATGCCAGTCACAAGAAGGACGAGGAGGCGAGAAGGAGACCTTTGCTCCACCACCGCCGCCACCACCACAAGAATGTCTCACTTAGTTGGACCAAGTGGATGTCTGGCCCTGTTAACCCTGGGATCTGTGCCCTGGCCCTCCGTCCAACATGAGTTCGTTCCTGACCATACCGCAAACAATTCAGGGGAATATACGGAGTACAGAGTTCTTCGTGGGTCAAGAGCCACAGCTGACATTATTGCTTAGCCGATGGCCGATGGTGATCGCGGCCATGCAGGTACGAGGCCCTCCGATCGAGCAAAATGGCTGGTAGGGCGCCCAGGCCGTGATCCTATCTCGCTATCTCGGTCGACTGCGGGCTTTCCCTTCAAAATCCCCCGGACAAACAATCAGTTGAAGACCCACGGACCCCAATTGTTCCTCCCCGCGGACCCACCCCCGGTTGGCCCCATGCAAAACAGGCTCGGGGGCCCGGATCATCCGAGTTGCCTGGCAGATCAAAGAAATTGAATTGATCTTCTTGCTGCTAAATAAAACTTCCAATGGTGATCGCCGTGGCCCGAAATGGCCCAGAACGCGTAATCATACTCAGCCGAATGTGTCCGACACCCTTTGTGTGACATACCAGAACAATAACCGTTATTAATGGATTGATGGCGCTGATGGGCTGACGGGTGTCGGCCAAGGGCCTACTTTGGGATAGTTGGATGCTACGCTACCAGAACCCTGTCGTTTGCCCTGCCAGTGTTCGCGTATCTGATTGGGTCTGAGTTCCCCGGATTTGCTTCGGACTGGTACTTCCGTGACATGAAAAGGGTCCACTCGCTGAGCAGTTCTCGACCATGTCTCGCGGGGTACTCTTGTTCCTTGGTCAGATGCCTCCCCCCAAAATCAGTGTGGTTTGCAATGACTGGAGGAACTGTAGATTTTTACCTGCATGCAAATCTAGAGGATTGCGTATGCAACAGCTTGGCTTGTACGAAGTACTATCTGGGTTTTTGCTGCAGTCGTCCCGTGGATTTACCGTATTGTGGGTGTGCTGTTCTACCAAACCTGATACTTACAGGATACTCTGCAGGATCTGCAGAAGCAATCCCAATCCCGCATGTGCTACCACCATATTGTCTGGTGTTTGGATCACCTCAAGGTCTGGCCACCAGTAGAAAGTGGAAATTAAAGCCTGCCGTGCGACTAGCTCAAAGACACCTGCATTGGCTAGTATGCTTACACTAATCCAGGTCCTCTTCTCCATATCCGCCCAACCCCGGTCTGATGGGGCCGTCGTGAATCGCGCGGACCTTTGATACGCACATCGCATACCGAATACGCAGTCTATAGGCCAGCCCCCCGAGCGATATTAATTTACCCCTCTACTCAATCGGGTGCATGAAGCCAGGATCCGGCGCCCGCCATGGTGGCTTGGCCTGCAATGAGACGCCCCAATTAGGAAATGGGTGATCTGAGTCAACCGCGGCCATGGGCTCTTCTCGATTCTCGCTTCTTTGTACAGCGGACATGTGATGTTTATAGTTAGTGCTACCCTGAGCGGAGCCCACGGCACCATATCAAAGCTTATAAAAGGGCAGATGCACCCCAACCTTGGATGAAGCTCTTCTTATTACTCGACTACCCACCTCATTCGTTATCATCAACTGTCGTTTCCGGCACGCTTTATTATAATCCCTTTTCAGAAGAGTTATCATTATAATCAACAAGATGCAGTTCTCCCACGCTCTGATTGCCCTCGTTGCCGCCAGCCTGGCCAACGCTCAGCTCCCCGATGTCCCCGCGTGCTCGGTATGACTCTGAAACGTGTGAAGATTCAAAAGTTGGCCAAGTATACTAACGATACACTAGCTTAACTGCTTCGTCACCGCTCTGACCACTGATGGTTGCTCGGCGTTGACCGACTTTGCCTGCCATTGCCAGAAGACCTCCCTGGTCAGCAGCATCACTCCCTGCGTCCAGAAGGCCTGCCCGGTTTCCGACCAGATCTGTAAGTTCCTTGAGATATCAACCTATCCTCCCCACTCCTCTTCCACTATGTTAAGTCATCGTTTACTAACTGTCACCAGCCGTTTCGAACGCCGTCGTCGCGCAGTGCAAATCCGCCGGCCACCCCATCGTCGTTCCTCCCATTGAGACCTCCAAGACCTCTGAGACCTCTGCCACCGAGACCTCCTCTGGCTCTGAGACCACTGCCACTGCCACTGGCTCCGGCTCCAGCTCTGCCTCTGCCACCGAGACTGGCTCTGCTACCAACACTGGCTCTGCCACTGGCACTGGTGCCACCACTGGTGCCACCACCCCCGGCTCCACCCCCTCTGGCTCCGGCGCTGCTGGCTCTACCCCAGCTGGCACCTCCACCCCTCTGGTCACCAAGACTAGCGGTGGCTCCGGCGGCTCTGGCGCTGCCACCACCTCCCCCGCTTTCAACGGTGCCTCCGGCGTCAAGGGCAACATGGCTGGTGTTGCTGCCATTGCTGCTGCCGCTGCCTACATCCTGTAAATATACATACCTTAATCTGTGCTGTTGTTGACCTCGCCGTCGGTTCCTTCGATAGGCATAGCAGCACGTTGTATCATTGGCCTGCGGTGGAAGCGGTTGCAATAGTGACTCTGTATAGTGGACTTAATATAACTGCCCAGGTGGGGCCTTAAAGTTGCGATATTCTTCTTCAATCCTATTCTATAGTGAATTTACCTTGATTATTTTCAAGTTCTGAAGATCTTAAATCTATATAAATCTAAATCTAAATCTAAATTTGATCGACAGTCAATCAAATGTTGGTCACCTTAAACGCCCCACTTTGATCGACCACGCAATGGGCACACAATGGGGCGAAGCCAAGGCGCCGCCCCTTGACATCTCCCACGAGTCACGAAATGCAACACCCTATACTCGGCAGCAGGAATCGGCAACACGACTAATGCTCATACCCCGAGTGGAAAAGTAGTTCCAGATGGGGTTCAGGGGAAAACCATCGTCAGGGTGCGCACCTTGTCGTCAACGACGCATCAAGGTAGGCACGAGATTCTAACGAGGTTTTGATCTGAGCTCATTCATTTCACCAGTGCGATAGAAAATCCCCTGCATGTACGCAATGCCTCAGGGTTCAAGGAAAATGCCATGGATACCGCGAACGACTGGACTTGATGTTCATGCACCAAACAGACACCACTGTCAAAAAGGCAAATCCACGCTCATCGAAATCGAAACTGGATTTCCCGAGTTCTTCCCAATGTGATGAGAATGAAAAACACGATGATTACTATATACCCGACCAAATGATCGGCCCAATCCAGATGCAGCATTTTCTAGAGCCCATTGGCTCAAGAGCTGTTAATCTTTTCATGTTTGCGTTTTCTGGCGGCGTCTACCTGGACTACCTGCCAGCTATGTACGGCTATCAAGCGAAACCCGGCTGCTTGCACATGAGTCTCGAAGCTGCAGCCCTGGCTTATATGGCAAATGAACACCACCGAAAAGATCTGCGGGAGATGGCACTACAAAGCTACGGCGCTGCATTATCACAAACGAATCACGCATTACAAGATCTCAAACCGACCATGAAACTAGAGACAGCGACGTCCGTACTCCTTCTAGCTCTATTCGCAGTGATATCGCCTCAAAATTCGAATGAGCCACAAAATATTTGGTCAGAGCATGTGCGTGGAGCCCTGGCGATACTGGGTTCTTGTGGCCCCGAAATGTTCAACAGTCTATCTTCCCAGGGCATTCTCCACCATGTCATTTCAACTGTCCAAATTGATTGCCTGGATCGTCGTGTTAAGATGCCTCCTCAACTCAAAGCTTTATATGCTTTGTCATGGCTGAATCCTGGACCTCAAGTACAACTTTGGTCTCTGGTAGACCGCCTTGCTGAACTCACTGCATCAATTGAAAGAACACCTACATGTCTATCAGACATCGAAAAAATACGCGATCTCGACTTGAGCTTTGAAGAGTTAATGAAATCCATGCCAGAAGCCTACAGCAATTGCTTTGAATTCGAGGAATGCCCAACAACCGCTACTCACTTATCGGAAGGAGAGAATATTGAGCGAATCCCAGTTCTCAAGTTTGCTAGCCACAGAATGGCCCAGAGATGGAATACGCTACGGCTACTACGCTTACGCAGCATAGATCTCCTCACATCCGCAACGTCTGCTTATCTGTCCTCCGTCCCAGCGGGGACTCATTTGGATGGGGATCTCGAATTATGCCTCCATAATGCATCTGAGACAGCGAAACAAATTACTATAGAGATTTGCGCAACGGTACCGGAACATCTCAGACCTGATCAGTTTAGAAGATGCGATATTATGGGCGTGGCAGAATCTGCCTGGGCGCGATCGCTTGGATGGCCACTAAGCATGGCAAAGGCTACTCCACATAACTCAGAGGCCCTAAAAAACTATATCGAGAGACAAATTCGAGTAATTGCGGGAATTTCGAGTATACACAACCTAGATATTCAAAGGGGCTCACAGGCTGGCTCGCCTTTTATGGATGGGTAAGTTGCGCTTTGCCCCATGCAAGAGTCGAGTGTTTTCTTTTACTAACATTTATTTCTAAAGAGTACATACAATATATCTCTCGTGAATGCCCAATTCTCCTGCAAATAGTGAATAATAAAGAAATCGATAGAAGCCCATCCTAGAAAGGAGATCCATTGCTCAGCTGCGGCGCAACGTTACGCGGAAAGCGGAAAGTGTCACCTCATCCACAACCGAGTTAGAGTCATCAGTAGCCTTCCAAAAGACGAGCTCATTCACGGGGATTTTGCCATAGGATAGGGGGTCAATATTGACAACGCAGTAATCATTCCAGACAGTCGTAGCATTGGTGGGATGCTCGTAATCATCAATAACATTGATAAACCGCCAAATATCACCAATCCGACCATCGGACGATCGCTTGGTGCGAAAGGTTGGCATCAATTGAAAGTACAGATCCCCGGTGGTACCGGCTTTTTTCGATACAAAACTACCGAGTGCCGCGAGAACCTCTGTCGAGTTGGAGACCCAGGAGGTGATATGGAGGGCCCTGGCATCGCTGTGAGAGAAGGTGATTGAAGAGTTCAACTTCTTATCAGTTGAAATGTAGACACCCCCATAGTTGTCGTTCAGCTGGCCCTGGGCTTCAGATTCCGCCGCAATGACGAGTGGATTGAGGACTGTTGTGTAAAGGTTGCTCAACCCAGCGAGCTCACCGGCAACGGACATGAAAATGACCAGGTCATATTGCGGAATGATGATGCTATAGCTGTAATATCCTTCCAAGCCCCCACCTTTTGTGTAGAAAGTCACCGGGCGGTTGGTATTGGGAAGAATTTCCGTGCTGCGGAATATTTCCCAGGGATATCCGAGGAGTGAGTGTGAGCCAGAGTTCCAGGCACTGGGTTGGAACCAGTTGATCGTAGGCGTAATTTTGTCGTGGTTTTTGAGGGTCCATCGAAGGAATTTCATCATGTCAGAGGAGGTACTATACATCCCACCGGAACTTTGTAAAATATCAGCATGCGATCAATCAAGAGAGATTGAATATCAGGGCTTCATAAACTTACGGGATACCGACAGCCAGGTAGTAGCCCCAGTAGGAGCCTGGTCCAGCATTTGCGGCCACAGAATCGTCGGGAACCTTGAATGTACTATCTTTCATACCGAGAGGCTTCAAGATAGATGTGCTTATGTAGTCCTCGTATTTGACACCAGTGACATTGCTCAGTATCTCCCCAAGAATATCGTAGCCCACATTGCTGTATGAAGTTTCTTTCTGTGGTGTAAACACTAGATTAACTTGGTGGAGGTCGTTATTTAAATCTAGTAGGATTTAAGTCAGTTGTTGTTCAATAAAGCGTAGGTTTCTCTCAACATACCAGCAGCGGTACATGGGTTGGTCCAATTACTATACAATCCGCATTTAGGTAAATTGTTGAGCTGGGCCGCAGTAACTGAAGGTAATCCAATGACAGATGGATCGGCCAGGGTGAGAAGTAGATCCTCGTCATCGACTGTTTGAAATTTTAGTTGATTTTTAAACAGGTAAATTTCCAACGGAGAAGATACTGACAGTTATCTGGCAATCCACCGGCATGTGCAAGCAATGATCGAATCGTTATGCCCTTCCATGAAATCTCGCTAGATCCGTTCGCCAGCGAAGAGACATACTTTGTCACTTCATCGTCAAGGTTTAATCTCCCGAGAGATTCTTGTTTGAGAATCCCCAGAGCAGTGAACATCTTTGTGCCGCTAGCAATCCGGTATACCGAGGAGCCATTAATAGGGCTACCGCCTAGGGACTTATCGGTGTGGTACTTTGTATAGAGAGTTTTTCTTGACGACGAAATCTCCAACGAAAAGGACGTTTGCGCAAACTCTCCGGCATTGATGAGGCTGTCGAGATTCTTGGTAATTTCACGCAAGGGCTCTCTCAGAGTATCCTTCCCATAATTGGGCACAGGATAGGATATCTCCGGCTCACAGGCTGCATAAGCGAAATCTAATCCCGCTAGGAAAAGACTTGTTGAAAGAAGTAGCTTGATTAAAGGTGTCATGCTGGTAGCTGATAGATCAAGTGTTCGAAAAAGCTAAGTTGTCGGGATACCACGAGCTTTATATGCCAACGAGCGGAAGGCATAATATTTAACGAGTCCAAATGTATTCCTGGGTTCCCTTAATATCTCCAAAAAGGCACCAGAATTCTACTATTTTTAGGAATCTGCCCTGAGATCGTAGTGGCTTATGCTACGGTATTTTGACTGGAGCGCCCGTATCCTAGAAATCTATCAATTTGCGACAGTATAACTAGGCTACCAGTTTTTACCTCACTGCTAGCCTGAGACTAATGACATGTATACCAGATTGAGCGAAGCTTCTCTCCACCTTATTTTGAAAAACCGGGGCCACGACGGCCCCCACTTGACAGATAGTAAGTTTCAAACGCAGTTAGGCTTCTTTCCAGCTTACATCCGGTTTAGGTTAGGGTAATCCCTCTCAGGCGAGATCATTCGTCCTATCGTATTTTCTCGATGTTTTAAAGAAAACGCGCAAATGAGTGATTTTGTGGGCTTTGCAATGCCCTGCCGGACCCACGATATGGTAGTCACCGTGCTCGAACACAGCCACCATGACGGCTGTCCTTTATAAATAAAGCATACCGTATTACGAGTCATGTTGAATTTCCATACATCGACTGACTCACCTCGAATTTATTGCAAAATAACTAATCGGCGGGTGGTACTAGAATTTTGATGCATTGTGGATTTCAATTTTATTAACTATCGACACTGGGAATAGGAGCCAACTTAACACTTCCAGCGTTGCAATTGGTTTATTCCTGTTTTTCACATATATATTGATATTTTACGTACAGAGCTTTCTTGTAGTTACTAGTAAAGACTCCACTATTTAGTACACATCGCGGGGAGATGACATCAGCGCTCTCGGGATTTTCTTCCTTTCGCTCCCCCAACCTTCCGGTCTCACCTCGCCAAGACAAGTTGTATGCTCTGATTATCCTGAGTATTCTTTCTTGGAGATCACGCCTTATTCGACTCGCCAGCCACCTGCTCACTTACCATGGTCGGCTCCAACGACTCTCCTCGCCGGGCAACTTGTTCGTTGACATGCCCGTACAAGGTAAGTCCCACAAGGTCTCATCGGCATTACCGACTATTTCCATATACTCATCTTCCTACTCACAGGGTGAAGGTCTGCTACAATCCTCCCGATTTAACAAGGGAACTGCATTTTCCGAGGAAGAACGGACTACCTTCAAGCTGCATGGGCTACTCCCGCCAAACCGCCAGTCGTTAGATGAACAGGTCAAACGTGCGTATCAGCAATACAGCAGTCGGCAGGATGATCTAGCCAAAAACACATTTCTGGCTAGTATGAAAGCGCAGAATGAAGTTTTGTACTATAGTGTTTGTGGACCATCCCGCCGCTGGAATCCAATACGGGGAACTTGCATTGACGAAGATCTCAGCTTCTACAAACACATCTCAAAGAGATGTTTAGCATTATCTATACACCGACTGAAGGCGACGCGATCCAGAATTATTCTCGGCTGTTCCGAAAACCTGAAGGGTGTTTCCTCAACATCAAAGACCAAAACATGATCGAGAAGTCACTGGCCAATTTCGGGAATGAAGAAGATATCGATTACATCGTCGTCAGCGACGGAGAAGAGGTAGATTTCAGGGTACCTAACTCCGCTCCTACAAAGGCTAAGGCTCAAGCAGATTCTCGGCATTGGCGATCAGGGTGTAGGCGCCATACTCATCTCAGTTGCCAAGCTTGTGATCACGACGCTGTGTGCGGGTATCCACCCTGCTCGACAGCTTCCAGTCGTGCTGGATTGTGGAACAGATGTATGTATTGTATGCAGCTGCTCGTCCATTGGCACAGCTAACCTTAGACGCAGAATGAAGAGCTCTTGAATGATGACCTGTATTTAGGATTACGACAGCATCGAGCAAGGGGCAAGGAATACGACGATTTTGTGGAAAGATTCGTCAAGAGTGCTCGAAAGCGTTTCCCAAAGGCCTATATCCATTTGTGAGCCAAGGGTGCGCCCCCTCCCCTCAGATCTCAAGCTAATAAAGTCTATGTAGCGAGGACTTTGGTCTCCACAACGCCCGTCGCATCCTGGACAGATATCAATCTCAAATTCCCTGCTTCAATGATGATATCCAAGGCACTGGATGTGTCACTCTCGCTGCCATGATGGCGGCTCTACATGTCAGCGAAGTGAAGATGGTGGATGTCCGCGTGGTGATCTTTGGCTCTGGTACGGCTGGTACAGGCATCGCAGATCAAATTGCCGATACAATTGCAACGGAGACAGGGAAGCCAAAATCCGAGGCATCTAAGCAGATCTGGTATGTTTTCGTGGCCGCGTTAACTGGTGGTTTCCGCTGGAGTTCGTCATCTTATAATTGAGAATAGGTGTATCGATAAATTAGGTCTTCTTTTGAAGTCTCAGGGAGATGATCTGACTCCGGCTCAGATACCATTTGCCCGCGAAGGTGGCGATTGGCAAGGTGGCCAGCATTATGACCTTCTTTCTGTGATCCGGCAAGCCAAACCGCACATCCTCATAGGTACATCGACGAAACCGAAAGCCTTCACAGAAGAGATAATCCGAGAAATGGCAACACATGTGGACAGACCTATCGTGTTCCCACTGAGCAATCCGACGCGCCTCCACGAGGCACAACCCCAGGACCTCTACGAGTGGACCGACGGCCAGGCACTTGTCGCAACAGGCAGTCCCTTTCCGCCCGTTAAGTATGGAGGTGTCGAATATGATATCGGTGAGCTCAGGTCCAGTCCAATCCCAATCTTGAAACTTGTATTAATTCCATGACAGCGGAATGCAATAATTCTACTTGCTTTCCAGGAATCGGCCTCGGCGCAGTCCTCTCGCGAAGTCGTCTTGTATCAAAGAAGATGCTCGTGGCAGCTGTGAAGGCCCTCAAGGCCCAATCGCCCGCCTTGCAAGACCCCAGCAAGCCTCTACTGCCTGATGTTGAGGATGTTCGAGAGATTAGCGTTGATATCGCTGCTGGTGTGATCAAGTGTGCAGTGGCGGAGAGACTTGCACAGCAAGAGGATATCCCATCAGGGGATCTTGAACTCAAGGCATGGATTCGTGAACGGATGTGGGAGGCTGTTTATCAGCCCCTGGTCAAGCCATAGGCCAGTACGAAATGAGGCAAGTCGTAGCGAAGGTCATAACGCTTCTTTCAAGTTCTCCGTCTGAAGTTTGCACTTGAGCAATGCGCACACGATATTTTCTGTGGCTTTTATAAGAACAATTTGAATTCATTGTTATCTTAACTGTCAGTCTTAATTAATCCGAAGTCCTAAAGATGAAATATAACTATGTACAAGAAAAGAAATGGCGTGCTGACGAATGCCGGGAATCCAGTTCACATGGTAAATCTGGACTTGAGTATCAATAAAGTGATGGATTGATGCAGATGCAATATGTTACACGCTTCTCAATGCGGATAACAACTGAATTGAGATGAAGCCTCAGGAGCTTCGGAAATCCTCGTATTTCTATAAAAATGATATGGCGCTGCAAGGTGCGAGCGAGATCACGGAACCCATAGCCGCATGAATCCACCAACCTCTTGGCGGCAAGTCACGCAGCTGCCGAAGTTGTTCATGGCTAGACTAACGCGGCAGTCTTCGCAAATGCAGAGGCAGCGGCATGGCCAGGTGATGATCGATCGAGGGCTTGTTTGGCAGACAACACAAGGAGGACCGTTTTCACCTAAGCCCATTGCGCCGGACTTCCAGGTATTGGGATCATCACTGGCGGCTGTTTCGGACCGGCGGGAAAGGATCAATTTTTCAAGGACATCGGATTCTTCTTCTGCGGTTGGCTTACGCTTGTCGGGCGAAGGCTGTAAATCCACATGCAGGCGAGATGAAAGCAAAACACGCGATCTCTCTCTTTCCACTTGGTGGCGGTACTGGCTGCGAGTCATAATACCACCGGAAGACTGGGCTGGTCTAAGATGCGCTGCAAGAATTCGAGCCTCCTCCCTGCTTTCACGATCCTGGGGATCAAGGAGACGAGCAAGATGGCCCATGTCTAGAACAGGGTCTTGAAGAGGAGTACTTTCCCGCGAAAACGAAGGGAAAGGGTATTTCTGAGTTGGAGTGCGACGTCCATCTTCGGCCTCATCCTCCCAGTCATCCTCAGAAGCGTTGGTAGACATTGATATCACGCTAGTAGTGTCATCATCATCAGCCACGGAGGGATCGTAATCCGACGTGTGATCCTGGTTGCCCCATGAGCCACCGCGTTTCCACCAATCGTATAGTTTATCATCCATTCTCGTCTCATCATTCCACTCCCAATTTGAGTTGCTAGGGCGCACTCGTTTTCGCATTTCCAACTCGACATCATACTCTCGATTGTCAGGAAGCTCAAGCTCCCCCTTTTCAGAGAGGATCCAAAAGTCCAAACCTGGTGAAGTGTCGCTGCGAGCGCCTGCTTTATCTTGCTGGTTCCGTGAAAAGCGCTTGAGCCATTGGGGGCGGGCACGGATTCCCAATCGGTCAAGGGCGCGATTGGCACCATATGCAATCCACCGTACAATCAGCCAGAAGATGGAGCGGAAAAAGGACATGACGTGCCAAAGACGGAGTGAGGCTTGCACAGCACCGACACCTCCTATCTCAGCATGAGGTCGCATCTGTCTCGTGCCGTTCTTTGGTTTCTCTGGTTTCTTTTCGCGTTTGTATCCGCTTTCCCATGACGTGGACTGCATAGGGAGATCGAACCCAGAGTATCCTACCGCATCGAAGGGAGAACCTCGGGATTGGTTGGACCAGTTTCCGTCGTGTGAATTCCGTTGGCGAGAGGCTTCAATCTCGGCGAGTCGGTCTTTCTCGAGCCAGGTCATTTTCCTGGCAACGACAGCTGTGCCTTCATTCAAGAAAACAGCCTCGCTGGCGGCCGTCAACGCAATGTAGCCAATCCGAAGCAAAGTTGTATAAAAGTCTTCGTGTCTATTGATACGAATGCTGCGAATCTGGTTCGCGCCTTGCATATTTTCATGGGCCAGGGCGAATCGCTGTCGGAGGGGGATAGATTGGCCTTCATCGGCTGGTAAAGAGAAGGCTGTGATAGTCAAAGCAAGCCCGTAAATGGCCAAGCAAACAGTGATGCCCAGTAAGACAAGCAAGTGCGGAATGAAGCCGACAATGCAGACAGTAGGGAACCTGAGAACACCGGGCTCGATGCTCACAGGACCACTCTCCAGGCCCCATGACATGGCGCCCATGAAGCAGAGGCCCCAAAGAGCCGTGTTGAAGAGACGATATCGGCTTTGCTTGCCAGTTACGTCAAGAATATGGGAGCTCAGGCTGTTGAAGCATGATATTAGGGCAATCAGTAGTAACTCGGGAGTCACGTTCATTCGATCGAGGACCTGTGCTCTCGTTAGAAGTCGTAGCGGAGAAACGGGTCCATCGTCGGTGCCACCCGAGGTAAGAGGGCTTTGCTTTGGAAGACCAAATAACCCAAGCCCGATCGACTTGCTGATCATGGACTCGGCTTCCGCAAAGGCAAGCGAGTGCTCGAATATCGACATTCCAGTTTCGGTCATCACAGGTTTGCCCTGCAATGCACATGAGAGGGTTTCCATGAAATGGCTCAGGCAAAGTAGTAAGAAAGTAGGCCACAGCAAAGAAAATGATCCGAAGGGAATGTCCGGCGTGCCGGGTACCCGTGCCATATTCACGGCACTGCAGGCCTGCTCATCGGTTTCCCACGATAGCAGATTTGATGACAGCCAGTGAAGACTGCCTCCCCCAGATGCGTAGTCGAAACTCAATGGTTTTGTAGGTCGACCATATCGCATTGTAGGGTAGGATGGAGCGGTCTGGCAACGGATTCCCCGAAGGAGAGACAATATCTGTGACCCGAGGAGAATTATGGGTATTAACCGCAAAGCCAGGCGTCTTTCCCAGCCGAGTCGAAGGTGGCGACGAGTCGAGGCGTAGATCGTGATCCGGTTGAGAACAAGAGCCTAGGCAAGTACACGTATCAGCGATGCTCCGAGAGAAAGTCGAAACGAGTGGTATTTACCTCCACCAAACAAGCAAAAGACCACACACTGGTCAGATACCCGAAGAAGCCCCCGATCCTCTTCGCAGCCATCAAGAACTCGCCCAAGTACCAATTATCGCCGAAAGCCGCAGCACCACCACCACCTGCCAGATCCGCTGCGGCCTGTGCGGCGTCGCCTGCGTCGCCCGCTGCCGCCGCAGCTCCACCCCAGAAGTTCATTTCGATGTTGGATATCCCCGCAATCCGAAGAAGGTGTCTGGGAACGGTGCTAAACGCGAAAGTTTCGGCCTGGTTGAGGACGCGCAGGGGGAAGGTAATCAAGGCGAGCGGGGATGTGGGGAGGAACGAGCTTCCGGATGTCGCGGAGGCGGTCGCGTTCAGAGCCTGGACGAGGGAGGCATCGGTAGTGCTTGGCACCGCTGCTGGGCCAAGAACACTTGACATGATGTGTTGTTGTCGACGGTGCTCCTTTATCAGTCGCTATCAACGATGGGATCCGGGGAGACGGAACCCTGTGGGAACGGAATGGGGCAGCCCCCACGCCACGTTCGATTTCGGCAGACAAGGGGTTGGGGGTGAGCAAGTGAGGGTGATATTAAATTGAGGTCGACCGAGGGATCATAGAGAGCCCTACCCTTACAAAGTGCATGTCGTGAAAGGAGTATGGAGTGCGGAGAAGTAAGAAGTGGTTGATGGCTGGACCCGCCGGATGAGTATGTAAGCAGTGCCGAGGTCGAGTCTCGAATGACCGAGTTAGTTAATTAGTAGAACAAGCACCATATCCAGTACTTTTGATGATGACAATGGAATTGTAATTGCAAAAATATCACGAATTGTCGCATTGAGTAAGGACATGCCAGTAAAATACCCATGAGCTGAAGTACTGCTGTAACACGCCAAATCAGCATGCAGTGGGTGGAGAAGGTCTCGTGCGAATTTACTACAAGGCAATATAGTAACTACAGGATAGTTCATGTCTCCTATACAAATCCCAAACCTTGCTCAAAGCCCAGGTGCTTGGGCTCACGGCACCAGGGTACAAAAGTTGCGGAGTATGTCTCAATTTGCCATCCATTTTAGACCATTCGACCATGGAGATATTAGATCGAATGTTTTGATGCTTGGATGGCATTGCATCTACTTGATGTTAATCAAGCACCGCACTGAAAGAGTGAAACAGCAATCACCGATCTATTATATTCGGCGCCTGTATAAATCAATAAATCACAATGCGAAGCGATAGAGTATGTTACAACAAAACGCCCTACTCCAGTCCTTTTTTTAGAAATGGAAAACCCGATAACTCCTTGTAAGATTAGCCATCGCAGTAGAGCATGTTTCGTGTGCCGTAAAAGCCGTTGTGGTCCGTTTTTGATTTGAGAGCAGAGGTGCCAGCCGCTCTAGCTAGGTCATCTGATACCCAAGAGTAAAAGATGCTCCATTCCCCATATCAATCAAGTGTCCAGGTAATCAGCAGCCATCAGAAGCTCCAGACATAGCTCCGGAGGGATATCCATATCTGATACATTGGCCTGATCCTTATGCTTTTCGTTGTAGAGGAGATATTCGCAGACCTTCTCCAAGACAATGCCACTAAAGAAGGTCGAAGGTCAGAATTAGCGATGGGCCGGATGAGAACACGCAACACAGCCACAAAGGCGATGGGATCTTTCGGGGGACACATACGTCAAGGTCTCAAGAGTACATCTACCGGTGATGGCTTCAGAGAAGTTGCCTATAATGCGAGGTAAACCGTTAGCAACAGCTTGGAGTTCATGAGTTCGAAAACCGAAAATCGGTTCACGTACTGGACGGGTCAAGCATGCGGCGGATAGTGCCCGAGACGCATGCTGCACTGCGCGGAATTATGAACTCGAAGCCATCACAAGACACAAGAGTCACATATTCGGAGGTCGGAGATGCCATGTTGGTACGAGTCGAGGCATGGAGGTCGCGCAGTCGCCGGTCCTCGACGGGCTGGGGGACATGGCGACTTGGTGGCCCGTGCGCCCGCATTGTTATCGATAAGGCGCGTCTCAAGATAACCTCAGAAATTGGATGGGATGAGAGGCACCAGGTCGTGTGCCGCATGAATAGTTTGTTCTAAGATTGAGGTGAGTTGAAGAGACTTTTGTTTGTAAAGAGGAAGCTGACCAGTGAATGAGTGAAGGTGCATAGCCATGACCACTTCACTTGTTGGGCCAGCGCGGGTGTTCGCACCTTCCTCTTCCTCCATCTTTGCCCACTCTATGAATGACATCAGAAAAGGATGTCTTTCAATCACCACAAGAACAAGAGATTACCGCTTCTTTTCCTCGTCTCGCTCTGTTCAAACACCGTCAGAAACGCGCTTTCAGTCTGCAAACCGGCTGGCCGGTCGCACATGCATGGTCACCGGTGGATCATCCGGGATTGGCTACGCTATCGCAGAGCGATTCCTACAAGAAGGCGCATCATCTATCATTCTAGTCGGCAGATCACAGAAACGCCTACAAGATGTGGCCGATACTCTCAATGCCTCTACGGGTATCTCTCCAGATGGAACTGCTACCATCACCACAGGAGAGCTCAATGTTCAACAAGATGCGCCGAGTAGGATTCGTCTCCTTGTTGGTGATATTGGAGAAGCAGCCTCATGGATGCGTGAGCTGGAGAAGGAAATGGTACACACCACCACCCCTCTGCGCAGCCGTATGCTCCCAGTCTGCTTAAGCACGCTTTGCTCACTATGATCCAGGCCACGGTAGATGTCCTCGTTAACGCCGCGGGGATCTCGATTTCAAGCATTCTCCCCAGATCCGAACTGGCGGACATCTCCCAAATCCTACGCACAAACCTTGAAGGCGCGGTGCTCACTTCCCGCGCCCTAATCCGTGCTGCGATTCGCAGCCGGGTGCGAACCCGTAAAAACGACTCTACGGACGCAAATCCCCTCTCGAAGTGCATCATCAACGTCTCCTCATTGCTGGCATTAAAGGCTGGCACCGGCGCCGTGCCGTACGCTGCATCCAAGGCCGGATTATTAGGTTTGACTCGCTCCGTGGCCGTGGAGGCAGCGGCCTCGCTGAAGGACTTGGTCATTCGGTCAAATGCCATCGTGCCAGGATACATTGAGACGCCCATGATTGCAGGTGATTACTCTTTGGAAATCCCAGGTAGAAACGAATCAAACTGACGACAAGCTGCAGACTTTACCCCAGGCGAAATCACCCGTTTGAAAGACATGATACCCCTACATCGATTTGGAGATCCGCGAGAGGTGGCGGATGCGGCGGTCTTCCTCGCACAGAACGAGTATGCCAATAACTGCGTGCTCAACATTGATGGCGGTCTCAATGCTGTCTAGGGCATTAGAAGATAATTGTAGATAATCACATGTTCGGTCATGAGGTGGACCTCTTCTTATTTGAAAAGGCTAACAATGCAATGCCATATGATACACATAAAGAGTAATCTGGAACATGGTAGATCAAATCGCGTACTCCTGTCTTTTAGCTATCCCTTCGAGATGCATGCCGCTCTAGTCGATTAAGATGGCACCCCCATCCTTCCCGTCCTCTTCATCTACAACGATCACATCTTCACCATCACCGTTTGCCTGGTCACCAGCAACCTTCTTTGCAACGTGGCCATTGGTCATTTCTTCATCTTCTCCGTCTCTTTTGCGTTTTCCCGGCCCGCTTGTACCATTCGTCATTGGGGTATCTTCGGAAGCAGGGATCGTAGATTTCTTGGCTTTCCGGGGAATTTCCAGCCCTTGCTGTAGGGTAACTGGTTTCGATTCCTCGGACGATGCCTCCGCTCTGTAAAGGAAGGTTAGAAAACCACTGAGCTATATTGCAATTCCAGGAGTCGAGTTACCTTTCAACAAAAAAGAGTTCTAGATTGACACGCGGAACTCGATCCACATCATCTTCGTCCACAACTGTGATGTAATCAAGATTGTTTGTGATATCTTGTAACCTCGCGGAGACGTTATCTTCAAGATCTGGGTCGTAAACCACTTCGCCCTGGCCGTTTCCTCCGTGGTTCAGGATTGAAAGTTCTTCGCCGTAATCAAGTTCGGAGCGCAGCACTTCGATCAGGTCACCAAGTGTAGCGCGCTCAGCATCGACGGATACTCTACCATGCACAGCGGAACACACTGAGCAAGTGGGCTTTGGGGGGTCAAGAGAATCGGAATTAATTGCTCTTGCACCTGACCTTTCCAGGAAAACCTTTACATATCAAAATTAGTTTCCGTTAGGAAGAAGAGCATCGGGGAGTTTTGCTTGTGGTTACCATTTTAGCCTGGTTTAGGTCGTGCTGAAGAACTTTGAAAGCCTGTAGAACACAAAGTCCTGCCGTCATGGCATTTGTAGTCGCAATTGCAGGAATGATGTTACCAGCCATCTCTGGAATTATGTTAGCAATTCTGCCACTGGGGTGCTTTAGAGCATATTTGCGAGTATGAGCTCACCTTTGATATCGAACTTGGTCTTTTGCTCAATGTGAAAAGCTGTGGATCGCAGATTCGCTGCAGCAGTGACAAAATCCAAAGTGTCCTCATCGTCCTTGTCAAATGACAAGATGGGCTTTTTGGCGCCTGTTGTGGAAGCCCCGTCAGACTGGAGCTCGATCAGGCGCTTGCTCAGGCGGTCCATGCTAGTTTCTGGTGAGCAAAAGAACTTCTAGGAGAGGCGGGGAGACTATTGGTTGGCCTTACCTGTCCTTGAAAACGGCAAAATTCTCCTCAACCGACCATTCCTTCCGGCTCAACTTCGAGACGATTGGCTCTATTTGTGCCGAGTCACTCTCTAGTTTGTCATAGTCGAGAGCATCTGGTGGCTGACGCTCTTTCCACATATCTGCCATGCCGCGTAACCGCTCGAGATCAATTTTGAATACCTTTTCAAAGACTTTGCGGCAGAAACTATCAGACCCCATAGAGTCACGAATCTCTTTGAGCTCCAATGCTTCCTTCTTCAGTCTCGCTATTTCATCGGCTGCCTTGATATCAGCAATGAAGTCACTACTCGGTGAAATTTTCCGTCAAAACTAACCATTGTCTGCGTTTTCTGTGTTATCGATGACATCGGAGTCTTCCTCGCTTTCGCCGAACAATTCGCTGAATTATTTTCAGTAATTTATCATGAACGACAGCGGTGGGTACTCTTACGGGATCAGCCAGCTCTTGGCCCAAGAGATGCAGTGGATTGGTTGGGTCGGGTTGCTGCGGATTGTGCAGATAGGAAATGTGACGGGAGTTGCTTTCTCGTTGCAGTCGTAACATTCCGTTTCCCCCTTTGTAAGTCAGCGATGGGTGACGAAAGATTGCTAGACCGGGATGCTCTGCAAATCCATCTCACCTTTTTAATCACTTGTACCTGGCCGTTGAAACCCGTGGTTCCACTTTCAATCAGCGGGACACCAGCTGCAAGGCACATGTGATTGACATGTCGCCGCGCAGCAAGGTTATCCAGCGCATTGAAGACGATATTGAAACCCTTGAACCAGTCGATGTTGAATTGTCTGTCCATGATATTCGCATGGTGTGCTTCGAGCTTCGCACTGGGCTGAAACTTTTGCGCAACTTCCTTCGCTACCTGTATAACATATTTTAATTATCAGAATATGCTCGTATGGATAAGAGAAGGTTTGCGCGCACGACGCGGGGGGGGAGGGGGGCGATCTCGCAAGGGAGCGAAAGGGTGTCTGAGAGATAGGGCGACGAACCAAGGCTTTGGGTTTCTTGATGTGCTCATGGCGGAAGAGAAATTGGCGATTGAGGTTACTGAGATCGATCGTGTCGAGGTCGATGATGTGAATGTCTCCAAAGCCGGTGAGCACAAGGTTTTTGAGGAGCTCACAGCCGATGCCGCCAGCGCCGACGAGGAGAACGCGAGACTAGAATGAGGGGAGAAAACATCAGTATCCGAGAATATTGTGATCCGCTGGAATCTTCGGCGGGTTGTTCTTGATCGCATTGGGGCAGGTACCTCTTGGATCTGGTGAGCTAGGTCCACTCCGAGACAGCGTTTGATGGAACTGGGTCGCATGATGGCGGGTGCTGATGCGCCAGCGATATGCGCAGGGCAATGCAATCGAGCGAGAGGGTGTATGTGACAAGATGAAATGTGAGTGTTGTGTGGAGAATTTGATGACAGAAGGAACGGAGGGAGTTGTGGAGGTGAGTGACTGTGAGTGAGAGAAAGAGAAAGAGAAAGCGGAAGCGCTGGCCGGAGTGAAGGTTGTCGATGACGGCAAATGCGGAGCGGAGCCTCCTCGAGCAGGTGCGATTGCTGGTGCTGCCAGTGCGGGCAGGTGCGACTGGCCGGGCCTGGCCTGTGCCAACCAACTTGAAGAGTTACTGAGCAGCCAATCTAGTTATAGTAACTACTAACTACTTGATTTTCTATAACACCTCCACTTCCTCCTCTCACTCTCATCTTTCAGAATATTCCTATTTTATCTACCCTCTACCCTCTACACCATCGATTGAATGTTTGCTGCTCGTACTCTTTCCCTCCCTGTTCGACCTGCACGATTGCCTATGCATTCCCCATGCAGCCCGCTTCCGGCCGACATCGCCTTACATCCCTCACCTTCATGCCATTACAATCGTCATGTCTCCAGGGGTAGAACTACTCCTTGATCACTCTCTGGAAACTGTTTGACTGACCCAGGCTTTCCATTAAAAATTATATCACATCACTGGCGCGTTCATTCGGAGGTTTGACGCCCTGATCAAACACTGTCACTTATGGAGTACATTGCTCAACATATTTCCCCTTTGACAATCGGATAACCGATAAAAAAAGAATCATTGCTCCATTCCTTGCATTCTCTGAAGTTCTCTCATCCCCATCGCTGTTCAATGGTAGATGAGAGCTTCCAAGGCGGGCTGGCGACGATCCAGATCCCACCAACCTCATTCATCTCCAACTACATATATGGCTCACTCGGTATCGGGCTGTCAACTTTTAATGCTCTCGGCCCGTCAAACTCGATGTACTATCCCGTGTAGATTCACGGTCGGCCTCAAAAACAATGCCGAGCCAGGATTCGGTGCTTGGAGTCCCCCAAGCCAGGTCCCTTATCTCCACTGAAAAAGCCTCACGGTGATAACGACCCAATGATGGTCCTTTCAACTGCAGGAGCTATCTGTTTCCAGTAACTTATCTTCCCACCTCGAAGCAGCAAGTCCAAGCGTGATAGCCATAGCGCCTCCGCTCAGGCGCGGAGAAGCCGATGCGGGGAAAACAGCTCGATCAGCCACCCCATTGCTTGTCTCTGTCGATAGCGTCACACGCGATAGGGCCATGCAAATTCACAGAGGGGTTCCGGGAAGTCTAATGGCCGATCTCATGGGAAGTAAAAATGATCTTGTTTAAAAAGCCCTGGGCTTTGCTCAGCATCTCGACATATCCTCTTCCCTTTCCCATGTCTGTCGCCATTTCCCACCATCGCCATGGATCTGGAAACGAATCCTCCCCTGAAACCTGGCGACTCAATTGACCAAGCCGTTCTAGATGCGCACGATCTGGCTGCCCTGGGACATGACCAGGTCTTGTCTCGGAAGTTCAGCTTAGGCAGTATGCTTGCACTCGGGTTTTGCGTTTTGGGCACTTGGGGCACTTTCGCTCAAGATCTTGCCACTGGCTTGGAGAGCGGAGGACCCGTGGGCATTCTGTGGGGGCTTGTTCTTGTCACTATTTGCAATCTATGTGTTGCAGTATCACTCGGCGAATTGTGCAGTAGCATGCCAACTGCATTGGGACAGGCATACTGGGTTTATAGACTTTGGAACACTCCAACCGGTCGCTTTGCCTCATATATGTGTGCTTGGATCAATATGTTCGGGTGGTGGACGCTAACAGCTTCGGCGGCTGCATTCATGACAAATTTCCTGCTGGGAACGAAAGTTATGTTTGATAACTCCTGGGCTGGCGCTTCTGAAGGCTGGGTTCAATTTATCCTCTACGTTGGTGTTACCGCCATGCTCATTGTGGCCAATTTGGTATCCTGTCGGAGTGACAGGACGCTGCCAATTTTCAACAATATTATTGGAATTTGGTTCGCTGGGCTGTTCATTGTAATGAGCATCGTGATGGTCGTCTGCGTGGCAACTCAAGCAGATCTAACCTTTCAGCCTTCTCGGTTCGTGTTTAGCGGGTGGATAAATCAGACAGGCTGGAGCGACGGAGTGACATGGTTTATCGGTCTTGTCCAAGCTGCATACGGACTAACAGCTTTCGATTCTGTTATTCACCTTGCGGAGGAGATCCCTGCGCCTCGAAAGAATATTCCGAAGACGATATATCTATCGGTTATTACAGGTGCCATCACGGGTTTTATCTTCATGGTCATCTGTCTCTACTGTATTCAAGATTTGGATCAGGTCTTGAATTCACCTACTGGCCTTCCATTCATGGAGCTTATCACAAGCACAGTCGGCCTTAAAGGTGGTATTGTGCTGATGGTCTTATTCATTGGAAATGGCCTCGGTCAGGCAGTTAGCATCATGACCACCTCCTCTCGACTCACCTGGGGGTTTGCCCGGGATGGCGGGCTGCCCTGGAGCCAATACTTTACTCACGTTGATACGACATGGAAGATGCCAGTTCGAGCTCTTTGGCTCCAGGGGATTTTTATTGCCCTAGTGGGAGTACTATATTTCGGTGTAGACACTGTCCTCCAGGCTATTCTAAGTGTCAGCACGATCGCACTCACAATCTCATACTGCATCCCTATTTTATCTTTGCTGCTCGTGGGCCGTGAAAAACTACCTCCCGGGGAATTTCGATTGGGGAGATTCGGCCCGGTGATCAATTGGATTAGTGTGGTATATTGTGTTGTTACAACGGTTTTCTTCTTCCTACCGGACACTCCTACCCCTTCGGCAAGCGACATGAATTATGCAATCGCAGTTTTTGGGGTCATGCTCATCATTGCGGTGGGATTTTGGATCTTCAAGGGCCATCGGACCTACTTGAAATCAGAAGATTCCATGAATGCCGTCATCAACGCGCGTTGTGAGGAGACTACTGAGCCAGTGTATGAACAGAAGAAGAGTTAACTATCTGACTGTGCAAGACAGCCAACCATTATCATCTGCACCTGGGCAGTTTAGCAGTCAATCCTGACCTGTTTGGATAGATCTCTTTTGTCATCAGCGTCCTTGTGAAGTACTAGTAGTAGTATATGATCCATATTAGTATAGTACCCGCCGGATCCATGGATGAAGTGAGGTCAGCCCATCATCAGAATATACATCTAGACTAGTACATATTATTTTTGAGCCCCACCAAGCACCCGAAAAAGATCATTTGCATGCATGAAAAAAAGTACCAAAAAGGACTTGAACAATCACCGTGTAAATCTCCTCTATAAATACTATCTTGCGATACTATATTGCCCCCTGAATCAAACCGGTGAATCCTGCTTACATAAGACACGTTGGACCTGAATTTTCTCCGTGGCGACAAAGAAAGGACAGAATCAACAAGCAATTGTACATAATTTCTTCATCGGAGTAATCATCCCTGTCAACCTTGGAATACAATCTTCAGTTCGGTCTTCCAACCCGGTCTTGAAGCTTACTGAACGGCCGGTGTCCAATTGTCCAGGGCTCCTGTCCCACAAAAGCGGCCGCTCAAAAAGGAGGTCACTCGACAAACGGCGTGTACTAGAATTGAGCCTGGAGGTCTCACTCTCACCGTCCAATTTAATATCCGATCACCTACGACTATCAACAAAAATGCCATCCTTGGAGCCAATCCCCGCCAGGAACCCCAATCTACCCGATGGAGGGTCCGACGATGAGGCAGACCCTGAACTAGTGGAACTCCTCCGCCAGCACCTCGGACTGGGCGGCAAACAGCAGAATGATCTTCCGCCAGAAACCAGAGTTCTGGAGGGTGCCCAGTACATTTTTGACAATGCCATCGACGTGGCCCTGAGCCCGGCACAGACCAAAGAAGCCGCCGAGACAATATGGCGAATGATGCAGAAGAAGGCCTACTCCACGAAGACCTGGTCAGAGCATGAGCTGCATCCCCAAACAAAAGATGAAAGTACCGTTGATTTTATTTTCACAATGGATCTTTTAAACTTTAGCTTCTGGTCTGAGGAGAAGGACGAAGCGAAGCGTTTCTGCATCGAGTATCGCGGCAAGAGGTGGACAGGCTACTGGAGTTTGGTTGCTGCCTTACAACGAGCTCTTGAGGAGAAGATCCCTATCACAACTCCAGACTTTTGGATCGACGAGGAGCAATGCACAGATGAGCTGCTGAGACATGTCTTTCGATCCGCCACCGATGAGGAGATCCCCTTATTCCAAGAGCGAGTGCAATGCTTGCGAGAAGCAGGTGAAGTTCTCTGTAATGTGAGTTACATGACACACCCCGATCTTTCTTACTCCGGTACTAATGGAATTATTGTTCAGGAATTTGGTGGAAGCTTTGTCAACTGCATCGATGACGCAAATTTCTCCGCAGCAGGTCTAGTAAACTTGCTCACCGAGAACTTCGCCTGCTTCCGTGACGAGACGAGGTTCAACGGAAAAAGAGTTCGGCTTTACAAGCGCGCCCAGATTCTCGTTGCAGACCTGTGGGCCTGCTTTGACGGCGAGGACTTTGGAGAATTCAACGATATCGATAAGATCACCATGTTTGCGGGTGAGTGTTCTTCATCAATCCGATTTCTATCCCCTGCCTATGCTGACTTTGTTTTGCAGATTATCGCATTCCGCAAATGCTCCACCAGTTTGGCTGTCTTCGACTGTCTCCCCCACTGGAAAACCACATTCGAGATGGGAAGCTGATCCCAGCGGGCTCAAACTGGGAAATTGAGCTCCGCGGCACGAGCATCTGGTGTGTCGAGCTTATAAAACGAGAGATTGAGAAGCGTCACCCAGAAGTGAAGAATGCTGGACACAAAGGCATTTTCACACCGTCTGAGGAAAACACCCCCCAGGACTCGGAGGCCGAGGCCGAAGCCGAGAAAACCAAGGCTGAAAAGCCACCGAAGACATACGGAATCAACGCTATTCTGATTGACTTCTTTTTGTATGATACAATGAAGAACTTGGAGGAGGAACACAACGAGAGTATTCCTCACCACCGGACTCGGAGCATTTGGTACTAGTGTTTTGGAATCGTTTGGTTTTTCAAGAGGTTCGATTCGCACTTGTACCTGATTATTGGGTGGCTCTGGAAGCCTAGGGTCCGGTGAAAAGGCATATAGATTCATGGGTAGAGATGGAGGGACATTAGACATTTGTTCATTCGCGATTGGGTTACATTTCACTGCAAAATGGCGCAGAATATCAGCTTAGCTGATTGGTTTATTATTGGAGATAAAATCAAGACATTTCATGTTCATTGTATAGGGTATCAATTCTTCCTAGCGCCGAGTATGCTAACCAAATAACCTTCCCAGATCCCCCGCAAATCAAGCAGCTGCTTGTCCAATACGAGACATGATCTCTGCCTTCCATTCCACAAAGTCTTCCTGGCGATCTTCACTCAACCAATCCACCCGATCCTGCATCATAGTGCCCAGACCAGGTAAAAGGCCACCTCGAGGAGCACCTCCCCGCCCTGAGCGAGGACCGCCAGTACCTTCACGGCGCTTGGGCAGTTTCACACCACGAAGAGCTGCGTCTTCCTCATCAAGGTTCCGGTAAGAATTACCTTCCTCGTCTTCGCCATCCAACTCCCCAGCGTGTGGGATATTGTCGAACCATTCTTGTCCACTAGCCCACCCCTGTTCCATGATAAGAGCAATCCATTGGTCAACATCATCGCGATGCCGTCGGTCATTCGGAAGCCCCAGGCTAGTCAAGGCAGTTTGGCGCATCTCAGTGAACGTCTTTTTATCCATCTTCTGCGCTTCGGAATTCGCCTCGTCGATTTCATCAGAGGGTGCCGAGCTACGTCGCCTTGCTAGTACGAGGAAGTAGACAGCCACAGCCATAGCGTAGACCAGTTCCTTGAAGTCGTCGTCATTTCCTGCGGGTTTGATAGAGACGATGGGCTCGAGGAAATCTAGAATCTCCTCGTCGAATCCCTCTTCGTCGATTGACATGCTTGATGTCAGGAAGAGGATAGATGAAACACCGGCAAATATATGAGGGGGCAGGGTTCTAGAGATCGGAGGGCGAGACCAAGTCGTTGTTCGTGGAGCCGGAGTTGCGAGTGTCTTGCAAACGGTTCGGATGGCGGTCATCGCCCAGGCTGGGGCATCGGGGATAATGGTAGAGGCAGTGATGCCCCTAGGATGAGCGGAGAAGGATTTCCGTGCCGACTTTGATGGTGAGCCGAGTTTGTTGGCCACACTAACGCTCCTCTTCAATGGGGTGGACTTGGAGGGTGTATTTTGGAGACCGCGTGGTGTTGGCGCTGCCTTAGTAGGGGATTGTGCAAGGGCAGATGCCTTGGTCGGAGTGGTTTGAGCAGCTCCAGATCGAGATGGAGAGCCAGCGACAGATCCACTTGCTGAGCGCTTCATTCCTGTTGAACTGGCCGAGAGAGACTTATCGAGCCATGTATAAAGCTTCTTGTATGAGCGCGGCGGGCATGGCGGGTGGCCGAGTAACGGGGGAAGTGAAAGTGCGCGAGTCAATCTAGAGGTCATAGAACGAGATCAGCAGTCTCTTCAAGATTGGGAAGGTGAAGCTGGCCATACCTCCTACAAGCAATTTCGGCGCAAGCGTAGGGACGGGCGATTTCCTCCTCCGGCTTTAAGCTGGTGGACAAGCTCCGTGATTGAGCGACAAGGCTCAAGGCCAGACTGAGGAGCTCTTGAGGTAAATCTGCGGCGTGGGTTGGCACCAAAATCCCCAACGCTTGTTCGACTGGTCGATTATTCATTCTGGCGATGTGCTTCAGACCTCGGCGGCCTGGTGGAAACAAGGGGATTGGCGATGGACAATGAGCGGGACGGTGTTCTTTGTAAGTGGGTGCAAGAACGGCTGTCCTTGGGTTGTTATTGCAGCCAGCCAAAGGGTTTGAGTGTCTCACCCTGGAATTGAAGCTTCAATGGTTGTAAACAATCGAGGGTCTTCAACGACGAAAGCGCCGCATGCCATGACTAAGCGCGATATCGATCGGCGGGTCCAAGTTTGCTGAGATCGGAGCATCAGTGCTTTCGACCTTGAATACCAATACAATCACCACAATCATGTCTGTCACGGTACGTGGACACTGTCTAAACACTCCAGGCTGTTCCTTTCGCTCTACAGAAAGGGTCAATTTCGCAACGAAGCTAACGCTCGCTACCTCGTATCTAGCTCCACACGACCCAAGGCGACCTCAAGGTCGAGCTATTCTGTGAAGCAGTCCCTCAAACGACCGAAAACTTCATTGCGCTGTGCGCATGTGGTGCATACAATGATATACCCTTCCACCGAATTATGCCGGGCTTCATGATCCAGACCGGTGACATCTCCTTGGGTCCCGCAGCGAAGCCCTCCGCCTCCAGCAAGCCCATGCTCGACTTCGAAATTCCCAAGGGCGGCACTTCCATATATCACCCCTCCGCACTCAATCAAGAAATAAACCTCCCGGCTCTACGACACAATGCGCGTGGTGTTCTCTCAATGGCTTCCCGTCCGGTTAAGGACAAGACGGCACCAGGTTCTCAGAATGCGACGGGTCCGACCATCAACGGTAGCCAATTCTTTATTACATTTGCCCCGGCACCGCATTTGGACGGCGCAAGCACAGTCTTTGGCAAAGTGCTGAACTTGAGTGCCCAGGATGAAGGTGGTGATGTTTTATCCAAACTAGAGAAGGCCAACGCCAAGGTGGATAAGAAGGGCAAGGTTTCGCAGCCCAAGGAGGGTGATTCGTTCGAAGCACTTCGCATTAACAACGTTACCATACATGCCAACCCATTTGCCAAGTGAGACATCGATTGTTTGAATAATCTTATACGGGCCCGTTGAATGGATGTCTGCTCTGGGAACTATACTCGGGAGGGTTACAGTGCGGCCCTTCGTGCCCTTATGCCAGCTATCTTATTCGAAACGAAAAGATCACGCATCGGTACAACTGCCCAGTTCTTCATCTTTCCGATATGAGTTCAAAATGCTGTCCCAGGCAGATTTTACCAGCACACACACACACACACACACACACACACACACACACACAATGCGCCACCGCGAATAACCGGACTAGACCTTGTTCCACCTCGAAGACAAGGGCATCGCAGTCGGGAGAGGGAGAGGAAACCAACAAGGGCTGGCTCGGATATCTGAACCATTAAAGCTTACGCCCAGAACTTAGGTAGAGCATTGGCAGTCTGGAGATATGCAAAATTAGAATGTTCAGTGAAATAGTGGAATAATCTACAGGATACCCAATGAAATTTTGATTCAAAAACACCCAAATACTTTTCAGTCATTCCCCAACCGTCCCCTCATCGCCGGATATCTAAAAGCCTGTACATAGTATAGTATTGTCAAGACGCCATCATGCAAATAAACATATAACAGATCGCGTAGTAGTCATGAAATGGATATAAAAAACGTGAAAGTCACTGAACGTCATTGAGCAGCATGAATTATGACTTCTGCTCCTCCTTCTGGGCGTCTTCCTCGTAACCCTCGGTCTTCATGTCCTTGAGACCAAGGTCATCCTCTTCTTCGTCTGTGCGCTTATACTCCTCGATGGTGAGCTGAGGATCCGCAGCAGGCGCACACAGATCTTGGACGTAGCTGTTGGCCAGGGGATCGCTGAGAGTAATAGTAAACTGGCCGCCGAACTTCTCAAGGTCGCCGTTGATAGCGCATTCAAGACGCTCGAAGAAGCGATCCCACTTGGCCTTTTCGTTAGTCTCGAGACTGTCACCGCCGCCGCCGCCAATATCGAACAGGTGACCCTTCAAGCTGTCGCGCACCTCGGTGAGCAGGCCCTCAAGGGTGGTGAAACGGCCACCGAGTGTACCAGGCTGGATCGAGATCTCGAGCTCGTCACTGTGCACGGCGCAGGTGTCAGACTTGAGGATATCGCGGGAAAGATCAACCTGTTCCTTCACGACCAAGGTGATGTGCTTGCCGAGCTCCGGAACCTCTCCACCAGTCTTGACATCAGATGAACGCAGTCCGCAGTGCTCGCAGACGTTGCTCCACAGGTAGACTTCCTTGAAGTAAGGAATGTTGACCTTCTTGATAAGCAGCTCGCATGGCTTAGTGCAGCCAGGGCACTCGGCAGGCAAGCAGTATTCCTTGCCATCCACGATCTCAGAGTCGGGGCCCTCCTCTGTCTGCGCAGCCTCGGGATCAGCGGAGATTCCGAGCTCCTCGTTCTGCTCGTGGGTGCGGTAGTAGAGTTTGGTACGGTACTTGTTGCCACGGTCCAGGGTGTTAGGGGCGATCCAAGAGTTTCCAGTGGGGTCGTCGAGGGAGATGGTGAAGGGGAAGCCGGTGCCATCCAAGAAGCTCTTGAGGCGGTCGACCAGGGGCTGGAGGGACTCGTAGAGCTCGGGGGCTTGCTCCTTGCGAGCGGGCTGGTCGTTGGAAAGACCTTCGTGGACACGCTGGATTGCGCCCTCAACGTTGGTCAAGTTACCCTCACGGGGAGCTTCAATTCCAAGGGTATCGATGGTCAGGATTCCTTGATCCGACTTAACTAATTGTCTTTGCATATCGTCTGTGCTCTCAACTTCGAGGGTGTACTTTGCGCCTTGGCTTTGGACTAAATTGAAAACATGGTCAGCATCTGTTTTGCTCAGGCGGTCGAGGAAAGATTGGCACATACTTTGACCAGCTGCCTTGATGGAATTGTTGGCAAAGTGACAGTGTTCGCACGAGAAAGACTCAAGGATGATATCGCGGAAGTAGGGGACACGAATGAGAAGCAGGCGGGTGACTCCCTGTCATAAAGCAATTGATGTTAGTAATCGGAGCTATGCGACAAGGCTCAACATTGCTACAATTGCAATGACGACTTACATTCTCGTGGCAGTTCATGCAGAGAGACTCAATCGACATAGGACCCAGGTCCTCATCGTCGCCCTCTCCCTTCTCAACGATGTCTCCAATGTTCTTGAACTGCGACTGCGACACGACATTGTCGAATTCGGACTTGGCCGCTTGCTGCTCCTCGGCGGACATCTTGGGGAAGACGGACAGGGGTATAATAGAAGAATGAATGAAGGTATTGAAGTTCACAAGGGGTCTTCAGGTATCTGCGAAATAGAGAGAGGAGGGGTGGTTGTGGACGGGTGGAGATGGAGCGGCAGAATTTCTTATCGCAAAAAAAACTCCGGCGGAACATTCCTTTTTATTCTTTTTGCTCTGCGGTGGCGGGGCTGGAGGGGCAACACCGCTCGATGACTAATGTGAGGATGCCCGATCTATACAAGACAAGATAATTGGGTTCATGACCTTCAGGTAAAATGCTAGACCCTTCGTGACTCTTTAAGAGCACAGCAGAATGGTATTCAAATGTGAAAAATGACAGCATCGGGGATACAAGTCAATCCATCCTTGTTCATTGGCAGAAGTCCTATTTGAACATGCGTCCTTCTAGTTGTTTCATGAAATCTCCGCGAACACATCAACCAAAGAAAAAGAAAAAAAAAGAGGAAAAACGAAGGTTGCGGTTTGCCTAACCAGTAGTTAGCTGCTGTCAGATGTAATGCTCAAGAAGATGGGAGCACGTATAAAACAAAAAATTATGCCGTTTTCTCCACCGAAGCAGAGAAAACAGCAGTCCATCAGCCGTCGCTTGGTTCCTATATTCCGCCCCATATCGAGCCAAGTCAACAGAGATTCGATCCCAGCATCTGGCAGCAATTCCTTGACAGCTAAAGACAAAGGCAATTCTATCCCGTCGCTTTAGGACCCACACCGTATCGACACCGACCAGAATACTTAGCCGAGGGCATGCAGCAACAGAAATAATGTAGACAAGCCAAAGCTTTGATCCCCACTCGAGAGAGGTCCCACATAACTCTGCAGAGTGCGTACATGCTGAGAACGACTAAATACTTCAAACCGGATCGATCGGATGATGCAGCCACCGGAAAAAGGAATCGGGAGACATGAATACCTTTGGACTTCGGCCGGAATCACTGTGATGTGTGAGACAATATTGAGCGCTCTGCCGACCATGACAAGACAGAAAGGGTTGAGGAATATATGGTGATCAGGTGAAGCTACGATGGACGTGAATGCAACCGCCTTCTTTCCGCACCCCTCAGAGGTAAATCGTGATTGGGCCAAACCCTGATGATGAATCGAATAAACCTTGCAAGATCTTCATCTCCGCAGAATTGCACAAATAGCCATGGATTCGTATCGGCATTTAATCGAATAGATGGAGCCACTTTCTTGTGTGTGGTACAGTACCCTCTGGGACAAGTTTTTGTTTCCTCCCCTGGTCAACTGCAAGGTATCCTAGGGGGGGGCATTGGGTAAATGAAGCGAACAAAGAGCATCCAGAAAAAACCGCTTCCGTCTTCCTGAGGAAGGAACAATGAACATATGAGAATATGTTATCGTTGATGTAGTCGGCGCCCATCAATCGATCTGCAAACTGATTCGCAGAGAGATGGCTGACACGGGGGGGTCTGGATCTTCCGAGGAAGTCGAATTGGTGGAGGGTGCCATAAAACGAGGGACCTAGCTGCTCGAAGCTGAGGAATGGCAGTACCGGAGGGGTGAAAGGAAGGGGCAAGATTTTCCAGGAATCTTCCTTGTGGGAACGCGCACGGGTCGGACAACAGATTTTGCGTACAGAGACGAAAAGAAAGCAAACGAGCAGAATCGAAAAACACCAAGTCAAAATGGAGTAATGCATTGTCGGGCCGGAACGTGCCATCAGTCCTAAAGCTTTGATAATGAAATCAAAGAGTCATGGAGACAAACAAACTAGAAGAACCTCGCGACATTCATAACTATGAAAGTGCCTGGGACACAATCAGGGAGAAATACAATGATTCCGACGAGTGGATCCTTTTAAATTGCAGCAACCATGCCGTGTGTAATCGAAACTGATGGGTTCTAGACGTCGCATTTCTGAACCAAATTAGTTGATGCCCTAGGCATTCGATATCTGAACGCCGCAATTGATTCCGATCTGCAGCACTGTTGTTTGATCCCCCAAAGACATCCTCTCATACCGAGGCGTCCGGCGCATTCCACCCTCGTTTTCCTTCTGGTAGTGTGTCATTCGAAGCATAGGTTGACCATCCGATTGTGACCAGCATGCAAATCCAGCATTGGCAGAACCGACGCATCGCCCGTAGGGACGCTTGCATAGTAAAGCCGTCTTTTGTGCCCCGAAGAGCTCTGGCAATGTCGAGCAACTTTCGCATAACTGATCCATCACAGATCAATTGTACTAGTCATGATACCCGGCACACTTTTTCTCCGTGAAACTGGGTCTCGAGAGACAACCGACTGGATAAGTCTTAGGGTTAGATCCCAACATCGCCCGGACGACAAATTAAGTTGCACTGAACAGAAAATGCCGAGGTCGGATGATAGCCGGATCAAAGAGGGATTTGCTGTACTTGGATGCCTCGAAGGCAAGAATTGGGGGGTCCACATCCTCGATAAGACGTGACGAAACTTCGGCGTTGGTAAACAAAGCTTTGGAAACAATGAAGATTTTGGGATTCAAGTGAATTCAAGATGATTCATCAACAGGGGCTCTGCCATCGCGATTTAGTATCTCTGGGGGTGTTGAAGAAAGTCAGCGAAAGCATTGCAGTAAACAAAAGGAGAGAGACTCTCCTTCTCCGATGTATGGGCAGGCGCGTCGCCGGGCGCCGAGGCGGATCACGCGACGGGTGATCACGTGATTGTGGCACCGGGAAGCGCCAGACACGATTACTAAGCAATATTCAACCCGCCAAGACCCGCGGCCCTTTCAGAGAGGCATTTCTGATGCTGGAAGAATCAACTCATCAGCGATGGGTTCCGTGATGCTTTATCCCTTCCACTGTTCATGATGGAAGATCTCAGTCGGGTCCGGAAGGCGTTTGATGCCGCCAACGAATTTTTGAATCCGGTCCTGAATCGAGGTATGCGGCCGGAGCTTGTACTTTGATTTGAACTCCGCGAGCTAATTCAATTCTAAGATGAAATACAAAAGTCCCAAGGCAGGGCGCTTCTAGAAATTCTCAGCCAATCCACGGAAAATCTAGACATTCAGGATGATCTTAAAAGGCGGACCGTTATTGGTCAGGCATTAGATATCCTCAACCGGATCCATACGTCCTTCGCAACACCAGCCGGGGATCAAGAGCCGGTAGAAAATGTAATTCCCGTTGGTGAAGATCCGGCCTTGGAAGATGCAAAGCGCCGTCGACTTTTACATGCCTTACTGGACTTGATATCATTGGAGGGAATTTATCCATCTCTTTCATCAGGAGTCGGCATTCCACTGCAACAGAGAGTGATTTCGGTGCTGCCAGCTGGTGTGATTGCGAAACAAACTGCTATACCTGCTAGTAGCAGACCTCACGATGAAATTCTTCTTCGTCATATCATGAGTATTATTCTGAACATAATGCTAGACCCCACGCCGAGCATTCAGCCGGTCATTCGAGGCCGCATCTTGAGTGACATGATTAGCGCTACAGCGGACCTGGCCTTCAATCCGAACATCGCATCCTCGCCGGATCGGGGTGAATTCAAATGTGGGTTTCTGAAGATCATTGAAGAGTATGTTATGCCAAGGCAAAACCTCAAATACCAATTTTGATGCTGACCCACTGAAGGACACCTAGTGCCGCTCTTTTGCCGACATTGTCCAGCTTTCTCCAAACCGACCCAACAGATTGGTTCAAAGCCACAATTTCGGGCCAAATTGCGCGGATACCGCTACGCCAGGGCGGGGTTTTACAAACAATCATGTTCATTGCCTCTCAGTTTGCTCCGTCCCTCGGACAAGAAGCACAGAGCGAGTCCTCAAATGGGCCGCATCTTACCGTTCAAGCTATTATGCAAATATCTCGATTGCTATCATCTGTTCCCCAGGATATCGAGCCTACTTCATACTTCACCAAGATTGCTCCTCAGCTTCTGGCATTGCTAGATGGTTCTGATCCAGATTTGAAGAAGACGGCTTCTTATAGTATTGGAAATGGAATACTGGGAAAGCGTGCTTATGGCGCACCCGGGACAATCGGACATTCAATCTTCGTGGAGCCAGTATTCGCGGCTCTGACTGCAGAGCTAAGCGAGAAATCATTACCATGGATGGCACACTACGCGAATATTGAAAGTTCCGCTTCAATGAAGATCGAAGAGATGAACTCGGAATATACCCTCGTGGATGGAGATATGGTCCACCTCGCGATAGAGAGACTGAGAAGTCTGGCTCTCCAACATCCGAACCCCGGCCTTGTCAAGAGAATTGTCTATCCAATTCTTCTTCCTCTTTGGGGCTTGATTTGTTATGCCCAAGAGAAAGAACTAAAGGCATATCAGGAAAGGATTTTTGAACTTCTGCAGACATATTTCAGTATATCCGTGGGCGTGCAGCCTCTGAAGAAGCTCGTTGATCACCTTCTCTGGAACGGGGGTGCAACTTGGACTTATTCTACGAATCAGCAAGGACAAATAGTTCTGACCGGGCGAACAGAGCAACAAGATAACCATTCCAACATTATTCGAATGATTGACTCTCTGCAAAGTCGTACCGACCTCTTCGTCAGTCTGCTTGGCTCTGACCCTAGTGGCGAGGAACACACTGGCGATATTTTCCTCTACGTGAGCGAGAAATGGCTGGTGAAATCGAACAACGCTGGCAGCTCCACCGAGCACGAGAGAATTGGCGAGTCAGAAAATATCATCCAAAAGCTTGTCAGCGCCAAGGTGGCTGAGAAACTACTCGACACTTTCAAGGATACTTTGTCTCGTCGACCTTTGCGAGTGCTGGAACTCATAAAACAGGTTGTTGATGGCGAATTGCATAGGCTTGGTGGTCAAGCATCAACCAAAGAAGATCAGAAGGGCAAGGTTTCATTATCATCTCTTGCCAGCATTGTTCCAGAAAAAGGCACACAAGAAGAGGCTACATCTGACAACGAAACATCTGAATCCCTTTCAACCGCGTTCAGTCTTTTATCTACAATTATCGCATCTCCTGAATTCACCACCTCGCCCGAAACCCAACCTCCGCTACAGGCCATCAAGGACCGATTGGATCAACTCATCCCTCTCCTCCCACCCGCACTAGCGAAACCAGCAACCACATCATCCATGCTGATAGAGATCCAGCTCACCCATCCAGAACATGACGAAACAAAGCCACCCCCTCCGCACCTCGCCGACCTTGATACACACCGACAGGCATTAACAAACCTCAATTCGGACCTCCCACCCGTTCAAGCAGAGGGATTCTCGCTACTCTCAAAGCTAGTCCTGAAGGGATCTCCCGTCCTCGACATTCCATCCACATTGACCCTCCTATTATCAATCATCACGGACACCAGCTCCTCGGCTGCGAATGAAGAATTCATCTACCTCAACGCGATAAAGCTCATCGGAACTTTGGCCTCGCGGCATCCACGCACAGTCGTGAAAACCCTCGTCGACAGCTACGCTGACAAAACCGAACAAAGAACCCTAGACCAGCGACTGAAAATCGGCGAATCACTCCTCCGAACAGTCCAAGACCTAGGCGAAGCATTATCCGGCCCAACAGCCAAAATCCTCGGCGACGTCATGATAACAGTCGCAGGACGACGTGGCCGCAAACCCGAATCGCATAAAGAGCGCAAATCACAATTGGAAAAAGAGCGGCGCCAGCGAGAGCGCGAAGAGCGCAAACAGAGAGAACCGGCCATGCCTGACGGGTGGAAGTTCTCAACGGGACCAGCCGACCCTCAAAAGGACGCAGAGGCTGATGAAGATTCCGATACCGAGACCCCGGAACAATCTGCCCACGCTGCGAATATTGTCGCCGCATGGGCGGCGGGTGCATCTTCAGATGATGAGCCAGATGACCTTCGTGTCCGCGCATCTGCACTTTCTATTCTTGCCTCTGCAGCCCAGGTAAATATCATTGGTCTCGGAGCAAGAATACTATCGTCAGCAGTGGATTTGGCCCTCTCAACGCTGACGCTGGAACAATTGCCCGAAAGCGCCATCCTGCGACGCGCGAGTGTGATTCTTATCCTTGACATCCTCAAAGCGCTTGACTCAGCCCGGGAAGCGAAACGAGGAAAGGAAATCGGCTTTGGGTTCTCGTTGACGGATTCCATGGCCGGATTTGGCTCGCAAGATACGGATACGCATGGCGTATCGACCATCGGCAATATACCTCACATGCTGCGGACGCTGGGCTATGTCGAGAGTAAAGAGACAGATTCGATTGTGCGTGGGCATTTGCGTGTTCTGATCGAGAGTTTGGAGGCTTGGTTGGAGAAGTCTTTAATGTGGGGGATTGGTGTGCAATCTGATAGTGATGAACCGAGGCTTGAACTGGGTGATCGGATTGCTGGTTTAAACGTTGATCCTTTGGCTGGAGGGTCTGGCAGGCCGCGTATCGAAGAGATTGAGTAAATAATTGTTTCGTTCTGCCCAAATGCACTTCGTTTAGCCTTCACAGGTCATACAATAGTGCTCCAGCCAGGGTCGGATTGGAGATAGATGGAGATTAGCAGTGCTCGTTAATCAGAAGAAACTTGAATGTTGAATAAGAAATTTCATTTTGAAAGAACTAGAAAGATGAGAACGAACTTAAAGGGGGAATCATTCTTGATAAAGGTCATAACAGTCATTCTCACAGAGCCGATCCACACAAAGACAACTTAAACACCATGAAAACGCAGGATGATCGTTAGAAAAACAACCACAGAATGGAAAAGAAACCGATTCTCGCCACAGACTCCAAATCACGGGGCCCATCAACACAAATACATCAAAACGAACAAGGAATATTACGGGCGGAAAAAAGCCACATGGAGACGATGAGACGAAAAAGCAAGATTATGCGTAGAAAAAAAAAACAGTAAAGTGAAAAGAACAACACGAGAGAAAAAATATGCTATGCCCATGAACTTACTCACGGGAAAGTAAATTCACACCGAATTGCTGAACTGACCGATAGTTTGGTTACTCGAATGATCATATGAAGTGCTGTCAGTGATACAGAAGTTGGATCTCCGAAAGGCCATGTGAGATGATACTAGTGACGAGAACAATGTAGTGGCGGCCTAGACTTTTCACTGGGTTCCACGTCCAGATCCGCGGTGACCACCACGGTGGCCACGACGACCACGGCCCCTGTGGCCACCGCGGCGGCCTGTACCTCGGTGACGATCCTCGTCACCGTTCGCCATCTGGGTGGCAGGGACGCTTGAGTAGTTGATGAAACGCTGTTCTTCGTTCAAGTAGAACTTATTGTCGATCTGGAGCAACTCGCAAAACTCTGCGGTCTGGAGGTTTGGGAACTCCATCGGCATTGTAGGGTGTTGGATGTCACCAGTCGGGGTGGATTGGGGGCGGAGCGGGTGAAATTGTAGGGGACGTTCATCAGTCCCTTCTGGACCACATTTTCTTCGACCCAGCTTTCCTGCTCTTGGATACGAGGAAGGTATTCATCCTCACCGAGATCATCAGGAATTCTGGCATTCTTGTCTCCCAGGACAAGGTCGTCGGCGAAGACACGAGTAATAGCCAGCCATTCCTTATCGTACTGAAGACGATAAGGCTTGCAAACATTGACGTTTGATTGGTCTGAGACCGGTGAGATACTGAGTAGCTTCACAAAAGCATTGTGATTGTTGGGCTTGTCGAGCGCCAGGAACTTTGTGAGCTTGTTGTCAATGGCCTCTGGGTGTGTCATGGGTTGCCGGGTAGCCTTGGCGGGGGCGTGCGAAAGCGGCGGGAAGTTTGGTACGCATGTTCTCGGAGACAGCCTGGTCCACAAGAGACATTTGAGTGCTTTGGTTGTCGGGGGCACCCTCATTAGCACCGTCGGTACCAGCCTGCAGACAAATGTTGCGAGTTCCAGCGGTCGTAGCCTCGATATCGGCTTGCTCATCCGTTCCGACTGAGGTGAGCTCGGATTGCTTGTGGGGCGATGAAGTGGTGGTGTCCTCATGAGAGGAATCGTTCTCCGAATCGAGGTCAATCTCGTCGTCATTCTTGACTCGCTTGTTGGCATAAACAAGTGAATCTTGTTGATCGGCGGACTTGCCAGAAGACAAGTGCTTCCAGGTCACCTCGACGTTGGTGTTGGGTCGCTCCACTTCTTTGTGCTGGGCCAAGTTGAGAAACTGTTGTTGGCGGATCTTCGTGTCGGATTTTTGGAAGGTTCCCCAGGCCGCAAGGCGATCGGCCTGTTCGCTGTGAGGGACCAGATTCTGGTTTCCGTACGCGGCCATCATGGTGTTTGACACTGATCCGTCAGAAGCAACGGGGCGTGAGTTCTCAGAAGAGACTTCAACAGCTGGGGATGGCTTAGGAACTTCGGGTAGAACCTTAGGACTGGCCACCTCGACAGCCCAGACAGCAGGAACACCGGGGCTAGGCTCGACCTTCTTGGTCAGGACGTTGCCATGCGGTATGGTTGCGGCAAACTCGACATGGAGATGAGCGGAGAACCAATATTGCGGGCGAAGACGGTCCATGACCTCGCGAGCGGCCTGGTTTCCGAGTTTACCGTGCTTCGAGTCCTCCTCGAAGTCCCTCTTTTTGCGGAAAAGGAGTTTGAAGTCACCAAAATTCTCGACCCGGTGAGGCCAGTCGTGGGACAAACCGATGTCGACTTGAGTGCGAATTTGAAGTAGCTTGCGAACATCGAGTTCGCGGACATGAAAGACCGAGTGGAGATCTTCAGGACGATATGGAATTCGCTCATGGTGGGTCTTGCGGTAGTCGTATCCTTTCCAGATGCCAGACATGCCGGAGATACGCAGAGGGCCATAGCGAATGACATTCGCAGCACCGAGATAGTAGATGTTGTGAGCGATCCAACCACCGTAGTAGAGCTCGAACAAGTGATTGCTTGCCTCGTGGTTGCCACCACAGAAGATGGTCAGGAACGGTGCCAGACGCTGACCACTGTAGTACTCGTGGTAATCTCCCATTTTGCGGAATTTGGTCGGAACGGAGAGACAAGCCGCATCATCGGCATTCCGGAGGGCCTGTCAGAATTAGCTGAAATTCACTTGCCCATGAAATGAAGGATGTGGCAGCAAACATACCTGGAAATCGCCACCGATAATGACGATGTCGACACCATCCCAGCCACGCTCGGCAGCAAATTTGGCGACAGTATCGTAGATTAGGTTCAGACTACCGTGACCCTGCGGCATAATCAGCATTGGAACAAGCAAAAACGAGATAAGATGCATGAGGTACTCTCGGCACGTTTTATGGGAGAACAAAGTTGAACTTACGCAGCCAACGGTTGCCACGCGCACTTCAGGGGCGTCCATGGCAGAGTCGGTAAAGCGAAGTGTACACCAGAGGTTAAAATGAGGTCAAAATGGTGCAAGATAGGATATGTTTTAAAGGAGGCGTAAAAGAAGAAAGGTGGGGAGGGTACGAGAAGAAGAGAAAGACAAGACAAGACAGGGTGCGCAGCGTATGAACAAATAGTCGTTCACAGTAGGCAGAAAGTTTAAAGGGGTGTGTGAGAGAGAGAGGGGGAGAGGGAGAGGAGAAGAAGAGAAGGGAGAAAGGGTGAGAGGGGTGAGCGACGGTGAAAGTGAATGGCAGTGACAGTCGCAGTGAATGGTGAATGTTGGTGGTGAATGTATTCACGGAAGGAGCGAATTTGACAGGCTGCGAAAAAGTGGAACCCATCTCGCGCCTTCCTCAGGTTCCCCCAATTTCATCATTCACAATTCACAATTCAATACAATTCACTGTGTATTGTTCAACCTACAATATACTGAACCTACTGGAACATCTATTCACCACTGGCACAATACCACCATACAATGCCCCCTGTCGAGCCACCTCAATTGCGCTTCCTTAGTGACGCTGCCAATCTCCTGGGCTCAAGCAGCCCATCCACAGCAGCCTATCTCTTAACGGCGCATACTCATATCCTACATGATGAATCCAAGTCGCTGAACCCACACCAAACCAGGCATCATTGCGCCGGTTGTGGTAGTCTTAGGAGATGTAATGCTTCTAAGCCCACAGTGGTAAAGCTCAAACAGAAATCCCGTGCCATTCGCGGTAGTGCTACAGTCCACAAATGCGTACGCTGTAATCAACGCGCCGTCATGCCACGCAGAAGATACGCTCCAAGGGCTCCCTTAAAGGCTTCTTCTCGTGTGTCTACAGCTCCAGCCGTAGATTCGGCAGCTTCTACAGCTTCTGCAGTTTCTACACCCTCAATCTCTTCACAACAGGATCTTCCCGCCATCGCATCCACCACTGCCTCGACTGAGAAAACCGTGGAAAATGCCAGCAGTAAGAAACGAGCCAAGGCTAGAAAACAAGGAAGTCTCCAAGCTCTGCTGGCTGCAAAGAAAAGCACTCAACCCTCACTCGACCTACTCGATTTTTTGCAGTAGACCTGGAAGCATCAAATCCGGCCGAACCTTCTTCCGGGCGCGGCTCTCTGGCGCGGGGCGATGACCGCGGAGCTCCTCTCTGGACTTGCAACCTCCACCGCCAGCTTTGGTGTTGATCCCTACCTCACTTCCACCTTTCTTTCCTTCAGACTATTTCACCCCGCCTACACTATTGCGTGGAATTGAAAATCATGTCAGTCTACTCGCATGACGAGGAACATGACCCTCAAGCGGACGAGCTCCGCGAGACAGCGCTGGTCACGCTCGAGGCCTTGATTAGCTCTTGCAACCAGCAAATGCAGCCATACCTGGCCAACACTACCCAAGCTGCCCTCCGATTTCTCAAATACGACCCCAATGTTGCCGAAAACGAAGACGATGAAGAAATGGGTGGGACCCAGGACGACGGGAGCGACGACGATGCCACCGAGGAGCCTGATATGAGCGACGACGAATTTGAGGATTTCGAAGAGGAGGATGGATATAGTGACATCGATGACATGAGTTGGAAGGTCCGCCGTTGTGCTGCCAAGCTCCTCTTCTCCCTGATCTCGACCTATGGCCACAGTCGTGCCCTCGATGACTCCGCCTTATACCAGAAGATTTCGCCGGCCTTGATCTCTCGAATCAGTAAAGAACGGGAGGAGAGTGTGAAGCTAGAAGTTGTGTCAACTCTCACTGCCCTTGTCCGCAAGACCAGTGAGGGCTCTGTCATCGTCACCTCGAACGGCTTTCTAGAGGCTGTCGGAGGATCCAAAAACTCCCGCAAGCGCCGCCGTCAGGACAGCGATGCCAGTATGGTCGACTTCGAGCCCAGCGTTGGCACATCCTCCGCGATCGACTCGCCATTCGCTCCATCCTCGCCCAAGTCTGGCCCACAGGCTGACCTGGCTCGATCTGTGCCATTGGTTGTCCAGAGCTTGGTGAAGGTGTGGAAGCAAGCCTCTATGCCCCTCCGCCAGGCCATCATTGTTCTTCTGAAAAGCCTCTCCCTGGTTCGATATGGTGGACTGGCCGATCATCTGCAGCAGATCGAGGATCTCATCGCGGATGCTCTCAAGACATCTTCTCTCTCGGGAAGCTCTACTACCCATGCCGGCGCTGCTGTCAGTGCAGGTACCTTGCAGATCGAAACACTGGGCCTTGTCTCGGCGATTGCTGAAACACACATGTCTGACGCCCTACTTCCTTTCCTGATTGCTCTAGTCCCCGGCGTGGTGGCAGCCGTCAATGAGCGGAACTACAAGGTCAGCAGCGAGGCACTTGGCGCGGTCGAACAAATAGTCAAAGCTCTTACGCCCCCTCGTGTGTCTGCCAATGCTTCCGATGTCTCTATGCAGTTAGTGACACTGTACGACGTGATCCTGGCTCGTATTACTGACACCAGTGCCGACCTGGAAGTTCGGCAGCGCGCTATCCATGTCTTTGGTGTGCTTCTAGCACGTACCTCTGGCGATAGAGGCGTTGACTACCTTTCTGGAGGGCACCGTTCCCGAGGTCTCGCCGTGTTGGCAGACCGAGCGAAGAATGAAACTACTCGCCTGTCCGCTGTTCGGGCGATTGATGATGTGCTTGTCTTGGCCAATCGCAAGGAGGATATCGAGGCCAATTGGGTCAACGATGTGACCCATGAACTTGGCTCCAACCTCAGAAAGTCCGATCGTGCACTTCGGGGCTCATGCCTCGAGGCTCTTCGAAGTTTGGCTATGAACCCCTACACCCGAACTCAGCTCACCCCGCAAACAATGACATCTCTTGAGACCGCTCTCCTGCCTTTGCTCTCGGCACCTGATTTCCATCTCCTCACACCGACACTTATTATCATCGCCAAACTCGTCCCTGCCGATTCCAAATCTCTTGTGAATGAGGCTTTGATTGTCGCGATCTGCTCTATCGTGAAGCAGCCGCTCATCGGCACTGTCCTGAAAGCTTTACTTCTCCTGGTTAAGGTCATTGGAGAAGAAGGAGCGGGAGCACAGCTGATGCAAAATCTTCTACAGAATGTTGGCATCACTGGTGATTCTTCCGTTGTAGGACGGGCCATCGGTACACTGTTGGTGCACGGCGGATCTAACCTTGGGGTTACAATGGATGATTTCTCCACCGAGCTGCGCACTGCAGAGGACGATAGCCGCAAATGTCTTGCTCTTGCCATCCTGGGCGAGATTGGTCTACGCATGGGCGCTGAATGCTCCTTGACCCCTGATCTCTTCATTGCTCATTTTGGGTCTTCCTCTGACCATGTCCGCTTGGCTGCTGCGACAGCTCTCGGCAATGCCGCGGCCGGCAGCGTCAAGGCATACATTCCCATCATCCTCAATGGGCTGGACAAAGCCAACGACCAAAGTTACCTCCTGCTGCATTCCGTGCGGGAGCTGCTGCAGCACCCCGAGGTTGTGCGTCCCGACCTTGCTCCATCTGCACTCAAGTTATGGCAAGCACTTCTCGTCGTCTCGGAAGAGGAAGATAACCGTGCTGTTGGCGCTGAGTGCGTTGGCCGACTTGCTCTGATTGATCCCGCGTCGTATATTCCTCATTTCCAAGTATGTGTTCCCGAGTTCCTCCCTCCGAAGTTCTTTTCTAATCCAGCCATCTTAGGAGTACATGTCCAACTCTAACCCCGTCATCCGAGGCGTCGTCATCTCCGCCTTCCGCTACACACTTGCCGACTCGAGCAACGCCTACAATGACGTGCTGCGGCCACTCATGGTACCCCTGCTCACCAGCATGCTCGGCGAGAAGGATCTGGGCAACCACCGCCTCGCGCTGACCACGCTCAACTCGGCGATCCATAACAAGATGGCACTGTTGCTGCCGCACCTGGGCGAGTTGCTGCCGGCGGTCTTCGGTGATACCCAGATCAAGCCGGAGCTCATTCGCGAGGTGCAGATGGGTCCTTTCAAACACAAGGTTGACGATGGTCTGGATCTACGAAAGAGTGCCTATGAAACTCTCTACGCGTCATTGGATACCTCTTTCGCGCGGACCCACATGGCAGAGCTGTTCGACCGGGTCATTGCCGGAGTGGAGGATGAGCAGGATATCCGGGCGATCAGCAACTTGATGACCGTCCGACTCATCAAGATTGCACCGGAGGAGACGGAACGCCGGTTAGACGCATTGTCGGAGCGATACACGACTGTGCTCTCCTTCAAGCCGAAGGATAACGCAGTGAAGCAAGAACTGGAGAAGGCGCAAGAGGCGTCTTTGGGAATCCTGAAGATTACCAAGGAGCTTAGCAAAGCATTTCCGGGAGCCGAGGCATCGAGTGAACTTCACAAGTGGAAGGGATATCTGGAGTGGGTTCGCAAGACTTTTGCGTCGCAGTACCAGACGCTGGAGACGGAATTTTGAATTTCAAAAGTGGTTGCCTAGTCACGTCAGTGGAGCCTCGTGAGGACCAGTATGGTCGCTATGATCATGATGAATGAATGCATTTGTTAGCCGTACCTGATTGATTTGTTAGGTGTTCCCGTAGGATTTTCCATTAGTGCAATGCTTGGCCAGACAAGCATCCTACATAGGGTGTGTGTGGGATCTGTGAGGACAAGGATGATCCTGCCAGCCTTGGGAACCTAACGAACTGGCGATGCCAAGTGTGGCCCCCACGCGGGACCCTCTTCTGCCGGGCGCAGTGATGTGCAGTGCGAGTGATCTTCAGAGGGCGTTCTTAGATATCATTGCTGCCGTGATGTATTCTAGCTGGCCAAGATCGGATATTTTTTTGTCGAACTTGCTAAGAAGTATTGCGTCAATTGAGAATGCTCGAAATACCAATACACGTCGAGCCCCACTATTTATAGAAACACCGCAAGGACGGACTCGGAGTATGATAGATCGACATTCGAAAGGATGGCGATATAATACTAGTCGTAATAGTACGGAGTACGAGGTCCTTTGAAGACCTATTGAACCTATTTAATAACATCCCGCGATTGATGCTATTATTCCAGTCTAGCCACGGCTTCCCAGTACTACACTAATAAGCTTATACGGGTTAGTCTTTGGCGGCAGACACTATAATGACGGGATGATGATTGGTGGACATGCATTGGGCGCAGCAGGGGTCTGAGAGTTTGACATAACGAGGGGTTCCGAAGATGGAATTCTGAAACGAGAGACTGGACGAACGAGAAGGGCAGGCAGTGCTGTTGAATACGAGGCTGATGGCCTTGGCTGTGGGGCGTAGACTGGTATATACTCCGTACACCGAGGCTGACCGGGCTGACTTGGCCAAGACTAAAAGTGGCCCCCAAAAGGGGCAATGGGACTTGTGCGTGGTCGGCCAAATCAGAGTTGACCCAGAAAGACCCTGAGCGACCCTGCACATCGCTGTTGGCACTCCGTCGGGGCTCTGCTTACTCCGTCCTCTCCCTTTTACTTTGACTTTTTACTCTCTTCGTTGTCAATCGCTCCGTCCATCTTAACCTGCCCCGATCCCCGAGGAATGGAGTGTTGCGCCTAGTCGACTCAATTCCGCATCGATCGCGACGATGATCACCATGAAATACCAGCTACCGCACTTCCTGCGGGAATTCATCCGCCTCTTCATTAACCCCATCACCTGGCTCGATGTCTACTGGCCCGCCTGTCGCAAATACTTCTTCTCCCTCCTCTTCATCGGAGTCGTTTGCGCCAAAATCCTCCATCTCTACTCCCATATCACCTCCCTCACCCTCGGCCGCTTTCTCCTCTGGGGTCCGACCTTTGTTGTCCAAGATGTCGCCTGTGTCCTGATCGCTCAGCTCCTCTGTCAAAAATTCCACAATCGGTGGTACCGGGCGCTGGCCGCCCCTATTATGATCTTTGCGAGGTATGCTTTCCCCTGATTGTTGATTGCCGCCGGGCGGAAGAAGAACCCGCCGAATCGCGACCCCCGAAGGAAGCTAATTGTCGCGTGTCCAGTTTGATGATCTCCGGACTTGCCGCGGCCAACATCTCCTTCTACGTCCAAACCGGTGCCGAAATTCACTGGCGACAAGCCCACTCCTTCCACCGCGATGCCGCCTCCGTGAAAACCCTCCTGACCGGTCTGGCCGGTATTGTTATCGGCCAGGTCGTATTTACCGTGACCGCCTGGTTCGCTACTCCCTACGTGTATAACTGGGTTCGGGCAGGTGTCCGTATCCTGAGGGCCGCAGTCGAGCCCGCCTGTGTCTGCTGCAAGCGCCGATCAAAGTCCACCGCCAAAACTTACGAACGGGTGGCATATGATGATTGGGATGAGGAGAACGGCGAGTCCGAGGCCATGCTCGGTCTCAATGACCCAACGAAGCCTCTGCCTCCTCTCCCGGAATCCTCACAGAGACGGAAGCCGGCCCTGCTGCTCCGAATTATCGTCGGTGTGGCATTCTTGTTCCTCGTCTTGCTCCGCATCGCTCGCCCTTCAGAGACCGCCTATACTTTCCTCTCGCAAACCGTCATCATTACGCCATTCGAGAAAATTGAGCGAAACCAGACCTCCACTGTCGATGTACCCGATTTGCCAGGTGATTGGAGCTGGCTGTTCAACCACACTGCACTGGGTGAACCTCCTAAATTTGACTGGCTGCCGGAGAAGAAACTCAAGGGATTCCGGGATTGGTATGCCAGCAAGGACGGCAAGAAACACCTCCACTACGACCCAGCCAAGGATCCGCTGAAGATCTCCAACCTCGACAATGAGATTCTCGAGCCGCTTCGCGAGGCCCTTAAGGAGGACGTAAAGATCAAGCACGTCTTTCTGTTCAAGCTGGAGAGTACCCGGGCAGATATGTTTCCCCTTCGCAAAGATTCCTACGTGGGTGAGCTCATTCAGAAGTCATATGGTGGGGAGATTCCGCAAGAAGTCGAGGAGCGACTGGCCAACTTGACCCGCAATGCGCAGCGATATACCAACACTCCCTCTGGTTTCAATGGCGAGGACAAGGTTAACCCGTACGGAGGTATGTTTATGCGCAATGCGTACACAGGTGGCACGTTCACTCTGAAGAGTATCACAGCCAGTGTATGCGGTGTTGCACCTGTGGTAGCCGATTTCAACAAAGAATATGAGCACAACATATATAATCCGTGTTTGCCACAAGTCTTGACTGCTTTGAGCCACATGGACAACCGAACCCACCACAACCACACCAAAGCGGATGATTTCACCACCTGGCCATGGCACTCGACCTTCATGCAGAGTATCACCGACGACTACGATAACCAGGATAAGCTCATCCCCGTGCTCGGCTTCAAGGATAAGGTCACCGACGCGAAGATCACCGAGGACTATAAGCACTCGAATAAGACTGCCCCAGAAAAGTACAACTTCTGGGGCTACCCTGAGCACGAACTCCGCGACTACTTCCTCCATGCTCTCAAGCATGCCGAAAAGAAGCACGAACGTCTTTTCATCACCCACTTGACCGGTCAGACCCACCATCCCTGGGATATGCCCGTTGGCGAAGAGTACGAAGAGCATATCCACTCTAGTCTGTTCAACCACAACGGCAAGTACAACAAATACCTCAACACTATCGGTATCGCCGACAGGTGGCTGGGTGAAGTCGCCGAGGTTCTGGAAGAAGCCGGCGTGGCCGATGAAACTCTCGTCGTGATGGTCGGTGACCACGGCATCAGTCTTTTTGAAAATCAAGGAATTACGCCGTATGATGGGCCGCACGTGGCGAACTTCCATGTTGGATTAGTCTTCGCCCACCCCAAGCTCCCGCCCATCAGCATCGACTCCCGCGTCACCTCGATGCAGATTGTGCCTACTATCATGGATCTGCTTGCAGAGTCTGGCTCCCTGGGCAAGGACCAGGCAAAGGCCATGCAGGAAATTCTGCCTTTGTACGAAGGACAATCCATGATTCGTGAAACGATCCCCTCAAAGGATGGTAAGCGAGACTGGCAGTTCACAGTTATGAACACTGGTGCCACCTGGCTGGCCGTGCGATCAGCTGACGCGCCTTATCGTGTCGTGATCCCGCTTGTTCCTGACGTCGAGTGGCGATTCACCAATGTCGAAACTGATCCCCAGGAGCTGAAAGTCCTGGGGTCTTTCGAATTGTTGCCTTTACTCTTCCAAGTTGCCCGAGACCACAATGATGAGGCCGTCGAGTGGGTCAAGGAGGCAGCCCAAGTTACCAAGTGGTGGGTCGGTGAGAACTGGCGTCGCTATGAATATGAGCCCGAATCCGACTCTTGATTGTGAGATCCGAAGCGTGTTAGGTGAAGAGAGTTCTTAATCTTTACGAGGATGCGATCGGGATACAGTCGGGATACGGTCGGGCACGCCTACCGCGGCCCGAACCAGGCCCGACCGCCCACGTGACTGCCCTGAGCAACATCGACTCTCAACAATCTTTCGCGTTTGGAAAAACTTCTAGCCTTGCTTGATTAGCGATTGCTTTTCAATTCTTGCTTGACACTGGAGCATGACTTGAAACCTTCTGGGTACGAGCCTTCAGCTCCGATGCCCCGAGGCGATGGTCGTGCCCAGTTTGCATTACCCCATATCTATTGGGAAATTACGGCGTTATAGGATGGTGTACATATGAGGATCTGGGCTGTGATTTTAGGGCAACCATGTTTTGTACATTTAACGGCGACGATGTCTATCGATCAGATAATGACCTTGCCTACGGGCACGAATGATAATAGACTTTCATCAATTGATTAACCGGTGCTAGTAACCAACCACATCATATCTATTTCTTAAACGACAAAATCTCAGCACTAGGAATAGACAACCAAGCATCCTGATCCTCCCCCCCCACTCTTTCCAAGACTTCGAAACCCTCTCCAGATCCTCCCCAGTCGCCAGGCCTCCCTCCAAGGCTGTCGATGAAAAACTGCTCTTCAACGCCCTCTCCTGCCAACTACCACTCCACCACGCAACCTCCTCCTTACTAGCAAAACACCAATTCGTAACAGAAGATCTCACATCATCCAATCCCGCCTTTCTACCCCAGACATGCAAGAAGCGTCCCGCGTTGGGCTCGCCGCCATTAAACCTCGCAATCTGATCATACAACCCCTGCCACTCCCTCAATCCAGGTAATTCAGGATACCAAGCGAAAACCCCATAATCCGCCTCGCGAGCCGCAATAATACCGCCACTCTTAGTGACACGATTCATTTCCTGCAATACGCCCACGGGGTCGGCAACATGCTGCAAAACCTGATGACAAAGCACGACATCAAAAGACCCATCGTCAAACTGAAGACCATTCCCATCCCCCTCGACGAATTCGATATTCGTCACTCCACGGGCAGATGCTAATTCACGGGCTTGCGTCAAGATCGTACCCGCGCGCTCCAGCCCCGTTACGTGACCCTGAGGTACGTACTCGGCCAGATCGACGGTGATGCTTCCCGGCCCACAGCCTATGTCGAGGATTTTCATGCTCGGCTTTAGGTGTGGGAGGAGGAAGGAGACGCTGTTTTTGGCCGTGCGGGCGCTGTGGCTGCGGATTACTGAGGCATGATGGCCGTGTGTGTAGGTTGCTGCTTCGGTTTTGGTGGTCATTGTTGCGGTGGTGTTGAAGAAATCTTGGAAGGATGCAGGTTATTTGGGAAAATAATCTCCTTGGAAAATTGAAAGTGCTTCAAATTCTAAGGCTTGATCTGCTTTGTTTTGAGAGTTATGTTACTGGTTGTGTTGTGGTTTTCCTGGGTTTATATACCTCGACCTGGAGGTGATGTAGTGACGCCGATATCGGCCGATATCGGCGCTGCGTAATGGCGGCGGTTGGTTCATATTTGACACGGACATCCCCATTGGTTGAATGAATGTGGATTATTCATGAATGATTCGCCGCTCGGACGGAGTTCAGAACCAACTCGGACGTCGTTGGGTGCATTACATTGTGATTTGATGGTTGGTTCCCTCTGGCAGGGATGCCGCAGTGAGTGTGTATACATACCCGCATTTGGAGGTTTGTACTATATTTTGGCTAGTTTTAAAGAACCAACGTTCTACTATTGGCTAATTACATTAATCGTAATCTCTAGTCACAAGAGCCAGAGGTAATGTCTTCGTTGCCCTGACCTCCGCCGTGGCCATGCGGGGTATATCTATGTCTACCTAGGTATGTCTATGTCTAGTATGGATACAGAGGGCATCGATGCTATACTTCGACATAGTTAGCTGGCTTACCACAGCTGGATCCTCTGACAAGTTAAAACCTCGGAGCAGCCTCGGCTGAATTCTCCTCCCCGTGGATTTATCTGACTGCAGATAATGGAGCTAAGCTACCCCGCGACGACTTGTGAAACAACACAGCATCTGCCCCTCACATATCACTCCTCAGCCCCCTGGTCCCGAGCAAGAAAATCTGTAGAACGATATAAACAAAGACCACAATCAAAATGTCGACCCAAGACAACGACTACGCTTTTCTTCTTGTCCCTGGCTCCTTTGCAACCCCCGCGGCATACGCCAAACTGCTCGATAAACTACGCGCCCAGGGTGAAAATGTCGAAATTATAGAACTCCTATCCGTGAACGATGGCTCCCGCCAACCACCCGCAACAATGCAAGACGACGCAGCCCACATCCGCCAAGCTGTGCTCTCAATCCTAGATGACCCCAGTGCACCAAAGAACGTCATCGTGGCCCCCCATTCTTATAGTGGCATCCCAACTACATGCGCACTGGAATCTTTGAACAAAGAGGCGCGAGCATCTGCAGGAAAGTCCACCGCTGTGACTGGCATAATCTACCTCGCCTCATTCGTTCTCTCAGAAGGCGAGTGTCTGCGCGGTATAATGGGCGAATTCGGTGCCCTCCAAGAACCTTTGAAAACAGGTGTCCCGGGTGGATATCTCCCTCCCTTTACGCCAGAACTCGCACAGCTTGTTTTCAATGATCTCGACACTGAAGAGGCACTCGAGTTCCTCGGGTTTATGTCGCTGCATGCGTCGGATAGTTATAATGGGGAAGTCTCTTATGCCGCGTGGAAGGATATACCCAGTGTGACTGTCATTCCTAGTATTGATATTGTTGTACCGACGCCAATGCAGGAGGCTATGTATGAACGCGCTGTGAAGGCCGATGGGAAGATTGAGAGAGTTTTAGTTGAGGGAGCTGGACATGGACTTCCTGTCAGTCGGTTGGATACTGTTATTAAGGAGATGCTTAAATTGGCGCGGCGGGGGTAGATTTGATAGGATTTCAGCAAAATATCTGCTGGTTTTGACGTGCTGCTTACTGTTATCCGTTACATCACTTTAAAACTTTAAGCCTATCTCCTAGCAAGCGCTCAGTACCATCTCTTTTCACCAGCGAGTAGAAATGCGTACATATCATATCTGCTTTCAATCGAAAACTTCAATGGATAGACTGTCTATAATCTCACCCTACGGCGTTCCCTAAGCGCAGGTGGTCAGTAGCTGTATATCGGGGTATTTTACCTGACCCCTATTGCCCACCATTATTGACCCCCTTCTAATGGCAGACTAGTAGCTACCTGAGATGGAATAGATAAGAACCCAAATCCACCTTGGTGGCTACTAGTCCGCCATTAGGAAGTTGTAGCTGCGAGGTTGTTGTGGATGGAAACTTTGCTTACGGCGACGACTTGGGGGCTGTCGTTGATGCGCTTCGTCCTCATCAGTAGAGTCAGTAGGGGGGTGTCTGCGTCGAAGGGGAGCTGCGTAGCATGTCGCGAAAGCCTTTAGAAAGTCCTTTGCAGACTAGGCTAGGTCGGACTTGACTTGACGCTGATCGGGGGACGATGGGAGCGTATATACACGCTCGACAGTGACTGCATGACAGCCCGGTCCCACGCCGTGGACATGCGGCAAGTCTTCGTCCTCTACCTCATCAAACCGCATATTCAACGCACCAGACATATTCGCAAGAGATGAACTTCCACTACTCGACGGTGGGGGTAGCCGCCGGGGCCGCAGGTCGAAGCTGCTGAGAGAGGGGAGGGTCTCGAATTTCGATTTCTCCAGCTCGGCTTCGGCAATTAGCGAAGGCACGACGAAGCTGAGACTTCTGATCCTGGGAAAGAGGCGGGTTCTGACATTCATTAGCATAATGATCGGCCTGTCGCCTGTCCGCAGCGGAAACAAACGAAGTCATTTGGGGTTCCTTCTGCAGGGAGTTGTGCGCGAGGTGCAGACTGGGGAGGTTGCTGGCGCGGAGTCAGAGCGGAGGAGATGCTATCAGTTGCGTAGACAAATGAAGCTAGTTCTCGAAGTTCGGTTGATCGAAAGACCTCTTGATGGAGAAACATTTTGCTCAAGTTCGGTTGCAATGTTCGGGAACTGACTCCATAGTCACGCTGATACGATTTGGAGCACGACACCGGCTCCCCTGAGCACAGTAGACGACGATTGTGTATGGATGGACATCGATCAAGGAGCGGAGGCGTATGAGAGGGTCCATGGTGCTCTGTAACGATCGTACTACTGGCCTTGATGAGATTGCATCGTGGAGAGGAGATGCAACCAGGACTTTGGAGCCGACGATCTGTACAGTGGCGCCTCAAGAGTTTCCAACGCCTTGTTGATCGCCCTGGCCTCCTTCCTACGTGGGACTAGTCTGCCATTAGAAATCGTTCAATACTGATAGACAATAGGGAGTTGGAAATGTCAATGTGAACCTTAGGAAGCAGGAAATTCTTATCAAGATCGGCCGCTGGTTCCTTCCTAAATGGCAGACCCCGCATGCCTCCCGGTTATCCGGTGCGCTCGGGCCGCCTGGGAGGGAACTATACGAGGTCCCATCTTCGAGCTCAAGTTGTACCAGTTGGAGAGTCTTGTCATGTACTGGTAATGTTTTAGGGAATCTGTATTCAAATCGTTTTTGGGGTTGTCAGTCCCGGGGGGGTTCGAGTTCACGGACACCTCCCGCAACCCTCTGCCATGCCCTGGGCAATTACTATATAAACTTGCCGAATTTCAGTCTGCAAAATTGAAAGACTAGCACCAATCCTTACAGAATCACGCAAAATAATATTGGAACTCAAGATGTCAAACATCAAGAAAGCCCAGCCATTCAAAAAAGCCCTCTACTTCTCAGAGGCCGAATTTGCAGAGCGCAGAAACCGCGTTCGGGAGTTAATGAGACGCGAAAATCTTGATGGATTCTTGATGACCAAACAGGAGTCTCTTTACTACCTGACCGGCTTCGATACATTTGGATATGTCTTTTTCCAAGCAATGTATTTCCACGCCGACGGATCCATGCGACTCATAACCCGCATCCCGGACCTGCGTCAGGCTTTATACACGTCTGTTCTGGACCAGAAGGATATATTGATTCGTTCCGATGACGCCGGTAGCAACCCTGTCTCGTTAGTTCCAAAGGTCTTAAACGATTTTGGAATTAACTCACCCTCTAAACGGGTTGGATATGAGCCCGATTCGTGTTCTCTCACCCATCGTCTCGGCAAACTTCTAGAAAAGAGTGTGGAGGGCGTTTGTACTTTGGTCGACCAAAGTGACTTGATTACTCGCGAGCTACGCATCATCAAATCTGAAGCGGAGATGTGTAAGGTGCGGAAGGCCGCCTACCTTGCCGACTTTTCCTTGGTGCGAACTCTCAAGTTGGCTAAACCAGGTGCATACGAGGGAGATTTGTGGTCTCAGCTCGTAGGAACTGTTTACGAGGGTGGTGGTGATGACCCTGCGAACGAAAATATTCTTGTTTCCGGAAACAAGGCAGTATTGACCCGATATTCGACCGGCAAGGATAGAATTGACCGTCAACTTACGCTTGAGCACGCTGCTTCTTACAAGCATTATCACGCTTGTCTGATGCGTACTATTCCTATCGGTGGGATTACAAACCTTGCTCGGGAAATGCACAAAGTTAATATCTTGCAAATGGAGGCTTGCCTTGAGGCACTCAAGCCCGGTCGACAAATTGGTGATGTTTTCGAGGCATATGCCCGCGTCGCAGATGAAAATGGCTTTCGAGACCAACGTTTCAATTCGTGCGGGTATAGTCTTGGAGCCACCTTCTCACCGACATGGATGGATTTCCCTATGTTTGTGCGTGGACAAGACGTGATAGCGAGGCCCGGAATGGTCTTTTTTATTCACATAATTTTGATGGATAAAGCTACCGACACTGCAAGTTCAATTGGCCAAACTGTGGAGGTAACAGAGAGTGGGTGTGTGCCGCTCTCTAAGTTGCCATTCTGTCTCACTAGACGACAGACTTTGGCTGCTTGGAAGAAGATTCGGAAGGAAGATTATGGTTTCAGCTCTGCCGAAGAGGATGATGGGGAAAATTTGCAAGATGTTGAGCTCTCTGATGGGGATGTTGACGCAGAGGATTATGATGTCGAGTACGATTTTAATGGCTATCAGTCGGCCACTGCTCTCGGAGATCCAACGCAGTAAGCTTCAGTGCTTTCTAGTCTTTATGGTAGAGATTTGAATTGAAATGGCTATATGTTATTTAATTATGCTCAGGCAGGCTACAAGATGTATCTTTACTATCATCACGTCATCAGAGAAGATTGAATATGTCTATAAAGTACTACCTAGTACTAAGTAGTATTCATCAAGAAACTAAATAAATTATAGTAAAACGTAGAATTCAAAACCAAACATGAGCTGCATAAACTTCCTCCCTGGAGAAGATTTTGAATTTCGCTCAGCTCGTAATTAGCTATATTCGTTCATCTTTGAAGAGCTGCCGTATCCCTCACTTTGGACCTTTGAAGTAAAATTGGGTGACAGAGCTTTCGAGATCTTTACTGCCTCAGTGATTGCCGCCTTGAGTGATTCAATTGCCTCATCGCTGACCTGATGATGCATAGATATCCGCTCATCCTGTAACTTGACATTGAACTTTTGGCATTGTTCCAGAAGGACGCCCATATCAAGATTAGACCTCGCCGCGTCGATGAAGAAAAAGTTGGTATCAACCGGAATTTGTGGAAATACACCAATAGCTTCCAGATCCCGTGCGAGCTTCTTGGTCTTCTCGTGTGTTGATTTCATAGTCGGCCATACCTCTTTCAGTGCCACCATAGCTGCGGAGGTCAAAACACCAGCTTGTCGAATTCCTCCTCCCTGCTGCTTCCGTAGCCATCTAGCTTGCTTAATGTTTCTCTGCGTACTGGCAAGAACTCCCCCAACAGGTGCTCCGAGACCTTTAGAGACACACATCGACACGGTGTCAAAATACTGACAGTAATCTGCCAAGGAATGACCAGAAGCGGCAGAGGCATTCCATAGTCTCGCACCATCACAATGGACTTTGATATCATTGGCGTGTGCGAACTCGGAGATTTTCTTGATTTCGTCGATTGGCGTAAGGACACCCCCAATAGTAAGCTCGAGAGAGATGACCCGTGTCGGAGCAGTGTGAATATCGTCACCCAAAACCACCCACTTCTTGACATCATCGAGGGTCATGAAAATTCCGTTAGCTGGATGCACAGGTGTGACCATTGCCTGAGATAAGATAGCCAGGCCACATCCCTCCTCCGCATATACATGTGCTCGATAGTCACACAGTACCGAGTGTGGAGGCTGGTTGAGATGGACCCGAACACCGATCTGGTTTCCCATGGTGCCTGAAAGCATGAACAGAGCATCTTCCATTCCAGTCAAGCGAGCGATTTCTTTCTGGAACTGAGTCGTTGAGGTATCCTCTTGATAAACATCATCACCGAAGCTGGCGTTGGCCATGGCATCCAGCATAGCTGGTGTAGGTGTGGTGAAGGTGTCGCTTCGGAACTCATTTGCGGATCTCGAATTGCTGGAGTTGGACATGTTGAACAATAGACGAGGAGAATTGCCAGCGCATTCGAATTTCGTGAAGCTCTTGGCTGTACTAGGTGGTGTTTCAGTCAACCCGTATACTATTCCAATCGATTAATTTAAATTTGAAGAAAATTTCTTATCTGCGGACTCGGCCGACTAGCTCAAGTTAACGCAGGCCGACCCCGCATGTCAATTTTGAAGGGCGTAGGAACAGTGGGCCAAAATATCATGATGTAAGTGGCCGAATTGTAAAATATTCTCCCCTCCCGTCGCCCCGCTAGTAACTCTCAGATAACTACGGACGGCTCTGTACACGAACTGTATTTCGGGAAAAATTGACTGGATTTGGCAGAAGTCATGGTGAATGAGGAAAGTCACCAAGTTCCCACTCAGTCCTAGCGCATCCCCTCGTGTGATCGATGTGATATGAAGAGGAAAGGGCGAATCGATCAGTGATCGGTGAATCCAGTATCTACCTTGGGCAGGGATGATGAGCGACTGTCCTTGCGTATAAGCCCTGTATTGGATGAGGACCTTGTCCAGGCCAAAGAATCCCACAGCAGCGAAGCTTTACGGTGAAATTGTTTTTGAAATTACGGTTTTGCAGAAATTGTCTAATGAGTAAAATAAAATCTGTTCGGATGAAAGGAGTATACGAGCTCGTAAAGCCCAAAGTTCCGCCCAGTTGTTCATTGGCCATCAGCATAGTTGGTGACCGAACGGACTTTCGCCCCGGCACAAGGGATGAAAGGGCGGGCGAGCCAAGAATGTTACTGAGCCCCTAGTACATAATACTTTCGTTTCTGTTAAATCGACACGAGTTTCTACTTGGTTGATCAGCATTTAAAATATTATCTCGGCTGAAATATGGCGACAAAAAATCATAACAGGTATTTGTGGATCTTGGGGCCGCTCGTCGCTCTCGCATCTTTCTTCTTGGTCTTCCAGGATTCTGCGACCCTTGATATTTATCGATTGTTTGAATCACCCGTTGCACCAAAATACTTGTTCGGTGCTGAATCTGGGGTCTGCGAACAGGCACCAATCTTGTCGCCAAGCAACACTCAAGTCCAACAATTTGTTCTTGATAAAGTTGAAGATCCAAAATATCAAAACGAGATCATCGAGAAGCTTTCAGGGCTCATTCAGATCCCCTCTGAAAGTTATGACGACCTTGGCCCTATTGGCCAAGATGATCGTTGGGATATTTTCTACCAGGTTGAGAAATACATCAAAACTAAATATCCAACGATTTTAAAATATGCCAAACTCGATCATGTTAACACACATGGTCTGATATTCACCTGGGAAGGCAGTGTTTCCCCATCCGATGCGAAGCCAGTGCTCATGCTTGCACATCAAGACGTTGTGCCGGTACTGGCAGAGAATGTGCCTGATTGGACTCATCCGCCTTATGATGGCCATTTTGATGGAAATACAATATGGGGGCGGGGATCTACAGATGACAAGGGCTATCTGATCTCAATAATTGAAAGTATGGATCTTCTAATGAAGAGCGGCTTCAAGCCAAAGCGAACAATCATTTTGGCATTTGGCTGCGACGAAGAAATCAGCGGCCAGAACTGTGCTCGGCCAATTTCTGAACTACTTCACGATCGGTATGGAGATGAAGGAATCTATATGATAATGGATGAAGGGTCTTTTGGGCTTCAGACCCAGTTTGACCAGTCATTCGCCATGGTCAGTGTTGCAGAGAAAGGCTACTTGGATGTGGGAATCAATGTGACCTCTCCTGGTGGACATGCGTCCAACCCCCCCTGATCATAATGCGATCGGGGTCCTTTCGGAGATTATTATGAGCATTGAAAATCATCCGTTTCCCGGAAAAGTCACAACAAAGAACCCGATTTTCAATTTCTTGGAATGTGCTGCGGTGCATGCCCCGGAGTGCAGCTTTCCAATGAAAATTCGCAATAAGCTCGAACGGGTTGAGAATGGTGAATCAACCGCACAATTCCAACTGGCCAAGGCATTGGATGAAATGCGATACTTTTTCAGAACAAGTCAATCTGTTGGGAAAATTAATGGCGGCGTCAAAATCAACGCTATCCCGGAGTTGGCTTCAACTATGGTTAATTTGCGCCTGGCTGTGGACAGCTCGGTTGCAGAGGTTCAGAAGCACTATGAGAGCCTCATCAGACCGATTGCTCGCAAACATGGAATGTCCTTCCAAGGATTTTACACAGAAACCCCAGAAGACCGACGAAAAATTAGCTTGTCTGCCTTCGATGCCTTGGAACCCGCCCCGGTTTCACCAGTCGAAGCGGAGGCTTTCCAGGTGCTGGCAGGAACAATCCGAAACACTCTGAAGCCTCTCATCAAAGATCAAAGTCTTATCGTCACTCCGTATCTGATGCCTGCGAATACAGACACAAAGTTCTTTTGGAAACTGACGTCCAACATCTACCGGTTCACACCTGTGAACCTGGAGCACAATCTAAACCGAGCGCATACAACCGATGAATTTATCGTGGCAGAGGAGTTCGTGAGAGAGCCACTCTTCTTTGCAACTCTGATTCTCAATGCCGACGACGCCGTTTCTATATAGATAGCTATTGATGGCTCAGAGGTGATAGAGGTGCAACAAATGGTCAATTGCTGAGAGGATATGGCTGCTACCATGGTATGGGACGAACGAAATGTTGCAATAGATGGATGATCGGATGAAGCTATCTAGTGGTGCTATCTACACAAAGGACAACCTCAGGAGGTTATTGGAGCCCAACATTATACCTAGAGACTCCCGACTCAAACACAATGCATGTGGTTAAGTTCACTCAATCAGCATAGTAGGTCAATTTTAAGGTGAAGCTAGCAGAAATTGATTGTAGTAGGAATATCGACAAGCAGCACGACATAACAACTTCAAAGTCATGTACATTCGAGGACTCAAAACCCTCTAGGACTTAATGTAGGCCTATTCAAAGAACTTGTTAAAATATGTGCCGATCTTTCCTCGCCTTGGAGGCTCGTAGAGCGCCTCATATAGATCTATCTCTTCCTTCAAAGTTCCAAGATTGAGATCGGCCGTTCCAGGTCTGACGTACTTGGTACGCTTAACAATCTTCCAAAATAAGTACGCAACGGGAAAGAACCCAACCATGGTATAGTTCGTGAAGAACGTCGTAATATCCCACTGACCGTGTATGAAAACATTATATCCAAGAATCAGCGTCATGATAAATGTTCCAACAAGGGCGTACCACGCGGCATATGGCTGAAAACGCCCTTTATAAGGCAGGGTATCCCTATCAACACCTTGTTTCTTCAAAGCTTCATGGAAATGCAAATAGGTGAGTACTGTTCCAAAGTAATTCAGGAGGTACGAGGCCGTGCAAATTCCGACTAGCCAGTCAAGCACCGTCGATGATGACTTGCTTAGTTGCAAGAGGGACAATAAGCAGAACGAAAGGGCTGCAATTACTGCGTAATATGGGATGCCGAATTTGTTACATTTGGCAAATAGAGATGGAGCTTTACCGTCTACTGCCATGCCGTGAAGAGTTCTCGCAGCTGAGAAAACAACGTTATTGCCGGCTGACAGAACCGATGTCATGATCAAAGCGTTGACTAGGTCGGGAACGCCCTTGATGCCGAATTCTACCATCGAGATAACATAAGGCGAACTAAAATCAGGATTAGTACAATACTTGCGAGTAACGGGGAAATAAACGAACGCAGCTCCGGTTCCACTTCCTGATTTGCTACCAGAAATATACTGGCTCAAAAGTTCATCGTCATATGGAATAACGATACCAACGCAAAGAGCACCCCCAAGGAAGAAAAACATGAGACGCCATACAAACGAGTCGTAGGCTCTTTTCATAAGTTTGCGGGGATTCTCTGCTTCGGCGGCTGCCATGGAAATAAATTCCGGCCCAACCATGCTATTGATATGGGGTTAGAGTTTGCTGAAAATGATATACCAGTACTAGGATGAGAAATCTTTACGTGAAGGATCCTTGAATCATGCAAGATAGCACTCCAAGAAAGCGACCGGTGTTTCCGGGCGCCAGATGTTTGACAAACGATCCCTATTGAATGGTCAATGACGACTAACCATCTAAAGAGCAGGAGCACGTACTGGATTCTTCCAGTATCTGAAACCATACGAATCATGATGTGGGTTTCCACCGACCATAGTGATGAAGGTATACATCATCAAACCGAACATCAGGAAAACTTTGAATATGGAAAGATAGAATTCAGTAATACCAAAATAGCGCACGGCCAGCCCGTTCAGGACACTAAGTGAGAGTCAGTTGGATGATGTGCCTCCAATGAGCTTCAAGTAGAATGGAATACGCACGCATAAATCACCAAGCAAACCACTACGACGGCCCCGATGGGTATTTTGTCAGTCCAATAGCCTAGAAGTACATCAATCGCTGTGATTTCGTAAGGAATTGCGAATGCTGCAGGCCAATATACGAATTATTAGCTCAAGGTGTCTCCCGTTCACGAAACACTATTGTTTCCTCGTTTTCCCAGGGCCAACTTACCCATCAGGAAGAAATAGTTCCACCCCATAGCGAAGCTCAGAGCATCATCGACCCAAAATCCAGAGAGCCGAACAAACGGCGATGCGATTGGAAGATATGTGACCATTTCAGCTGAGTCTGAATTAGTAGATGACAAATAATGAGCGATGGCTGGATTAAGTCTGATGCCTACCAAAGCACTGGTTTACGGATAGAACAATGGTGCCATATGCCACGAAACCTAGGAATAGTCCGGCAGGCCCGCCCTTAGGAAGAGAGGCGCCCATTTGGACAAAGAGTGCTGATTAGTAGTGATAGAGATGTTAGAGTTATAACCATTTTCAAAGATGAGAAATCGAAACATATCAAAGGAACACATACATGTTCCAATAGCGCCACCGACCGCGAGCAATTGCACTTCCTTACCGCCCAACCGGCGATGTAGATGTTGGGATCCTGCCGAGATAAGTTCACCGGGCAGTGCGGTTTCATCATCGTTTTTTGTGTCAATGCCTGAGCCTCCATCTTTAGCCGAATAATTAGGTGGGTGGGCATGGTCAGAGGCTCCGGGGGCCCCAGTAGATTCCATTTTCTCAAACAGAAGTGAAATTAAATGGGGTCAGTTACAGGCACAAGAAGAATATACTTAACTTTTGAAGGGACAGAGGTTCCCTGAAGAGAACATAATTTCGGAGATAGCAAGCGCACTGGTACTAGCTGGCACGGTAAGAAAAGAGGGGACAATGTCTGTGCCGATTCCCCGCAGTAACAATTGTCTGATCACTCCGATCCCCTCGTAAAGAATTATTTAAAAAGGCAGGAACCACCTGAAAAGCTCGTATCTTATCTAGAACGACTGAAATTGGCATTGATTCGCCTTGGAAATCGTATTACACCTCCTCCCCACTGGCGCTGGCAGAACCTTATTTGATTACGCCGAGGTCCATGGTAGAATCCGGAATATTCCCACCATGCAATTGTCTAGGGCCTGGGATCTTCAGAAGGAAAGACTAAAAGAGGCGTTCCATGGTATCCATGAATTAGAACATAAAGGACGACTTCTGCAAACAGACATTATATCCAAATCGCATTGTTTTGATGAGTATATTAAGATAAAGCAAAATCTATCTCTAAATTTCTAGAAGCAGTTTAACAGAATTTAGACTACATTGGTTTGCCCAAGCCTTCAATATTTACCAAATCGAAGGCATGTCGCCTGCAGACATTTTTGAAAGCCTTTCGGGGGTAAATTGGAAGCATTCCGGCAACCCGGTATCCTTCCAGTCTCCCTGGCAAACCAGCCTCGCAACACCAGGGGCACATGTGAATATACGAGCCATACCTATGGGAAAATCGGTCAGTGAAAAGAATCTTAATATGAGATACTATCTTTCCGCCTACCATGTCCATTAAACCCAGCACAAATGTATTGCCCTGGGAGTGACTCGATAGCGCCAACAAAAGGCACCGAGTCGGTTGTCATTGCAATGATCCCCGTCCAAGAATGATCAAGACCTTCGCCATGCACCAAAGACTTGGAGACATATTGTGGGAAGATGTCTCCGAAACTCCGCAACGCATCTTCGGCAATTTCTTCGTTGTATCGACTGTCATCGGTGCTGAAGCGACCTGCCACAGTCTCTTCGCTCAGTGTGGGATTTGTTCGAGAAACACCAAGAACAAGTGTGCCATCATCCTTACGTTGGATAAGCGAGTAGAAATGGTGAAGACTATAGCGTAGAGAAAATGTACTCTGGAGAGATTCTGTGGCGGCGAGGGCTGGAGGAGGGATCAAAGTGTGGGCCTGGGCTCGATTTGGTCGAATGTAAGACTCGAGTTGTGGGAGAAGAAGCGCCGCATGCGCATTTGTACAATGTATGACCTTTTCGGCTTTTATGACTCCACGGGTGGTGTGAATATCCCACAAATCCGACGATGAAGATTTCTCGACCTTGATCGCAGGGCAGAATGTGAAAAGCCGAGCCCCTTGGTCAATCACGGATCTGAGAAGGAACTGTGCCAGCTTCGCAGGATGACTTGAGCCACCAGGCCATTCGTACGCCGCGATGGCACCAGGGATTCTCGTCTTTTCCTGCGCCTCTTTCCCTTCATAATATTTGATGTGAGAAGAATCGCCGCCCGCCTCCTTGTACGCCTCGAGACTGTCTGCTTCATATTTCGCAAACTCCGGAGTCATGCAAACGTCGAAAGTGGTTGTCAGATTGAAATCGCATTGGACGTTGTGTCTTTTCACGAACTGAGCGACCTTCTCGAGCACGAGCCGCTCATTCTGGATGATTTTCAGCGCTTGTTCAGCGCCATGGACCTTGGAATAGGCAGTGAAACCACGGAATGCATCTGTAAAGTGTCAGATCGATCTGCCATTTTCTTTCATTTGTGGTATGATTGGAAATTTACCTGGCCTTACGTGGCCAGCATTTCGGGAGCTGGCTCCGCTGCTGGCTTCCCGCGCTTCGAGAACGATGATCTCCTCAGCCTTTGCGCCCGCCTCTATCAGCTCAAACGCGGTCAGGCCACCAGAGATACCAGAGCCAATGATCACATATTTGCTGGTTGGTGGGAGTGGAGTTTCTCGATTGGCGAAGAGATGAGGAAATGCGCGTGTCGTGCGTTGCCAGTAACTTTGGCCAGGAGCTTCGCGGGGGAGACTCCTGCTGGACCCATCTGGGCTGGTGCGAGGCTCGGACATGACTGGAATGGGATGAGATGGCCCTGGCCCGGTCAGCGATAGTACGATAGTACCAACGATAAGGATGTGGATTTACCCTCGCGTTCCCCTGGCTTTAATATATACAGCGAGTCAGCGACAGGTTCGAGTTTGTAGTTGGAAAAGGTTGGAGAAGTTGAAGTAAGCTCCGAGGTTGCGGGGAAACTTGAATCACCTTGGGAAGTCACCGAGTCACGCCTTCACCTTCGCCTTCGCCTTCACCTTCGTCTTTTACAATCTCCCGACATACCCCATTCACGTTCCTCTCTTCACCCCGGGCCACTAGCCTCAAAACAGTCAAAGTTTGACACAATTTATGGGTCTGCGGGGTCTAGCGTACCCGCATGGTCTCCTCGGTCTCCTATCTCGGCCCTTCTCAAGGTGGCGCTCGCTAAAATTTCGCCTCGACCTGCACCAAATGTCAGTTGAGGCTCCGATGCAACACTTCTTGGTGGGGTCAAAGTTGGAGACAACCGACAATATTTCCCTTGTCTACCGGAATGACTCCGGCATCGCGCGCCCACCTCGAAATGGAATGCAACTATTGGATGCTGCTTATCACGCGGTCTCAGCTGCCAGCTTCCCCCTCTTCAGATCTGCATTGACCCTCCCTGTCCCCAGACAAGACTGGCTCCTGATTAAGGTGCTTATCACACCGGTCACGCAGAAGGGTGGCAGAATCTCCAATCCTATTTAGAAGCGAGGGGTAGAAGGCTACCTTTCCCTTTCACTCTGCTGTGCGCTCTACACACCATCTAGCCTGCCATGGGACTTCTCTCGTTCCTTCGTCGCGACGAGACAGAGCCCAGCTATGTGCGATCTTCGGAGGAGAAGGCCCTTGTGCGACGTCTCGACACTTTTCTACTGACCTTTGGTTGTATCTCTCAAGGTAAAGCTGACTCCTCGCTTTCCGATGGGACTTCAAGGCTAACCCAGTCCAGTCATTAAATACCTCGACCAGCAGAATATTAACAATGCGTACGTCTCCGGCATGCAAGAGGATCTTAACCTCCATGGCAACGAATTGAACCTGTAAGTTATGCTTGTAAAATGATTACTCTCGGGGAGCCACGAGGATTAGTTGGAGAGGGAATCTAACTTGTATAGCTTCACGACATATTTCAACGCCGCCTACTGCATCATGGTCATCCCTTCCCAGGTCATTTTGACATACATTCGGCCAAGCTTCTGGTTGCCTGGCTTGGAGATCATCTGGGGAGTGCTTACTGGCCTGATTGCCATGAGCACCAACGCCAAGCAGGTTTACGCTCTTCGTGTCTTTCTAGGACTTTGCGAAAGCAGTGCATGGCCCGGAATGATGACCTTGTTCAGTAAGAACCCTCCTCCCGTCAAAGTGTCGCTCGACGCTAATCTTTCTCAGTGTACTGGTATACCCCAACCGAACTTGCCAAACGAATGGGCTTCTATCACTCTTGCCAGGCTGTCGGACAAATGATGTCGGGGGCCCTGCAAGCCGCGATCTCCGATACTTTGAATGGACATGGAGGCCTCGCTGGGTGGCGGTGGCTATTTGTCATCAACGCTATCATAACGGTCGTCTGGGGCTTCGCGGGTTTCTTTATGATTCCGGATACCCCGAGCAATCCTAATCCGCGCGCATTCTGGTTCAAGAAAGCCCACGCTGAGCTCTCGATGGAACGGCTTGCTCGCAACGGTCGTGCCGAGCCGGCGAAGATGTCCTGGGCCGGTGTTCGGCGAACATTCTCTGGCTGGGTCGTCTACTTCACTGCCATTCTATACATTGCGAGTGTGCTTGGTACCTACGGCTACGTGTACTTCTCACTTTTTTTGAAGTCACTCAAGAATCCGGATGGGAGTGCGAGGTGGTCTGTTACACAAGTCAACGCGATTCCAATCGGAGGCTCAGCCATCAACGTCGTCTTTGTCTGGATTTGGGCTCTACTATCCGATTTCCTTCACACACGATGGACTCTTATCGTAGTGCAAGGAATCATTGGCATCATTCCGTGCATCATCATGAGCATTTGGACCTCCCATCCCGGCACTGTTCCTCTGTCGGGTGCATATGCCTCATATTTTATTTCATACATTTGTCTTGGAACTGCGCCTCTCATCTTCGCTTGGCTGTCCGATCTTATTCCGCAGGACCCCGAGGCACGCACACTCGTGGTCGGGGTCTCGGTCGCTGGTTATTATGCGATCTCTGCTTGGTCCCAAGTTTTAGTTTGGCCAGCATCACAGGCACCATACTACAAATACGGCTGGCAGTCTGCCCTTGCACTTCTAGTATTCGTCATAATTATGACTTGTGTTCTTCGATTTATTGATGTCAGATATCTGCTACCGAAACGTGTCGCATTCCATGCTACGCTAGAAGCTGAGGTGGTGGGTGGGAAGGACAGTGTATCCCGTCAACCACATACTACAGCAGAGGCATCGGGTGTGGATCGCAAAACTGGAAACAAAGCAAGAGTAGATGAAGTTTAATTATATTGTAAATCAAGCTCAATCTCATCAAAGTCAATTTCTATTTCATTTGAGTTTGCTGTTCGTACCCCGGAGCCATGTGAGTCTGAGCTGGTCACCTGATATCTCCGAGCCCTCCCAACTATAGTCAACGGGTCTCTCCACTACAATATACTACACTACATACATTCTACACACTTCTATGCATCTCTATTTCCTAGTGCTAATTCCTACGCACAATTACAATTAATGATTGCCAATTATTCAAAAGAAAGTAAATATTAATGAGTGTAGTAGAATTAGAAGATAAAAGTTACAAGAGCGCAAAGCGCTTTTGCCCAGATCGGAGAATGCAAACTGCCCTCACAGTACAACTCCTTCAATCAATCCGCCCCCACGCTCCTCTGTAGTCACATCTAGTAGTATTTGGGGTCCTCAGGGTCAGTGAGGTCAAAGACAACACTGGAGTGGGGCTTAGCACCACCACGGCTGGCGAACTCCTTGGGGAAGTCGATGGAACGGTTGAAGTTAAGGCTACCGTCCTCGTTGAGATCGATGTACAGAGCCTTGAAGTCAGCCGGGGTGTTGATGATACCGATTTCTCCAGTCTGTACGAAGTAGTCGGTGACAACCAAGTGCTTCTGGTCAGGAGTAACCTTAATGTAGTGGGGGCCGACAGTAGGTTGATCCTCGTCAGGATCGTCGAGACGGCGGACATTGTCCAAATCACTGATATCCAAGGCTGCGATATGATTCCCCGTTGTTAGGGTGAGGTAGATGTATTTGCCATCCTGGGTGATGTCGGTGCTGTAGGAGGGTGAGGTTAGTCTATGGCACTGATAGGTGTAGGGCGTTCTTCCAGGTACATACTAGATAGCGATTGTGTCACGGGCCTTGGGACCAAGGTCATACAGCAGCTCAATGACACCCTGGTTACCGTTCTTGTCCTTACGGAGAGGGTAGATAATCCAGACCTGTCCCAGGTGCACAGCAGTAGCGAGAGCGGCAGACTCCTTGTTACCGGGGATGAACTTGACATCCTGAATACCACCTCCCTATTCAATATATTAGCAGGATGGTCTATAATTCTCATCTCAGATAGAGCGAGAACTCACGTCAGGGATAGTCAGGGTGCTGAGAATCTTCTTGGTGTCCAGGTCCCAAAGACGGAGAGTGTTGGCGTGGCGAACCCCAAGGGAAGGCTTCAGAATAGTGATCGGCTCAACGAAGTCAGAAGTGAGGATGAGCTTCTTCTCCCAGTCGATGCTGAGACCGTGGGGAGAGAACTGTTCTCCAAGGATATTGAGGGTTCCTTCAACATCTTCAGGATATTCGTGAATGATGTTGAATTCGGCGTCAGTCTCAATGAGACGGCCGGGACTGGTTCCAACTGCGGATCCCATGTAGGTGATGAAGAATCCGCCGTCGGGCTTGGCACGGACTTCATCGGCAATGGATCCCAGAACAGCTCGGTTGCTCTTCAAGAACTTGGGGCGGTAGGGGTTGGAGGTGTCGAAGTAGAAACCCGTGTCCTATGTCATATATGGTTAGTTGTATTCACCATCAACGGCCTAAGAGATGACTGACCTGAGTCTTCAGGAGGGAAAGGAGACCACCACCAAACAAGGTCTTGCCATCAAGCGAAGGTCCCAGATGGTGGGGATCGTTACCACTGGATGGAACATCGGTCACCCAGAGAAGCGTGCCGAAGGTGTCCTAAATTTGATCAGTCAGTCTGCAGAAAAAGGAAATGGCAATTCAAAAGCAAAATAGGTTTTTCGTACATCGTCAAGACTGTAAGTAGCCAGGAAGTCTGAGGACCCAGTGTTAGTAAAGGAAAGGAACTAATGATCTATTGATAACTTACCCTTGTGGAACTTGTCACCAGCTCCAGTCCAGAAGTAACCAATCTTCTTGGGCTTGATATCGCTGGGAGTGAAGGGTGGGCTCTCCAGAGGCGGGGTAGGGACCTGCAGGATGGGCAGAGGGGGAGCATTGGTAGTCAGAGGCTCCGTTACCCCTGGAATTGAAGGTATCAAAGGGGGTAGCGAAAGGGTCTGCCCGATTGAGACCAGGTATGCAATGGATGCAACAGAGTACTTCATCTTGGAAGGTCTCGAACGAATGAACAAATCAGAAGAAAAGTAATACCCAGGCGTTGTCTGGTGAGCATATTTGAGGGAATTGATACAGCTTATATACAGGTCCCGCTCGCTACATCTCTCCCAGAATCCCTGTGGTTTTCAGGAACCCTTCGCCCTGAATCATCATGAACATATCGCACGCAATGAAGCCATTCCGTGGCTGAAAACTTTCTTTCAAATTATTCACGACGATAATGATCTACCGAATGGCGTCTTTGAGTCCAAGACAGGATATTGTATGACTCTCTCATCTCTTCAGAGAGATGATCTGATGGATTATTTCCTATACAGTCTCCGTCCATGCAGGGCCAAGCCACACTAAAATCAACACGATGTCGTGATCGTGGTCAAACCCCGGTGCCTGGGTGTAGGATCGCGAACTCCTGCAGGGACCAGGCAGCCTAGGAACTAATAGTTCCAACGCTAAGGATACGGGAACGCTTTTGATGGAAGGGGACTGGTGAGATATGGGTCTTGACTTTGCGCTGAGTAGGGCTTTTCACTTATGAGAAGATGTTTCTTCTGTTATCTAAGTAAATATTGATGCTTTGCTTTTCTACAACGCTCATTTCTGGTGCAGGTCGGAAAATAAAAGGAACTTCCAAGATTGATTGCATATGTATCTTCCCGTATATGCACGGCAAAAAGGTGCTAAGTGAATGGTTAGCAGTGAATTCTGAATACTTCAAAGGTTGACAGATGATCTTCGACTTTTCAGCCTTCCCAGTTTCTGGTGTTTTGAGGAGGGGTCAAAGCGAAGCTTACTTGTGCCCCTCGTGAACCATCGCGTGGACCGTGATGTCAATCCATACCCGCCAAGAACTGCCAAGATATCAAGGAACCACTCAGTCGGGGGGCAGATGAGGTGATTGCATGCCGGCTGAGAATCCCAATCCCAATGTACACATTTTCCTAAATCTCGGTAATGATAACTTAGGGTTCCAAGGTTCTTGAGACCCTGTTTGGTTCCTGGATCGGCGCTGACATTTCCCCATGAGGACTAAGGCCGAGGCCTCATTGATTTCGCCAACATGCCAAGGATGTTGTTATACATAAAGCCAAAATTGCTTTGCACCTGCCACGCCTTTTCTTGATGCCCACATTGCCATGCAGGGCCCAGCTTTTCCCCCAAAGTCTATCATGGGATAGTATATTTGCTTTTGATCGCTCTATTGCACCATTTCCCTCTTCTGAGGCGCGGCATAGTTCGAACGCCACGGAATTATCCGACTGCTTTTCATCACGATCAGCGCGATCGCGATAATTATTGGGCATGTTGTGATCCAAGAATTCCCGTGCATGAATGTCAGAATTTGGAAGTTTTCGGCCTGTAACGGGGTATATATAGTACTTTTATCCTTGCAATGAAGAATGTCAAGCCAAGACTTTTATTTCAAGTTTCCACGTTCTTTTAACGCGACTTCACAATGCGTTTCGAAAGTCTCGCCCTGGTTGGGCTATTCGCATCCTCTGCCTTGGCCGTCCCCAAGGCCAAGCGCACTCTTGACCCTTCTCAGCCCATCAACGACAGTGGGAAGGGTGCCCCTTTGTTGGGTGAGTATTCTAACCGTCTCTGATATAACTTTGGAAAAGGGTCTTTTGCTAACTCGATCACTTTTCAAGGCGGAACCAACAAGGCCAATGACCTCCAGAACCCGGATCAGCTCAGGACCCCGAGCACTGACAACGGCTTTGTTCCTAATGTCAAATGGAGTTTCTCTCAGTCTCAGACTAAGCTTTTCCCGGGCGGTTGGTCCAGAGAGCAAGTGATTCAAGATCTGCCCCAGAGCCATGATATTGCTGGTGCCCAGCAGCATCTCAAGAAGGGTGCCATTCGTGAGCTTCACTGGCACAGAGTGGTGAGTACATCTTCACGGCCATTATCTACCTCGTCGCTAACAGTTGTCGCAATATAGGCTGAGTGGGGATTTGTTTACAATGGCTCCCTGCTCCTGACCGGAGTCGATGAGGATGGCGGCTTTACAACTGAAGTTCTCAAGACCGGTGATATCTGGTATTTCCCTAAGGGCGTCGCCCATAACGTCCAAGGCCTGGACGAGGAGAATGAGTACCTTCTAGCTTTTGACGACGGCGACTTCGAGAAAGTCGGGTAAGTACTCAAATTTTCTTCCGCTTGAAATCCTTTTGCTAATGGAATAGAACCACTTTCATGGTCGATGACTGGATTACCCATACCCCCCGGGACGTGCTTGCAAAGAACTTCGGTGTTAGCCCTGATGTCTTTGACAAGGTCCCAACCAAGTTCCCTTACATCCTGAACGGTACCGTCAGTGACGACCTGAAGAAGGCGCCCGAGGGAACTCTCAAGGGTAACAGCTCATATGTCTTCCACACCTATGACCACCCATCTGAGCCTGTCCCTGGACACGGTGGAACCTTGCGCAAGATTGACTCGAGAAACTTCCCCATCTCGAAGACCATCGCTGCTGCCGTCATCGAGCTTGAGCCCAAGGGTCTTCGTGAGCTTCACTGGCACCCTAATGTAAGGCACCTATCCATAACTACATGATGTTCACAATACTGATATTCTTGTCTAGGCTGAGGAGTGGCTGTACTTCCACCAGGGACAGGCCCGCGCTACTATCTTCATTGGTGGCTCTAATGCCCGTACCTTCGACTTCACTGCTGGTGACACCGCAGTCTTCCCGGACAACTCTGGTTAGTATTTGAAATTCTGAGACTTTAAAAAACAGTGTCCTAACCTTCTACCCTCTCAAAGGCCACTATATTGAAAACACCTCCGAAACCGAGAAGCTTATCTGGATCGAGCTCTACAAGAGCGATCGGGTTGCTGATATTTCGTTGGCCCAGTGGCTCGCGCTGACGCCATCCGACACTGTCGCCAACGTTTTGAAGGTGGACATCGAAGTTGTGGAGAAGATCAAGAAGGAGAAACAACTCCTTATTCCGGGTAACAAATAGACCGAGACCGTCTTGCAACAACCACAATTGGAGTGGGTCATGATAACCACAATGGTTCTGTCATTTAAACAAACTATCTCCTTCTGGAGATTCTGTTGTACATTCTCTTCTAATTCCCTACTTAATATACTCAATCTTTGCTTTTGAAATAATAATCTAAGGATAGTTAAAATAGACCTCTAATATTTCTCAAAAACTGCGATCGCATTAGAACTCGCGACACGGCAAAGTATAAGCTCTCTTCTCGTACTAGATAGTGGAAATTTATGGATATTATGAGCATATCCCCCGATTTGATAATTTTCAGGGGGGGGACTACAGCTGTCAATTCTGAAGACTGCCCAGGTGTTCTCCAACCTACGTCGACTTCCACTTCCTCAACAAATGGCAGTGATTTGAGCTATAAGGACATCAATATTTTTCAGCAATGACTTGGATTCAACAGACTATAGCACTGAGATTTACAATAGTATTCTAGAGAACTTCAAGTTTTGTAGATAGTAACTAGTAGTTAGTAGTAGTTTTCTACTACTGTTAACTAGTACCTACTAACTATCACTAACGTAGTAGTATCCACGGACACAATCGCCTGCCGGGCTTGACAGGAACATGAACCTTCCAGTCTTCTTTGAAGTGGGAATGCCCCGAGGGGCGCCCGGGCGGGTGATGAACTTGAATACCGTTGTGCTTGAATATATATTTAACATATACTGATACTACTAGGTAGTAGTCACTCCATGCACTAACTATAACTAACTGAAACCCACCCAGTTGCCCAAGGTGGACTTGAATATTTCGCACGCTTGCAACTTCTTTACCTTAAAGTTGGAGTCTAAATGTTGTATTGCAGAATTCGGAGTACGATTTAAGTTGGGATTAATATTGGGGTTCTTCTAGGCTGTACAATTTTGCCATTGTTGAAACCAAGTCCCATTGACCGCAGCCTTAACCTCAAGGCTCTCCGTTTATTTTCCCCGCTTATTTCCCCCCGTTGGGCCAATTCACGCTTAACTAAACTGGGACAAAAAGTACGCAGCATTCCATGGATGCGATTGGACAGCCAGGGATGTGGGTCATCCGAGTGTTCAACCTCGTGCCCCATCGCAACTCGCATTCTCACTGAGACGGCCTCATTGTTCTGTTAATCTTGATTACTTACAAGCTATCCCGCTACTGATTATGGAACCTCAAACTGCTATTGACGAGTGCCGACAAGTCCCTCGCAACAGGCGGAAAACCAGGAGTATGTTGATTTCAACTTGGCTGCTGAACTGGCAAATTGACTGTGCATTAACTAATAATTGATCGTGGGCAGCTGGATGTCTTCGTTGCAAGCAAAGGGTTAGCTTGCCCCGGCAAAATTATAGGACGCTAATTTCGCTTTGTTAACCCCTTGGCAGAGAATTAAATGTGACGAGACCAACCCTGCCTGTAATCAATGCACGAGAAGAGGCTACGACTGCCCTGGATTCACTCGTCCTCTGAAGTGGTCGTCCAAATATGAGACTAGTAAACGGCCAATTTCAACAAGAAGTCACGAGAATCCGAGTTCAGCCGTCCCACTGAACATAGACCAAGGAACCCACCCTCAATTTTGTGGGGCGCTGAGCGGAGATCATGCATCGATCGACACGACAGGGCATCTGGGACTAGAACAGGTCTATCATGGCTTCGGATCCTCACACGATGAATCAATACCCGTCAATAACCAAGATAATTTCATGGAACCATCCTTCTTTCTCAATCATACTATTTGGGACCAGTTTATTACGACCGATTTTCAGCATGATAACCACGAACTTCCAGAACTCTACAGCGACATTTTAATACCAAGGTCTCTAAATAGCCAGGATACATGCTTATCTAACTACTACTTCTCTAATATCTGTCGCATCAATTGCGCCGTCGACTCATCAAGCAATCCGTTTCGTGCCTGGATTGCTGACAGTATGTCGCATTCACCTTTGGTATACCACTGTATACTATCCATGTCGGCCGCACATCTTGCGGAGAAAGACGATGGCCTCAAGCGCGTGGCATTGACTCACAGGGAAGAGGCTGTCTCCAGGCTCGAACGCGAAGTGCTTAGGACAGATCAGACGATTCAGTCGATCGATACCGTCTATAGTGACTTCAATTTGGTAGTCTTGTTTATCTGTATACTGCTTGGGATGACAGATGTACGTTTTATCAACTTCCTGAGGTAAGAGAAGTTTGGCTAATTCAATACGACAAATACAGAGTTGGCATAATCCAACTATGCTTGGTCTGAAATATCTACACAGTGCCCGGTTATTGTTTAAAAGATTGAGCCCAGTGGTCATAGATTCCGTTCAATCGACAAAAGAAAGGAATTCAATTCGCTTCATTGCCGGTATTATGGCCTACTGGGAAGCCCTGGTCTCCTTTCTGAAGGATCAACCGCTCAATGCCACGTCATATCTGTCCTCATTTGTGGACGAAAGTTATGACATTATTCCGTCCAATCCCTGGACCGGGGTATCTACACCTCTATTCATATACCTGGCTCGCGTGGGGGCTCTAGGAAGACAGCGAGAGACGATGCAAAAGTTGAACCTATCTAGCCTCGCCTTGGATGCCGAGGAACGAATTCAAGCGACTTTGACCAAGAAAGCCCGTGAAATCGAGATGGCGCTGCTGGGATACCGTATTCCGCCGTTGGATAAGATCGAGCAGACTCATGATATACAAACACCCGTGATCCACCTTCAAAAGACTGCGCAAATATTCCGACTCACGGCTCTGCTGGAAGTTTATCTTTCGTTTCCTGAACTGTTCACGTCATGTGCTAGAGAGTTCAGTAGCTCTGAATGCGATAGTTCCTATCGCCTTGAAATTTCACGGCCTTCGAAAATGCTCTCTCTAGCGACGGGCATACTAACAATTATATCAACTTTGCCACTGGACTCAGGCACAAATGTAATACTCTGCCTTCCTCTTATAGTGGCCGGTAGTGCTTTACAATATTCTTCTCCTGCTTCCACGTCTCAAAAGATCGGACTATTTGACGAGCTTGCCAATATCCACAATGAACAAGGTGTACACGAGCATTGGCGATCGTTTGTGAGAGAAAGACTGAAATATATCCACCGATTTGTTGGCTTAGCTTCGGTTTTACGGGCATTGGAGGTCGTGGAGAGAACCTGGTTCCGGGCCGACGTGCAAAGAATAGCCGATAAGCAGGGTATGAGTGAGTCATTTGTTCACTGGACAAATGTTATGGTTGATGAACGACTGGAAACTATATTCGGATAAATTGGGCTAAAATTTAACGGTATTAATGTTCGCACAAAATCTCTAATTTGAAAGACTTTAACTGCCAAGAGTGGAGACGAATTTATAGTTCGTAGCGATTGGCTTCAGATGTTTAGGGTAGTAGTATAAGAAGGAAGAGATAAAACGAGAAAAAGGAGCGGAACCAGCGGTTCACAATTCCTCCGAGTTCTATACACTATGGCATTTCAAGTGAGAAGCAAGACAGATAGCTTCAAGATTCCCAATTTTGGGGGGAATACCGAATGTTTTCTTTGGTAGCCTTGCCAGTGGCCGATGATAAAAATGCCCGATCTTACTGACAAATTCCCGAAGCTGACTGTCTTGGGACGCAAAATGAGAAAGCTCCAAGTCCAATTGCCGGCGCCTGGTTTCGAATTGAAAAGGGGCCTGAGGCAACCCCTCCGAAGTACGATTATGATGAAATTGGAATTGTCATAGAGGGTGAGTCAATCCCTCTCAAAGCATTCACGGAAGGTTGATTGTGTCCAGGAGAAATCAATTTGAAAGACACCACTGGCCAGACAACAACAGTCCGTGGTGGCGATGTTTTCTTTTTCCCTCGTGGCAGTACCATAAACTTCTCGTCCGACAGTTACGGGGTTGCGTGGAAGTGTGGGGGGAAGGACAATGAGCAAACTTTGACAGATCAAGTTATGTTCTCTCGGCAAACTAGTGATAGGCAAAAATTGACAAGACCCTGTCGCTCTGAAAGCAATCAAGCAGGCGCGCTAGGTGCACGTCCTAACATGCTGGATTAGTGCGAAGAATACATGCGATTGGTTGATACCGTAGTTAGTACTGCTCTAACGCACTAAATTTCCCTTTCGATCGTTGTCGTGTAAAATGAAAGTATTCATTATGGAAATTCGTAGCGATGATAGATCTTGCAGAGACTACTCGTATCCGAATGAAATTCGCAAATGCGAGCCCCTTCGAAGTCTGGAAATAAATGCGACCTCATGTCCCCCGCTCTCTCAATATAAAATTCCTAGTTTCATTCATATCATGCTCAAATGGCATTATTCTCAAAAGAAGGATTTTTATGGACACCAGAGGGAAGCCGAGATGGCTTAGAGACCAATGCAGTACAAAGCAGCTCCGCAACCATTCATGAAAGCTATGATGTTATAGTTATAGGAGCAGGCTTCACGGGTCTAATCGCAGCGCGAGAATTGAGTCAAAGACACCACCTGAAAGTGCTCATCTTAGAAGCAAGAGATCGGATTGGCGGACGCACATGGACGGCCAAGGTTTTGGGGGAAGAATGTGAAATGGGTGGGACGTGGATTCATTGGAACCAAGGGCATCTCTATAGCGAGCTTCGCCGGTACGGACTCCATGCCAATCTGAAGACCTCTGCAGGAACCGCCGCACCGGCAAAGCAAGTCTTCAAGTACGGGTTGGCTCCACCCCAGGAGATACCCATTGAGGTTTCAATGAATACCTTGGAGCGGCTTGCCGAAGCATTCTTCACTATCGAAGGAAGCAACAGTCGCCAACTCATGCCATATCCCCACGACCCCTTCAAGGGGGGAGCGCCATGGACAAAGCACGATCATCTATCTGTGAAAGATAGGCTGGCCAGTTTGTCTGGGTTTTCAGACTGGGAAAAGGGGCTGTTCGAATCGAACGTTAGTACTTTCGGTAGTGCCCCTGGACAAGAAATCGCGTTCACAGAAGCGCTTAGATGGTATGCTTTAAGCGGACACAGCATGGCCGGTGTATTCGAGCTAGCTGGTATTTACAAAATTGGCAATGGAGGCATGACTTCTTTTGCGCGAGCAATTTTGGGCGAATATGATGGGGACATGGCTTTAGAGACGACTGTGAAGGAGGTGAGACAAAATAACTCAGGAGTCGAGGTTATCACGAACTTGGGCCACTCCATCAAAGCAAAATACGTGGTTTCGACTGTTCCCTTGTAAGTCCACTATTTTCAGAAAGGCGATTGAATCGAGCGGCTAATTCAGAAAAGGAATTGCTTGGCCGATGTGACGTTTAAAAATTCACTCTCTTCTATACGACAGTCTGCGATTGCCAAGGGACATATCAACAAGGGGACAAAAGTGCACTTCAAGCTCAGGAATACTGAGCCAGGCTGGTTTGCGACTGCTGACTCTCGGGACTCAGCTTATGTATTTGCCTTCTCCGACCACAACGGAACTCGGAGTTTAGATGCATCGGGGACTTGGTGCATTGGATTTGGATACAATATGGGTTTGAAAGATCTGAAAAACTCGAAGTATATTATAGATCGCTTCCGGGCGGATATCCACCCAGGCGCTCAAGTCGAAGCCTACGCAACCCATGACTGGGTCAATGATCCTTACTCGAAGGGTGGCTGGGCCTGTTGGGGGCCGGGGTGTGCGTCGACCTTTCTTCAGGAACTCCAAAGCCCTGATGGGAGAGTCGTTTTTGCAAGCGCTGACTGGGCAGATGGATGGAGAGGTTTTGTTGATGGAGCAATCGAGCAGGGTCAACAAGCCGCCCAAAATGTCGTGGCGCTTTTGCAGTCGGAGGCTGAAATACTGCGACCAAAGCTTTAATTTGAGATAGTGAGAGAGAGCAATGAGCAAGACAAGAATGCATAGCATATAGAGCTTTAGCTGGTGTTAGTGTGGACAGTAAATTTGGAAATTGCATCATTAAACTCTACAACGTTTATTCACAGCTTGGCCGAGACAAAATATACTTTCTTCTTGTGCAATGATCTCCAGTACTTATCCTTCAACTGGAATATTTCGAATGCATGTTGTGCTCACTTATCCTCCCACGGTGCCAATAAATAACCATCTTATTCCGCTGCAGGCGGACCGGCCAATTTCGTCAAGAAATCAAAGTATTCCTTGAAGTCGGGTTTGATTTCGTGGAAAATCGGCGAATTTCCTTTGTACTGCAGTCTGTTGACTTCCCATTGATCTTGCTCTATGGGAGAAGGTAGCGACGCCTTATTTCTGCCAGCGAAGTATCGAGCAACAGCAACAGCCTGATACTCATAAACTCGGAAGCTGATAGCGGCACGTACTTGTCCAACCAATTCCAGCGACGGATCCCATTTTCCAAATATGTTGGTAAAATCCAGCCACTCGGTGATTCGGAGTAACCGGGTCTGGTGTAATGAACGGATAGGACAGCTTGTAGCCCGTAGCGAAGAGGACTTTGTCCTCGTCCTCGGTTACCGACCCGTCTGAGTAATACACATTGATTCCCCGTGCCGATGTTTTGATCTCGCTCACGGTTGGTCGCACCTTGACATTTGGTAAATTCCAAGCCGAATCTAGGGCCTCGTTGTGGCCTCGTTGAGAGAGCTCTAGGGTCGCTTTAACAACGGCATGAAGGTCGGCAACGAGATCAGCCGAAGAGACATTCTCCCCAACCACCACCTCTTTCTTATCAACGTAGTCATCAGGATTGCGAAATTCCTTTGAATGTTTGAAGTGGGCCGGATATTTTGTTACGGCATTCTTCAGCCCGACTATTCTGGCACATACGGCACACTATAAAGCTACAATCACTGCATCGAATTGTTCTTCCCACCAATAGTCCTTCAATTCCCCATTGACCACATGTCCAGACTGTCGTAGTGTCAGAACCCATTTTTCAGACTTCTTCTCCACCTTCATAACAGTTGTATTGAAGGAGGCTAGATGGAGATAATCTTTGAAAAGTTCCTCAAGATACTTTGCAACAACACGAAAAGGCCTCGTAGGGTTGGAATGCCCGAGATATCTCGTGGACTGGGCTGAATTCACAAGCGGTAACGGGGTATGAGAAAAGGACATTGCCTTCGCACCGACATTGCTATCGAGAGTGTCATATATGGCTGTTCGTGAGGTGAGATCCTCTAAAGCAGGAGGCGCAAGGTGTGGAAGTTTTGATGGAAAGTTTCTCGGGTTTGAACCAGCCTTCGTTGCAGTAGGGAAAATATCAGGGACCGGGTCATAATGCCAAATTCCACTGACATGGTCTCGGCGCTCGAAAAGACGCACGGTCTGGAATATTCTTTCTTCTACCAGGGCTTTGGTAGCTGAGATTCCCGAAGGGCCTCCCCCGATCACAGCAATGTCCTGGTAGCGAGGACCCATGGCACCTCTCTATTTTTGCTCGAAAAAGCTTGATGGGCGTATAAACGCAATTAATTCGAATGTTCACCCTGAGGTTAAAATTTTTGAAGGGATAGATAATCGTTTCCGGCGGCGCGGACTAATTTATGTGTTTTAAGAGACATTGTCAATATTGCTTAGTAGTGTAAGATGTAAAACTTCCCCACGTTGTCGCCATAATAGCTGCCACTAGGTTGTCGTTTTATGTACGAATCTTGATCTCTTCATTGGAGGATAAGTTTCGGCCGATGGAGCTTTTGTGACGCTATTCCAGCTTCTAATTACTCTCCGCTGCAAGAAGATGATGAGAGCGTCTTGCTATAATAAAGCCTGATTCTCAATGAATTCTTTCCGATTGGGAACACTTCTCAATTTCACAGCCTCACCGTCGATATTGCGATTCATTATTGTCAAACCATCGATCTTCCATGCATTTCTTGATGCAGTCCTCTTGCAAGGTTACCCCGGATCACATTCTCGAGAGTTGGTCAAAGGGGGAAATAATACCCCACTGTCTAATCTAACCTACATTTGAATCTAAGTCACGGAGATTTCCACGGAGTATTTGAGATTTCATGGCGGTACATAAATAAAAGATGTCTAATCAACTACTAACTAGTTGGTCGTTATGGTCCGAGACCCTTTAGGTGGCGTGTATGTTTGGTAGTAGTAGTACCACACCTTCACTTCCCCCTATCTGAGCACAAAGCCGTAACGTTATTGTTTTCTTGCTTAGTGAATTCAACTTTGACCTCAACATGATTTTGAAGGCCTCCTGTTTTCCCTTCGCTCTTGGTGGCTGACGTCATCAAGCGAGAAGATGGCCCCCACTCAAATTTGACCAACTCGCCAATTCCTCAGCTCTTGCATGATGAGTTTCCGCGACGAACACGACACGATCTCCGGATGACCGCTAATACTTTATCGCTGGGTGGATTAATGGAGTAATTCACACTGTGAATTATGGCTGCGACGCCCTTCCAGTCTCCAGCCTGTAAGACATGCAAAAAGCGCAGGATTAAGGTCAGGGAAAATCAGATTTTGATATAACTTTCACTAATTTTATCGTCTAGTGTGATTTGCAAAATCCTAAATGCTATCGTTGCGTCAAACGAGGGCTTGAATGCCCCGGCTATGATCGGATTGAGACCTTCGTGGTGTTTACCCCCAACAGACCATACAAAGCCAAGGCTCTTGCAAAACACCGAGACTCGGATAATCCAACGCTACCCGGTGCAATTGCTTCGGGGCCAATGTTCCGCATTCAATTATATTCCTCTTTTATAGATGTCTATTTTCCGACCAGTGTTGATGATGCATGGCACTCTGTGGTTACGAGCTGGCCAACGCAACCGGCAAGTACCGATCTCTTCCAGAAGAGCCTCACAGCATGGGCTTGTATCTCCCTTGGGACAAGCAAATGCGACCAAGGTCTCCTTCTGTATGGGATCCGGCTATACAATCAAGCCATACCCGTCATGTCGAATATGATGCGTCGAGACCCCTACCACGATGATATAATCTATTCGCTCATAATTTGGACGGAACTGGAGGTGAGTCTCGATTTTTTGATACTGTCACTTACAGTGCCTTGCTGTATCATATGCTTCAACATCTAAGAATATTATCAGTCGCACTACTTTTCTGATGGTTTGGATGCGTGGGTGGCTCATTGGGGGGCATTCAAAACACTACTCAAGTACCAGCGCCAACGACCATATCCCACGAATGAAGCCATGAGGTACATATTCAATCCTTTTCAAAAGGTCATTACGGTAGGAGGCACTTGGGACCCAGTAATTGTGCTTCAAGTTCTGCTTATCGAAATCCATTTCAGATTCTCGCTATTATGACCGATGGGATATCCCCTGAACAGCATAATGATATCATGTGTTCTAACGAAACCTCACCCCTCGATGATCTTCTCCGGTTTTCGGCTTCCTCCGCGATGCTATTCAATGTGCTCCGCACAAATTCCTCTGCTCATAGTTCATGTTCATCACTTCTGGAAAGCTGCATTGCACAGCGGGAGAGTATGAGGACATGGTATGCATGGAGGCAAACTGATATCGCTGAGGTCTTTCCTTGCAACACGAATGAGGAGACCTCACACCATGATCTCCCTCCTACTGATGATATATTCGGCCCCGCATCTCAATTTGTATCTCTCGATAGCGCCAGGATACATATGATGTTTTTCAACGCGATGCGACTTGTTCATATCTTGATACCCCAGGCAATTGCTCTGGTCTCGTCACATGCGCATGACTGTCTACCCGACGAGGACAATTTTCTCCTCGAGGGCTTCTATGCCGACCAGATTGCTCGATCGATTGCGTTCTGTTTGCGAGATAAAAACCGATCCTGCCTTGCTCATCTTTCAATTCTGCTCCTTGGTCAGATCTCGCAGACCTACATCAAGATGCAAAGTTCTGAGCGAATTGCATGGTGTCAGGATGTGCTAACCATTATTTCTCATCTTGGTTTCAAAAGTGCAAGTCACCGAAAGACAATTATGCTTGAAGAATGGAATAGGGCGCAAATGAGCCGAGACCAGAGAAGGCATACGTCACAGGTGATATTGGCTAGGTGAAAAAAACGCGAAACAGTCGATCTCTCCGATGCACATCTGTCCGCTTGTCCCTCTTTGCTCGAAGACAGGGATCCTAGCAAACCACAACCTCTTTGATCTTAGCATTATACAGCTCTTTGTCTATATGACTATGAAACAAGGATCCACATATTCACTGGTTATTCTTGGTAAGTTGTCTCCATAGCTTCCTCGCTTCATTCCTCTCTTCTCCATAGCATATATCCATCTTATTATTGAGCCCATCCTCCACTGGCACGCATACTATCCCATGTATAGTTATAACCCTGAAATCCATGCTTACCTTGGTACCTATTTACTATAGGTAGGTTACTCTGATAAATCCTGGAGATTTCACAAAACTTGCATGGGCTAACCTTACAGATCAGTCTGACACACAATGAGCCGTGAGGTTACATTTCTTGCCGCGACCTAATTTGCAATCATCACACTCTTTAACGTACAAGGTACGGCCATGGATTTAATTAGGTGGCACCATGGATAACTATTGTGTTTATAGGGGTTACCAGTATCCAGTGGGATTGAAGTTGCTGGTTCCTGCGTATGCTCGATGGCGCCATCGCCGAAGTGCTGTGCACCCGGGTTTCCTTCACTGAGGTATACAACACAACACAACACAACACAACACTCCGCTGCTCTCATCTTCATTCTTCACTCTTCACTCCGCTGCTCTCTTCTTTGCTCGCTTATCTCTCTTTTATTCCATCTCTTCTTCGTCTCCACTTCATGGGCTTGATCGATCATGGGTGAGTCTAGTCTGGTTCCCATGACATCTACTACTGACACTGCATCTTATAGCGTCTCCACGGGCTGGTAGCAATGAGGGCTTCGAGATAGACTCACTTCAGTCGACTTACGGCCGTGTTGTACCTCTCGTCCCTCCCAGTGATGAGAAGAAGCCTGTTGATCCCAGCATGAGTGAAGCCAACAGCGACCCTTTGGAGGACCAGTATCCGCCTCCCACCGATGAGGAAAGTCGAACTCTTCGAAAAGTCGCCGCGACTCTCTCCCCCTAGCCTCATACTCTCTATGCCTTGTCGAATTTGCCGAGCGTGCTTCCTACTATGGCGCAAGGACCGTTTTCGCGAACTTCATCGAATTCCCCCTCCCCAAAGGTCAGTCGAGATTGGGCCTTTTCTTGAATTTCACGGTCCATTTCAATTGCCTGAAAGCTAACTTTTGAGCGCAGGGGGGAAATGGAGCTGGCGCGCCCCCACGAGGTACACAGAAGACTGCGGGTGCACTGGGTATGGGCCTTCAGGCCAGCAGCTCTCTGAATCTCCTCTTCAGTTTCCTGGCATACGTTATCCCCATTTTAGGAGGCTGGTGGGCCGATGTTCATATTGGATGGTACAAAGCCATTATGGTGGGTGTTTTGATCTGCGGTCTGGCGCATATAGTTCAGTTGGTGGGCGTCATTCCCTCCGTGCTGCAGAAGGGAGCATCGCATGCGGCACCACCCTTCATCGTCGACCTACTCTTTCTCGCCCTTGGCGCTGGAATCTTCAAACCGAACATTGCCCCAACGGTCCTGGATCAAAATCGCCACCAGCTGCCATATCAACTCTCGGTGGCATCTGTGGCATTCTAGTGCAGTGGCAGGTCTACAAGCAGTCTCCTTGTGGATATTCTGCTTCAACTTGTGATGAAGTTGCCCCCATCTCCATCTGGTGGCAGCTCCCCGCCACCATTCTTGGTGCGTTGAGCGAATGTTTCTGCAATGTGACCGCCTATGAAGTTGCCTATTCCCGGTCCCCGAAAAGCATGAGGAGCACAGTGGTGGCCTCTTTTCTGTTTATGTCCGCTCTCTCCAGTGCCCTTGAAGAGAGCCTCATCCCAGTGACAAAGGATCCCTGGCTTATCTGGATCTGGGCCGGGCTGGCTATCGCGCTTATTCTACAAATCATGATCTTCTGGTATCGCTTCCGTCACATTAACAACGAGAGCTATGCTACAACTACTGCCGATGCGACTGAGGAGAAGGCTAAAGATGGAACATCCGTCTAGTCCTTGAAATGGTGGTAAACGAATTATCAACATGGTATGGTGTCTCCCTTAGGGCTCGGTCTCGATGGCCTTTTCTTTTCTATTCTTGTTGTTTCAAGATTTCAATTTGTCTTCTGGCGGTACCTCACTTTAATATTCAGTCTAATGGAAACAAAAATTTATGACAATACAGACTGTCTCACTCTTATGATCATCAAGCAATTTGCCACGAACCCCATGAGGTCTTAGCAGTGTCCGCCAGTCTTTGTAGCAGGTATCAAGATTAATCCAATATCTCTTCGTTCCCGATCGGGTAATAGCACTTGCTTGGTGTATCCCTTGACAAACAAATAGTTCTTCCTCTTGTCCAGCTACTCAAGGTTCTTATCGATCCAGGCCTGTCTATCAAACGTCTCGATCTGTTTTCGTCAGGTCATCTTTCGATAGATAGAAATAATGGATGCCGCTAACATGCAAAAGGTGTTCGCCGTCGAAGTCCCCGAGGCATTTTATTCTCCGGCGTAACGATAGATGTTGGTATCTTCTCACCGCACAGTTGAACAGTTAGCATTCTTTATCAAAGCTAAACAATAATTTCAAGTTATGTCAACTTACCAACTTAACCTCACCCACCAAACGAGTCTCTGTCGGGGTCGAGTAGGCCGTGGAAATCTCCAAGAGTATCAATACCAGAACGACCACAGAGAGGGCAAAAACGGCGCATGCAATGAAAAGCATTTTGGTAGATATCAGTTATGAGAAAAAGGAAATGGCAGCCTCCCAGTCAGGGAAAAGGTAAAGAAGAAAAGGCATTTTGAACTTATACTAGTACTAACCCTCCAAGGCCACAGGCCACGCCTGCGAACGCAACGGACAAGGATCTTGACACAGAAAATGACAGATCATCCCTTTGCAATCTTGGACTGCATGGTTCAGAAATTCCCGGTTCCAAATCGTCCCTCCCTAAAGAGTAGGCGGGAATACCGTTTCTAGATCTAGAAGTCCTGGTTGAAGTCTTGACCAGCGGTGTAGTAGATGCAACAGGATTACTCACTCATTCAGCCATTGATATCCCTGAGCCCGGTCCCAGGACAACGGATCGTGGAAGTCAACCCAGAACCCTGGGATGATAGGGAGTCAAACTAATCAGTCCCGCTGGACCGCATTGTACCGCTCCGCTCTGCAGAGCCATTGCATCCGGGCACAGCTGTGAATTCATCCGGTTGGACACAACAACCAACACCAGGGAAAAGACAGATCCCTCCCTAGAACAGAATAGCGGAACAAAGGCTCGCATCAGAATATTACTAACACCAATAGAATCCTCCGTATAATCCTTCCGATATTCCGATTTGCATAAACTATTACCAAATTGGTTATAGCCTATAAACCCGGGCACACGCCTACGCAAAAAGCGCAAAGTCCAGGCCCCCTCCGAGTCGAAACACTTGGTATGCATACCGGGTCATTCCCACGTCTCCCCGATCAATCAGGGAGGCCACTGTGAGAAATATATCGGCAGTTCTGCGTGTGTGTTTGCGGACAGAATGATCTGGTCCCAGTGTCTCGGGCCCGAGGCCGAACTACCGCCGGACGGGCCGTTCACACTTACCACCCTACCGGGTCTGAGACAACCAGATCGCTGGGAAGATACTATTTACCAGGCAGGAGGGTACTATGATGAAGGATTTTCTCTTTGATACTGTGATTATGATCAAATGGAATTGTTTGCTCCGTTTCTTGTTCAATGCTTTCGAGTCGCTTCGCCTTGACCCTCAGCTGCGCCTCATTGCTTTTGGTCCAAGGTCCTCTTCCCCTCAGTTCCCTTTCCAAAAGTACCGGTACTCCTGCCCATCCCCCTTTCTACATAAGGTACAGTCGATGCCGATCAATCTGCGGCTCTTTATTACTCGCTTCCGCCTTGGAGGGGATTTGCTGTCATGTGGGTTGCCTGAAACTGTTGAGGATTTGCAGGTATGGCAAGTACCAGGGGATAGGTGACATATTTTACCTTACTTCATATGGGCAGACGAGTATGAAGAATGACATTATTCATTCAAATGATAAGATGCTGTCGCTATGACTCAAGACTTTGGACGGCATATAGAAATCAAACTCCAGTGATGCAATGCAATCATGCATGCTGTGTACAAACCCAACCCAACCCAACCCAACCAACACCAGGCCTAGTCCCAGGCTCAGTCCAATCCATGTAGAAGTAAAGAACAGAAACTCCATACACGCAACGCTCCCATGCACAAATCAAATCCACCGCTCTTTATACCCGAAATAGAAGTCGCCAGTTATTGATTGCATGGCTTGTTTGTAATTGCTTTCCGACGAAGCACACCCAACTCCTCCAATTTCTTCCACGCTCTTTCCATGTCCGGCGAGTCCTCGCCCAGGGACGGCCGAAGATCCAGTCCGTCCACACTGTGTAAGGAACCGCTGGTTCCAGCGTATAATAGTAGCTCGAGGACACTCCGACGTAGTCTCGTGGCTTTGTCTAGACGACCCAGATATTTTTGATCCACCTGAGGGTCGGCGGGTGGTAACGTGAACGGATCATTGATCTCTACTTCCCGGTCAGTCTTCGCTCCATCTTCCCAATTGACTGGATGGCCGAGGGAATCGATACGGTCCATATCAGCGAGGGCATCTGAAAGATCTCGTCGATCTTCTTGTTGCTGAACGATAGCCTTCTCTTGGTCTTTCAGTTTTTTGCGATCCACATTTGTGCCATTTCCAGTGACAGCTGGGGGGTAGAAGCCGACGGTGAGAGGGTTACCCCGGATGTCAAGTTTGCGGAGTGAACATGCACTTCCCCGACCCGTCCGACCAAGTCGACTTAGAATTTGGCAAATCCGGCGCATTCTTTCAAGACGGTTATTCACTGCCGTGAGTCGAGCTAGACAATTCATTCCAACTAGTGGCTCCAGCTCGGCGATCGAATTGAAGTTCAGGTTGAGAACTTTGAGGTTCGGATAGCTGGCTGAAAATCCGCTTGGCAGGGCATTTAAAGTACAGCCCGCGAGGTCGAGAAGTTGCAATCGAAGCAAAGGAGACGATGGCGATAAACACGTAGGTGAAAGCTTGTTGGATGACAAGAAGACTTTCCGGATTTCTTTTACAGATCCCAGGTCGATGTCGAATGCAGAGTCCAATGATGGCTGCGTTTGATCTCGGACGGAAAGGACCTCCAGGTTGTGACAGTGCTGCAGACCAGCGATACTCGCCAGGGAGTTTTGATCGAGATAGAGCAAGCTCACGGATGAAAAAGGCGTAGCATCAAAGATGTCTAGAGTGTTCTCGGAGAGCTTGAGAGCGCGTAGACTTATGAGTGCGCTAGGCGACTCAAGTCGAGAAATCTGGTTGGAACTAAGATCAAGAGTAACAAGCGATGGAAGCCACTCGATGTTGTGGACAGAGGTCAAACAATTATGGCTTAAGTCGAGATCGCGAAGACGCGTTCTATTTTCATGTTAACATTTGCAATTTCTCCCGCCATGCAGAAGACTTACAATTCGGCCCCTTCGAAATCCACAGCTGTCACCGAGTTATTACTAAGTTTCAGACTCAACAACCCGTTCATGTCAAGAATTCCATCGATGTTGCGGATTTGGTTATCGTTTGCCTTCAGCTCTCTCAGGTGGATCAAGCTGGAAAAGCCGTCCAATGTCTCGATGTCATTTCCGGATATATCAAGGTACTGTAGATTGTGGAGGTGGCTCCAAGGGGTGAGATTGGACAGGCAATTGCGAGGAATCTTCAGAGTTCGAAGAGACGAAGGAACGCCACTCAACTGACCGATGTCATTGTCGGAGACATCGAGCTCTTCAAGACGTGGACAGAAGTCACTCAACTTATGCAGCGTGATCAGGCTTTTCTGACGGAGTACCAATCGACGAACATGTTCCCAATAGGGTTCGTATGGCTCAACGTCTGTGATGTGCTTGATCAAATCTTCTGTCGCAAGAGCAAAAGTGCCATGCACCTGTCGCAAAGAACCGGGGTGCGTACGCTGCGCAACATAGGTCATTTCAAGGTTCAATGGGTTGTCCGGCTCATTGACTGAGAAATCAGGGAGTGGGCTCATATGGAAGCTGTAGGTGGTATCTTGCCCATCGCTAACGGGGACCAGAGACGTCGCCGCGCCATTAGGTGTTTGCTGAACAGCCATTATCTCATTTCTTTGGACAATGCTCAGTTCATCCATTCCCTCTTCGTTGCGTTCCTCGATTCGGGAAATCGGACGTCGGATGAATGGCTGGCCAGCAACCGAGGATTGACGACCGGCAGGGCGAGGAACAGGGTGCGTTGAACCATTCTGCTGGTTTGCACTGGCGGATGATTGATGACTCGAGTCTTCTGGGGCAGCAGGTGATTCAGGAGCATCTGAATCTTCTCGATACGCAATATGTGAGACGAGAGGGGACGAGAACGAAATGGTGGGGACCCGGTTTTGCTTAGGTCGCGGCTGAGTGGTTGGTTCTGACTCCGGATCGACGGCATTGTCTTCGGTGTCGCCGGTGTCGCGCGCTGCATTCGTCTCCTGGGGAGTAGGACGAGTACCAGAATTAGGTACACTTGCTGTGGGTCGCGAAGCTCCCGATTTGGCGGAACTTGTGTTGTCCGATGGCTGTCCGCCCCTTGAATGAGGCCTCTTCTCGAGTTTCCTGGGCGAGCTCCCTGCGCCAGATGGAGTTCGAGAATGCTGCCCCTCGGTACTTTTTGACGGGGAGTTCAATCCATGGACTCTCATCATTTCCTGAAGTTCATCCACGCTCAGATCGGGAATGTCCTGGAAGGGATCCTCGTCTCCATCCTCTCTGGGTACCCTCTTCGCCGGTTGTCTTTCATCGCCCTTGACCCATTGATGCTTGGATCTATCATATGTAAAACCATTCACCTCTTCCGGGATTAGATGCGATACCAAATCAGATGAAAGGATCCCCTTCGCTTGTGAGTTCTGGGAAGAGCCGGTTGGGACCGAGTTGATACTGAAGCCGGACATTTGCGTATTGATTGTCATGAGATCCTCTGCGATGTTGGCTGCAACATCATCAATCGGGCCGCTAACTTTCCGTTTTCTTTGTTCTCTGCCCAACCAGCCCATACTTGGTTCGCCGGTGGCTTTGAGCTCCGCGTTTATATTCAACAACATGTCGTGGGCGCCCATCTCTAGGTCCTCATTCTCTTGATACTTCTTGAGGTGATTCAGAATCTGCGGGCTCATTTCTTTCAGCTCTCGCATTTTGCGAAGATCGGTACCATCTCGGCTAGGTGGCCGAGAGAATGCCTCGCGCGTAGATTCGTCTTCGTAACTGAAGTTCTCCTCGTCACTGTCTCCATCCGATTCTTGCAGGCTAGTCATGACAGCGGCTGGCCGACCTTTGGCGCGAATGAGGTCCATGACTTTGGTCGCTTCGTTCAAATAATCCTGGGTGGTAATGGATCCTTTTCGGGATGAATCACTGGTGCCGGTGATTTTGAGCATTGGAATGTCACCTTCAATTGAAAATGAGTCGGAATAGTCAAGCTCGTTGTAATTGGATTCCGAAAAGTCTCTTGTCGGTCCATTCGTGGCCTCTAATGCAGATCGGATTTGGCTCGGAGTAGGCGTTCGAGGTCGCTGCATGGATTTGGAGAGGCCGGGGGGTGCCAGGTAGTCACCGTTCTCCATTTGGACTTTGTGTTGCATCAAGCTGCGTTGCAGTAGAGACATACTGTCTCCATATTTCGGATTATGTTCGGGACTCTTTTGCGTATGGTCAGGCTCGACGTTCTCATCTCGCAATATCGTTCGGCGGCGTTTGGCGATTGGGTCGGCCGCTGTTTTGGGGACCCGTTTGGTTTCGGGGCCGATGTTCTCCTTTTGGTTCACACGCGAAGACCACGACGCATCACGTCTATTTTCAAAGTAGCTTTGTCGCGTCCAAGCTGAGGGCTTTCGTGTGAAACCTGAACTCGCAGAGCGGGCGTAGTGCAAAGATCCCAACTGGGAAGAGGGATGACGGAGGTATTGCTGGCGGATGGAAACTTGTCTTCGAGAGGTAGGGCGAGATCCAAAGCCATTAGACTCATCGTAGACCAGCTGATGTTCATATGGGCTCGCATCGGAGAAGTCGAATTGATCCAGTTCCCCATCTCCGAACCTACTGATCCGGGGGCGAGAGACATTCCGCGACGCCAATCGCTCGTTTCGTCGTGGTGTGATCTCACTTAACGGCTCATGTCGGGCATTCAAGAAGCTACGACTCTCACCCTTGCGCCGGGCCTCTTCCGAGGGAGACGGGGGCTCGTCTCCATCCGACCCATCTTCAAAGGTTTCCTCAAACTGGCTCATGCGGCGTAGAAGACGATTGTTCGTAAAAGTATCATGCTCTCCAAAGAGCTTCAGCGGGCTGCCCGATGACGGCATTGCTGTTTCCTTCGAGGCTTCCTCGGCATCCCCCGATGTTGATGGGCGAACATGAGACGAGGAGGGTCGAGGTAGATTTGGGGAACGGGAGCGCGAAGGGTTGAAGAGGGGCGAGCTGCGAATTTTGGTGTTGGCAAGAGTCGCGGGGGACAAGCGGTGGGAGGGAAAGGGCGAAGGTGAGAAGCGCCGGTTGTGGTGGTTGTGGTGGTGGTTGTTGTTGTTAGGACGGCTAACCACTCGCCGGCTAAAGTCAAGAGTCCCCATTGACAAGTCTTGCGGAAGAGAGTGGCTTGTCACATCTAGCAAACTATCATCGTGAGGTGATCCGTCAGGTCGGGGCTCGCTATTATTATAAAAAAGCAAGCTGTCGCTGACTGGGGAGTCTGGGCGACTGTTATCCACCGACAGACTCTCCAATTTGTTGGTGACTTGCTTCAATGCCGATTTGATCACCTCCGACGTCCCATTGCCTTCGAGGGTATTGGGTCGAGTGAACGTGATGGGTGTGATGCCCTCATTGCGAAGGTCCTCCAACCCGCTCGCGGTTCGGATCCCCGTATCGTTGAGATCGGTGTGAGAAAGTCCCTCCTTGTCATGGTCCCACTTATTTGCCCATGGCGCCCGGTTGACTGTGCCCAAGGGCGATTCGATCCCGGTACCCCAGGGTTCATCCTCGTCCTTGTACTCGTCGTCGCGTTGCGCGTCAATGTGATAAGCATTGATCTCCTCCTCCGCGATCTCCTCCTCTCCCGCCGCGCTGTCGCGTCTCGATGGGGTGTCGGTGAAATCCCACAGTTGGTCGTCCTCCTGTTTGGTGAATCGAATGGAGCCCGGTTGTTTGGCGGTCGCAGAGCCAGGCGTCGGCGGTTTAAACACGCTCTCGAGGCCCATGGGCGCGAACAGGTCCCGCTGTTCGCCCGCCGCGATCTCACCCTGCACCAATCGTCTCCGCCATTCGGGGGTGGCTGCGCCTTCATCCTTGATCTTTTTCGGTTTGATCTGGACGGTATCTGTGCTCTGAAAACTGGATTGGCTGGAGATATTCGAGACGGATCGAAGCGGGGAACGCGTTTCCATCGTCTGCGGCCGTTTGCCCGCCGCGATGGGAGTCGGCTTGGGGCTGCGCTTGCTGCTCAGTTTCGCACTGGGTTTCGAGGTGGATCGGGGCGATTTGGGGGAGTTGGGGGATTTGGGAGTGGTTGTTTTGGATTTGGCGGGGGTCGGCGACTGGACTTTCGAGGGTGTTTTGGGGGTGCGAGGGGTCTTTGGGGTCGGAGGTTCTCGTTTGATGAAGTGACAGGGCCGGGTCACTTTTTTAGAAAAATCACGCTGTTGTCTTCGTGCGGGCGTTGAACGAGCCGGTGAGGATTGATCGATGGATCGCCGGGCGGGCACTGGAATGCGACTGGGGGAATTCTGGACTGAATTCTGCACACTCTGCCCTGGCGAGGAGGGCAAGAGTTCCGATTTGGAGGGGGTTGTCGTAGTTGGGTCTGGAGCTGGAGCTGGATCTGAAGCTGAAGCTGGAGCTGGCGTAGTGGGTGTCGTAGGCACCGACGGCCAGTCGTCGGACAGGCTGTCGAGCCATGGTTGGCTCATTTTCCCTTTGTTATGATGTGATGTTGTCGGGGCTGATAAACGTTGCTATGCGGCACCCCAGGCGCGCGTCACAAAGACCGGGTCGCGCTCCAATGGGCGTAGGCAGAAGGGCAAAAGCAAGTAGGTCAGTCGAACATGGAGGCATTGATGTGAAACTGGGGCCTTTGAGGAACGGTGGGTGTGCGGAGATGAAACGAAACGAGATGAGCTGAGATGCGATGGGCCCAAGTTCCAAGTTCAGCTCCACCAGAGCTCCAGGACTCCCTTGTTTATTTGCTTTGCTTCCCGCCTTATAGTTACCAGCGAGTCACAACTTCTGCCTTCCAGTATTACTGCGCTGGACTCACTGGACTCTCTTGGTCTTCGAGTCATATTCATATTGTTTTTGTTGTTCCTTCCAGCTTCTCTCTGATTGGTGCCCCATACTCCCCCACAATCCCTTCCTGACCGATATTTCCACCCCGTCTAGGGTCACTATTGACCGTCATATCTATGCGAGGGGTCTTTGATACTATCACTTTTTGCTTTTTCAAGTTCTTCAGGTTCCCTTTAGGGTTGCTACTATCCGTAGTAGTAATTAATACTAGTACCTGTTGAAACACTTATCTTTGGTTTGCCGAGGTATGTGTTAGTAGTAACATTTGAGGCCGAGAGGATACCTAGGTACCTAGGTAGGTATACGTAACATATTTCCCATGCAAGGTGGGGCTTTCCTATTCTAGGTGCCGCCGCTTTAATGAGGGCGCTCAGAATCAGACTCACTGAGTAGATCTCAGTCCGGGCTCAGACTCACTGAGCAGCTCAGAGCAGGTCACGTGGTCAATTAGTAAGGCTCTGAGCATCTCTGAGTGATCAGTGATTGCTCTGTGATTACTCAGAGACTGATCAGAGGCCTTTATTGAGCACCCAGCCTACACCCGGCCTATGCCAAAATTGGCACTCAGCCCTACAACAGTACTTCAACGGAATTTTTTTGATGGCCTACTGAGCTTCAGCTTCTTGAGGTGTCTTTCCCAGTCCCGGCTCGACCAACCTAGAACAGATTGAAAGGGCGATATGACAACAAAAATTTTAATCAAAAACAAAGACTTGTGTTTGTCATGTAGCGCCACAGGAATAGTCCCTCTTTACTTATTTCATCTACGGCTGCCTCTATATCGAACCTCGAGTATAAATTGAAGCTGAGTTACCCTCTACTCTTCGTTTCTACATTCTATTCTTTGATTTAATCTTCGATCTATATTGTATTCTATTTATCGCACTGCCATGATTATTTTCTTATCTTAGCCATGGGACTTAAGCTATTCTTTGCTTAATAAAAGGGTCCTGCTAAAGGGCAAACCGAAAAAAATGGCTATATGTTTGGTGCTTACGCCCATAAGGATTCTATCTGCAACAAGGATAAGAGAATACCTAAAACCAAGGAGATATATTATGGCGCTGTCAGACGGTGGATGAAGTGAGTTTTTATAGGTTGTATGCTGTTCGCCGGGTTATACTGATATATCTATAGATTTGTAGAAGAATAAAAAATTAAAGGATACAAAATGGGGCCAGGTTGTGTGACTCTAGATTATATACTGATTAAAGAGTTTATTCGTTGGTATGCTTATACTGTACGAGGCAAAAAGAGCAAAAATAGACGACCAGTGATAACGTCGTGCCTTAATATTGCGGAAAGGCTGTTTGGCAGATTTGAAGAAGTTATATAGCTTATAATTATAAAGGAAGATCAGATTGAGGTATTCAACGTAAGCCATGATTATTCTTATCTTTTTACAATATACCTCAAACTTATTATAATATAGTAGATCAGGAGAATATTGTCAGAAACCAAAGGAACTGTTGAAAATGTTAAAGATCTAGATTACAGTTTTACTAAGAAAGATTTCCTTCGGGTAATAGCGTCTATATAGTAGGTAGATAATCAGCGGTTCCTATCTAGCTTACTTAAGGCTATAATAATGCTGGCTCTTTAACTATATCTGTTTACTAGAGCGAGGATTAGGGCTTTTATCCTACCTTACTATAACAAAGATAAGAAAGGACTAAAATATAAGGTAATTATACCACTATTCTAGAAGTTATGTATCGCTAATTATAAATAAAGGATATCGTTCTGGTTCTTTTCCTATCTCTAACGGGACCTTAGAAAGTAGAATGGAAGGTTAACTAAAAGTAGCTTAAAGATAATCGAAACCTAGATTATGCAGTATAAGTTATCTAAAAGATAGCCTTGATTTGGTTAGGTTTAATACGAAGCCCCTTGCTAACTATAGATCAGATTCGGAATCAGTCTTTACGATATAAAGAGACCCTAATTTGTATCTGGCTATCTCCTTCTGGCTATGGCCCTCCAGCACGGCGCCCTCTTTGGGATTAAAACTATAGAGGACTTGGCTTAGTATAACCTTTCTAATAGAAGACCTATTGAATTATGCTAGAAATATAAGTATTTAAAAGAACCTATCCTTAGGAATATTATAGCTGCTAGCCTATAAGATATACTGCTTACTAAAGAATGATTTTGTGAGCTACTGTATAGAATTATTATAACTGCCGGGTATAGTAAGAATATAACCGTTTATAGGATTTATAAGTACCTTGGGTCTGTTATCGAGGGTAGGATAATAAAAATTTGTAACGATTAGAAAGAAACCTTGTCGGCTGACTTCTGGTATAGGAAAGCATAGATCTGCCTTAGTATCTTAGATATATAGGTATAAAGATACAGGGATATATCCTAAAGAATATTTACTTTACTACTCTTTAATTAATATAGTATCTACTGTTCTAGGTAAGGAAGAACAGTCAGATTATATTAACTACTTCTAAGGGTTTAAGAGATTTTATAAGTATAGATATCTAGGGGAGCTGCCTGCTGAGATTAAAGCAGATATCTTACAGATACCAGAGCTAGTCAAGATTCGCTGTTAAGTTAAGCAGCTTAAGGGTATAAACATTAACAGGGCATCAATAGCTACCGAGAAGCTAAAGTACAGGAAGGCTTTGCTATAACTTTGTATTGCTGGTCTGAAAGAATATCAGAGCTACTGGGTATGAGAAAGGCAAGACTAAAGAATTCTTAATAGAGGCAAAGAGGAGCTAATTATCAGCAATAACAATGTTTCTATACTGGCTTAGTCGCTAATTATGCCCGAAATCGCTAATCTCTTATCCTTAATGTCTTCCGATAGAGAGCTTTTATTTAACGAAGTACTTGCTTTTATAGACGATCTTAAAACCCTCTGTAAGTATAATTATAAAGTGATTTATCTTCTACAAGAAATTCTAATATAAGGTAAGTACCCTGCAAACGATTACTATAAATATATAAGCTGGTAAGTTGGCCAAGGAAAAAATAACGAGATACCTACTAACCTTGACCAGTTTAAAAAAAAAAGATCAGAGGGGCTTATATCTATAGCTATACTTGACGTATAATGGCTGTATATCTTTAGGTACTAGTTTTAGATTTGAAATTTTGCTATAAGTATATAAAATAGTTTAAAATATATCAGTGGAGAGCGTATTGTTTCTTTTATATACAGTTATAGAAGATATAGTATTATAAAGTCATTGTATATCGTAATACAGTGATTCGGCCCGGCTACTGTCCTTTTTATTTATAGAACAAGGATCTTTATGCCAAAGATTGATTATATTAATATCTTAAAAGTACAAATCTAAAGCAGTATATTAAAGATAAGTATATCTATACAGACCGGCAGTATAGCGTAAGGCTAGTATATAGATATAGTCAGGCCTTTGTTAATAAACGTAGTCTTCAATATTATCTATATAATACTTATAAGCTGAAAAAAGCCATATAGTTAAATCCAAAGCCTCTGCAGGGGAAACGAAAATATACCACAAAGGCAAAAGATTAAGTATCTCAGAATATTAAGGAGAGGAGCTCGAAGAAATTTTATACCTTAACTTTAAGTAACTTTAAGAAGCAATCTTCTACCGACAGTAATTCAACAAAAGATAATATAAGCGGCTTATCCGTATCTTGCTTTTCTGAAGAGACTTCTTTGATCAGCTCAAGGCCAATGACCCCGGGTATAGAGGATTTTATTAATCCAAGGATCCTTAAGCCTCTTACCATTGATAAAGATCAAATAACCCTAGCTTAGAATCCTGTTTCTATAGAAGGTTGTTCTTCTTAAGCTATTTTAGAAGAGCAGAAGCTAGAAGACTAGCAATGCTGTACGTCCCCCTTAATCTCTACTACCAAGTATCAGGATTTAATCCACTACTCTTCAAAAGAGAGCAAAATTTATAAGATCACGATTAACGACACAAAAGAACCGATATATTTATCCCAGAGCAACGCCACTAGGAAGACAACTAACAGCACCAGAATCTAAGGGGATAATCAGCCTATTGCTTTAGCTGACAATAACAAGCTAAGACAAAAGCTCAGTATAAAGAAAAGGCAAGAGCTATATAAGCTAAAAGATCAGTACTTAACGCTGAGGCAGGTTAGGCTAAATTTTCTGGGTATCGATAGATCTTTGCTGTAAGAGGCTTAGATGGGAATAGATATTTCTCAGCAGAGATGTACCAGGTCAAGGGCTAAGCTGAGGTAATTATAATCCGTATTTGGAGATATCTAAACATATTTAGTCAAAGTATACATTACTTATAATATTTAGGCATATTCCTTCACTTAATTTAATGTATTTAAATCCTATAATATAGTAATGATATACTGAGTTGTTTTTACCGCTGTGCTCTTTGGCTCTTATTCTCCTACCTTCTTCTTATATTGGGTCTATTTACTACGACCGTCTCCTGTGGTTGTATCCTAGTAGGGGAATGGCACAGCTATCATAAGTACTTCGAGGCGTTAAAACACTATTACAAGTAATTTAATACCTATAATGGCCCTTTACAGCACTGTTACCAGATCAGCACCGCCACAGCAGATAAAAATTACGGAGCCCCTCTGTTTCGATCTGGTATTGTAAATTTCCAATATGAAACGAAATTTACATGACGAAAAATATGCGTAATCGTCGACAGTAGCCTCAATAAGCTTCGGTTCGAAAATTACGAAGCGGCGAAAGAAAGAATTTTCCGTATATGCCATAAAAAATAAGGCTTTCAGCAAGTCTAATCAACGTTAATCTTAGTTCAAGGTATAACGGTATCAGAATTAAGGTCTTGATGGAAGTACCAAATGAGGGCGCAATACGCAGGTGGTCCAGTAGACGAGAGAATTACGTTACAGGAAATAGCGCGTGGCCGGCTCACACCCTGGATTAGGCATCGCCATAACCCATTTTGGGTTGGAGATGCCGACCCAAAACCCAATGGGTTAAACCCAATAACCCAATAGGTACCTATTTTAACCTATTTTTACATAATTTCTACATAACTTTTATGTAGTATATTTTAATACTTAATTTATCTCTCTTTTTCTAGAAGAATCTAGATACTAGGATCCTACATATATATATATATAGTATTAATTATTATATATTTAAATTTTAAGACTAAAATAGGTACCCACTGGGTTCCTAAATGGGTTATAGGTGGGTTTTGGGTTATAAGTGATAACCCAAAACCCATCAATGGGTTATGGTATTCGACCCAAAACCCATTTTGGGTTGGGTTGGGTTGGGTTGGGTTGGGTCCGGGTTATAGTGGGTTCTGGCGATGCCTACCCTGGATTACCTACCAAATCTAGTAAATACCCGCAAGCCATTGAGCCCTTGGGACTTTAGAACAGCTACATTCATTTTCGAAAGAGGCCTTAATAAAATTCTGTATGCGTCATTTCGTACCGACATACGGCCTTGTGGAACTTGAAAGCTTGGTTGTCATACTTTGCCTATTTCCGTGAAGATGATAGTTCGATGTGTAGATGGCCTCGCATAATTTCTCCGAAATCTGTCGTCACAGCAGCTCGAACAATTAAACACTTCTATTTCAACATTTCTATCTGAGTATTTTAATTTGTTATTTCAACCAAGAATCTTATTTGAGCATTTCATTTGAGCTGTTGAGATACCCCGGTTGCATGGATAATAATGAGGCTAGGATCACGTACATACTCATATACTTGACTTCTCAGTCTACTTGTATCTTAGACAACACATGGAATACAACATAATCAACCCCCTCAACAATAGAAGCACTAAAGCATCACTTAATATCTTAACATAAGCATTTCATTTGAGCATTTCATTTGAGCATTTTATTTAAGCATTTTATTTAAGCATTTCATTTGAGTATTTTATTTGAGTATTTTCTTTGAGCATTTTATTTGAGCATTTTATTTCAGCATTATTATTAGGTTTTGTGAGTAGAGCAGCAAAATTCAAAAATATAGGCGTAATATAGCAATTAAGCGTTGTAATGGGGAATTCCGCTCTCAACACCGGTATCCCATAGTCAGGTGATTGGGGCCTTAGTAACAAGGCAGCCATATCGTTTCGGAAGAATAAGTAGCGTTCGTTCGATAGTATCAATAACAACATGTATGTTCCCCCTTATGAATTATTCTCTCTACGGAGTCTACTGAGGCTGAGGTTGCGGTATCGGTGTATCGTATGTCCATAAAGACTTAAATGCCTTACTAGTCGTATCTCTATAGCGTCACGCTCTGTCTACTACTCTCCTGCACTCTGCGAGTGTGGTGGTTTTGTCTTCTTGTGATCGACCTGTCTGCTTAACAGACTGCCATTGAGCGTTCCTATCTTACATATGGCGTCCCCGGGAAGGCTCGATTAACAAAAAGGGTAGCTGAAAAATAAGAGCAATACTATTATGAGAGTAGGCACTGCGTTTGACCCTATGAGAATACGACGGTATTCAAACATATCATAAAGGGTAAAGAGCGGTTGATCCTAGGTAGGATCATCTAATCAAATGTTCGAAATGTTGGCTGAAAAGGATATCGGAGTATCCTCTTCCGCCGAATATATACAGTTTCTACGATCAATGCTTACTGATTGGTATACTAGAGATGCCACGATACTCGAAAGGATTCTACGAATGATACTAGGTCAACTGTATAAGATAGTGATTTGCAGATGTCCTGGTATTGGCTATATCTGGCATTTAGCACTGTCTAATATTCTGTTATTATTTGCGTTATATTATATACTAGGGAAGAGGGATAAACCCTCGTCAGGAAGCAAGGAGTCAGTTCTATCTAGAGAATTATTATTGTTACTAAGTACTGAAGCTTATATTTTATGTTCTGTTTCCCTGTCTTTATCTTTATCTGTTTCTGCTCCTGCTTCTGAGCTATTGTATCAGACTAAGTTGTTTTCTAATACTGTATCGCTTTGTTCTTCTTGTTCTTCTGTACTACGTTTTCCTGCAGGAAAATAATCTCCCGAAACTATAGCTATTAATAACAGTAGTAACGATAGTAAACTTCCTAGCGATATAGCTATACCTATTACCGCTGCAGAATAATTTACTTAGTTTCGTAAACCACTGTCTGAAGTATCCGGATTAACTATTAGGGATCCCTCTCGTCCTGTAAGTCCTGTAAACCCTAAAGCCGTAAGGCCGCTTCCTTATATTCTGCTGACTATACTAAGTAGAGAACCTACACTGTATATGCCCTATTATACTGTCCCGCCCCTGTAACCAATATATCAGATGGTATACAGTACGATACTAGCCCTAGGATCTTGTAGAGCTCCTGCGTTCGATAAAACCAATATATCTAAGTTTCTGAGGAAACTAGAAGATACCTATCACTATAATAGTATTGTTCGATATAAGGTACTTATAGATCTTCTCCCCCAGTATTGTAAAAGACTACTGTATATCTGGATTGAGAGTCAGGATATATAGAAGGGAAGAGATTGGCAGGCGTTCTGAGAGGACTTCTTAGACTACTATTATAATTGGGATAATGAGTAATTGAGGTACAATAAGCAGTATCTCAACAAGCTTACTGATAGTAATCGATTGACAAATGATGAAATTAGGCGCTATCTTAGCGAATTTTATAAGGTTTCTATAGAGGTATTCCTGCTTGGCTGTCTGAGTGATAGAGAGCGGGCGGATCTGCTAATCAAAGGTCTTCCTGAGAAATGGCAAGCGAAGATTTTGAAGTACTATGCCCTGAAAGCGCGTTCCTGCAACGATGAGATCTCTTATAACGAGGTATACAAGTAAGTTCAGACAAATCTGTATATAGAAGCTGATGTTTACCGGAAGGTTGAGAGGAAAGAGACTAAGGATACATCGTTAAACGAGAGACAGCTATCTTTAATATCCCTGCGTTTAGCTACTCCTCCTATTCCTGCTGTTCAGCCAATTCCTGCTATAATGGCTAATGATCAACAGGCCAAGAACCCTACATTAAGGGTAATTAACGATGTAGCTTGGAAGCTAGAAGCTCTTATATTAAAACTAAATGCTAGTACTGATCACCAGAATAACCCTTATTATGAACAAAACCGAGGGGCACCGTCGAATGGTATAGGGATTAATCCTCCTAGGAACTGCTAGATATATAGAGGTCTATACAACAGTACTCCTGAATAATACAACGCTATCTAGGACTTTAAGGCAAAGAATATAATTCATCGTAACGAAATAACTGGTTGGACTACTCTTAGAACAAAGGCGAATCCTGGTCCTAAGCTGAGGTTTAGAATGGGGGTCCTATGAAAAGATCTGATTCCTGAACAATATACTGTATAGGCTAATCAAAACGCTTATTATTCAGGAAGTAATTATATATAATCAATACCTTTAGCACCTGTACAGTTCTTAGGAGCATTGTTTAATAATATTCCAGGAAATAATAAGTATTACTCTGCTTCAGTATAATATATCGCTGTATCTCTTCTCAGATCTCAGCCTGTATAGGAAAAGCTATCAGAGAATAAGGAAGAATATAGAGAGGAATATTAGGTAGGTCTAGTTAATGCTATCAGAGGTTAAGTCTAGGATAGTTATATTAGGAAAGGAAAACAGCAAGTATCTGACTACGTACGTACCCGAAACGCTTAGTAAGGCTGCTTTTAATCATATATTGATGATACTAATAAGGGTAAGGATAAACCAATACTTATACCAGATAACACCCAGGGAACTTCTTAGGAATAAACGCTACAAGGTTTTCCGGTAGGGAATCTATCTCCGAATAATATTCTGCGTTATGTCAGAGGACTATAGGATCCTGCCGTAGCTGAGAAAAGGTCTATAATTACCGACCTAATACTACAGAAGGTTTGGGAAACTAGCGTTATAATCTCTATTAGTAAACTGCTTAGTGCTGCTCCTTATATTTAAGCAGGAGTAGGAAAAGATATTAGTACTGATACTATAAGTCAGAAACTCACTAAGGTTATTAACTAAGTTCTTATTAATACTGCTGTCACAGAGCTCTTTTAATACATTAATATCTAAGTTTAAGATATCCAGAAAATAGCTCTCTTTTATTTTATATTGTTTAGACCTGATCGCAGCGTTTTGATTCCTAAGGTTATTAGTTCTTTAGTTAACTTCTAAGCTATATAAGTTACTAATACCCCTATAAAGTCCCGCCAGGAATATATATAAGGTTTTATATATACAACAGCAGTTATTAGTAATCAGATTATCAGAGCCTTAATTAATACCAGAAGTACAGTCAATATTATCTATTGTAAGATAATTAAGTATATAAATATTCTACCAGATATAAGACTTAAGCTATATCTTTAACTTACCTCAGTAGACAGAGGTTATAGGATCAGCGTTTCAGTATATCTTAAGTACCTACTGATCACTATCAGCAGTATTACAGTTAATTCTTATACAATAGTAACAGATTATACCACTAATGACTTACTTCTCGGTCGACTATAGGCAAAAAATACAGGATTATAAACTAAGAAAATAGCAGATAGCCGTGTTATATATACCATTTTTAACAAAGGCTGTATACAGTAAGCTTCGTTTATTATATATCGTCCTAGTAACAGCAGGTCTATCTTTAAAAACTAGCTATAGCCTCAGGATTTCCCTTCTTTAAACAATAAGTAGGGTATATAGGCGTTATATTATCCTCTGTTCTAGTACTGTATACTAAGGCTTTGATCCTCTGCCACAAATCACTGCCTTCTGAATCAATTATATCCTATTCTTATTATCCCCTATATTCTAAGAAAAGCAATAATTCCTAACTAAAAATAATTAAAAATAACAAAACCCTATAAAAATATATAAAATATAATAAATTCTATATACTGCTGTCTTAGGGTTTTCCTGTAGGAAAACTATCTCCCTGTTATAAACAACCCTTATATATTATCTGTAACTAAATAATTACTCAGGAATATTATATAGCCTTCTCTCTTAAGGATAGGTCTAATATATAATTACTATAGAAATATTATCCTAAATACTAGTTTTATTACCATACGTAAGTTAATATACTTTATAAAAAGAAAGCAGATAAGGTTTAGCCTATAAACTTATCTGATTCTAATAGAATAATCCCGGTTGGCCATCCTGATTAGCAGCACAAATATCTTAAGAAGTATTATATATAGTATCGTACGTCAGATATTTAGACGGAATTTAATTATTTATTAAAACCCTACATCTCAGTAATTATAAGAGAAGCTTGTCTTACCCCTAAGTAAGAGATTACCCTATTAGTAGGAAAAGACCTACTGCCGTACAAGAGAGCACTCTTTTGAGAACTCCTGTTTAAAAGAGAAGGAGTTTTAGCCTAGGAATAGGAGTATATTCAGAGAATATAGGATAAAGTAATACCTCTGCAGTATATTAAAACTATTCCTTATAAAGTATAGCAATACCCAGGATTTAAGATTCCTTATACCCTAAATACTATAGTTATCGAAATACTGTATAATTAACTATAAAAAGGTATTCTTAAACCTTATAATGGTCTGTATTAGAATCCCTGGTTCCTTGTCAGTAAGAAATAAACTGGTAAATATTGAATAGTTAATATAGCTATATTAATTAATAAAGTAACTAAGTAAGATGCTAATATACCCCTGATAGCAGATAAATTTACAGAGGAATTTATAGGAATAGTAATAGTATCTTTAGTTAACCTCTTCTCTGGGTATGACCAGATTAAGTTATATAAGGATAACTAAGATATAACGGTAATTCAGACTTCCCTTAGTCTACTTCGTTAAACTATAATTCTCTAAGGCACAGTAAATTCGGTTGTATAGTTTCAATAAGTAATATCTGTTATTTTATATAGTATTTTCGGCACAAAGGCACGTTTATTTCTTAACGATATAGCAGTTAAGAGCCTATAAACAACGTACAATAAAGAGTTTATAGAAGAAGAGATTTACCAATATATTCTTAAGTATATTCAGAATCTTAATAAAGCACTGTATCTTCTAGAATTAGCCAGAGCGGTTATCTTAGCCGAAAAGTCTTAATTTATAATAAAAGAAATTAAAGTTATTAGATAAGTTTATAACATTAACAGCAGGAGACCTAATAAGGCAAAAGTTATAAAAGTTATACAGTAGCCTACTCCGTTATCTAAGGATAATCTCCGATTATTTGTCAGTCTTACTGTCTACTTCTGTATCCTGATTAAGAAATTCCAGATTATTATAAAGCCTCTCTATAAGATACTATATAAGAATACCTATTTTGTATAGATAGAGGTATATTAGGTAGCTTTTAGGGAGATAAAGCTATGTCTTTCAGAATTCCCCTCAGTACTGCCTATTGATTATAACTTTTATCTGTTTCTTATAATTATTGCTATAGATACTTCTATAAAAGGATAGGGCAGAGTACTTATATAGGTTCGAAATAGTATCTGTAAGCCAGCACGATATAAATCAGGCGTTTGGTCAGAAACTAAATCAAAATATAATACTAAAAAGTTAGAATACCGTACCGTTTTGAAGATATTCAAGAAGTTCTGCTATTAGCTATACAGAGTATACTTTATCTTAGAAACCGATACCAATATATTGGTTATACAACTGAACCGTACGGTAACAGATCTCCCTGGTACCCTGGTTACTCGCTAGATAGTATAGATTTAGCTTTTTGATTTTAATATAAAATATGTTCCTGGCACTAGTAATAGTGCTGTAGATACTTTGTCCTGTCGTCTACCAACTAAGGAGGATCTATAGGAAAGAGACCAAGAACAGAATATTGATAACTTTGTTAACGCAGAAGTCCTGTATCTTTACGCCAGCTATTATCCTATTACTGTTTATATCGAGAATCCTGATAATCCTAATACCAATATACTATATAAAGGATACTCGGCTGAATCTAAGCAAGTTGTAAGATACCTAACTAGTCTTTATAGGCCGGATCGTATAAGTTTGTCTGAATTCTATTCGTTTAAAAGAAAGTATATAAAGTTTGTTATCTAAGAGCGTTATTTGTTCTAATATATTAAGGATAATACCGAATTACTCTACAGGGTTCTAGACCAAGAGGAAGACCAGCAACGTACGTTGAAAAGCATCTATAATGATCTTGGTTATAAAGGACGAGAGACAACATATACTTTGATTAAGTATTAATATTGGTAGTCTTATATATACGAGGATATATCAAAATATATCAAAACCTGTTCTCTATACCAGGCAAAAGCTCCGAATCGCCTTTATAAACCTACTATTGTTATACAACCGCTATTGCTTTTTGATAAATAGTATATTAACACAACTCAAATACCCCCAGAGGACGGCGAAGGTATTGTCATTCAGGCAAGAGATTCTGTCAGCAGATAGCCAGAAGTAAGAATATTGTATTCTATAAGATCAGAGAATATTATTTAATTTATCAAGAAAGATATCATTAGCCGTCATAGAGTTCCCCGGGAGATAGTGATCGATATAGGACCTGAAAATCATAGAGGTTTAACAGCCTTTCTAGAATATAAATAAATATTAAGAGTCAAAATCTCCGTATACTATCCAGGTTCTAATAGCCCTATAGAGCATATAATACAAACAATAAAAGACGTACTCTTGAAGATAACAGAAGGCTACCCAGTCGATAATATAACTTAGCAGTATAGGAGACTATAGAGACTATATTTCTATTCTGTTTTAATGGCTAATTATTTTACTGTTAATACAACCACTAGGATAAGCCTGTTCTTCTTTCTTTATAGGAAGAATCTAATTATACCAATTAAATTATGAATACCTACCTAAAGTATACTACCATAGTATAAAGTATAAGATTAAAAGGATTTACTAGCAATAAGAGTGTACTAATTTAAAAAGCAAGACCAGGATATTGAAGAAGCAATTCTCTGTATATATCGTCTGAAAGAAGCAAATATATACTTCTTCGACGAATATTATCTGCTTCAGTATAAGTGATTTAAAAAGAATAATCTTATTCTCCTATATAATTCTATTTACAGAATAGACTATAGTTCAAAAACAAAACTATAATTCTGTTGGCTAGGACTTTATTATATTTATATAGTTAAGAGCAGTTTATATTTACTAAGTAAACTTAATAGTACAGTACTATAGGACCTAACTTATCAACCAGAGTTATTTAATAGCGATCAGCTAAAGAAGTTTTATTCTCGATATAACCTAAACGGCTATAAAGGATCCTTATCCTTACTACAGTATAACCCTATCAGACGTCTAAAAGGTTAAAGAAGTTACAGTAGTAGCCAAGAACAACAGTAGTATAAGAAACAGGTCAAAATATTATATATATAACTGTCTCAACGATAAGGAAGGCTATCACTAAGAAGAACAGAAAGATAGACTGTCCTAAAACAGGACATCGTTTTCCGGCAGGAAATTAGTGCTTTATAGCCTTATAGCCTTACGGCCTTATTGGCCGTTTACTTCAACCTAATTAGAAAGCCGTCCTCGATATTAATATAACTTTCTCCCTTTTCTTTCTTTTACTTTTAACTTCTTTAACCCCCTCTCCCCTTTCTGATCTTCTTTTATTATTACTTTGTCTATTCTATTATTTTAAAACCTACTTTAACCCTCGCCCAATACTATCGAACTATTTAGGAACTATAAAGAACTACCTATTTAAGAACGTATGATTCGACTAAGGGACGGTTGAATAAGGAGAAGGGGGAAGAATCTGTTCCTTTGTTTATATAGTCCTTTAAAACTTATAGATCCTTTGTTTCTTTAAAAAAGACCTTACTTACTATTTCCTTATTTAATCCTACGCCTTTAACAGATTCAACCAGTATTATAAACTATTTACAGAAGTCTGATTCCTTTTACCCTTACTTCTAAGAACTAAATATAAAACGCTGTAGCTATATCTATATCTGAAATAAATACCCTCGTACCTGTTACCCAGATCACTATAAGAGCCATAAGAATATTGACGCTAATTCCGGAAGGACTGATCATCAATAGAACAAAGGTTCATATAATTAATAATATAATCAAGACCCTGCAAGACTATCAATAAAAAGACAAATATAACCTAGCACTCTATTATTATAGGAAGCTAAATAAAGTCTATAAGGTTATTAGAGATAGGATTTATAAACTATTCAATTATATTAGTTCTGAGGAACTATAGAAAGAATATCATAAGAGTTATACAGAGTTCTAGCAGTAATAGAAGGATACTATCAAGCTACAGAAAAGAAAGAAGAAGGATACTATAACAATCAAAGGCTATCAGCGATATACGCTTACGAAGTAGGATAACGGCAATCCGGTAGGCAGAAATATAGCAGAGTTCTTTTAATAGGTCATCAACCGTACGTTCTCTGAGAAAGTTAGTAAGCTACTGAATACCGATATATCCTACGATAATATCAAACTCTCTATCAACAACTATATTATTAAGCAGTATACCTTTAGAAAAGGAAGCAGAAGCCTGAAATCAAAGCATATAGAACCTAGCGACCTGACCAATACCTATAACTGCCGTATCTTATCGCCAATAACACAGGATCAACTAGATCGTACAGGTCTCCAACTAGACTAGGATAGTTTTGTCTGCCCGAGAGGTAAAGGCTTTAACCTCCCTTAGATCAAACCTTAAGCTACTACCTTACCTCTATCCCCTAAGAAGAGCAGTTTGCGGCCAGAAACCATTACTGCTGCTAAAGAATCTGAGGATTAAGATATAGATTATAAGGAAGAGAAAGCTGATAGTATATACCTAGTCAACGCTCCGAAGATAACTGATATAATAGATATTAATACCAACACTAAATTAGAGAGTAAAAATAACCACCCAGATACTGAACAGTCTCTACAATATACACAAACTAATCCTGCTGCTAAAGAGAGTAATGATAAAATCCTTGTTTTGACTAACGAACGTACAAAATATAGATATTTACTATGCCTGACTATATTAGTTAGAGCCCTCAAGGACAAAGACTTCTCAAAATAAAGAAACAGACTGATTACTCTGTATATAATTGGCAGAAGACTAGCAAGATCAGAAGGTATTACGATCAGTACCCTCTATAACCAATATACTAAAGCATTGGTTAATACAGTATAAATAATAAATACTTTAAAAAACTATCAGTAATTAGTCAACCGTATCGCCCTATTATATTAGTATATTGGTAAATAGGATCAATTTATAAAAGATTACCCCTGATGGTTTAGTTTCCGGCAGGAAAACAGTCTTGGCTTCTATCGCTTCTGTCCTCAGCATTATACTCTGCTTATCTCTGACTTTATGTCTTATACTAAATAGCTATCTATAGAGACTTTAATCAATAGGATCTATATAGGAGAGGCTCTAGACATTAGCCTAGTATATAATATACACAACAATAGCAGTACAGTATTGCCGAACCTTTTCTTATAGCTTAGAGAGAATCTCGACGGACAATACCCAGAAGGATTATAGCCGCTTATTTACTAGGAGTTTTAAATATACCATTATTATCTAAGCGATACAATAAAAGGGCTTAGGTAGCTTTGCAGCATATAGCACTCGAATATTCAGCAATTAATTCGACAAGACCTATCCTACTATATAGTATATATCTTTTTCCGGCCAGACTATATATAGCGCCTGATCTCGTATCCTTACTACATAAAAAGTATACAGGCTAGCCAATATACTGAGTTCTGGCACCTTAATATCAATATCCAGGATTATCTTAACAGCCAGAGAGGTAGTAGCCTACTACAAGGATCAGTATCCTTTACATAAGAAGACAAACAGAACTATACCGTACTGCTAAAAGGTATACACAAGACAGAACGTCTGGCAAAATAGTAGAAGGATATCTAGTCCCGTAGACCCGTTAGAGACAGCTTTATCTCAGGTATCAAACCTTTTATATAGAGGAAGGAGGATAAGGAAACATATAGCACCCAATAGACAACGGAGGTTTATAGTATCAGTAATATACGACTTTCTCTTCCTATACTGCCTCATAGATCAACAGGCTCTGCCACATAAGTACACCGAACCGGACTCCCGTAGTACACAGCAATCCAGGATAACCATAAAACTCTGGACTGTACAGAATCAAATACCTAGGAGAAGCTGGCAGAGGCTCACCGTATACTAATACCTACATCCAAGACGCCCTCCAGTTATTCCTCTTCTCAGTATAGTACCATCCCGTTTCCCTTTGCTGCCAGAGTACATTTCCGGACGGCCCGACACAGGATTCCGAATTATTTGGTAGGCCGACAGAGATAGGATAGTCCCTCCATATACATAGAATTAGATGATCTCTTTAGAAAAGACCCTGAGGTTGCAAGAGCAATAGTTCGCGACTAGCGAGAGGAAGCTTAGTATAAGTACCTACGCTGCTTCAAACTGACTAAACGCTTAGAGAAGAAGGAATACGGCAAAAACTCATTCTTCTATCGTATTGAGAAAGGTATGCTTATTGACGACCAAGAACTAGATCTGTTGCCCGATGAGCCTGTTCATGCTCCTGCTGAATCTCAACCACTATCGAGCATACAGCAACCTACTCCTGAGGCAGAGGTTGGCCATCCTCATGGCGGCTAGGTGCCGATTAATAGATAAAGTATGGAATAATTGTCGGAGGTGCTATCTGATATTTTTGTTTCTTTTGTTTCTTTTGTTTCGAATTAACCAAGGGACAGTCAATTTTTCAGGGAGGGTAGTATATAATGGGGAATTCCGCTCTCAACACTGGTATCCCATAGTCAGGTGATTGGGGCCTTAGTAACAAGGCAGCCATATCGTTTCGGAAGAATAAGTAGCGTTCGTTCGATAGTATCAATAACAACATGCATGTTCCCCCTTATAAATTATTCTCTCTACGGAGTCTACTGAGGCTGAGGTTGCGGTATCGGTGTATCGCATGTCCATGAAGACTCGAATGCCTTACTAGTCGCATCTCTATAGCGTCACGCTCTGTCTACTACTCTCCTGCACTCTGCGAGTGTGGTGGTTTTATCTTCTTGTGATCGACCCGTCTGCTTGACAGACTGCCATTGAGCGTTCCCATCTTACAGCGTCTATTATATTGGCGTTGGCGCTTTTTAGAATTTAATTTACGTATTATATAGGAGCTACATTATAATGATGTATTGTAATTATTTAACATTCTCAGAATACCTAAGACATTTTGATCTCGGGTACCTACATAAAAAAAGCAAGGGTAAAAGAATATATGCTGGAAGACCATAATATTTTTCGCTTTAATTTCCCTGGGGCTAGACTTTTGAATTGAAATTATATACAGTCTTAGGCCGATATTCCTAGACTATACCACTAAATATTATTTAAAAATATAAGTACAACGAAACTAAGCAATTTATAAAAGAAAAATTCTAAATTATCCTGTATTAAATAAGCCTAATATATATTCTAAATCTTAGCTGTACTGTCTCAAATCAGCTATTTCTTTTAGACAGTAACAACAGTAACGTTTTGGTTCAAAAAAGTCTCTACAGTCTATATTTTTCCCTAGATCGTTATAGAAGGTAAATTAATATTCTGAAGTAAATCCTTCTATAATTCTATTAAGTCTAATAACTAGAAGTAGGGTTATCCTAAGCGTAGGTAGAGTCGCTGTAATAACATTCTTATGTAGAGGATTACTAATATAGGCGAGCCAAACTATTCTCTTTGTATTGGGGACAAAAGACGATTCTAATATCTCTAAAGCAGGTAAATTTACAAGTAAGAAATTAGTCATTAGGCATCCAATACCTTTTATACAACTTATTAATTAGGTATATCTACATTACTAATATAAAACTACCGTTGTAAATATAACAGACTCCAGTGTATAATTTTTGTCAATAATATACTTCTAGCTACCTTCACCAAAGGTGACCGTAACCCTTTAACAAAATAAACAAATAAGAACAGTTATAATCTGCATCGTTTTTACTGAATAGGTGTTTGTAGCAGGGAAGGGGCAAATAAGGGCGTCTTTTTCTTCGGCTTCTTGCTGCCTTAAGTTTCGCCACCTAATACTTCATATTAAATCTTGACAGTGACAATTTGTTATAAAATAGAACAGTGGAGTGCTCACTATAGAATGTAACCTGGTATATTCTTTACAAAGACAGATGTTAGCGACAGGTATAAACCAATCCTAAAAATTCCTGAATAATTAGGCCCCCGGGAATCAAAGTTCTATAAAAGATAATAGCTGACTGTGAGTCGAAGTATAAAGAGTGAGAGAGAAAAGAAAGGAATAAGGCCACAAGGCATACAGAAGTTACGTATTTAAGTGCCAGGTGAAATCTGCTTCTGGTAAGTCAGCTACGTAATATATACCATATATGGAAAATGGATATTTGGTAATTTGACTCTTGAATTTCATGTTTTGGGCTAAAAAACCTAAGTGTATCGTAGGAAAAAAGTGTTAATGGTTACTATAGGGTACCAGAATGGCAATATTTATGATAGCTTTATAGTAGCCTATGGGTTGTCTCTGAACTTGAACATATCCTCTGAATATATAGCAATAGCCTATTGAGCCTAATGGAACCTCATGGAACCTGATCGATAGTGGCAAACTATCTGGATGCTGTGGCAACTCTGGCCATCTGCCACCTACATAATTGACTCTGCCACCTACATAATTGACTATGGTGCTAACTATGGCAACCTATATAATCAATTACCATTCGATGCCAATCATGATTAATACATTACGACGACTTATTGTCGTGTGACCATTATAATTACTAATAATGGTGGCCTGAGGCCTGCTAAACCTCAGGGATAAATAGCATCTCAATCTCCTGCAATCCTAATATCATACACATCCATGCAATACATCAATCATCCTATCTATTACCAACCAACAGCTTCTTATTGGATCATCTGATCTACCTTCTACTTCCCTGAGCCTAGTAAGACGTATAGTCTTATAAACAGTTTAAGGGTAAATAGAATATAAGAAAACAAAGACTGTAACTTTTTGCTAAGTTGATAATTTATAAGTTTTATTAGAATATAGTGCTAGGGGCTCTTTTAAAAAATAAAGGTTAGTATATATTATAATAGAAATAAGATATCTTATATACCTAAATAAAGTAGGTCACTAAGTAAGTATCTTTAAGTAAAGTAGGGACTACTTAGGAATCAGAGCCTAGAAACTGTTTAGTATCTATCAGAAGTATTTAAGAGAGTTAACAGGGTTAAATAAATATTGTAAGATGGGAATGCTCGCTGGCAGTCTGTCAAGCAGACGGGTCGATCACAAGAAGACAAAACCACCACACTCGCAGAGTGCAGGAGAGTAGTAGACAGAGCGTGACGCTATAGAGATGCGACTAGTAAGACATTCGAGTCTTCATGGACATGCGATACACCGATACCGCAACCTCAGCCTCATCAGACTGCGCAGAAAGAATAATTCATAAGGGGGAACATGCATGTTGTTATTGATACTATCGAACGAACGCTACTTATTCTTCCGAAACGATATGGCTGCCTTGTTACTAAGGCCCCAATCACCTGACTATGGGATACCGGTGTTGAGAGCGGAATTCCCCATTACAATATCTATTACCTATTATAGCTATATCTAATCCTTAAAGATTATAATCTTAGTTCTAATTTACTGTATAAGTAATAGTTCTATTGAATAACTAAAGGCCAGAAATATTTAGGATATTAGGATTAGTATAGCCCCTAACAGTAGAGATAAGAATCTTAGTCTTATAGATAAAGTTCTGTCTAGTACTTAAGTTATAAAGATATATATACTAAGTATTTATTAATTTAATCTATTTTGTAATGGTTACTAAGTTGTCAGGCTAGAGACCTGTGACTAGGCAAGGATATCGGACAGTAGAGATCAGATTGGGCAGTCGATACAGAGACTGATTCTTGAGAAGATCAAGAATCCAGAATACTTGTAGGATCTTAAATACATTAGGGTTCGGGTGGATATCGATATGCAGGTGACTCAAAGGGGATTCGTCCATGAATCGGCCTCGAAAGTCCGGGGTATCGTATACTTCGAATCCTGTAATAATTCATCCTTCTCTCTCAGAGATAGTCGACTCGACTATCAACAAAGGTCAGAGTTAGGTCAGGCGATCTAAGCCGAATAGTATCATCTCGTATAAAGGCCTGAGGCAGGTGCCGCTTTAGGTACGTTTGTATATAGGTATAAATAAAGCAATATAATCTCTTTAATATCTTTAAGATAAAATTTTCTACCTTCCTATCCTTAACTCTTACTTTTCTCTTATCTTTACCTTGCCTTATCCCTTTCTTTTATCGTTAAATTATAATCCTTCACTATATCTGCTGCTGCCAGTCCTGCTGCTGCCAAATTTGGTGGTTCTCCTCCTACAGATACTATTTATCCTCCTAATAGTCATCAGGGTAGTTATCATACAGCTAAAGACAAAGATTATGCTAGAGCTATAGGTAGAGATAGTAATAATAATAATAGCCCTAGAAGTATAGCCAGTACTGTCCTTAGTCTTTGTCCTCTCTGTAATTAAGTTATCCGTCCTTTGTTTGCCTTCTGTATTAAGTATATAGCTAAAGCGGTCCTTTATCCTCCTACTGATACTATTCCTATAATCTAATATAACTAGGACTATTCTAACTTAATTACCTATACTCTATATAAGAGAGATAGGAAGACTTACTTTTAGGTATAAGACTCTTCTGATTTATATTTAATTTAATACTGATTTATCTTAGATACCCTATAGAATCTATAGTAATTTATACCAGCTCTAATTAATCCTTAACTAGGTATATAAAGTTTAGGATAGTAGTACTACTATTACTGTTACTAATAGTACTGTACCTATCTAAGATATAGGAAGTAAGACTGTAGCTGTTAAGGGATCTGCTTATCTTTTAGTATTATTTCAGAAGATAATCTCTGTCTATCTCTCTTAGTATGAGCTCTATTTTAATATACAAAATACAGATTAAGCTATAGAGAGATATACTGTTTTTATTATTAAACAACGAAAGGAGTTAAATACTAAGGCTGGCTTACCTCCTGCTTAGCCCTCTAGTTATCCTAGTAACCTTCTATAGCTATAGATTAGTAATACTGGTTTTAATCTTTAGCAGAGTACTATTTAATCCTTCTTCTTAGAGGTTATAGTAGGGTTTAAGTATAATATAACTCTAAATAGTATTATTTTAACTCTAGCTATAGTACAGATTATTAACCAGATTAAGGTACTTTTAGATTTATATAGGCTTCTATAGTAGTCTTTATTCTTTATCTTACTTATTCTCCCCTTTTATAGTTAAACAGCCTTGTTCGGCAGGAGTCTAATAGTGTTACGGACCATGCGACATAAGGGGCCGCAACCTACAGATGGGCCACCGAGAGCCAACCGTTCCTAGGAAAGGAACGCAGAACCGGATCATGTGACCAACGGCCAGAATCAGCCTCTGATTCGCTGTGTCAAACAATACTGCACTAAACCATAAAACGGCTAGCGTAATACAAGAATAATGTTATGGAATACAACGAACCCCGCAGATTACGGGAACTAGCGTAGGTATAACGGAAGGATTACGGCCAACCAACTTGGCCTAGGGAACAAGGACCACAGTCACGTAACCATCTCGTGTTACGTGGCCTTGGAAAACATAAGATTACGATTACTCGAGACTCAACGTTACGTGATTAACAGGATAACGTAAACAGGCACTCATCAGCGATGAGAGGAGACTTATCAACGATGAGCCCGGAACAGATCAACGATGAGACCCGGTCTCATCAGCGATAAGAGGAACTAGATATATAAGGATACTCGCTCAGTAACATATATTTAGTTCTTTGCGATTAATCAATCTAAGTTACTGTGATATACCTTTCGGATTATTCTTCTAGTTTTATATAAGTGATAAACCTATACAAGTACGGGGAGCTTATCAGACTGACCTACTTAGCGCCCTATCTGGTATACCCTTTAAAGTTACTCAATAAGACCTAAGTCTGTATAAGGCTTCGCATAGTAACGGTACGGTTATAAGTCGATACTTAAGGCCTTATTGGTATTTGCTTTTGTAAGGCTGAATTTAGCCTCCTTAGTATAAATCGTTATTCTACCCTATAATAAAAGTAAGTTCTACCAACTGACCAACTACTAATAGTATAACCAGCTAGCGAGTATATAATATATTAATTGCCCTATTAATACAAAACTGTAAAGTTTAATCATTATATTATTGACTAACAGCAACAGAGGAAAGGCACCAGCTCCTGTGCCGCCGTAGACACAGACTTAGCGGAAGGATAACTAGGAAGACCAACAAGAAGCTAAGGTAAACGCCTTAGAAAGACATATCAAAAACCTCACTGACCAGCTTAATACATTCAGTCAGGGGTATAATCGTAATATAAACGAGATACGTAAGTCTATTTAACAGACTGACGTACAGCTCGGCGTACTATCGCCTATAGCACCAAAGTTACTAAAGGCAGAGAACTTTGATAGAACCTGCTCTAAGTTGTAAGGTTTCCTTATACAAATAAACATATACCTTAACGTTAATAAACATAGGCTGAACACCAAAGTAAGCAAAGTTATCTTTATATCAACCTACCTTTAAGGATAAGTATAGGATTGGCTTAAACCATACGTCCAGGAATACTACGAGAAAGACAAAGCAGAATGGTTGACTACCGTATATAATATCTTTTCTAGCTATCTTAAGTTTAGAGAATACTTAGAGAAAACGTTTAGCGATATTGACGCAAAGAAAACAGCTAAACATAAGCTAAAGCGACTTTGCCAAACTACCTTAGTATTAGTATATATAGCTGAATTTATACAGTAAGCAGCCATTCTTAGATAGGATGACTATATATTGATCCCTTACTATAACGAAGGACTTAAGTTATATATTAAGGACAAAATCACAAGAGTCAGAGACTTTGATACCCTAGATAAACTTATTAACTTTGCGGTTTAAATTAATAATAGGTTCTATAATTGACTTATACAGAAGAAGGAAGTTAAAGGGTAGAGGTAAGGCAGCGGATATCCTAACCACTATTATTTCTAGACATAATGATAATAGTAGTAACCTATTTAGAACAATAATCTGTATAGTCTATAACTAATAGAGCTTGATACAGTAAGACTTCTAGATAAAGAACAGAAGTATCAGAAAGATAATAGACTCTGTTTTAACTGTGGCAAGCTAGACTATATATTAAGAAATTATTGTAGTAAAAGAGACGATAAAAAGCTATAGCAGTTATATATAACTTAGGAGTAAGGGGCGTACAATACTACTGGAGTAGAAAAAATACAGTGACTCTATATAACTCAGGAAGAAATACAGGACGAGACAGAGGATATCCTAAGAATATTGTTATAAGACAAACTAAGATATAAGATAAGTATCCTAAGAAAGGCTACAATACAGGACGGTAGGTACTATAGGACGAAACCTAAGGAAGACATAACAGAAAATATACTAACTCAGAAGAAAAAGCGGGTCAGAAAGAGTATAATCTAACAGCCTAGCTAGAACTGGATAATAAGCTAGCCAATAGTAAGTAAACAAACCGAGTGGCCGGCAGAATAGCTACTACTATATACCAATAAATAAAAAATAAAGCTAGAACCTAAAATACAGGAGCTTAAGGCAATAAGAGAAGCCAGTCAGGCTATAGTTGACTTACAGCTTAAAGAGTACGACAGATAGGAACAGTATCTATAGATTAACCTAGATACAGTCAAAAGTTAAGGATAGACCTAGTACACCTAGGAACCTATTAACTCCTAGGAACTTACAGGCTGACCCTAGGGGCAGGGTATATAGGACCTAAGAGCTACGAATAGACTTCTAGGAACGCTAGAGATCCTAGGAACTCTACCCTAGCTCCTAGGAACGCCCTATAAGTTTCTAGGAATGTCTCTACAGTCCCTAAGATATAATAAAATCCTAGAGACCCTACCAGAGGGATACTGGATAAGCTACTAAGAGGAGCAGAAACTATAATAAGTCTATAAAACTAGTGGTATAGCCCTAGGAGACCCTCAAAGGATCCTTTTTAATAAATTAGACGATAACGAAACAACACCGTACGTCATTAGTACAGAAAGAATATACCTGTATTACAGAGAAAATTATGCCTGTATTAGGTATGTATAATACCTAGATTATAACCTAAGAGCTATAATTAGATACTATAACTATAATTGTAAAATATATATATAAGGCAAACTAGGCTATGGCAGAATCAAACCTAAGCTATTATAGCGACTATAATGCCCAGAGTAGAGATAATAACTTATAGTAACAGTATAGGGGAAATATATAAAGGCAGAAGCACTGATTACCTTCTATAGGGGAAATAAGATCAGCGTATGAGTTATAATTAACTTAGGAGCTGTAGGAAACTTTATAGATTTAAGCTTTACTTTAACCAGTAGAGTACTGACTATCAGAAAGGACTGTGCTACTCCTCTTATCGGGCTTAACGGAGAGAAACTTAGTAAAGGGATTATATACTATACAGAATAGATCGATATAATTATTAGTAACTATCTTAAACCTATATACTTTGATATTACGGGGTTAGGAGGATATAATATAGTACTTAGTATTCTATAGCTATACTAGCATAGCCTAAGGATTGATTAGCGAATAGACGAAATCTACTTTAACCACTGTAAATATAAGCAGACAGAAACTAGATAGACTAGAAGAGAACCACTGAGTATTAAAGGACCTAGCCCCGGGACGGCAGATACCTATCGCGACCTGTACGAGGATGAGCCTAAATAGAGTCAGCGGCCCAAAGGCAGGGTATCAGATAGAATTATAGATATAGACATCCTTATAACGACAGAACAGCGTCTGGATATATCGGATAACGAACTACGAGACTATATTATAATTTACTATAAATTACGATAAGCCCTCTGTATAACAGGAGAAGAAATACAGATACCTAAGGACTACTAAGAGTACTAGGATATATTTAAGGTACCTATAGATAGTATACTCCCAGAGTACGGTCTATTTAACTATAAGATTAGGATCAAGAAAGGTAAGGAACTAACCTTCAGACTAATCTATTAGCTATTACTGCTAGAATCAGAAACCCTAAAGGGATATATCGAAGAGAACCTCAGGAAGGGATATATCTAGAAATTATTATTATCAGCTAGATATCTAATTATCTTTATAGATAAGAAGGATAGAAGCCTTTGACTTTATATGGACTATTAGTATTTAAATAAGATTACTATCAAAGATTGATACCTATTGTTATTTATCTAGGAGATATAAGATCGTATTTAGGAAAGTATATACTTTACTAAATATAATATTACTAACGTATATAACCGCCTTAGGATTAAAGTAGGCAATAAGTAGAAAACAGCGTTTAGAATAAAGTATAGGTATTTTGAGTATAAGGTTATACCGTTCAGACTTATAAATATACCTGTAGTATTTTAATATTTTATCTTCAGTATACTAGAAGAATATCTCGATATCTTTATAATAGCTTATCTCGATAATATTCTAGTATTTTCTAAGACTATAGAAGATTATATCCAGTATAATAAGAAAGTACTACAGAAGCTCAGAGAAGCTAAAGTTATACTTAAACTCAAAAAGTACGAATTCTACGTTAAGGAAACAGATTTTCTAGGATACATAATTAGCTATAAAGAATTCAGTATATAAGAAGACAAAATCAGGAGTATTCTGGATTAGCCGATACCTAAAAATATAAAAAAAGTTTAACAGTTTCTGGGGTTATATAACTACTACTGACGTTTAATTAATAGGTTCAGAAAAGTTACGGTAGACCTTAATAAACTAATAAAGAAAGATCAGAAGTAGGTCTAGGACGACTAATCAGAAAATTTGTTTAACGCCCTTAAGAGATTGTTTATTAAACAGATAATTCTTATACCAGTAGATCCAACAAAACTATATACAATAGAAACCGATATATCAGACTATATACTTAGAGTATAACTTACCTAACCAGGGGATAACGGGAAACCCTGATTAGTTGTATTCTGGTCTAGAAAAATAATACCCGCAGAAATCAACTATAATATTTATAACAAAGAACTGCTAGCTATAGTGTTAGTACTTAAAATCTAGAGAGTATACCTAGAAGGAGTAAGTCACTAAGTTCTCGTAAAATTAGATTATAAGAACCTTATATTCTTTACTAGTATAAAAGAATTAACCAGACAATAAGTATAATAGGCAGAAACCTTAGTAAGATATAATTATAGGATTAAATATTGCCTAGGTATAGCCAACAGCTAGGCAGACGTACTTAGCAGAAGACCTGACTATATAATAGAGGTTAAGGAAGCCGTTTTGGCTATACTTAAGGAAAATAGAGATAGCTATCTAGTATATAATTACCAGATTCTGGCCGCTACTAGTAAAGTTAAGAATAATAATTAGGTAGAAAGGCTGAAAAGCAGCCTTACTGACAATCTAATTATAGAAAAAGAAATAGATAGGGAATATATCAAAAATAATAATAGGTTAATCTATATCTACAGATTAATCTACGTCCTATAATAACTTTAAGATAAAGTAATACAACGATACTACAACAATCTAGCGTACAGTTATATAGGAGAAAAAAAAACAACAGAACTCCTTTCGAGGAACTACTATATCCTAAGTATACATAAGAAAGTAATAAAATATATTAAGCAATACAATACTTATCAACAGAATAAGCTATTACAATATACTCTATATAGTAAGTTATAGAACTCAGAAGTACTAACACAACTATAGAAATAGATTATACTTAACTTTATTACTAAACTACCTAAATCAGACGGATATAATATAATTATAGTAGTAGTAGACCGATTAACGAAATATTCGTATATAATACCAACAACAGAAACTATTAATATAAATACTATAGCTTTTCTGTTATTTAGATATATATTCGCTAATTATAGGATACCCCAGAAGATAATATCAGACAGAGATAAGCTCTTTATAAGTAAGATATAGTAATTATTCACGGATATAGTAGGTATTAAGTATAGACTCTCTACTGCCTATTACCTATAAATAAATAGCTAAACAGAAAGAACTAACCAGACCTTAGAACAGTACCTAAGGCACTATATAAACTACCAGTAAGATAACTAGGCAGGACTGTTACTACTAGTATAATTCGTATATAATAATAGTATATATATAACTACTAAGGAGACACTATTTTTTATAAATTATAGGTATAATCCCTCGATCGTTAGTAAAGTAATCAGAAAAAAGACAGAAGTAGAGTTATTAAGACTACTAGCTTTATAACTTAAGCAACTGTATCTCTAGTTAGCTAGAGATATTGAGTTTTTTAACCTACAGATAAAGCACTACTATAATAAATCCTGCCAGAAGAGACCAGACTTTAAAAAAGGGAAGAAAGTATACTTTCTATATCAGAACATTAAAACTAAGTAACTAAGCTCAAAACTTAACTACCTAAAACTGGGACCTTTTAAAATTAAAGAAAAAACAGGACCAGTTAATTATTGCTTAAAGCTACCAGACAGTATACGACGTATCTATATAATATTTTATATCTTATTACTCAAAACCGTACCAGAAAACACTAAACTCGCTATAAATATAGAAATAGAGAAAGAGACCGAAAACGAATATAAAGTAGAAGAAATTCTGGATATAAAATACGTTAGTAGGAAACCTTACTACCTAGTAAAATAGAAGAGATATAATACCTTAGAAAATACCTAGGAATCTATTAAGAACCTAACAGACTGCCGCTAGCTAGTTCAATAGTTCTACCAACAGAGAAAGAAGATTTTACCGTCTCAGCCACCAAAAAGGTATCCAGGTTGTCCTAGAAAACAGACGATGACAGATTAGTTAATATAATTATCTGTATCAGACTAGAATTATCAGACGTCACTGTAAGAATCTGATAATTTATATCAAAGGTACGTTAGTTACTCTCAGATACAGTATAAGAAGGCCCAGCCTTATATTCTTTTTGTTTGCTCTTAATATATTCCTTCTTAAGACAATCTTTTTCTTTAGCTTTACGACGCTTAAGCTCTTTTAGCTTAGTAATCTCTTTATAATTATAAGCGATAAAATTACCAGTATATTTTTATAATAATTACTTTTATTTTCAGAGATAAAGAAACTTAGCCAAGATTACCTCCTCCTCCTCTTCTAAGGAATTTTATAATTTTACTAATCAACGCTATTCAGTATCGGTAAAGGTAGGATTTAATATCTCGTACTTAATACTACTACTACCCTTAATATAATCACTATAGTAATCAGAACAGTCAGTATAGATATATACTTATTTTAGGTAAATATAACGGTCGTAAGGAACAACAGAGTAGTAATCTTCTTTAGAAATACGCTTAACTAGCTAGTTCTTACAAACGGACGACTTTGCTAAAGGTATAACAGCAGTAGTCAGAAAAAATAAAAAACAAAAAAACAGGAATAAGCGCTAGGGGACTTATAGGTTTAAGAACCTTTGAGGACCAAAGGGCTAAAAGGAGAGAGTAATATTATAGAATATAATAAACCCTATAGATTACGGGAACTAGCGTAGGTATAATAGAAGGATTACGGCTAACTAACTTAGCCTAGAGAACAAAGACCACAGTTACGTAACCATCTTATATTATATAGCCTTAGAAAACATAAGATTACGATTACTTAAGACTCAACGTCATATAATTAATAGGATAATATAAACAGGTACTTATCAGCGATAAGAGGAGACTTATCAACAATAAGCCCGGAACAGATCAACGATAAGACCCAGTCTTATCAGCGATAAGAGGAACTAGATATATAAGAACACTCGCTCAGTAATATATATTTAGTTCTTTGCGATTAATCAATCTAAGTTACTGTAATATACCTTTCGGATTACTCTTCTAGTTTTACATAAGTAACAAACCCACACAAGTACGGGGAGCTTATCAGACTGACCTACTTAGCGCCCTATCTGGCACACCCTTCGAAGTTACTCAACAAGACCCGAGTCCGTATAAGGCTTTACATAGCAACAGTACGGTTATAAGTCGATACTTAAGGCCTTATTGGTGTTTGCTCTTATAAGGCCGAATTCAGCCTCCTCAGTACAAATCGTTATTCTACCCTATAACAAAAGTAAGTTCTACCAACTGACCAACCACTAATAGTGTGACCAGCTAGCGAGTGCGTAACAAATAAGCGTTCTTTCTACCGTTACCAATCTTACACCAGAAGTATAAGTACCCGGTAAGACCATATAACCTTAGGGTATACCAGTAGGTATACTAATAGGTAGATAGAAGGGTTGATTCTGGTATACTACCAGATATACCCTCTAATATACTACACTACAGAGGATTAGGTATATAGGGACGTTCGTCTATATATATATATTTAGTTCTCTGTAATTAATTAATCTAAGTTACTGTAACAGACCTTTTAGATTACTCTTCTAGTTTTATATAAGTAATAAACATATATAAGTACAGGGATAGACCTTGCCAAAGCCCGGGCCGGGCCTCAGTTTTGGGCCCGAGCCCACGGGCCGGGCTTTTTTAGTAGCCTGCGGCCCGGGCTGCGGGCCGCTAAGGAAGCCCGTAGCCCGTGACTAGCGGCCCGCGGGCCTAAGTTTTAGGCCCGAGCCCATGGGCCTACAGCCTGCAGGCTGGGCCGCGGGCCGCTAAAAAAGCCCGGCAGGCCTGTGACCTGCCTATTTAGGAAGGTAAACTGTGCATAACTTGTCAATAATACCATTAGCCTTATACGTTTTTTATGGCCGTATAAGTTTTGTTTTTATTTTATAAATTTTCCCCTTCTATAAGTATACTCTTAATAATTAAGGTATTAGTACTCAGTACTAGTATCCTATATGCTATATGATTTAAAAGAATTTATATTTAGTATAATACTATTTAAACTAGTCCTTATATTATACTCTGCTGAAAACTGACTGTCTAGACCCTTAATTCTAACATCTCCTTATCCCCAACTATTGAGCTATTATCATCGTAATCCTCTGCGGCCGTCTTACCAGCAGTAGTAGCTAGATTTATAGGTAGACCTGCCTCCTTACGGTAGAAGAAGGAATTATCACCAAATGTACGCTTCTCTATATCCTTTATGTTTTGATATACAATGAAAAAGCGCTGACAGACAACCTTACGCTAGTTACGAACCATAGCCTAGGCCTAATCTGAATCTGGCCCAAAGAGAACATCAAGATCACTAGCAACTATAGGGCTTATCCACTTTTGCTGTCCTACCAAACAAGACGATATCTCCGTTATTGTTAGTAATTAGGCAGTAGCCGGAAAAGCATAGGCTATATTGCTATACTTTGCAGATATATAGCCTGATAGTATCTTAGGGGCAGGCAATAGATCCCGATAGGCCACTGAGAGGTCCTCCTACTGTCCTGACTCTGGAGTATCTAAAGTCATACCATTGTTATATACCCGAATATACCATAGGAGAATAGTACAGTAAATGGCAGTTGCTAGCCCAGTAGAGCTATAGGGGATAGTGGGGAGGCCAAGTTGTATATCCCCAGCTTTATAGACCTATTAGACCCAGTTAGTTAGTAAGGATACCGTATAATATTATAGGGTTTTATATACCTGCTTTGTCTACTGGGTTTTATACTTTATAGCATCCCCAGGAGTCTATATAGTTGTATCAATCCCCTACACCAACCTATTCTTTTGCTTTTTGCCCTGCTCAGCACAACGTATTTTAACGTCATTCTACTATTCTCTGATGTAGTGGTATATCTTGGGCAAGATCTCTGTATAGTTTTGGTTGTTTTCATCCGTTAGCGATACAGAGCCTTATAAGATACTGCTGCCACGACTGGTCTGGACAAAATCATTAATATTGATATTAATGTGGCGAAAGAAGGTTTTCTCGCTAGGCTGTATACTCTTCATATAATATAGGAATGAAATCAGTCGATACGTATGATCGGGCCGGAAATAGATATAGTATAGATAGTAAGCTATATCCTGGCGAATAAGTTACTGGCCCAGAGCATGCTATATCATACGATTCCACCCAAGACGTAGGCGGTTTGGTTGCTGGCAGAAGTGGTATTTATATATATTGATCTTCTCTTGGATCAGAGGCATAATACCCTTAGGATAGTCTCCATCCCAATTATCAGAGAGGTAGCTGAATAGACCAGGAATAATAATCGCGCCGTCACGCTGTATCTGCTCTGGGAGCTGTTTTGCCAAAGCACCCTAAGGTCCCCGGTTTATATTAGGTAAGATACGGTGAATTAGCTCAAGTAAAGTAAGCTAGGTATATTTGGCAAAGTCAGCGATCAAAGGCTGAGGTATGATATGGGCCTATCGGTAAAAGCTACGGTTGCTATCAGCGGTTAGGTTAGGTTTTGGCTAAAACCAAGGCTTATCCCTCAGAACTTGGTCAAACAAATCTAAATAACAGTACAGATAGCTGATACGTATAGTAAGCTGCTTATGACTTTTGCTGTTAGCATTTATATCGAATAGCTCAAAGAGCTTAAATATATGCTCACAGTAAAGTGTCTGCTCGTTGATTATACTAATCAAATAGATTGTCTTCCTAATAGTCTGCAATATAACCAGCTTCATACGAAGAGTCCCTGCCTTAACAGTATTATTAATGACCTGATTTATGCTGCCATATTGAATCGTATATATACAATCAGTAGGTAATTTGTGCGAGACTACTGCTACTGCTGCTGTAGGGGCTGATATAATGGCTGTTACTGGGGAAGGATTAGGAAAGATATCTTCTATCTCTATATACTCTGGCAGAGGAAGACCCTAGGTATCGTCTGCGTTGCCTATATTGATATCAGGGCCGGGGGTTACTGTAGATATAGGCAACACAGTTTAAATGTGAGGAGTAGGGTTAGTAACGTCACTATCGTTATCGCTGCCAGCACCAGGTTTATTATCGTCTCGATCGTCAGGGTTAATACCCTTGCCGTATTCACAGCAAAAGCCATCCTGGCTGATCTGTATATTGTAGCTCCGAATCTTTCGGGCCCTGGGCTTTTTAAATTGACGTAGGTTGACGGCCTTCTTAAGATTGCCCTGGGTAATCTGCTTTTGGCTATAGTTACCCTGCTTCCCTCCCCTAATCTGTTTGATTATAGTATTGTTTACTGTATTCCGGATATCGTTAAAAGTAAGCTCTATATTGAGCATTTTACTAAGCACATCGAACATTGACTTCGTGCGGAGATAAAGAAGAAGAGACTGTATACAGTCGCCCTATATAGTAAGTACTCTCTGGCTGAGGGTATCTATTGTCTTCCGATTAGAAGCACGGCGTTAGGCTATCTTAGCTACCTCCTTCTATTTCTCTTCGAATTAGTGAATATTATAAGTGCCCTCGTAGACCTCAGAGTTCTGAGCCCAGGTATAAATATCACAAAGTACCTGCTTAATTACATTAAGCTACTCAAATACAATGTCACAGTAGTTATTGATAATCTGATATGTATCTGGTTTCAGCAGGGAGCTTAGCCACTTAAGAAGCTCTTTAGTAGTCTTAAAGTACTTTGCTCTGATAGTCAGGCCACTAAGGATTTCGGCGGAATCCGAGATCAGAGTAGATACTGTATTGGTAGACTGACGTAGGGCTAGAGATATCTTGTTGCTTTAGCTTTCGTAGCTTTTGTGGCCGTGGTTAATATTGTAGCTATGGTGGCTGTGGTCGGTATTGTAGATGGCTTCGTTTGGTAAAGCAGGGCGTCCAGAGACTGGGTGTAGAATACCCGCCTCGATCACGTCCTAGGATATAATAAAATACCCTTTTCGCAAACAAAGGATAGAGCAAAACGTATTTAAAGACTTGTCTGTGTCAAAGAATCAAAGGTTTCGAAGGCTTTAAAGCAAAATAATAAAAGGAATTAAGCTGAAAGGAAAAAGTTTGAAGAAGTTAAGTTTTGAACAGTGGTAAAAGAAGCTCCTATATCCCGTACAGGCTTCTGATTAGCCAGCTTATAACGGCCAAAAGGGGAAGTTGGCAATTAAGGAAGGCACGCCCGAAGAGGAAGTCTTCTATAGAAGGAAGGCGCGATACAGGACGGGAGGGATGATGCCTTATAAACCAGGCCAGGCGATATCTTTCTGCCGAAAGATAATCTCCTAGGCAGCAGCGGCAGCGAGAGATATCTATATAGCGACAGCCATACCGGGAGTCCTGGCAGTTGTTAGCTATAAACCAAAAAGGAAGCCTTGCATGTTAGAAGCGTATACCTGGCTAGTATTAGTCCTTAAAGACATAATAGCAATCAATATATTCACTGTCTTCGATTATTGTTGCTGAGATACGTCTTTAATTGCTGTTGCTGAGACACATCTTTGATTACTGTTGCTGAGACATATCTTTTATAACATATACAGATCGACGTGGTCCTGCTTATTTTAATATTAGCAAGCCGTAGATAATTTATTTATATAATATCTAACCTTTTATGGCTATAGGGCCAGTAATTCGGCTGAAACCTATTCTTTATAAAGATATCGTATGTTGCTAAGCCAGAGGGAAGCTAGTAAGAAAAAAGATAGAGAGACTGCTGCAGCCACAATAAAATAAGATCTTAGCCTAGCTATAGCCTATAAAATCATATAGCAATATTATGTTAGTTCTGCCTCAGGCCAAAGTAGGTATTTTACTCTGTGGTCAAAGATATATATCTCTTATAGATATATCCAAGTCGATTCCCTGGCAGGACCTACAGTATAAGACTTAATTTCCTTAATGTGGATATTAAATAAAATTAAGAATACCATAAAAATGAGAAAATTCTTGGGATTTATAATCTATTATTTATTTTACTATAGCTTTTTATCTCTAATATATTCTCTTTAATAGAAGTTATTATCAAGTATTGGTAAAGCATTAATTTTAGGTTAAGTATAGGCCGCAGGCCTGCGGGCCGTAAGCCTATAGCCTGTAGGCGTACAGGTTAACCCTATGTACCTGCTTTATCTTAAGATAGTAGCCAATCAGCATCCTAGCCGCCCTACTCTATACCTTGCTTGAAGATCTTAATATATTCCCTTACCTAATCTCTACTCTGGTACCCTAACTAAAATTGTAGCTCTTGTTACTGCCTACAATGCTATAACTCGTTTTGCCCCTAGCTATATACTAGTTTTGGCACTAGCTATACCCTAGCCTACCTTTGTACTAATTAGGGTCTGATATACCCCACTTATCTACTTCCCTGCTTCCCCGAGCATATTAATTTGACATATAAACTATACAGCCTCGAAGTATCACAAGAAGCTACCCTAATCTTTCTGCTGAAAGGTGAGCTATGCTTTTCTTTCTGCCGAAAGATGAGCTATGCTTTTATTTCCGCCGAAAGATAAGCTATGCCTTGCTTTCTGCTAAAATATAAGCTATATCTTTCTTTCTGCCGAAAGGCGCCCTAGGCTAGCAGGCTTTTTAAGGCCTATAGGTAGCCCGTAGACTTTAGATAGCCTACAAGGTCTGAGATATAAGCTATACAGCCTCGATATATTATAAGAAGCTATCTGAATCTTTCCGCCAAAAGACCCCCTAGGCTAGCAGGCTTTTTGGTAGCCTGTAGGCTTTTGGATAGCCTATAGGCTTTTGGATATCCTGCAGGCTTTTAGATAGCCTACAAGGCCTGCTATATCTTTTATTTTCTAGATGATTTAGGGGATTTCAGCTGCCCCTACCAAATTTAACAAAATATTTTATATCTTTATAAATAGAGGTAAGGCTCTTAAGACTTCTAAGTTACTATCAGCCAGGATCTTCTTTTACTTATGTCTTAATTCTCTTAATTTTCAACAGATCAATTATCTATATTTGATAAAGTTATTTTATTAGACCCCTTATCAGAGACACGATTACTAATCCCTACCAACCCCTTGCTCAGTAAGGCTTCCTACTTAATTCCACCCTCTAACGCACCCTCTGATATATATTCAGTTACCCCTTCAGCTAGTAATTTATATCTTCCTGATTGGCTAGGAGATATAAACTCTATCCTACAGAAGATTAAGCAAACTACTCTTTATTATAACCGTTGCTATCGTACTTACGCTATCTATAATATAATAAAGGATACTAAGCTTTTTTTAGCTTGGTGGCTTCAAACTGGCTATAGAAGGTTAAATAAGATACGCTAGGATACTGGGCAAAACTCTAGCTCTTGGCAGGGGTTTTAATAAGTTGCAGAAGCAGATTTAGATAAACCAAAGATACTCTGTCAATTATATCACAGTATCCTAAAGCATCCTAAATATAGCGGTGGTTTGTCTATAATGGCCTGTCATTATAATGGCCTAAGTTATAAGACTGCCTGTAAGCAGAATACTATTAAGAAGTTTGCAAAACCGGTATACTATCCTATCTGTTATTATAATAACTATCTCTGGTTTACTAATCTAAATATATTTTATAGGTTGCCAACTATACTACTCAAATTACCCTCGCTTTATAGAACGCTAGTTAATTATGTTTTATCGCTTAATCCTGTCTCCTGTTTCAGCTACTTACCTATCCTAACTTTATTAAGTTAATCCAAATAGCTCAACAGATGTCTTTAAGACTTTTAGTTCTAAGCCCTAAGGCAGCAAAGCATAAGCTTAGCCTTACAGTAATACAGCGCCAGAATAAGATACTAGGGTTACTTCCAAAGGAAAATAAGCTTTTAATTACCCTTAACTGCTGGACCTCGCTATTTTAATAAGCGTTTATGGTAATTACTGCTTATTTTATTAATACTGATTAAAACTATCAGGAGCTCTTACTTAGCTTTGAGCCTCTTTTAGGTAAATATTCAGGCCCTAACCTTATAAAGGTTCTTATTATAGTCCTTCAGAAGCATCAGCTAGCAGACCGGGTCTTAACAGTCACTACTGACAACGTATCTAATAATAAAACATTAATATAAAGTCTTTATAACTCTGAAGAGCTAGAGCCTTTTTGTAAGCAGATACAAATTATCCGGATTCTATATCTTATATATATAATCCAACTTATATTGAATCAGCTTCTTGGTCGTATAAAGGCATTACCAAAAAATAATATAACTGAGTACTAGTCTAATAAGAAGGACTATACTATCTGTATAAACCAGAGGAAAAGGGAGATTACTTATATACTTAAGAAAGTAAGTATCTATCCTTCTCTTATAATATAGGAAGGCTAGATAATAATATACTATATTATATTTCTAGGTTTACAGTCTTATAATCTTTATTAATACTAGCCTATAACGTTGTAAGAGCTTTCTAGAACTCTAACCTGACCAACAAAAGATTCTTCCAATTTAGGATATTAGAATACGCTGGAACTCAACATTTCTTATGCTTCGCTGAGCAAAACGTCTTTGCCTTTTTTTTGATTAATTTTATCTAGAGAAAAATAGGCTATACCTTATACTTAATCAAGAACAATAGCACTAAGTGGATTATCTTCTCTGGATTACAGATCTATTCTTTAAATATACAATAGCTCTCTCTAGAACAAAGGATATTACTATCTATCTGGTTTTTACTATTTACAACCAGCTTTTTGATTATCTTAAGAAATCTATTCTTTGATTAAGGAAGAAAAGAGTTCCCTGAAAAAGATTAATACTTACTGCTCTTGAGGCTATACAGAAAAAGCTTGATAAATACTATACTCAGACTTATGATTCTTATAGTGATCTTTTTACTATTATAACTATCCTTTATCCTTAGAAGAAGTTAAGATTCTTTACTACCCAGGAATGGGTATAAAGAAAGAATAATCCTTTACCCTGGGAAAAAAAGATATTGCCAATGTCTACAGAAATATTTTAAGACTTACAAAGCTCGCTAAGTTGATAATTAAACTGATAATCTATATAATTATAGCTCTAATTATAGAAGCTTTGATAATATTAAGTATTTGGTTAAAAGCTCTATAGTAGGGGATATACAAGAAAATAATCAGGATAAAATTAGTCGGTATCTTAACTTAGGTCTGTCTCTAATAATTTAATATTATATAAACTATTACTAACTAGCTCTAGGAACATAAAAATTAAAGAGTATTCTTAGTTACTGGAAGGATTATAAACAAGAATATCCTTTACTTATATATCTTGTAAAGGACTTTCTTGCTGCTTCTGTAACTAGTGTAGGAGTTAAGCGTTTATTTAACTTAGCTTATAATATATATTATTATCAACGTAGCTTACTAAGTCCTACTATAATCCAGGATCTTATGATGCTGAATTATACCTCTGAGTTTGAGACTAAAACTGTAGATTTGAATATCTAGGAAGTATATCTCTTATAGCAGAAGATAGAGGTAGAGCGAGAGGAAAGAAGAGTACAGGGGGAGAAGGATAAGCTGGAGCCTATTAGTGATAATAAGGAAGAGGATATAGGTCAGAATAAAAGAGCCCTAGTAGTAGCTTCAGTAAGCCAGTTACTAGGTATACAGGGGACAACCTTATATAAACCTAAGCCAGAGGAAGATAAGTATTTAGACTTAGTTTTACTTTCTCTACCAGAAACCCAGCTTTGAGTATTAAGCAGAAACCGCAAACGGGCAAGATGTAATGATGATATATTTATGCAGTACTAGATAGAAAAAATTTAAATTTTTTAGAAATATATAGAAGATAAACCATATCTGTAATTATTATAGAATAATTCTGTTTGAATATACGTATTAAATATAAATCTTAGCTTAAATTATTACAGTATAATACCTAATAAAAAATAAAAAATTATGTACTGTTAAATTATCTAGTGTTTGTCTTGTTTGAAGGCCCGCGGGCCGGGCCGGCCTGCCTGCGGGCCTTAGTTTTAGGCCCGAGCCTACAGGCCGGGCTTCCTTAGCGGCCTGCAGCCCGTGAACTAGCGGCCCGTGGGCCTACTTTTAGGCCCGCGGCCCGGCCTGCGGGCTGTACGGGCCGCTAAAATCAGGCCCGGGCCTAGCCCGGGCCCAGAAGCCCGCGGGCTTTGGCAAGGTCTATACAGGGAGCTTATCAGACTGATCTACTTAGTGCCCTATCTGGTATACTCTTTAAAGTTACTTAATAAGACCTGAGTCTGTATAAGGCTTTGTATAGCAACAGAACGGTTGTAAGTCGATACTTAAGGCTTTATTAGTGTTTACTCTTAAGAGGCTAAATTTAGCCTCCTCAGTATAAATTATTATTCTACTATATAACAAAAGTAAGTTCTACCAACTGACCAACCACTAATAGTACAACCAGCTAGCAAATATATAATATATTAATCGCCCTATTAATATAAAACTATAAAGTTTAATTATTATATTATTGACTAGCAGTAATAGAGAAAAGGTACTAGCTCCTATACTGCTATAGATATAGACCTAGCAGGAGGATAACTAGAAAGACTAACAAGAAGCCAAGGTAAATACCTTAGAAAGATATATCAAGAACCTCACTGATTAGCTTAATATATTTAGTCAGGAATATAATTATAATATAAATAAGATATATAAGTCTATTTAATAGACTAACGTATAGCTTAGCATACTATTGCCTATAGTACTAAAGTTGCTAAAGGCAGAGAACTTTAATAGAACCTGCTCTAAGTTATAAGGTTTCCTTATATAAATAAATATATACCTTAACGTTAATAAATATAGGCTGAATACTGAAGTAAGTAAAGTTATCTTTATATTAACCTACCTTTAAGGATAAGTATAGGATTAGCTCGAACTATACGTCTAGGAATACTATAAGAAAGATAAGATAGAATAGTTAACTACCGTATATAATATCTTTTCTAGCTACCTTAAGTTTAGAAAGTACCTAGAGAAGACGTTTAGTAATATTGATATAAAAAAGACAGCTAAACAAAAGCTAAAGTAACTTTGCTAAACAACCTTGGCATCAGTATATACGGCTAAATTTATACAGTAAGTAGCTATCCTTAGATAGGATAACTATATATTAATCCTATACTATAATAAAGGACTTAAATTATATATTAAAGATAAGATTATAAGGGTCAGAGACTTTAACACTATAGATAAACTTATTAACTTTACAGTTCGAATTAATAACTAATTCTATAACCGACTTATACAGAAAAAGAAGGTAGAGAGATAGAGATAAGGTACTAGATGTCTAACTTATTACTAATTCTAACCCTAATAATAACAGTAATAATAACCTAACCAGAACAGTAATCCGTACGGTCTATAACCAATAGAGCTTAATATAGTAAGACTCCCAGACAAAGAACAGAAGTACTAGAAGAATAACAGACTCTGTTTTAACTATAGTAAGCCAGGCTATATATTAAGAAATTATTACAGTAAAAGAGATAACAAAAAGCTACAGTAGTTATATATAACTCAGGAGTAAGGGATATACAATACCACCAGAGTAGAAAAAATACAGCAACTCTGTACAACTCAGGAAGAAATATAGAACAAGACAGAGGATATCCTAAGAATATTGTTATAAGACAAACTAAGATATAAGATAAATATCCTAAGAGAGGCCATAATATAGGACGGTAAGCACTATAGGACAAAACCTAAGGAAGACATAACAGAAAATATACTGACTCAGAAGAAAAAGTAGGTCAGAAAGAGTATAATCCAACAGCCTAGCCAGAACTAGATAATAAGCTAGCTAGTGATAAATAAACAAACTAAGTAGGCGGTAGAATAGCTACTACTATATACTAATAAATAAAAAACAGAGCTAGAACCTAAAGTATAGGAGCTTAAGGTAATAAGAAAAGCTAGTTAGGCTATAGTTAACTTACAGCTTAAAGAGTATAATAAACAGAAACAGTATCTATAGATTGACCTAGATACAGTCAAAAGTCAAGGGTAGACCTAGTATACCTAGGAACCTATTAACTCCTAGGAACTTATAGACCAACCCTAGGAGCAGGGTATATAGGACCTAGGAGCTATAAATAGACTCCTAGGAACACTAAAGATCCTAGAAACTCTACCCTAGCTCCCGGGAACGCCCTATAAATTCCTAGGAATATCTTAAACGTCCCTAAGATATAAAGAACTTCTAGAAACAGTTAAGGAGCTCCTATAATATTAGACAACCTTACCTAGGGAAGTAGTACAGGAAATCCTAGAGACCCTACTAGAGGGATACTAGATAAGCTACTAAGAGGAGCAGGAACTATAATAAGTCTATAAAACTGGTGGTATAGCCCTAGAGGATCCTTATAGGATCCTTTTTGATAAATCAGATAATAACAAAACAATACTGTACGTTATTAGTACAGAAGGAACATACCTGTGCTATAAGGAAAATTATACCTGTATCAGATATATACAATACCTAGATTATAACCTAAGAGCTATAATTAGATACTACAACTACAACTGTAGAACGTATATATAAGGTAAACTAGACTATAGGGGAATTAAACCTAAGCCGCTATAGTAATTATAATACCTAGAGTAGAGATAACAACTTATAGCAACAGTATAGGGGAAATATATAAAGGCAGAAGCACTAATTACCTTCTATAGAGGAAATAAGATCAGTATATAAGTTATAATTAACTTAGGAGCTATAGGAAACTTTATAGATTTAAGCTTTACTTTAACCAGTAGAGTACTGACTATTAGGAAGGCTTATACTACTTCTCTTATCAGACTTAACGGGGAAAAGCTAAGTAAAGAGATTATATACTATACTAAATAGATTAATATAATTATTAGTAACTATCTTAAACCTATATACTTTAATATTACAGGGTTAGGAGAGTATAATATAGTACTTAGTATTCTATAGCTACGTCAGTATAGCCTAAGAATTAATTAGCAAATAGACAAGATCTACTTTAACTACTGTAAATATAAACAAACAGAGACCAGATAGACTAGAAGAGAACTACTAAATATTAAAGAGTCTAGCCCTAGGACAGCAGATACCTATTATAACCTATATAAGAATAAACCTAAACAGAGTTAGTAGCCCAGAGGCAGGGTATTAGGTAGAATTATAGATATAGACGTCCTTATAATAACAGAACAGTATCTGGATATATTAGATAATAAACTATAAGACTATATTATAATTTACTATAAATTATAATAAGCCCTCTATACAATAGAGAAAGAAATACAGATACCTAAAGACTACTAAGAGTACTAGGATATATTTAAGGTATCAGTAGATAGTATACTCCTAGAGCACGGTCTATTTAACTATAAGATTAGGATTAAGGAAGACAAGGAACTAACCTTCAGACTAATCTACTAGCTATTACTGCTAGAATCAGAAACCCTAAAGGGATATATTAAAGAGAACCTTAGGAAAGGATATATCCAGAAATTATTATTATCAGCTAGATATCTAATTATCTTTATAGACAAAAAGGACAGAAGCCTTTAACTTTATATAGACTATCAGTATTTAAATAAGATTACTATCAAAGATTAATATCTGTTGCTACTTATCTAGGAGATATAAGATTATATTCAGGGAAGTATATACTTTACTAAATATAATATTACTAACGTATATAACTGTCTTAGGATTAAAGCAGATAATAAATAGAAAACAGCGTTTAGAATAAAGTATAGATATTTTAAGTATATAGTTATACTGTTCAGACTTATAAATATACCTATAGTATTTTAATATTTTATCTTCAGTATACTAGAAAAATATCTTAATATCTTTATAATAGCCTATCTTAACAATATCCTAGTATTTTCTAAGACTATAGAAGATTATATCTAGTATAATAAGAAAGTACTACAGAAGCTTAGAGAAGCTAAAGTTATACTCAAACTTAAGAAGTATAAATTCTACGTTAAGAAAACAGATTTCCTAGAATATATAATTAGTAATAAAGGATTTAGTATATAAGAAGACAAAATCAGGAGTATTCTAGATTAGCTAATACCCAAAAATATAAAAGAAGTTTAACAGTTTCTGGGGTTATATAACTACTACTGACGTTTAATTAATAGGTTTAGAAAAGTTACGGTAGACCTTAATAAACTAACGAAAAAAGATTAGAAGTAGGTCTAGGACGATTAATCAGAAAATTTGTTTAATATCCTTAAGAGGTTGTTTGTTAAATAAATAATCCTTATACTAGTAGATCTAACGAAACTATATACAGTAGAAACCAATATATCAGACTATATACTTAGAGTATAACTTACCTAACCAGAGGATAATAGGAAACCCTAACCAGTTATATTCTGGTCTAGGAAAATAATACCTACAGAAATTAACTATAATATTTATAATAAAGAACTACTAGCTATAGTATCAGTGCTTAAAATCTAGAGAGTATACCTAGAAAAAGTAAGCTACTAAGTTTTTGTAAAATTAGATTATAAGAACCTTATATTCTTTACTAGTATAAAAGAATTAACCAGACGATAAGTATAATAGACAGAAACCTTAGTAAGATATAATTATAGGATTAAATATTACCTAGGTATAGCTAACAGCCAGGCAGATATACTTAGCAGAAGACCTAACTATACAATAGGGGTTAAGAAAGCTATTCTGGCTATACTTAAGGAAGATAGAGACGGCTATCTAGTATATAATCACCAGATCTTAGCTGCTACTAGCAAAATTAAGAATAATAATTAGATAGAAAGACTAAAGAGCAGTCTTATTAATAATCTAATTATATAGAAAGAAATAGATAGGGAATATATCAGGAATAATAATAGGTTAATCTATATCTACAGATTAATCTATATTCTATAATAACTTTAAGACAAAGTAATACAACGATATTATAATAACCTAGTATACAGTTATATAGGAGAAGAAAAAATAATAGAACTCCTTTTGAGGAACTACTATATCCTAAGTATACATAAGAAAGTAATAAGATATATCAAATAATATAATACCTATTAGTAAAATAAACTATTATAATATACCTTATATAGTAAGTTATAGAACTTAGAAGTACTAATATAACTATAGGAATAGATTATGCTTAACTTTATTACTAAACTACCTAAATTAGATAGATATAATATAATTATAGTAGTAGTAGACTGATTAATAAAATATTTATATATAATACTAACAACAGAAACTATTAATATAAATACTATAGTATTCCTATTGTTTAGATATATATTCACTAACTATAGAATACCACAGAAAATAACATTAGACAGAGATAAACTCTTTATAAGTAAAATATAGTAATTATTTATAGATATTATAGGTATTAAGTATAGACTCTCTACTATCTACTATCCTTAAATAAATAGCCAGACAGAGAAAATAAATTAAACTCTAGAATAGTTCCTAAGGTACTATATAAACTACCAGTAAGATAACTAAGTAGGACTATTACTACTAGTATAATTTATATATAATAACAGTATATATATAACTACTAAAGAAACACTATTCTTTATAAATTATAGGTATAATCCCTTAATTATTAGTAAAGTAATCAGAAAGAAAACAGAAGCAGAGTTATCGAGACTATTAGCTTTAGAACTTAAGTAACTATATCTTTAGTTGGCTAGAGATATTAAGTTTTTTAACCTATAAATAAAGTACTACTATAATAAATCCTGCCAGAGGGGACTAGACTTTAAAAAGAAGGAGAAAATATACCTCCTATATTAGAATATTAAAACTAAGCAACTAAGCTTAAAGCTTAACTATCTAAAACTAAGACCTTTTAAAATTAAAGAAAAAACAGGATTAATTAATTATTAATTAAAACTATCAGACAGTATATAATATATATATATAATATTTTATATTTCGTTACTCAAAACTATACTAGAAAATACTAAACTTACTATAAATATAGAAATTAAGGAAGAGACCGAAAATAAATATAAAGTTAAAAATATTCTAGATATAAAATATATCAACAGAAAACCCTACTACTTAGTAAAATAGAAGGGATATAATACCTTAGAAAATATATAGGAACCTACCGAGAACCTAACAGACTGCTGCCAGCTAGTTTAATAGTTCTACTAGAGGACTAGCTAAAGGTACTATTAAGGAAAGAGATATCTAGGATAGCCTAGAAAGTATCTAGTATCTAGTCTATTAATACTACTATTCTCGTTAGACTTAAGTCTAATATAGCGGCTAATTAATAAATCTCTTGCTGCTTAGCCAAATAGTTAAACTCAGAAAGCTTAGTAAAAGAAGGAGGATTATTTTCGTTAAGATAATCTGTTACTACTGAGTTATAATCTAATATCTGACCACTATAATCCTTAAGAAATTATTAATATTTTTATAGGTAAAGGATTTTTACTATCGCTTTATTTATCTTTTAGGAATATTAAAGAAATTATTTTTGGGCCTCTATAAGATCGGCCAAAACCTTTTGCTCTTTCTGCTGTAAATTATCCTACTCCTTATCAGTATAGAAGCTCTGTTTATATACCTAGCCTTATTGGGTATAGGTAGAATACTTCTTACTATTTATATAAGGACTTATAATATAATACTTACTATAAATAAGGCAATAATTATAAGGGGATAATATAGGGTAACCAGACTGTTTGATTCTAAGGGTAAAACGATTATTGTCAGTATACTTATTATATTTTGGTTTTTAGATAGTAGGCTTAGGTATATTAAACTATAACAGAGAAAATTAAAAATTAAAGGGACCGATACCTACCTAAGGGGGGTAAGCAGTTATAAGGGATTCTTAAAGATAAAAACCAAAGAGAGAGGGAGATAATATTATAGACTATACAATATAAGAGACCATAATCTACAGATAGGCTACCAAAAGCTAACCGTTCCTAGAAAAAGAATATAGAACCGGATTATATAACTAACGGCCAGAATCAGCCTCTGATTTACTGTATCAAATAATACTATACTAAACTATAAAACGGCTAGTATAATGTAAGAATAAGCGTTCTTTCTACCGTTACTAATCTTATACTAGAAGTATAAATACCCGGTAAGACTATATAACCTTAGGGTATACTAGTAGGTATACCAATAGGTAGATAGAAGGGTTGATTCTGGTATACTACTAGGTATACTCTCTAATATACTATACTACAGAGGATTAGGTATATAGGGACGTTTGTCTATACATATATATTTAGTTCTCTGTAATTAATCAATCTAAGTTACTATAATATACTTTTCAGATTACTCTTCTAGTTTTATATAAGTAACAAACCTATATAAGTACAGGGAGCTTATCAGACTGACCTACTTAGTGTCCTATCTGGTATACCCTTTGAAGTTACTTAATAAGACCCGAGTCTGTATAAGGCTTTGTACAGCAATAGTACGGTTATAAGTCAATACTTAAGGCTTTATTAGTATTTGTTCTTAAGAGGCTAAATTCAGCCCCCTTAGCGTAAATTATTATTCTACTCTATAACGAAAGTAAGTTCTACTAACTGATCAACTACTAATAGTATAACTAGCTAGTAAGTATATAATATATTAATCGCCCTGTCAATACAAAACTATAAAGTTTAATTATTATATTATTGACTAATAGCAACAGAGGAAAGGCACCAGCTTCTGTGCCGCTATAGATATAGACCCGGCAGGAGGATAACTAGGAAGACTAACAAGAAGCCAAGGTAAACGCCTTAGAAAGATATATTAAGAATCTTACTGATTACCTTAATACGTTCGGTCAGGGATATAATTATAATATAAACGAGATATATAAGTCTATTTAACAGACTAACGTATAGCTTAGTGTACTATCGCCTATAGTACTAAAGTTGCTAAAGGTAGAGAACTTTAATAGAACCTGCTCTAAGTTGTAAGGTTTCCTTATATAAATAAATATATACCTTAACGTTAATAAATATAGGCTGAATACTGAAGTAAGCAAAGTTATCTTTATATTAACCTACCTTTAAGGATAAGTATAGGATTAGCTCGAACCATACGTCTAGAAATACTATAAGAAAGATAAGACAGAATAGTCGACTACTGTATATAATATCTTTTCTAGCTATCTTAAGTTTAGGGAGTACCTAGAGAAGATATTTAGCGATATTAATATAAAAAAGATAGCTGAACAAAAGCTAAAGTAACTTTGCTAAATAACCTCGGCATCAGTATATACGGCTGAGTTTATATAGTAAGCAGCTATCCTTAGATAGGACGACTATACATTAATTCTATACTATAACGAAGGACTTAAATTATATATTAAGGATAAGATTATAAGGGTCAGAGACTTTAATATTATAGACAAACTTATCGACTTTGCGGTTTGAATTAATAACTGATTCTATAACCGACTTATACAGAAGAAGGAGGTAGAGGGATAGAGACAAGGCACCAGACGCCTAACTTATTACCGATTCTAACCCTAACGACAACAGTAATAATAACCTAACCAGAACAGTAATCTGTATAGTCTATAACCAATAGAGCTTAATACAGCAAGACTTTTAGATAAAGAACAGAAGCACCAGAAGGACAATAGACTCTGTTTTAACTATAGTAAGCTGGGCCATATATTAAGAAATTATTATAGCAAAAGAGATAACAAAAAGCTATAGTAGTTGTATACAACTTAGGAGCAAGGGATATATAATACTACTAGAGTAGAAAAAATATAGCGACTCTGTATAACTCAGGAAGAAATACAGGATAAGACAGAGGACGTCCTAAGAATATTGTTATAAGACAAACCAAGATATAAGATAAGTATCCTAAGAGAGGCTATAATACAGGACGGTAAGTACTATAGGACGAAATCTAAGGAAGACATAACAGGAAGCATACTGACTCAGAAGAAAAAGTAGGTTAGAAAGAGTATAATCTAACAGCCTAGCCAGAACTAGATAATAAGCTGGCCAGCAATAAATAAACAAACTAAGTAGATAGCAGAATAGCTACTACTATATACTAATAAACAAAAAACAGAGCCAGAACCTAAAGTACAGAAGCTTAAGGCAATAAGAGAAGCTAGCTAGGCTATAGTTAACTTATAGCTCAAAGAGTATAACAGACAGGAACAGTATCTATAGATTAACCTGGATATAGTCAAAAGTTAAGGGTAGACCCAGTACGCCTAGGAACCTATTAACTCCTAGGAACTTACGGACCGACCCTAGAAGCAGGGTATATAGGACCCAGGAGCTATAAATAGATTCCTAGGAATACTAGAGATCCTAGAAACTCTACCCTAGCTCTCCAGAACACTCTATAAGTTCCTAGGAATACCTTAAACGTCCCTGAAATATAAAGAACTTCTAGAAACAGTTAAGGAGCTCCTACGACGTTGGATAACCTTACCTAAGAAAGAAATATAGGAAATCCTAGAGATCCTACCAGAGAGATACTGGATAAGCTACTAAGAGGAGCAAGAACTACAATAAGTCTATAAAACTGGTGGTATAGCCCTAGGAGACCCTTACAGGATCCTTTTTGATAAATCAGACGATAATAAAATAACACCGTACGTTATTAGTACAGAAGGAATATACCTATGCTATAGGGAAAATTATACCTGTATTGGATACGTATAATACCCAGATTATAACCTAAGAGCTATAATTAGATACTATAACTATAACTATAGAATATATATATAAGGCAAACTAAACTATAGGGGAATCAAACCTAAGCTGCCGCAGTAATTATAATACCCAGAGTAGAGATAATAACTTACAGCAACAGTATAGGGAAAATATATAAAGGCAGAAGCACTAATTACCTTCTACAGAGGAAATAAGATCAGTATACGAGTTATAATTAACTTAGGAGCTATAGGAAACTTTATAGATTCGAGCTTTACTTTAACCAGTAGAGTGCTGACTATCAGAAAGGCTTACGCTACTCCTCTTATCAGACTTAACGGGGAAAAGCTAAGTAAAAGGATTATATACTATACTAAATAGATCAATATAATTATCGGTAACTATCTCAAACCTATATACTTTAATATTATAGGGTTAGGAGGGTATAATATAGTATTTAGTATTCTATAGCTACGTTAGTATAGCCTAAGAATTAATTAGCGAATAGACAAGATCTACTTTAACTACTATAAATATAAATAAACAGAGACTAGATAGACTAGAAGAGAACTACCGAGTATTAAAGGGCCTAGCCCTAGGACGGTAGGTACCTATTACGATCTGTATAAGGACAAACCTAAACAGAGTCAGCGGCCCAGAGGCAGGGTATTAGATAGAATTATAGATATAGACGTCCTTATAATAATAGAACAGTATCTGGATATATCAGATAACGAACTATAAGACTATATTATAATTTACTATAAATTACGATAAGCCCTCTGTATAATAGAGAAAGAAATACAGATACCTAAGGACTACTAAGAGTACTAGGATATATTTAAGGTACTAGCAGATAGTATACTCCCAGAGCACGGTCTATTTAACTATAAGATTAGGATTAAGGAAGATAAGGAACTGACCTTCAGACCAATCTACTAGCTATTACTACTAGAATCAGAAACCCTAAAGGGATATATTAAAGAGAACCTTAGGAAGAGATATATCTAGAAATTATTATTATTAGCTAGATATCTAATTATCTTTATAGATAAGAAAGACAGAAGCCTTCGACTTTATATAGACTATCAGTATTTAAATAAGATTACTATTAAAGATTAATACCTGTTGCTACTTATCCAGGAAATATAAGATCGTATTTAGAGAAGTATATACTTTACTAAATATAATATTACCAACGTATATAACCGCCTTAGGATTAAGGCAGGCAATAAAAAGAAAACAGTGTTTAGAATAAAGTACGGGTATTTTGAGTATATAGTTATACTGTTCAGACTTATAAATATACCTATAGTATTCTAATGTTTTATCTTTAGTATATTAGAGGAATACCTCAATATCTTTATAATAGTATATCTTGACGATATCTTAGTATTCTCTAAGACTATAGAAGAATATATTAAGTATAATAAGAAAGTACTATAGAAGCTCAGAGAAGCAAAAGTTATACTTAAACTTAAGAAGTATAAATTCTACGTTAAGGAAACAGATTTTCTAGGATATATAATCAGTAATAAAGGATTCAGTATATAAGAAAATAAAATCAGGAGTATTCTGGATTGGCTAATACCTAAAAACATAAAAGAAGTTTAACAGTTTCTGGGGTTATATAACTACTATCAGTATTTAATTAATAGGTTCGGAAAAGTTGTGGTAAACCTTAATAAACTAATAAAGAAAGATCAGAAGTAGGTCTGGGATAACTAATCAGAAAATTTGTTTAATACCCTTAAGAACTTATTTATTGAATAAATAATACTTATGCTAGCCGACCTAAATAAACTATATATAGTAGAAACTAATACATCAGACTATATACTCAGAGTATAACTTACCTAACCAGGGGATAATAGGAAACCCTGACCAGTTGTATTCTGGTCCAGAAAAATAATATCTGCGGAAATTAACTATAATATCTACGATAAAGAATTACTAGCTATAGTGTTAGTGCTTAAGGTCTAGAGAGTATACCTAGAAGGAGTAAGTTACTAAGTTCTTGTAAAATCAGATTATAAGAACCTTATATTCTTTACTAGTACAAAAGAATTAACTAGACGATAAGTATAATAGGCAGAAACCTTAGTAAGATATAATTATAGGATTAAATATTGTCTAGGCATAGCTAACAGCCAGGCAGATATACTTAGCAGAAGACCTAACTATATAATAGGGGTTAAGGAAGCTGTTCTGGCTATACTTAGAATAAACAATAATAGCTATCTAGTATATAATCATCAGACTCTGGCTGTTACCAGCAAAATTAAGAATAATAATTAGATAGAAAGACTGAAGAGTAGTCTTATCAACAACCTAATTATAGAGAAGGAAATAGATAGAGAGTATATCAAAAATAATAATAGGTTGATCTATATCTACAGATTAATCTACATCCTATAATAACTTTAAGATAAAGTAATATAATAATATTACGATAACCTAGTATATAGTTATATAGGAGAAGAAAAGACAACAGAATTCCTTTCGAGGAACTACTATATCCTAAGTATATACAAGAAAGTAATAAGATATATTAAGTAGTATAACGCCTGCCAGCAGAACAAGCTATTACGGTACACTCTATACGGTAAGTTATAGAACTCAGAAGTACTAATATAACTATAGGAGTAGATTATACTTAACTTTATTACTAAACTACCTAAATCAGATAGATATAATATAATTATAGTAGTAGTAGACTGATTAACGAAATATTTATATATAATACTAATAATAGAAACTATCGATATAAATACTATAGTATTTCTGTTGTTCAGATATATATTCGCTAACTATAGAATACTGTAGAAAATAATATTAGATAGAGATAAGCTCTTTATAAGTAAAATATAGTAATTATTTACAGATATTATAGGTATTAAGTATAGACTCTCTACTACCTATTATCCTTAAATAAATAGCCAGATAGAGAGAACAAACTAAACTCTAGAACAGTTTCTAAGGTACTATATAAACTATCAGTAAGATAACTAGGTAGGACTGTTACTATTAGTATAGTTTGCGTATAATAACAGTATATATATAACTACTAAAGAAACACTATTCTTTATAAATTATAGGTATAATCTCTTAATCATTAGTAAGGTAATCAGAAAGAAGACAGAAGCAGAGTTATTAAGATTATTAGCCTTAGAACTTAAGTAACTATACCTCTAGTTGGCTAGAGACATTGAGTTTTTTAACCTATAAATAAAGTACTACTATAATAAATCCTGCTAGAGGGGACTAAACTTTAAAAAGGGGGAGAAAGTATACCTTCTATATCAGAATATTAAAACTAAGCAACTAAGCTTAAAGCTCGACTATCTAAAACTAGGACCTTTTAAAATTAAAAAAAAAACAGGACTAGTTAATTATTAATTAAAACTACCAGACAGTATACAACGTATATATATAATATTTTATATCTTATTACTCAAAACTATACTAGAAAACACCAAACTTACTATAAATATAGAAATTAAGGAAGAGACTGAAAATAAATATAAAGTTAAAAATATCCTAGATATAAAATATATTAACGGAAAACCCTACTACTTAGTAAAATAGAAAGGGTATAATACCTTAGAAAATATATAGGAACCTACTGAGAACCTAACGGACTGCTACCAGCTGGTTTAATAGTTCTACTAGAGGACTAGCCAAAGGTGCTATCAAGGAAAGAGATATCCAGGACGGCCTAGAAAGCATTTAGTATCTAGTCTATCGACGCTACTATCCTTATCAGACTTAAGTCTGACGTAGCGGCTAATTAACGAATCTTTTGCTGCTCAGCTAAACAGTTGAACTCAGAAAGCTTAGTAAGAGAAGGAGGATTATCTTCGCTGAGATAATCTGTTACTACTAAGTTATAATCCAACATCTGACCACTATAATCCTTAAGAAACTGTTGATGTTTTTGTAGGCGAAGGATTTTTGCTATCGCTTTATTTATCTTTTAAGAATATTAAAGAAATTATTTTTGGGCCTCTGTAAGATCGGCCGTGTAACGGTAATGCCTAGGATCATGTGCCAATTCCAATAGACCAAAAAGTCCACTATATCAAAGCTCTCGCTTTGATATTCCTAGGCACCAATATATATACTAAGGTAGCGCGCGGTAACTAGTCATCGTTATCCTCCCCTAAGGATGCCCGTGACAACTATCTTCCCCTCCGAATAAGGCCTGACCTCAGGCCTGGATTAAATTTCCAAGGCGTGCAGCGTCAACTGGCCAACCTGAATCGCTTCTGATTACCAAGGTTCTGCGCTAAAGGCCTGTATACACCCGAATCATATTACTAAGGTTTTAAGCGCCAACTAACCAGTATTCGTTTGCTTATGTAAGGAGAGAGATAGGAACAGCCAAAGATACATATAAAGTAGAACCCCAAAATCGTATCTAGATACAGAGCTATAACTAGCACGTACCACGTAATCTAGTTCAGGGAGATATATCATATTAGAAAGAGGATTTTGCAAGCAGCCAGAATCGAATCCGCGCCAGGTAACTCATCTGCACGCCGAATCCGGTAGGGGCCGCCCGGAGAGCTTTGATATAATTGTAACGGTAATGCCTAGGATCATATGCCAATTCCAATAGACCAAAAAGTCCACTATATCAAAGCTCTCGCTTTGATATTCCTAGGCACCAATATATATACTAAGGTAGCGCGCGGTAACTAGTCATCGTTATCCTCCCCTAAGGATGCCCGTGACAGGCCGAAACCTTTTATTCCTTCTGCTGTAAATTATCCTACTCCTTATCGGTATAGAAGCTCTGTTTGTATACCTAGCCTTATTAGGCGTAGGTAGAATACTTTTTACTGTTTATATAAGGGCTTATAATATAATACTTACCATAAATAAGGCAATAATTATAAGGGGATAATATAGGGCAACCAGACTATTTAATTCTAAGGGTAAGATAATTATTGTTAGTATACTTATTATATTTTGGTTTTTAGACAGTAGGCTTAGGTATATTAAACCATAACAGAGGAAATTAAAAATTAAAGGGACCGATACCTACCTAAGGGGGGTAAGCGGTTATAAAGGATTCTCGAGGATAAGAACCAAAGAAAGAGGGAGATAATGTTATAGACTATACGATATAAGGGGCTATAACCTATAGATAGGCTACCGAGAGCTAACCGTTCCTAGGAAAGGAATACAGAACCGGATTATATAACCAACGGCCAGAATCAGCCTCTGATTTACTGTATTAAACAATACTATACTAAACTATAAAACAACTAGCGTAACGTAAGAATAAGTATTCTTTCTACCGTCACTAACCTTATACCAGAAGTATAAGTATCTAGTAAGACTATATAACCTTAGGGTATACTAGTAGGTATACTAACGGGTAGATAGAAAGGGTTAATTCTGGTATACTACTAGATATACCCTCTAATATACTATACTACAGAGGATTAAGTATATAGGGATGTTTGTCTACGTATATATATTTAGTTCTCTGCGATTAATTAATCTAAGTTACTATGATATACTTTTTGGATTATTCTTCTAGTTTTATATAAGTAATAAACCTATATAAGTATAGGGAGCTTATCAGACTGACCTACTTAGCGCCCTATCTGGCATACCCTTTGAAGTTACTTAATAAGACCCGAGTCTGTATAAGGCTTTGTACAGCAACGGTACGGTTGTAAGTCGATACTTAAGGCTTTATTGGTGTTTGCTCTTAAGAGACCGAATTCAGCCCCCTCAGTGTAAATCGTTATTCTACTCTATAACGAAAGTAAGTTCTACCAACTGATCAACCACTAATAGTGCGACCAGCTAGCGAGTGTGTAACATTTAACTCTAGCGCTTTTCCTAAGTTTCTTAATTAAGTATTATTATAGTAATACCAGAGTCTTAAATAAGCTTATTAGATCTTTACCCCTAGGGCTCTTAGCAGTAGACAATATTTACTTATCTAATAGCCTGGCTTACTATAGTTAAAATAATTATTTAAAGAGATTCTAATAGATTAGTTAATCCCTCTGATAGATATATTATTTAGATTATTATTATTTTAAGGAAGAAACAGATAAGAATTACTACCAAAATAAGGGGGATTTAGGTATAAGTTAGAGTTATTTTAATTTAGGTATAAGTTATAGTTATTTTAATTTAGGTTAGTTCTAGGACTATAAGGACCCTTTGAGTATAGATTTCTAGGACCCTTTTAATCTTATTCTTTACTATTAGATTAGTTCAGAAATAAGTTATTAAGTTATAGGTATTTTAAGCTTAAATTAGAATTATTATTAAATAGATTATACTTATATACTTTTACTTTAGTAAATTCCTAGGTACTCTATACTTCTTCTACCTATTATACTTAAGTTTCTAGAGAAACCTTTGTATACTATTAAATATATAGTATTAACTATAGCTATAGCTTTAATATATAGCGGCAGGCTTACTTATCCTAGAAGACCTAAGGAAGATAATATTCTAGGTCTATAAGACAGTAGTAAAAGACCTTTAGTTCTTTATTAGGTTACTAGCGGTAATACTCTATCTTATCGCTAACTTCTCTAGTAAAGGTATTTTTATTATACATTAAGGTAAGAGTCTATTCCTTAAAATACTCCTAGCTACCAAAGCGGTTATTATAATTATCTTTAAGGTATCTCTCTTCTATAGTCTAGTTATTCTTATAGTCAGAGTTAAGATATTTAACTCCTATAAGAATCCTTATTTCCTTATCCTTATAGACTTTAGGATTACCTCAGAAGATATATCTAAGCTAAGAAAGCTAGTTTCCTTACTCCTAAAGGCTAAAGAATCTCTTAAATTTATCGACCTCAAAACCCTCTACTTTCTTATACTTTTTAGTCTCGGTTCCCTTATGATTCTCAGATAGCTCGTCTAGGAAGATTCCAGTATTTAGATTTCTAGAAACCTAAGCAGAAAGCTCTTTGATCCGGGCCTAGATTGCTAGAGACTCTTTAAAACGCTCTAGTTTGCGTCTCTTCTCTTCTAGACTGTCTGTATTAATGCTTCTAGGCTTAGGGATACTTTCGGTTACAGGTTCACCTATAATTCCCCTAATCTGTATCCTATAAGAGGGGGGAGGAGATACGTTAGTATCGTATACAGTAGCTCTGCAGATTAATGTCTGATCTAGCTCAGGTTCTATAGGGGTTTTATACCGATCTGGGGCCGATTCGATCTTAGGTCGAATCATAGGAGGGGGGGGGTATAGCGACTTCGGATTGTATACTACTGTAGGAGGATACAGGGTTTCGTCGTATAGAGGGTACCATCTTTAATCCTTAGATAGTCAAGAGAGAAGAATCAGAATTATAATAGTTACTAAGTTGTTAGGCTAGAGACCTATGACTAGGCAAGGATATCGGACGGTAGAGATCAGATTAGGCAGTCGATACAGAGACTGATTCTTAAGAAGATCAAGAATCCAGAATACTTGTGGGATCTTAAATACATTAGGGTTCGGGTGGATATCGATATGCAGGTAACTCAAAGGGGATTCGTCTATGAATCGGCCTCGAAAGTCCGGGGTATCGTATACTTCGAATCCCGTGACATATTTAGCCCCTTTCTACTTAGTTTTTAGCTTTGTATATTAGGAAACACTATATACAAAGGCTACCTTATAAATGTAGGTAAGTATTTCTTTCTGTCTGGGGAAAAGGTATAAGAATTCTGGATTTAGAAACTAGGAAAATAAATAGAGGACTCTAGGTATATCCACTCTATAATCAGGGTCTGTATTGTCTAATTAGCCACAGTTGATAATTAAGTAAGTAAAGTTTTATTGTAAGATAAGAAACAGAAATATAGGAGAAAATATATTTATTTATAGCCTATACTCCTCCTAACTCTATAGCACAGTTATAAATTATATAGTTGGTTAATTAGAGTTACTGTTAAAGCTAATACCCTATTCTAACGCCTAAGAGTCTGTCTCTAATAATAATAATATTACTATACAGTATTGTATACTTTTCTATTGTTTTATTTATAGTTAATTATACAGTATATAGATATTTACTAGAGTCCTGTAGCTTTTAAATAAGGACAAAATATTTTAAGTAGGGTAATTTTTAATAAGTTAGTGTATTACCTTAATTTTTAAACATTCTGCGGCTATCAGCCTATCTAAGTATATTGATTAAATTGATTCTGTTCTACTAATCTTGGTTTCTGGCAGTGATAAAATTATATAAGAATCTGGCACTTAAATTCGAGGAAATCTTAGAGGACACTAAAAGCTTCGGACAACTCTCTTATACATCTGGTAGTTATTGTAGAGTAAGCGAGGCGTTTCTTTATTTTCAAATTTGAAAGCCGGGCCACCCCCCTCTGGTGTCCAAATGGTGCTGCAGGCACCGGCACTGATAATGCCTAATGTCTGTCTACTTTGGACCTGTCTCTGAGTTTCACTTATGTTCCCCTCGTGACTTTGAAGATACACTTTGTAGAGGATTAGAGAAAAGTAAAAGACTTAGTATTTGAATGACTAGAAATTTCCTAAGGTAAGACACACCGCTCTTTGGAAGATTTATCAGCTAGACATATCGATACAGTGTATCAGCAATTGGGCTGCTTTGCATAGCTGCCTTTTGCCTAACATGTCGAAGTTAGGTTTTGTCGCAGAGAGGGATCGTGCCGAACGGTATATGCGTAATCTACAGCTGGTGTGACACAGGCCTGGTAGAGCCGGCGGGTTGGTTCTGGGCGTGGATGTTGTGGCCAAGCGGGGGCAATTATGACCTTAGTTGCTCGCTTGATTGCTTGTCGGATATGTTTCTTCCGCCGCAGGTAGCGCTGAACGTCAGGCCTAAGAACTTAGCTGTTGGCAACGGCTTAATCTATCTCTCTGCCATTTATGATTCTTTTCCCTTTCATATATAGTAGGTCACACGCCGAGTCTGCCCCCAAGATTGACTGAGATTAATCATAACACAGCATCATCTTACGTTGATCGCAGCCACATTACTTTCAATCTACTAACTACAAACTTAATTGAATAAAATCACGTCTTTCAGATCTTTGGCTTTTGCAGAATTTCCAGAGCATGATATTCGCCAGAAACCCGGATTTATTTCTGGAAATATAACATTAGTGTTGCATTATAAATGTGTACGAGCTAAGAAGAGTCAGGCAGTAAGTCTTATTATGTAAGTTCGGAAGAGACTATATGCACTGGAGACATTCGATACCGACTATAGTGGTGTCCCCGTATCTGTATTTCCAGATTCGAGTGTGAATTGAGACATGAATCAAAACATGGGGGTATCAATAATCAAAAACGCCAATACGGCATGAGCGCCGAACCATTTATGGACGCCATTAGCCGCCGACTTTGTGATGATGACTATTGCGTTTGAGCCTGTATCGTCGCGCATGCTTTCGCAAAAATCTGCGTTATTTCGCTAAGCTGCACCTCTTCGCGTTTTTGCCATTCTTCAGACTGTGCCTGGGATTCGTCCGAAGAGAAATCAGCTTCCATCCAGCCACCCAGATACAATTTCCAGTGACCATGCGCCATTTTGATTGGACAAAGGTACTCCGGCTTGATTTGATATGCGACACCCTTCTTATATAAGAGTTTCGTGTAATCCTGAAGTGCTCGCTGTAATTCAAGTAGCGAATCAAGATCCAAGTCCTGGGCCTTGACTCGCAACAAGAGCGGCACCCAGTAAAGGCGCGGCGATTTGACCCAGAAAGTCCGACCGCTAGAGTTGAGCTCAGAGACGCGGGGGTGATCAACTAACTTTGAAGATATTTGACGGAGGGTCTTCAATACTCGGTATTCGCGAACGGAATCTTCATTAAGAAACTGAGGAGACTCACGTCGATTAGAACCTACTTCGCAAACTTTCCATGATCTAGTAGTATTCTGACTATGGTCTCGTTGCCATATCTTGATGCTTTAATCAGCGGTTTGCCGTGTTTCTCTGGATCATTCACATCGGCACCATGATCTAGCAGTATTTGGACCACTTAGTCACGACCATAGTGTGATGCTTCAATCAGCGGTTCGCCAGATTTCTTCGGACCATTCACATCGGCACCATGATCTAGTAGTATTCTGACTATAGCCTCGCGACCATTTCTTGATGCTTCAGTAAGTGGATTGCTATATGTGTTTGGATCGTTCACATCGGCACCATGATCTAGTAGCATTCTGACTATGGTCTCGTGGCCATTTCTTGATGCTTTAATTATCGGTTTGCAATATGGGTCTGGATCGCTCGTAGCATAAAAATCATAATGTAGCTGAGAGCCCGAGGCATTGACATCAGCACCATGATCTAGTAGTATTCTGACTATAGCCTCGTGGCCAAATTCTGATGCTTCAGTAAGCGGAGGATTGCCATATGCGTTTGGATCGTTCACATAAGCACCATGATCTAGCAGTATTTGGACCACTTGGTCACGACCATAGTGTGATGCCGCGGCCATCGCATTGCTATACTGAGAACCCGAGGCATTGACATCGGCACCATGATCTAGCAGCATTTGAACGACCTGATTGTGACCCCCAGCTGAGGCCGGTATAAGTGCCGTACCGGAATCACCTCTGTTGGCATTGACTTTAGCACCGTGTTTGAGCAGTATCTGAACTACCTGGTAGTGACCATTTGATGATGCGTCATAAAGTGCACCGCCAGCTGCTTCGCCTTCGACATTGATTTTAGCACCGTGGTCAAGCAACATTTGGACAATTCTCTTGTGGCCTTCGTGTGATGCTGCTTGGAGTGCATTGTGGTGGACTCCGAACGGGCGATTTATAAAGTCTAGTAGACTGCGTCTCTCCTCGTACATATCCAAAATAGCTCTGAGGATGTTTTCTAGTCCTAAGTACGATGCATAGTAGATGGGAGACGTGACGCTATCCACATATCTTTCACAGAAGTAGCGTGGCGCCCAGGTACGGTCAATCTCGTATATCCTGGCCCAGATCACGAATGAGTTGTTTTCATTCTTAAAGAGCCTCAACAGTAGTCTTTCAGACTCCGGGTCTGCTCGAGAAGATTGATAATGGTCAAACCAATGCACGGCAGCAAAGTGAGTGAGAGGAAATGCCTGTCGCTTTGCTTCATCCATATCACCGTCTGACAAAATCGGGTCTAAGAGATAGACAAGACAGATCTGGCTCAGTTCAGCATTTGCAGATCCACTATCAATAGCGAATTTTTCTGCCTTCTGCTGTCGAATACGATCTGATTGAAGATATTCCTTGATGGAGAAATGAGCTATGCGAGCAACTGAGACGATCACTTTATTTTCGTTTTCAATATACGCAATCTCTATAAGTCCAAGACAGATATTAAAGAGATCATCTTGCTCATAAGATCGGCCCTCGCGGTCGAGGTATGGCGGATCTTCGCTGAGCTCCACGGCATGAGCTTCGATTAATTCACTGACAGTGAGGGGTCGCATAGATAGACAAAGCACTGTCAGGATACGTCGCACGTCCTCAACATATGTTTCATCAATGCCACAGAGCATGCGTTCGTAAGTTTCGTCGAGATCGCGAGGCAAAGAGAGTAGACATTTTTCAAGCTGATTTTGGTTTCGGGCTTGACGACAAGACCTGAGTTGACATTCCGCATATCTAAAACTGTATATAAATGGCATTAGTATACTATATTAGGAGAACTTTTATAGCGGCTTGGATACTCACACTCGCTGTGCACCCTCTGTGATCTTGGTTTGGATCTCGCCATGTCGAGCCTTCCATCGCTGAAGCTTAGTATCATTTTCGAGCTGGTAAGAGACAAAATTCGAGATGTCATCGTCAATTCCCTGATTTTTCATCAAGACAACACACTCGGGAGAAGTATTGAGTGATCGACGTATATCAAGGTAATCCCGACTTGTGACTAAAAGATGGACATTTGGCAAGTGCCAGGCGCGCATTTCCTTTATCACTCTTAGGACATCGTCTCTTTTTCCTCGGTGGTCCTGGGACACTCGTCCAATGCATCAATCAGAATATACCTATCCTGGAACCGCTCCAGGAACTTCCGAAGGGTTTCAAGTAGGGTTTCCTCTGGGGGGGGTGGGTGTCTTGGACAGTAAACGCAGTTCCTCCAGCTCATTTTCGCCGCCTTCAAGCTGCACTGATAGCTGCAACAGCAGAGCACACAATAAGCCCTGAGAATCTTGCTTTGACTCATCAGTCAAAGTAAAGAAGAAATATGCGATTCCCACTTTTCCATGATTCAGGCTCAATTTCGTCTCGCAAAACTTGAAAGTGTATTGTATTATGACCGAGCAAAGAACCTATTTACCACACGCCGCAAATCCGTTAAGCCAGAGAAACGAATTTCGCTCTGCAAACCAGTTCAAGAATTGAGGACTACTGATAAACCACAGCCCAGTCGCTGGGTGGTGTTTTTTATAGAATGTATTCTTGTTGAGAGATGGATCGGGAGCCTGAAGCCAGGCACGAATTGCGAAGGATATTTGGTTTGTGTTGGTTTTCTCAAGCAGAGATTTGACAGTTGATATTTCATCCTCAATCCGATTATGTCCCTTAAACTGCAGCACGTTCAATGCGAACGTCAGATTCTCACGTATCTCGCCAACATCTTCTTCGATTTTCTGAAGCGTGCTTTTTCGGAACGGATAAGTGGCACGGCGTCCAGCAGCTTGAACTCGGCCTTTGAGGCTAGAACTCGGATCTGATCTGGGATGGAGCTTCTGACACTCCTCCTGGAGCTCTTGGATTATGTCGTGGCAGGCTCGTGTCGCTTTATCGACTTCTTGAAGTAGATCCTCTGCGTCAGGCTGTGATTGGCGTTGTTGAACTGCAATTTCTAGAGATCGAAGGGTACTTTGGAGGATTTCTATATTTTGAATGAATTTTGCAATATTGGCATCCTGGCCTTTGTATTCTGAATAGAAATCTACCAAATTTTGCGTGACTTGGATGCCTAATGAGAGGAATCCGGCGATGCCAGCTGCGATCGAGAGTGGATCGCTCATGGCGGTCGGTGGTGGCCGTCTCGCTCTTGTTCACTTAAGTCGACAATGGCCAATAGGCACGCGGTGTAGCGTCCTTGTTACTGCTCACTTAATCCAGGGATAGTCAATAGGCGTTCAGTGACGGGTAGAAAATTAAGGGAGGAATTGGGCGAAATGGAGGAAGAACAATAAGCATGGATGATCTTGATTCAGCCTCGTCAGGTAGATACCCAATTCCCCTCATCTGAGACCACGTGACCCGCTAAGTATCTTAGGGGCAATATAGCTACGGAGTATTAATATCGGGATACGTTCAGAGCAATATGTCAAAATATAGTGGCATTCAAGATACCGAGCATGAGGAGAAAGATCTTCAAAGAAGCGGTTGCTCGGCCACTAGATAAGCTATGGTGAGATAAAAGTATGGCTCTTCAAATCGATACGATTAAGTAAAAAGCGGTCCGGAGCCTCGTTTAATCACAATTCATCGTCGTCGTCGTGGTCGAGAACTATCGAGAATGCCTCAGGTGCAATTTGTTTGAGAATATCGGGGTCAAAAGGCCGGTTAATGGATTCATCCGGGGAGTAAACTATATCGAACCACTAAAGAAAAGATAAGTTCATATTTCGAAGGGTAAAAGGGTTGTAGTAGAGAGTAAAGAGATTCAAATGACATACCACGTCGGGGTGACCCGTCAGTTCTTCTATGATCCATCCAATAGGTCGTCTATCAGACTGACTCGCAAAGATTCTATTTGACTTCACATTAAGATCTACATGAGTAGTGTGATAGAATGGCGTGTCGTCCAGCTCATCAGACCAAGAGATCTTTGTTGGGTCGATTGCCCGCTCATCAGTCTTTTCATAGGCCTTCCAGGAAAACATTATGACTGGTAGCGAGGGTGAGTGCTGGGAAGACTTAATCTCCTCTATATAACCAGATATCAGCTGACTGAAAAGGCCTGATAGCAGAAAGAACTTTAAGAATCAGAACTTACTATACCAAGAGACTGTGTTTTCGATACTAGCCTGGTCTGCTAGATCAACCATGATAATGGCAGCATCACAACCTTCTATCCACCTAGCCCTATCTTGAGCTGTACTACAAGACCCAGACACATCCCAGAAATCAATTTTGGCCTGCCCACAATCCTATAACCGATACCCATCCTATATAAGAAGATATTCATGGTAGGGTATAAGAGGGAAATAAAACTCACAGTCAAGAAGTCGATTCTCACACGATTATAGCCATCCGTCGGGGTATATTCAGATTCATAAAAGTCATCTAATAGGAAGGATACCCAGCTTGACTGCAAAACAAAATTTAGGCTCAGTCATCCTTGTGCGATCCAGACGATATGACCTTACCTTGCCAACACGTGCGTCGCCAACAACTACTAGCTTGAGCGCTTTTTCAAAGATATCCATGTTGGAAAGATTCTGCGTAGAAAGAACAGCGTTGGGTCCAACATAGAGAGAATGCAGTTGAAAGAAAAGAAGGAGGGAAAGGAAAGGAAAGTTGAACACAGATAGGCAAATGTGGATCGAATGTCCCGTGACGGTGGGGGGGGAGCAAGTGGGGGCCGGGGCCAAGGCGAGGCAGGCCTAAAGCAAACAGCTATGTATGTACTTGTATGGACTTGTACGTGTTAATCCTTGTTTTTTATTATTATTACAATTTATTTTACAAGGCTTTCTGGAAAGGCTTTCATTACTTGGTTCAAATTTGGATCTCTCTAAACAACCATTGAATACGAAAGTTCATCTAGCCCTGATATGTAAGGAAATCTTTTGCGAAATCTAAGCCAGAATTTTGTTTACTTAAATACATTTGGCACCTGTATCTGAGTTTTTCTTTTTCAACTCTTTTTAACCTTAAAGCCGTTGGGACCATTCACCTCGGTTGCAGGTGGTTGTTTATCATCCGCAATCCTCTTCAGGACGTCTTTATCACTGTAGTAGGTGTTCATATACAATGCTAAGAGGGTGAAGTTAGTCATTGTTCTGCGACGTCTATTCAAATACCTAGGTAGGGGAGAGAGAGACGCTTACCTCGTGCGATGATTGCGAATGAATCGCAATTGTGCCAGCTCGCATCCTGACCTGCGAGTGCCTCACACTCGGCATAACCATACTTCTCGGTTTTCTGAGATTTCCGATCAATTACAAGTGGAACTGCAAAACAAGAGCCATGGTTAGTTATTTCTTATCGACATGTACGTTTATGCGACCCTGAGGAATCTTACATTGCGTCATGTCTCCCAGATGAATCATCTCATGCACTAATGCTGAGCTGAGTTGAGTTCCAAGAGCATCAATAGGGACTTCTTTAACATTTGTGGCCAGGTTGGCAGCACTGAAATAAGATCCCGCAATACTGGGGTCGGTATCGTCACTGAGAAGGCCCTGATAATTGCAGAGAAGGATTCCCTTGTGAGTTGCACCTTGTGAGTAAATCGCGAGGCCCTTGATACCTGTTTCGCATGGCCTTTGAGAGGACCCTCTGTCCCTAAGGGAAAAAGAAAGGTCCTTGTATTCATCGTCTTTGTCCCGCCATTGACCGCTCCTAATGAACGATGAGTCGCCACAATAGATTTTCGCATTGTCAGACTGATCGGTGGAACTAGCAAGTGTACTACTCAGAGAGCAAAAGCGGCGCTCACTGAGCACTAAATCGGAAAGGGAAAGCCAAGACTTTGCATGGGAAATCTGTTACGTAGGTATATATCGTGACATATAGGCACCCAGATTTCGCCACAACTTGGATTTTGTTGGATTCAAGCCCTGAGGTGAAACATTCAAGGCTGGAACTTGAACCCCTGGAAATTACTCATCGCTATACATGGACCCTGGGTTTACTAATAGTACATGGTAGTACTACGAACTAGTACAAGCGGCTCATTCCGAGTCTATGACCGGGCCGATCGTATCGGAATTGTAGTAGTAGGTGCTGAGTAGAGCCAAACAGCTTGAGTTTAAGTTTAAAAGAATGCCAATATTTATTTTCCCCACCAGACTCCTATGATACTTGGTTCGTGAATGTTACAATAGTATGAGATCGAAACGAAAAGCATGTCTACCAGAGACCATAAGCTTAGACAACGAGCTTTTCGAAAGAGTATTGCCCGACAGCCTTGCGACGAAGGTATCCAATCTCACGACTGCTACGGGCCTTGGTCTCCCCAGTAGACTTCTTCTTGGCGAGTGAAACATCGGCCGAAGTAGGTTTAAGAGACAGCGGCAGCATCTTGCCGCTAGCGTCACCGTCATACCCATCCTCACCCTCACCTGGACGAGTGAAGATCATCAGATCAGCACCATTAAGTTTCTCATGGCGGACCAGTTGAGATTGAGGAGCCGTGGTAACTTCGCTGACCGTGCCGTTGGTAGCATCCGCGGGGTTGGCCGAGGTGGCGGCCTGGCTGGCAAAGCTGAGATACTCGCGTAGGATACCCTTGAGGTAGGTAGCTTCTTCAACGCCGGCAAGGGCCGCGGAAACCTCGGATTTCATATCGGCAATGAGCTCCGCTTCGCGGCTGGCGGAGGCAATGGCCTCATCCGATTCGTCGTCAAGATCGTTCACTGCCGGGAGAGCAGAGACCCAGCCAGATGGGCCAACGGCATCAACGGATGCAGTAATTAGATCGATGATGGTATTAAGGGAGAGGGAAGGGGTGATCTGATCAAGAGTGATCGGGGTAGGAGGGTTTTCGGTGAAACGAGAGGTAGAGCCGCCAGTAGCGAGAGAAAGACGGAGGTGGTGGACCATGGTAAGAAGGTCTGCGCGCGACAGGTTTGATCGGAGGGACTGAACAATAGAGACCTGGGGCTGGGAGTGGATCTTCCTGAGAGTATGGTTCAGGCCGAAGAAGATATATTTCAAAGCAGCATCCTCAGCGCCAAGGTGGCGGGTCAATTCTTGGGTTGGGGTAGCCACGTCTCCGTTTGTGATAGCGCGAGCCGTCTCCTCCAAGGCACCGGAGTGCAGGCGGGCTTGACCAAGGAAGTATTTCAAGGCGTAGGCAAGTTCATTGGGCGAAATAACAGCAGGACCACGGAGCACCTGGTTGACCTGCTTCAAGGAAGGATCCGAGTCGATCAAAGCCTGCACGAAGGATCCAGTCGGAAGGGACTGGAGGATGCGAGGCTTGTAAGCGCGACGGAGCGCGATCTCAACATTGTCCGGCGACAGGTGACCTAAACGCACAAGCCAGCCGCATGTCACAGAGGGCCACAGGACAATGCGCAATTGAGATGAAGAAGACGCCGAGGTTTTATCTTGGGTAGCAGAATCCTCAATCGCGAAGATCTTAGATAGCAAGAAGAGGGTGGATTCGGGGTTGACGTATTGTCCTCGTGCGGGGAGTTGCTGAGACTCAGAGGCACCGAAGTAATCCCGAACAGTCTTGTCGAACTTTGTGCCATCGCGTGACTTTGTCGCCTCGTTAATATCTTTGGTAAATTGATCCCATTTCTCAACCTGTTCAGGAGAAGTCAAATGGAGGGATGCCATGTTCTCAGAGCGGTGCTTCTTGGATACCGTATCCCACTGTGTAGCAGATGAACCAATACCTCGTCCAATAGCATCAATGAGCAAGCCATCGCGCGATCGCTTGAGAGAGGGACCGGAGTGGCTATGCAAAGAAGTCAGATCGAATCCGACAAGGGTGTTTCCTTTAGCCGCAACGGCCATTCCAAGTTTCGCAAAGTAACTGATAAAGACTGTAGGCTCAGCGGTTGACCCGCCCGCAGAGAGGACATCGCTGGCAGCGATACTGCGCTGAATGGATTGATACTGAGTGTCGTACACTGCAATCAAAGATTCGCTTGCGCCGATAACGCACTGAGGGGAGACACGCATGACCGATGAGAACTTCTCGTCCAGTACGAATTGAGAAGTGACGGAAGGAGAGTATTGGGAAAGATCAATATTCACAAATCCGTTCTCAAAGGAGAGCTGGAGTCCGGCGGAACCGGCGTGGAAGCTCCACTGAAGCGCATTCGTGTTGACTTTGTCGAGTCCGGTAGGCGCGGGAACTTGGATCGTTTGAAGGTGGCGAAGGCGCTGGCTCTCTTCAAGACCGCCCGACTTTGAGTTCGCAGGAACAGAGAACATTTGGACAATGACATCGCTCAAAGTAATCTGGTCGGAATTTTGCGGGTGGGACACGACTAGGAGGATGGACGGTTCCTCGGTGCTGGAGGCTGTGGAGTCGCTCAGGGCAAGCGCAGCCAAATCTTGTCGTCTCTTGAACAAAGTCTTTTTCGCATCCTCGAGGTCGATCAAAAAGGACGAGTGAACGAGGTGGGTGGTGCACACTTTGGCGATTTCACTGTGTTGAATACTCCAGTGTTGAGTCTTCAAGTCGGAGGACAACCGTCGGACACGACCATCCTCGTGAACGGCTAGGATATCAAAGGGATCGACCTTATCCTCATCTTCGGTGTTGAAAGGGACGATTCCAACGAATTTTGCGGGGCTGCTGGAGTCGGTGATGGTGGCATTCGAAGAGGTGATCACGGGTGCGCTCAAACCATTCCCAATCTCCTCCACGAAGCATTTGATTTGATGTTCAGGCTTCGTGGCAATAGTGTAGGTTTGTCTCTTAACAATGGACTTCTTGGACAGCTTGCGGCGGACGGAGCATGGTCGGCAAGAAAAAGAAGACTGCGGTGGCACGGCGTAGGAGGTCACGAGTTTGGGGGTTTGAACCTAGAGGGAGAGGGAATTTGTTAGTCAGATCTACAGAAATAACGTGGCGGTGTGGTTCGTACATTGTAAATGTTCACAGCCTCGCCATCAACGGTGACCGCGACTTCATAACGCTTGCGCTTTTTCGCATCGGCGAGACTGTAGACATCGCCGATACGAGTTTTACCCGTGGAGGCATGGAGGGGGCGAGGCAATTGTGCCAGAATAGACGGAGACTGTAGATCCATGGCGACAGAGATCACAATCAGAATGACAATCACGATCTCAGCTTGACAAAGCCTTGATATCTGCTCCCTTCTCTGATCCAAGTGAAGCTGCAAGTCTCAATCCGCAAAAAAATCTTCGGCCAAACAACGGCCCGGACCCACTAAAGGCTAGGCTGAATCCGGACTAGCGTGTTCAATACTCCGGCTGACATAATACAGCTGACTTAATCAGATATCGACGCGACAGGCGCGTCGTGTTGGAGGGTGATCTGCGGCGTGTAAAGTGGACGAGCGAGGTTACGAGTACTGTACTCTTACTACTCCGGACTCTCTATCTTCTACATTCTGCAGCTGGCCTCAGCCTCCCATACTCCCAACTAGTCAATGTGATATCTCCTTGGCGTCACATCCCTCCAATGTTCTTTTCTTGAGGTGGAAGTGAGAACATGCCCATGGACACGATCGTCTCCAACCCGTCAGTGGCCATGGGGCACAGCCAGCAGCCAGCAGTTCACCCCTTCTTCCGTCAAGGTAAGATGAGCTGAGCCCTTCAACAAATTCATCAATTAACAAAGTCTTTAGATTTTGGCATCACTTCACAGGCAACGCCCTCGGAGCCCGAGACAGCAGCGATTCCTCCCCCGAATACTTTCACTTCCGAATCTGCCTCCGTAGGCACCCAATGCTCAAATACCGAAATAAGAGCCGAACTTGAGCCCATAGCGCAGGGAGTCGACGAGACCTCGATTGCCAATCATCCAATCCCTCGGAGTCCGGAGGAAGACCTGAATGCAAGTCGGCGAAAGAGACACAGGACTGAGAAGCTCAAACCGTCCGGCGATGATGCGCCGCTTCAGTCTGGGCTAGCAGGATGGTTGGGTAAAGATATATCGACACCAGTAGCTTCAGCTGAAGCTTCTATCGACCCGGCGATCAATACCACAGCAGCCCTTCCACAATTATTGCCTGGGCCGACCCCTCTCGACATTGCCCCCGAGAAAACGCCAGCCGCGCCCGACAACGCAGTCTCAGACCCTGCACCCGATAGGAAGCGAAAAATAGTGAAGCTGAATTTAAACGGGAGGCTGCTTAGCTCTTCTCCCCCGATACCTATTGAGGCTCCAGACCAAAAACGAACAACCGGGAAACGCGGACGACCCCGAAAGACCGAAAGCAGACTAGCAATTCTCAAGTACGGCACTGGAGATGACAAAAGGCTAGCCAAATTGGTGGACGACATCATTCACGGTCACTCGACGCATAAACCTGCGCCTGTCCGTCCATTGATTCCGGCGCCGCCCAAGGTGAAGAAGCCAGCAAAACCCACTCATCCTTTCTTCCTCAAGAAACCCACCCAGGAATCCCATCCAGACTGTATACCTGAGTCCACAAATACCTCGGAGACACCAGCCCAAAGGCCATTCACCAATCAAACATCACGCGACACCCCAGTCGAGAAGCGTGAGCCCCGGGCTTGGACCTCTATTCAGTCTTCGTTCAGTAGCCGGACAGCGAAATTTCCAGAGCTCGTTGAAGCACTCTGGCCGCCTAGAGATCTAGCTCATATTAGGTCTGTTGATTCCCCTCAGACCCACGAATCTATCTTCCGGGCTTTTCAGAATGACCAAAGGAAATCAAAATTACGAGTGGTTTCGGTCGCCGATGACGAGAACGCTCTTCTTGTCAGTACCTCCCGGGCACGAAAGGCTGCAGCTCCAGCTTCAAAAGACGACAATGACTTCCGTCCAACTCTTCGTGTCCCCGGACGCCACATTGCAAGTGGTCGAGTTCTCCAGACAGCGATCGACAATCAAATGTCTTGGGCAACCGACCCACGTTCAATGAAAAATTTGTCCCTTCCGGTCATCTCAAACCTTCGATCGTCCTTACTTTCATCATTCTCAGCCTTTGATTGCGGGAAGTACGAAGCACAGCTTTGGGCTCACAAATATGCACCCAAAGCAGCAGAAGATGTCCTTCAAGTGGGACGTGAGGCTCATGTACTCCGTGACTGGTTACGGCATCTCAAAATCACTGCCGTTGACACAGGGAAACCATCAAAAGAAACCACGAAATCGAACGCAGAGAAGAAACGCAAGAAGAGGAAGAAGCAAACGGACAAGCTTGACGGATTTATAATATCCAGTGAGGAAGAGGAGTCCGAAATGGATAATCTCTCTGGCTCGGACGATGAATTGGCGGGTCCTGTAACGGTGTCTGGTCAGAAAACTGTTATTCGCTCAGGAGATCTTGCGAGGACTGCAGAGAAGAGCCGACTCACCAATGCGATACTCTTAAGTGGCCCACCGGGATCTGGAAAGACAGCCTCGGTCTATGCTGTGGCTAAAGAACTTGATTTTGAAATATTTGAGATCAACGCAGGTAGCCGACGAAGTGCCCGAGATATGCTGGAGAAGGTCGGGGACATGACACAAAACCACTTGGTGCACCTCCTGAACGAATCCGACGACGCGCCTACCAAGCCACGACCCTCGGAACCTGCCGATGAAGCCAAACAAAACAAGCTCATGAGCTTCTTCAAAGGCAAGCCGTCAAAAAGCCCCGGGTCCGATACGACATCCGCCAAGACGAGCCCCAAGCCGCAGACAGATGAAAAGCCTACTCGCGAACAGAAACAATCCTTGATCCTTCTCGAGGAAGTTGATATTCTTTTCGAAGATGACAAACAATTCTGGACGGGTGTTTTGACATTAATCAGCCAATCGAGACGACCGATCGTCATCACATGTAATGACGAGAGCCTCCTGCCTCTTCAGAGTATGTCATTGCATGCCATTTTGCGTTATCAAAAGCCGACTCGCGATATTTCAATCGACTACCTGCTTCTTGTCGCTGCAAACGAAGGCCATGTCTTGAAAAGGGATGCAGTCAGCAAGCTTTTTGACGCGTCTGGAATGGATGTTCGAAGATCGCTCATGGATCTCAACTTTTGGTGTCAAATCGGTGTTGGCAGTGACAAAGCGGGTCTCGACTGGATTCTTCCTTCCTGGCCCCCGGAGAGAGAACACCGACGAAAACGGAGATCGGACGCGTGTTCTAAGTCTCAATACATACGAGCCCTATATGGGCTGGTTTAACCGAGACCTCTTGCTGGGTGAGGATTCCGAAGAGAAGGAGACGGAAGCTTTGAAGAATACCTTGCACTGGTGGAGACTCGGAATTCAGGACTCCGAGGATGCAGCTGGATTCAGCGAGGTTGAGAAGTTGCCTCCGCATGACTTTCACGCAAAGTCAAGAATGGAGAAACTCGATATACTTGATCGGGAGATGGATTATTTAGATATGAGAAGCTCTCTGGATATTCTTTCCTCTCGTTGTCAGTTAGACATGTTGAAGGTAAGTTCATTCTGATCTGGCGACCGCGTTCACACTAACCATTGATTAGGATTCTGTTGATATCTCCGCGCCCCCGATCCCCAACTCCCATCGATCGAACTATATAGAGGCCTATCCACTTCTTCAAGCCAGTTTAGCGCCCGAATACACTGCGCTCAGCGAAACCATTGGCCTTTGGTTCTCTGCGTCAATCTCCAAGGCATTCCGCACACGCCATGATGATATGGAATCGGCCTACGCCGGTCAAATGTTCAATGGCTGGCGGCAGTCTGGCGTTCGCCGACAGGTCTTTCCCTCAAAATTGACTGAGTTCCAGAAAGTTTTCGAACCCCTCATGAGGTTCAACTATACAATGACATTGATGACCGGTCGACTCTCTCCTTCTTTTGAAAACGCGTTGTCTCCTATCACTGAAGACCTCGCGCCCTATGTTCGCTCTATCATGGTTTTTGACGAGCGCTTGAAGCATTATCGTGACTATCTAAGCGCATTGTCGAACCAGCAGAATCGCCATGGAGAGAAGAAGCAGAGGAATACTCGGGCCAGCCGAGCAGCACTGGAAGGGGGCAACAAGGCTTCGGTGCGGAAAGAGAGGTGGTTCCCCGATGACACGGACTACTTTTTGGTACAAAGAACCGGGAAGCCCGAATGGCAAACCGTCTTGTTCCAGATGGGACATTTCCAAATCCAGCCGGTTGTGCAACAGAGCGAAAACAGCAGTGAGCAAGTTTCCGACGCCCCAGAAGAGCTTTAGATCTTTTCACCGCGCGATATACCCACCAACCCGAATTACGACATATACCAACAAATTTTGATGTATATAATAACCATAGCTCTTCACGTATAGCTTTAAGTTATACAAAGAAGGATTCTCACAGTGGATTCTAATGCAAAGATGCACTTGCTTTTTAATTCCTCGTCATCTTGCCTTCGCACTGGAATTCTCTACTATGTAAATATTTACTTCACTAATCAAAATATTTTAAACCGGATATTGTCTACCGCAGCTTATGACAACATCATCTGCCAATACAAAATTACTGGAGGAACGGGTAGGTTTGCAAGACGATCTTACCAATATACTACTCGCATAAGATGGATTCCAAGGTTTGCAACCGATCACTTCCTCTTATTGCTTTACCAGTTTACGTTGGTCCTGCGAGACAATAAGAAACTTGAAAAACCACTTCCTGTCCAGGTGGCTCCGCTCCCGGCGTTGAGGTCGGCTGATACAACTTGAAGTGTTGTAGCGTATGGTATTTCACATATCTAATTGTTCTTTCCAAGGTTACAAGGAGAACAGCTTCTTACAGGAACCCGCTAGCTGAAGGCTACCTAAGAGTTATTTGTTCATGGGAGTGGCTGTCTGACTGCTGGCACATACTAAATGACGATAAATTAGCTGAAAGCCACACGGTGAGTCCAGATATCGGCTTACTGGATAGATTTGTACTTTTTCAATATCCCACACTCCACTAGTAGCGTAGATATCATTCTTGATAATCTGCCGAACATCTTCGGTACTTTCGCCCGTGTAAACCACGACACTGCCGAGAAACTGGGGGTCCTTGCCCTCCTTAGGATGCTCCGCAAAGATCGCACCTAAAGTACGGAGACCTTAGAATCTTGAAGATACTATAATATTCAATGTAATAAATTGGTGCATGTTAAGCTTACCTCCGTCAACAAGTTTTCCATCGGCAATCAACGGCTGAATCCCTTGATAGTGACCACTTTATTGACGGTTAGCCTGAAGTATGTTTCAAGTAAAAACTGCTGCGACTCTACCTTTTGACTTTTTTCCGTATGGCTAGAACATCAGGCCGGTCTGGCAAGATGCATAGGAATTCCTTTTTCTTGCTTGCTGATGTCATGGTTCTCAAAAAAAGGCAAGGCCTTTGAGCAGTCCGTTGAACACAAATCAACGGCACTGCGGCTTGAATCGCGGTTCGACTCCGAAACATGATGGTATTGAATGATTCCAGAGAAAAGGGTATGGCTGTAGAGGGATAAGGGTCCTATCAATATATTTCCTTTGCTGTTATTCATCTGCAAATATGATGATGTCGGAGGACAATCCCGATGAGAAGAAGTGGGTCGCACATCATGTTAAACTTCAAGTTGAAGGCCAGTTACAACTTCGGAGCGACATGGTCTCTACTTCATATAGGCATTTCGAAGATTGGCAAAAAGTGCGGTGGGGAGCATGTAGCCGAACAAAAAACAGAACCTGAATGTAATCCTGGAAGCAAAAAAAAGATTAGTCCCGTTGGATTACATAGAATGCCTGCCAAGGCCGATTTATTTGGCGTGGGTTGGTGAATCCATGTATTTGCAAGAGAAAAATTCGAGTCTGTTTAATTGACAATATTAAAAGCGTAGAGACCAAGGAATGAAATTCTAATATCCTTAGGGTCCAAGTAAGACCCCAGATTATAGATATCTAGTAAAACTCTAATGAACATCCAAAAAGCGAATCACTCCGGTTTGGTGGCGTCCAAATCTGCTAACAACTGGCTCTTGGGTACTTCTTCAGCCCATCGGGCGCGTGGTCGCTCAAAAGTCGATGTAATTCGGCCATAAGAGACTCCGCCAAGTTGTCCCACAGGCCGCAATTTATCCAGGTCGATATGGCTGTATTCTGGATCAGCCGTACCCTCCTTGACCCAGAATCGAGTGGCCTTGATGAGAACTGTAGCGGCTATGCTCATTCCAGGTTGTTGATGATCAGTGAATTCTTTGATGTCGATCACTTTGCCTTCAATATTAAACACCGACTCCTCAACGCGCGAGGGTTTCACCGTTGTGGAAGGCGCCTCGTGAAGACCCGAAACTTCCCACTCGGAGACACCGTATGGCGCATCAATGGAGCTAGCATTGACAGCCTCAATCATATTTTCAGATACGGTGTTGATAACACATTCTTTCGTTTCTTTCAAGTTGCGGTATGTGTCCTTGACGCGACCGGGGCGTGATGAGAAACCTACAATGAACATTGGGGGGTCATGATCAAGTACTTGGAAGTAGCTAAAAGGCGAGAGGTTTTTCTGCCCCTGGGAGCTCATCGTGCTGAGAAAGCCTACCGGTCGAGGTGCGATGCCTGAGACAAGAAGACGATAATTGTTGATCATTGGGCGATCAGGCGCGTACGGGTCGATCTCGTGGTGCTTTTGAGCCAGACTCGCGCCATTGTCCGGTACACCTTGTCCATATTCCCACTTGGGGTACGGCGATTTGGTGACTTCAATTGGTTTTTCTTGGTCGAAATTAGGGCGGTTTGCCTCGATCTCGGCAAAATTACCGACATCTTGAACGATTTTGTAATTCTTTTGAGCGACCGCAGTGTCGTTTTGTGAAACCGCGGCAGCAGTTGCAGAAGAACTCATTCGAATAGATCTGAAAGATTGGTTTGAGACTTGCAGGTTTTGATGGAGATTGCTAAATCTGCGATGGTGTCAGTTTTTCCTCTTCGCTGGTGATAAATGATGACCTCTCTTACTTCCTTGAAGAAAGGCGCGTAACACTCTTGATGAACAGCATAGCGTAGTACTGCGTTCAAATTACTGCAAGCTTGTGGAAATATAACTCTAAGGGTGCCTTGGAGCGAAAATCCTTGTTAATCATGTCACATAAATTTACCCACGATAGCCAAGAACAGGTCGGGTGTGGCCTCCGACTTTCGGATCATCCCTCCGACATTTGGTCATTACTGCTCCGCAGTACTCCAGCTGTAGGAATTCATTCACATTCATCGCATGAAGCTGATAGAACACATATCAGCAGCCTTGAACTTTGAAGGCTCTACAAGGCATTTCAATTTGCTTAAAGAAGTTAGGCTGACGAAGCTACGCTAAGTGTCGATCGTAAGGACCTTTCGACTTGCAACATGTCCGAGGCAGTCGCTGGATATAAGAAACCTCACTCGAAGATAGACACTAATGGATTTCAACCAGGATATCAACTCACCGAGGCTTATTTCAAAGTAGTTTTAAAATACTCATCTAGCCCACGAATTTCGCCGGTTGCAAGCATTACTGAACTTTAATTTTGGTCAACTGAACCTAGGCTAGTAGAGCTCAGAATACCTGTCATATTGATATAGGAGATAATCAATTTCATAATCTGGCGCTGCAATCCCATAGTTTTGCATTTAAAATTCCATTAAGCCTATTTGAAAGGACATTTAACCGCTTTTCAAGACTTTTCACTATATTCGGTGACTTGCCAGGACGCCGAGCGTCGGATCTAGGTATCGGATCATGCCCGACGCCATTCAAAAACAATCCAAGACGCATATTTCGACCTGTAAATTTCCCGTTATATTTTCTTTCTTTACCTCAAATTTTATACTCTCTGGAATAACATGCCAGTACGCTTTCCTTTGGCCGCGGCCCCTCGTACTGTGCGCATGCTGCGCGTCCCGCAAATACCGCACCGATTGATTTTCTCGAGCCGATCCAGCCCATCGAAACACTCGAGTATCGGACCCAAGTCAAAGAATTTTCTCATACAGTCGCAGCACCAGCGCCTTTTCTCTAGTTCCAGTCAAAGATGCAGCACAAACACTGTCGTACGAGTGCCAGCCATGGCCGAGTCGATCACTGAGGGGACCCTCGTCCAGCTCACCAAGCAAATCGGAGACTATGTGGAACAGGATGAAGAGCTTGCCACCATCGAAACTGACAAAATTGATGTTGCGGTGAATGCACCCCACTCCGGGGTTATACAACAGCTACTCGTGAGCGAGGGGGATACCGTCACCGTGGACCAGAGCATTGTGGAACTCCAGCGAGCAGATAGCACATCTCTGGAAAGTAGCCCGAGTTCATCTACCGGAAATCAAGAATCTGATTCAGAAAGAGCAGACAAAGAAAAAGGAACAGCAACAGAAGCCGTAGCATCTCCGGAAAAGCGTGCATCAAGTACAGAATTTCAAAATACTACCTCACACCCGGCGAAGGGAAGTCGGCCAGTTCAAGATGCTGTTCAGGAGGAGCCTAGGTCTGAATCTAAGCACGAGCGCGGAGAGACTCGAGTATGTATTGCTCAGTCTGTTATTCATACCAACTATGAAAATTTTCTAAGAAGCTAATTTGGGTTATTTGCAGGTCAAAATGACTCGAATTCGAAAGAAGACCGCGGAACATCTGAAACAATCTCAGAATACTGCAGCATTTTTGACGACATTCAACGAAGTGGATATGTCTAAGCTGATGGACTTCCGAAAAATAAACAAAGATTCGGTTCTCAAACAACATGGTATCAAGCTAGGGTATATGGGCGCAATGGCTCGGGCATCAGCTCTGGCTCTGAGAGAGATTCCAGCTGTCAATGCAGCCATCGAGGATGGTGATACTATCGTTTATCGTGATTACGTGGATCTCAGTGTTGCCGCCGCCATTCCCAAGGGTCTTGTTACTCCTGTTCTTCGCAACATCGAGTCAATGGGCCTAGTCGAGATTGAAAAGAACATCTCAAAGCTAGTGGCAAAGGTAAATAAGCTCAAAATTTCGTATCATATCCATATGCTAACTTTTCGTAGGCTCGAGATGGAAAGCTCACTATGGATGATCTGACAGGTGGCAGCTTTACAATTAGCAACAGTGGAGTCTGGGGCTCTTTGTTTGGCACACCGATTATCAATATGCCCCAGACGGCGGTTCTTGGGGTGTATGGTATCCAAGATCGACCAGTAGCTGTGAATAGTCAAGTCGAAATCCGACCGGTAAGCCCAGAGGCGAAACTAAATGATGTGTGAAAGAAAAAAAACTGATAAAAACAACTTCAGATGATGTACATTGCACTAACATATGATCACCGAATTATTGATGGCAGGGAGGCAGTGAAGTTTCTGACTCTCGTTAAAGGATATCTCGAGGACCCGAGTACCATGCTGCTTCAATAAAAATAGACTTCCCGAGGTCAAAGTAAAACTGGAAAAATTGTTTGATGGCCCTCTCCAGGGCTCCAGGGCTGCTTGTGCATTGTTTTGTTTTACGATATGGGAACTACAGTCTAATTTAGTTCCCAATGTCATACTAGTGCATACGAAGTTGATAGGAACAGACAAGGAACATGTCGTTCGAGTGCCCCGGGAATTTGAAGATAATCATGATGATTCAAGTTTCAATTTCACAAGATATAATCATCAAAAATTTATAGAAGGTCCTCAATGCATCCCAGGAAGGTCTATCCAACGGCTCCACCGACAGACTGCATTATGCTTTCGACATCCAATTGATCGGCAAGATCCAATAGTTCCTGTGGTGGAAGACTGACCGAGGAATTCAGCCCCAGAAGGTCCCATTCAAATACCTCTTCCACATCAACATTATCCAGATCATTAAATTCGTTATCATCCTGTGCGGCCGAATTGACGTTGATTGATGGCAAAGGGATTGGATTAGATCTGGGTGTCAATGGTGCCAATATTTGTTCAAGTTGTCGGAGCTCCTGTCTTCGGAGCGGGGCAGCTGGATTCCCTTTCGAAATCAGCTTATCCAAAACACATTCTAGGTGGTCACACCAGGTGCTACTATGAATGAGTGTTGGTGCAATGGCGCGGATCAAGTATAAAACAAACGCAGATGAAGATGCATCCTCAATTTGAAATGGTAAAAATGCATCTGAGTCAGTTAGTAACGTGGCTGGTGCTATCTCTTATAAACTCTAGCGTAGACTTGCCCATTAAGTCGTCATCTGCCAAAGTTTGAAGGGTTTGCAGAATAGTCTGAGCAGAGTCGGCGCAGCACTGTAAAAGGGACGCAACGGGAGGAGATAACGAAAGCGTCTGTGAGGTTTTTCTCTCCGTCTTTTCAATGTGCATATGAAGAGCACACATGACCAGCGGTCGTGTTGTGAGCACAACGCACTTTTGAAATTAGCTTCCATTTGAAAGTTTTGGGTTGCCGGTCAATACACACATGATGATGTGCCAACATAAGACGGATTGCCATTTTCGAAGCTCTGCTGATTAATCCGTGAAAATTTTGGTTCAAAAAAGCTGTCAAGTCGTGCGAAAGCTCCGCCATACTGTGGAGAATTGACTGGGTGTTTCTTATTAGTGTTCCATTGAACTCATCACCAACTCCATAAACAGCTATATAATTTTAGATTCGGCCAGAAGGATCCACAAACAGTGCTGGTCAACTTACTAGTCAAAGTCTGAGCCATCAATCGAGAAAGTCGCACATGCAGTGTCAGGTTACTGTGCTCGACAGAACTTTCCATCTCGGCAGGTAGCCTCACAGAGATATCTTCATCTCTAATAGAGCTAGGGGCCCCTATTAGAGCCGAGAAATCACGATCGAGCATATAAACTACCCAAAATATCGTTCTGCACCGGCTAGACAGTTCTGGTCCGCACAGTTCCTCTGGTACGTGGCGGTGAATTCCCTCAATTATACAGCCACGTAATGCTTGGCCGATCTGTTCGAAATTAGCATGAGATTATCTTTCAAATTTATCTGTTTTTAGGAACGGGGACACTGACATGTTGGAATGCGGCACGTCTCATATCAATGGATTGCAGATAAACTGCACCCAAGCTCAATGCCTGAATGCACGTGAGAGGATCTTCATGCATCCCAGAGAGATCGGGGAGAAGGGACATTGCTCTTGATGCATATTGGTGTCCAGGCGGTGTACCAGAAGGATTTCTAGTAGTAAGGAATGCCTTCCCAAAGGCAAGAACAAGAAGATATTGGGCATACCAGTACCTTGAGGAAGCGGCTTTGCTTGATGGGTGTTCGTAAAACTCGTACAGATGTCGCAAATATGATTCTTCGTCGATCATGAAAGATAGAAAACCAAAGTAAAACTTGACTGTGTTGAAAAGAAAGAGTGCATAATCCAAAGGTGGCAGGTTCGTGACGTCGGGTACTTCATCTGCGGGCACTGGTCTCCATTGCAATTTAACTGCCATTCCATCTAGATGCCAAGGATCCGGGGGGGGGAATTAGCTTCAGGGACACGTCTTCCTATAAGTGCCAAGACACGCCGACAAAATGACCATGAGGATGTCGGGCCCATATACCCTAAGCAAGCCAATTAGTATCTCGGAGCCTTGAAGCCTTCGATATACTTTCAGTGGGAGCTTACAGAATCGACCATCCGGTGTCATTGCAAAAGACGGATCCCTATCTACCAAGGGATTCCGTGAAAATCGTGACCTATGCCCATCATGTTCTACGTCGACTTCTTCCCTTGATTGTCCATTTTCGATCTGCCTAGTTTGATTGGCATCGAAGGTTGACCCAAGTCCTGCGCAAAGAAGTCAGCCAATCAGGATTTGGCACATAGATGGGCAGTAAATACTCACCATCAGAAATACCACCCCACTGATCTGCCGTACGATCCTCCAAGAGGAACGACGGCCCATGAGACGGAGATAGAATAACATCATCATCACCAGTAAAGGGTGATGTGGCAAGGTTGCGAGTATCTAGAGTATTAGAATGGCGAGAAGTGCTGCTACTTGTTGTCAATTGCGCCTCGAGTTGTCGCAAGTATCTTGTGCGGAAGATTAATTAGCAAAATATCATTCAATTGAATTGAAGAACATACCGCTCCGAAACTGAGACACGGGTATCCTCCGCTGGAAAACGACAAGGTTGCTTCTTGCGAGCACATCTAGTGCAAGGTTCAGATCCCGAACACTTGACTTTCATTCCCCGGCATCGTATGCACCTTCATGGCACGTTAGCATAATTTCCTTGCCACCCTTATCAAGTGAGACTTACGCTTTTTGGCATTTCTTCGCCTTTGCTCGGTTTGAAGTCGCGGGCATTTCGGTTTGCACTACCGAATTTGGGCAACGTGAAGATGGGCTGTAACAATCTCCGGCGACTCTCCCCGATCTTCAGGATATAGCAGAAGTGAGGTCTCGCGGGGTAATTGTCGAGAAGGATCGGTCGGGATGGCCATCCGACGTTTGCTTATCAGTGTTATCTCCAAAGTGTGGAGCCACCCCCCCCAGGGCCGGGGAAATTTCATCATGCCGCGGGAGGTGCTCAACAGCCATTATTAAGGGTTGCCCTTTCACAGAAGAGCAACAAACCAGATAAGAAGAACGAGGGGAATTTCACCATTTGGCAGTATACTGTATTGTTGATGCGTCTGGTCTGCCGAGACTTGCCGATATTGAAATAGAAGCCGGTGCACTGGAATACGCATTTAGTTCGATTTCGTCTACTAAGTAGAAGCTACATTGGTAGCTATTGAATTCACCTTCGGAATACTGTTAGTCTTTAATTTCTTTAACTTACTATCATACGATACGTATAAATTTATGAGGCTTTTTGAGCTTCTTTGTCACAAAATAAGTTAGATTTTATTAGTCCTCAAAGATCAATCGGGAAAAATACGGTAGCTCCGAGACCCGAAAGAGCGATTAACAGTCAGCGGAATATTGGGCAGCAATTTACTCCAAATCTAGGAATGGATGTAGGTGATGAGGCCTTTCATTTTGCATTCATAGCGCAGGCACATGCAGGTACATTCAAGTTTGTTGATAACTACTAGTTAGTATCAACCAACTATCCGACGCCATAGCTCTTGTCTTAGTGCAACTCCCATGTGTTTGGTTCGCTCAACTGCGCCCTTATTCTCAATCGCCCGTCTATGAAGATATTGCATGCATTCTGCAACCGAGCCCCAAGCCATGCACTTGAAAGCCTTCGGCACTGAGACATCACTCGCCGTGGAGACCTTCAGAGCTCGCTCGTAGTTTTCCACAAGCTCACAGCTCAACTCATCTGCCATGCCTTGGATCTGTCCACATTCAAGTAAAATAGTCGGTTGCTTTGAGAGTAGAAGTTCTTGGTGCTTTGAAATTGCTTTGGCCGCACTCGCCGCATTGTGGGTTGCTAGGAAAAGTGCCGCATTTGGGAAAGGAAGGTCAATCCCCTCTGGCATGCGTCGGCAGAGCATTGTGTCGGCTATAAGATCGTATGACTGGTCTGTTTCTTTTCTTGTATCGTGAATAAGGGAACGTGTTTCATGCTCAATGTACGCTCCTCGGACCAGTTTGATTCCCGCGGAAAATCCCTGCTGCGCAGCCAGAGCAAGGTGACGATCGAGATTTGCCTTGGATCCCTTCAAGTATCCCTGAATGGTGTTGTAAACTAATGGAGCGGCAGAAGTATTATGTTTGCGCATGATATCGATAGCCCAGTTGTCAAGTCCTTGTTGGAGAACCTGTTGTTCGGCATCCAGCCACAATCGCGACCCTTGCTCTCGAGTAGCAACGCAGATTTCATCCATCGCCTTCGCCACGACTTCGGGCATGGGTCTTCTATCAACCATAGCATCGATTGAAACTGGACCGGCCCCTGTCAGTCTAGAGGGTGGTATCAGTAAGGTCGTAGATCGGAATGACTGGAGTTGTGGTATCTGAGTACTCACTTGACTGCGAGATAGTCACCAGCACCAACCATACGGAGGGTCTCCAATGTTCCCTTTTTCCATTCTTCCACGGTCTCATAACATTTATCGCTGTAGTTCACCGAGCCAGATTCATCGTGCGCCAATCTCTCGTTCGGGTCCACAACTATCTCCTTCGAATAACCCAGGATGACGCCTTGGTATCCCATTTTTTTTATTTCCGCCACAGTCTTCGAGACCTCCTGTCGGTTTGTGCCCGCACAAAAGTGATTGTATACTGTCCATCGAAGCAGCTTGTTGAGCATTCTATTGCGATCAGGGTTGAGTATGGCGGATTTCGAGTTTGTGACAACGTTCAATATAGCCAGGGCGGGCTTGAGAAATACTTTGGACGACATAAGGGTTGTCAGAACTAGTGACCGTAGGACTAGTTTGGTTGGCAGCCTTGCCATCGAGGACATCTTCAGAGGTGGTTGAACAGAGGGCGTTGGGTTTGTGATTACTGCATTATGGAAACCCTTCTTAGTTGAATGGTGTCGCCTGAGGATCTGGTGGGAAGGTGGGAAATGGCGGGGCTTCAATCCAACATGTTGGATGGATGTTGGTCTAATTGGCATTTTGGGAATATCAGATCTGAGTCTAATATCTCACAATGCAAGGTAAGATGGTTTTAACCCTTTGGTCTGTCTGCAGATTTTGGTGAAGAGGAAAGGCTTGGTATCATTGAATGTATATCACCAGGGCACTCAACATGCTATATACCACCGGGGACCTTTCTTAACTAGTACTGACCGCTATCTTCATGGCTTGGTGAAACCTACCGATGGTGCCTCTTTGAGCAGCCGACTATAGTCGGAATGATCCTCCGACATCAGGAGGGGTAGGTATCGGACCAAACGTTCGTCCTCGCAGAAGCCACAAGGTCAAGCGGGGGAGGGGTATTCTCTTATCAATTGATTCTTAATATTACACACTCTACCTACCGATCCCCCACCTTTATCAAAACCGGGCCGATCAGTTAGGCATATTCGGTATTGTCACCGTTGCATTTTGGGACATAGCAGCAATGACCCTATCATCAGATGACCAGGAGTTCGAATCTCATGCACATGATATGCACCTCCGAATTTTTACTATGGTGTTTCTACGTGTCGGCGCTTTACAGGTCAGTCGAGAACGTGCTCTTCTCTACCTGTGAGTCCAGGTTCGTCACCAATACAAACTCTAGCACTGATTTGTGTAGTGATCAGCATCTGAGCTCATCATACTTGCGAACAGATTTTCATATTTTGGAGCATATTTCATTCAATTATTCAGTTCAATGCACGTAGGCTATTTCTTCTATCACAACATGAAATTGGCTGGCGCACTCAAAAAGCTTAATTTTCCTTTTACAGAACTATACCTCGTTTGAGGGATAGGTTACTTTTCCCAGAGGGACAAACTCCTCCTTGATAGTCCGAGTGCTAACAAACCTCTGAAGATGAGCCATGGTTCCAGTCTTGTCATTAGTGCCAGAATCTCGGCTACCACCAAAGGGCTGCTGGGCGACGGTTGATCCAGTGCACTTGGTGTTCAAATAAAGCATACCAGCGGCATGTTTAAGGCTCGTCTGAGCCTGACGGCTAGCATATGGATCCTTGGCGAAAATACTTCCCGTAAGGCCGTATCGCGAAGTAGTATCAATGAGTTTCAAGGTTTGTTCCCACTCGGCATCTGGATAAACATAAACACCCAAGATCGGTCCAAATAGCTCTTGTGACATGATATCGTGGCGAGGGTTGGAGGTGCGATACACGGTAGGGTGCACGTAATATCCTTCTTCCTTGGACGCTTTGCCGCCGACAACCAACTCCAATTCGGAATCCGTCTTGGCTTTTTCAATAAATCCGCTCAGCTTGTCGAACGAACGCTCGTGGATGACGGGGTTGACAAAGTTCCCGTAGTTTTCGACATTTCCCACCTTCAAGGCGGCAGTTTCTTCGGCCAGGACCTTTTGGAATTCGGGCCACACAGACTCTGCGACATACACGCGTGAGTTTGCGGAGCACTTCTGGCCTTGATATTCGAAAGCGGCCCTGATTGTGTTCAAAGCTGCGCTTCGCACGTCTGCGGAGGGATGAACAACACCCCAGTTCTTGCCGCCGGTTTCACCGACAACTCGCGGGTAGGAATTATAGATGCCCTGACCGACACCGTCGCCAATCTTCTTCTGAATGCCTTTAAATGTGGCGGTAGCACCGATAAAGGTCAATGCTCCGAACTCGGGCCGCTTGAGAACAGTGTTGGTGACTTCTTCGGCATCGCCGGGAAGGAACTGGATAACATCTTTGGGAAGACCAGCTTCAATCAAGATCTTATGAAGCAGCCAGCTAGCATGCAGTGCGGAATCTGAGGGCTTCCAGATAACCACGTTACCAAGCAGGGCAGCGGGGCCGATCAATGTAGCTCCAAGCGCGGTGAAGTTGAAAGGAGCAATTGCGTAGGTGAAGCCTTCCAGAGGGCGATACTCCATCTTATTCCAGTGTCCATCAAGATGGACCTTTGGCTGCTGGGCAAATAATGCCCAGGCCTCGTGTATGTAGTGACGGAAGAAATCAGCCGTCTCCGCAGCGGCATCAATCTCAGCTTGCCAGATATTCTTGCCTTGGCCAAGCATGGTCGCCGCGACTATCTCGGAGCGGTATTTCCCAGTTACCAACTCGGAAGCACGCAGGAAGATTGCTGCGCGGTCTTCAAATGGCGTAGCCTCCCAAGCGGGCTTAGCTTTGATCGCAGCATCAATGGACGCATTGACTTGCTCGGGCGTGGCAGATGCGTAGTTGGCAATAATCTCACTGTGCTTCGAAGGGTTTAATTGAGTTCGGGACTCTTTTGTTTCGATCTGGTTTCACAAGGGTGTTAGCGAGGAGCTAAGAAAGAAAGTTGGAATCCTCTGAGACATACCTCGGTGCCATTGATCTTGAGGGGAATGGTGACTGGGAATTCACTCTTGAGTTGCTGAATGGTCTTGGTGAGCAATGCTCTTTCCGGTGACCCTTTGGCGTAATCAAACTGACAAGCGTTAGCGCATTTATCAACTTCATGTTAGGCTCTTGACTCACCATCTTTTCGTTTTCAAATTTCGGCGGATTCAGCATGGTCAGGTACCTACGACCAGCTCCATTGCGAGCGCAAGCCTTTAGCCTGTTGAGGCCAGCAACTCGAGTAATCGTTGTAGGTCGCATCTTCCAGTAACTTGTAAAGTCAAAAGAAACGAAAATCCCAGACTACTAGTAGTAACAGATGTTTGAGGTGAGTCCCTGTCCGTGTTTATTTAAATACCGAGATCTCCATGTGTTCAATTTGTGCCACGCAACGCGTCGGAAGGCCATGCCGACTCCACAGATAGGATACTGAGTATCATCAGTATCTCTCCTGCATCATAGATGCGAGTCCCACAAATGCGGGGAAGGAGGAGGTCGCCTACATCGCCTACATCATTCCACAGTCTTGAAAGGTCGGGGGAGCGTCCCGATGTTGATAAGAAACCCCACGTTGCTCAGCTGGACACAACAACCACTTCAAATGGGCAGGTTTTTACAATTGGTTATTGATGCCCAGGTGTACTTGTCCGCGATTGGCCACGGTGAATTTGATTCCCAATTAGTTGGATGTTATGGATAAGGACCTGTGTCATGTCTCCTCCAGGGCTGTTGACCGCTCTTTGCCTAACTAGTGTAGACTCTATTAACTTGAAGCTATGCTTTTCGGCTTCTGATGTAAGATAAAGTCTACTCGTATATTTTAACAAGACTTGTCAACATATGCAATTTATTCAGAGAGTGACTTGTCTACTAGCTCCGAGCTTAGTACTAGTCATGATCATCCGGGTATGGTTTACAGTAGTACTGATGTTCTAGAGCAACCTGGGAAGTAGTACTAGGATAAGAGTACTACTAAGTTAGTAGTTAGTAGGGTGCTATGTTTAATGAAATTCAAAATAACCCAATCTACTACTACTACTACTCAGGCTGCTATTACTAGTAGGGCTGTTCAACCCTAGTTCAAGTTCCATATCAAGATATATTTTCTACTACTTGTAGTACTACACTGGAAGCCTCCGAGTCCAGGGCCAAAACCCGTGCCCACCTGGGAACAGCTACTAGGCAGCTACCCAACAAAACTTCATTTCGCTATTTTCACAGCAACTCCCGGATTAGCCATGTCCTGCTAGTACTGCCCGTAAGTATATCAGAACAAGCTTGGACCAAGTGAACGTGATTGTGCGACCAGACCAGACCAGACCAGCCACCTCCGGTCAAGCTCCGCCCGATCGTCGAGCTCATTCGTCATCGCGGCCATCACCTCCACTCCCCCGACCACCTCCCATCCACTTCCTCCCCCGCGTACCCTTCCCACCGCCGGTGATCCAATGTCGCTATTTGGAACATCTCCGGAGGCGGAGGAGCCCTCCGCCGTGTCCTCTACACAGAAGTCTAAAGCTTCCCTGTTTGCCGACGAGCCCGCCGGTGGTTCCTCGTCCCTCTTCGCCGATGACACCGGTGATGACAGCTCCTCCTGGAACCCCCAGAACAACACTGCGAAACGAACAGCTCGCCGCGATCTCGTCCGAACGCTACTTCCTGCTACCGGTGTACCAGAGAGCTATGTGGACGCCTACGACTTGATCCTGAATAGTGGCGATAGGGTCGGCTCGGGCGTCGGCCTGTCCTCGATTCGGGAGATCCTGTCCAGCAGTAACCTCACCGCGTCTGATCAGGGCAAGATCCTCAATCTGGTTGTCTCCGGTGATAATGAGACCTCGGGTGGCCTTGGACGTCCCGAGTTCAATGTACTACTGGCGTTGATAGGCCTCGCGCAAGAGGGCGAAGACTTGTCCTTCGACGCAGTCGATGACCACCGCAAGAGTAAGTCCTTTGCCTCACACAGATACAGTGGATTTATGGTCGATTTCTGTTTTTCTACTCCATGGGAATGCGATCATATCGACTTACGCATATTTCTACAGAGCTACCTCAACCTCACAGCGGTTTCCTTGATCGATTGCGATCCCCGACTCATGATGCCTCCGATGGCCCCGCGGACGAGCGACCAACCACTCCCCCCTCCCAGCCTTCACCTGTACAAGAGCCCAACTCCGCGCGATCTCGACAGTCAAGACGGGAGTCACTCGTTGGCTTGGAATCGGATCCCTGGGCAAGCCCGGAACTTCATCGGAATCACGCTCACGCCGCAGCGACCTCCACAGTGACCTCCGAGCAGCGTATAATTAATGGATATGGTAGCATGCGCTCTACAACAAATGCATGGACCAGCAAGCCGGTGGAGGAGCCTGCCCAATTGGGCTTGTCGCAAGAGCCGACGAGTGTTCCGCCCGAACCGGTAGAGCCGAGTAGCTCTGGCTCCGGCTGGGGTGGTAACTTTGGTGGACCAGGACCATCTGGTGACGATGCTCCTTTTGCGAGCGCATCGCGTCCTGCACTGGGTGGATTTGGTCCCCCAGGCGATGATCCCATTGAGCCTGCACCGCGGCGACGATCTCTCGGAATTGCACGGATTACAAACCCTAATGTCGAAGAGACTGTCACCATCACTCTCCTCCCAGAGAAGGAGGGCATGTTCATGTTCCAGCACCGAAACTATGAGGTCAAATCGGCTCGACGAGGAAGCACAGTCGTGCGTCGATACAGTGACTTCGTCTGGCTACTCGATTGCCTGCAAAAACGATTTCCGTTTCGTCAATTGCCTCTTCTCCCTCCCAAGCGCGTTTCAGGTATGTCCCCTGCTGATCAAAGCGCCAAATCGCTTGCTCACCTTAATTAAGTTAATGGCACTCACTTTTCAGCGGATTCGAGCTCTTTCCTTGACAAGCGTCGCCGTGGACTCATCAGGTTTACTAATTCCCTCGTTCGCCATCCCATCCTCGGCCAGGAGCAACTGGTCGTCATGTTCTTGACAGTTCCCACCGTAAGTGTGCCGATTTGGGGATGAGAAGGACCTCAATGCGTAAACCACAATTCTAATGCGCGACCAGGAGCTTTCTGTTTGGCGAAAGCAAGCCACCATCTCTGTTCAAGATGAATTCGTCGGTCGGGCACTGCCTCCAGATCTCGAGGATTCCCTACCGCCTACTCTCGACGAAACCTTTGATACTGTTCGGAGCGGCGTCAAGCGATCGGCCGAAGTCTATATCAACCTGTGTACCCTCCTTGAACGATTGGCCAAGCGCAACGATGGATTAGCTGCTGATCATCTGCGGTTCTCATTGGCCCTACAGTCTTTGACTGAGGTCACCAAGGATACCTACTCAGTGGAGACTAATGATATACCTTCCCTGAACTTGGGAATCACGGCGACGGCTCGCCATCTCTCGGTGAGCCAGAGTTTGCTGGAAGATGAAGCACGTGCCTGGTCTGCAGGCGTTCTCGAAGATCTCAAAAGACAGCGGGACTGTCTTGTCAGCGTTCGTGAGATGTTTGACCGACGTGATCGGTATGCGCGGAACAATATTCCTCAACTGGAGCGACGCATTGAGACCAATGAGCGTAAGCTTCAGGACCTGCGGGGCCGGCCAGCTGGCACTGTGAAGCCAGGGGAGATTGAGAAGGTGGAGGATGCGATCTTCAAGGTATGTGATTTGACCCCACCCATATGTTCTGTCTCTCGGTTCGGATCGACTAACATTAGTGGCTGTGCAGGACAAGGAGTCTATTGTGGAGCAGCATGCCCGCGGGGTATTTATCAAGGAGTGTATTCGCGACGAGCTTCTTCACTTCCAACAAAGCCAATATCACATCAGTCGGCTGCACCAAGACTGGAGCCAGGAACGAGTGAAGTATTCCGAGCTACAGGCGGAGAATTGGCGCCGTTTGAGTGATGAGGTCGAGAGCATGCCGACAGGTGAATAGCAAGGCCAGACCGGGTCTGCGGCGTACATAAACTCGTGAAGATCGAACCTTTTTCTTCTTCCCCGCATGGATTCGATTGATATTTGGCCTCCCCGCGCGGCGTCCGCGGCAGCCGCGATCGAAACTGACAAAGTGAAGATGGTTGATAGATGTTTGCTTTTTCGCTTTTTCTTTTTCCATTTTGTGTCGTTGTCTTTCCGCCAAAGCTTACCCAAACCTTGTTGTTCACCCGCAAATGCTTTGACATGTTCTATGTGGAAGTCTGGAGCATGAATGCCTCCTGAGGTCCACCTATGCATTTGCCATACGCTCGAGATCTGCATTTACTGTCTGCTTTGCTGTCGTTTGTTGTTCGGATCTTTGTTGCGATGTGGGCTGTGATCTCCGATTTCTTCTTCTCAATTTTCGATTCACAATTCCCAATTACCAATTCCCCACTATCGTTTGCGCAATTCGGGTGTTTCAAGTTTGAAATGTGATTTTATACCTGGTGTCTCAGCCTGGCACGTACATCCTGGACTCCGATATTCACTAAATGTATGCATGAATGCGCTGTACCACCTAAGTATACTAAGTAGTAGTTATAAGTACTTCGTACAGGGCACTGTCTTCCAGAAGACCAGTGCCGGTACTCCGAGTGGATACTAGGGGACATTCAGGCACGAACAATCCAATGGGGCTGGGAGAGATCATAAATAGAGGCTTGGCGGATGGCAGGGCTGGGCACAGACTTGGCTGGAAACCAGGCAATACCGGCAGATACCAGGAATACAGAAATACCATACAGTCCATCCACATGCCGATCAGCATTGAATTGGGTTCTCGGAGTATAAGTGGTGGCGCCCTTGCTGTAGTACTCTGTCTATTTATTTATTTATTTATTTATTCATAGTCACTGGCATATACAGAGTACTGGCAACTACAGAGGATTGAATTAAACCGACTATCGTATACTCATCCTACTAGTACCCGATCGTATCTTACCTCCGCCAGCCAAGACTCGCTCCGCTTGTTAGCGTGGGGCGCAAAGTCTGGGCTGACGAATCCCGCCGCCCCAAGACTTTCCTTTCTTGCTAGGCAAATCTCTCCCGCGCGCGCAATACCTCGCTTTCTTCCCACCAGCCAAGAGTCCAAGAGTCCCCCTACCCCATCCAGGACTCTTCCACTGCCCGGTTCTTTTCTTTTCTTTTCTCTTTCTCTTCCTCCCAAGCCGCCGAGACTGCTTGTTCTTGCTTGACTTTCCCCGACGTCTGGCATCTGCACTGGCATCTGCACCTGCATCTCCTCTCCATCGGTGTCCCGTCCTCCTCGACCTCGGCCGTATCGCCGTTGCGCTCGGACTGCCTATCTCCGACTCTATCTTTTCCAGCCCCCGTGGACTTCCGAACCGCCGACTCTCCGAGAAAGGCAACGCGCCCAACCCTCAGCCCTACAGGGCTCGACGACCGGTCTCCCCCTCTGCCCTCGCCCAATCCCCACTCTCGAGATTCGAACTCCCCCCCCCAAGGCATGAGGAGCTACGCGGTCCACCAACATCTGAGGCGGAAATCGATCTGGTAATCGATTGGCGCAGGACGCGGTAGCTACTCTGCAGAGCAGAAGGAATCATACCCCTGCAACATCTACATCGATACCAAAGAATCAACAAGCGTGAGGAAACTCGCCCGAGGTCGATCGTCAAGCACAACATGGCGTGGGATCATTTGGATATCGATAAGCCGCATCTGGCATACATGATTTTGGGTGGATTTACTGGCCTGTTCATGCTGTGCTCACTCTTCGTGAAAGAAAAGCTCTACATCGGCGAAGCTACTGTCGCCACCCTTTGCGGTATCATCTTCGGCCCACATGCTGCCAATTTATTCAACCCCCACGAATGGGGCAACGTCGATAAAATCACACTCGAGTGCTCCCGCATCGTCCTGGTCGTACAATGTTTCGCCGTCGGTGTCGAATTGCCCAAGGCTTACATGGAGCGTCACTGGAAATCAGTAACCCTCTTGCTCGTCCCCGTCATGACCTGGGGCTGGCTGGTCACTAGTCTATTCATCTGGTGGATGGTGCCGCCATTGAACTGGCTCGACAGTCTTGTCTGTGCCGCCTGTGTTACTGCCACCGATCCTGTCTTGGCCTCGTCCGTCGTCGGTAAGGGTAAGTTCGCCAAGCGTGTGCCCAAGCATTTGCGAGATCTTCTCTCTGCCGAGTCCGGCTGTAACGACGGCATGGCCTTCCCTTTTATCTACCTCTCATTCTACATTTTGCGTTACAGACCCAATGTTGGGGAAGTCTCGCTGAATTGGTTCTGCGTGACCATTCTGTACGAGTGCATCTTTGGCGCGATCTTTGGCTTCGCTATTGGTTATTTTGCCCGCCATGCCATCAAGCTGGCTGAGCGCAGGGGTCTCATTGATCGTGAGAGTTTCCTAGTGTTCTACTTCGTCCTGGCGGTCTTCTGTGCCGGCTCCGGTAGTCTATTGGGCATGGACGATTTGCTTATTGGATTCTCCTGCGGTGTCGGTTTCAGTAACGACGGATGGTTCACAGAGAAAACTGAAGAGTCACACGTCTCTAACGTCATCGATCTGCTGCTTAACTTGGCATACTTTGTCTACTTTGGAGCCATCATTCCCTGGGAGGACTTCAACAACATTGAGCTCGGCCTTGTGCCTTGGCGCTTGGTGGTGATAGCGTTGTTGGTCATTTTCTTCCGTCGCATACCCATCATGCTTCTCTTGAAACCAATTATACCGGACGTTAAAACATGGCGAGAAGCTCTGTTTGCGGGTCACTTCGGCCCTATTGGTGTCGGTGCCATCTTCGCTGCGATTCTCGCTAGAGCCGAATTGGAAAACGATAGCACACAGCCCTCTCCAGAAGACAGTTTACCCACGCCAGGGCAGGAAGATTACTACCTTATCAGGCTGATCTGGCCCATAACCACGTTCATGGTCATCTCATCCATCCTTGTCCACGGATCCTCCATCGCCGTGTTTACCCTCGGTAAACGCATCAATACCCTGACGGTCACGCTTTCCTATACTCAGGCCAACGAGGACGGTCCTTCATGGATGAACCGTCTGCCCCGTGTCCAGTCAATTGCCAAGGGCTCTATGTCGTTCCGCAAGGCGGATGAGGTAGATTCCTCGGAGGAAAGGCTGCCTGAATACCCACCTGGAACCTTGCCGCCTATTGGTTTGCCCAACAACTTCCTACGTCGCCAGCGCGAGGAGGAGGATAGTGAATCCCAGATTTCTGCGACTCAGAACAAGCCTGTTCGTCGTCGCAAGCGCCGCAAGCACCCCGCTGGTGGGCCCATTAGTCAATCTGCAATCATGCCGGCTCCGCGACCTGCCGAGAGCGAGGGTGATGATGAGAAGAATCAAGAAGAGCTTGCTGAACGGGATGCTATTGAACGTGGTGCCTCACCTCCCAGTGCAGAGCGTGACCGCTTTGGTCGCGAGCCAGAGATTGAAGCCTACCAAGAAGGTCACAACATGATCATCGAGGATGAAGAAGGCAATGTCCTCCAGACCGAGGACACTACCAACATGACAACCGAGCAAAAGCTTCAAGAAATCGAGAAGCAGCGCAAGCGTCTGGAGGAGGACAAGACTGGAGAATTCGCCCCATCTCTTAACCAGCCTCACCCCAAGAATGAAGGCGAGGAAGCTAAGCAAGCCGTTGCCGAAAAGGCTGGACTCTCTGCGGGTAAGGCCCGCAAGGGATGGACCAGCTGGATTGGACGTGGAAAAGACAAGGAAACGTCTGCGCAGGAAAAGCCACCCAAGGCCGATACCCCCAAGTCCAAGCACCGGTCTGCGCATGCCTACCAGTTTGGTAACACTATCATTGTGGAGGACGAGGACGGAGAGGTGCTCAAGAAGTACACCATTCCATCCAATGACAAGGGACCAAAGCCCAAGCCCCCGCCTGAAGAGGACCCTGCTGCTCCTCCTGGTCACGCACCAATTAGGCGTGGTCTCACCCGTATGGGCACCTGGTTTGGAATGGAAGAAGAAGGAGAATCGTCTCAAGCTGGCCAGAAGAAGACTAAGCCTGCTCCGAGAACTGAGACTGACGACTGGACCACCGATGACGGTTTGCGTTTCACGCTAGCCCAGAATGACGACGTTGACGCTCGCGGCGGTATCGGGCACAAGGGCCGCCGTATGAACAAGCTAGAGTTCTTCCAGCAGCTCAAGGGTCTTGATGCCAAGGAGCGTCGTGATGTGGTGCAGCAGACGGACGCGCCAGCCGCGATCCAACAAGCTGCCAAGGACGACGTGAAGGAAGAGGAACGCAAAGATAGTCGACTCTCCGCCGCTGCGGCTGCCTCTGCCGTCGCCACTACCGGTGCCATTCCCGAGGAAGCGGCCGAGGATCTCGAATCTGTCACCGACAGCGAGATCAGCGATGATGAGTCCGGTGACGGAGCCCCAACCCCCGACGTCGCCAGCTCCCTTGCCAAGTTTACCCGCGGCAGCTCTGCCCAGGAACGTCGCAGCAACCTCAGCCCTGCACCTGCTCGTCTCCGTGCCCGTCGTGACTCCGACGACGACGGAACCGAGCGTATCCCTCCCTCGCGTCTCCGTCGAGCTGCCGGTATCCCTGCCCCATCTCGCCAAGCCGACGACGATACTGGCGAGACACCTGCCGAGCGTCGTCGTCGTCTTGCTGCCCTGGGCCAAGATGACAACGATGATGACTCTGACTCCGATGATGACGGAGCTATCGAGGATGATTCGGAGAGTGACGAGAAAGATGACGATAATCAAACAGCCGGCAAAGTGCAGTTCGCCGACTCGCTCAAGCCTTCAGAAGCCCCCCCAAAGTGGTGAGCAATCTTCCCCCTCCGGGTCCGGCTCCGGCTCTGGTTCTTCCAAGTTCACGCCCGGACACCGACCGCGTGTTTCGTGGGGAGGTGAGAAGGGCCGTGAGATTTAATGGCACAATTGCTTTCTCATCTCGCCTCATCGCCTCATATCACCCGCTCCTACCACTTTGATAGACTTATGAATTTGGCGCGCAAAAAAAAAGTCGAAGAGCCCATTGACGATATGATTTTTCTCCGTTTTGTTCACATTCACGAATTTCTATCAAGAACTGGGTAGACCGTTCCTTGCCTTGCTAGAATGGTCTAGTACATGATTTTCTTCTTCTGGACATGCCATGCCCCCTCGCCTACTTACTACCTTACGCATGTTGACCACTATTCCTGTATCTTTTCTCCCTTCCTATCTGTGCATACTGCCATTATTCCTGGGATATAATTGACCCGACGAGCGGAGCGGGTCTCCTTGTGTTTGATACTAGTTGTTTGCGTCCTATCATGATTGGATTATTGCTAGAATAGCGTAGTCGTTTCTGAATGCATTTGCTTTGCATACCTCATTCCGTTCCCTGGTGTAGGATCCCACGCAGTTAAGAATAGTACAAGTAAACTCAGGCTGCGAAACTAATCTACGTTGAGCCGAGCTCGCATCAGCACGGCACGGTATGCAGAATATCGATATCATTAGATCAAACCAGAGGTATCAATGAATGCAGAAAAAAGGAAGCCTCTAAGAACAAAAAAGGCCGTCTCAAGACAAAAACCAATATCAAAGCCAAAATCAAAAGTACATCTACACCTCATCCATCGTCGCCTGCGACCTCATAACCCCCCCTACCAAAAAAGTCACTAACAACACCAAACCGATCCCTGGAACGCGACAACTCGGCCTTGAAAAGATCATGCTGATCCGCCGAGTCAACCTGCCTCTGTCGAATGGCGCGGAGCGTAGAATTTTGCGGACCGCAGACGGGACACTGGGCGTCGTCGTCTACATTGTTGAGACAGCGTTCGTGGAAGGAGTGGCGGCAGAGGAAGTGAACTGTTGGTAGGTCGAGGGTTCCACCGCAGGATTGACAGCGGCGCGATTGGAAGACGACGGGTTGGGAGGAGAGGTTTGAGAGTTCTTGTTGCTTTGCGGCTGTTTCGGTTTTGTAGCTTGAGATAAGGCGGCGGTTCTGTGGGGGTGTTAGGTGGGTGCTATTGGCAACGAGGTAGGATGGGATGAGCTGGCGGGGGTGTTATACGTACCGTTGAGATCTCCTTGTGTTCACGATCAATGCTTGTGCTGAGATACTTCTTTACCCGGCCCATCGTAACAACTGCGTTGTTGCTCAGGGCTTGGATCACCTGAAGTGGGGAGAGAAGGCCGTCTTGATCAATGCGTCGGAGAACGGCGTCTAGCTCATCGCCTGCCTCTTCGAGGATCTGTGGGCTGGAGGCGAAATATGTTAGTGCGTCGATGTATAGCTGCGGCTCATCGGGTCCATAGCGATGCAATGCTTGAATGGCACCCTGTGTATCCTTGGCTGAAGTGAAGGAGCGGAAAATGTCGAGGCGAAGGCCCTCCTGTTCGCGTACGAGAGTGGAGCCCTCGCGGAAGTTGGATAGATCGGAGAGCAGCAGGACATTCGAGGTTGAGATGGGGATCTGATCGGGTTAATTTTGTTTCAAAATAAGACTTTAGATGGCTGCCTCGTGAACACTTACATCTTTCCCTTCAATCAGTTTCTTGGCCTTGTCCTCCCATTCCTGTTTTTCAGTCGCGTCCTTTTTGCTCTTTGCTGTGTCTAGATACATCTCGAACAGCGTGGTAAAGAGATCCACTTTAGCATCTTGTTTAAGACCAGGATGTTCCGTTAGCGTCTCGAGGAAGCCGATGAACTCTTTCGGATGGTCCACGAAAGCGGAGAAAGCTGTACGTGGCTTGGGAATCTTATACTGTGGTGCTGCATCTGCTTCGGCTTCTTGGTTGATAGGGTCTGTTTCTGGTGCCGATGGTTGCGTTTGAGTTCCACCACCACCAGTAACGTAGCGTAATGGCAAAAGATTGGCAAGACTCTGTACTGTGCTCGTGTGTTGTTCTTGGGGTTCGGCCTCGGCCACCTCTGTGCGTGGTCGATATTGACCCGTGTAGTAGACCTTGAAGATTTCGGTCGTTCGCTCAGGACAGTGAGCGAGTAAGACCCGGGCGTATTTCATCAAGTTGTGATAGGCCTATTACATTAGCTTCGCTATAAAAAGTAGATATTAGCAGGGTTCACATACCGCTTCGGGGTCCAGTCTCCAAATATATTCAACTGCCTCGGCATATTTCTTGGAATCTTCAATGAGAATGTCCACGACCATGTCATTTTCACCATGCTTTGTGGCCAGGTAAGCAGCCTGCTCATAGTATCCTCCTTGTCGGCACATCGCAATGGCGGTCTCAAGATCGAACTTCAGCTCGCCAGGAGCTTTGATGAACGAGTCTAGTTTGCTTGTGTCCTTCAGCTTGGCATAGCAATTGAGAAGAAGGGTCGTGTGGTCGACTGTGGCACGGCCATGATCGTGCAATTCCTCCAGATATTCGATTAAATTGTGAATACGTTGTGTGTCAAGGTACTGAGCCATGGGTTAGAAACCAATCAATGATTTAGATTTATAGTAAACCAACCTTGCGAATAACCTGTGAGGGTTCGGTATTGTCAATCGCCCGGAGATATTGTTGCATTGCCGTATCATAGTCACCACGCTGGTATAGGAAGTCACCGTATTTGCGATAAATTGCATTTTGCTGCAAAGTGTTGATCCCGATCTTTTGTGCCAAGTTAATGGCAAGTATGTAGAGGTTGCGCTCATAGAGAATTTCAAGCCTCTGCTGAAGGCTTTTTTCCCGGTACCGAAAGATCTGGGAAATATTAGAAAGATGCAGAAATGAGGATGAATATGCAAAACCGAGAAACACAAACCTTTCCATCCGTCGTGAGCAGAAACAGATCCCCCCATTCCATGAAAATGTGCTTCATAGGCGAGACCAGCGCCTCGCTATGCGCGATGAATTTGAGATCGGTATCTAACAGTGTGAAGGTCGTAGCGCCCAAGATATCACCCCCGGGGTTGACACCATACTTCCGAAGTGCCTCACCCTTGCCCGACTCGGGCCTTGGTGGGCATACCAGTGCAACATAGTCTCGGAAGGAATTGATGGAAGTCTTGGAGCTCTCGAAAGCATAACTGGAACCTCGGCCACGGGGACCATATGTGTAAACTGCATCTTCTCGCGCAATGAGAATATCCCCAGTTTCGCCGTCCAGAGTCATGCAACCCAAACCACATCCCGTATCCTCCAAGATCCGCGCCGGCTGACCCTGTCCTCTCCCTGCGATGACCAGTGTCAAGATTCGACTCGTTGTCGAAATATAAAGTGCGGTGACGGCACCACTCTGGGTCTCTAGGCCCGTAATCGGCTCCTCTGACTCGAAAACAATCCGTTGCCGCGCCCCGCGATCGTGAATCAGATCACCCCGGATGATCGTCACGGAGCCGTTGGCGAAGCCAACCGCAACCTGCGAAAGGTCCTCGACAACTGCAAACGCCGATATCTGTATTCTCAATCAGCCCTCCACTGCGATTCCTCTATGCGATGGGGAATTCTTACCGGAAACTGCCGCCTAGCATTCTGCACTAACACTGTCGATAGACACCGAGGTGTTCCATCCTTAGGCTCCGTATCCAATGCCCAGACCTTTAGCACCGGTTCATTCGAGAGGTCCTCCGCAACTGTAACGAGCAAGGAAGTGCCATTGATTTGTTTCATGTGTTGAATCGAGCCGGCATCATGCGCCTTGAACGAGCGAATGACGCGGAAGGTTGAAGTGACGATATGGACGAAGCCATCGTTTGTGCCGAGGAAGAGGTTCGAGGATCCGGTGCAAAGACTAGATAGGTCGCTCTATAGGGCGTGTCAGCCAGCGCATGTTAGCGGGGAGGTTGAAGGGTGCCTTACCCCGAATAGCGCGGAGCTGTCCTCCGGAACCTTGACGGGGGAGACGTCGACGAAGTTGAACGCTTTCCACTAGATGAATTGTCAGTATGAATCTTCAGTGAGAGGCAAGCCGCGCTCTTACTGATGTCAAAGCCATTTCGGCGGGCCATGGAAGATGAAATGGAGCTGGCGACGAGGCGGAGTTGGAGCTCTCCCCGCCGACGCTCGGACCACCTGCGGTTCCTGGTCAACCGCCGATTAGTACAACTTCAACATTTCAATTAACTATCTACAGAATATCTACAATATTTATAGTAAATCATGAAATTTTACACAGAGTGGCTGCGGGGGTATGTTCTTAAAGCCACATAATTCTATTGGATATCATTTATTCGTCAAGGCGGACATCATCACCAACAATCTGGTGCTCAAAGCACGCGCTGGAAATGTCACAAAATGGGGAATCTCAAGCATATGCAAGTCGCTAATGATATGTGTAAAGCAAAGAGAGTTAGGATATATCTAAATCCATGGCAGTAGGGTGTTCTGCTGTAGATGAAGTTGTCTTTGTACTCGGGTGAGGATGGTTGATGTCGTTCATAAAATCAAAGCTCTGCTGTAACCAGCTCCCGTCATCTGCAATTGCCTGGCTGAGGTTGAAACTCTCGGCCCTTTGAAACCCGCCTTGTCCATCCTGTGCGGTGTTAGGGGTTGATCCGGTTAACGCAAATGGCAGGGCAGAGTTTTGTGTGGTCGATTGCTGACCCAGCGCAAGCCCTGATTGTTGTTGGCCAGGAGCGTATTGGTCATCATTTGTTGGCGCGGTGTGGTATTCATCCACGGCAAATGGCGAGGACCTCGCTGGAGAGAAAGCTGCGCCCATCCCAGTAATTCCCGGACTGGTTCCGACGACTGGCGACAGATCGCGAAATTGATTGGGCTTTTTCCCCGTGCTAAATGTAAACGGCGTGGCGGCGTCAATCATGCACTGTGTACTCATCGCCTGCGCCTTCTCTTTATCCCAGCGAGAAAAGTCCGAAGGCATGATTCGATCGGAAGTTGCAGGGTTGAGAAATGGCGTCTCATGCGCTAGGAGTGATTCATCACCATTCTCATCCTCCTTCTCGGATGGCATATCATAATCAGGCTCTGAGCTCTCAAGGTCGTCTTGGAAAGACTTTTGAGCGTGGCGAAGGGCAGCTTGTGTCGATAGCTGCGTATCATAGCTTCCACCAGAAGCACTGTTGTTTTCTTTGGGCACGGCTGTTGAGTGCAACGATGTAACACGATCGGAAACTCCAGGGGCAACTGGTACCTGCTGGGCAGATGGGAGCTGCTCGTAGGTGTTCTGTTCTACAGAAGTCTGGGCAAATGTGTCCGCCTCGATTGACTCGGTTCTTTGGTTTGCAACTTGAATATCCTTTGGTGGCTCGGCCTGTCGACCTTTTTGTATACTGGCAGTTCCTATGGCATTCTCCTGCTCATGAGGCACGTCTAGTGAGGCCATGTCATCATCCGGGTCGTCGGCTGTGGGCACTGATGGGGCCTTATCGGCAGGGTTTTCAACTATCAGATTCGACAGCTCACCAGGGCTAGAGTCCTCCGCATTCAACCGCTGATATTGGAAGCGCGGCAGCTGGGATGTAGAAGACGCAACACGAAATGACAGCGCAGCATGATTCTTCGTAGTGGGTGAGGCTTTCTGCACAACTTGCTTGGCAATTGTCGAGCCTGGACACTTGATCCGCGACGGCGATAAAGCAGGCGAAAGTGACATCGGCGGAGCGCATTCCACAGGTGGCTTTTCTGATACTCTAGGTGTCGTCGGTGATCGAGTCCTGGTTGGTGACCGTGTATCTTGCTTTCCAATTGCATTTGATACCGAACTAGATTTATACCTCGCTCTTCGTAGATCGGCCTTTGGGGTTGGTGAACTTGGAGGTTCAAACTTTCCAAAATTTAGTCTCTTCCCGCCCTTTCTCAACCAGTCCGCCGTCCCTGGTGCAGTGAATGTTTGGTCCTCCACGGAAACAGAAGCATCTCTCCGAGACACTGCACTCTTCCTGCCCGTAGATTTCGGTGGAAGCTGAGGCTTATTGCTAGGCTTCGGATTCGATGAAGCAGACCGATCTGGATTTTTGTCCAATGCTAACACGCTTGAACGATCAACTGGCGAAGACACATCCATCCCGTTGCGTGACGCAATAGACCAATCCTTGCGATGTTTTGCTTCCCGCGGGTCAGTTTCTTGTATCACAGGCGCCTTCTCCAGATCACCGCCAGCCTTTATTTTCCCCGCTATAGTGGCTTTTCCTCCACGAGTCCTTTCTTTCTTCCATGGGTTCTTCCAGTTATGTTCGAACGGACCCCGCAAGGAAGCGGAGAGAATAAAGACCGGAGCTCCTCCTCGGCATGATTCCGCGATTCTTTCGATTTTTTGCCGCTTTGCCGCCTGGGCAGATTCATCCAGATCATCGTCAGACGCTAGAAGGTCGTCATCACTGGGGTCTAAGGGCGGATATGCACATGTCTCAAAAGTGAGCGGGGAGATTGGCCGCGGTCGTGGCATCGAGATCGGATTGGGGGTTCAGATCATATAAGGAGTTCCAGCTTATAGTATTCGGACAAGGCGACGGAACAGATCAACACGGGCCTTGAAGGCATCCGTCATCGTTGTTGGGCGGAGATTTGGTCGTTGGGAGAAGGTCGGCGCCTGACGCGACAAGCACCGCGTAAAGTGGAAATGCCCAGGCAACGCATTACGTAACCCCATCCGGGGAAGTATAAAATCCACTCGTTCAACAAAAGTGAAGCCAAAGGTTTATTCTACCTCATAGTTACCACTACTTATACAAATATTACATAGAAATAATCAATTAAGCATCAATATAGATTGGACATATCCAAGTTTATCTCTTCGTTTTTACATGACATCATCCTTGTATATGCAATGCAATGCCATTGCAATGCAACTCATCTTCCAGGCCAAAAGAGCAATGGAGAGATGATCAACACCGCCAAACCAGCAAGAATTAATTAGAAGCAAGATTGCTTAGGCCTTGGTCTCGTTGGTCTCGTTGTGCACAGCAGCAACCTTGCTACCGGCAAGCTTATCACCGAGAACCTCGACATCGCCCTGCTCAGCAGCGACGGTGCGCTTGGTATCGTGGTGAGTCTTCCAGGCAGGAGTACCAATGTAAGGAATACCGTGAGGGTCCTCGAAAATGGCCTCGGTCTCTTCCAGAGTCTTACCAGCAGTCTCAGGGAACATGAAGAAGACGTGAATGAACATGACAACCAGGAAAACACCGAAGATAATGTAAGTCTGCCAGCGGATGGTGGCAAAGGCAATGGGCACGAAAAGACCAAGAGCAGTGTTGAAAGCCCAGTTGGCAGACGTAGCCAGCGCAACAGCCTTACCACGGACACGCAGAGGGTATAGCTCAGGGGGGGGTAGACCCAAGAGACCGGTCCCCAGGTTGGAGCGTAAGAAGCAACGAAGAGATAAGTGCATGCAATCAGGCCCGTAGCAGGGGCACCACTGAGACTCATAGACTCTTCGGCGACGCCCTTGATACCTCCTGGAACGACCGTACCGTAGGAAGCCATGATACCGGCGTTTGCGAACATCCAGGTCATCATAAGCAGAGCACCAATAAGGAGAGTGGGGCGACGACCCCAGCGGTCAACCCAGATCAAGGCAGGTATGGTCATGACAACATTGATGATGTATTGAATCGAGGAAGCCAACAGGGCGGCATTACCCTCGTAGCCTGCCATTTCGAACACGTAGTTGATGTAGTACATCATGACGTTCATACCGGTAAGCTGAGACCAGATCTGGCAGAATATACCGATGAAGGTACGGTTGATCATCTTTGGCTGGAACAGCTCGAGGTACGAAACATCGGCATTCTGGCGTTCAAACTCGCACACATCACCAATTTCCTGCATCTCAGCAACGACGAATGGGCTGTTGGGGTCACCCTTTCCGTGGATGAGAGTGAGGACGGCTTGGCACTCTTCCCAGCGGTCCTTGCGAGCGAGCCAGCGGGGGGACTCAGGCAAAAACATCATACCGAAGAAGAGCAGGACGGCGGGAAGCATCTGCAGACCCCAGGGGATGCGGAAGACTTTCTCGCTGTAGTTGGTGGAGTCTATGCCACCAATGTAGGAGCAGCCGAAGGAGATATAGTACATGATCAGAATACCCCAGGTAATAGCCCACTGCTGGGAGCCGACCAAACGACCACGCTTCGAGGGGGGCGCAATCTCAGAGATATAGACGGGAACTTGGGCGGACTCAATACCGACAGAGAGACCGTTGATGACACGTCCGGCGATCAGCATACCCATGTTCTGGGAAGCGCAGACGATAATGGAGCCAATAATCCTAAGCAGAGATGAACGGTTAGCTGTTGCTTTGTGAAATGCCTGGGTAGGTCGAATTATAGGCAGAAATTGCAGAGGACAGGGACATACCAGACAATACATCCAGTCATAATAGCGTATTTGCGACCAAGACGATCCGAGATAAAACCAGAAATCAGAGCACCGAGCCACGAACCAGCGGGCATGGCGGCAGTCACACCACCCTGCTCGAGAGAACTGAGACCACTGCACTGCTTACTATCGTTAAAGGGAGGGCCATCGGGGCCGTGGTTGAAGTAACATTTGTAGGCAGGAGTAGTGATGATGGCGGACATGGACGAAATGTCGAAACCAAATAGACCACCACCAATAACGGCAACAGCCGTAATGGCGTAGAGGTTCCCGACAACCATGTTGGCTGAGGTATGGGAAGAAATTAATTCGAAAGAATGAAATAGGGAAGAAAGACCTCACACTGCAGCGTCTCGCGGATCGAGAAGGGGGGCCATCCTTAAATAGATGTATCTCATGGCAAACTGCCTACTCGTACAAGGGAATTCCTTTTTTTCCTTTTTTTCCTTTCTTTTTCATTTACCCCCTTCCTATTCTAGAGGGTGGATTCCTATGCTTAGGGCCGAAACCGGGCAGGAAATTAGTTGTTGACCTCTAGTTCCCACTCTTCTCGGGTAAAGTCAGTCTGGGGATAGCGAATAAACGGGGAGAGTCCGGGTGCAACACTACTTACCCCCAAGGCTCTCCCTCGAGGCTTTACCAAGGTCCCGTTCGCAACCTGGGGAGAGGCCTGGAAATGTTATTGGACAAGGCAGCCTTAGTGTTCTCCATATCTCCCCCACTTACGGTCCCAATCTCCTCGGTCATTGGTCCACCCAAGTCGATCGCTGAAGGGATCCGGGGAATCGGCCACGAGGTGACAGTTCTAGACCGAAAACAGCATGGCGCCCCCTCCCTAGAGGATTTGTTTGAAGCCACGTCCATGCCGCGGAGGATGCCGCGTTCGGGGTTGGTTGGGGGCCCGACGTGGCTGCGTTCGGCACGGCATTTCTACGGCATTCCTGGTCCTCTCGGGACGAACAAGGGAAAGATACAAACACTCCAGAGAGATAGTTGTAGAGTTGATCAGAAATAAAGGAAATTAAAGAAGGTGGAGAGATGGAGAGATGGAGAAAGAGAAAGGGACCAGCACCCACACACCACAGGAAACCCATTTTTTTCCCCTGCAAATCATGCCATTCCCACCTCTGCCCTAACTGACTCGGCGCAGGCCGACAATCCATCCTCCCCAAACCCGGGACATCCTGTAAAGTCCTGTTATTATTCCGACCGTGGGAACCCGGAATTACCATGTCCACTCCCACGACAATAAAAATTAGCCGGCCAACCCACTTGCAACAGAATTTTCTGCCTTTGCGTCCAGTCCGGGGCCCCAACTGACGGCCATTTACCCAGAACAGGAGATGCGGGTACGGCATCGCACGGCATCGAGCGGCTTTGACACATTCTCACTGGCTGATGACCGCCGAAGTGGACTGGGAGGGGCCCTTCGGCTCTTCCGTGTTGTCCCCCTTGCTGGCGAGTTCACGGGGTTTCATCAAGCCGAACGAGGGCCTCGAGTCGTCAATCGGGGAGCTCGCATGGTGTTAAACCTAACTCTCTTGCGCGATGTGGGCCGTGTATTTGCTAAGAGCAATGCGACCGAATGTGGCACGGGTCTCGAAGTCTCAAAGTCTCAGTTCAAAATTCACGATCAGAGGCCGAGATGCTTCTCCCCATTTTCTCCGCCCTCCACAGATGCCCTCATATCACCGCATTCGCACACCGGGAGTTCCCCAGACCTTGAATCTCTCCCACTTTTCTCTCCACGCGGAGAACAAGGCGGGGAAATATCGGGTCGCTGAGTTTAGGCCTCGCTTAACCTGTCAACAAGTTGCCAACAATCACCTTTGCAATGGCTGCACCTTCGTCCAACTAAAACGCAATTTCACAAAGCTCTACAGCACAGACCAGACCAAATCAGAGGTTTTCCCGATCCTAGCGACAACCGATGCTTAGCTCTACTCAAATGATGTAATTCCGGTAGTTCGGATAACGCCTCTTGCGGTTGGCGTTTTTTTGACTTTTCTGCTCCCAGATACAAACCTTGTACCTACCCGATGCAACAGTGTATAAGTTAGGCAGTCCGTGGATAGTCAGAACCAAGCTTGCGCCTGGCAAGCCCCGAAGTTGCTAGCGTGGCGCCGCAGCGTCATTGGCGGACAAGGTCATGTCTTGGGAAGATCCACTGTAGATTGCGTTGTTTCACATTCAGGGGCCGTTAGATTTGTCTCACTGGTGGAAGAATAGGAACATCCGACGCTATGGATTTGTTGGATTCCTTCACTCGGCACGGAGTACGGAGTATGGAGTATGAATTTGGTCTCCAGTGCTACATAGTCTCCGTAAACCCATGGTGCAGCCGATTGTTGAAGCCGACCCCTCTCCCCACCCCCGACATTCATCTGTCCGACTCGGAATCTTCCGTCTCTGGTTCTGCCTGTTCTGGCTCGGGCTTTAGCTATGAGTCCGGTCTCACTACTGGAACCCCCAGCTACGAGTAGTACGTCCTCCTGACCACAGCATTTCTAGGGCAATTTGAAAGGTCGAATCTCTAAAATAGACCATCAACCAACATTCCCTACGTCCTTGGGGGAAATAGATCTTTAACGTTCTGCGTAAAGAGAATGGAAATATACCCATAAGGCCATCCATTCGGCCCGAGTCTTATATCTCGGGATAGGCATCCATTTTTTCTAATCATCGTAGCAACAACCCTCACGCGTCGGAAAGCCACAGCACTGGCGGTTGTAATCGCGCTTGTTGGATCTACCTACTGGATAAGGGAAGCTCGTTCTGATCAGAAGCGAAGTATAACTCGAGAAATTAAATGGAAAACGTTTTTTAGATTTGTTTAATTCTCTGCTGTTCCCTTGCTCTTTTTCTCGCCAACCGTCCCATAGGTTTGGGAATGGAATCCTTCAAGTTGTAGACCCTTCATCCCCTTTCAAAGCGGGCTAATTTTGCAAGGATGGTATGCCAAATTGACGCACATACGTTCGCAAACTCCTAATACGGTTCGTGAAGCAGGCTGCAGGGAACATAAGTCCATGTTGGGAGTGGATGTTGATCATTCCGAGCGCATGGGTCGAGACCATACTTGATTCCGTCTGCCTCAATTGACATAGTTATTCCAAGTTTTCCGCTCGGACGTATGATGCTCTAACTTAAAGGCATTATGCTACTAAGACTTTTCTTATTTCAGAGGGATACCAGCGTGGATTAACTGGGATATTTGCAATCTGTGTCCAGGAGATGAATTAGATTGAGGCCAGCAGGCCCAGCGTCCTTAGGCTCCTATGAGGCTGGTCTCATATACATGCCAGTACCTAGGTGTTCAAGTCACGGTTTCAACATACGGCCGTCATGACGGTATTTTGTCAATTATGGTATGTGTTTGATATACCGCCTTAAGAGGTACAGAAGATACTCTTAGTATAACAAAGCTTTTAGTACGTACAACTTTCAAGTTACTGGCTACATTGTAAAATACTACAAATTTGCATTTTCGTAGATATCACGTGGTAGTAAAGATCCGAGTCAAAGCAACAACTTTAACTTGAAGCCTGGCAACCCCCGGGGCCTTCAAGTTGGAAGCAGCTTCAAATCAGACGAAGAGGGCCTCAGCATGATGCTCAGTACTACCAGAGGGCTCAAGATCACATCCCTGGAGTATTGATGATACTACTAGTACCTAGGTACTGTTCCAAGTTCTGAATGAAGTTCCAGTTGGAATGACTTGATAGGTATATACTGCTGGAATATATAGTATTGCTGGAAAAGCGATTCTAGGCACATTAGCAACTGGGGATTCTAACACGAGTGATGCGCTGCTGCAAAGTGCCAGTGGGCTTCCGAACCCCAACACCGAAAGCCACACCGGGCCGAAATAGGCCTCATTGATCGGGAAAACGAGGCTCAAAATCGCCATGACCACAAACATAACAGCAGCGAGACGCGGGAGATCCACAGCGGCTCCACAATGCCTTCGCGCGCACTTCCCGATTAGGTTAGGGCATTTTGGAATGTCCATGTAGACAGCAAATAATTTTCATCCATCTCGCGTTGCCATTGGACAAGAAAAAATAGATGATACGTATTGAACCTTGTGAAGTCATGTTACCAGCCCAAAAAAGATTCTCTCGGTGTTCTCCGAAAATCCTGAGACCAGGTATTGACTTTTGAGTACGCAGCTCACCTAGTGGCAAACGAGGACATCCCTTTTGTTTTGCATCCATTCCTTTTGTTAAGATGAATATGACTTTGGAATTTGACTCCTTTAAATTACGCATGTCTCAAGCACCTGGGTAGTTGAAAGAAATTAGATATTTTCATATCGACACGGTTAGCCTATAGATTGATGCAGGGGTTAACCATTGAAAGTTGAGCTGCTAGAGTAAGCCTACCGCAGAAGATGATCCTGTGGATCAGAGGTAATTGAGTGGAGGTTCATTGGAGGTTAGGAATACGTAGGTATTTACGCTAGCCAGGTGGCAACTGATTTTAATGACCGACCAATTTCTATTTAAGCCCACTCCGTGCCCCTCAGACTCCCTCCGTGATTCACCATTCTACCTTCTTCCAAGGGTTCTACTTTCATATCGACCTACTATCACATATTCTTGGCAGGATGCCCGAAATACAAGACTACACAAAAGCATTCGATGTCCTTGCAGAATATAGTTCTGGGGACGGTTTGCATATCGACTCGCTGCTCGACTCAGACAAACATGGCGCGTTGACGTACAACGACTTTCTCATTTTGCCAGGATCTATCAGTAAGAAAGTCGATGTCCCTTGATATATTTTTTTTTAATTCTTTGGTTAGCTTTCTCAGCACAAGATGTCACCTTGGATACCAAGGTTACGAGACGATTCACCCTCAAAGCTCCTCTCCTCTCCTCTCCCATGGACACCGTGACCGAACACAACATGGCTATCCACATGGCTCTCCTGGGTGGTCTTGGTGTTATCCACAATAATTGCACCGCCGAAGAACAGGCTGAGATGGTGAAAAAAGTGAAGCGCTATGAAAATGGCTTTATCCAAGACCCCGTTGTTCTGTCTCCGAAAGCAACCGTCGGGGATGCAAAGCAATTGAAAGAGAAGTGGGGGTTTGGTGGTTTCCCTGTTACTGGTGAGTTTGAAAACTGGGTACTTTCCTATCGTCTGATATACTTCCTCACGGCCGATTTTAATGGGATGATCTTCGTTTGCAGAAAATGGGACACTCCACTCCAAGCTCCTCGGCATAATCACTAGCCGGGATATTCAGTTTCACGACCAGCCGAATGACTCAGTCTCTGCCGTCATGTCGACAAATCTCGTCACTGCACCGGCGGGGACAACACTTTCCCAAGCCAACGAGGTTCTTAGAAAATCAAAGAAGGGGAAGCTGCCAGTCGTGAATGAAGACGGAGCGCTAATTTCGTTGCTTTCTCGATCGGATTTGATGAAAAACATTCACTATCCTCTAGCATCAAAACTCGAATCTAAACAGCTACTTTGTGCAGCAGCCATCAGCACCCACGAGGCAGACAAGGATCGACTACAAAAGATGGTCGATGCCGGGCTGGATATTGTTGTCGTGGATAGCAGCCAAGGAAATAGCATGTACCAGATCGCCATGATCAAATACATCAAACAGAACCTCCCCCAAATCGACGTTATAGCGGGAAATATTGTTACCCGAGAACAAGCTGCAGCACTCATTGCCGCCGGTGCTGACGGTCTCAGAATCGGCATGGGCAGTGGCAGCGCGTGCATCACGCAGGAAGTTATGGCCGTCGGTCGCCCTCAAGCTGCAGCAGTACGCAGTGTATGCTCATTTGCTGCGCGGTTCGGTATCCCTTGTATTGCAGATGGTGGAGTTCAAAATCTTGGCCATATTGTAAAGGGACTTGCGCTTGGAGCCTCGACGGTGATGATGGGAGGCCTGCTTGCAGGAACTACTGAATCTCCCGGTGACTACTTCGTGAGCAAAGAAGGACAATTAGTCAAAGCTTACCGGGGAATGGGAAGCATCGCAGTCATGGAAGATAAAGGGGAAAGTGCCGGCAATGCTGGTGCGTCCCGTTACTTTTCGGAAAATGACAAGGTCAAGGTTGCGCAAGGTGTTGCGGGCTCGGTTGTTGATCGTGGCTCTATTACCAAGTTTGTCCCTTACCTTGTGACTGGTATACAACACTCTCTTCAGGATATTGGAGTCCGAAGTCTTGATGCCTTACGCGACGAGGTTGACAATGGACTCGTTCGGTTTGAGATGAGAAGCGGGAGCGCACAGGCCGAGGGAAACGTGAATGGTTTGCACACCCATGAAAAGAAGCTATATGTTTGAATTGCGGCAAATATTTTCTGATTTATGATAGTATTTGTTTTTGCTTTATTTTTTTTTTAAAAAAAAGTTCTACTTTGGCTCAGAATCAATTGGATACAGAAAGCCTCGGAAATTATATAAACCTTGGAACTTCTACTATTTTCACTCTTTCATATTTATGCAGTCAATCTAAATACGCGCAAGACTTTTGTTGGCCACTTGAATAGCCCAGCTCAGGCTGCTCCTGTTGCGCCTGACCAAGCTGAATTCGATCTCAATCTAATTTAGAAAGATTTCCAGGTAGCAAAAGGCTTTGTCCAAAAAAATATTTTCAACGAACTTATTTTCACCATTCGAAGGCTGCATCCTATATAATGGTTGGCGATCAGTCAACTGGGCACTTGCTCGGGCACCACTGGGACCCGGTGCGTTATTAGAACTGGTTACTCAATTCAGCTAGCGCAAGTATGTGGTGATAGTCGATAGGGGAAATGAAAATCATAATTTGGAGCGAAAGGATTTAAAGTTCACCCCAATCTACCACTTTAGTTTGGAAAGTTTGACCGTGCGGCTGAGCTTTTGTGCCGGAGTATAGTCACTCAACAGCCCTTAGATCACCCGCAATATTATAAAAATAGTTCTCCTCCCCAATGTCAAACCAAGGTGAATTTCCAAATCTTCAATTTTGATTTTCCCCAGAATCTGATCAGGCCAAGAGCGGCCATATATGGCTAGCGCATACAAAGTTCATATCGCCGAGGGTCAGCCACTCTAGTGCTGACGCTGACAGCTAGCGCAAGAAAAACCTTAACCCAGGAGCCCGCTCTCCCAACTTCGTATCCTTATTATTTCTGCGACCACGTCCAGAGAGTTATCATCATTTTCCCTCTCCCTAGAGCAAGCAATGCGGTTCTTTGAAAACAATGTCGCCCCTGACCAGACGGTCCAAACCAGCTTGAAGGTGCTCGGTGCCGGTCTCCCTCGCTGCGCAACAAGCTCTCTGCAAACCGCTCTTGAATCGCAGCACATTGGGCTATCTCCTTGCATGCATTTCGCGCATATTGCACCGAATGCCGAACGTGGCGACATCGTTTTAGCTGCTATTCGGGAGAAGGAGACCGCACGGCGTCACAAGCTACTTTATAAATTATTCAATGGGTTTCAAGCAACTAGCGACTTCCCTGCGTCCATTTTTATGGATGATCTTATGGACATGTATCCGGATGCCAAGATTGTGCTGAACAAGCGGCCTGGTGGCGGTTCCCAATGGGTGGAGTCGATCAAGCTGCTCACCTTTGGAGGCTCACCGGTGTACCGCAGTCTCTGCTTTCTATGGAAGACAGACCGCAACGTGGCCGCTATGTGGGACGGGATTATGGAGCTTTGTCAGAGCAAACTGGATCTAGCTCCGCACGAGCTTTTGACGGAAAAGCATTATGATGCGCATAATGCTTGGATCCATGCCGAGGCATCTAAGCGCGGGCGGGAGGTCTTGGAATTTGAACCTCGTGATGGATGGGAGCCTTTATGTACATTTCTCGAAAAAGAGGCACCAAAAGACGAGCCGTTCCCTCACCGCAACGATGCATCTGAGGTCCGGATGGTCGTGAGGATTCTATATGCCCGTGGCGCGATTTCCTGGCTTGCTCTAGGTGCGGCGGTATATGGCACAACAAGGTGGCTTTTCAACAAGCAGTTATTCTAACATAGGAGAGCAAAATAAACTGCGTGCAAGATCAAGAAATGCGAGAAAACAACAATGGTAATCGGTACAGCAAGAGGACGTCCAAACATGGTGCATGTGGTAATGACGAACTTGAATGGATGAGCAGTATGTTGCAGACAACTTGAATATCAGCATCTTGATAATACCGAGAGCTTTATTGGTAGAGATTGAATTTTATATGTAGAGAGGGGTAAAATGTTGTATTAGCGTCGGCAGGACCCTTGTTTCCAGGGTTTCGATCTAGACACTTGTTAAAATGTGCATGGGCGACCCGGGAGTCCAAGCTGAAGATCAGTAACTTTTGTACGGCTTAGTAAAATCCAGATCTAGACGCCTTAAATGTTTAGGGTCGCGATCATAAAATTCCACTTTCACTGAGACACTGACCCCAAATGTCTTAAAAGGGCATTCATGACGCTGTCTCGAAAAGGCACTCACCACGCCGTCTCCACCTTTTGTCGGGATCGAGAATGCCGAACCAATGAAGAGTAGAAAGACCGCCAATAGAGACAAATAACTGGCAATATTCACGAAAAAATGGCTAAAAATATACCTCGGGTGGCGGGATCAGGTGCTTCAAGGTTTGAGGAGTGATTTTCTTTGCATCTGGCCCAGTAGCTGCCCAAGTCCACTGCTTTCTATTTCCTTGATATCCTATCCATCCCAGAGTCTAGCGTGACATGCTCGAAATTTATCCGACCGATAAAGCAACATTAACTTTCAAAACTGCTCGCCTGACGGACAAATCTTGGAGGTAAGAGACCTTGAAGGTCAGCGATGACTTTGACTTTTGACTGTGACGATGTTCATCGGGAAATTCTAACCGAGTGACAACCTGTCAAATTAGACCACCCAAGACGAGCCAACTTTCTGACAGGTGATTCATAGAGTAAATAAAGGCCCTGTTTCGCCAAGTCTCCGACATTGAAAACCCTTGGTAGGGTTTCCTATTCCAAACTCAAAAAGCGCGCAGCGGCCGTTCCGGTTTGGGTGCGGGTCCGACGAAACCGGCGTTTGCGGGGGAAATTCCAGGTCGCATCAGTCATTGATCCTCACAAAGGCATGCATGCGAATTCATTCATAACTTCGGGCCGCGACTACCCAAACCTTTTTATTTTCTTTTAATTTGCTTATCTGCATATTATTTTCTGCACATATTAATTGATGTGCTGTGGGTGGACAAACTTCAACCCTACTCCGAGCCCCCCGCCGATCATCGAGGGCTAGACCCCCCTTGCATCCAATTGAACCGTTGGAATTCGCCATCTCGCCACTATATGCCAGCATAATTATCGTACACCGGCGACATGGGTAAAGCGGGCGGGTTGAAAGAGATCAAGCTGCACCATAGGCGACCGAGGAAGGTATTTGTGCAGATCGCCTTGATCGCTTCTATAGTATGGGTCTTCTACCATACCTTGTCGAGCTTAGGAGGTAAGTAATATCTTGATTGGCGACCAACTTTCACTCCAGAGGAGATGCTAAACTCTTACAGGAAAATTATATCCTGATTTACCAGCCGAGAAACCCCAACCGTCAAAGGAATTGGAAAACCACTCGGCGCTCACACAGAGTCTATCCAATGTTCTGGCGCTACTTCCAGACGAGCAGCGGACACAGAGGCTTCTCACACCTATCAAGTCTACTGGAGAGCAGAGAATGAAGGAATTCGGAATCCGGACTCGCCAGTACAAACAACTTTTCGATGCGTGGGAGACATTGCATATCAACAAAACAAAATCCCAACGATTTGTCCAGGATGATGTGCTCCAACGCCTCTACCAAAATCCTTCCATCGCAACTTTCCTCGATCGTGACATGACTGAGATCGTCCATAGCTATGAGTCTTATCGTTCGATAGTAACTCAGCTTTCAACACTCCTCTTCCCATGGACAGCACCCTACTTCGCAGATCATCTCCAGATGCGTCAACAATTACACTCCGCCCCCCGTGGACTGGTATTTTCAGCCGGAAATGACCAAGTCCGCTACCTACTCACCTCAATCCCCGCAATTCGTCGATTAGGGTGTCAACTTCCGATCGAGGTGATGTACCTCGGCGACGATGATCTCCGCCCAGCATCACGGACCGCGTTGGAGGAATTGCCGGGCGTCATTACGCGCGACCTACGAAAAATGGTCAATGACAAAGGCTGGGCCTTGAGAGGATGGGCCGGCAAGCCATTTGCTGTTTTATTCTCTAGTTTCCGCGAAGTCATATTCATCGACGCCGATTCTTTGTTCCTTCAAAACCCGGAGATACTTTTCGATGACTTCGCATACCGCGAAACAGGCGCGTTATTTTTCAAAGATCGATTGATGTTCCCAGAATCCAAGCGAGAGTGGATGCAGAAAGTCCTACCAGAGCCTGTTTCCAGCAAAGCGCAACAGACTCGCCTATGGGATGGGCAAAGCGGACATATGCAGGAGTCTGGGGTACTAGTGCTCGATACATACAGGCACTTTTTGTCGCTTCTTTTGGTGACGAGAATGAATGGGCCGGATCGAGATGGTGATGAAAAGAAGGGCATTCGGGGAGTCTATGATATGCTGTTTGGTGAGTCTCTATTCAGCTTAGTATTTAGAACGAGATTCTAATGAGGAAACAGGTGACAAGGAAACTTTTTGGCTAGGATGGGAGTTAGCCGGGGATACAGATTATGCATTCCACAACGGCAGTGTTGGTACGATCGGAGTTGCTCATGCTGAAACTCCTCGACCACAACCCAGTGCGGCAGCTGGTCTGAGCACTCCATCTAAAGAATATACCGTCTGTGCACCTCAGTTACTGCATCTTGACCGGATGGGAAGACCCCTCTGGTTCAATGGATGGCTACTCGAGAATAAGTTTGCCAAAGCCGGTGAAAAGAGACCTGCCAAGTTCGAAGCTTATGTTCGTGAAGAAGGAAGAGTCCCAGATTGGCAATTGAAAGAGAGCAATATGGCATGCCTAACCTCAAAGAAGATGTTCAGTCTTTCACAGGAGGAAAGTGCTGTTCTAGACATGACAATTGAATTTGGGAGACGATGTGAAGCATTTTAAACAGCGTCCTAGAAATTGAATAATAATATTACAACAACAACAAATAAATTGTTGTACATATCGTATCTATCGTCAACTGTGTGGGATCACAACTAAGTGTACATTTCTTCACCTCGGGCTTTATTTGCATATTGCTTCCCGCCACTGTTATTTACAGTAGTGAAAAGATCCAACCGCCTTAAATTTCACGAGAACTGAAAAGAATAGAGGAGCTAGTACTGTTCTAATAATAGAGAGTCTTCTAAGGGCAATGGAGCAGATCTATACTATATTCAGCACACTTGTACGAGCCGACAGAAACTGTCACTCCGGGAAAACTAGACGTCGATTCTCTTGCACAAAAGGGTGGAAGGTAGCCAGCGATTTAGCATCATGATGGTTTTGAAATATTGATAACTCTGTTACCACTCACGAATGGAATCCTATGCATCTACCTCATTACTTAGTACTACTACTACTATTAGTAGTAGTAGTAGTAGTAGTAGTTAGTAGCAGCCGCGGCGTACTTGATAACTTGAAAACATCCATGAATGTCCGGAAGTCTGGATTTTGAAAACCCTCTCAGATCTAAAAGATTTAAAAAATCAAGTCAAGCTCATAAATGACTGGCGTATCAATAATGCTAGAGGTAGGTATCCTTGAAAAAACAACAAACTGTATGCCTATAACCAACTCGAATCAATCTCCAAGTTGCAATCATGCCCAATAAAAGAGGACGGGAAAATAATAATGCAGAAACGACTCGGCCCGATCCAATGCACAAAGAATGGGTATTGGGAATCCTGAGTCCAAAGGAACGACTGAAGGACCACTCATTACCGCACCAATTCCCACTCGCAAATATATTGCCACGACATGCCCACGCGACCCTCCTTTGCAAGATATTCATCTCTCGTAACACCGCGACAATCGGTCCGATCACCAAATGTCATCAAAACAAGAAGAATCACTTTCTGACCAGGCGCACCCAGCATCCGCGCGTCAGGAACATCTACGTACCAGCACGCCCCACCACCGCCGGGTCCAGACCCGGGCACATAATGGAGAGGAAGACGCTCCTCTTTGCGGCCATCAATACCCTTGATTGCCAGCAAGAAGAGGGCTGGTTTCATCCGGCTATGATGCGCCAACGTCCAATGTTCACAAATCAATCCGAACTGGAAACGTACGGGGCTAGCCGAACTGTAAACAGAAAGACGGCCATCAGCCGGGCGCATAGTAGATCGACCGATATCGTTCTTATCAGCAAAGCTATAGAACTTGATCGGAGAGCCACCGAGGGGATTATCCGGGTTTGTGCGCATATATTCCTCCCAACCGATCTCGGGCCGGCCGTCATCTCGGAAGAAATGCTCTTTATTCGAGGGGAAATGTTTGAGACCAAATTCGTCATTGGACATGGTGAACTGTTGCGGATGGAATTCCTGCTTATACAATCCACCCGAAGGCTCGCAGATATGACCGCCGCCCCAGCAGGGGTCGACTAGTTTCCATTGACCCCCGTCGATTCTCACTGCATTCCAGGCGTGACCGGCATCGAAAGGTGGAATGGCAGCTCCTGGGGTGAGCTCTTTGTGACCGTACCCTTTGCCGTGGCCTGATACCACAACGGCTTCAAGCCCCGCCTTCATAGCCAGGGCAGCGAAAAGCCCGGCAAATCCCTCGCAGACAGCCAGACCGGAAGCTAGTGTGCTGCTTGGAGTGGAAGGCTTGACGCAATTGTTGAAGAATGAATACGTGTCATAAATGAGATTATGGTGCAGCCACTTGAAGATGGCTCGTGCTTTGTCCGTGGCGGAGGGGAAGGGTGCAGTCAGCTCATTAGCCAGCCAACCAATATCGTGTGAAGGGAGGGTTTCTCGTGGATACCGCTCAGCGTGCGCGTCAGGGGCCGAAAAATCTCGACAGGCCATGCAACAGGTGTCTGATGTTCCAACTGGAGCGACGGGCTGTGATGAAGCGCCGAATCGCGGCTTCGTTGCCATTATCTTGGAGAGATCTGGTCGCGAACCATGTGGAATAGGCGGGGGTGTTCCATTATTAGTCGGTGCTCTATTGAGGTCCCCAAAGCCGGTCTTTCGAATACTATTAAGGTCTGATGCAGATGCCTTGGGAGGCAGTCTGCGAGCTGGAAGGGCGGGTCTCGATTCCTCCGTATCACTTCCTCCATTCGATTGCGCCTCCAGGCCAGAAGGTCGTCGTGGTGGCAACTGTGGGACGGGAGGAGCATTTCCATTGGCCTGTGGACGAGAAGGTAAGGTGGGAGTTGAAGATTCACTTGGTCGAGAGGGTAGACTGGGACGTGATGGTAAACTAGGGCGGGAGGATGAAGAAGATGAGGAAGGCGCCGGGGCTTTTCCTCGCATGGAATTGAATTTGGCAGTGAGGCCTCCAGACAGGCCACCGAGAGTTGAAGATGACTTGGAAGATAGGCCACCGAGGGTTGAAGACGACTTGGACTCAGAACGTGGAGCTGGTGTCAGGTCGAACTCCTCCTTTGGACGTTTTGGTGGCAGCGCAGGAAGTGCAGTCTCGCCCCATGCAGGCGCCTTAATTCTGCCATTCGCTGTACCCGTGGAGTTGACAGAGGTTGACGAGGCTCCTCGGACACTTGTCGCCGTAGTGTTTGCGGTGGAGTATGACGCGTCCGAAGTGACCGACTCCAGAGAAGGCCGTCGTTGTTGGCCGGTCGGCCTACGTGGTGGTAACGTAGGCCGAGACTCTGCATATGATGGTGGCGGATCTGCACGAGACGGTGGAGGAGGGGGAGGAGCCCTCTCTCTCTTTGTTGGCAAGGGTGGAGGGACCTTGGGTTTTGGCTTCAGTTCCGGCCTCGGCGATGGGATTGGAGGTGGAGGTGCTCTCGCAGGCCGGGACGTTCGATCATCTGCTGGCTGATTGCCGATGGGCGCGGTATCCAACACGGAGCCAGTGACATGGTAGGAGGGTGGGTTGTTGGCTGATCTGCTTCGTTTCGGTGGGAGGCCGGGGATATGAAGGTGGTTCAGAGGCCGCCGGGGCGGCCTGTGATTGTCGCAGGGCGGCGATCCGCTCCTGAATCGAGCCCAGCTGGGGTTCTTCGGTAGCCATCGCGTCTGCTCGTCTCTCGCAACTCCTCTGCAAGATTTGGGGAAGGCAAACAGGTGGACAGAAAGTGGAGATAAGATCAGGGAGTTATAACGACAGTCGTCTAAGTAGGCTTGGCGGGGGGAGTAGTTAGCCTTGTTGGGGCCACAATGTTCAGGCCACCAGTGCTAGAAGAGGAAACGACCGAGAAGGAACTAGCAGAACAGAGCAGACGCAGCCGATGCGAAAGAAATGGGAGGCTCAACAGGGCGGGGCTGCGTGTTTCTAAGATTGGGGGCGAGAGGGCGGGTGGAGAGAAGAGAAGTGGACCGTGGGACACCACGACTCCCAGATAGAGGCACAGGCACAGGCACAGGCACAGGCACAGGCACAGGCACAGGTACACTACTTAAATTGTAGAGATATATGGTATGCTCTACGAAATTTGAACAGAATAAATGTCTGAGTATGGATTATTTCCAGCATGTCCCCTCCATCATTCAGATTCCCAAACGCCTCGAGGCGGCGAGCGGAGCGGCGTCTAGGGAAAAGACATGAAATCAAGAGAAAAAGAAAGAAGAAGAAAAAAAAAAAAGGAAAGACCTAGGTACGTCCAGATGCGGTTGGGAATTACCCAATAATAAAAGGAAACATAATGCACAAAAGAAGGGGAAATCACCAGTTGAATCTGTCCTCGGCGATCAGTCTCACTCGGACCACGCACGATCAACCAAAGAGCCAGATACACAGCCAAGGACATAAGAATAAAGAAGACCGTGGAATACATCATGGGTAGAAAGAAAAGGATTCACAGGGAAGAGAAGGACAGAGTGGTTTAGGAGTTAGGATTGATCATCAAGAGCATCACTTCATCCCAATGTACAAAAACGTCAAAAGGTCACCCAGCGGGTCATATTACCTAAACATTCTTATACAGGAGTAGCGGCTCACCAACATTTTCGATTTCGGGGATGGTGCATTTGAGATCAAATGCCTTGGCCAGGACAATCTTGAAGATCTTTTTGGAGTGGGATTGTTAGCAAAGCCCGACGCCAGAGTGGCAGAGATAGGAGGGTTACCTTTTGAACATTGATGCTATGGCTGGTACTGCTAAAGATCAAGCTTGCCTTCATCGCCTTTGCAAAGCGCTTCGCCTGAAGGGAGATCTCCTCCTGGTCTTCACGGGGGAAGTTCACGAAGTGGTCATATTTCGTACCGACCAGGAAGGGGATGGCGGTCTTGTTAAATCCCCGGCCTTGGCGATACCATTCCTTGATCGAGTTCAGCGTGCTCTTGCGGGTCAAGTCGAACATAAATAGAATCGCAACGGCGTCATTGCAGACCAGCGGCAACATGTTGACGAATTCGCGTTGACCGCCAAGATCCCAAATAGAGAAGGTGATCTCGGTATTCCGGATTGAGATCGTTTTTTCCATGAAATTCACACCTATTGTGATGTCCCGTGTTAGAACCGCAGTGGGAGAATATTATTTTGAACCACACTTACCGAGAGTTTGAATATAATCTTCATCCCAGCTGCCCTCCACATACTTGACCATGAGACTGGTCTTACCGATCTGGGCATCTCCTACCATACCCACCTTGATAACAACACTGTTCTTCGAAGACTGGCTTGGCTGTCTCTGAGAAGCATCCGAGGGCTGCGGCTGCGAGAAACCGGGGCGTTCCGTGCCACTGGAAACACCAGAGCCGGGTCTCGAGGCAGGGTGAAGTTGAGGCTGCTGGTTCAATGAAGGCGAAGAGTTGAGGCGAGAAGCATGTTCGGCATCTTGGGGATGGTATTCAGGAGCAGCATTGTGGAAATCGGTCGATCGGGAATGATAGTGAGCTTTGGAATCGCTGTTATAACCGTGGTCAATGGCCGGGCGGCTGGCGGGACGCTCTGCGACGGGCTCCTCAACATTGACGCTGGCGGCAGCCGGCTGCTCGACGGGTGGTTCATGTGATTCCAGAGATTGTTGTTGTTCTTGTTCGATTTGTTCGATTTGTTCGGGCTGAGCAATAGGCTGAGGTTGGAAGTCGGAGACTGGCGCTGATGCTGGTTCTTGTGCTGACTCTTCAACCGGGAGCTGCTGGGGCTCTTCGACCGCAGGAGCCTCCGGGACTGGCTGTTGTAGGGGGTCCATGATGATTATCGGGAATCGGATCGGGGAAAAAGGTATCGCTTTTCTATTTCTTGCGACTGGGACCTATTCACGGCGGCTTCATTAGTATCTGCGGGGAAAGGAGACCCTGTGATATATCACCCACCGATTCCCAAGGGAGGATCCAATGAGATGACAAATGAGGCCGATTGCAAGCAAGTGGCCAATTTCAACACAATCGAGATTCGTAGGAAGCTAAACTGGTCAGATGGGATCTCTAACTGTGCGACTGCAGAGGGGGCAGATTGGGAGCACAGAATCGGGTAGCGCGTAAACACGAACCTGAGAAGCAGCGGTAGCGGCAGTGGTGGGCGGGAAGGCGATGAGGGAAAGGGAGAGACGGCCCAAGTTGCAAAGGAAATGAGATCGGACGAGATGCAAACGAGGGCACGGCAAACTCAGGAACACGCAAGGACTAGAAGCTTGCGACTTGCGACAAACAGCAACCTGCTCAGCTCACATCGGAGCGGCCACGATCTGCGCTAGTGCCCGATTGAGTTTAGTGTTCCCTCCGGGCGGGCAAGTCACTTCTTCTCATCAATTTTTTTTTTTCTTATCGTGCTTCCCCTCTTGAACTCACCCCGCCTTTTTGAAGAGGCTCCCATTTGTCTTTTCAATATGTCAAAGAGAGCCGCGGATGCATCGGACGAGCAGTCGGCTGCGCTGAAGGCTGGCGAGCGTCCCATAGTCGATGCCACCCCAGACGAAGTGGGGGAGTTTGAAGATGAGTTTGAAGACGAATTCGAGAGCGAAGATGAGATCCTAGAGGCTGGTGTCGATGGTCGCCCCGATGCTGAGCGCGAGGAGGAAGAGAGAGGTATGTGAATACTCCTGTACATTGGTACAATGACTCTGTGAACTGACTGGAACTAGCGGAGGCTATGGAAGTAGACAAGGAAACCTTCATCCCCGGCCGCACAAAACTGGCCCCCGGCGAGACACTTTCGCCCGATCCATCTACTTATGACATGCTTCACACTCTCAGTACACCCTGGCCATGTCTGTCCTTTGACATTGTGCGCGACTCGCTGGGCGACAACCGCAAGACCTTCCCCGCGACTGTCTACGCCGTCGCCGGAACCCAGGCTGAGGGAGGCCGTGCCAAGGACAACGAATTGATGGTTCTGAAGATGAGCAGTCTGAGCAAGATGGAGAGGGATAATCAGGACGAGGACAGCGACTCGGATGATGACGACGACATGGGCGAGCCCATCCTCGAGCACAAGTCCATTCCCCTCGGCTCGACAACGAACCGCATTCGCGCCCACCAGACGCCCTCTCAGTCCGCCGACTATTCGAAGCCCCCTCAAACACTCACAGCTACTATGTTGGAGAATTCGCAGATTCTGATCCACGACGTCACCCCATACCTTTCCAGCTTCGATGTCCCCGGTACCATCCTTCCCCCCTCCGCCTCCAAACCTCTTTCCACTCTTCGCATGCACAAGTCGGAAGGTTATGCTCTAGACTGGTCTCCGCTCAACCCTCTCGGCAAACTCCTGACCGGTGATAATGACGGTATGATCTACGCGACCTCTCGCACCGAGGGCGGCGGCTGGGTGACCGATACCCGGCCATTCACCGGCCACAGCTCTTCGGTTGAGGAGCTCCAGTGGTCCCCCAACGAAAAGAACGTGTTTGCTTCGGCCAGCAGTGACGGCAGTGTCAAGGTATGGGATGTGCGATCCAAGTCCCGCAAGCCCGCGGTGGACATCCATATCTCGAAAACCGATGTCAATGTCATGAGCTGGTCGAACCAGACCTTCCACCTTCTCGCGACTGGTGCGGACGATGGCCAGTGGGCTGTCTGGGATCTGCGACACTGGAAGCCGAATGCCGCGGCCCCCAATGCTCAGATCAGTGCTGCGCCCGTTGCTTCATTTGACTTCCACAGTGAGCCCGTGACTAGCATCGAGTGGCACCCAACTGACGACAGTGTCGTTGCCGTTGGCTCGGCCGACAACACTGTCACCCTGTGGGATCTGGCTGTCGAACTGGATGACGAGGAGAGTCGCCAGGCTGGCATGGCCGATATTCCACCGCAATTGCTGTTTGTGCACTACATGGATTCGGTGAAGGAGGTTCACTGGCAAGCCCAGATGCCGGGTACGCTGATGGCCACTGGTGGCAGTGGATTTAGGTATGACAATCGAGTTCGCCCTTCCTTTGACTTCCCCGATACTAATTTGTTTTTTTCTTCGCACAGTGTCTTCAAGACTATCAGTGTCTAAGCGAATCGAGAGTTACCTCTTCAACCAAAAGTATTAACGTGTGATGTCCTGTTCATATACCAGTCGAGTACAGTTAGAGGTGCCCGGCACACTGGAATGGATTATGTATTCGCCATCAGAGAAGATGAGATGAGCGACATGAACAAAAATAATCCTTTTTTTTTTTATTATCTATATTTCTCCTATACATTTTTGGCGTCCGTCAATAGAAATTCATTGTCATTTTGTGATCAACTTGCTCAGAGTAGCTGAGGTAGTAGACAGCCAATCCGATCGTAGCGGAAACCAAGCACACCTAATTCCGCCCGCGAGGACCTCGGCCGAGGTGATACTGATACTGGTACATAGAGGGGGAGGGGCAGTCCAAGGTGAATGCTTTGATGTAATACCCGAGACCTCCAATGCAATGCACAACATCCAAAACCCCCACTAGCGTGGCAGAAAGCTCCCTGGCAGGAGGAGGGTCCTCCGGACGACGCACCGGCGTACCTGTATCCGTACCTGTACGTGTACCTCAGCCTACATCTAGCAGCAAGATGCAGCAGGGGTGATTTCCTCGTGCAGGATAGTACTAGTGTGATCCCAAGCTAACCCGCCAAGGTAAAGCGTGAGTAGGAGACTGAACCCAGAGTGGACGAGGACGTCAAGGGCCGTGTCAGATCGCCGTGCGCCATTTCGCTCGGCGCCGTCGTGAGCCCGAGTCGGGTGCGACTTGGCGCCAGTCGATTCTCTGATCCTGGTGTACCTCCAGTCTAGATTAGAGGTATTGTACGAAGTACTTGTACATTACTCATGTATTGATGGGTGAATGTATAGATACGGAGTACAGCCTGTAGAATATCTTCCGGTAGAGCGCTTTGCATGGCGATCGCGATCGCCTCGCTCTACTCTATGTATAGAGAATGAGGTTGTGGCAATGTAGATGTGCTGGTGGAAGCTGATTCGAACGCGATGATCCGCCGTTGGTGTCTGTGCGAGTTCAAGTTGACTAACGCTGGAACTTAGTTATAACTAATGTATGTCTGTATTGGAGTACGCTGTAGGAATTTTAGTTTTGGTAGACAAGCAGCCGAGATTCGCCGTGGAACAAGTGGGTTCATAGGTAGGTAGGGCATGCATGGATTTGAATTTGAATTTGGGGAGAGCAATTAAGTACTACTCGGTACATCTGTATCTTGTTTGCGCAGACCGGATGCATGTCGCTTCCGACTCTCGGGCGTGTTCGTCTCGACCAGCTGCGTTGCCTTTGATGATTCATTCGTGCCAGTAAATCAACTCTTCACGCAAGGTACCATCTGCCGTGTACCTATATGCGACAGCTAAGTATAGAAGATGGATTACACTAAGTACATGTACATCCGGTACTCCATACATGCAGTAGCACTTGGCTGTACGGATTACATACCCAGTGTATTCTCTGTATTTACACACACGAATAACTGGAATGTATCTATACACACTCGTATCCACGGAGAAAGCTACATCCGACCCAAATACCACTACTGCACGACGAGAAAACCAGGCAATCACATCAGATCTAGCCGCTGCACGTTCTATGGAGATCATGCACTACGACCAAGTAGAGTTTGGTGGATGTCCATCGGCATTTCTCCGGTGAGTCCTGGATAGTCGAGCATTCACGATGCAGTCTTAGTACTAGTACTTGTACGCACTTCGTGCTCGGCTCGGGCGATGTCGCAATGTCGTGATATCGCGATTATCTTGATTAAGACACCGGGCCGGGCCACGGCCATCATCGACCCATCGAACTAGTAGAGAGCAAGCTGTGAAGCGCCAGCCTTGAAAGCATATAGTAGTTGGATCCACATAGCGTGTTTGGGATGCACTCATGGCTCGTTCCTAATAATAAGTTCTTCACACGATTGGAGATGGAGATGAGATAGAGCTGGGTATTGGACATTGCGTTGGATAGACTCTGGAGCTAAGTAGATCCACCCTCAACAATGTGCTTTTCTAGGTGCAGAGTAGGTGCTAAGTGTATGCACTTGCCACCAATTATCTGGATCCAGATCTGCATTGCACTGTGTCCTCTGGTCTGGTCATGTCTTTTAATTGATTGGCCATCATCTGATGCTACATGTACCTACATACTGTACACTACGTTGGAAAGTTGATCGCCGCGCAGGGACTCAAATGCGGGAGCTAGGACCAGCGCCTATACCCGTGGCGAGTCATGAGCGTGGACCATATGCACCTTCACATCATCGTGTTCCGTGGAGTTGTTGAATGTGGGATTACTAATTCATCCGCTTGTACTTCGTACTCCGGAATTGATCCCTCTGATCTCATATTTTTTTACTCAATACGGAGAAGGGTTGAGCATGATCCGAGTTGCCCCGTGTCGAGGCCGACCGTGAACTTCAAGAGTAGCTACGACACTAACTATCTGATCACAACCAACTATACTTGGTAGCCCGGGAAACCCATTTTCACTACGAGCACTCTACTCCGTCCAACTTAGGCTTATCTATCGAGTAATCATTCCTAGAAGAGAAGCTCAGACGAATGCTAATCAAGAACTAGTAGGGTGACATCGCCGGGTGGATTTCCTTTGTTTCCGTCGCTGGTCTCCACCCTCAAAGAAGGCGGCCGTCTAGACTCCACGAATGGCGCGCGTTTCAAGTTAAGGCTGACCAGTCGATTTCCTCTGTGCTCGGCATTAGTATCTTACCGAATGCCGGCCTTCGTCACTCTTAGCCACGGCAATAAGCGCACCGCAGCGTCGCTAGGGCGTTGTTCAAGAACACTGTGTAACGGAATCTGATGTACCAGTACAAAATGGGTGAGTATGTACCAACAGCGATGGTCAAAATAGTACTTTAGGTATGGAATACGGAGCATAACAAAACTACATGTTCCAAGACTTCCTTATCGTCTCTTGCGTGGGAATTGCGGATCATCTCATGGCCGGAGCCTGACAGGAGGGATCCTCTTGAATCCACAATCCACCCCTGCCGCAGTGGGACGGCCCCGGTCATCCTGTTATCGCCCGTAGGTCATGACGCATAGGGCCGCAGGAGGCTCAGAAGGTCCACCGATTGATTGCGAGGTCAGCAGCTGTAGCCTGTCGCAGGGCTCGACTCGAAATGGATCAAGAGCTCTCCAGCTGATCCGACGACCAGGGGAGGTGCATGGCGAGACAGGGCCCATTCTTCACCACGGAGACTTCCCTGTTCAAGCTGGTCTGGGGTGACCGGAAGCCACTAGTTGGCGGCACGGGCTGAAGTCCGATCATCTGGACTAATATCCGAGCCGCGCACTTGATGCCATCTTGCACAAGCGGCGAGCACAGGCCACGAGGCGATCAGCCAGGACGGGGAGATGGCCATTCGGAGAATTTCAATCAAGTTCATTCGTTATATGGCATGAATGTGTTTCATTTCATAGGTGGCGTGGTAATTACTGTCCTGTTAGAGGGCAACCGGCTTAACTCCGAGTCGGCTGGCAATCACCCGTAAATGCGAACGTGAGTTACGCGAGAATGTTAACCTCGAGCTGCCTTGCTACCTACATGTTTGTATAATTTTGTCAAGAGTCAACGTATGTACTGCGGACGCGACGGACTTCTAAGCCGGAGACTAGAATGTGTCCATGGTGTTTGTGGCGTTGACTGGCCATGCCTAGGGCGCCTCGTCGTCTGAAACGGTTAGTGTCTGCGCTCACAAGGGATTGACTTCCATTAGGGACCTGCATGGCTGCATTGAAAGGGAAAAAAAAAACACGAGTCAAAGGGCCAAAGACTTTGAATCCGTATTATGCATTCAATTGTTGCCTCGTGTTCGCACATTCATGCAGGTGCGCATTCCACAATGCAGTTGCACAACCCTTTACAAAAGTAACCACTGGCATCCTTTATGTTCCTGTAAAGTATCATTACTAGTTACAATCATAGTAAACTCTGTACTCCGTACTTGTGGTGACAATTAAATCGCTATATCCGACGCAACGAGTCTTAATCGCTCAAGTCAGGCGGCCAACGCCAGCAGCCACTACTCCTGGGCCCATCCTAATCTGGTGAGTATTATCAAGCAAGCATTATTCTGATCCCTTGGGCAGTGATCCAGTGGCTTGCCGAGCGACCGTTTCATTTGCCTATTTCAACTCGTCTCGGGTCACCTGCAGCTCTCAGAGACTCGCCCTAGAGGCTAGTTTGACTTAGCGCGCATGGGCACGTCTGGGGATTCTGCAAACGAGCTGTCCGTGCGAGGACGGGTGTCCAGGAAAGCGGGATTAGCGCTAGGAAAATCATGGTCAAATGGAATCAATCAACTTGGAGCCGGCGACATTGCTCCGTACAATATGTTTGAGGTTGAATTCAAACAAAGGACCACTGTACCAGTTCCGCCGTGGCAGAGCTAGGGACGGCTCGCAAGTCTCTCGGTACCATGCTATGTGACTCTCGAAGTTCAGCAGGCGCTCGCATTTGCACACCACTCACCCTCCGCGAGGATCCGGAAATTCCCAAGGGCTCGCGAGACGAATCACACGGGGGGGATCGTCACGCACCGGCACCCCCAGTTCCAGCCGCATACTCGATCCATCGATGGGCCGCGCCAATGGCTGATCCCAATCAATCCTGGGGGCGGCCTCGCTCCGTACGACCAAACTCAAACCGGGCTGCAACGTGCGTCGAATGTTGAGCGGGTGGGATTCTAGAAAGTTTGGGTCCGGGGTTTCTCCAGCTTCAATCAAAGAATGTCCGGATGCATCTATCCTCCCTACTGTATATTTATGGACACCACCCCACGTTTGTTTCATTTTGCCACACTTGAACCACGAGTGAGACACGCCATGTGCGCAAGAACCGGAAGAAGTGCACCAGCGGCACTCCAACCAAGACACCAATGGTGGAAGAAGCCAGCAGCAATTACAGTGCAGGACAAAAAAGCAGCCGTACAGAGTCCAGAGTATGTACTGCGTACTCCGTACCATAGGTAACAGCAAAAGTAGAAGACCTGTCGTGAGTAGGACAATCCCCCACACGAACCCTTTCCGGGCAGAGCGTCTGTCCCCCACAAAAATGGCGCATGGCCTCTTAATTGGGGAGACATTTGCGGACCTATCCGCCAAAGCTCAGCGCCCCAGCCTCGCGAGTGGATCCGATGGGTACCTGGCCACATCATAGGCAACGACCAGTGTTCCAGTTCCCAGTTCCAGCGTGCCAGTGTTTCTAGTCTGCCAATCGTGGCTCCAGCACGGAGGATGGGGGAGACTTTGCCTTTTTGCCCCTTACCCTAGTGCTGGCGGTACGAGGGAGTCCGCACTTAGGCTAGATATGTACCGAGATCGGGCTTCTGTATGCTGTAAGCAAGCCTACAGGGTACAGCGTATAGCGTACAGTACGGAGGACGGTTGTCCATACATACCGAATACAAGGCCAGGGCCGTTTCTCGCCGATCGCGGTCACGAGGAATTGCATTCTCGTATGGTGGTGGCAGGGACGAATAGCAAGGCAGCCCCACTGCAGGCTAATGCAGCTGGAATCCGTGGGTAGAGGATGGAGTAGTATACTCACTGCCAGTGGCATACTTGTACAGAAATGTACGGACATTGAGCCATTGTCCACTCAATCAGGAATCAAGATTATTCATATAAATGTACTCATATATGGAGTATATTAAACTCTGATCCCCTATGTGCAATACTCAACCGACGGTGGAAGTATGAGGTCGAGTATTCTCATGTTCTCATATTCTCATATTTCCATCCCCCCTATGACCAAGACTACTTAATGGGCAGGTGCAGGTGTTAGGTGCAGGTGCAGGCCAGTGCGTGCGCCCAAGATTGGGGCTAGCCCACTTTGAGTATCACCCTGGCTAATCGCTGGGTTATGATTGGTGGTATCTGCCGCTGGTCCCACTCTGGGGAACCGGTACTGAAACGGTCACAATACACTTACACTACTGTGCTCCATACATTCTGTACCATGCTGGACTCTACCTTTAAACCCCAACTACACTCTCTGTGCGTGGCGCGTGGCATCTAAAACTGTTCCACCTCATACAATACATACAGTACACCCAACGGCAGGCCCACCCCCAGACAACGTGTGTATCTCCCGGCTGCACGTACCTCCACGAGGCTCCGTTACTGCCACCCCCCTCTCGGTGGTGGTGTCTGGGTATGTTAAGCCAGTACCTCGCTCCAAAGTCAAAAGGTTGAGAGGCAACTTTCGATCAACTTCAACCTCTCCTTTCATCCTTCCCCCTGTTCCTGGCTTCATCCCCTCCCCTTCAACTCCCTCCCTTTGCTCGTGGTTCCCTCTGCCTCCGACTGTGTCGCGCCATTCGCATCGACCTCTTATCTGCAATTGCCCGCTATCTCGGTTATCTCCGGCTTATCCTACCGGCGGTCCATGCTTCGTGACAAGACGGCCACCGACTGCCTCGAAGCTTGACAACTTGACCTCTCGCAATTTGCTTCTTTCTCCGTGAGTCTTCTTCAGCTTCAGATTCTACTCTGTCCGAGTCGCATTATCCATGTGCCTTGTGCCTTGAGCTGAACGACCTCAACACTAGAATCCCCCCCTCCCTCCCAGAACGAACCCGCCCACCGGCCGCAGGTCCCCATATCCTGTCCCCATACGAATAGCTCTCCTCTTGGCAACTCATTGAATTCGAGACGCTTTACTGTACCCTTGGTGGAATTATAGGGAAAGAGAAGAATTCCTTCTACCACTGCCAGCCACCTGTTGTACAAGCTGGCTTGCGCTTCCTGGTGGGTCCTCCTGTTACGCTTTCCGCTCTCCGGCACGCAGTCCACGATAAGCACCTCACTCGCTCCCCTGGGCCCGGCCGTCTTGAAAGACTGGCGCTGCCGCACCTCTTTCGTCGCAGTTTCTCTTTTGAAATAACTAATCTGATGTCATTCCGTCCCAAATAGTCGTTGATGCGACTTGCTTTCACGATAATTTCTATCGTCCTGTGTACCGCCGCGTCATCTTCCACCCAGTGACGAAAGTGTACACTCGATTGCGTCTTGTCGCAACCTTGGACGACACATCACCTTTTTTCCGTCTTCCTCTTTTTTTTAACGCGACCAGTGTTTTTTAACACTTCGGTCCAAAAGGGAACAACTTCTCTCCTAGGATGCTGTTAGGTGCTATGGTCGCTCAACATCCCGATCACAGCCCCCAAATCGCAGATCTCGCTAGTATTAACGAGATCCCTGGAAACATGCCTGGTAAGCTCTCACCCCACCACCACTCGCAGTTCCTGGAATTCTGAACTCCTACCGGTAGCTCCATCAAAGGAGAACAAGAAGGCCGAGGCCAATGGCCAGGCCGCCGCTGCCAATGGCAACATCCCTCCTCCCAAAACTGATAAGCCGAGACCACACGTCTGTACCACTTGCGGTCGCTCATTTGCCCGATTGGAGCACCTGAAGCGCCATGAACGTTCCCATACCAAGGAGAAGCCGTTTGAATGCCCCGACTGTGCACGATGCTTTGCCCGCCGCGACCTCTTGCTGCGACACCAGCAGAAGCTACACATGACCTCCACTCCATCCTCCCGACCCCGAAATGGTCGTCGTGAGAGTACTTCTGGAGCCCCGGCTGGTGCGGGGGCCAATCGGGTGCGCAAGAACTCCATCGCTAACAACTCATCATCATCATCAATGCGCCCCAGGGCCAACACTATCAGTCACATTGGTGGATCCGCCTTAGGACTGGCCGAGGGAACTAACCCATCCTCCGCCCCGAGCCAATCGGGTCATGCATACCACCCAAGTCTAGGATCGTCGGTCGGATCAAGCATTGACTACAGGGGTTTCAGCTCAGGACATCCTCCCGTGAATGGATTGGCTAAGCTTGAAACATCTGGACTCCCGCTGGACATGTCTGGTGGTCTTCGGACGGCTCCCGTTTACGGGAGCTTCGACTTGGGCATTGATGGTATGCTGATGGGTCATGGCAGCACAATCAATCCCGCACAACTTCATTTCGCAGGTTCTCCCCAGGGCTTTGGTGACTCCCCATCCTCCCCATTCGGCCACAATGCCCACGGTATGCACCCCGCAGCGGATCCCATGATGGACGAGGACATGAATTTCGACTGGATGAATGGGTTCGACGCGGCTGTGGCGCTTGGAAATGGTAACGACTCGGTCATCGATGAGTCGTCACCCTCAGCGATGAGCACGGGTAGCCAAAGTGGGATCAGCGAAGCCATGCTGGATGGTCCTAACCGCATTCCCATATCCAACGGTTGGCACAACCCGTTCCCCGCACACCACGCCGCCGCCAACCAATTCGCCATCGACTTCTCCCCAAACACCCTCAACGAATTGGGCATCGCCCCAGAGACCGTGTCGCCTAAGTCGCTGATGGCTCAGAATCCATTTGCTGAAACCTACGCCACTCCTCCCTCCATGACCTCGGTCGGCCAACCCATCGTGGGAGGACATTCGCAGAGTATGTTTCCATCCTCAACAAGCGGAGAATCTCCTAATCCTCTCAACGTTCCTTTCCCGAATAGTGCCCTACGAAGTCAACATTCCCCAGTCTCAACGGATACATTTACAGACTCCACACGACAGGCTCTATTAGCGAGCATGTCGCAACCCACTGGCTTCAATCACCGCAAGTATTCCCAGCCCGCGAGCGGCCTCCTCAATAGCCGTGAGTTGTTCGCCCGCTCGAATGGTTTCAACAGCACTGGTCAATTACCAAGCACTTCGGATATGCAGCGGTACATTTCGGCCTACATCACCTATTTTCATCCTCACTCGCCTTTTCTCCACATCCCAACCCTCAATTTCCAGGCCCCAGAGTATACCAACAACTTGCGAACACCTAGCGGGCATCTCAATCTCTGTTCCACCGGAGTTGCAGGTGGTGGAGGCTGTCTGATACTTTCGATGGCAGCCATCGGTGCACTCTACGAATATGAAGCTGCCGCTTCCAAAGATCTTTTCGAAGCAGCGAAGAAGATGATACAATTATATCTCGAAGAACGACGCAAGGCCGACATGTCCGCCGCGCTAAGTCGTTCAAGTTCTCATCGGGATAGCTCAGTCCACAACACTCCGCTCTGGCTGGTGCAAGCGATGCTACTCAATGTAATCTACGGTCACACCTGCGGTGATAAGACTTCCGCGGATATCGCCAGCACGCATTGCGCTGCACTGGTTAGCTTGGCACGAGCAGCAGAGTTGACACATCATCTGGACCCGAAGAACCTGCCGCAAGATCACCTAAATGCAAACTTCAACATATCCGACTCAGACTCCGCCGATAACGAGAACTGGTCATCATCATCGTACAACCAGCCGAAGGAGAGACGCGACTGGTTAAATTGGAAGGTAGTCGAAGAACGCAAGCGCACCCTCTATGCCATCTTTGTTCTGTCCAGCTTCCTCGTCTCTGCATACAACCACGCACCTGCCCTGACAAATTCCGAGATAAGACTCGAGCTTCCTTGTGAAGAGGATCTCTGGGCTGCCGAGTCCCCACAGGCATGGAAAAAGATGGGAGGACACACGTCTTCTATGCAGAGCGTGTCTTTCTCTTCCGCCCTCACATCTCTCTTAACCGCCAGCCAACGAGAGCAACAACAGCAATCATCGAATCTCTTCTTCAGCGAGGATCCTTCAAACCCAGAAAGTCGGCCTAGTACCTTTGGCTGTCTTGTTTTAATTTACTCTTTGCATAATTATATCTGGGAAACCCGGCAACGACACATGGGCCGACAATGGACCGCACAAGAAACTGAAGCCATGCAATCGCACATCGAGCCGGCTTTACGAGCGTGGCAAGCAGCGTGGGCAGGAAATCCTGTTCACAGCCTCGAGCGACCCAACCCCTTTGGCGCCGGTCCATTGTCAGCAGACAGCATCCCCTTACTGGATCTAGCCTATGTTCGATTATTCGTCAACCTGGGTCGAACTAAGGAGGCCTTCTGGCAGCGTGATTGGAACGGCATGGCAGACGAGCTTGCGCGAGGTACGGAAGTCTTCCACCAGGTCGACACAGCCATGAGCGACGCAGTTGATTCAGCGCTGGGCTCAATGGGTAATCGTCACGAGTCGATCAACGACCTCGGTGTCGGCGATCTAGCCATCTCACAAACCCCGACCCAAGACCAATCTATGCAATCTCTTTCCAGCGTGTACAAGAACGGCCAATCCAAACGTGAAAAGCATCTCCGAAAAGCAGCTTTTTACGCTGCTGATTCCATCTCCATGTCCGATCGACTCGGCAACACCTTTGCCGAATTCTCATCACGAGAACTTCCCATTCAGTGCGCTATGTGCGTCTTCGACTGCTCACAAGTACTGGCGGAGTGGATCACAACCGTTCAAGAACGCGTGGGCCCATACCTGGGTATCCTTGGCCGCGAGGATGTCGACCTCACCCAGGTGCCTGGGGTAATGCTGCTCGAGGATGAAGATTGCAAGCTGGTGGATAAAATCACGGAGATTCTCAGTAGCATTGAAACGAAGATGCGGCGCCAGGTGCAGAATAGCAATTCTATGTCTGCCCTTAGTGTGATGCAACGATTGCCCAGTGTGGTGGAAGGTGGATACGGATGTAAAATATTGATTGCGACAGCGAGCTTATTGGATCGAGCTGCTGTTTGGCCAGGTAAGACCCCTCTCCTGTAGTTTTCAGATTTCATCAAAGTTACTGACATTTTTTTCTTTGCTCTTAGTGACGAAATTAATGGCCCGCTCCCTAGAAGCTCAGGCTATGCGAATGAAAGAACGAGCTGAACACTCCGTTATGATGACCACTTAATGACCTCTCATGTCTTCCGAGTCTGACCCTCTTGACCCTACTGTTCGCCCCGGTGTCACTTTCAACTCCTGACTTGATGACTTGGTTCCCCTCCCGCCTCGATATGATACCGATACCGATACCCCGATCGATTGAATCTGTGATAGATGAATGCCATGCCATGATTGATTGCCTTTGCCCTTGCCTTTACTGTGATACTGCTGCCTCCATTCCATGTTTCTCCACCTAGCGATGATTGATGTCTGTTCTGTGTTGTCTTGTTCTATATGTGTTACACTTATCCGATTCTCGAAAGAGTTTGGTCCCGATTTCGATGTGCCCGTGGTCGATTGACTCTTGCTGGCGATTTGATTGAAATGTCAGTTGTATTGTGATTTGAATTTCGTTGGAGTTGGCCTGGAACTTCTTTTACCATTTCTCGTTTTCCTTTTTTTTCCCTTCTCTCTGGTCTCTCCATGTTTAATTATGCCGCTTTACTTCATGTGAATATGATTAACTTTACTTGGATTATTATCTTGCGTAATTCCCCATAGATCACATGACTACTGCCTAGACTTGAAGCGAACAAATAAGGCGTTCCATTGAGAGTCATCCAGAAACCTACCAGTGTCTATCAATGCGATCCCAGCTCATCAAATCGAGCTCTTTCTTCTCCATATTCACCCGTCATTTGAAGGCACCTGTTCTATTATACAATGCCTCCAACAGTCGCGCAGATTATCGCGCCCTATGAGTACCAACCAGAACATGTCGAGCGCATAGCCTTCCGAACGGTACAGCCTCCCATTACTATCCTCGAGCCAAACCCAGTATGGCCGCAACGGTTCGAAGAGGTCAAGGAGCGAATTCAGAACGCCCTCGGGGAAATAGTCATTGATATCGCGCATTCCGGCTCTACAAGCGTTCCGGGCCTACCAGCCAAAGATATCATCGATATTGACCTCTCTCTAAAAGATGCAACGGATGAAATATCATATGTGAAGCTGCTCGAGGACGCAGGGTTTCGATTTATTCTACGCGAACCCGGATGGCATCAACATCGGTTTTTTGTGGAGAATTGGCCCGGCGCATATCATGTTAATCTTCACGTGTGGGGTCCTGACTCGCCGGAAGTTGTCCGACATCGTATCTTTCGTGACTGGTTGCTTCGAAATCCGGAGGATGTACAGCTGTATGCGAAAGTGAAACGTGAAGCAGCTGAACAATCGGCTATTGCTGGGGATTCTATGATGGATTATACCCAGCGGAAAGATAAAACCATTCAGGATATCTTGGGAAGAGCGTTCCGAGACATGGGCTACATTCAGTGATGGATTGAAGAGGCTTGGTGAACTCATCTTTGTGAGAGAGGATGCCTTGTGCAAATATGCGGCCCATGAGCTGTTGACCGATTAGCCTTGCTTTCTACACGTTCGAGACCTTCATGATGATACGAACATTCCCTCAATTGCCTGAGAACAAGATCTGTCTATTAACAGCCAGGTTCTAAATTAACAGCGAATCGTCCACTCTCAATTCAAGTTGATCATCTCTCCCTTGTTAGTAGATTTTATGACTTCCCCATCAGCCTCAAAGATCTCTACAATTAAACTTTTCTTTATTCAATAACTCAATCAGTGCAGTTTCATTAATTTGAAATATAAATTCCTTCCGGTTTATCGCAACGCCACTTATTAAATAAGTACAGTCCAGCGACTATTTCGATTCCTGTACCTAGAAGAAGTGATAATGGATTGTGTATCAACATGGAAATCTATATTGCCGCTACTATAGTCTATCTCAGGCCGAAGCTATGACAAATATTCTAGCAAGTTCCAAGGATTCCCTAGTCAAAGCATTAATTCTATTGCATGCAGACACATAGAACGGCCCGAGGTCACTCCAAAAGACTGCTTAGCACTTGAATTTCAATCCTGACCCCCCTCCTCTCGCTCCACTTCGAATTCAGTATCAATGCATTGTACCCGAAGGGTTTTAATTCGAGGCATTATTTGATTGATGCGATCCATGTCAATACGATCTAGGTGGCTTTGGCGCATATAATGAAGACCGTAAGGGTCTCAAAGAACTCATCAAAGATTCGCTCAAGTTCACGCAGCTGGTTTTCCAATGTGGCGTGCTGCACCTTTGTTGACGACGAGAGGTAGGTCATTGGTTGATTTTTTAGTGAGAACTCCGCCGAGGGCTCTGTTGACTCGACTCAAATGGGTGTCGCGGCGAGGTTGAGGAGACCTGTCTCGGCGATGACCAAATCGGATATGACAAGGATTATCGGACCATCGGCGATCATTTGACGCAATGCAGAAGTACAATAACTCCTTGGTAGAATGGATAGGTTTGAGAAATATCATTTCGCATTCAGAGCTTTATTAAATTGAGTATCCATCGTTGGTGACATCAAAGAGCTCTAAATATCTATTGGATGTCTTTGAGTATCTTTTAAGGTTGACGCTCAATGACTATCAACTTTCTGGTGATTTAGTGACCTTGGCTCAAAATGAATATTCAACATTGAAAAGTTTCATACCCCCAGGCATGGGTTTAAGGATTCAGAGCGCCTATCGTCCCCTGGCTTTCAAGTTGAATACCATGTATTACATTTCTATTCTACTGTTGCATTTCAATGGGGCTGTTTCATTCATTTTTCTAGGCGAAAGCCATTTCGACTAAATTAATCAACCACTATATGCCACATGGAGACCCTACATAAGATACTAAGTTTCCGATAGGCCAAAATATGATCACCTCGATGCTGTTTTTGTGCTTTGTTCTGCATGTCTTCCAATAAGAGCTGGTGGGGTTGATATGTTCCATGGTACTTCAAGCATTCTTTGAAGAAGTATAGCTATGAAATTTCCGCTTTGGTGCATTAGGGCACCTAGGCATACTTCAAGGAATAAAAATAGTATCAAGTTGAATCATTTGATACTTGTAAGATAGAATAGATCAAGGCCTACGAAAAGCTTTCTTTCAATCCCAGGCTATTTTCATACCCTCCCTTTCAAATAAAACCTCTCTTTCATCTCGACTTGAATGAACGCTTTGGTCTAAAGTATACTCGAAAGATCATAAAATGAAATTACTTAAAGTCGGACCCATCTCGAGGGCAAATATCACAAAAACATTCAAAGCGATATCTCCTCCGAGAGCAAAATCTCTCTATTAAGCAATACCGATCCTTCTTTTTTGACATCCTTATATAGTACCTGAACATGGCGGCTGTTCCACCGATAAGTACCCTGCCGGTAGAGATATGGTCCCATATCATTGATGCTGCGATCGCTCAAGGGACCCACGAGGTTTTCCATGGCGTCGTAAAAATAATGGCCGGAGCGCTGGGACCAGGCATAGCAGCCTCAGCTCAAGCTGGATATGGACCAGCTCAAAGAGCCCATTTCCAACGAAGTTGCATGTTAGGTCATTACACCAGCACGATTGAGATAGTTCGCCACGCAAAAGTACTCATCTGTGAATTGGAACTCGCGCAAGCACAGACTTTAGCTACTGGGCCTGCAGATCCGTTCGTAGTAGCGGCCCAAGCTGCATTAGATGCAGCCCAGCTTGCGTATGCTGGTGTTGGACCAGATATTGTTGTTCCTGTCATCAACCCAGGAGGTCTCCCTCCTCAACCGATTTCGGAATATAATACACTAGGGGAGATTTTCGACGACTGCTGCTTAGAATGTTTCCAGATGCTTCATCTAACAGGCACGGTCTGGATCAGTGGATATGACCGTACAGCGACCAATTACTTCGCCATAGTTTCTGAGGTTGCCAAAAACCTTGGCGGGGGCAATCCTGTCCCTCTCCTTCTTTATATGTTGAACAATGCGTCACTGGATGATCTCTTGAGTCCGGCAGTTGTGCATATGCATAACCCTGATGCTCGGGGACGCAATATCCTTTTCAATCTTGTGAGTGTGGTTAATAGATCTCTTGAGGAAACTTGGATAGATCGAGTGCACAGGATGGCAATAGTGGGAGGACAGCCAATGCCATTAACACCTGCAGAGTTGACCAGGCAATGTTCTGGTAGCTCAAATGCAATGGCTCATTTATCTTTCGCGCATTATTTCCGTGCATTCCAGTTCGGGCTTGTATTCGCCAATGTGGATGATATCCCCCCTACAGTCCCAGTACGTAACACATGGTCTTTTGTACTGCGTCGTGCAGACAGTCCCGATCTCACCAACATCGTTACCCACATGGCATCAGTATCAACTACCATCAGTACCTGGATCGGGGTTCCTGTGAATACGCCTGGCAGAAATGGATATCCCGCAATATTTTCCGGTCGGGCTACCCCTCACTTCCTTGCTATTTGGCATAATAGGCCGTGGATGGCAACTCAAATCGCCAATGGTACACATGCGGTCTCGGATGAGCCCAGTGATGTTGTCACGAGGATTGATGGGCCTATGAGACTGGCCGGGTGGGCGGCTATCCAACATTTCAATGCAGACGGTCTTGGCATGCTTAGTGAATGGGTCGATTTAGCACGGCCTCGACTGACGCATACTCAACGATATCAGCAGTTAATCGATATCCTCAAGATGATTATAGTACAATACAAAGAGGAATATCGGATTATTACTGATGAATGTGAGGCTAGGCTCGCTGCACTACCCGTCGGCGCAAATCCAGCCGCTCTTGAATTGCAAAGGGATAACTCGTTAAATGGAATTGAAGATATAGGCAGGCAGATGATTCGGACGATTTTGGACAACAGTATCAACTTTAACGTCACAGCCGACATCACGCTGAATCCTAATTGGGAGAATATCAACATGACATTAGTTGACACTGTGGAGTTCACCGAATTTATTCGTAATGACGTTGAGCCAATACGTGGATCCAGAGACCCAAAGTTTGCCATTGTGAAGCCATTGATGCATGAGATTTTGAAGTCTGCGGCAAGAACCACGCGGACTCGGAGTCGACGGGGATCATAGAGATGGATTGTTTGGAGTGGATTCAAGGGATACTTTTGGGGGGGGGACGCTCAAGTTCAGTTCAGGTCAATTCAAGTTTATTTGATGTATCCTTTGGCACTTAGGTAGTACTAGTAGCGATTTGTTATCAATTGAATAGGCCTAGTAGGGTCTTCTCGGACTTTATAGATCAGACTGGCCAATGAGGGCTCTCTTCAGTACTAGTATTCAGAACTTAGTAGTATGGATCTATGCAACTGTGGGCTTTCAAGTATTCTGCTAGTAGTTCTTCCCCATCTATGCATAGATTATAGATCCAATGTTACACTGGTATACCATGTCCTGATTGCCAAGACCACCTCGGCTGTGGTTTGCCGAAGTTCAAGTGGAGCGGAGCGGAGTTGGACGGAAAAAGGAAGAAAAAGAAAAAGGAAAGGGAAAGGGAAAAAGGGGACCAGGAGGAACTTGAACTACTGGAACTACCCAAGAGTCATTGAGCACTCTTCAACCTCTTCATACGAATACGAGGGATCTGGAGGGTCGGCCTCGTTTATCTTCCGGTGCTTTTCTTTTTCCTTTCTTCTTCTCTGCTCCTCCACACCGCGCACGTGAGATAGCTGAGATAGCTGAGATTACTTCTTCACGCATCGCCCTCCGCGACCTCTCATCATCCGCACATCATGGTTCGCCCTCGCGGAAGCTCAAACCTCGGGGTGGACATTCGCGGCGACACCAGTGCGCCGGCATTGTCCACCATGAATGAAGTCAGTCCGATTGAGCCCTCCTCGCCAGGGCTGGGAAAGGTACGTGTCGGTATTCGCGTTTGCGCCCGCATCCGCGCCCGCTGCAGCAGCTGCAGCAGCTCCAGCAGTAACAATAAAGGAACCTTAGGACTGACTCGATCGCGATGTAGCAATTGGACTCGCAAATACAGACACAGGCCCACGACAAGTCCGGCAAGACACATTCAAAGCGCCGCCGAACCCGCTCGTATCTTCACCGTTTCGCCGACACCTGCCTCAAGTACACCTGGCTGCTCCCACTCTTGATCATGATCTTCCTGCTATCATTATACGCCGTCAACCCGACCCCCCTCAAACCCCATGCACAGCGCCATCTTCCTCTCCTACCCGCAACCCCCGAAGACCCCCGGCGGTCCCATCATGTACGGAAAGGGAAAGAAGGATATCGCCTTCGTCGCGTTCTACACCGTCGTGCTCTCCTTTACGCGCGAGTTCATGATGCAGCAGGTCATTCGTCCGTTGGCCAAACGGTGCGGAATCAAGGGCCGAGGTAAGACCGCCCGCTTCATGGAGCAGGTCTACACAGCTATGTACTTTGGCATTTTCGGTCCGTTCGGTCTGTACGTCATGAAACGGTCGACCCTCTGGTACTTCAACACGACCGCCATGTTTGAGGGTTTCCCCCACCGTGAACACGAGTCGTATTTTAAGGCCTACTATCTGCTCGAGGCTAGTTACTGGGCACAGCAGGCGATTGTCCTGATGCTGCAGCTGGAGAAGCCGCGCAAGGATTTCAAGGAGCTGGTTGGACACCACATCATTACCCTCGCCCTCATCGGACTGAGTTACCGTTTCCACTTCACCTATATAGGTCTGGCCGTATACATCACTCACGACATCTCGGACTTTTTCCTCGCGGTATGTGTTCTATACCCCCATAGCAAGCAGACAATACCAATTGGAGCCAAATCGCTAATCCTTACAATAGACTTCCAAAACGCTGAACTATCTCGATGCGTACATCACACCCCCTTACTTCGGCACCTTTGTTGGAGTTTGGATCTACCTGCGTCACTTCCTCAACCTGAAGATCCTCTGGGCCGTCCTAACCGAGTTCCGCACCGTCGGACCCTTCGAGCTGAACTGGGAGACGCAGCAATACAAGTGCTGGATCAGTCAATACATCACCTTCGGCCTGCTCGCCAGTCTGCAAGCCGTCAACCTGTTCTGGCTCTTCCTCATCCTCCGCATTCTGGCAAACTATATCTTCACCAGCGAGACCAAGGACGAGCGAAGCGACGACGAGGAAGAAGAAGAGGAAGAAGAAACTCAGGTCGAGGCCGAGAGCAAGGCCACTCTGACCACCGGCGTCCAGCAGGAGAACCAAACACCTCAAGTGATGGTCAACGGCGAGCCCGTGACCGAGCAGCGCGGTCCCCGGACACGCAGCAGGAAGGCCTAAAGAACCCGGGTCTCCCGCTCTTCAGGTGGCTGAACCCCCAGAACAATACCGGTAATATCTCTCAACATCCGGTCGTTCTTGGAATACGGTCTCCACGTTTCGTTTCATATTTTTGTTCAACCCCCGGTTCCAATTTTGGGTGGCCGCGCATCAAAAAGCGCCAAGCCTTGTTTATAATTACGCATGGTTCAAGGAAAGGTGTTTGTTCGGAGCGAGTCTTTTTCTTCCTTATATGGAGAAGGTGGCTTTGCTCCTTTCTGTGATTGTGATTGATTGAATTGAATTGATGCATTGGGTTTGGGGGGTGTAGGTGTAGTTCTAGGTGTGGATTTTCCGTTTTTTCATGTTTCCTTTTTTTTGGTTCGATTCGTGCACAGTCTGATTCGACTCTCGTGTTTATCACTACACTTTTACTAGTACCCATGCTACTAGTACTGACTAGGTATGGGTTGGCTATTCGGGCTTGATTGAGTCTCCGATTAATGCGGATGAAATGAATATATCGATGATTTTATACTATTTTACAAGACACGCCGTCCACGTGGGCATGGTACTAGCAGTAGGTACCTAGGTAGCTTTCATAGCACTGACTCGGAACTGTCTGGTTCAATTCAAGGGTTGTAGCCTTAGAGAACAGCAGGTGTAGACCTCGGGATCTTTGGGAGACGTATCAAAAATGGTATTAGACCGATTCACAAGTACTCTTTACACGTCATAGATTATGGCATTGGTACATTTCAGGTGGGAACACCAGCAAGCCATTACTCCTGCGATTCAGCCTTGGCTGGCTCGGATTCGCCTTTCTTCTCCTTCTTATCAGACTCATCGGCGGGCTTTGCGTCCTCCTCAGACTTGTCTTGATGAGCACTGGTCTCCTTGGCGTTGGCCTTTAGAACTTGTTAGTATCTACTGCCATGAACAAGATCAATTGGAATAAATTGACCCACCTCGTCATTTCCAGACTCAGATGTCTCCTTTGACTGCTGGGTATCATCTTTCTGCGGCTTCTCGGAAGATTCTTGGGTCTTTTGCTCTGATTCCGCCTTCTTGCCCTCCTTTTCGGCTGGAGCGGGGGTAGCCTTGGACTCGTCAGATTGCTTGGATTCAGTGGTCGGCTTGTCTTCAGTTTCAGCAGGGGCAGCTTGGGTCTCCGTAGGTGTACCAGCCTCCTCCGATTCAGCCTCAGGAGTAGATTCCTTCTCCGCATCCTCGCCCTTGTGTTCATCTCCGTGATCATCGTGACCGTGACCATGGCCTTGACCATGTGAGTCCTTCTCGGACGCAGCAGGAAGCAGGAAGTAAATCATGGGAATTGTGACACCCAAGGAAGCGGCCAGCCTAGCAAGAAGGAAAGATGAGTTAGCTCCAATTGAGATGATCCAATTAATTGCAAGTGAACATCAATTGAACATACCAGGGTAAATCGCTGGAGGCATGCTCCTCATAGCCCTTCCCACTGGCGTAAAACCGACGTCCAAGTACCTGTCCCGAAGGACGGCTAACAGGAACAGCACGGAAAGACCGGGCGGCCGTAGCGACGCCGCGGAGAGAACGACGTGCGAATACCATGGTGGAAGTAGAAGAGGTAGAGGTAGATGTAAAGCTGGAATGCAAGAAACCCCCGGTAGAGGAGGTACGAATGAGAGGAGGGGTCAAGAATCAGATCGGCGTGAGAGGGTGAGTGGAAGGAGTCAGAGGGTTGCCTCGCAGGAGCTGTGGGCAGCTGTGGCCATGGCTCCCGGGCATCGTGCTAGGCCAACAGTACTACTAGCTCGTACTGGTCACCGTGGCTGGCCTGGGCTGGTTGCTCCGACATCGTCAGACCAGACCACTTCGGAGTATATCCCTGTTCCTTCCGTGGGTCTGTGCGTTGTGATGTAATGCCTGTGGTGTCTGCAATATCCTGGTTGGATAGTACCGAGTATTAGAAAATATATCTAGATTGTAGCATGAATGGTTGAGATTTACCATGGACCTCGAGAGTCGATCATCTAGTATCTGATGTTGATGCCAGGAGTACTTGTCTCAAACGTAATTGAGTTCCAAGGTTCTGGATTTGATCTTGTGCCCACTTGGGGGAGGGGGGTGGGACGGGAGATGATCTGATTAGATTGACCCATTGGAATACAAGGAGTGGCTAATATTACACTACTACATGATAATTTCCATCCAGCCGAGAATATCCCAATCGAGACTCGGACCTCGAGTATTTTTTCAATTTATTGCTAGGCATTGAGCTAGAATTTAACGCTATCCACAAAACCTCTCCTCACCACACTCTTCTGTCGCATATCGCGGCCACCATGTTCAAGAGCCCCCCTTCACCCCGAGTCTTATGGACTATTGCGTCTTGATATTACATACTCCTATACCATATGATGCTAAAGTAGGATAGGGAGGGTGTTCGAACACTGATTATGGGTGTCCACCTACCATAACTCGAGTATTCTTGATCATAAGCCCGAATCATAGGCAATGGTAAAAAACAACATGGGTATCATTTCATTCTGCCAGACTGAATATCCTCTAGATGATATTTTCAGAGGACAGGCCCTATTCGCTGGAAACGCTGGCAGTATGCACTGCATGCAACGGGAACCTGTCCTGCTTCCATCCGATATATGCGTCTATCGGATGGTTTTAAGGGGGGGCTCATGAGGTCAAACCTGAGAGTCGGTGCTGGCCCTGGCCCCTACAAGAAATAGGAACTTGTTTGCAGCGGAGATTAACAATGCAATCCTAGCTCAATTTCCAACGCCATCCTCCCCCACTGCTGCAAAAACAAACGGCGCCAGACGGTCAAGATGCGGGCCGAGTTTGGCTGGTGCGCTTCGGGCAATCACTCCGATAGCTGCTATGATATGACGGCGGCGAATGGTCGTGATATTGGGTGAGGAGAGGGTATCGGAAAGGCGGCCCACAAAAGCATCCAGCTGGTTGTCGGAAAAGTACAGCACCAAGGCGGAGATGGCAGCCAAGGCTCTCTTAGTCACCACGGTGCCCGCGGTATCATTGTGGATAATTGCCATAACGGGTTCTTGAAGAGCATCCAGCTCTCTTTCTTGGAGGAGCGGTCCGAAGCAAGTGACGACCTTAATGAGTACATCAATGGCATCGCTGCTGAATCCCTTGGAGCTATCCTTCTCGAGCATTCCCTTCACAACGGAGCCACGGCGGCCGGAGGTGGATGGAGTCGGACCCGTCAGTCGAGGGATTAGTACTTTTGAAACGGCGTTGTATGAAGAAAGGACCGATTGGGGAGCTGGCTGTCCGGCTTGCGGGCGAGGAAGGGTGTCGACGATGACGCGCAGGGCGGTGTTGGGGACAGAGGTGTCGATTGTCTGAGAGGAGGTCAGATCGGCCAGCTTCTCGAGAAGAGGCATGAGTGTTTCGAACGGGACGCGGATGGCGAGAGGACCAAGACTGTTGTGACGTGGATGGTTAGCCGGGTCTAATGCAAGAGCTGTAGAGCAGGGTTGCGGCGTACCACTTCAAGGCTTGGTTCTGAACTTCACCATGTTGATCGTCCAAGGCTTTTAGCAGTCCATCGGCGAGTTTGGTGGAAGAAGTTCGGTCGCTGGTGAGGAAGGACGAGCTCGGGTTGGTCAGGATCCCGAAGAGGTCGTTCAAGGACATGAATCTCAGGTCGGCATCAGGATCATCCAGCTTGGAAAGCAAGCTGAAGATGGTCTGCTGGGTCACCTGTCGATCCGCCATAGTGAGAATGTGTATAATAGAGCTGGGGGCAAGAGGGTGGGAGACGAAGAGAGTTGGAGTTGGAGTTGGAGCTGTCTAAGAAGTTGAACTTGAACGTATCACGATAGCCGCTTCGATAGGCAAACGTGGGGTTGTGTTTGTGGCCTGAGGCATGAGGGCAGTCAGGCAGCAACCAGGCATAACTTTATGCCTGAGGCAACACTTATTTTGTCACTTGAAACTATAGATCATGATATTTGGAGCGTTCCTCTCTCACATTTTGTCAGTTACAAATCTGTCCAGATCTAAACAATTTACATTGTTACCACACTGACGTTTTCAAGGGGGGTTTTATTCGCCATCATGTGTATACACTATGTATTTGTAGTATTATTCATGCAAGTTCTTTCGCATGTGGTGTTGCTGTGCTGTTGCTGTTCCTCCTGTCGTGCCTTCCTCATGTCCATTGAGTGGCTTCCCTTCTTGCCTTTTTCCAACTTCCAATTTCCCTTTCGACTTGCAATTATTTCTCTTCTGTCTCTCCTCTACTCCCTTTCCAGCACACCCTTATGATAAATATATCATCTTCGAGTTGCACTGTTATACACACATCCAATCCAATCCGCCCTGTCTCAAGATGCGACTATATCATCTCTTTCTACTCCTCGCTATTTTACTTGGAGGTTGTGTCTGCTCATCTGTATCGCCCCCGGAACAAACCAGTCGTATCCAGCTCCAGTTTCGAGACGACCCCAAAAATCCCGAGTATAAGTGTGGCCCGCGATGGGGGAAGTGTCCCACCGGCACCTGCTGTTCGAGCTCAGGTAGGCTCTCTAGTATTTATCCAACATACGGGAAATAAGGCTCACCAGACACAAATCGCAGGCTTTTGCGGGACGAGCAAGGCGCACTGCCGCTCCCCGGATTGTATGATCGATTATGGTCACTGTGATGCTCATCGAAAGCCGAAGGGTTTTCCTACCAAGAACATTCCTCGTCCTCATATCGGGCTTGTCCCATATGGCCCTACAGAGATTCGTTCATGCACTGTGCCCGGAACAGTGGCCTTGACCTTTGACGATGGCCCGAACCGATACACAGGAGACCTCCTCGATCTGCTTGACACGTACGAAGCACCGGCGACCTTTTTTGTCACTGGAATCAACAACGGCAAAGGCTCGATCGACGACGACTCTCTACCTTGGCCCTCCTTGATCCAACGCATGATACTCAGTGGTCATCAGGTTGCCAGTCATACCTGGTCTCACGAAGATTTGAGTAAGGTGACACCCAAACAACGTACTGCACAACTGGAAAGAAACGAAGCAGCTCTGCGAAACATCATGGGCAGCTTTCCTACCTACATGCGCCCACCTTACTCTAGCTGTCTTCCACGCTCAGGTTGCCGTGAGCACCTTGGGGAACTGGGTTACCACATTGTCCTGTATGATATCGACACCGAAGACTACAAAAATGACGATCCCAGTTTGATTCAGCGGTCCAAGGACATCTTCGATGATGCTCTATCCAGCGGCAATCCTCACACGAAGTCGTGGCTCGTCATCGGTCATGACGCTCATGAGCAAACTGTTCACAATCTCACCGAGCACATGTTGCAGACAATGACGCGACTCGGGTATCGTCCTGTGACGTTGGGCGATTGCCTACGTGACCCGCGTGACAATTGGTACCGCAAAGATAGCAGCTGGCCGGGCCGTACGAATAGCAACAAGAATAGCAACAAGCCCAAGAACAAGCCCAAGAAGGGACCTAGTCAGCAAATTTCCGTTGACGGTACTTGCGGAGCTAATTATACCTGCTTCGGGTCTCCATTCGGCTTATGCTGTGGAAGCTCCCATGTTTGTGGAAACACGACCGTACACTGCGGCAAGGGCTGTCTGAAGGATGCCGGGTATTGTTCTATCGAAGCACCACCAAATGGTGATGCGTGGGATCCAAAATTCCCTAGCCGGAAATCAGGGGCGGGCTCAGACATTCAAACTGTTGGTACTGCAGCTCTTACCTCTCTTCTTCTGGCTTTGATTGTAGCGATGTGGATGTGAAGGGCCGTTTATTGGCGACTCGGCTATTTTCTTCTTTCCTTTCTTCTGTCTTCGTTTATATGAATAGGGTACTTAACTAATTACATACCCATGGCCTCTTGGTAACTAATCCAATAAACTACTAGGATAGCCAATCTTCAAGGAACCTTGGAAGCTATCAGTATTTGTACTTGGTTAGATACCAGGGAACTTGAAGATTTGAAAACCAAATGGATCGGATGTGTACAGATAGTCTGCCAATTGCTGCATAACTATGCATTAACACTGGCGCTCTTGGTCATTCCGATCCCCACTGCAGCTGTCGTTCCTGCATCCACCGGCAAAATCACGCCCGTCATCCATCGAGCATGTGGACCAGCCAGAAATACCACAGCACCGGCACAGTCCCACCCATTTCCCTCTGTTCCGAGAAGACTGCGCTTTCTGCGAGCTTCTCTGGCTTCTTCACTCATTCCATTCCCGTACATCATTGGCGTGTACAGCATCTGCTAACAAAGTCAATGACAGCCTCCTTCAGGGAGTGAAAGGTCAACTTACCCCCGGGCAAACACAATTCACTCTAATCCCATCCGCCGCATGATGCGCTGCCATTGCGCGCGTGAGATTGACGATGGCGCCTTTGGATGTCGGGTAAAGCAAATGAGGTGTTCCACCCTTACGAAGATCAGTATTGGGGGGCGATGAAAGGTGAGATCGATCGATAGAACAACCGTACCTTGAGACCCGCCACACTCCCCATATTCACAATGTTTCCTTTATTTTCTCCCTCGTTGCGAGTCATTGCCGGAATGGCATATTTGCTCATCTGTACCATACTGCCGACATTAATATCCATGCTTTTTGCCCACTCCGCCATGTCAACATCGACCGCCGTGCCTGGAGCGCCACCAATTCCAACATTGTTAATAAGAATGTCAAGACGACCAAATTTCTCGACAGCAAGGTTCACTGCTGTTTCGCAGTCCTTGGCAGAAGTGACATCGCCTCGAAATGGGAGAGCCCGTCCTCGGCCTGACTTGGATGATATCATCTCCACAGTCTTGGTTGCCCATTCTTCGTTGAGATCAACGCACAGCACATCGCAGCCATCATAAGCTAGAAGAATAGATATAGCACGCCCGTTACCAATTCCATCTCCTAAGCACCCAGCTCCGGTCACAATGGCCACCTTGCCACTCAGAGAGCGAGATGGCGGTTCGGAAGATATGCCGGGATCCATGGTTATGATCGAAATCTCGACCAAAAATCGTGTACATATAAATCCTTTTATGGAATCTATTTAATTCTAGCCGACCGAAAACCTTCATTTCGCTTCAAGTTCCCAAAGATTACCGGCATACCCATTTGGACCAGCCTTGCGGAGAGGGGGGGGGGGTTGGCCCCCGCATAGCCGAACCGAGGCGTTTCTTGACTGCGGGGCCTATGATGTGATGTGATAGATACTACATCTTGAATAACCCAAGTCCTTCCTACCCACTTTTACCCCCTCACCTCCTTGATCGTACCTCACTCTAACCTACTCGTACCTTTTCACCGCTTCTACAATCGTACTCCATCTAGCTTAACGTAATGGCTGACTTCTCGCAATATACTGCCCCCATTGCAGACTGGGTGGCTCTTGAGCCTACCTTACCAGCTTTCCCGAATGTCGGTCTCGAGGATTTAAAACATATCGTCAATAAGGGTCGGGAGGATATGGCCGCTCAGGGCGTCGCTGATCGAGGTTAGTACCTGCATATCACATAGCGAGAGAAGATCTCCAAAAAAAAGTGAATTTAGACATATCTGCCGCTGGGTGGAGATGTCTTGCATAAACACATCGACGATCTAACTAACTTCTTGTCCCAACAGGCCTAGCTGAAAAGGTGCATACCAAGGACTTCAAAATTCCCGCTCGCGACGGATATGTCCTCGAAGCGCGTTCTTACCGTCCAGCGAACGTCTCCCCCTCCCATGCCCTTCCTGTCTACATCCATCTTCACGGTGGTGGATATCTCTTCGGAACCCTCGGTTCTGAAGACGCAATCTGCTCTCGCATTGTCGCCGACCAACTCGAGAAGAGTTTCCCCGTCGTCGTCTTCAATATCAACTACAGACACACCCCCGAGTATAAATATCCGACTGCGTGGAACGATGTTGAGGATGCCTTCGTCTGGTTCCACGAGAACATATCCGAGGTCGGCGGACGCGGGGAGAGGTCGTGGTCGGGGGTATATCAGCGGGAGCCCAGCTGACTGCTTCTCTGACACTTGCCCAGTATCGTGGCGACAATGAAAATTTGGCTGCTTGTCCACGAATCCGAGGACAGGTCCTGATGATCCCTTGCCTTGTCCAGCTAGATTATTATGCCCCGAGACAGGACAAATTGCGCAGTCCAGAACTGTCGAGTCTAGTAGGCTGCGCCAATGCGCCAATCCTACCAATTGACAGAATCAAGCTCTTTGGGTCCCTGCTGGATGTCAATAAAGACTCAAACACCGGCGATGACCGCAGGCTTAATCCTGGAAATGCCACCGCGGAAGAAGTGAAAGAGCTTCCTCCGACGACTTTCGGTATTGCAGGAAATGATCCTCTTCGCGACGAGGGCCTTTTCTACGCGCAGCTTCTCAATGAGAATGGGTAAGTGGCCTTCCCCCAGTTTGGGGATCTTGAAGATCTTGTGCTAACCGGTGCTAGGGTGCCTACTGATGTTCACGTCTTCCCTGGCGTTCCTCATGGATTCCGCCGCTACGGCGACAAGCTGGCTGCTTCGAGTAAGAGATGGGATGAGGTTATGACAAACGGTATTTCTTGGGCGTTGTCTAGCCCCGAGTGTGGCTCTTTCGAGATCAAGTCGGAATGAGTGCGAAGGCGGAGTTTTGGATAGAGTCGAAAGCGGACATAGAAATATTTCTCTCAAGCAACTGGCGAACAATTACTAACTCCGAGCTCTTCATGTACTAGTAGTCCACGGGTCCTTTAAGAATGCAAATCCGCAGATAGTTTTGATCCTATAGTATTCTCAGTCTATGTTTCACATTTGACCATTTTCTGCACTGGATTGGGGCCCGGATACGATGTTAAACGCAAACATTCGCTTAATTCCCAACAAGCATCCAGTTCATTCCTTCTTAGCCCCCTCACCAGTGCGGCCCTTGCTCCATCCTACTTCCCATTTGTCTTCAATAATATCCAATTGGATCTCCTGAGTTCTTTTGAAATATCCCTCCTCGATATGGTCATCCATACCCACATCCTTGTAGCCTTCCTTTGCAACCGATTTCGGAGTGATCATAAGAGAGTGCCCTGGAATGTCAGCAGCCGAAATAAAATATCTTAGTTCTGAGTCCTCTACCATTGATAGTGCGATCTGTTGCAAGCTTCATCATACACGTTGCCACATCTTCCTGCGGGGCAAACTCGACGCCTTTGGAAATTAGTTGAGCTTCGTAGGTAGCCGAGCGAATGGCACTCTTGATATAACTAATTTTTGTTTCTTCAGTAACCTTATTTTATGTGAAAATTTGTGATACCTACCAAGGAGCCACGTAGTTGATTCGAATTCCCTGTTCGTGCGAATTTCTCCGGGCTGTTCTCATCAGTCCCCTCAGTCCGTACTTGCTGCTCGTATATTGCCAGTTTGCCTGTTCGTGGAATCAGTAGGTGTGTAATTTGTCGCATAGAGTAAAGAATAAGGTGTCTTACTGGAGAATCAATCCAAGATACCATACTTCCAGTGATTATGAAACAGCGATCTCGGTCTTCCGTGTCCGGTTGTTTTCGAAAATAATGTACAGCAAGTTTCCAGGTATACATTGTGCCAATCAGGTTTACATTCACAATGTTCAGCTCTGGCTTCACGGGAGGGGAATTTGGGTCTAAGAAAGCTAGTAAGCAACTTACATTTCACAGCATTCTCAATCTTGCGAATGGAAATACTTACCGTCCAAGGGCCACAGATCGTCTCCCGAAGCACGACTAATTCCCGCATTTGCAATGACGATATCGCAACTTTTATGGGGGGAATTCTTGATCGCAGCTTCAAACATATCGACTTGATCATCCCAAGAAGTTATATTGCACTTCACAAATTGAGCATTTCTAGTATTTGTTAGGCATTGACGAGGATTCAGGGATCAACACTCATGGAACGAACCGGCCCAGTTCCTGCGCAACTTGCTTCCCTCTTTCCTCGTTCAGATCGGCTATCGTTACATATGCTCTATATTCCCCAATACTGTCAGTGTCATCATCATTATGTTTTTTATTTGAGGTAAATCACCCTTCGGCAGCAAAAGCACGCGCCGTCTCTTCGCCCATGCCATTTGCTCCTAGAAGATCATCAGTTGGTCGTTCAAACAGACAAGATTGGGATACTAATTACCTCCAGTCACAATGACACTCTTGCCTTTAAGGACCCCGCGATTTGGTGGGATGGTACAGTCTACCGGGCCATTGTATTCGTAGGGAGGCAGCTTCGGCATCTTGGGCAAAGTTATTCTGATATTTAGTCTTCCGTGCTTTTTTCCTTCTCCAGATTCTGGGTGATTTGTTTGTGGGTAATTATAGGTATTCCCTTTACTCTTCCTTCTCGCTATCTAGTATAATTCATGCGTTTAGCATCCTCGGCCATTTCCCCGCGATTCCAGCCCGGATAATCGGCTACCCCAAAGAAGTAAACCGGCGGGGTTATAATGAGGAGACAATGCAACAGCTCCGCCTCGTCAAATATACTCATCGGTGTCGGAGAATTGTTAATCGAGTAAGAGCGCCTCTTAGTAACCGCGTCCAAGAAACTTTCTCGTATTTTCCCAGAAGTCTCACCCTTTATCAATGAATCCTCGGGAGTACATCAAGACAGCAATTCTGATTTTGCGCTAGTGGGCACACACTACTGGTTCAGGTGTTTGAATTGGATAGTAACCTTAGTCCTCTGAAAATATAGTTATATAGTATGGTAATATCCGGTATTCTCAAGTGAAAGAATGACAGAAAACGAGAAGACATAAACACACAATACCTGAGCAGGAATTGGAAATTTGTTTATCACTCTGAGCCGTTAGGGGTGTTATGGGCCCCGCAGATGAAGGTTATCTTGATATTACTCTTCTTGGCGCTTTCTCTCTTTCTGGCTTCTCCCAGGCACAATTGTACTCAGATCACCAACGGGTAGTGTTAAAGGGAAGTCAACTGCATCGAGTATTTGCGCAATAAATATGTGCCAGATTGGTATGCAAAGAGCAAAATTGAAAGCGCCGGCAGCCTGTTATGTCCCAAAGTTAGCATCGGCAAAGCTTAAATGTTAAATCAGGATTATAGATACCAATTGCAGTCTGGCAGCGTTTTCAGCATTCCCCAGCGCTACCTGGAAGAAGGTGGCTGCTGTTAGGGCGAAAGTGATGACTAGAAGAAACAATGCCGAGAAAAGGCAAATATTTGTCCGAATAGAACAGATGAGGTAGACGAATGTGAGAACGCTGAGAATCACGTAATAAAGCCCCACGGTTGCATTGTATTCGGGTGTTTGTATACCCTCCAACGAATTTCCAGTTGGTGAGTAGTTGGTTCCTACTGCGTAGAATGGCATGTTTGAAGTGCCCTGAACGATCCAAAAGGTTCCTATAAGGTTGAGTTTGTCAGTTATTTTCAAGTTGTCATCGGGTGTATTCTAATCTCCTTTCACTCAAATACTAGCACGCACCATAGGTAAAGAAGAGTGCACAAGAGAATGTGTTTCCAATAATCCATTCACCCACGGCACCAAAAATTTGTACCATGCCTCCAAAGTAGATAAATACGGGTCTATTCCAGAACAAATGTCAGCATCTTGTAGTAGTATGAGACAAAATATTGAAGGGACAACTTGAAGTCTTACAAAATAGCACCACCACTTCCACCAGCGCCCCGCCACCCCATATTGGTCATCGCGGCAGGAGTCGCAGCTAACAAGAAACCGAGTAGAGAAATCGGAGTCGGGTTGCCGAAAGTACGACGCAGATTTCCCGCTGTCGGTGTTTTAGGACTCAAATAAAGCTTCTCGAATACATCCCGAGGGATGGGAAGAAGAACACTCTCGGCCGTCTGGTAGCGACGCAGCATCTCAGCCGTAGAAGCCTCCTGCTTTTCGCTCACATTTTCGTCGGACATGATGGAAAATCCTCAATGGAGCAGGACCGATAATTTGGGAAGCCGCTAATCGACCCTCGACAAGTGTTTTGAAAGATGATCTTGTGTGGGTTATATCGAATATATATCCCAGGGGTTGGTCCTTATATCTTCGCTTCCCCTTTTATCCACAGTGTAACTCCAACGAGCTGTCTCCACATCTTCTCCAATGCAAGTCATTCTAGACCCCCAGACCCCCGGACCCCGTATCTTTCCATATCGGTGTAAACGCTGCAGTATCCCGATCGAGTTTTAGTCCAGAGTGTCTTGCATTGGACGCAATTGGAACCTCTGATTCGTAGGCTATCATTACCATCCTCCCTGAAGCGACGACCCTCGGTGACTAGTGGGTCCGGGAAACCGCGATTTGTGGGGGAGAACGCGGGGGGGGGGTGGCCCTACCATGCCCCAGAATGGTTTTTCCCCCGCGAATGCGTCCGGGGACCGAGGACTTTCTTGTGTCGACTCGGCTACATGCCGTTAACTCGCCTTTATCCGCATGAATCAGTCTCGGAATGGTCCAAAATATAAAGAAAGGTTACACGCCCAGACTTTGCCAACACTTCGAGAGAAACGGTGGCGCCGGTTCAAAGTCTATTCTAAAGCTTCGCCTCACAATCAAGCCTTGGACTCTTGACTGATGCCATGCGTGTTTTTGTCAGTGCGACACTTGAAACTTCAATGGCTGTACCCGGCTTGTGCTCCCAGGAACGATACCAATGTCAAGTTTTAACAGCAGTTTCGCCAAGTTGTTCGACCCCAACAAAAGTAGCGTCATGAACTTGGAAACGCCCCTGGACAACTCGACGCTACGGAGCAACTCCGCGAGTCCGTGGGCGCATCAGCCCGATGTCCAAATGGAAATTGCTAATGCTGGTGCACAATTTCCCACCAAATGGGCTGATTTTGTTCCGACGGGGTTACGAGTCCAGTAGATGTTGCCTGGCAAACCCCAGTGAACAACCGCGGCAGTTGGCGCTCAGATAGCCGGATGTGGAGTTAAGCTGCGACAAGAAACCCCACCAAGAGGAGCGGCATTAGCGAATCCTGCGTCATATACGAGATCTTCGCTTTCTCTGTTGTAAGTCTATCCTTGTTTGGAAGGTGCTTAATATCGCTCCTGGTTGCACCCTTCAGAATACCGAGGTTATGGAGTCTGGCAGTTTTCATCGTTTTTCAGGCATACCACTCCCGCAACCTTCGAAACAGCTACATATAACTTTAAACTGTACTGAGGCCGATTGGCCTCAGGTCCAGTGGCATGGCCAGCTAACACTTCATGCATGCAGGACTAGGGTATAACCCTGCCCGCATTGCATAGTTTCCGAGTCATTGCTTGCATTGCTTTCATCATGACCTTTTGTCGTTTGGACGCCGTTTACACGGCGTTGTCATTCCATTGCGAGATCTACTAGATATTGCGTGAGGTTATTCCCACTTCCTAGTCTAATTTCATCTCATCTTTCGTTCAGTTCCCATCTCGCTCTTATTTCCATTTAGACCTTATGGGCCCCCGTAACTAAACTTGATTGCGATACCACTGGTTATTCAAGTTAAAAACTAGCATTGACACACCAACATGCTGCAGTGAAGAATTGTAGGCCTGAAATCTAGGCGGCCCCTTAATCTGATATAGAGATTGCCCTAGGTAGAGTGGAAAGACGAACATGTAGTTTCCAAAGATTCATATACTGCATGGAAATTTCCTAAGGTATTACTAGTAAACAAAGAAGGTCCAACGATCAAGAATCTCAACTTCTTATATGATCGACCTAGAGTTCATCAAACGACGTATTCCCAGTGGCGGTAGTAGATTGCTCTTGATTGTTCCTATCCTTTGCCTCGGCCTTAGCGATTTCCGCTCCTGCTTGGCTCTTGATTCACGTTGCGTTCTTGGAGTACTCGCCGATGACAATTCCTCTCTGCTGAATGGGATCCTCAAGGACTTGGGTGGCCTCCAGCGCCTTGTCTGCGCGGACCCGCAGCCCTTGCAGGATCTCCTTTTGTTTCTAATCCACCATCTGAGCGACCTTCTTGTAGCTGTTATCTATGTATGTCTGGAGCTCTGCCTAAAGTCAGCCATGTTCTCATTTCCAGTCGCGCCCTTGGACAGACGGCTGCACAGATTCACATCGTAGGCGATGTACTCGCGGTCCACGACTCAAATTTCAAGGGGTTGACGAGTAGTTCTACTGACATTTGCCTGGGCGCAATACCTCCTTCTCCTGTTAGCTAACCCTCTCAACAATCATAGGTATATCCCTTGGAATTTGTCACAAAATGGGCTTTGAAAGCCAACAAGATCAATTTGCACCTCATGAATTTCACGGGCGCACCGTAATTTTTAACTTGTGTCAATGGCGGCTCTGCCTTTAACCTGTATGCTGAGAAGTCATATCTCCCACCCTTTCGCCTACCAATAGAGTCAGCTCTAACGAAGACTTCCTTACAACCAAAACAGGAGGCGGATCTGATGTTAACAAGGTCAATGGCTGGGGCTTGAACAGGTTCAGTCTTCAATAATGGACTCTTGAAAAGGTGAGTCCAGGCCGGTCTCCATGGACGTTGCGAAATGTGGCAGGCGGCAGTAGGCCTCAACCCTGTCCGTGGAAGATGCATTTTGATCTGGGGGCCTTGATTGTTCGCCTCAACTAAACTTTCCATAATCCGTAGGCTATTCGGATATCGCAGGTTGTAGTCCTGGTAATTGCACTCCGCTCCAAGGGTGGAACGCTGGTGGTCAGGCCAAGATCTCCCAGTGGTATTTGATAACGCAAGATGTGAACACTAGGGGATGGTATATGTAAATTTCGCTTCTTGTGGTGGTGTGTCTTACACTTGTTCCTGTCAGCTGATGTATGCCCCAGGTTACAAATTGCAGGAACATTCACTTACATGGACCTGGATGGCGGGAACACCAACGATGGGTTAGTTTATCATTGAAGTCCTCGGGGGCATGCATTCTAATCAGGGTACAGCACGAGAGTTCAAGGATATCAAAGAAACCCTGGTTTGAATTCTAATCGGATGTGGAACTTCCACTTTGTCTGAGTCGGGGTTGAGGGGGGATAGCCAGATGTTCCGTTCTCAATTGCCTCTTTTAATTGAAATGATACTCAGCTGATCGGTAGCTACAAGACTGTCATGTCCTAGGTCACTCATCGCCTAATATAATCACATGCCGCCCGAATTTAAGGTTTCCTTCGACGAGTGTTGAATCGTTGAATCTTCCCCTAGATACCTACTTCTACAGGAACATCAAGTGTAAAGAGCGCAAGGCAAATTGTTTCATTCTCGGGCGATATAACCCCGGCGCAATGCAATTGTCTATTGAACTCGACCTGTCTCATTCATGCAAACCCAGAAATCGTAAATGGGCCCATTCCAGCTCCAATTCCAAAGCTATTCCTGAAGCCCGAATTAAATACTCCACACACACAAAAGAAGTCACATCAAGGAATCGCTTCCATGCAGATCCATATATGCATCAGGTGCAGGTGAATCACTTTTTGTCTCCGTTGGGGGTATTCTCATCTTCCAGGTCCACCATTTCCCGCAATATATCTTTTAATCCTCGGACACCTTCGTCAACAACTGTATCCGGGATGCGCACGTCCACATCTTCAATATATTTTATCGGGTCGTAGGGTTGACTTTCTGCGTCTTTATTGCTACCCTTTTTGGTCCCATTGGCTTTCCCTTCTTTCGTTCCGTTTGGAGTCGCAGTCCCATTATGATCTGATGTGTGTTTGGATCCCAATGCCGGATGCGATCTGCCCTCCGCGGAGGCGACCACCGCGTCCATCACGTCGTCGAATGTCTCGCAGCGGCCGGCGCGAAGGAGCTCGGTAGCAAGACTAGTAACCCGCTCAGTCCAGCCGGCACGGTGTAGCGAGCCCAGCAAAGTTTCCTGCAAATCTTCTAGTGCTGATGTCGCTGAGAGCTTTGTGAGGAGGTCTGATTCGAGGGCATCGGGGGTGGCGGAGGTGCCGGCGGGCGTTGAGGATGGCATGGTGTCAGGTATTGGCGGGGGTTCGCAGTAGCGAATCCTTGAAAGGGAGCAGATTCGAATTGGTATATAAGCTGCAAGTCCCCCTTTCCGTGCAGCTTGGGGTGACAATCGGCGTCGGGCTGTCCGTCGCAGCGATCTCGGAGTCAAAAATTGGGGCGAGGGTCATGCGCCGGCGGCTGTTGTGCGCGGGGTTTGCGGCGGGAATGGACAGGAGGAGGGGAACCTGCCCCTAGGGAAAGCGCGATTCAGTCGAAGAGATAATTATTAGGATTAAAGAGAGGTGGAAGAGGGGTCGAGGCCAGCGCGCGCGAGAAAAAAAGTGGATATGGAGGATGACGATGGTTCCGCGGTCCGGCCTGTCAATGCGGCAACCGGATTAGCGCTGTAGATGATAGGTCCAAGCGAGGGGGGGCTAAATATGTTGGAGATGCAGTTTCAAGCCTTGCTGGTAAGGAACACCGACCTGGTACGTTCAAATGGGCTGCGACAAGGTGTGGTTGCGCAAACGGGGCCCGGATTGCGGAGGTGCGGCCGAGTGGAGGAGGCTCCTCGGGATTGGATCGAATCGGATTGGGTTGTATTTGACTGGGGGCTAGGAGAGGGGAGGCCCGGCCAGCAGAAGGGTCACCGAGAGAAACCAAAAAGATTAGGGGTTAGGGTATCAATGGACCCATTGCACACAAAAGAAAAGAAAGGACCACGGATTGAGAGCAGGCCAATTGACGAGGATGTGAGAGAAAGAGAACGTCAACCGGTCCTGAGCGTGGATAGCCTCAAGCCGCGGGCGGTGAGCTGTCAAAGCGTGGCACCAGCTCCCCAAAATGTAGCATTCATGGATTACATGGTGTTTGGAGGCATTTAAGAATTGAATTCAAAAATCAAATTAATTCTGGAATTGAGGTATGTCAGCTAATCTGATCACTCTGGCACGCCGCATCACGATCTAATAGGACTCCCCTGGTGCTACTATATAACTAGTACCTTAAGCGTACTACTTACGACCATAGTATGTGGGCTAGATCCATCCATGGATTGATACTACTAAAAATGCGCAGAGCGTATGCCACTAATCTGGCCCCGGGAGCTACTAGTTCTCTTACTGCTTAAGGTTTAAGTTGTAATCTTTAACGTTGCGTAGGAGGGGAATACCCCCTAGTAATGCCTGGTTGTAGTACTAGTATATGCTTTAGCACTACTACTACTAGCATTGGCCACGAGGCAATTATTTCCAAGGTTATATTCCCACACGTTTACTAGTACCTACTAGTACTATTTAAAATAAGGTGCCCAGGTCACTCTTTGTCCAGCGAGGCAATCCACAGCAACCATTGAGGTACAGATCGCAGATGCTCAGGATACTAGTACTATTCTTCCAACCGTAGATTTACTCCGATCCGTCTCACAAGAACAGTCTATCTGTCAATTTTTCAATATTTTGGCCTACGTCAGTGTGGGATATGTACTTGGATCATATTCCCCTTGAAACACAAACTTAGAATGGGGCCCAAGCCCTGCAATCTCCTGGACCCATCGGATCTTTCTGGAGCCGTCGATCGAGATTCTAGAAGCTCGGGCAAATGAGATCCCTGATTTTGAAACCACTAGTAGGTACTAGATTCATTTTTGATCATCCTCTCGAGGTCTTTTAGGGCACTGGGAATCGTTGTGCCATATAGTGCGATATAATAATCTCTGTGATTGATGTCTCTAGGTGTTTCTGACCTGGAAGGGTATCAGATCTTACTGCCTATGAATTCCACCTTATTGGGTAAATGAGAAAATAGTCCCCCTCGACAAGAATCTAAGGACATTTTTAGGATCCTCTACTTTAATAAGGTCCTGGTTAGTTCCGGGTGAGATCTAAGACATACACTGGGTCCTGAGGTCCCAGTGCGGGCCAAGTACCGAAGGATGCAGAGGCCGTCTGCAGGTCCCCTCATGGTCCTTCTGCCGAGTGTATCATCAAAGGCAGCCTCTATCCAATGGGGCTTGCTGGATGATCCGAGATGAAAGAGAGAGAGAGAGAGAAAAGTGATCTCCGGGGTATGGCCGAGTCCAGACCCCCCCCCAGATCACGTGTGTCACTCCTCGGCCGCGTTACTGGCAGGTTTGCCCTCCACCTCCACCTCCACCTTCACCTGGCCTTCTTCCATTTGCGCCTTTCAGCTGTCGTCGCTCATTCCAACCCGATTTGCAAGATTCTCTTGCTCAGATCCTTCTACGCATATTCCCATCCCAACGTCAATACACTTGGAACTTGTTCATCCCCCGAAGCTTCCCCGCTTTATCTCCGGCGCCTCCCATCGGGCCAACATCCCGGTCTTTCGCCCAATATCATCACAGGGGCCAAACTACGGATCCAGCTTGATACCGCGGCGTCGCAGTACCTTCGACGCGGCCGTCTCCCGCCATCGAAACTGAATCCATCGAAAATACCGCTTTGTCAGTTGATGTCTGCCCGACGCGCTCGAATTTAGCCGCGCCGCTCTCCAGCCGCCCGCCTAAGAACTTGAACCTGAGCCTGTCTACCCATCGAGCGCCTGGATCCCACACTTTCTTTGTCCAAAGCGATTTCCTTCAACTCGCCCGCTCTGGCGGTGCTATCGGTACACATTCACCTCATCTCATCCCATCGCATATCTCCCCCTAAAAATCACCCCCGCCGCCATGTCCCTCCACACCTCATACCATGCCGATTCCGATGCGGATGACGAGTATGAGCGGAGTGTAATCACTTCGCCGCATTTACAAACAGATTCGGAGGCTTCTCCCATCGATTCCGATATTCCTTCATCCGAACACACTCCTACCAAGTTTGGTTATTCCAGCGAGGGGCCGCGTACCCCACGGTCAATCATCTCGGACTGGACAGCTGACGAATGTGTGGAATTCCTGACCTCTCTCGGTCTACTGCAATACTGTGGATCCTTTCGAGGTGAGAACGTCTAATTTGCAACCGCTAGAGCTTGTACTGACGCGAGTTGCCTACAGAGAATGGCATTGTGGGCGAGGCCCTTATTGCGTTAAAGCACGATGAGCTGAAGGAAATGGGTATCAACAGTGTCGGCCACCGTCTGACAATCTTGAAGAGTGTCTATGAAATCAAAACCAGGCAACAAGTCCCCTTAGACGTAGATCACTACATCCCACTGTGTATGGACCCCTCCATTGTTGATCTCCCAAAACTGGCTAACCTAGTGACACAGCGGCGGACCAGAGCATGAGTGAAAATGCATCGCAGGAGGATATAGCCGCGCTCATAATGTCGATTCAACGCCGAGATGAAAAGCTTATGACTGTCGAGGCGGAGATGCGCCGACTCGCGGAGGATTATAGACGGCTCCGGGAGGAGATCTTACCTGTCATTAAAATGGCTAAAGATCGGTCGCAACCACTCCCTCCACCCTCAATGGCTGGGGTACCCGATTCCTGCCGCGACAGTACCACTCTCACATCTCCCTCGCAACTCACTCTCGTCGATAACCCCTCCTCCTCGTCCTCCACTTCGAAGATTGCCCGAGCTTTCTCCAAGCGCACCTACACGGGCGGAAATACTCCCAAGAATAATTCGCCAACCCATATTCCTCCTTCCATTTATGAAACACGCCCCTATGACGGGGGAAATCTGGATCCCTCTGCTGCAGCCATGGCTGCATCCTCGCATTTGACAGCATCGATGAATGGAAGTCAACAACACTCGCCCGGCGTCCCGTCACCAACCTCCCCGAGCCACACCCAGCATCAAACTCTAAATCCACGATCTTATTCTCAGCCTAGCACTTCTCGTGGACACGAGCATCCTGAAGATATACCAAGGGCGTCCTCTCGAGCAGATCGCCTAACCCCCAACCAGCAACCCACTCGTACCGAGACGCCCTCTTCTGCTTCTCGCATGGAGTCAAGAAGTAGCGGGGAACCCAGCAGTGTAGAAATATTCAAATCCTTCCGGGTATCATGGGAAGATCCGTGCTACAAGGTTCTTCCTGCCGCTTTGAAGAAATACAACATCCACTCCGACCCCAAACTCTACGCCCTTTACATTGTCTATGGTGACCAAGAAAGGTGCCTGGCACTGGACGAAAAACCATTGCTTCTTTTCAAACAACTTGAAAAGGAAGGACGAAAACCAATGTTTATGCTCCGCAAAATTCATCCGGACAATCCTTCCTATCCCATCCCTGGCTCGGCTCCCAATAGCGCTGGTTTTGACAGCGGAAGGCCGTCTGGAGTGGGGCAGATAAATTTACCTGGTGGTGTTCTTTGATGTTTCAAGCTCTTTTTGATGCACTTTGTGATGTGGATTGTGATACCCGGCATCTTCTGAAGAGGCCTTGTCTGCATCTTTGATCGCATTTGATTGGATCCACGCAACCTTTTTTTTCCTTGATCGGCGCCCATTGATACTGGCATTTCATCATCACTAGTAGCGTGGATGCATCAGGCGTTTCTTTTCTCTTGGCAGCGATGATATCCTGTCTACATTTCTTTTACCCACATCTTGCATAAGCATTCTTCATTTCTCTTTAGATACTTGTCCCATGGACTCAGTGAATGTCAATAATCGTATCTGACATGCCTTGTCAGTACAAACTCTACTTTTTTATAACTGACTCACGTAAAGCTTTTCGTTTGTATCGGCTAAGGTGAACGTGTAAGCATACTCCGAGCTTCGTCTTCTATGCACATTGATTCACGGCGTTGAAACATCCATTCCTCGCAAAGAGGACATTCATTTAAACTTGGCCTTTGACAATGTCAGCTGCCTTCTCCGCAACGGCATACACTGTTGCTTGAATATTGCCAGTTGGTTCAAGCGGGAAAACACTAGCATCCACCACTCTCAAGTTCTTAGTCCCATAGACCTTGAGTTTAGAATCAACTACTCCGCCCATTTCTTTTCGGCAGCATGGCACAAGATCCAGCTGGGTGGAAACAGGTGTACAGCCGCTCCTTGACTACCTCCTTAGCGTGGTCGAGATCGCTCAAGTCCCTGGTGTTTTCCGGCATACGCTTGCCCGGTTTGAGAAGTGCCGACAATGGCTCTGTCTCCACTATGCGCTCCACGTACTGCATTTGTCTCGCCATAATCTCGATGTCAAGTGGATGCGAGAGAAGGTTAGGGTCATATGCTGGCTTATCTTCGCTACTGTTGGAACGAATGTGAACTGATCCCCGTGAGAATGGATGGTTGTGGAGCATCATGATTGTGATGTAGTTCTCTGATAGGGTTTTGGTCAGGACATCAGTAAGAGTGGTCTTTCCTGGATTCATATGCAGTTGTGCTGGAAGGAACAGGTAGTGGGAGGATCCATTCTCAGTGGAAGAGAGCATCTTGCGAATATGAGAATACTGATCTCTCAGGTTTGCTGAAACTTTTCCATCGTCAAGGTGCTTTGAAAGCAAGAGTTCGATTTCCTTCTGCGGAATACTGCCGTTTCCATCGACAAAGGGAAGATATGCCATGCTGATAGGCATGCCTGCCAAGGGGCCTCCCCGGGTTTCTCCATAAAGCTTAATCAGTGACTGGACGACGTTCGGATCACGTAGAATATCGCCCGAAACCTGGCCATCAGCAATTTCAAAGTTGATGGCGGTGATGGCGTGGTCTTGGAGATTCTCGCCCACAGCCGGGTTGTCGATTACTACTGGGATGTCATGGCTTTTGAGAAGATCTGCGCCACCGATACCCGAGAGCTCGAGCAGTTGAGGTGAGTTCAGACTACCTCCACAGATAATCACTTCCTTCTTTGCCTTTATTTGGTAAGTTTCGTCACCCGTCTTGGCTTGAACCCCAGTTGCGGTGGCTTCTCCATTTTCCTGCGAAAGCAAAATACGCTCAACCATTGTTTCTGTCAACAATCGCAGATTTGGTCGCGCTGCGACCTCGGGAGAGTAGTATGCTGCTGCATACCCCCGAGTCCCCATCTTGGCATCAACACTCAATGGCGAAGCAAAAGCCCCTAGTTTACGGCCCTGGATGGGGTCGGCGTCTGTTTTCCAACCCAGATGCGCGAATGTCTCGTCCCATGCCTTGTTGAAGGGCCCAAAGACATCTGGGAGAGACACAGGCAAAGGCCCGTTGGAGCCTTGATTTTCGACTTTCATGTAGCGGGCTGTGCCAAGAAGCTCTGCCGTGGCCTCGCTAGGCGAGGTGTAGGAGTGGAATTTCTGGAGGTAGGGTTTCATATCCTCCGAGCCCCAACCTCCATTGCCCAATCCCTTCCAAGCCTCGAAGTTTGAGGCATTGGGGTACACGATGCATGAGAAGTTCATAGCGGAGGATCCACCGACGACACGCCCGCGAGGCTGTCCAATTTGTCGATTGTTTGCATTGACCTACACATCTTTCAGCATGGGGGGTGGCAGAAACAGATATGAATAATCATACCTGCGGAACGCTCATATAATCCCAATCGAAATCCGGGTTGCCATACAATGTTCCCAGAAAGCCAGGGGTGTCGATCCGAGGATCTCCCATGCGATTGGCACCAGCTTCGATGAGTAGTACGTTGGCAGAGGCATCCTCGCTCAGTCTGTTCGCGAGAACCAACCCGCCGATGCCTGCCCCGACAATAATATAATCATATTCGTTCTTTTCCATGTTGATTTTTATTTCAGTTCTTCCTGCTTCTTCCCGGTCTCGGATATTATCTGGAGGTCCGGAGGAAGAGGGGGATGAAACAGCTGTAATCATTTCGAAGAGACTACCCTAAGCCAGCTTTGGCAGGAGGGTCTTCTGCAGGATTCGACAAGTAGAAGAGGCTTCCCGGCAGAATGAATGTCTCACTTCGACACTTTCCAATCATTTCCAATTCTTTCAGCCTTCGTGGGTCGACTAAATCCTTCGGGCCGGCCTAACGGGCCGCCAACGGCCCACCACACTGTTGATCAATGGATATTATTTGCCCCTGGAAACTGTCACAGTTTTACAGTCGGTTGACAGCCGGGTTCTATATAAGCTTTTAGCAATCTGAAGAGAATCCTTCTTCTCCTCCACAGCTAGCTTAATTTCCCGACTCGCTAGCCGGGGAGATGGAACTATGCAGCTTTATGGCATCTTCACATACCCCATTGTCCGTGACCAGCTCATCGCTAACACTGTCCTCGTCGTTATCGCCACCCTTCTAGTGATACTCCGATTTATCTCCCGGCGCGTTCGGCAAAGCCAGATATGGTGGGATGATGGATTTTGTGTGGCTGGGATGCTACATACCTACGGCATGCTGGCCATGCAGTTCCATTATGCTCGCGCTGGAATGCGACATCATGTTACCGATCTCCCTCTCGACAATACTGTGACAATTGTGAAGATGCTCATTGTCTACCAAATTGTCTACTACAATGCCATGGTGCTGGCTAAGTTTACCTATCTTTTCTTCTATCTGCGAATCTTCGTCTCGAAGGAGTTTCGGATGCTTACATGGATCTGCATGGGTTGTGCAGCGGCATATTGGAGTGGAAGTATACTCCAGATCTTCTTGATCTGTAGACCCTTTGCCAAAAATTGGAACCCTCTCCTGCCCGGTCATTGTGCAAGTCAGAATGTGGCATTCTCGACAATCGGAGCGTTCAATCTTGTGACCGATATTATGATTATGTTGTTGCCGATTCGTTTCATTTGGAAATTGCAAATGTCCCTTGGGACCAAGATGGCGCTTTACGGAATTTTTGGGCTTGGCATATTGTATGCAGATTCTATCTCTCCGTTATTATTTCTGATATTTGATCTAATTGAACACTAGCATTTCTTCAATAACGATCATCCGCATTCACGTCCTCACAGCCGTCGACTTTCAAGATCTACCTTATTCGATGACTTGGGCTGCTTTCTGGAGCGTGACCGAGCCCGCATTAGCAATCTCAAACTCATGTGCGCCTATGCTCCGACCCATTCTCAAGGTTGTTTTTCCAAACCTGTTTGCCAGCGCTAAAGCGGAATATTCTACCCAACCCATATCTGGGCCTAAGTCAACTAAGAATCGGACGGCCGAGCGAATGGATGAAATGGACAGCGAGTTTCCTCTCACACAGGTCCAAGGGCGACTGGGATCTGGATATGAGGGCTCTTTCAATGATCAATTTCAAGATAGTCGCTCACAAGATAGACCATGTCAGACACCACTGAGTGTTGTGGGGGATCTCAAGGGACATTCACAGCATAGCGCCCTATGAGAATTTAATACAACGAAATTTCTTAATTCTGGACTCAAAGCCCTTCAAGCTTTTTTCTGTTTTTCTCTGAGGCTTCTATCAACTGTATTTTCACCTTTTATAGTATAAAATACGAACCTTCCCGCTTTAAAGCCATGTTATACTTCCAGCCGTCCAATGGGCGGCCGATGCTTATCTACACGTGACAGCGTGTTTTCGGACGCGTCGATAACCACAACCCCATAGGACCGTGGTCGAACTGCCCACCACGACTCCAAGATGAGCTGGGATCGAATCATTCAGGATTCCGATGAGGATGAGCCTTTCGTCGAAGATGAGGTCCCGACTTCAATCGCCCCAATTCAGGGCCAAGAGCCTCTACCACACCATGAGCCCCGCGACCGCCCCGCAGACCAACACACAACAAACCATGTTTCCGAGCAGGTATACGCGCCAGAGCACCAGCTGAGCGTCGATTTCGACCAATTCTTGCAGTCACAAGACATGCCTCATGCATCAATCACTGCTTCTCAGCAGAAACGGGAGGAAATGTGGATTCCTCCTACAGGCGACGGCGGGGAATCAATCGGTACGTTGATGCGCAGCTATGAACCCATAGCGATACGGCCTGAGCCATCTATCTTGGTGATCCAGTGTTTCATACTTACACTCATAGACACAGGGGCAATGATGACGGAAATTGGACTGGCGCAGCAAAGACTATTCGACGATGAAGGTTCCAATACAGGAAATCATCATCACTCCATGTCAACAACCTACCCGAGCGGAATCTCCGAGCCTGGTTCCTTTCCAATGCATTACGACCACCAGGGCCAAAATGGAAACCTCCCACCTACCCGTCCTCCCCCCGATATCCAAAACGAGGCGACACAACTCGTTGCGCCGCATACAACGAATGGCTATCAATACAGCACCCCGGCGGAGTCAGCGCATGTTGACTTACCGATCACAAATGTCGATGGAATGGGTACAACCGATGTCCCAGGACATTTGAACGAGATCAATTTCCACAAACCCGCCCAGCGATCTAAATCCATGCACACAGAGTGGAATTCCCCGCATGACACAGAACCCAACTCGTCCGTTCGTTCGCCGCAATTAAATCGATCAAAAAGTGACCATGGCCAAGCGGCATTGATATCACCAACTTCCCCGGTTAGTACAGTTGATGAGTTGTCTGCGCCGGCATTTGCGGTTCAAATCGCCGGTCCCGATATTGCATCTGCTGTGAAAAGGCGCGGTCGGCCTAAGAAGCAGCCAGTGCCACAATATGATGACGATGATGACGAGCTTGCTATGATCGTGGATTCGGGTTTTTCAAAAGCCAAACCTGAGAAGCGACGACCGGGGCGTTCTTCTAAATCGGAAAAGGCAACTCGACAAGCCGATGGAGCAAGCGCCCAAGAGGCCATAAATGGATCCGAAGCTGCTGAGGTGTCAGAGCAACCCGCGCAGCAAGCAAAGCCAGGGCCAAAGAAGAAGAAAATCAAGAGGAGTAAGACTGCTCCTGAGGCATTGCATAAGGCTGGTAAAGTGGATGATGATGATGTGATATGGGTGGAATCGAAGCCGTTAGAAATGGAAAATGCCAACGCCACGATGAACCATGTCAATGAAAATGCCGACGCATCAAAAGTCTCTGAGCAAATTCAATTTGAAATCCCTGTCGTTTCGAATGAATATGTTGAAGCACCAGCACCAGCGCCTAAGAAGCGCGGGCGCAAGCGGAAGAAGACAGATGAGCAGACAGATGCCCCGGCAGCTTCCAAGGACCCCCAGCTGGAGTCTAAAAACGAAGTTCCCACCCTACCCGAGACCACGGAACAACACGCACCCATCCCAGATCCTCCGAAGGGTGACGAAAAAGAAGACATCACGCTCGGCAAACAATCAGAGTCAGAGTCGACACCTCAGCCAGATAAACTCACCAAGCAGACTGCGGCTGGATCCCTTCCACAAACACCTCAAATTGCAAAGCCACGCAAGGTACATAGCCCGATTTCTTCCACCGGTAAGGTACCCTACCGTATTGGTCTGAGCAAAAGGGCGCGGATTGCCCCGTTGTTGAAGGTTGTTCGGAAATGAATGCGGAATCTCGATTTTTCTTTGTGATGGCGATTTCAAATGCTCTGGCGTGTTTATCATTATACCCCTTCTTCTATCGCGATTTTTTTTTCTTTTCTTCCTCGGGCTGCTATCTTCGAGACTTCTACCCCATGGTTTCTTAATCCTGCTGTATTCATGATAACATGTAGTTCTATGGACATGATGTTTGTCAACATAGTAGCTTATTCATGAGGTTATCTTTCCGCTATTCGCAAGATTCTTGTAGATCGCTGTTTCTCTCGGAGGTTCATATCTTCGACCTTTCTCTCCCTGGTAAAGCCCTTGTTCCCCAGAAATTCGCTCCCCGCGGTACGAAGACGGCGGAAAGGCCAGTGAGTTAAAGCATGCCAATTTTTGAGTACTGAGTTAACTAACATACTAGGGTGAGTCCAGGACTCCACTCATGGAGAGTAAGAGATTGCATAACTGTGAATATTGCGATAATTAATCAAGGATCAATCAAGTCGGACACTAGAGCCATTCTATCCTTGATTTTCCCAGTTCCCAGGTCCTTCAAAACCTTTGGGAAATCAGACAATCTGCCCAGCTCAACTTGCGGTTGTATAACTTTTTGACTGATTAGATCAAGCACCTCCACCAGGTCACGCTGCTGTCCACCATATGTGAAAATAATACTCAACCTTTTCCGGATACCTATTTTCATGTCTATCTCGTTTTTACGATCCAATGTACCCACGCATAAAATCTTGCCTCCGATGCGGACTACACCACCGGGTATATCAGTTAACGATCTATTTGTCGGAAGAGTGTGGTAGTGTATGACATTTCGAACTTACCAATATGCTGGGCGTCTTCAAACGTCTGGTGTTTGCCGACAATATCAAGTACTGTATCAATTTTTCCCTGTAGTCCCTTTTCCTGGACGAAAGATTGGATTGACTTTCCGACCGGCACAATATCGCCTGCTGGAATACCCAGAGATAAAGCCGCGTCTAGCTTTTCTTGACGCACATCCGAAACAATAACACGAGCTCCGATATGTCGTACAATCTGGAGCGCGTTGAAACCAAGACCCCCGAGCCCAAACAAAAATACGGTTTCCTTTTTTTTGACCTCTGCTCGACGTGTGATGCCATGATAAACCGTGGTCACGGCATCTGTGGCAACGGCAGCGACAGCAGGGGGTATACCTATGATAGTTAGAACTCCAACAACTTAACTCATATTTGGTAGTGAAAACATACCTTCAGGAAGTGGGATTGCAGCGCGAGCATTGACTACTGTATATTCTGCGTAGAATCCATCTTGGCCAATGCCGTGGTGCGTTCCTACCGAGCAGAGCTGAGATAAATCACGCGAGCACTCTGTGCAGCTTTCAAGCCCGCACCCAGGAACTGCCAATAGAGCCACCCTATCACCCTAAAAATGACAATATCTCGGTCAAATCGTACAAATTGGCTGAGGGTTACCGAGTTGGTAAATTGGTGGACTAACCAATTTGAAACTAGAATCTTTGACTCCTTCTCCAATCTCGATGATTTCTCCACATCCTTCATGGCCCTGGGTAAAGTGGCGGGTAAGCCTAGTGACGGTAGATCTAACCCGTGAGACCTTACCAAAATATACTTTTCGTTGAAATTTGGCCTATCTTCTATTTCCAGCAAAGGCTGGTCACTATGGCATACTATCAAAAGTTTGTAACTAGGTTAGCAATTGTTTCATTTCATTTCCAGTTTGTTCCAGGGTTCGAACCTCCAGATGCTAGTATTTTGATGAGAAATCCATCCTGTGGAGTAGCTGGGACTGGTAACTCCTCCCAAACCTGACAACTTCGTTAGCAGATTCATCATAGCAAGATTCGCCGATCAAGCCATAAACTTACTGGTTCACTTTTCCCCTTGTGCTTTCTCCAGGCATACATCGTAGAAGGTCGGAAATAGTCACCCATTTTGATGACAGGAATTTAAAAGGCCGTGGAAAATATTTCTCTTCTTTAGCGAAAATTTGATTGAGACTGATTGTTTTCTTTCGATGCGAGTTATAGCCTTTCACCAAGTAATATTTAGGATTACTATAACGAATACAATTGCTTTCAAACTTTTCTAGTTTCCTAGAAAGGAATGCCGATTTCTTCGGCTTCCCCGCACTTATTTCGGCTATACTGTTACACAGCCAAAATCAGGAACCGCGGCATGGACTAACTTGCTTTAGTGCTTTATTTAATTCTCGCAACTACTTCAATTAGTTATTTTTATTCATACTGATGGAAATGATTTCATTGTCAATATCGGGAGAAAGGAATGCTAGGGAAATGAGGCAGCTTTAAAACAATAACATGCATTCAAGATCGTCTATCAACCTAAGACTTCATCTGCAACTTCTACATAGAATGATAGGTCATTCCCCTCCGTCATCTCGTACTCAGTAAACCCGTTCCCCATGAACCTGAAAGGATTGATACTGTTGTACTCAATGTTAAAATCCTCCGGTCGAATATCACTGATCATCTGGTTGAACAAGATGGCACTTCCTCCAAACAAGGCTGTTACCCGGCCATCAACTCGATTGCGTTTGTACCAACTCTTGCAGCCACCTGTCCAGACCAGGGTCTTGTGGATCTCATCGCCGTATTTTCCAAACGCATCTTCAACTGACTTCTTTGGTACCACGTATTTAATGTCTTCGGTTGCAATTTTCTTGATCCACTTGACAAAATAGTCGCCTGTCCAATTGAGCGATTCCACTAGGGAACCATGGCCTCCAAGGCAATTTGGTCCCATCATGATAAAGTAGTTCGGGAAATCCGATGTTGCAACCGATAAATATGATTCTGGCTCATCAGCCCATTTGTCTGCTAAATTGCTTCCATTCTGGCCAACAATTGGATAATGGGGGCGATGAGAGACATCGAAGCCCGTTGCACAGATAACTAAGAGAGTCAGTATTTTTCAGGGTAATAATTGTGAGCATACTACGTACCAACATCGCACTCGAATATCTTTCCATCTGCAGTGTGCACTGCATTCTCCGTGATCTTTGTGATTGTGCTATTGCTCAGGTTGCAGTTTGGCTTTGCGAAAGCTTCCAGATATCCAGGTCCAGGTGTAACACGACGACATCCAACCTCCCATTTAGGGATAAGTTTTTCGCATAAAACAGGATCATGATTGAGCTTTTCTGCCATCTGTTGAGTACCAAACTTGACGGCCGCCTCATTATTCTCGCCCTTGATAAACTATGAATAATCCATGTCAGAAATATGCAATTTATAGTGTTTTCGAGACCAGCATACCAAGCGGAAAGCTTTGTTGGTTCGTGAAATGATGGCCTTCCGATACTGTTTGTGGGATTCTGGATCATTGAACTTCGATATCTCCTCTTCAGAATAAGCTGGGTTGGCGTCTTCGACATCTCTTCCTAAATGCTTTGATGGGGGTACTCGGTAATAGACCCAAGCAGGACTGCGCATGAAATTTACCACTTCAGTTCCTGGTAGTTTGGCCATCTGAGGTGTGATTTGGATACCGGAAGAGCCATTTCCGATAACTGCGATGCGTTTATGGGAATAGTCATAATTATGGTCCCAGTGTGCAGAATGTGTAATGTGACCCTTAAAGTCATGAAGACCTGGGATATCAGGCCATGAATGGTGGCTAATAGATTTGTTAGCATTATAGCTTTCAGATGCATAGATCAATGGGCCAATCAACCTACACAAGAACACCCTGCGCTGATATCAAAACATCACAGTAATCCTCCCGCTGCTCCCCATTATGCTCAACTGTCAAGTTCCATCTTCCAGTGTCTTCATCCCACGTGGCGCTAGTTACTTTCGTATTTAGCTGGATATCACGGTCGAGATTCCACTTTTCCACTGTACTCTTGATGTACTCTTCGATCTCCGCCCCACTGGAATAAAAACGACTCCAGTTAGGATTAGGATCGAATGGAAACGCGTAGATATGTGATGGGACATCACATTGAACACCCGGATAATTGTTAATCAGCCAGGTGCCACCGACATCACTTCGAGCCTCATAGATAGTGTGGTCGACGAATTCATGTAGCTCCGGAAACCGATGCTGAATCTTGTGCGCCATCAACAATCCCGAGAAGCCAGCTCCAATGGTTACTACGCGTAGCTTGCGAGCTTTGTAAGCGTATTCTGTGTTGAGCGGAATTGAAAAACCATTTTGCGAATCCGGGATGCTGTGACCGTTCGTATAGGGACTTGGTTTCTGTGTGCCTTTCACTCCATTCGTTCCGTTGGCTTTCTTCGAGGCTGGTTCACCCGGCACCTCGCCATCTGTTGGTGTGGCAATTGGTGGTGTCATTTTGGTCGAGAGTTTAGAATGAAGGATGTCCTGTCGCGGATTCAAGATGAAAATTCCTTTCTTGTCGTTTAAATTACTAGAATTTATAGATATATTCGGATCACCTTTCGGTAGTACGTTGCAAGCTTGTAGGATGCCAAATTCCCCGGCTTGGATATCCAGCCGTTTATTTCTCTCGGCGAATGAGTCCGAAGGCACATTGTCAACGAAGAATAGCCGAATCATATGATAATTTCAGAGTCCAATCATCTGCTAAACATCGGTAGATACCAGGAGGTGAGGTTCGGTTATAATACCGGCTTCTTACAATCGGTAATATACCAGGCCTGGCAAGGCAATGACGATCGGATATTTTGTCACAAGCTCAATTTCTGCAAAATAGCAATCTCATCATAGCCCTGTAAGGTAGGCAAAAACCTGTTGTCTAGAAAAAATATCAAAATTATTACGGATATTCTCAAATGAATGATTAGTGAACGCCTATCGAGTGAATTTTCTATTTCTATTGACTTCGGTCAGAATGCCGCGTTGGGGCTAACCAAGAACGATTTGGGAGAGTAGAAATTGCGGAGAAACTGGGGTTCCCCGCATCACTAACATCACAACAATTGTCCGTCGTAGCTTCGGCTTTCCTCTGTTTTTGGGGGGGAATTTGGTCTGTAGTCGGCTCACTGTCAAGATTCTGTCTCCTGCATTCTTCCATCCTAGTGTGGAGTTCACCAAGATAATGTCGGCTTCGCTATGGCTGCCATTCACTGGCCAACAGCCGAAGCGAAAACGCGCGGAACTAGCTTGCATTGCGTGCCACAGCAAGAAGGTAGGATTCAAACGGAACTCAAGTGAATATCTGGTGACCCTGGTAGATTCGGTGTGATCTCCAAACACGCGGTGGGCAGGGATATAGTGACTGCAGCAAGTGCGCGGCTACCGGGAAAGACTGCCGGTGAGGGCGTAGCCTCTTGCAGATGATATCTGCGCCATGCTACACTGCTGATGCATTGATTCTAGGACAAGGCCCTCTCGACGAGGTCGACCATCCAGCACCACTATTACGCGGCCTTTGACCCCACCGGATAGCAATGCCAGCGATCGGGTCAGACCTTCTCGTCCAAGGCAAAGCAAAACACCGAATGCAGCAGGGCAAGCCGACTCTGAATGTTTCTCGAATGAATTCGGTCTGCAGCATGGTAGCCCGGATGGGTTTCCTACGCTACATCAACATTCCATATCGAATGCGTTATCCAGGGGTGCTGACTTCGAAAGCTGGTCACCATCTATGAGTTACCTACCTGCCGGTCAACCGGCTCCAAAGGCAACCACCATATCAATCCCAAGTGTGGCCAGTGGTTCACCAGCAACACAACGAACTGAAGACCACTCTGAGCATAATGACAATTACCCAGTCGGGCATGTCTTTCTCCCGGAGCTCCAGATAAATGCACGAGATCAGGAACGGTTGCTCGCTGAGAAACTCCCAGTGGTTCCCAGTCTCCCAGAACCAGATCTGCAGCAAACATTTGCGGAGACCTATTTCGACTACTGCTATACCTGGTGTCCGGTTCTCGATCGAGATACCCTCTCTAATGAACTCGCAATGTCACCCTTGCTTGTAAATTCACTAGCCGTGGTCGGTAGCCACATCAAACCTCCTATGATCCCTCATGATGGGCCAGCCACTTACTATGATCGAGCTCGTAGTCGATTTTACGATGATGAAGAGCCGGATGTGATGACCTCGCTCAAAGCAATCTCTCTTTTCTACTGGTGGAGTCCCCGTCCGCCTACGATTCTCCACCGGCATTCTTCATGGTGGTGGACCTCTGTGGTTATCCGGCACTGTCAACAGCTTGGTGTGCACCGTGAACCCAAACCTGATCATCCGCTCCGACAGCAAATTGATTTAAGTCTTCGGCGACGGATATGGTGGACCGCATTTGCACGCGAACGTCTTACTGCTCTCTGTCAGAATAAGCCATGCGTTATCGATCCAGAAGACTGCACCCTCACAGAACCTACCTTGGGCGACTTCTCAAGTACGATGGACCACCCAAAGGCAGAAGTATTCATACATTGGGTGCGACTATGTGCTATAATAGGAAAGGTTGCGAAATATCAATCCAGAAGTTGTAATTCGGAATCTTTCGCATTCCCTACACATCTAGCCCGTGAACTTATTAGCTGGGTACAGTCCTTGCCACCACACATGCAACTTCCTATCGGTTCGGACCGTACTTCCACCTTCAACCGAGATGTTCATCAACTTCATCTTCCGTACCTTGCCGTGATAATCATCATCCACCTCAAGCGCTCGTCTTCCTCCCAGCCTCTTCCACAGGCATACCCACCTGCTATATTAGCAGCAACATGCATGGCTCGCATCATGCGAGACATTCTCTCCCGAGGTGGTACGAGATTTCTCATGGCTATCACAGGATGGTACTGCGGTACGGCTTTCATCGCCTTGCTCCAAGCTCTGCGTATTGATGGTCTGGCGAAAAGTGCAAACGAGGACCTAGACATCTTAACGCTGGCAGTAGATCAGCTAGGAGTGATGTGGCCCACGGCTGCTGTCTTTCATTCGGGGTTTGGTCGTCTACGACCGAGTGCACCAGCAACAGATTCGGATTCACAACGGGTACCTGGCCCAGAGCTCGGTATGGGTGACGGGACTGCATACATGGAAATTACAGGCGGCATTGACTGGACGACATATTTCCCATTCGCCACGCCTCATACCAGCGGAGTCGCTAGCAGGCTTTTGGTTCCACATACGGAGGAGTTATTCTTTGATGATGATATTTTTGCGGACGCAATGCTTCAATTTCAAGATCTATTCGAGCCTTGCGACACTCTCTCTGCAACGAACTTATTTATGTGAACAACGACTTATTGTTATGATATACGGTGCAGGATGCTTCATTGGTTCTGTTAGAGCACTGTTAACGGCCAGGTAATGTGCTTGAACACTGGTATCTGGGTTCGATAAATGCCATTAATTAGACTCCTTCACTCATACATACATTCAAGTTTAGATCTAACAGTACTAGTATTACGAGAGATGAAATGTGCCAATAGAGTTATTTTCAATGTTCACATTCAAACTAGATAATAAGACTAATCTCAGTGCATCACTTCATTATCAAATCCTCGTAGTTCCGCGTCGCCACATCCTCAGCGAGCTTCCTATACCCGGGAGCTGGGCCTTGGTATCTTGCGATAATCCGCTTTTGCTTATGTGCCAGGTTTTTATTGACTCCTGTCATCCATGAATCAACATCGTTAGCTAGCAATCCGACCGCACAGTTGTGTACATGCTCAGTCCAGTCCAACACACCCTGGTGAGTGGTCTCAGCGAAGGTAATGTGATGGTCGCGGCAATACTCAATGAAACGCGACACCCAACTGACAGCATACTCAACACTGCGCGGAATATTTCCAAACATTTGATGTGGGCCCATCACCATTGTCATATTTGGGAATCCTTCAACGAACAATCCTAGGAATGTTCGAGGCCCCTCGACCCAGCGATCCTTCAACTTGATTCCACCCACGCCCTGGAAATCGATTGCCGTAAACGAACCAGTCACAGCATCGAACCCGGTTGCGTAGATGATAATGTCAAATTCAAAATCTTCGTCTCGAGTGCGAATGCCTTTCTTTGAAATACATTCAATGGGATTGGACTTCACGTCAATCAATCTCACATTCGGTTGATTGTAAGCCTCGAAGTATCCAGATTCAAGGGGAACGCGCTTAGTTCCGAAACCATGGCATTTGGGAATTAGTGTTTCCGCTGTCCAAGGGTCCTTGACACGTTGTCTAATCTTATTCGCGACAAAATCGCTAAATAGGTCATTGGCCTCCTTGTTCGTATTAATGTTCCCAAAATTGCCCAGCCACTTTTCAAAGCCTCGCTTCTCATATAAATCGTCCCAGAATGTTTGCCTCTCTTCTGGGCTCACTTCGAGAGTGTTGCGGGTATCTGAGACATGCATAAAGCAGGAGTATGATTCTGCACATTTTCGAAAGATTTCAGGATACTGAGACCGGATCTCATCCATCTCCTCAGGACTGATAGGTGCATTGCGTAAAGGTAAACTCCAGTTTGGTGTCCGTTGGAACACGGTGAGATGACCGGCCGTCTTCACAATTTCTTGAGTTGCTTGAATACCAGTAGCTCCGGTTCCAATAATAGCAACACGTTTGTTCTCAAAGCTAACCGGAACGCTTGGCCAACGGGCTGTGTGGTATGCCTCCCCTTTATAATCATGAACGCCGGGGATATTAGGCATTGTATAGTTATTCAATATTCCAATACAAGTCACCAAAAAACGAGAAGTATATTGGCGGCCTTGCTCATCCTTGAGAAGCCATGCATTTGTCTCATCTTGGAAATATGCCGCTGTGATCCGCGTATCAAATTGCATGTCTCGACGCAAGTCGAGCTTTTTGCATACAAACTCGCAATAGCGTAGAGTTTCAGGTTGGGAGGCAAAATGCTCTGACCAGTTCCACTCGTCAAGGATCTCCTGAGAGAATGAGAAATTGTATGAGTAGCTTTCGGAGTCGAATCGTGCGCCTGGGTAGCGATTCCAGTACCAAGTTCCACCGACATCGCCACCCGCCTCGAGGATCTTTGTTCGAAGCCCAAGCTGATGCATGCGATGAAGAGAGTACATGCCAGAGAGACCAGCTCCAATGATGAGTACATCATAGTCGAGGTCCTTATTCAGCTCACTAAAGCTGGATTCCTCGATGCTGCCCATATTGGCAAGTAAAACAGTCAAGTGTAGTCTTTATGAAGTTATAAGGAGGAGCAACTTGTTGATATCGAGGTCTTAGCTTATCAAGCTGAGTATGACTTCGGAGTTCGTTTTATCAATATCTGGCCTCCCAACATTGTAGGCCACTGAGAAATGAACCGCCGGGCCGAGTGGAAGTACAAAGATCTGCGGGGTTGAAAGCTCTAGCTCCACATCCGGTATGCGCCTGTATGAAGCCGAGATTAAACGCCCAGTCGGCTCTGGTAATTTTTCTCAGGTATTGCTGTTGAAAACTATCACCTATCAATCTACTCGGTCTTTGTCGCTAGACTATCACCTTTTTGCCGGACTGGATGCCGGCCAGACACATCCCAGATACTTGTAACTGTTCATACTAAATAAATTATTTTATGCAGGGCATAAAATTGTAATCCGAATATACAAGTATTATTCCATGCTAGATAACTAACTATCAGATTACACCTTTGGACTTCCAGTAAACTTCGGCATCGCGTAGGAAAGCCCATTTGAGGTCTTTGGCCCATCCTTTCTCTTTCCAACGATTCAAACTCAATGGGAACTGATCGACAGAATCACGAACAGTGGCATCGTGAGCAATAATGACAAAAACGTTATCCAGACAATCCGCCTCTTGCAATTTTCCAATCGTCTCAATTATTTGAGGAATGTCATGACCGAATGTCGGAGTGAAGAGTGGGTCGTTCACGCCTCGACCCCGCGATCGCTGTAGTTCTTCCCATGCGTCGCCAGGACAGAACGTGGGATCTCCATGTGGATGACAGGGATGTGGTTGGATAGACTCAGGAACAGGCAAGTACTTTGAGGGTCGGAAGATGCCCCCATAGTGACAAACATCGCCGCCCAGGAGTACAAATGTATCAGGGTTGGCGGTTGTTCTGGCAAGCCCGCACAGATGGCCGATAGCATGGCCGGGGCTATCCAGGAGATAGAAAGAACCGTCGCCGAAATAGTCGAATGCTTTGAAGCGGCCAATTTTCAGACATTTTCCCCCTTCAAATGCTATCTCTCGCAGGTTTCGCCCTCTGGGATATGTTAAGCTGTGAAATTTGAAGGAAACCTGCCCAGGTGGATTCGGCAATTCTTACTCGAAAGCAGACTCGCCCAGCGGTGAATCTGGATTTTGAGGGGCACCAGGCAGCATCGCATCCTTAAACCCCGGTCCAACAATTAAGTCGGTTGAAGATGGAAACGAAGAAGGATCTCCGATATGGTCCCAGTGCCAATGACTATTTGAGCTGTCAGTATACCAGCAATCTCACACTCTCCATGAGTACTTGCCTCCAGATGACAGCTTCTATATCTTTCCCTTTGATTCCCTCTTCCTCCAAAATATCAATCACATTTTTCGTCACTTCAATTTTATATTTTGTCGTCGGGATGTACTCCTCAATTTTAGGAGCATAGTTTTGGTAATCCTTGCGGATGCCCAGATCAAAAACCAGTTTTCGACCTGACGAATGTTCCAAAAGGAATGAAAATGACGGATTGCTAGGATGTGCTTCCATCCCAGGAACCGGTGGTGCCATAAATCTATGTAGCTGTGCAGGTCCGAAATTTACTGTGTTGATGAGCTTCACTGTGATGGCATGCCCAGCGGGCACCGTGAACGTAGAAGTTTCGGCCATTTTGCAGTCCAGCTTGAGACTCTGCCAGAGAAATCCAACTATCAGAATTAAAAGTTAGAATCTCAAAATGTATAGAAATCTGTCCTAGTTTCCCGGTCAATTTCTTTGTCGCCTAATCTCCGATTCCCCGCCAACAGCCCCTCGCACGGGAAAAGGTTCACGCCATCAATACCGGCTGTCCGTTTAGTCTCTTGCCGGCATCGGCTTCACACGCCATTTTCCGGCTACTGTTTCTGGGTTTCGTTCACCTCGCAAATTCATTCGTTGGCCCAATAGCTATAGTCAGCTCATGAAGCTGCAATGGTCATATTCTCAGTCCCAATTCCCCACCCCCGGATTGACGCCATGAAATCCCGGGGTAAAAGTTTCCGGGGTAAGACTGAATCAACTCGGTACTCGTTGCTATGGCTGCAAAGTTCAAAGAGCCTTGGAAAAGCCGCATTTCACTCTTCATTCTATAAAATCATCTGAAGCGTCTCATTCCCGATGCCGACCCTCCTGTGGGCCCCCATCTCCGACTTGACCTTCCCCAACCTTAACCCGTCAATATTACAAGCGAGGCTTACGGGGCCACTAAAACAGCATGACTCGTTCCGACAAGCCGCAAGAAGGTTTCATCTCGGAAGAAACTAAGAGCTCAAGCTCTGATCTCCCTGAAGTCGAAAAATCCGCGACAATCGATACAGTTCACAACGATGAGGCTATCAAAGTCCTCGCAAATTACACCGGTGATGAAGTCTGGACGGACGAAGAAGAGAAGAAAGTCCTCCGTCGAATTGATTGGAAGTTAATGCCAATCCTATGCGTGACTTATGGCTTACAGTACTACGACAAAGCCATGTTCTCGCAAGCAGTAAGTCTTTCACAACACCGATTACTTCTCCCCTCGTTCTGACTCTTCATTTCAGGCACTCTTTGGCCTCCGAGAAGACCTGCAACTGGGAATTGGAAATCGCTACTCCTTCTCCGCTGCCATTTTGTACTTGGGTTTTATGGTTGGGGCATATCCTGCCATGACACTTGCCCAAAAATTCCCTATCGAGCGTGTTGCTTCGTGCATTATCACACTATGGGGGATATGCTTGATCTTAACTCCTGTTTGCTTCAATTACCAAACGCTATACGTTCAGCGATTTTTTCTCGGCATGTTGGAAGCCGGAGTCAGCCCAATGTTCATGCTCATCGTTGTAAGTATGATACCAGATATCTCACATTAACACAGTTCGAGAACTCACACAACACAGGGCGGCTGGTATAAAAAGAATGAACAGGCATTCCGCATGGGGTAAATATGCCCTTCACTTTCCCATTCACGATATGATAATCTAACCCACCATAGAATCTGGTACAGCTGCACCGGCTACGTCTCCGTCTTCTCCCCTCTGATTAACTACGGCCTGGGTCACATAACCGGTTCTCTCTCGCCATGGAAATACATGTATCTCGTTGCTGGGGCAGTAACTATTATTTGGGGAATAATCCTCGTTTTCCTCCTCCCATCCGATCCAATCCGAGCACGGGGGTTCAACGAGCGACAGCGCTACATTGCCGTCGCTAGACTCCGCATCAATAACTCCGGCGTGCGCAACACACATTATAAAAAGGGCCAGGTCTTCGAACTTCTGACCGATCTGAAATTCTGGCTCGTATTCTTCATCGCTTTCCTCGGCATGATTGCCAACGGTCCCATTTCTACTTTCACGCCCATCATCATCAATTCCTTCGGGTTTAACACGCTCAATTCTCTTCTCCTGGTCATCCCTGCAGGGTTTATTGGCGGAACATACCAACTGCTCGGACCCTATTTAGCTTATAAATTTTCTAATAATGGCGTGCGTGCGTGGATCGTTTTTGTCGCGCAGATGATTACCACCCTGGCAGCGATTTTACTTGTCGCCTTGCCGCTTAATGCCACGGGCGGACTGCTCTTCGCTTGTTACATTCTTCCTGCTATTGGGGGTGGCTACGCTGTTTTGATGGGATTGCAGATTGCTAATATTGCTGGATACACGAAGCGATCGATTGCTTCGTCGGGACTCTATATTGGCTATTGTCTTGGTATGGTTTTGATTCTGCATTGCCGCTGGGAAATTTAGTTATTGGATGCTAATTATGGTGCAGGTAATTTTACTGGACCACTTGTTTATCAGACGCAAGATGCGCCGCGATATGTGCCTGGCTTTATCACGGTGGTGGTAACTTCTTTCGCGGCTGGGATCCTCGTTCTGGTTTATCGGTTTGTGTGCGTCTGGGAAAACCGGAAGCGAGATCAGTCGGGGACGGCTGAAGGGTACGAAAATGCATATCAAGATGATTTGACTGATAAAACGGTGAGTAAATAGTACATACAGGAGAGTCATGTTCTTCTCATTCTCCTTTTCTATTATCCCAGGACTGTTTTGTGACGTTTCTTGTGTGCTCGGCTAATTTCTCCGCCAGAACCCCCAATTCAGGTACATTTTGTAGAGGTATGCGCACAGTAACCTTCAAGTTGGTTCTATAGCTTCTGATTCTACTTCAAGTTTACAATAAAGATATTCTTGCATAGATTTAGAGCCAATCCAATAGGTTCGGCTGTTCAGTGAAATTCCATTTAGACAAGTATATCACGTCGAAGTAAAACGTCCAGACCAAGAAGATATAAAATCCTCAGATCTAAAAAGGTCATGGGGAAGGAAATGGTATGTGAAAAGATCAAATCTCCAAGTTAATATCGCTAATGGTAGAAAATAGAAAAACTTTACTCCATCTCAAATGTGTGTAGAGCAGAAACTCCAATAGGACACAACACCAGTAACACAATCCAGTTGCTTCGAAAGAAAACGCCAATCAAATGCGAAGGGTGAGGAAGGTCATTACAATCATAGTACATCGCGGTCCGAGTCGCTGGTTACCACCATAGGATGTTTGTCCTTCTTGCGAGTCCGCAGTGAATCAATCATCTTTTGCACTTCGTGTTTGGCCGCCGCTGTAATGTCAGCTCGGGAGTCCACATCAAGGGACTCGGCGGTTCCGGCGCGTTCGTATAGCATGCGGGAGATGTTTCGGTTTATTTCGGTGTATTGGTCTTTAGAAATAGTCTTCGCTCGGTAGTGAGGCTTGAGAGAGGTGCCAACCATCTTTTGAATGTCGGACTTGACGGCCAGAGAGGGTCCAGCACGGGTGGGAGATGTATCCAGCGAGCGGGAGTTGGCAAGTTCCAAGGCCCGGCGAGGAATGCGTGCACGTGGGCGGCCGGACTCGCGCTCTGATTGTGGACTGCGGCTCTTGGTAGGAGAGGAGTGAGCGCTGCCGGAGAATGAAACCTCGGGAGAGAAAGGAGGAGACGAGGGTTCGGCAGGAGATGAGAGTTGGAGAGGGGAGATTGGACGGCTTCTAGGAAACGGCGGAGGCGTTGTTGAGGCAAGGCGAGGAGATGAGAACCTCGAAGAAGATGGAGAAATAGATGGAGAAGAGGGCCCGGGCGACCCATGATCAGGGGCAACGGAGGCAGCGGCTGACGGTCCATGGGAATTGGTGCGCTCGGGAGTTGATGCATCTTCCACCTCTTTCAAGAGGGAGGAGAGGAAGCTGGGTTCACTGGTCATCTCTCCATTTGCGCGCGCATTTGAACTCCCCGCTCGTGAGGACTCGCCATTCTGCTGAGCCATCGCAGCCAGTTCTTGAGGCCGTCGAGTGCGAGGTCGCTTTAGTTTCCGCTGTGGTTCGGTTGGTTCGGGTGATGGCGACATGGTCGGCTCCTTGCGCTTCCGAGAGGCGTTCGGGTTATTCTCGATCTCTCGAGCACGCTCAAATGCATTCCATGCTCGCATCTCCTCCAAGGACTCTGGCTCGGGTGTCGGTTCTCTGGGCACACGAGGTCGCGATGGGCGAGGTTGGATGTCGAGCAGAGGAGCAGCATCTTGAAAACGTCTACCCCCGCCTTGCTGTTCGGCAACCTCGAATCGACGCTGCCATGCACGAAACTCGCGCTGGTTGGCTTCATTTCGACGACGTTGCTGCATGACGCGCTGGGCCGATCGGTCATCGTCGAAAGGGAAATCCAAATCGAGATTTAAATGGTCCCAAACAGATTGCCAAACGCGAGCCCAGTGAAGGGAGTTCATCTGGCTGGTATTTTGCATTTGACGCTGTTGCCCACGGGTGCGGCGGGTTCCACGGCGAGCTGAGCGAACTGAGCGTGCGGTGGTTTCTGGGACAGGCCCAAGCGCACGTTGAGAGTCGCACTGGGTACAATACCATGATCCCGAGGGGATCTCCGTCAAGCCAACACAATATAGGTGGGAGGGTGCATCGCATCCATCACATAATAGGAGGACATCCTCATTATCAGATTCATTACAGATCGTACAAGGTTGGACGTCGGAAAGGTCGTCTTCAATATACTCGATAAGCATCGATGGGTCAACATCGGCCTGTTGAGTCCGATCTTGGACAGCGTACGACGATGTCACGGGACCTAAACAAGTCACGAAGAAGAAGAAGATTAGTCGATGAATCGATCACGATCTATAGGAGGGTGTACATACCGCCAACCCGGTCACTCAGTTCAACCATGTTGAAGTTCCGACGACATATCGGGCAACTGTTGGCCCGCTCGACCCATGGTTTCAAACAATTATTGTGTAATATATGGCCGCAAGGTAATAGCTGGGCGATGTCGCCAGGATCCTCATCGACGAGCCCATCCTTAACCTGGACAACGACATCGGCAGTGCCGACATCCTTGAAGGCGGTAACGGTAGCGGGAGTGTCAGGGCTTGGCACGGGCTCGAGGGGATCACTGGCGCTTTCGCCAAGGTCGCCTAAACAGACAATACAAGTGTCGGACATGGACAGGTATATAGCCAGAAGTAGGGCTGAGAGGCGGCATGAAGAGCGACGGAGGACAGTGTACAGAGGGAGAGAGTAAGAAGGTGGAGAAGTGCAGCCGGGCCTTTTGAGGACGGGCCCGCATTTCCAGTCTAACGCAAAACAGTCCAGCTAACGTGACAAGAGGCGAATCACCCGCCTGAACCTTACCGGTAGTGAACCCACCGGCGATTTTCCCCTTAGTGCAAGACTTGCTCCGTCGGATCTCCTCGTGAAGACCCGGATACTCCATGCAGTACGGAGTACCCTGAATTCAAAAATCCTGAAATCCTGAAAGCCTGAAAGCCTGAAAGCCTGAAATCCCTGGCCGATCGCCCGCGTCGGTGCCTGCACCCTTACTTGAACTGTAAAGCGGGGGCCCAGGTACTACGCAAGATCAGATGATATTGAGTGGAGGCTACAATGGCTAGTGACTTGAATGATATCCACTTCGTGATGATGAGGACCCGGGCGGCGTGATCTCAGTCAGGCGAGGATCCTAAGCCCCAGAAATAGAGACAAAGAGTACCTCCGGGTGAAGGTGAATGAATGGTGGTGAGATGAGCAGGAGAATGCCAGCCCAGGCGCCCTGCAGCCGAGTGGACCCATTAAACCCCTAGAGAATGGGCTGAAGCGTCAAAATACGTAGGCGAAGATCACTCGAATAAAAATAGCTGATCAAGACCAAATATCGAAATCATCATTTCGGAATGGTGGACGGAGTGTAAATCTCCGATAAACTAGGAGGGGCCAGTCCATAATTTCAAGGTACTTTACTTCTACGGTGTCTGTCCCATGCGATCACCAACCATGTGGGTTGTAGTTTTGAATGAAGATGCAACAGGAGATGATCGTGTTGCGTGGGACAGACACAAAGGGGGGTCTGCGGGATCGGGGAATCGAAATGAGGATTGTCCGCCATCTGGGGACAAGTTTATCGAGTTACGTAGTAGTTCAAAGGCAAAATCCTCAGATTCCGAAGTTTTTCATTTTTGGTATCGTAACCGTAGAAGAGAAAGGTAACCACATAATTCCATTTAAACCTCAGCAATCTCACGGAGACGACGGATGGTGGAGCGGGTAGCGGCGGCAGCGGGGGTGCTATAGCAGCATTGGTTAGTTTGGTTCTTTCTTCGAGAGACAATCACTGCGAAGGAACTCCTCGGTTCCCCTCTTGCTGTGTGTTGTATGGTGTATGCTGCCTCGAGGTGTGATGTCGACTTACGAAACGGTGTAGGCGCCACCGGCAACGGTCTTGTTGCAGCCCTTGCAGTCCCAGATGCCAACAGCCTTGCGCTTGACGGTGTTCTTTCCGCAGAAGGTGCAGACGTAGCGGGCGTGCTGGGTGACTTCCATCTTCTTCACCTGCTTACGCAGGGAAGCACCATATCTGTTGGGAGAAGGTGGTCAATATTCGAATCTTGGTGCCAGTCGTTCGTCCAGTCGCTTCTCGTTTCGAGTGATCATGTTCGTTCGAGGGCGAGGTCGAGAAAAGAGCGTTGAGCATACCTGGTACCGTATTTACCGGTGATACCGACCTCTGTAGAAAAAAGTTAGCGACGAGGGATTCAAGGGTTGTTGCTATTTCATTTCGAAGGGAAAACGATCGCGGAATGGCATGGAGGATTGATTTCTGAGGGATAATCAACATACTCTTGGTGCGCTTGGTCATCTTGGCTGTGTGCGGCTGATGGTTGAAGGGACTAAGTCAGTTCGTTCTGAGGCCGGTTGAAGAGTGGTTTTCGGTGGGCTCGCTTAGGGCTCTGGCTGGGTCTGTGGGTCACATGATGTGTTTATGTCACTGTGGAGCACGTGCTCTCGAGCCTGGATATTCAGGCCAAATAACGCTTAGTCATTGGTCTGAATAATGCCATTCGTCATACTTGTAGGTCCTGCCCTTGCCCTCCCCGTTCCTTGGACTTCGATAGAGTGCTGACGGCATAATAAGTATGGTCTTTTAATTCTAGATACTAGTACATGAATATCCCCAATTTAATCTACACTGACCCTTTCTACCCTTCACATGCTATGATCTCCCTCGGTTGATCGGTATCTCGCAAGCCTGGAGTTGACCTACATATGCCCAATATAATCCCGCCGGCGACACCCATCTCCCCGGTCACGTGGCGCTATCCTGCAGGCTCAGGGTGAAACTACATATCAATCTGGTTGTCTCCAACTCTTGTGTCACGCAGTATCTCAACAAAGCCTTAAATTCATCTTCAATTTGATTACTTCCACATTATCCTTTTTTCACACTCGCAATATTCGGCCCTACCCAGAGTACCGAGGCATCTCCTGTTCACAACTCAAGTGGGCCGTACACCAAAGCTTCACCTATCCAGCTCCTAGGCTTCCAGAAAATGACCAGCCCTCAGTATGATCTGGTCCTTTTGGGCCCCACTGGGTATACCGGTCGTTTCTGCGCCGACCATATCGTGCAAAACCACCCCACCAATTTGAAATGGGCGATCGCAGGCCGTTCAGCGTCGAAGATGGACCCCATCGCTAAAGAGCTCCAGGCGCTGGTCCCAGACCGAGTACAGCCAGGTATGAAGAGCTTCATTGTGATATTTTTTTATTGTCTCATTAGGGCCATTAACCTGACACGGTGTACAGATGTCCTCGAGGTCCAGCTAAACTCGGCCGAGCTAGATGAGCTGGCGAAGAAGACGAAGATCATCATCAACTGTGTTGGCCCTTACCACAAGTACTCCTCTCCCGTGGTGGAGGCTTGTGCTCTTAATGGCACACATTATCTGGATGTGTAAGTACTATCATTTTCCGCTAAACACGGTATCGTCTAATCTATCTAGCACCGGCGAGACTCCATGGATTAAGATCATGATTGACAAATATCATGAGACAGCAAAGAACAACGGCGCAATTGTGAGCCGCCAATCCCCTAAATGAGCCCTATCTTTTTGCTAACGCAAATTAGATCATCCACTCGGTGGGTGTCGAGAGTGCCCCCGCCGACATGCTCGCCTGGGCTCTGGTCAAGAAAGTCCGTGAGGACCTCTCTTGCAACACCCGCGAAATATACAGCTGTATTAAGGAACTGAAGTACGAATTTCACTCACTCCAACCCATCCTCCCTCTTTCTCTCTGCCTTCAAGTTCTTCTAACAACATGCCAGGTCCTCCGGTGCCAGCGGCGGTACCCTCAACACTATCATCAGTATCTTCGACTGGCTCCCAACCTCCAAGCTCCTCAAATTCGCCGGTCCTTTCTCACTAACAGCCGGCGCACCGCCCAAGGACATTCCCCGCGAAACGATTCTCCAAAAGCTGCTCGGTGCACGCTCAGTGCGCGACCTGGGCACACTGACCACCTCACCAAACGGCATGGCCGATATGGCGATCGTGTACCGCAGCAGCACACTCATGCCGGAATTCTACGGGAAGCGCTTCGCCTTCCACCAATTCCTCAATGTCCGCAACGTCTTCATCGGCGCACTTGTGCACGTTGGTATGATGGTCGGCCTATCACTGCTCCTTCTTCCACCTGTACGCTGGTTACTGCGAAAGTTCATCTTCGCCCCGGGCAATGGCCCAAGTATGCAGAATTCGCTGAATGATCGCATGGAATACCATGCCGTCGCGACGGCGGATCAGCAGGGTCCTTCACCTCAGCGTGTCTTTGGCAAACTTACCTACAAGGGTAGTATGTATGTGTACACTGGATTACTTGTTGCCGAGGCCGCCATGGTCATTCTTGAGAATGAAGAGAAGATCAAGAAGGTCTCGCGTGGCGGTATCGTTACGACTGCGGCGTTGGGCCAGGAGTTTGTTGACCGGCTGGATCAGGTGGGATGTCGTATTGAAACTCAGGTGTTGGAGTATTAGTTGATATATCCTTCCTTTACTGATTTAGTCTACCCTGTCGGCGGAATGGTTTGTTTCTGTCTTCGTTCGGCATCTCGTTCAATGTCCATGCTATGTATTTTAAGAACTACAATCACTATGAACCACCATCACTATTTCTGTGGGATAAAACTAGCCAGAGAATTCATTCACCCGATTCATTACCAAATGCTTGCAAAAATGGATCAATCCGACCGAGTCTCTCAAAGCTTCCCACTCCGCCCCTCGGCAAACACAACATTCTTCAACCACTCTTGAATGATAGCATTAACCTCCTCGGGCTTCTCCCACAGTGCCCAATGCGCAGTATCGACCTGTTTCAAGGACAAGTTCGGAATATGCTTTTTCATGGATTTTCCAAGATGAGCCGGGAGCGCCGGGTCTCGCAGGGCTTGGATGAAAAGCACAGGGACTTCAATACGGCGGTCAAGGATACTGAGCTCATCTTGGTGGTTTACCTTGCGGGTACGGTACCAGTTGACTAGATTCATTAGTTAGCTCACAGCCTAGACCGTGTCAATGAAGGAGGAAAGAAACATACGTGGTCCATGGACCCCATTCCGCGCAAACTCGCCCGCATAGAAATCCAGTTCCTGAACAGTCAGCTAAACCACTACGAGAAAATTTTAGAAGAAGCAGGATAAAAGACTCACCTCCTCACTCATTAATCTCGAAGGCTGCAGCTGCATAACCTTATCCAGCAATATTCCCTTCTCAGCTTCGAACCCGAACTCGCCCTTCTCAGTTCGTCCACCATAAAGCGCACTGAGAAATTGCTTAATCTCCGCCTTAGACTGGAAGACCTTCTCCAAATCGCCATTGGCAAATTGCAGCTGGTATGCGAAATGCGGTGCCACAGTGCGGACCATGTCTTCGAGCGAAATGTCCTTCTCCATAGGCCTGGCATATGGAACGCAGACGGTGAAGACATGGCTTATTAGATCTGGGTGCCACAGTGCGATGCGGTAGACTAGAGCCGCGCCCCTGGGTATAGTCAGTGGTCTGCGTATTTGATGCACATGAGACTTTGGTAGACCTTACCAATCATGACCACCCAGAATGATCTTAGATTCACCGAGATGAGAGGCCAGCGCTTTGATATCGTCTGCGCAACGCTTGTGAGAGTATTGCGCAAAGTCATTCGGCGCGTCCTGGTATAAATTATCAATTATACAGCACCATGGTCCATCACCTGAGCTACGGGGTGTGTGCGTACCGTACGGCCATAGCCCAGACAGTCCGGGGCTACGACCCTCAAGCCCGAATTCACGAGCATTGGAATCTGGTAGCGCCATCCCATCGAGATATCGGGGAAGCCATGGATCTGGAAATCGTAAGCTAGAACCCCTTGGGATTTCTTTGTCCTGTCCAATTTGGAGGATTTAGCGAAGTTTGGCTCACCAGAAAGATAGTTGCTCGGTATTTCCCAGATGGAGGTTGGCTGAGAAGGTAGCCTGCATGCAGTGTTAGTCCCAGGTGGTCAATAACCAACAGCCTCGTTCTCATATAATGAGTGGTCTGTGAAGGATTTTTGGAGGTTTTAGAGTGTTCTCCAGGGTTTCCACGACTCACTGTACTTGTGTCCGTTGACCGTGGCAGACTTGTACTCGATACGCGGGTCACCCGCAACGTGAATCTTGTCAACCGGCATTATACTAGCTCTTTGCTTTGTATTTCTTGACTGTAATAAATTGTCTCAAATCTGCCCAGGTGATATCTTCCTGATGAGCCTGAGGGTAACTTGAAGAAATCCCGCAATATATATCTGAATCCGATGTCACAGCGGGCGTTTGGTATCACGTGCAACCGGACGTTTCACTGAAAGCAGTCAAAAGTCCTGTCTGATGATGAGAAAACAATGAAACCTAGAAATCTTCGATAATAAATGGGGTTTCAACAGATTACAAACTTGAACACTAATGGGCAGACGTGTGGCCGAACGGCAGACCGAGAAGCCCCTCAGCGGTTCGATCTGCCTCGGCTGAAACTGCGGAGATCCCCAACTACAACTTGAACCAGAGTTCTGTAATACAAGTTAGCATCCCTCGCATAAACCAAATGCATGTTCATGAATATGTACTCGTAGTAGTACAGATATGTTGCTAGTAAATCACAGTGTCCTCATTATCCTCAACCACTTCTCCTCCGTCATCATCGGCTGCACGGTTGGCTTCAGCCACTTGTGCAGCAGTCTCTCTCATCCGGCGCATCGGATTTACTTGGATCGGAGTTTGAATGGGTAATTTGTGCGTCTACCATATTCTCCGGGGTTTCCTTTGTTATATCTTCGTGCTCTACGGGGGTAGGATCTTTCGCAATCGATTCAGCATTCTCCTGTTGCTCGGCATTCGATGGTTGTTGCTTTTGTTGTTGTTGCTCTTGTTGCTCCGCGGGCTGTTCATTCTGCAATTCCGGTTCGGGCTGGTAGACAAAGGCTTCAGGGGGATATCTTGCTTCGAAATCGGCGACCTCGCGAGAAACGGTCGCCTCAGCTTCCTTGATCTGGTCTGCGAGAGTAGTCTCATCGCGTGCTCGTAGTTGCCACGGCTTGTAGAACTATATGATTCACGAGTTAGCCACGGGGTACCAATCCAATTGCAAATGTTAGACTCCATACCAAAACTGGTTCTGCTCGAGTCTTCAAGAAATGCGCTGCGGCAATCATATTCGAATGTCGAGTTTGCATCTGTAATCCAGTCAGCCATCCCATTCAATGAATGCCGATCATCATCACCAACAACATCAAACATACAGCCTCGCGCTCGTAAAACGGCATCTCCTTCTTCCGAATTGCTTCTCGACGCTCTTTCCTCCGACTCTGACGACCGTCGAACTCCTCGGCCTGATTCTTCAGTTTGTCCTGCTGCCTCTTCTCAATATCCGCGCGCCGCTTCTGCGCTGCCGAGGTCGAGCTCTGAGAAAGCGTGCCCAATAGCCCACCAAAAAGCCGCTGTCCCCGCTTGCGCTCATCTTCCTTTCTCCCACGCTGCGCAGGTTTGCGTTCATCCGGGCGTTCGCGCTCTACCGGAGATGATTGCGAGGGTCGGCGCTGCGCATGCGGCGAGGCATCGCCGTCGGCACTCAGTCGGCGACGCTTGGGATCATGGTCTGTGATGGAGGAATTTCTTCGTTTCGTGCTTATATCTTGAGGCTGTTGGATGGCGTCTTGCTCGGGCAGTGCGACTGCCGAGGCGAGAGTCCTATAGAATGGAATAGAAGTAATTGTCAGCGTACATTTCCGGCGCAGTCAGAGCCGCAGTGGGAGTGGCAGGTGGCGATGCGTACCCGTCGGCCATATTGGTAAGCCGATGGTGCTAGATTATAGACAGAAAGAGATCAAGCCAGAGTGGCAATAGAAGGTGAAATTGATTGAATGCAATAGACCGAGTATTACGGCTGATGCTCTTTGCAGTGCCAGTGCCAACCTGAACTTGAACTTGGACTTGAACGGGGCTGTCTGGTCGGGGTACCAAAGCACGGACCACCAAGCTTCTTTTCGGTCACTTCGTTTTCCTCAACACAACCAACTTCCACTTCCACCTCCACCTACCTTTACCTTCCCCTCCCTCCTACATCATAATCTACAACTCTCCTCTCGCTCTCCTCACTCCCTCCGCACACCATGTCTCGCCATCACCCCGATCTCGTCATGTGCCGCAAGCAACCCGGTATCTCGATCGGTCGCCTTTGCGACAAGTGCGACGGTAAATGCCCCGTGTGTGACTCCTACGTGCGCCCAACAACTCTAGTCCGGATCTGCGATGAATGCGCCTTCGGCAATTACCAGAACAAGTGCGTCGTCTGCGGCGGTGAGGGAATTAGTGATGCCTTTTATTGCTTCGAGTGTACGCGTCTGGAAAAGGATCGCGACGGGTGTCCCAAGATTATAAATCTGGGAAGTTCGAGGACGGATTTATTCTACCAGAAGAAGAGTTTTCGGAATCAATGATCCTCGTGGTATCCTCCCCTCCTCCGTCTCTTTTCCTCGCTGGACTTGGTTTTGTTCATCTTCGCTTTTTTACATTCTCGGTTGGAGGGGAGCGGGTGCAGCTACGTGCGGACTACTTGCGGACGCCAGGAAGAACGAACAGGATCAAAATCAGAAGAAGCGAGAACACATTTATTCGCCATGCCAGCGGTCGCTATATAATCGTTTCATAATGTACTGGAGGCACCTCTCATCACTGTGATGAGGTGAGGTGATCTACCGGCCTGGGCGACGAGGACGAGCAAATCCCCGCGCAGCACCCACGTTTTGTGGCGGGTTGACCTCCTCCTGCAATCGATCGGCAGTGATCTCATCCGGACCTCCAGCCTCGATCTATATCATTCAGTCAGCATCAGCATCTATTCGAGGTCTCCAACCACCAGTCAGCAACCCTCTTACCTTCTTCTCGATCTTGAGACCTTCTCCCTCAGCAACCGCGATGGCATTTCTCCGCGAGCTAGCGTGCAACATCCGCTCCTTGATCGACGACCCGCTAGGGCAAGTATACACGAAGACCACGACGTCCGAGCCGGGATAGTGGTAGAAGGAGTACCGGGGCGAGGTGGAGGAGATGTGGGTGGCGACAGCACCCGCCTCGACGCCAGACTGGCTGTCAGCAAGAATGATCTTCTCGGTGGGAATGTCGATAGTCTACCGAATGAAAGTCAGCCTTAATCGAACCATATCAAGCAATAATTCCCCATTTTCGCATCCATGACCACTCGGAGTCTACCGGGCACAACGTCCCATGTAAAGTTGTTACCCCCCCCCCCAACAAAAGAAGGAATGTAGTAGTAGACATACCAGTTGCACAAGACCACCATCCTGCAATCCCTTCAAAGCCGCCGTAGCAGCCTCATCAACCGGCATAGAGACTCTCATGCCAGATCCCGAGCCCGCACCAAAGGTACCACCAATACCAATATCTCGCTGGGGCGTACCGTTGCGAGCCTCAGCCTCGGCTCTGCGAACAGCCTCCAGCTCCCGCTCCTTCTCACCCATGAGTTCCTCACGGCGGGCTGGGCTATTCTCGCTCTCGCGTTCACGCCAAGCCTCCGCCGTGACGATCTCCTCCTCCTCCGTTGCGAAGACGGTAGAGGCGAATTTCTCCGAGCCCAGCTCGCGGGTTAGGGTGGAGCGTGTCGAGGCGAAGAGCATCTTAGGGCGGACGGGAGCATTGGAGGGGATATAGGTGAGTGCGATGAGGGTTGTTGTGGTGGAGGTTGGACGACGGAGAAGGAGGTAGATTGGGGTTTTGGGTTGGAGGACCGAGGAGATTGCCGGTAGCGAGGAGAAAAAGCTGTCTGGGCTGGATGCGGTGCCATTGAATGGAATTGGGCTGAGTGGTGTTAGACTCTCGCCTGTGATGGTTACCGGGAGACAGAAGCTCGAGGTGTCGGCGTTGAAGGTTGTGAAGGCATCTTGGAGCTCCTTGGAGACTATTACGTGTCAGTAGGGGTATGTTTGGAAGGAAGATAGAGCTATGTAGGGAGCTGGTGTACCTGAGATTCCCGACTGCATGATGTCGGCTGGACCTCGCTGGGTGTTGGGTTGGGTGGTTGTTGATGGAGGGAGGGGAAGCGGTGAAATGCGGCGGGGGTGGAGTGCGGGTCGGTCAAAGTGACGAGTGACTTTCTCGTCAACACACATCACCCAGCAGACCAGGACCAGCCACATCTCGCAGCATGCCTCTGCCATGATCGGGGTGCTAGCAGATCAGAGATCTACTGAAGATGACTCACGATGACTGACACCCTTGACTACTCTACACGGAACACAGATCAATTTATACACTTTTTTTTTTCTCTCTATGATTTTGGCTATACCAGGACAGGTCCAACAATGTGGTATACAACAGAGACAATATGTACAAAAGCCGCTCCAATCGGCTAGCCTCTAAACGGCCTAGTCCTCGCAGCTAGATTCAAAGCTGCAAAAGACAACAGGAAAGGAAATGAAACGCCCATGCAGGAGGAATGGTATCACAATGCTTTCCCACACATTCTCAACAGCAACAAAGCACGCAAGTCGTCCCCGTTTACTCGTCAAACTTTCCACCCACAAACGCCCAGTTGGATGCCTCCAACTTGCCCTTGAGGAACTCATACACAGTGAACGTGACGGCTTGACCGGGAGCAACACGCATCACACGAGGGGTAATACCCTTGTAGAAGGCACGGGTACCTTCCTGCTTGAACATATCCTTGGCGATCACCATGATGCGAGAGACAGCCGACTGGCCAGGCTCGGCGCGGGTTCTTTGGAGACGGGTCTTGATGGTATCGATAGGGGCGTTGGAGAAGGGGCCAACGGCACCAGAGATCAGACCGATCAAAGTGGTCTGGTAGGCGGGCAGCTGGGAGTTGCTGTATTCAGGCTGCATGCGTTGCAGGGTGGCCTTGAGCTCGGTGTATGCGGTGAAGTTGGCGGCTTGGTTGGTTCCTTGTCGGAGCGCGGTCAGAGAGACACCACGGTACAGTGTGCTGAAGCCCTCCTCCTTGACGACGGTGAAAAGGGCGTGCGGGGCGCTGCGGTACTTGGGGGCGTCGAGCGGGTCGGCCAAACTGTGATGTTGCGCTTGCAGACGGATCTTGATGACTTCCATGGGGTTGACGACGGCGACAGCCTCGGTCACACCAGCACCAAGACCAGCTAAATATTGTTAGCGGAATGCCCATTTATTCAATGGGGCTGCTCTCCGATTTACTTACCAAGGAAAGTGGCCTTGCTGGTGACATTGCCATTCTCATCGGCCAACATGCCCTTGTACGACTCGTATGAGGTGAATCGGATGGCCATCTTGGGGATGATACCTCCCAGCACGGCACCCAGACCCTTGTACAGACCCATTGCGGTCTCCTTGCGCACAATATCGGCACCGGTGGTAATGAAGCCACGAGGCTTAGCCTATCGAGTCGGTCATGGTTAGCAACAATTGCTGAAACATGGTCACTCGATGGGACTTACTCCGGGGGCTGTCGCTCTCCGGGAGAGCTGCATTCGGACCTTGATGGTATCTTCATAGTGTTAGAGAAATATTGCGAATCTAGCTATCAATCTGGGCGATACATACCGAGCGGGTGGCAGACGAGAGCTTCCATCATACCGGCACCACCACCAGCTATATTCCACAAGTCAGTATTCAGGATCTCCTAGATCAAATCAAATCCGATCTGATCACAAAGGCGCAATTTACCGATGAGGTTTACCGCAGGCGAGGCCCGCTTTCTCCCATTGCCTTGTACGTTCTTGGCGGACATGATTTCGGTTGATATGGAGGAGTAGAGAAGGAAAGAAAATGCGCGGGAAGTGATTTATTGACGCGCGCAGATCGGAGGAGACTCTAATAGATCTGGGCCGAGTTCAATTGACTGGGTCGGGTGGCAGAAAGCTGTAGCCGAAATTCGATGGGGAAACCGAATTGCGGAGAGGGTCGGAAGTATACAATCCCGGGGTGAACAGCCGACGGTATGAGTCGAGGTCTCCGAGTAGAGCAGGGAGAAAAAAAGAAGGTAGGGGAAAAAAAGAAATAGGGCCAAAAGACTAGTGGGGGGGAGCAATTGAAGAACCCAGAAGAGCGAAGTTCCGAGGATAAAACTGTTCGGGTCAAGTGGCGGCTTGTAAACCTTGTGGGGAAAGTTGAAAGCAGCGATGACGGGGAAGCGGAGGCTGCTGGACGAGCGGAAGCTAGTAACTTGAGGAGGGGAATACCGAAGGTCGAACTAGAAGGAGAGGAGAAGAGGAGGAGAGGAGGAGAGGGGAGTGTCGGAATAGACTCGGCAGACTCTTTGATTATATACCTAGGTACTATAGTCAATAGCCATGCCATTGGCATTGCCATCACCATCTCTTCTAATAAGAATGACCGACATCCCGAGGCGTTCGGGAAGGCGGATGACTCGCCGCCCTCCCCAGATCTACTTTGCTTCACATGCTCTGCGTCATAGCTTGTGATCTTGCCTATAATAGACTACTACCAGTAGTACTAGTCTTAGTATATACTTTACTGCATCATACTCTAATTATTTTTCAGTTATTGTGGCGACTACCTGGAACAAATCTTGTCAATTACTGCTACTAGCAAATATTGCTCGCTATAGCTCTCTGCCGAAGCATCGGACTACACGGGCGGGCTGAACAAACGGGGAGGACTGAATTACTCCGGCTATTGATGAACCCCTAGGCCGTAATTCGCAATTAACATATCCGCAGCGGAAACCGCTGAAGCCCAGCTAGTTGGCTAGTTGGTGGGTTGACTGGTTACTCCGGGAGAAATCGGGCCAGCGCGTTTCCTCTCAGCCGAGGTTCACTTGGAGGTCATTTGACCTGCGATATACTACAGGTACAGATACAGGTACGGGTCTGGGGTACTAGAAAGACTAACCTGGTAGAGCAGAAACGGTAAAAGATAGCGATGGCTATTTTAGTAGTCATCATATTACCCTCTTCAATAGTATCTGTAGTTGTATAGCTGGGCAGGCTGTACTGTGTAGTTAGTGACGCGGTTGAATGTTTTACCCAGATTAACCCGATCCACCAACGACCCTCCCCCCCCAATCCAATGATGCGATTGATATTCTCCGGGGTACGGAGTACGAGTACACCTTGATAGACTACGACTAGATCTATCAAAATTTGGATTGCGCATGTGCCCAGATGTCAGACTGAACTTCACATGTCTTCCCCCGACGGTCGCAATCGGCTACCCGATTTCGGCGCTTTTGCAACGGATCAGATAACCTTTGAAGTGCAATGCCGAGTAAAACTAGAAAATAGAGTTGCCCCAGCGTCAATCCCATATGCTCGGGTCTAATCCGATCTCTCTGTTCTGGTCCGGGGAAGATGGGTTGGGGGATGGGGGATGGCTTTGGATACAATGCAAATCAAATCAAATCGATGCGATGGGATGCGGTTGAAGGAATCGCCGACAACTCCGTCGGAGGAATGCCGATCGCGCGATTGACAACACCGCCAATTCTCAAAATTTACGGCCGGCAGCGAAAGTCTTGATACGAGTACAGGCATACATTTCACACTGCCCTGAACTTCTATGTTATGTCCATGCCCTGAATCTACGATAGAATCATGGACGAATCCATGGCAGTCACAGCCACTCGCACTCCGCGTTGGCAAGCCGTCGGGAAACGAGTGGTGATGCTGCTTCTTCACCAGTGGTTGCTAATCGGAATGGGCGTCGCCTGCGTATTGGCCTACTTTTTCCCCAATGTCGCCAAACACGGTGGCATCATCAAGTCCGAATACTCAGTCATGTACGGTGTCATCGCCATCATCTTTCTCGTTAGTGGCTTGAGTATTCCCCGCCAGAAACTCTTCATGCAACTCTTGAATTGGCGGCTTCATCTTATCGTACAGATCATCTCGTTCCTATTTATCCCCGCTTTAGTCTTGGCTGTCGTTCACATCATTCTCGCCAGTGACCCTGGTGGCCGCATCGATCGTGCTGTGCTGGCTGGGTATATCTTCACCGCGTGTATTCCCACGACAATTGCCTCGAATGTGGTGATGACAAGGGCCGCCGGTGGTGATGATGCTGCGGCCCTTGTGGAGGTACTGCTGGCTAATATCTTGGGTCCATTTGTTACGGCTGCTTGGACAGTGACCCTTATTCCGAAAACCGCGGAGTTCGATGTTTGGAGGTTCGGAGGCGGGAGTTTGGGAAGCATGTACAAGGACGTCTTCCAGCAGCTCGGCCTGAGTGTTCTACTGCCTTTATTTGTTGGACAACTGGTGCGCTGGACCTGGCCGGATCAAACGAACTTCGTGATACAAAAGACCAAATTGCCCAAGCTGGCGAGCGCTTGTATGTTATTGTTGATCTGGTAAGTAATCAAAACGAAAAATGTGTGCAGTTTCTAGGTCCTAACTGGCCCCCCTAGGACTACATTCTCTTCATGTTTTGCTACAGGCGCTCTTCAGAGCCTCTCAGTACAAAGCGTGATATTCGTGGTCTTCTTCAATATTGGACTATACATTGCCCTCACTGCGGTATGCTTCTTTACCTCGCGGCCGCCGAAGTTACTCTCCTCGCTAGGCTGGTCCATTCCCATGCTCAACCCGATGACCCCAGAAGAGACGATCGCTGTATGCTTCTGCGGCCCTGCGAAGAGCACTGCACTTGGAATTCCACTCTTATACGCTATGTGGGCCCCCGTTGATCTATACACCAAAGCGAAGACATCCGTTCCAGTATTGCTATACACCACTGAGCAGATCTGCGTGGCCCACTTCTTTGTTCAACTCTTTCGACGGTGGCATGCTCGTATTTCAGAGAAAGAGGATATTGAACAGGGTCATCACAACGAGATTGAACCGCAGATGTCAGAGATACCAGTAGAAAGCCACGGTATCCTAGTTGGGAATGGGCGGGGAACTAACTGATACTCCATTTCTAACCCGCTATGATGAATGATGAACGATTTGAAGATTTTTGATTAGAAAAGAATGGATTTGTGACGTGTACATTGTTTACTTATGCCATGAAACACTTAATATGTATCATATTGTACTTCTTGGGTACATAATGAATATCCCATGAGGTCCCCGTAGAGGGCCCCGTAGAGGGCAATTGTTACCCGAACTTCTAGCCTCAACAAAACAATCGTATTCAATTTATATATAGCGACAGAGGCCATCTCTTGTGGATGGAATATCCCTCCGGTAATTATTTAAATCATACTCCGAACAGAGCTTTCGCCAGAATTTCTGGAATAGGTGTGGATTAGATCTGTCTTTAACGAATTCACACAAACGTATCCGAGATCCGATCTCTCCTCCACAGCGGAGTGTGGCGCGAAAAAAAAAAGGGGGATGCTTACGTCCTGTGGGTCTATTTACGAATACGGAGTATGCGCACGAGGGAAAAAACAGAATCAAAATATTTCGCTTGCCAAGAGCCCCCTAGTCGGTGGAGTCTCGGCGTTCCACCGCCAACCCCCATCATTCATTTTTCAGTGGCCGATGTGATAAATAATGTGATACTTGCAGAAGAGGGTTCCAGGATTTGAGGCTCGCGATCCCACTGGCTGTCTGCATGAGAAGAGACGGGATATTCTGGAGATAACTATCCGAACCATTGAATTCCCAACTCCGTCCTGATTTCGATTCTTAAGGCTTAGGCTTGAATTTCATGGTAGAGAACTGATATGGTCGCTGGCCGGAAGTTGCTCTCCTGAATGCGTGACGAGGCTGTGGGTATCTCGATTAAGCTTTGATATTCTTGAAATCGAACATGTGGAGTGTTCATCTCCCCGTGGGTGCCCTCTTGTTACTTTTTGGCTGTTTCGCTGCAGCCACCGAGGCTCACTGGCCATATGCTTCTTTCAATACTGGTCCCTGGCAACCTCCTCAGCTGCAGTTAAACAAAACGGCAGGCGTCGACCCAGGTCTCATCTTCATCCCCATTCGAAACGAGAACACGCTCGGCACTGCCGTGACCATCTACGACAACGATGGTGAAATGATCTACCAGGGGCCCGAAATGACCTCCATGGACTTTCGGGTGCAAACACTCTTCGGCGAGGATGTACTCACCTACTGGTCCGGTGAGGTTGGAATCGACGGTGGCTATGGTTATGGCAAGGTCCACATTCTAGACAAGACATACCGGGAGATTCACACTATCACGCTGACCGACAACTTCGTTACGGGCGACAATGAGACACGCGACTCATACATCGATGTGCACGAGCACTTTATCACCGACAGCAATACCATACTGGTCTCCGCCATCAACATCACCCAGTATGATCTGAGCTCCTTCGGACGTCCTTCTGACTCGTGGATTACCACCAACCTCTTCTACGAGATTGACATTGCCACCAACGAAGTTATCTTTAAATGGAATGCCCTCGACCACCAGGACAAAATTCCGCTATCCGAGTCTCGCCAATGGATGTACACACGCCCTATTCAAGCGATGTCCTGGGATCCGTACCACACGAACTCAATCACTCCTACCAAGGATGGATACATCGTCTCCATGCGCTTCTACTGCTCTGGATTTTACCTGAACAAGGATGGTACTGTCCGATGGCAGCTTTCGGTGAGTAATAGCCTCAGATAATTCTCACGACCTCTTGTCAATGACTGGTGAATCTAACAAATGGAAGGGCAATATCGGAGAAGGCGACTTCACAGGCGAAGACCTCCGCTTCTCATGGCAACACGACATTCGCATATACAACGAAACAGACGAGCACCTCGTCCTCAGTCTCTTCAACAACGCTAAAAAACAAAACATATCCGAGAGCGAGACAACAGCCATGGTCTTCGACATCGACCTAACCACCATGACCGGCTCACTGCTCTACAATCTATCGGATCCAACAAATGCAATTTATGCCGGGACCCAGGGAAACCTAGAAATCCTCGGCAAAGAAACAGCTACCTCAAATATGTTCGTCGGCTACGGATCTGTTCCGTATGTTAAAGAGTACAACAGTAAAGGCGAAGTCGTTCTATCAGGGAAATTCGGTGCGCTTGAACACGCCATGTCCTATCGCGCTTTCAAAAATAAATGGGAAGCCACACCCTTCTGGAATCCTGCTGCTGTGATTAAAGATGGGGTCATTTACATGAGTTGGAATGGCGCCACTGAATATGATAGCTGGGCCGTCTACTCCCTTCCGTCTCTGGTCTCGAATGCAACTCACCCCATGAGTACCCATCCACGTACTGGTTTCGAAACAAATATGAGCATTTCTGATACGGGTGCAAAATTTGTCAAGGTTGCTGCTCGCAAGGGTGAGACAATCTTGCGATTCAGTGATCCTGTCGAGGTCTGATATTGTAAAGATGGTCGATGGCTGGTCCTGATACGACGGGGTTTTCTCCCTTTTTCTAAGCGATTATTGGCGACTTTTGTGCATGCATATACTTCTTCTCTTGTGCGTGTATTTTGATGGCATAGCGAAATTATAGAGACTTAATTTACCTCATCTTTGGAATGTGTCAGTCACCTTGTTTGTGGGGAAGTGGGTCCAAGAAGCACATGCGTGGCCTACGAAGTATGTACAGTGTAACTAATAGATTAAAACTTATCTTTTTGACTGCTATCATTGTCAAAGCTCGATAGTACTAAGTCACCCCAGTACCAGCAAGATCGGCCGAGTTGAAAGAATAAGTCAAAATATTCATGGTTCTCTTTTTGAAATCAATCTGGCTGGTCAAGCCATTGAAAGTATATGGTATTTTGCTAATACAAGCCACAAAAGAATCACAATCGAACGAAATGTATATGCGAAGTTTCTTCCAAGAATAAGATGGGGAGTATCCAAACCAACATGAGGAAATATACAGGATCAATCACGAACTGTTCAAGACAACCATTCATCGCCCGCCAATATCTCAGATATAGCTCACCTTCACGCCCATCCCGACCGTGCCCTTGACTTTCTGCCACGCGCCGCCCGTAATCCTGCGGACTCGGTCGCGTACATCCTGTCGGCTCATCGCCATCAAGATACCCAGCACGAAAAGCAAGGTTCGCACTATTGACATCGGGTTCCCGGACACGCTCTGGATAATATGCTTAAACAGATTTCGAATGGCATTGGCCACCGCCCGCGACTGGCTACGGGGTTCAGGCTTGAGCTGTTTCTTGGAATTCTTCGAGCTGGAAGATGAAAGCGCCGTTCGGGTCGAGGACTTGCCATTCGGCGACTTGTCTAATGATTTGGACGGCCCCTTGCCCTTGGAGGAGCTGCGTGGGCTACCCTTCTCAATCCCGTAGTCAACCTCGCTAGTATTTCGCTTGTGGCCGTTCGCTTTCAGCTGTGCTGCGGCGGCGGCCTCCTCTGCTTGTCGGCGCTCGTCCTCTTGTTGCCTATCCAGCTCAGCATCCTTCTGGCGTTGTAATTCGGCTGCGCGCAGCTCGCCTCGTTCTTTCTCTTCCTTGAGTCCCTCTAATGTTTGGAGGAAGAGCTCTTTGCGCTCTTCGTCTAGGACTTCGCTCAGATTGATGAACTCGGTCGCGTATTCCCACTCTTCATTTCGAGGGAGAACATGCAAGGTGAACAACTCAATGATCCTTACCCGAGCAGCAAGGTCCTTCGGTGTATCGGCTCCGCTCGATGCGGCCATGCGCTGTTGCTGAAACCCGTTGGAGACATCTTCGAGACGGTCGGCGAGGTCGCTGGGCTGTCCGTATGAGGAGAGGTAGGTCTCGAGCCGTTGCTGGTTCAAAGCTTGAGAGGATGAGTGATTGAGGAGTAGTGTAGCACTAGTTGTGGTGGGTTAGCCGCGGTTCATTGTAAGTGGAGAGAAGAGGGGGCTGCTCACAGGTTGTAGACGACCTCCGCATCCACGGAGCCCTCGCGGCCCTGATAGCCAATTTGTACGACGGTATCCCAGATACCGCCTTCACGCACTTGCGTAGCCATATTCTTCCATTCTTTCTGACCGAATTGATTCTTGCCCTCCTCTGCGCCAAGATCGACTATTGCGCTGAGTAGGGTGATGTAGAGGTTCCACACCTTGATTCTCCACGTGCTGGGGGCAATTGCGATCGGGGCGACACCGGCCGCATAATCGCCATTGGTGTATTGTTCATCCTGTGGTGATTCACCGGTGATAATTGGCTGGAGTGAGGAGAGGGACTCTGGCAGGCGGCGCGTCAAGTACAGCTGGGAGGCTTTCTTGTAGGTCTTGGAGCATAGCTTCGTGGGGGATGTGGGGGAGGAGGAGGAGGAAGGAGAAGATAATTTGGTGGAAGACATTCCGTCAGCGATACGGAAATGGCATGGAAAATGGGGAGACAATGGGTGAGAGCGAGGCGGAGTTGAGCGAGAGAGAACGTGGAGGTCGGAAGTTGGGGCTGCGATCGGCTGTCGTTTTCCCTCGGCTCCCAAGTCCGGGGGTGCTCGTCGTCACGGGATCCTCGGCGCGGGCAACTAGGCGGTGACGGTGAGTACTACAAAGTTACAAAGTTACAAAGTATAGTACTCTCAAGTCTGTATACTACAGTACCTAGACTTCATTTACATCCTTTCAAACGGTCAAGGCTGTTGAAACTGTTCCTCAACATGCTGTTTTGCCATCCCTACCCCGTCTATCTATTTGAGTCTTTGCGGTATAAAACGAGACCTGTCTATTCATATACGAGCTCACTCCCTAAATCATAATTCCATCCATCTTCAGTGCGGTGAATGTACATTAACTGCCAGTGGCTAGTCTATAGCAGTATATCCTAAGGTGAATCCAATCTGAACAGCAGCCTGAGGGTATATTATTTTAAGTTACCATGGTCACCGCTCCATCTCTCCATTTCCCCCGCCTCTTGCCTGCATGTCAGTTATTGGCAGTCTTTGAAATGAACGACAAGTAGGATTCATTCATACTTCCAAGGCGTCATTGCACGGGTCCACTACGCTGAGATGTGTCGCAAAAATTGCCCCGAAAATACGACCGATCTGTTTCTGGTGGAGCGTGAGGAGCATCATGATATCGGATCCAGATGGCTAACTTCACGGAACCCAGAGCGGCGATGATCGGATTGAAAGTAGATAATTGAATTGATCTTTCTTGTTTATTATTGGTTTAATGGTCGGAGCTCCCAGATTTTCTTTTCTTTTAGGATTTTTAAATTTTTTATTCAATTTGCATGGATAGATAAATGAAATATGAGATGAGTGCCGAAGTGTCTGCGACAGCTATCTAACAGTACGCCTTAGTTTGAAGAAGGTACCGCTAGCGAAAAATAGCCGCTATTCATTCTGAGCACCACTGAATGGTCGACTGGCCGTGGGGAGAACAAGACGCAGTGACGATAAGGTATGGGTGCCTGGGAAGAAGAAGAAATGTTGTGGATGAGAAATCTCAATTTAAACTGCCAGCGGGCGGTCTGGGGCTGTGGGCAGTTTCAGGCCTACTTGGGTCTAGCGCCATCGCCAACGTGACTTTGGGAACTTTTCTCGGCTTGACAACAACTCGCATATCTCCAGCTATATCATTGAGACTGCAATCACATCATGTCGTCCGGTTCCAATGGCGCCCGGCGCATAACCTCGCTTCTGCGTGCGTATCCGCCATCTGCTTAAACCCAATTCGAACCCCCACTGACTCCCCCTAAATAGGACCCTCAAAACTCGACTCCGGCGTTTGCAGAAGCTGTCAAGAAACCCTTGGCCGCCGCAGCTATGCCTCTGCTGCCACTGCGACCGTTACTGAGAATACTACCGACACACCGGCTACTTCTACCGCTACTCCTCCCTTCCCTTACACCATCAATGCCGGCGTCGTCCTCTCGCGCCCACCCCAAGTCACCCGTGACCTCGAGCCCTTCGAGAAAGCTTTCCATTTCTATCAGAAGCGTTTGAATGAGCGCTTGGCCCTACCATTCACCAAATACTTCTACTTCAAGCGCGGAACCCCGGCGGACGAGGACTGGAAGAAGAAGATCCAGGAGCGTCGGACTCCTGCACGCGACATCGGCAAGTACAACGCGTACGACAGCGACTCGTGGAACGATGAACTCCTCCTCGGCGCCAAGGAGGCCGAGCCTGAGCACCAGGTCGAGATGCTCGTTCAGGATGCCGAATCCACAGCCAATGCCACCTCCCAAGATACCAGCAAGAAGGAAGAGATCCCGCGGCCGCATTCCCGAGTGACGGAGGCGGATAAGAAGGGTGATCACAAGAGCTTGAACCGTCTGCTTTCGCGGACTCTGTATCTGCTCGTTCAGTCGAAGGAGGGACACTGGAAGTTCCCCAGCATGCCCGTGGAGGCAGAAGAGACTCTTCGTCAGGTGAGACTAATCCCATTCAACATCCTCATTTTGATGAAATCCCATGATGCTAATATATTTCCCCCCTTTCAGGCTGCTGACCGTACCCTTTATCAAACCGCCGGTGCAAACATGAATACCTGGATGGTCGGCTTCCACCCCTCCGGCCACCACGTCTACAAGAACCGCAAGCCCCACGTCGACCAGGCCACCGGTGCCGAGAACCACGGCGAGAAGACCTTTTTCCTGAAGTCTCGTATCATGGCCGGCCAGGCCGATCTGTCCGCCAACAAGGACCTGAAGGATTTCAAGTGGTTGTCCAAGGAGGAGATTTCCAGCTACGTGCTGCCGCAATACTACAGCTACGTTAAGAACATGCTGGCCGACCGATAAACAATCCGAGGCGATAAGTCCTCCAATGTTGAAGGCCTGATAGGGCAGTGGGTGGATGTATTAGAAACTGAAAGAGGGAGAGACTGACCAGCCAGGACTGGCGATTATTTCCTGGGGCGCTATTGGCAGCGTTCTGCATATACTTTTACCACGTATGCCATGTATAACTAGATTTTTCCTTGTACTGTCAATTGAACTATTCCAATGAGTTGTCCAGAGTCCCAAAACGCCATGCCATGTCATCAAGCCCACCACCATGAATAAGCGAAGAAGATATTAGATACAAAAACAATAATCATGTAAGGTTAAACTTCTGCCCTTGCACAATCGGCTGCTCTTTCGCTGTTTTGCCTGTAAGATTCTTCCCGCACATTGGACACGCTATATCCGTCAGCAGGTGCATCTTTGATACTAGTAGGACAAGAGTGAATTGAAGGTAGGGAATAGTGGCGCCGACATACCATTCCTTTTATAAGCGCATTTCTGGCAGAACTTCTTCCCTTGCTCTGTCTTTGTCTTGCAAGATTCGCAAGATGAAGCATAGGCAGCGTATGGATTCTTCGCCTTAGCGCTGAGGAGTTTATTCTGCATTCATCAGCCAAATCCCACCAAGATCCCCAGAATAAACTCGGGAAAAATTGCATTCCAATACGCAATTTTGGAAAAGACGTTAACATACCTTCCCCACACCTGTCGCGCCTAGTGTCGACTTGCCCTTCGAGCCACTGCCCGAAGTAGTCGATGGCGAGCCATAATACATATCATTCTTGTTCTTGACACCGGGCGTGGCGAGTTCGGTGCTTTTCAGCTTCTTCTGACATTTCGAACAGACCATTTTCGTTGGGTGATGAGGGGCGGTACTTGCGGAGAATGGTTGTAATGATGGGATTGATAGTGGGTGGAGATGAGGTTATCTTCGGATGCGCCACCGCCTGACCGGCTGAAGCTGGGGGCAAGTTCAAAGTGTAGGCATGCTCAATTTTCTCGACAAAATAAATCATTCGAAAGGGACGAATTTATAAGCGACATGAAAATTGGATGCTAGAAAGACTAACTAACTATAGAATTAGAAGTCGAACTCTTACGAGTTCCAAGATTACCGAGAACTAATCTGCCAGTTTAACGACTATACAAGAAGCATTCTAGGAAACGACTTAAAATGACACTCCTAGGGTCACCCGGACAAAAGCCAATATTTCAACATGTCCACCAGAAGTTTCCAGAAGTTTTGAAGCACGATTATTCCCGTAATTGAGACACGTAACTCCATCGACATCAGACAGCCGGAACAAAGCATTGGACCTGATAATGCTACTATCAACCGTCGACTTCACTTTCAAGAAGTGGGTGTCGAGGAAGCCACACAGTAAGATGTACTTGGCGATATAGTGCAAGGATACCAATAATTTGGAGGCAAAGCGACCGTACTTGTCGGTGAAAAAGTTACAATGCTAGAGGCGCCATCCCGGGTGCCGTTCTTAGCCATCGATGGGTTCCAAAGAATGAATTCCTTGCGGCATTATTATTAGCTTCTAATATTTTCTGATGGTATCCAAGCTTGGGCAGCTTAAACTAACCTCTGGTGTAACTTCGTGGAAGTGGGCAATACCCCAGCAGTCTCGCTCAATTTCTTGGCCAGGAAACTCGTAATCTTTGTACCATGAGTACCTGTAGTGCGATAAGTAGGTATAATCGATTAAGAAACCAGTGCCACTTACTCCGCGCAGTCCTCCCTCGTGCCATCGGCGATTGGGATGATGGGTCTGTTGTTCGGATATATTTTACGAACGAAAGGAACGGATATCATGTCGATGTGTTTCCAGACGGTGGGTCCGTGATCGCGAGGATCGGTGAGAATGTCTCCAGTCTGAGCAATAGCTTCCTGGCTGGGGACGTTTCCAGCTTGGACAAGGGCAGCAAGAGCGAGAGGAATAAAGCTCCTCATCTTCAGGTATGAGTCTGCACTTTGCGAGACAGGCGCAAGTGCAAGGTAAAATTAAAAACTACCCTCCGATAGATACGACAAGAGAAAAATGAGGTTCAAAATTATTTCCACTAGCAAACGGAAATAGGTCCGACACGGTAGGGAATTTGATTTTTTCCCTTTGTTTGGCCCCAGTGGGGTATAATCACATAGTAGTAGCCCCTGCGATCGCCATCCAATCTGGACTAAGATTGAATAATGGACCAAGAAGACAAGACACACCACCATCCAGGTTCACCGGTCAGTGATAGTATCTCTACTAGAAGGATAGAGTTGCAAAATCATGTAGCCCCATAATGATACAATATAATGCTTTGTATAGGGGAAATTGGTCTAATCCTTTACAATTCTTCGCCCCCGCGGAACATACAGTAGGCTGCTCGTGTTCCATCTTTTAAAAGGATTGTTTTGCAACATCAGTGGCAAAAGAACGGATCGGCCATGCTAGCTGAACCCTGTGAAGCTGCTCAAAAGAGAATCCCACTGTATGTCATCAACTGGGAACATGTCGTCCAGATCGCCGTAGATAGACGGCCAGACTTGGGGGGTTATAGCAACCCCATCGGCATCAACTGCTTTCATGGAGGCATCAAGAGCTTGACTGGGCACATTTCCAACTATTTCCCTGACTTGATATGGATAACAACGTGCTAACAGACGCAGTTTAGAGCAAAGACTCCCCACAACATCAGTCTCTTTATCTGCAGCAGACATTCCCGGAACCCTTGTCTCCAGAACGATGGCAAGCTCCGTCACAAGATTAGAATAGTCTGCTGCTTCAACAACGGCCTGGACCTGGGTTTCCCTGTCAGTGTCATCGGAGCTGGTAATGAGTTTGAGTAGAGTCAATGCTGCTGTTGACAAGTAGCCCACTGCAGCACATATACGAGCGCAAGTGCTTATCACCATTTTACCAATCTCTGATGTCGGTATAGTTTTAATCGTGTCGATAAGCTCCTTGGTTTTCTGTACCATACCCATCAACATTGTTGTCCGGATTGTGCTGGCAGGCTCTAAAATCCACATTTCCTCCCGAAGAGATAATTCCTGTAGCCGTATTTCCGCATACATGATCTCAGTGCGTATTGCATTGACTACAATAGCCAGTCAGTCTCCATCAAACACATAGATCAAATACATACCTGTCTGTGACGGACAGCCTGCGAGATCATTCTCTACGCGTGTTCTCAAACTATCAAACTGCCGCTGTAGAGAGCTGCGCGTTACTTGGACGAGCGCCTTCCCACCGCTTGTCTGCATCGAAGCGTGAACTTCATCGATCACTGTCAAGAAGGACTGTATGTGAATAAGTGGCGGAATCCATGAATCCGACACATGCTCGGTAGATGTCAAACTTTGCATGCACTCATCGATTCGACTGTCATGCTTTATCATGACCGGCCGACCGAGTACGCCATAAAAACTGATGAATAATGAGCTGAGATCGCATCTACCAGCGTAGAGAGTCTTACCCAGCCGACAGCCAATATGTACCGAGCAGTGCCCGCTGCTCATCCAAATTTAAATCGGGCTTTTTGTGCAATCCCAAATCATACAACATAGAAACACAAATTTGAATCAAAAGCACCAACCGCGGGTGATATTTCTCTGCGGGGTATGAGTACCATGCGATGTGGACCAACAGACCGCGGAGTAACTCAAGGTTTCTCTCAGACCGTGTCATTATCCTCAACGTAACGTGTTTCATAATTTCGTCAGCAACAATTTTGCGCAGACGGTGGGGACTGCCCATGGTCGCAGACACGACACACAGGAAGAGAAAAGGCTCTCGATTTTTGAGCTGAGCGGCCGTTTCGCCATATCCAATCAAAACGAAAGGAAACTTGGGTACGAAATCAAGCCGGAACGTTGCAAGTAAGTGTTCAGCCTCAACTTCACTCAAAAGCCCTCGATCGACGATAGACGGCTGGCCCTCCATGGCAGAGCTGGTCGGCGGCTCGGAGCCGTGGGACGGTTCCGTAGCAGCATCTATCAGGTCGGCGATTTCTCTCGAGTCCAGCTTAGGATCATAGGACGAGCTTGGGTCGTTAGTGAGTGGAGTCAAAGTACTCGGCGGTGTCTGCCCATTTTGTTGGCTCAAGGCCACGAGTTGCGATGTCAGCTGGTCGACCTTGTTTTCTAGCACCTCGACACGGCTTTATCCATTATCAATACTGTAGATGGCGAGGCAATGTTTATTGGGAAGGATTACCTCGGTGTGGCCTTGCGCTTACGCTTCGTTTGTGGAAGGTCAAGGTATGTGCATGGCTTGCCCAAACGAGCGCACCGCTGGCACAAGTTTACGGCCTTCGGTGTACATTTAGCCTTGGCAGTTGTGCAAGCCACACATGCTCTCCTCTTGATTGCGAACATTGAGTCGGTCATTATATTTCAAAGCATTCCCTCAGTAGCCGGGGAGGTAACGGACCGGTCGATGCGGAGGACCCGTTTGCAAAGAAGGTTGCTGAGCAATACAGATGGACCGGGGCGAACGGATCGTCCGGTCGGGCCCACATTTGTAATCCCCCAAAGTATATAAAAAAGGAAGTAAATGTCGAACAAATATCCCAATAGCATCGACAACAGCTCAATTCACTCTTCATTGATACTTTCCTTTCGAACTTCAATAGTTAGTAAGAATGTCTTCTTATCTCATCACCGGAGCCTCTAAGGGCATCGGCTTCGAGTTTGTACGCCAACTCGCCACCGATACGACCAACACGGTCCTGGCGGTTGTGCGAAGCCTCGATTCACCCAACATATCCAAGTTCGCCTCCAGTCACTCTAATGTGCACCTTATCAAAGGCGATGTGATGGACCCAAAGTCCCTTCTCGAGGCCGCCTCAGCCGCTGCCGCCATCACAGGCGGAAAACTTGATGTGCTTATCCACAACTCTAACGCAGTCGATATGGCCACTATGTCCTACACCCCGAGTCAGATTCCCTTTGATATTCAAGCTACTCGGGATATGTTTGAACCTTCCCTTAATACTGCGATTTATGGTGGTCTCTGGACGACAAATGCCTTCCTGCCCTTGATTGAAAAGGGCGTGCAGAAGAAGATCGTGCATATATCTAGCGGCATGGCAGATTTGGATCTCATCAAAAAAAGTGGCCTTAGCTATGCTGTCGCATACTCTGTCTCAAAGGCCGGAATGAACGTCCAAGTTGCCAAATATGCAACAGAACTTGCACCCAAAAACATCAAGGTGTTGGCCTTAAGCCCTGGATGGGTTGATACGTGGGAGGGTAAGTGACCTGCCTTGTCTTGCTTCAATAATGATAGACACTAATATCGTCACAGGAGAGATGCCTGCAGAGGTAGCACAGGCAAACCAGTTTATGCTGGAGCAGTTCCGGGCTGTAGATCCTTCAATCCAGGGCCAGATTCGGCCTGAGGAAAGTGTTAGAAAGAGCCTCAAGGTTATTGAAGATCTGGATTCTGAGAGAAGTGGTTCTTTTATGAGCCATAATGGAAATACCGTGAACTGGTTTTAATTACTCTGGGTATCGAATGGGCATTCCATGATCGGCTAAGTGTTGAGTGGCGGTACCAGACCTGTATATGCAGCAACCGGCCTTTTCTGTGATACTAGTACTACTGATATCCATGGATGTCACGAAATTTAAGTTGAGCTTCTGTTAACATGGACTTCAATTGGTATCAAAGCGATGGCAAGGGATAGTATATTATTATCTACGCAATCCTCTTCGAGGCAATACCATCTCTTCTCAGTTATACCATCTGTTTTCTTACTCTTTACTTCACTACTAAAGTTACCGAACGAGGTACGTAACTTCTCAGAGCTCAGCAATAACAGTCTTTGCCTTGCGTAGAAACCAATCGAGGAGAGAGCTGCACATTAGAGCTCCGCTCCGCAAGTAAATCTTTATCCACCATTTGGTCGGTCTACTGCCTTGTTGATTTATTGGATAATAGTAGATAGTCATTTGATCAAGTACATTAATATTTTTTGTTTATTGTCATATTTAGCGTTTAACATAAAATGGGTATTTCTTGCGCGACATTCGACAAAGGACAAAAGGGCAATCGTAGTCACGAAAGCAAATAGTAGCAGCTGGAAGGCAAAGCACCAGTCATTCACGGCATAGCGGTATTAATTAAGAGACACAAACAATGCAAGATATGCATTCAGTAATCTCGAGTCTGTCAAAGCTTCAGCCATTAGGACATTCACTTTTGTAGCGGTCAAGGTTGCTGTTGATACGGCTGCGCAGGCACGGGTTGCTGGTATTGCTGCTGGTATTGAGGCTGTGGCTGACCAGGATATGGCTGGAATTGCTGCTGGTATCCGGGGTGTTGCTGATAGGGTCCATTGCCGTAGGGATACTGCACTGTAACAGCTTGTGGCTTGCCCATCGAGTCATCAATATGGCGCCACTTCTGGCAGCATAGCAAGATTCCGACAAGTGTACCGACGCCAAAGAGAAATTGCAAAATCGCCAGCGCGGCCTGCAAGTAGTCAGGGACGACATAAACAATCTCAATATAGTAGCGGATGTAAACGACGGCATTTGTCAGAGTCAACGCGAACCAGCAGATGCTTCCGCCGAGGAGGGCATAGACAGGAACCTGTGATGGTGTGAGTTTCTTTCAATTCCATATACCAGACACAGGTCAGGGGAATCCATTCTATAACTTACTCGTGAGGTGAACCTATGGGAACCAGCTTTGATCGCCGCGAAGAGTATCCAGGCAAAGATCTCCAGCGAGACCACGAAGAAAAGAATGGCTCGTGCGCCATCCACCTTGTTCAAATCCAACGAAAATTCGGTCAAATCGCCGTAAGGTCCTTGAACATATCTGACCCTTACTACCACGTACATGGCCCAAGATGTTAATGAAATGACCGCTAAAATGCCGAGAATTATCCAGTGAACGATTGCGATAGCCGCGTAGGGTTTCCCGGAGTCTGTGAGGCTGTTAAGTAGACGGTGAATCAGGTTGTAGAAGACAAAGACAACCATCACGATAGCCAAATAGGAGAAAAAAACTTGAAGCATCAGATCAATATTGTAGTATTGAGTAATGACAGCCTCGGCAAGGAAAAAGATCTGGTAAACTATTGAAGTAATTTGGGCGCTAGATTTGACTGTCAGTTGTTATTTGGTTCCCCGATGTATACAAGATCATTTTCATACCATAACCATGCGACAAGAGCCACCACCACACCTTTCATCTGGCCATTGTGGCCTCGAATCAAACACGACCAGATCAGGAACCCAATGAGTGCGAGAGCTAAAAGGATATCGAAAGCAAAGCCTGTAATGAAGAGACTCTTTGAAGAGTATATATCCAGTGAAAAACCAGTCTCCGTGGCCCAGACACTAGAAGAACCTCCCCAGGAAGAGCTAGAACTTCCTCCACCACGTCGTGGTGCCATTGTGTGTTGGTGCTAATGCGAGATCGCGGTGGGTCTCGGTTTGTTGTAGAAGTACAAAGCTTGGCTGCACTGAAACTGAACCCGTTTCGCAGTATACAGGCACTATAAGGGACTTCGATATGCCTAGGTGGTATAAATTCGCGTACAGAAAAGAGAAAAGGCTTTCTCGATCCTGTGTTTGAGTCCTCGCTCCTTTTAAACGGAACGCAGGGCTTAATCGAGCGGCTCTTGGACCTTGAATACGAGGCTGAGCCGAGACCCTTGGGCTGCTATTGGACAGGAAGATTTAGGACAGAGAAAAGGCGCTAACAATACGAACACAGTGCCTTGGCTTTTGACTTTTCAGCGTGCAATTCATGATTCTCGATTGCCCGATTTCTTTGGTCATGTTCTTGGCGTGTTGTGATGCGTTACGGTGATCGTGTTGATCCCTTAAGCCGGCCCCTTTTCCAGCATTTGGCCCCCAGATTTGCCAGATTTCCCATTTTTTGGTTTACTTTTAGGCCACCGACTTTCGACGAGTTTAGAGTCTGAGGTCTAGTGTCTTCACGTGTGTGATAGAGTGATTGAAACGGCAGACGCATTAGGGGGGGAGGGGGGGGGGATCCAACACGAGTTAATCCATTTAAGCTGGTAGAGTCGTCCCCTGGAGATGTTGTGGCTTGACGCCAACTCATCATGGACGGGATAAAGGTTCTACGAGGCAGGTCAGCAGTTAAATAGAAATGAAGCAGAACAGGACTGGTGGATGGACTCGACAAAGATCTGGCCTAGAGCTGGCTGACTGACTCCGAGTCCTGTCGAGGGAAGATCAAGGGTTTTATGGCCGGTCATCAGCTCCTCTCACCCTGATCTGACCACCCTCGGCAGTTCCCACTAGCTTGTTCTTTTTGTGTCAAACACGTCACCCACAGCTTATCCAGTTCACTCCAGCTCCAGCTCCAGCTCAGTGATGCTTCTTTCTGCCACCTCCACCGTTTCTCCACCTCGGCCTCCCCGAGAACACCTCAGCAAGTCTCGTGCTTGCAGCAGATTACCTTCTTCAGCCGAGTGCAGCCCTCTGGTGGAGAGCAGGGTTGTGGCTGAGTCGCACCACCGCCACGCAGCTTGAAACCCCATCGCTTCTTCATAACCTGCTGTCAGGGAATATCCTGGAGCACAATCTCAGCTGTGCCTGCACGGGCGGCTTTAGAGCCACGCGCCATGCATCGACCCGACCGATCGTCCTGGAACAGATCCAAAAGGCCCTTCGCCGTCGTGGCGACAATTCACAACCGTCGCACGGGCGTCCAGCACGAGGATAATCCACCGAGTTGAAGCCATATTCAGCTGCGCTTGCGCGTGGATCTCGATGCCCTGTTCTCTATGGATCGCTGAGCTTTTTTGACCCCGTACTCCGTACTCCTCTCTCGGTTCCTTCTTTGTCCTCCTCCACTTACTCCCAAGCGTAGCTTTTGACGCAGTTCGGGGCCCGCATGGTCCCCCGGCCTGTCACAACGTGATTGATTCCCTGGGATGCATGGGGACCCGCCACTTGCGAACTGGTCCGCCGAAGCGAATCAAGGAAGCGCTGGAGGCGAGACCTCAGGGTTTCGACCCGACTTTCTTTGCGATTGTAGATTCCGGCAACGTGGTTCTTCCCAGGTGACTGGTACGTCTTTTCGGGTTTATGGAATCATCTAGCGGGCATGAACGGTTCGCCACAAGTCACGATCCCCTGAAAGATAGTTCCAGGGGGGGAGGGGAACGTCCTAAAATCCATTTGATCATATAAATAGAGTACTAGTCACGATGCAATGAATGATCCCCTTTTCTTCCTTTTTCCTAGAGTTCATTTTACACCATCTGCATATAACGCGCAAGTCGGTGTTTCATTCGGGCATTTTCAGGTTCCTTCATTGTTTTTTTTTTCCTTTCTTTCTTGGCTCGTCTGAATTTCTTTTGGTGTCGTGTTCCCTCGATACTTCGAAAGACCGCATTCGGCACTCCGCGCCATCCGCTCTCTCCTCCACTGCACCACAACCCCAAAAAATTCTTCATGATTGTTATCTTTCTGATTTTAATATCTTCTGTCTAATTGCAAACTCACTCTGCAATACTCGGGCAGCTGCTTAAACTTTCCCGTCTAATGCGCTGACGCCTCCCACCCCCTTGTGGTTCGACCGGCGTGCCCGACGATCTGATGATCTGCAGGGAATCGGAGCTCAATTTCGGAGTACGATACATACCTCACCCAGATTGGATCTCATTCTTCAACATAGCACCTCGTGGCTGATCCACCACTCTTTTGGATCAAACCTGAACCCTGTCTTTCCCATTCCATTCCATCTCATCCCCAAGAGATCAGAAAAAGAAATAGGAGAGAAATTAAGAAAAACCAGCCTGTGTCTCAGGAGGGCACGGTAACAAGCTAGAACTAGCACCAAGATGCCACCAAATGGCTCCTCGTTCACGGCGCTAAACCTACCTCCGACATTCGACCTCCCCCCAATGCATGGAATACTTCAGTCTAACGGCCGGCCCAAACACCGATTTATGGCGGAAACCGCCCAACGGCGATACTTCGACCGCGCCCATCGTCTTCACCTCACTCCGCCACCCATTCGTCATCGCCGAAGTAACCGTGAGCGCTGACTGGGAAATGGAATGGGATCAGGGCGGCCTGGTTATTTTCGCCGGCGCAGCTCCGCAGTCCGACACAGCCGCTCTATCCCGCCGAACAGGTGGGCCCAACCCGCCCTGTAAATGGGTGAAAGCAGGCATGGAATTCTCGTCCGGCAACGTGAATGCCTCCAGCGTGAGTGCAACGGCCGATGGCGCAGACTGGTGTTTATCTCCGCTCGTTCAGACAGTGCCCGGTCCCGCGGTCCAGTCTATACGCATTAAGCTCGAGCGCATCGGCCACGCCTTGTGGATTTGGTACCAGGTTCCATCGGCGTCACCGTATGCCCTCACGCCCGGAGCGGTGGGAAGTACGTGGAAGAAGTTGCGCGAAGTTACCTGGTTTTTCTACGGGGTGGAGGATAAGTTCGTGCATGTGGGTGTTTATGCGAGTCGGCCAACGAGTCTCGGTCGTGGACAGACCATGTGGGATGCTATGCATGGGGTTCCATTGGAAGGGGCATCGGCGACTGGTTCGTCCGATGGGTTGGTGGTGGAATTTGAAGATCTGGAAATCATCTAGGCGTGTTTTTTTTCACGGACTCTCTCTATTCTTCTTCCTTTGGTCTGCAATTCTCTGGGTTTGCTTTTTCTTCTTTTCTTCGTGGTCGGGGTTCTTACCAGCGTTTAGCAAGCGAGCTTATGGCATGATCGGAGTCGATTTTGATCTTTCATGTTGATATTTTTGTTATCTCACTTAATGTTAATTCTGCAATCGAGCAATTATGGACATCCATGGATCTTGCATAGTAGTGGTACGTTTTTTAAGATAATGTTTACTCTGTCATCTACATGAATAACTAGTTATTTAATATCTTCGCTTATGTTTATTTGGACAAGAATCCCTGCTCCAATTTGTGTCTGTTTGTGTTTGAACGAGTGTCGTGGCGTCCTCTTTCGCCAAATGGCGGAGGTATATATCGGGGATACAGACCACCATAATCAGGTAGTCAAGATTGAACGCGACTTGTTCAAGTTTCAAGTTTCAGCACTAATACACCAGAAACCACGACAAGAATCACTCAAAGATACAAGATGAAATTGATTAAGCCGCATAATCCTTAAATTCAAGTCTAACAGTATATAGAACGGAACCTTTCGCTACTACACGTGAATGGCGTTCAAGCTCTTCGCTAGTGCGCCAAGCAACTTGAACAGAAACGACAGGGTTACACCAAAGTTGAATCTCACCTCGGCAGAACCAGAAAATTTCTATTATTATGAAGCCTTACAAGCACTAGTAGATCCCTCTATGTATACCAATATTCAAACCAAACCACGTAGGTAAGATTAGTCTCGTGGATGTCAGCTGAGTCATTGCCGACGGGTAGCCGGAGCGCGCTACCCGAAAGCCGGAGCTAGTGAGTTTTCTCTGAGCTGGGGTTCGAGGTCGCACCAGAAGCTACACAAGATTGCTGGGCTGGATTTGACAAGCTCGATCGGGATAACAGGTTTGCATGAGCTTATAGCTGAAGCATTGTCCGTCAATGCATGGGCGTGGTGGAGTGGTCGTTGGGAGAAGATTACACGTAGCTTGTAGCTTCCGTCCATCCGGCCCCATGTCAAGGAGTGGTCGGGTTGCGATGGAATCTCCAGGTTCATCAGAACAGCTCAGCTGGAAAGCTGTCATGTTTAGCTCAAGCCGTAAGCTCAAGCCGATAGCTTTTGAAATTTGCATACGTAGGCTGATACGGACCGTTGGATGCTCCTCTTCCCCGTGGGGTTGAAAATGCAGAGACCAGCGGAGGAAGAAAAAGCAGGATCTAGGGAAAACAGATACGACACTCAACACACAGAGTTTTTGGCTCTTTCGAAGTTGGGATGGGTGAGGCCATATAGACTCTATATGTACAAAAAGAAATAGGTGTTGTAGATGACGCTGAAAAGTAGTACATGGTAATACATCACGACCAAATACCCTCCCCGGCGGAAACAAAGGAAAAGAGTAAGAAAAAAAAGGGGGTTCGAACAAACAGGAGAGAAACTGTCTATAATTTTCTTTCTTTTCTTCGTTCCTTCAAAGGCCGATTGCTCGAGGACCCCGGGATAGATGCGTAGATACTATAGCACCGAGGCCTTGACGAATATATGGTGACACGTTTAGACGTACTTGCACATCATGGCAACCATCAGGTCGAACAGACCCATGGCCTCGACGAAAGCGAAACCCAGAATGGCGTAGGAGAAGAGCTGACCACGGAGGGCAGGGTTGCGGGAGACGGACATCAGCAGAGCGGCGAAGACGAGACCGATACCGATACCGGCACCACCGAGACCGATGGCAGCGGAACCCATACCCAGGTTCTTGGAGACCTCAACCATGGCGGTGGCGACCTCAGAGGAGTACTGGCGGCGGGCAGCGGACTGGAAGGCGTTGCGGGCGTTGGCCTGGAGGAGAGTGGGAGAGGCGCGCTTGGGGGCGGCGAAGGTAGCGACGGGGGCCTTCTGGGAGGTGAAGGTGCGCTTGGTGGCAGCGTTCAGCTGGAAGCGGGCGGCAGGGCGAGCGACCTTGGTGGTCTGGGCCATGGTGGCAGCCAGACGGCTGGTGAAGACACGGGTAGCGGCCATTGTGATGGTTTTTGGGAGGGTTGGTGTGGTGGGTTGGGAAAGAGAGGAGTGGTATAGAGAGGAACTTTTCAGGGAGGAAAAAGCTGGGAAAAGGACGGAAGAAGGCCTGCCTGGGACATAAATACTCCGCGGCACAATTTTCGCCCGTCCGCTTCCTAGTCAAGGCTAGTGCGCGCGTGAAATCCCAAAGCCCTACTCTGTGCGGACGCCGGAGTATTTCAGTTGCAAATCATCGGTACAGGGAATGCTGGGGGTGTGTATTGCGTTGTTTTTCAATTTCATACAGTATTGTATGAACCACCATGAGATTGCCAAAGATTACGGGTTCGTCCGGTTGAGTGGATCTATAGCTGTATCAATATCCAATTGCTCCGTAGTGGAGTTGAGAGTGTCCCAGGGATGGATCATCCTGTACCATAGAACAGAGGAGTCAATTCTGAATATGTACGCCCCTATCCATACTCCATACTCGTACACACAGCTTCGAAACATTGTTTCTCATCTATCAATTTTCGGAGTAGGGAGGTAAAGGGATAAGCTGGTCAAAAGGGAAGAAAAAGAAGCAGAAAAAAAAAAGCCACCCCTGCAGTGGATCATCAGCATGTTCCAACTGAGTGGGTCAGATCCACCGATCCATCGAGTAACAGCCAATCAGTGGCCGTTCCGGCCACTGAATGCAGCGCAGGTTTCCAGATTGCTTCCCGGCGTCGTCCAAACCGGGCCGACTCGGATTCCAGGTCCACCAACTAAAGATTCACTGGGCAACCGCTGCTGATGGCGTCCCCTTTCCTCGGAAACAGCCTCACCGAGTGGCCTAATTGTAATTTAATGGATCCAATGGTCCGCTATTTCCCGTAATTTTGCTTCTTTTTGATCTTTTTTCTTTTTCTTTTTCTTTTTATTCTTTCTTACCAGCTTTCCTAGCAAACACCTGCAGCTTGTCCGTGGCTGCAGGGGGGAAATCGGGTACCTTTAAATAATGCCGGCAAACCGGAGAGTTCCGACGTAGATGAATTGGCCGGTAAAAAAAAAATAAGAAAAAAATAAAAAATAAGCCGGTTTAAAAAATTACACCCAGAAAAACTTTTTCGAGAAAAAGGGTGAAAAAAGAAAAGAAATCCTACGGATCCATTCTCGCTTCCCTCGGCCTCCACCCACTGGATTCCCGACCCGCCAGAACCCGACTATCAAGTCCACAATTAGGACCCCCCTTCCGGCTCATCCCAACAAGCAATCCGGCTCGACACCAAGTGGCCCGCTGAAAAGCTCTCCCCCAGAATCTTTACATAGGCTGATTTGAACGGGCTCGGACGCCCTTATATAGTGGCCCCGACGCGCTCCCGTTTACAAAGGGGACCTCGCGGCTCTGCTCCGTGGGAAAAAAAAAGCGCCGGCTGCAGCTCGGCTGATCGCAGGAGCTTGGCGGACCCACACAAGCTCGATTCAGGGTTGCGACGTTGGCGAACGGACTTGCTATGCAGATATTTCCTTAATTATTTCAATTGACCAGGGTCAATTGAATTGTCAATTGAATTGCCATAAGACTGTGACATCTCTTGTTCGTGCTAGATCTCCTGGGAATTGGACAGTATAAGGCAAACCAACAATACGAGGTCGTGAGAATACACAAGTCGGTGGCGCCCGGAATAGGAGGCTCGGGTGTTTTAGGGTACGTCTTAAATTACCGATGATACGCATAAAATACGATAGATTACGCAGGTCCTCGACTCATCGCGGCATCATCGACCCGCCGTGAGGTCATGCGTGTCGGATCCTTGGCAAGGCCAGCTGTCCCAGGGGTTCTTGGTATGGTAATGGGCTGAAGAAGCTGCACCCTTGCTTCTCATGGACAAACAGCAAGAAATAAAAACAATGCAGCAATCACAGTTGTCGATTGTCAGATGGACATGCATCCGCTTTTCTCCAACCCAGAGTCTGCCTCATATCATCCCACGTCGGAGTCAGGGGCAAAAGGTGTGTTGGCCATAACACTCCACCTGATGGGGCGTACGAGTATAGGTGGACCTGAAATGCCCCATCACCTCCACCACACCGTACACGATGGGAATTTGTATCGACCTCGTTTTCTTTCTTACAGCACTCTTGAATTTCAAGGGACACGTTGCGGCAGAAACACCCTCTATACCACGAGGAAACAAGGAGACGCCGGCCCAGCTGGGTAAATTTCGAGACCTCGGAGCTGGCGGCTGTTCCTTTGGAAACCGATACCCATCATTCGTAGCTATGCTTGTTAACCGGGGCGGCCAGTGGAGCTGTGAGGTTGGGCTTGTACCTTGAAGAATTGGCAATCTCAAACTTTTCCAGACTGGCTCCCACCCAGAGCGATATCAAGCAAAGATAGATGTGCGGAATTCCTGTTGCATACTGGACGAGTTGGTATGCCCAGGATTTCCCAAGGGCAGGTTCCGTACTCGTACATGCCGAGAAGTGAATCACGATTCAGCCCCATATCCATCGGGCTCTTGCCTGATCCCAAAGCCACAACGGGGGTTGTCTCTCCATTCCACCTCTAATCCGATTAGCACGGCTTGCAGTAGTGGCCGAGAGCTCAGCTTTCCCCAGATCTTGTCGCCTCGATGATCCACTCTCTCTTCCTAGTCTCAATGGGCATAGCGTGCTCCCCGCGAAGCTTTGCTAATGTTAATATTATTTTGGGCCACTGTTGTGCGAATAAATATTGGCCAATCCGGTGTGTTAGAGGGCCCATGATTCTTTTCCCGGGGAATGTGGCTAAATTGTAAATAACGTGGCCACGTTGTAGCCTGACTTGTGGTTCTGGGGCGTAGTTGGTTTGTTTTCCACAGTTTGTGGTAATTCTTGCGTTCCCTCTGCTCTCCATGGCGAATTTTCTGCTGCGCTCCAGAGCCTAGCAGTTCATTCTAGTCAGCAATCGTGCTGTAATTCAAAGCGATCAAGAAAAAAAAACAGACCTATGGTGGCAACTGCCAAATAAAATCCAAGTCCAAGTCAACACCATCCAACCGAACACCAAGCTCACCCTCGCATGGAGCGAAAGGTGCCATTGATGGATCAAATGGCAGGGACAGCCAGTCATTCATGTCGAAGCTAGAAAGACTTTCCAGATCAAGACCGGCCACAAGATCCCCTTCACCTGCGGACGGTACCGCAGGTGCAAGGAAACCATCATGAAGAGTCCTTGAGTGGATGATCGGTGGATTCGACGACACAAGACTCCTTCTTAGTCTTGCTGCTTGTGTCTGGAGAAGAGCTGCATATTGTGATTGCAAATGCGCGTCGTCTTGATTGTTATTGTCCTGTAAGGCCGCAATCGCCCTGTCGAGTATCTGCAAAGCCTCTTGAAGTTTTGAATTACGCACGCCAAGCGCAAGAGCCTTCATCAGGAAGATGGAGGAACTAATCGTACGGAAGAGAATTCTCATCGGCGAATAATGCAATGCACCAGTGGCGCCGAGAAGGGCAACTTTCTCTAGTGTCTGGCAGCTACCATCGATTACCTCTTCGATGAAACCGTACTCTCGCCCCGTCATGTCAAGTCGTCTGGTCCTTTCTATGAAGGAGTGGTCAATGGTGGTTTCACCGTGTGGATTATCGCGTGTTAGAACTCGTTGTACCACGAGTTGCATTCCGATAGAGTTCACAAGAACACGTAGGTATTGATACTCGATGGAAAGGATATCCGTAAATGTTGTCCCGGGGGCTAAGATGTTTAGTCACACTATTGTTCAGATCTGGAGTGTGCCACTTACTTGCAGTGCTGAGGTTTTCTTGTCGCCAATTTGCTATCAAGATCTGCTTCTCCTCCACCATAGACATGAACTGATCGGCTGTGTCAAGGACCATTGGTGCATTCATCAGGGGATATAATGCTCCCATCATTGAACTTGACATCTTGGTAATTCCGATCCACGAATTCATGAAAGAAATCCACTCTCTGCCCTCTTTCTGTTGCAACAACAACCTTGAGACAGGGACGGAAATATTGGTATCGTAAGGCATCGGAGAAGTACACCCAATTCTCGAAGACAGAACATTGATGTATACAAACAGTAGGCTTGGAAGTCGTTGTCGCCGTAGCTCAAGATGATCAAGGTACATCTCAGCGTCGATCTCGACAAGGTCATCAGGCTTGAGAACTTTGGTGCTGGGATCAAAAGCGCCAAGCTCGTGAGCAAGGGCCAATGCCGAGCTCAGAACCATCCACGACATGCGCTCAAATCGCTTCGTCGGCTCAACTACGTCTTCTCTCCATCGAGCAGAGACTGGAACTTCTTCATCTGTCAATGGCGGGTCCCGCGCATCCAGATGGGTCATGATGAAGTCTGAATCCCAGCCATCCGTCTCTGGAGGAAATTGCAATGATCGCGGATGCCACTCTGACATGAGAAGAAGTGCCTCGATGCTTCCGATATTACGGGTTCGAGCCTTCGACTTCTTTTCTTGGCCCAGAGTGAGCCGGAGCAGAAGGTGTTGGCAGTGCTGCCATAGTCGGTGATGTATGAAGAATGCCCGAGAAGACCCACCGACGCCCCGAAGAGTATGATATCGCGAGGATATCATGAGAATTGTACAGCAGAGCATGGGCTCTTGGGTCACAAGGTAAAAGTGATTCTTATGGGAGGCGAAGAAGTCTGTGAGGATAGGCGAGAGAGGGTTCATATTTGCGAAGAAACTATTACATTCGTTAGTACAGGGGCACTGTTTTCATGCCGGGAGAATACTGACAGGTCAACCAGAGTCATCGCCTCGTGAGCGGAAAACCATCCCATTTTCACAAATCGGCAGGCATTCCACATCTGCAGCGCGTCGGTCCTGGTGAGGCGTTGGGGAACCAGAGTGGGGATAGGGGCAGTGGTGATTTGCTCGGTATTTTGTTGTGATTCTTCGCGAAGAGCAGCTTCAAAAAGAATATCCATCGCATCTTTGTTGTTAGATACAACCTTTTGCAACATAGATGTCGGAAGATGACCATCCTTGGTTCCGGATTGGTCGTGCGGAGTCGATTGTGATCTGCTTGCTTTAGAAAAAGATACAAGTCGAGAGGGACGTTGCATATAGCAAACATTTTTAACTGAGCATTCTTTTCACGCTGTGAATCTCTTTCTTTCATGCCTGGTTCGTCCTTCGAGCCTCGGGACCACGGTTTCTTTGAGGTGAAGGCGCAGTCGATCCGCTTCTTGGTGCACCGAAGGCATTTTTCGCTCTCACCCGGTTCGCATTTCACCTTACGCCTTGCGCATGGGACACATGCTTTATACGCCCGTCGGAATTCATAGTCATGAAGAGCCCTGCTCCGTGATAGCTTCTTCCTGTCCATGGATGGTGTGTGTAGGAGGAAGAATGCAAAGTGCGGAGAAGTGGAGACGACGGCTTTTTCAAATATCCGCGATCGAGACGCGTCTTCTTGTCGAAGTTGACCTCGTCGGTCCAGCGGAGGCTTTTGGGGTTGAATTAATTGTCAAACTGATAAAACATACCAATATTAAAATTCAATGTCCTGGCTCACTCCCTGAACACGAGTCTACTGCCAATTACTCTAATTCTAACTGAATCAAAATAGCCGCGGCGTAACATCCGTGAGACGGCGTCCCATAGCCGCAACGACCCAGTGTTTTAGCACCTCAAAAATTACTAGTCTTCACTAAACACATATAGAGATAGATTATTACAAGGTTGTATTGTGTAAATAGTTTTAGAATATCTGTAGTAAGGGCTAGGAAGTACTTAGTTGGCGCTAGTATGTTAGCGAATGGTGTAGACAGCCATCCCAGTATCCTACTCAGTTATATACTCAATATTATGAATTGTTAGGATCAAGCAATTTTTATAGGTAGAATAGCTTCACTAAGGGGTGACAGGGCCTAGGGAACGCTAGAATTTGGGACGCTGAAACACTGGGTCGATTGCGGCCATGGAGCGCCGTAGTGAGAGAATATCCGCGATCAAGAATAGATTAAGTCAAACCAGATCGAGCATAGGTGTAAGCTAAAATAGAATGCCCATCCAAATAAACCGCTAGCAATCAAGTCAAATATCTGAAGTTCGGGTTATTGTCACCACCATCGGTCACATCGACCCGGTCGTGCTCGTTGATCTCCCCGTACTCGCGATCGCGCCTCTTATTTTCCATTTTCAAATCTATGTGCAACCCAACCGCGAGTATCACAATCAGGCCAGTAAACGCACACCCCAGAGCACATCCTTTGGTATAAAGCGGTGCATCACCATCTGGGAAGACGGAGGAACTGATCAGACTGGAGCACTGACCAAAGATAGCCAAAAGAGCCATGCCAGCACCCTTTTTGCTTTCTCCTCCTTGGTTATTGAGCATCCAGGTGATATTAATAGCGAGCGCTGGGAATATCCCGCAGGTTGCAAGCCAAATACCCGCATATCGTGCCCCAGTATGGGTCTCGTCCTTCACGCAGGTCAAGATGAGATAGCCAACTGTACCCATGGATGCGAAAAATGTAATCACCCAGCCGCGATTCCCCCATCGATCTGATACAAGAGCAGCAGCAACACAACATAGGAATGATCCAAGGTAAGGCGGAGCTGCCAAGCCTTGTGCATTGACTGAGCTGTACCCCATTGTTTCGAGGATGGTCGGTAGGAAATTGGAAAGACCAGCGAAGGAGTAGTTGCAGCAAAAGTGGATAGTCATATGAACATAATTCTTGTAGTCTTTCAATCCGCTGAGGACTTGCTGCCATTGTACTTTATTCTTCGCAGTACGATCTACAGTTTGGAGTCGTTCAACAGCCTCTGTTTGCTCGAATTCGTCGAGAAATTTTGCGGAGCCAGGTGAGTCTGGAAGGAAGAAGAATACAACAACCGAGAACAAAACAGTCGGTGCGCCCTCTAATTCCAGTCAGTCTTGCCACAAATCGGAAGAAACGTAGACATACCAATGATAAAAAGGTAGCGCCATGGCTCTAGATTGCCTTTTATCTGCGTAATGCCATACGCAAGAGCTGAGGCGAAGCAGTTGGCAACCGGAGACATACCCAAAAGCATTGATAGTCGGAATCCCAATTCTTTTCTCTGATAGAATAGAGAGAGGAAGTAGGGTGCACCGCAGCCGAAAACGGATTCAAAAACACCTAGCAACCCTCGACATACGAGAAGCTCAGCGAAGTTTGTGACGGCCCCGCTACACATGGCTGCAGCACCCCAGCTAGAGAATTAAACTTGGTTAGAGATTCTGATACTCATATCGAAGTTCAATGGGACGTACCAGATGCATAGTACAGCGATATATGAGTGAGCGGGGAGAATCTTCCATAAGACAGTAGTCCATTCGAAGACAATGTAGCAGATGTAGAATGTATAGAGTACCCATGACCATTGGTAGTCATCCAGTCCGAGATCCTTGGCGATTCCAGCTGACTTTGCATTGCCAATATTACCTGCCCAAGATGATTAGAGATGAAGCGGGAGCAAGATGTAACATAAATTACCTCGATCTAAGTAAGAAAGGACGTAGAGTACGCAGACTATTGGAAGTACTCGGCGATCGAACTGTGATATTTGTGAGACTCAGACTTTCTCATTCGGGCTGATATACATGACATTGGCCTACCTTCTTTCGAATCAAGGACTGTCTTTTCTCCGGAACGGTAGATTGTTGTCGATTCTTCTCAGTAGTAACACTTTCAAAATGCTGGCAGCTTGGAAGTTGCTCCACATCCTTTAATCCCGTCATGGCTTCTTGCTCAGCAAGGTCGTGTGGCCAAGCATAAAATATCAACAAGATTGCTTCCACAAAGTAGAGCGAGAATATCGCAAGCTGGACCGGGGAATATCCGAAGAATAAATACTAAATAAATAATGAGAAGGATTTCGGACAATGGGAGGAAAAGTCAAATGAAACTCGACAAACCTCTGTGAAATCAAAATCCGGGGACCCCATGGGCCCGGATCCTGCATGCTCAAGGAAATGCCGAGCCCCGCTTGAGAAAACGCCGTTTTATTTCATTGGGATGCTTTTCATTGGATCAGACGCTAAACACAGTTATAACTAGACCTATAGTGTCTATGGTGGCGAGGAGAAAGAAGAGGGGGAACCATCCGTCGCGGGTATTCACAATTATCCGCGCCTGAAACATCCGCGATATTTGATCATAATATAGCTGCAGCTACCTTGTCGGCCGAAATCGCTCTGGCATGAGCAATTTAAAAGGCAGTCGAGCCGCTGGAATAGCTCCATTCACTACCACTCAAGTTTCTCATTCCACCTTACAACAATGTCCACCAGCAACGTTCCGTACCCCTTCCATTTCGACAGTGCATCGGCCACCGGGCCAAAAGATGGCACGACTACCGACGTCACTATCAAGTTGAAGAATATCCGCGGAAAAATCCCATCCATTCAAACCTCTCGACTCCGCACAATGATGCTTGAGGCCCGCAACGATCCCACAAAGATCCTCGCCCACGCCTGCACGTATGACGGCCTCTCTTCTCGCCTGGTCGAGGAAGCGGGGTTCCCGATGATTTTCCTCGCAGGATATGCAGTTGCCAGCTCATATGGTCTGCCAGATACTGGATACATTGCCATGGCCGAAATGTGTGATAAAATCCAGGAGTCTTTCCGCCAGGTCTCGGTGCCTATCATGGCAGACGGCGATACAGGGTATGGAAGTCCGATGAATGTCAAGCGAACTGTTGAGAGCTTCGCAGCTGCGGGTGCCGCGGGGGTTATGATTGAAGATCAACAGTGGCCGAAACGTATGTGTTTCTGCCTTAAATACTTCAGAGATAAGTACTAACCACCGGATATCTGCTAGGTTGCGGTCACACTAAGGGCAAGAACGTCGTCTCTCGTGAAGAGGCCTATGCTCGGATCCAAGCTGCCTGTGATGCTCGCAATGAAGGGCAGGATATTTTTATTCTCGCCCGTACAGACGCTTTGATGCACGGCTGGGACGAAGCTATGACTCGTGCAAAGGAATTTAAGCGAATCGGGGTCGACGCGATTTTTATCGAGGCCTTACCGGATCGTGATGCGATGAAGCGGTGTGCGGATGAGCTGGATATTCCAGTATTCGCCAATATAATAGAGGGAGGGAAGACTGAAAATCTTTCAGCGAAAGAGCTTGGTGAGCTGGGATATAGTGCTGTTGCATACCCTTGGACCTTGGTCGCCGCTCACCTCAAGAGCGTTCGGGAAGCCCTGGACGGTTTGAAGAAGTCTATGACGACTGGAGCTCCCCCCCCATGATATTATCATACGATCAGGTCTGTGAAGGTGTTGGATTTAACAAATACTGGGTAAGTTTCCATTGTTCCCGAACCACCGCCGATGTAGACTGACGTTGGACTGTATAGGCACGGGAGGAGAAGTACAAGTACAACACCTAACTAGAGATGCGCTGTTAGATACTTCCGTTGGAGATGATTTAAGAATTGAATTGATAAAAATTATGATATTTCATTGTCCAAACCATCTCCACTGATTTAGTAAGATGCGTTCAAGTTCCCCTCTTGCGTGAGCGACGTGCTACGAGCACGCCATAACCTCATCACCCGAGGGTCCGAGGATTATAAATCCGATTAGATATCAACTGGAAGTTACTGAAGGTATTTAAGATTTTATGTATTTACTTGGAAGCTATGCTTTCTAAATAATCATCATCAAGATTTTCAACATCCCCCAGCTATGGCAGACCCTAAGCCCGACCGCCAGCTTCATCTAACGGCATTTATGCGGCCGGTGTCCTTACACACCGGTGCCTGGCGCTATCCTGGCTCGTATCCCGATGCCAACTTCAATTTCAAACATATCGCCGCCTTTGCACAGAAGCTAGAAGCAGCCAAGTTCGACGCCTTTTTCATGGCGGATCATCTGGCTGTTTTGAACATGCCCGTTGAGGCCCTCAAGCGTAGCCATACAGTGACATCCTTTGAGCCATTTACTCTGCTCTCTGCTCTTTCGTCAGTGACAGAGAAGATTGGTCTCGCTGCCACTGCGAGTACAACCTATGACGAGCCGTACCATGTTGCCAGGCGGTTTGCCAGTCTCGACCATTTAAGCGAGGGCCGAGCAGCCTGGAACATCGTGACAACCGGTAACCCCGAGTCGAGCCATAATTTCGGATTCGATGAGCATATGGCCCATAGCGATAGGTATAAGCGGGCGCGAGAATTTTACGATGTGGTGACGGGGTTGTGGGATAGTTTCGCCGACGACGCTTTTGTTCGGAATGTGGAGACTGGGGAATATTTCGACCCGGAGAAGTTGCACACGCTTAATCATGCTGGTGATGAGTTTAAAGTGCGTGGACCACTGAATATTGCTCGGCCTCCGCAGGGGTGGCCTGTGATTGTCCAAGCGGGACAAAGTGAACCAGGTCGACAGTTGGCAGCGGAGACGGCCGAGGTCGTTTTCTGTAGTCCGAAGGACCTTGAGGGAGCAAAGGCACTCTATGCAGATATTAAAGGACGAGTGGAGAAGGCTGGTCGCAAGAGAGATAGCTTGAAGCTCCTCCCCGCTGCTTTGATCATTGTTGGAGAGAATAAGCAGGATGCATGGGAGAAGAGACTGAAGTTGGATAGCCTGGTCCATTATGACAGTGCAATCGCATCATTGTCTATTGTCCTGGGGGTAGATGTCAGCAAGTTCGACCCTGATGGACCTTTACCAACAGACCTACCGGAGACAAATGCGAGCAAGACAGCGCGAGAGTCTGTCGAGAAAGTTGCCAAGACGGAGGGATTAACCATCCGCCAGCTTGCTCAACGTCAAGGAGGGTATTCCGGCCTGGCCTTCCTTGGGTCTCCCAGTGAAATTGCGGATGAGCTCGAGACTTGGCTGCGCGAAGAGGCCTCAGATGGATTCACTTGCGTGTTTCCTTTCCTGCCGCAAGGCTTGGACGAGGTAACCGAGAAATTGATTCCAGAACTGCAGCGTCGGGGCTTGTTCCGCAATGACTATACTGGTTCGACACTGCGTGATCACTTTGGCCTAGCAAGGCCTGAGAATAAGTTTTTTAGCCAAGCATAATCTCTTCTTTTAGTTGATTGCCACCGAAAGCTGAATATGACGTACATTCTATTTCGTTTACCGTATCTGTTCTCCCAAATATTGAATTTTGGAATAATGTAGGTGACCCATGATATATTAGAGTACCACCGGCCCTCTACTAGACAAACCACAACCATGATCGCGAATTAAGCAAACGGTCGTCAAGATTATTCCCGTTGGAATCGGTCTACTTTCAGATCGCCGGTCATCGGGCCAATCACAGCAGGCCAGCTTGACCGGGCCGCAATGCCCGCCCTGCGAATGACATGGAAAGGTCTAGGAGCAGTCAGTATATTTTTCCTCTTGACTTGACTCACTTTTACCTGATTTTCACGTTTCGCACATCTCAATATCTCTTAGGGGACTGACGATAAACCCATTCATCCGCATCACGACTGTAACAATGGGAAGCACTGCCGATTCGCCCTTCAACATCCGCACCCATCGCCCCGGCGACATCGGATGGATAATCCACCGACACGGGCTTCTCTACCACGAAGAACACAATTGGGACGAACAATTCGAGTCACTCGTCGCCAAGATTGCCACTGAGTTCATTGACAATTATGACTCAGTCTGCGAGCGTTGTTGGATCGCCGAAAAAGAAGGCAAACCTCTTGGCTGCATCATGCTGGTGAAAGATCGATCATCAGACCGAAATGCGGCGAAGCTTCGCCTGCTTCTTGTTGAGCCGAGTGCTCGGGGCTTGGGGGTGGGAAAAGCGCTCGTCCGACAATGTACGGAATTTGCGAGAGAGGTTGGGTATGCCCGGATTGTGTTGTGGACTCAGAGTATCTTGACCGGGGCGAGGAAAATATATGCGAATGAGGGGTATAAACTCATCAAATCGGAGGAGCATAAAACTTGCGGACCGAACTTGACGGGGGAGCTTTGGGAGATGGAGCTGTGATGAGAGGAAGTGGGTGGTTATAAGATGGCATGATGATATGACTAGAATTAGAGAATACCCTTGACAACGGGATTGGTTACCAGTGAATCTTGATACATGTACATAGATTCTTCAAAAAAGCGGCGATCATAGTATTTTGCAATTTCCTGGGTGGAGAAATATTAAACATCTGAACGGCAACTAATGCGGCCAGTCGGAGCTTCGGCTCCCCGCATCCAACCCACAGTTTGTCTCAGAATCAAGCTTGCCTTGATATCGATGATAATGTATCCTTATTGCAAATTGTGAGCTTTGAACTTTGTCAATGCTATTGGTTGCTTCACTGGAGTAGGATGTATACTACTCGCTTTCGTCTACCTATTATACTATTCATTGCTAGGAGAAGTATTTAAAATGCGACATGCCACGTTAGTCGAAGCCAAGACTTCAGACAGAACTGCCATATTTTGAATCGAGCTAGGTATCTATTCGAGTAGCTACTAATTGCTTTTCAACTTGGAGCGGCAATGGGAAAGACAGGCACGGGGGTAGATTCATCTAAATCTCAAGGCAGTGATATCACTAGATCGCTATTTTGAACTTCCATCACGAATTTAATCAAATTTATCAATAATTAGCCGTTTAGTAGGGAGGAGACTTCTTCCATCGATAATATGAGATACAATTATTCATAGAGCACCGTTTTGGGAAGAATATTTATGTGGGGTGGGTCTTGCAGTCGCTGGATCGACGATACTTTGTTTTAGAGATCGACATCGTGAGTTTGTTGTACACGCCGATGGTGTTGGTGCACGTAATATTGTGGTCTTCTTTCGAGTGGCCAACCGGGGGAATTGTATCAAAGCGAGGTCTTAGAGAGAAGGTCGTAGTTTCTATTGCGAATTTCTATAGTGTCGGTCCCATCCAAGTTGATCCTTGAACTGTGGAATATAACTACTAACTAGTTGCCCTTCTAGTTCGAGTACGTACCGAAAAGTTCATGCTAATCCCATCAAGCCAAACAAGTCGCGAAGTAAACTTGGCCCTCAGCACGCAAGCCTAGGAGTAGTATGTTCTGCAGATCGAAGCGCTAATTGCAAAATGCCATCACACCATGGAATACACAAGTCCCCTCCCAAAAATGACCCTCGTTTAATGAGGCAACTGAAGGATCGAGCTACTGCGAGAGGTCGGCTTAGCTTCAAAAGAGAGTCGCAGATCGGCGTCTCGGCGAGGCGTGATGGTTTCCTTCCCGTCGCGGTTCAATTGTACTTTGCAAAGTACCGGGCAAGGAAAGGGCATCCTAGCTGAGGGAATATATGGTCTGTGCTACGAATGGGAATGCGACCGAGCGGGACATGTACGAGTGAGTATCTGGGGAATGACAAGCAGAAATTGGGCGTTCAAGGCGGGACAGCACGTAATGGGATCGAGAGGGGAGGACCCAATGTCCAGCGGGGGGGATGCGTTGGCCCAGGCGATCGGGTAGAGGATGCCATACATGAATGACCGACTGCAAACTGCGAATCTTAGTAACGCAGTAGGGAAAGACTACTCCGTACTCTGTATACGGATTGCTCCGTGGGAAACGATGACCCCTTTGGCTGGATCATATATCGGGGTACCTTAGGGCTCCCCTGTTTGGCGTAGTCGAACCTTGGAGGGAGCTTGGGCCGGTCGTCAAGGTTTTTCATGTTGACCGCTCTCTTGAGGTGAGTACGGGTATGGAGTATGGAGTACGGAATACTCGGAAGTCTTCTCCTAGTTAGTAGATCTCATTGAGTCATCGTCATATTCGACTTGATTCTGCGCTTTTCTGCAATTCATCTCGGAAAGCGCAGGAAGGCCCGGTATCATGCCATGCCCTGCCATGCCGACGGTTCCATGGGTGGGCGGACCGTGGAAAAGGGGCCATCAAGCCCTAACAACATCACAACATGACTCGATTGATATCTATAGTTGATATACCAGTATCCTTACTTCATAGGGTCCTGTACATCTCTGTAAATCTCTGTTTATGTCTAGACATGCCGAGATAATGAGATTGTGCTAGTACTATGCACTTTCCTGCGTGGCCGATCATGAGTCAAATGACAGGTGGAGCAGTTGCACTTTTGCGCTAGTACTCCTTATTGGCCATCAGTGCTATCAGTGATGGTGTAGTCGGTCCACTTTTTTTTTTTTTCATGTTTTCGTGTGAGTACCTTGACTCTACAGATAGGATTGGAAGTGCTGGATGGGGGTTACGGTCTACCAATATCAACCGGGACGGGGCTACGTGTACCTGTACAACATCATCTCGTAACACTTCCCCCCTCCAATTCCCACCTCCATTCTCCATGATCAATGCGAGGGACCAACCTCGGCAGCTCACCGCATGTTGGCAGTGGAGATCGGCCCAAAGCTAACGGCCCATGGCCGGACTAGCGACTCCAACAAGCACTTGGGCTCGCGGTCATTGGGCGTCGATGGACCCCCTCCTCGACCATTGGAGAATAGCACGAGTTGGTCACTGTGACAACCTGGTGGAGAGCTGCGATCATATGCGCCTGGTGTTGTACAGTCGAGTTGGGCATCTGAGTTTTTTTTTTTTTATGCGCGCGGTGCCTCTTTGTCTCTACTCTCTCCTCTTGATTTCCCTCAACTCATCTTTAATCACAAATCTTCCTACCATAATACCCTCTCCCACCGCTCTGTGAGCCCTGTACAGTTGGTCCTGCGTTAGTGTCTTTTGCTGGTCAAATTGCAAATCCTGCTCTTTTCCCTCCCCGCTTTCACGACCGTTACGAACTTAACGACAACATGGCGACCGCTGCCATTCAGAACGGTAAGAGTCATCTCTGGCGTTCATTTGCCCCTAATATTACCCAGGAATTTAGAATTTACTAACTGACTCTTTCTCAGTCTCCGACGAGACCCTCCCCAAAGACCCAATCTCGGTCGAGCCCATCCAGTCTACACCTGCGCCAATCGTCGTCGACGAAAAGGCCGCCACCAATGGCGATGATGAAGCTCTGGAGGACGGCAAGGACTCTGAGGAGGCCAACATGACCGCCGCTCAAAGAAAAAAGGCCAAGAAGAATGCCAAGAAGAAGGAGAAGAAGAAGCAGCAAAGCGTCTCCGGCATTCCCAACGAAGAGAAGCCCGAGCAACCCACCGAGTCGGACGCTACTCCTGCCGAGTCCCCCGTGGCCACAGAAACACCCGCCTCAGATATCGTTGAGGAGTCTCAGCCCGAGCAGACTATCACTACGCCCGAGCCGGTGAAGGAGGAATCCGCGCCGGTCGAAGCTCCCCAGGAGCCTGCCGAAGCACCCTCAGAAGAGATCCTCGCCAAGACAGAGTCTGCAGAGCCGTCTGTGCAGGAGCCCGAGTCTGCCGAACCCACCACAGAAGAATCAAAGCCGGCTGAGCCGATTTCGGAGCCTGTTCAGGAGGAAGCCGCCGCGCCTGCCGCTGAGGCTGCTGTCACCCCAGACGTCGTCCAAGAGACCGCTACCGTCGGAGAGCCTGTTCAGGAGGAGATTCCTGAAAGGGTCACCGAGAAGGTCGAGCCTGAGATCGTGGAGGCCCCCAAGAATGTCGCCGAGGAGAAGACCGAGGCTGAGGTGAAGGATACCCCCGCCGAAGCTATCTCTGCACTTGTAGAGGAATCAATCCCCGCTCATGCCGAGGAGAAGGTTGAGGAGGTCAAGGCTGAAGAGCCTGTCGCTACCGAAGAGCCTACCGTCGAGCAATCGGCCGAAGAGTCTAAGGTTGAAGAGCCTGCTCTGGTTGAGACCGAGAAGGAGACCCCCGCCGAGACCACCGACAAGCTCGCCGAGACTACTACCACTGCTACCCCCACCGAAGAAGCTTCCATTGAAAAGTCTACTGAGGAATCCAAGGTCGAGGAGCCCGTTGAGACTCCCGCTGCCGAAGCCGCTATCGAACAATCAGTCGAGGAATCTAAGACCGAAGAGCCTGCCCAGACTGAGGCTGGGAAGACAACCCCCTCCGAGGCCATTACTGAGGTGACTACTGAGGACCCCGCCGAAACTACAACCGAAGCTGCGACTGAAACTACCGCTGAGCCTATTGTCAATGCCGAAGCTCCTGTTGAAGAAGCTAAGGTTGAAGAGCCCGCTAAGGAGGCTTCAGTTGAAGAGCCCGTTGTCGAGGAGCCCGTTGTCGAGGAGCCCGTTGTCGAGGAGCCCGTTGTCGAGGAGCCCGTTGTCGAGGAGCCCAAGGTTGAGGAGCCTGCCCAGGAAACCACCACTGCCCCTGTCGAGACTGCAGAGGCTGCCGAGAAGGTGACTCCCGAGGAGCCTGCTGAGACCAAAATCGAGGAGACTCCGGTTGAAGAGACTAAGACTCAAGATGCCCCTGCTGTCATCGAAGAGCCCATTGTCAAGGAGGCCGTTGAGGAGCCAGCTACCGAGGCCCCAGTGGAGGAAACCCCAGTGGAGGAAGTCAAGGAGGTTGCCCCTGAGGCTCCCGTTCAGCCTGTCAATGATATCCCTGCTGAGACCCAGCAAGAGGTCGTGGAGGAGCAGAAGATTTCTGAGCCTGTTTCCGCTGCCGAGCCTGTTGTTGAAGCTCCCGCTGTAGAGGTCTCTACTACCGAAGAGCAGATTGCCGAGCCTCTCAAGGAAGAGCCCACAGTTGAGTCTAAGACTGAAGACGCTCCAGCTCCGGCTGAAGAGCCAGTTGCTGAGAAGGCCGCTGAGGACCCAGCCACTGAGGTTCCAGTCGAGGAAACCCCTGCTGAAGAAACCAAGGAGGTGATCGCTGAGGCCCCCGTCGAGGCTATGGAAGAGACTGTCAAGGAGCCTGCGAAGGACATCGCAGTCGAAGAGTCCGTATACAAGGAGGAGGAAACCCCTATCTCTGTTGAGGCTGTCGCTGCTGAGGCCCCGGCTGCCGAGGAGCACAAGGTTGCTGAGCCCGTCGTCGAAGCTCCGGTTGCTGAGGAGGCCCCTGTTTTCGAAGAGCAGGTTGCCGAGCCGGCCAAGGAGGAGTCCGTTGTCGAAGCTCCTATCGCCGAAGTTGCACCTACTGTTGAGGAAGCTCCTGTTGTCGAAGCTACTCCTGCTGTGGAAACTCCCGTTGTCAAAGAAGCCCTTATCGCCGAGGAGGCTCCTATCGTCGAAGCTCCTGTTGTTGAGGAGGTCGCCGTTGTAGAGGAGCAGGTTGCCGAACCTGTTAAGGAAGAGCCAGTTGTCGAGGCAGCTCCTGTTGCTGAAGCTGCATTCGCCGTGGAGGAGATCCAAGTTGCCGAAGAGCCTGTTGCTGAGACTATCCCTGCTGTCGAAGAGACTGCTGCTGCAGAGGAGCAGGTTGCCGAAGCTGTCAAGGAAGAGCCCATTGCTGCGGCTCCGGCTGCCGAGGAGACTCTTGCTATCGAAGAGCCTGCTGCCACTGAAGTGGCTATCCCTGAGCCTACTTCTGAGCCTGTTGTCGAAGATTCTCCCAAGGAGCAGATTCCTGAGTTCGCAGCTGTCGATGAGCCAGTCCAGGAGGAGCAGGTTTCCGAGCCCAAGGTCGAGGAGCCAGTTGCCGCTGACTCTACCCCCCCAGGTCCCTATCCCTGCCGCTGAGCCTGTCGTCGCCGAAACACCTGCTGTCGAGGAGTCAGCTCCGGTGGAGGAGCCTATTATCGAGGTTTCCAAGGAGGTTGTTGAGGAATCCCCCGCAGCTGAGGTTTCTGCACCTGCCGAGGAATTGATCGAGGAGCCCACAAAGGCTGTTGAGGAGACCCCTATCGCCAACAAGGAGCCCCAGGTCGAGACCAAGGTCGAAGAGACTCCCGCTGTCGAAGAGGCCCCCGCGGTTGAAGAGACCCCTGCCGAGGCCAATGTGGAGGAGACTCCTGCCACCAAGGATGTTGTAGATAGCCCCGAGGAGACCAAGGACAGTACAGTGACCCCCGAGGTTGTGGCAGCCGGAGCTGCTGCCGCCGCCGCCGGTGTTGCTGCTGTTGGTGTCGCCTCTGCTCTGCACAACTCTGACGCTAGTCCCGCCGAGGCTGAGCACCAGGACTCCACCGATAAGAATGAGCCTGTCGACAACAAGACCGATACCAGTAAGCTGTCGCCGTTCAATTTTGCGCAAAATGCGTCCGTACCATCCTTCGATGCTGATCCGGCTCTTGCAGCCCTTGCTGGCGATCGTGAAGCCCTTCTCCACAAGCTTCAACAGCCATCCACCGACCAGTTGACCGCCACTATCGCCGAGCAACCGTCTGCCAACGACAAGAAGGCCACCGTTGAGACCGAGGCGGAGCCTACTGAGCCGAGCAAGCTGACCCCCGAGTCCGCAGCGAACAATACGAATGAGGAAGAGGCTCGTCCAGTGAGCCAGAACCGGTCAGTGACAGCTGTTTCTCTGAATGGAGGAGGTGACAACTGGCTCAAGGCGTTCTTGCGCACGGTGTTTGTTGGCTTCTTCGGCACAATCTTTTCTCCTTTCCGCCGTCGTGGAAAGGACCAGAAGTAAAGATTTGTGTCGAAGTTCTCATCCTATTCATCTTCCCTTTGATGCTGCACATAGTCACAGATTGATTGGGTCTACCAGAGATCAGAGATGGAATTTGTCTACCGTCTGAATTGCAGATACTGACATTGATTGATCTCAGGACCCCGAGTGCCTTGTTTTGGTTTACTATTGCTGTGACTCCCATTGTGGCGATACTTTGGCGCTATATGCCCTAAGTGTTTTGGAGATGAATTGGCGAGCGAAAAAGTTGTCAATGTTTTTCTCTCCGCTTTTGATTCCCCTGTATTGATTACGATTTCCCTTTTCTCTGATTTTGTTGTTTTTTCTGAGTGCTGTTTTGCTTTTTTTTGTGTTTCGAGTTTGATGATTTTCTTTTGTCTCTCCTACTTAGCATGCCTGGCCTATCTCAAGGACGATCAATGTCGAGATGGGAGCTGGTATTTGCTTGGGTGGATCTAATGAGGCCCTTTTATGAACTTAATGAATGGATACGAATCAGTTTGAAGTATACTTTGAATGTCTTGTTTATGTAGTTTGCTAATCAGCACTCTTCACGGTGTTTGTTGTTCCTACCTCAGAATACCATAGTCAGTACTACTGGTATACTTCCCACCATTCACTTCCCAGCGACTTCCTTCCACCTTCCGCCTTCCACCTTCACACCTCCACCCCCTTTGTTTACCTTCTGCACTTCACCTCTTTTTTTTTCTCAGCTCATATCTTCGACTGTTATTCCGCTTCCTTCCACTCTGCCGGCCCAAAATGGTTTTGACTTGACCTTCCTGGCGCCTGACAGCAGGCCTTCCATGCAAGATATACGCCAGGATCACAGCTCATCATCCAGCTTCTCCTCCACTGTGACTCGCCTCTCCTGCTCTCAATCCCCCCTACAAACTATCTGTTTTCTCCGAAATTCGACTTCAGTAAAGGAAAGGCGGACACCCCCATGAAAGGAAATGCGTTCGCGCTCATGAAGGCGGCGCGGGACCTTCAGAACAGCAAGCTTCCTCACAGGAGCACTGGTAAGATCGCAGCCTGACCAAATCAACACTACTCCTTGTAATATCTTGAATTAATTGAATTGAATCCGAGTGACTGATTTTTCGTTCTAGAAAATGATTTCCCGAGCCCGACAAGTCCCGGTGATGAAGTAGGTCGTCCAAGTATGACCCGCAAGGTATCTGGTCTCGACTACGAAGAAGGTCTCGCCCTGCCAATGCCCAAGCCACATCATTCTCGAAGGAATTCACCCGAGGCAGATGCCATTTTTGAGGATTACCGGACACCCCTGGAGAATCCGCCTTCTCTGAACGAATTCCCATCGCGTGAAGTTTCTCCTTCGTGCGAGTCAACCACATCTACTATTCCCGAGAGCAAGAAAAGATCGAAATTCCAAATTCTCAAGTCCAAGATGAGCTTCAAAGATTTAAAGAATGAACTTCCAAATGATGATGAAATTTCCAATCCGATTCCTGTCCTCCCATTGACTGAGAACACCAAGCCTTGCCTTCGTCGCCCTCTCAACAGTGCCACCACCATGCCGTCAATCGCGTCTACTGCATCCGCAACCAAGGTCAGGCCGACGCTTAACCAGATTACCCTCGCTCGGAAAGTGAGTGTTCCTACCAAGTCTACGTCTTCCGCCAACGCAAGCGCCACTCCGAGCCGGATACCTCTGCCACCTTCAAATACATTGTCACAGGGAGGCGTTCCCTTGAAGGCAGATGGTAGCCAGCGCCATTTTTCAGGCCAGAGACCTCCAAGCTACTCGTCAAATGCAAGCAAGGAAGAAAGGGCGGTTACGGATTCTAGCCTTGGAACTGCAAGCCCAGATACCCGTGAGAGTCACCAACTCGACATTGTCGTCACACGCCCAAGCCCTGAAGGCGCTTTGAACACCTTAAGTGTGCCCCCGTATCTTGATCGACCGAAATACCCGGTCACTGGCGAATCGCCTCCTCATCCTGATGATCTCCTGGAGGGAAGCGGCAAAGTCAAATACATTCCAAAGACATGGTTGGATGGGCCTTGCCCCCCAACTCCTTCGCCGCTCAATGGAAAAGACTCGGTCGAGCCAACCAGCATAGTGAAACAATTTCGAAGCAGTTCTATTCCTTCCAGCGTCCCGACACTGAAAGAACGGTTCGAGAAGGGAAGGCTTCCTTTGGAGGGGTCCGCCAATGGCCCAAGTCGTCCCATGGGGGTTGCAGGTCGATGAAATCGTCGAGATGGTCCGCTCAATCCAACGCCACGCCGATACTGGGATTGAGGGTATGACCAAAAAGCTGGAGGAACTCTCCACCTGGATCACTGATCAGCTCAACCATCATATCCAGAATATCACGGATCTCTCTCGGGCCAACTCAGATCTTTTCAATAAGCAGAGCCAGCTCTCGCGGGAAATGATGAGTTTACAGCTAGCCCTGCGTCTTGAAATTGGCGGCATGGAGCGGCACCTCAATGGCTTCGAGATGCAGCTGGTGAATGAGTTACAAGCTGAGGTCCGGGCGTTAGCGAAATCTTACGAGGAACTGAACATCAAAACCGATGTTATGCTCCAGGATTCTTCGAATGATGAAGCGAAACAGTTCATTGAAATCCAGCGCATGAAAAATACTGAGATCGAGGCTGAGATTGCGTATCTCAAAGGTCATGCTCCGCATGATTCTGTGTTGCTTCCCCCTCTTACCCTCCCCATCATGCCAGCCATGAGCGTCTCGAGCACGCGTAGTATCGAGCCTCTGATCAAAAAGATTGAATCTACAGTCAAAATCGCCGAGGAGCAGGCCAGGCTTAAAGATATCGCTACGAATGCAGGCGTTCTTGCAATCGCGGCCACGCATCCCCCTATGCTACCGCCCCCTCGACCTCCAATGAAAGCATCAACTTCTGATGTTAAGAGACTCTCTCCGACAAATACAGACGAGGGGGAGACGAAGAACAGAGAACTTCTTGTCAGTGAAGACAAGCCTGCGGGTGACTTGCCGCGCAGCACTTCCTTAACGAAGAAAGGATTTCTCAAGAATATCATGACCATTTCTCCTGATCAGAAAGAAAGCGCACACCAGAAGACAGGACATGGCATCAGCGACGAACCTAAGAAATGGAGCATCTTTGGATTCCGTCGCCGCCATGCTACTCCCAGCGGAAATACCCCCAGCGTTGATATCAAAGCACGCTCTCTGTCTTCCCTGAAGACTGCTAAAGAGCAGGCGAGATCGGATAAGCAAAAGGACAAAAGTAGTACTGGGTCGTCAACACCGCCCCGCCCTTCCGTCCCAGTCCAATTTGCCTACAAAACTCCGAAGAAAGGCAATATTTCCTGGAAACCACTCCATCCAGCCTTGCGATCCGCTGAGCCTAGAAGATCAAGTTCGCTCAAAAGGCCAAAAACTGCACGACCACGACCACCGCCCGTCGATCTTTCATCTCCTCTCCATTGTGGCCGAGGCTTATCAGCTTTGTCTCCGGCGATCGAAGCGTATTCGACAGCGGATTCTTCAACAGGCAGCAGTGCTCTTCCCACTACAACCAGTCTATTGCCGCCTTACTCTACTGTGCACGGTGGAAAAAGTTCATCAAGCTTGCCTCCTATCGCTCAAGTGTGCCCACTCACGCCCACCACCTCTTCTTCGGCGGGCGGCGTTCCTCTTCCAAGCTCAGACGCGGAACCAACTTTAATCTCTGTGTCTGAGACGGAGACTAAGACGAGTGAGAGCGATGATAATGTAGAAGAACAGCCATTACTTGCTAGCGATGACGCTGGGACCGAATGGAGCTATGTTTCCAAGACGGAGATTCGAGGTCATGAAACCACGATTTGATTCTAACGTACGCCCAGCCCGCTTCTTCTCTCACTGGACTGATTTTCATGGGTAAACAAAGAGGTGCCGGGAGAATGATAGTCGAAAATGGCTTAATACGATATGTTGCTGATACATGACATTTTCTGCAATATGGGTTGAGTTTTCAATATCGAAAAGGATCTAGGGCTTGCTGCTGGGTCTACGAATGATGCATGTGAACATGAGTGATGAGAAGATAACGAGAATGATCGGAAAGACCAACGAATTTTTTATGAAATTTACACTAGGCGTGAATATCCAATATTCTTAGTAGTATTCTAACGTGAAATCATCCAACGCTTTTCCAGTAAAAAAAAGTAGTAACCACAAAATGCAACATGTCCCAGGATATTATTCACAAAGTCGAAGATACAAGAAATGAACATTTTACTTCGAAGAGGCGAGCATCTTTTCGATATCAATAGCTGCCTCTCGGACTTGCGGACAATAATGCTGGCGCAGCAATTCGCCCTCCCACACGGAGCCGGCATATACATTCGTAGCCTCGACATCAGTTGCGTAGGGATTGAAAACACCATCGCCCTTGCGCTCATCGGAATGCCACAGCGAAGAAATGCGACGGGCGTTGTGCTTTGCGACCTGGTTCATCAGGGCCAGGGTGGCCATGGCGGATTTCTCGGGCAGTTGAAGCGCAGTAGTCATGAGACGCTTGGAGAAAGTGGCTAGTCTGACAGGCGGGGGCATGCCGTGGGCACGGGAGATCAAGGTGAAATGGAGGCAGCGGAGGAGTAGGACCATCGGAGTCTGGAAGTTGACCTTGTTTCTTGAGCGGGCCTGAGTGAGTTGACTCTCATCGTCGGCATTATTAGGGTCGGCCAGGCGCAGCGAGGTGTTGGGGTTGAACTCGACTTCGGAGTTTGTGGAGAGGGAGTAGAGAGAACGGTAGAGGTGTTGGACGAAGAAGCCAAGGTCAAGGTGGAGGGTTGAAGCGGCCTTGCTGGCGTCTTGGCCTTCCAGTAGGGCAAATGCAGTGATCGTGCATAGCAGGGCTTCACGGCGGGTATCGCGGGGTCGGGCGCCCTGGGCTTCGGTCTCTTCTTCGACCTCCTCGTTCTCATCTCCTTCTTCGGCCTTTTCGTCGCGCTCGGCATGGGCGATGAGGTCCTTCATTGCCTCCAAGAGGTCTCCGAAGAAGTCCTGGTTGATAAGGTGGGCGTACTTGGCCAGACCCTCAAGGACAGGGCCCATGAGTTTGGGAATTCGTTGCTTCAGAATACGGAAGTAGATACCAAAGACAAGCTTGAGGGTCTCCGCCTGGTTCTTGTCTCTGTCTTCGTGGGAGACAAGTGCGTCGGCTTGCTTCATATCCTTCTCGACAATCTTTTGCTCCTTCATCGTCTTGCGCAGCTTCTTGGTACGGAATTCCCGCACTTGCTTCTTCTTGCCAATGGGGGCTTCTTGCTCTCGTCTGTCCACACGATCACGCGAGGCCTTTTGTGAGAATTCTCCCAGCAGACGTAGGCTGAGGAAGGTATCCAAAACAGTCTCGTTGATCTGGAAATCTCTAGCCTTCATCATCTTTGACAATAACTTGACAGCTTCCAAGGAGACCAAGCCGTCCTCGTCCTTTCTGAAAATGCTCTCCAAGCTCTCGCGGCACTTGACAAAGTCCGCATCGATCTGTTTCCTAGCAAGTTTGTTCACAAGAATCTTGAGCAATTCGTTGCGGAAGTTGAAGTGGGGCACCGACTCGAGCATAGTGCAAGTACAGTTGATGGCGAGGCTTTTCAAACTCGGATCGACGTGAACATTCTTGCCCGGCTTGGTCAGGGCACCCAGTGTTTGCACGTAATTCCGGTATCCAGCCACGAGAGCCTGCTCGAAATCTCGGAGCTTGCGCACTTCCTTGGAAACCTTACCGCCCATTTCCTCCTCAGTGATGGGACGGATTCGGTAACCAGGAATCACATCCTTGTAGATGGCAGCCTGTGATGCGAGGGCCAACTTCTTGACCGTGATTGGCGCATCGGGCCTCGCGGCCATGTCGGCCATTGTCTTGAACAGAGCTGTATGTTCTTCGGGATCTTCGTTGATCAAAGTGGCCATGCGGGCGAGTTCTTCCTTGGCTTGCATGATCTGGACCTTTATCGGGATCTTGGGCTTCTCTTCCTCGACCTCCTCCTCGCTCTCGGAAACATCATCGCCCTCATCGTCGGTCCCCAAGAAGCTGTCGGTTTCTTCAGCGGCGTCGGCGTCGGCATCGGCAGCTGGAGTTTGTGTTTCCAACTCGTGAACGAAACCCTCGGAGGTCTTAATGGGCAATCGGTTGTTCTCAGTCTTTTTCTTCTCCGACTTGCGCGGGCGACGTTCGTAATCCTGCTCAACATCCCACTCGTCCTCGGAATCGCTGTGGGCCTTGGCGTTGGCCTTGGATTTTGAAGACTTGCCTCCATCGACTGGAGGGCTCAGGCGCCTCCTTTTCACAGTCGGACCGCGCGCCATTGTGTCGTTTGAATGCAATTGTGGACGTTGTAACAACGAAGGGTCTGGGAGATTGTTTGGTGGGCGGTGGCTACTTTTTTCGACTTTTCTGCCCACCACATCCTCTCACCGCCCACCTATCGGGGTAGGTTCCTGATATTTTTTTATCGGCATCAACGTTGGACCAGAAGACCATTTCGCATTCATCAATCTTCCACCGGTGCTGTTGACAGCCCTACCCGTCAAAATGCGTGCCCTCGATGAGACCGAAACCCGCACAATGTTCACGAAGCTTGCTTCCTACACCGGAGCATCTTTGTCTAACCTAATTGCGCCGCCTGCTGAAGGTACCGCTGTCACCGAGAGAATGGTCTTCCGACTTGTCAAGGACCGAGTGTTCTATCTCCCCGAGCGCATTGCCAACTTCGCCACTTCGATTCCCCGCGATTCCCTCTTGACTGCCGGCACAATGATCGGAAAGTTCACAAAGACTGGAAAGTTCCGTTTGAACATGAGCAGCTTGAGCATCATTGCGCCTCACGCTCGCGTAAAGTGCTGGGTTAAGTCTAACGGAGAGTGAGCAACCCCCCGTTCGAGATACTTGGAGCGATTATGAAACTCATCATTGCGAATAGAATGCCTATCCTTTACGGATCTAATGTGTTGAAAGCCCATGTCGCCAGATGGTCAGAGGATGCCCCCGAGCACTCGGGATGTGTTATCTTCAACCAGAACGACACCCCTCTTGTGAGTTGTCTTTCTTGTAGACCAATCCAGAAGCATGAACTAATCCCTTTCTTCTTCATTAGGGCTTCGGTGTGACCGCGAGATCGACTGCTGTACGAACCAACAAATCTTCCAGTAGCCAAGACATTGCTAACTAGTTCTTAGGAGATGCGCAAGCTGGAACCCACCGCTGTCGTCGTTTTCGCACAGGTAATCTCCATATCTTTTCCCGTTCAAATTGCCCTCTCACTAACCGGACCTAGGCCGACGTGGGAATGTACTTGCGCGACGAAGATACCATGTTCACTACCTAAGCAGGATCTTGACAGGCTTGAATCTTGCATGTTCGCATACTTGATCAGGATGGGAGTTTTGGAGTCAATTACTATCATGTAAAAAGTGCTATTGTCTCTTCGGGGATCTACTATACATCACGATATTTTTCAACGAACAATTTTCAAATCAACTCTGCCTAATATAAAATTTTCAAACATCAATCTGGATAGAGTGAAATCCGAGCATTGTCACTCAAAGGTTCATTCCCCCCTTCAACTGGTTCATTGTAACCACTGGCAAGGTACTAGTAGTTATTAGTAGTACTCGTAACTAACCCTGGTCCCACTTGAAATGATGGTTAGATTCATTTCTGCCTGAGGCAGAAGCTGAGTCATCCTGCCCGCATCGCGATGCACCAAGACCAATGCTCGCATCAGAGAATTGGAGAATAGATTCTAACCTAGGACTACGGCTGTGAACCATTTTCTTCCAGTGACGTCCACATTTATACCCGGTCTCATCGCATCTCACACCGACACGTTCTCTCCTCCGCAACCCCCCATCCTTCACTGCGGGGTGCAAATATCACAACCCCGCCATGCCACCTTACTCTACATCCCAGAAGCAGGCCATCGCCCAGTTTGTCAATCTTACAAATACTAAGGACTCTGTTGCCTCAAAGGTCAGTATTGACTAGACTTGCTCTCCCCATTCCTTCCCGGACATACGTTGTCTGATCGTTCGACCCGGCCGATTTACCTCATGAACCCACCACTGACTATCATTCTAGTCGTTAAGGGCAACAGGATGGAACCTCGAGCGCGCCGTTGATGCGTAAGTCTCACTGTTTGCTATCGAATCCGAACCCATTCCATACATCTATACATGGTGTCTACGGCACGGTTACCTGCCTGGCTGCCCACCTGGCTGCCTCGCCTTGAGCGAGGTATGCTTTCAACAGCGCACCAATCCTGCCGTCCACATACATAATCAATATTGAAAACTCGAGAATAGACTAACATTTTGATTTCCAACAAACAGATTCTTCGCCGGCAGTGCCGGTCCCTCGAAAAGCACAAAGTTTCTCAACGAAGTCTTCGATTCATACCGAGGTAAGTCTCGCACCGAACAAAATCAAAACCGCAATTCACCCCGTTAAACCTTTCCGTTCAGATGACGCAGAAGAAACACCCGATGGCATCGGCATCGACGGCGCCATGAGGTTCCTCGGAGATATCGAAGTCCAACTAGACGAGGTTGCCTGCCTAGCCATCTTCGAGATGTGCAAGTGCCCCTCCATGGGCGAGTTCACGCGCGAGGGCTTCGTGGATGGGTGGAAATCAACACAGTAGGTTCTACTTAACTCAATACCTCTTCATTTGTGTCACTTTTACCCATTACCATTACTAACCCACCACCCCAGATGCGACGCCAAACCCAAAATGACCCAGCATGTCCAATATCTCCGCAGCAATATTCCCAAGGACCCAGAACTCTTCCGACGAGTATACCGCTTCACGTTCCCGCTTTCCCGAATGCAAGGGCAGCGCAATCTGCAATTCGAAATCGCGTCCGAACAGTGGAATCTTCTCTTCACCGCTGACCGGGGCGGCGTGCCTTGGAACACGGCCACGACGCCGTGGCTAGATTGGTGGATTGAATTCCTCGAGGGACGAGGTAAGAAGCCTGTTAACAAGGATCTGTGGGAGCAGACGGAGGTGTTTATGCGGAAGAGTCTTGATGATGAGAATTTTGGGTGGTGGAGTGCTGATGGGGCGTGGCCTGGGGCTTTGGATGACTTTGTTGGATACGTTAAGGGGAAGAGGGGGCAGGGGAGTGCGATGGAGGTTGAATGAGGTTGGTTGAGTTTGATTGGTGGATGGACTTGTTCCAGGCCTCTAAAAAGGTTGAATCCTAGATGTCTGCCATACCGGTGTCTAGGTCTTTGAATTAACTGGCTCCATGATATGTAGCATGTTCCATTTGTCGCGAGTACGATTAATGGATAATTTAAACTTGCTCCCCCAATATGTAAAGGAAACAACAAGCCATATCTTCTTCGGAACCTATCTAAATAACTCGAAGTCCTGGAGGAGGATATCACGACCACAGTATTGGACCGATGTGGGTTGAATTAATATCCAGCATATGTACCTAAACCTAAATCTCCAGACGGAGCGTGAAGTGGAAGGAAGTATTTGGGGGGCGGAAAATGGGCATTCGTCGTAAAATTTGAGAGGAAAGAATAACATCAGGGAGAAAGGTATCTGACGCATACCAAGATGCAGGGGATGTGTACATGAGTCAAAACACCGGGACAAAACATGAAATACAAAAGAAAGGGTAATAGATGGCTGCAGATCGGGAGAAGCGTGGAGGCGTCGAGGTATGCATGGAACGTTTCAGCCATATACTAGGATATCTATGGCTCCTTGTCTGCAGTTGCGACGGGGTCTCTTCAAGGGTAGTTGTCGCGCTTCTCGTATCCGCCGTCGCGACGCTCGTTGTAGCGCTGCATATCGTGTTAGTGGTGTCTGATACTCGATTCTGATTCTATTTTCGGGAATGAACATACCTTGCGGAGAGCTTCGAGACGCTTCTTCTTGGTGTGGGTGTTGACATAGGTTCCAATGAAGAAACCGATGATGTTGAAGAAGGGCACCCAGGTGTGCTCAGGGAGGAACTTCTGGGCAAAGGCCAGGGCCAGAGGGGAGGTGACCCAGCTGACCTTCATGACGGGCAGGAAGCCAGCGCGGACGGTGGCGCGGACCTGGTGGAAGGTGCGCGCGCCAGCAATGATCGCCATCGAGGTCAGGTAGACGGAGTTTTGGATGGGGGAGATCTGGAAGAGAGGGGTGGGTTAGATTGGATGGCGTATGATTGCGCGAACGCGGGAATCCTTGAGAATCGGATTGGATAGAACGCGAAAGACTTACGATCAAGTTGCTAACGAGAATCTGGAGGATCTTGGCCTTCAGGCTGGTGCGGCCGGCGAAGATCTTCTGGAGAATGCCGATGAGAACGTGGCCCAGCGGCGCGGCAATGAACATTCCGTAGAGAGACATCTTAGGGATGCGCGAGCTGAAGTAGTGGCCATGCTTGCCGACATCGTGAGCGAGCCACGAGGCGAGCAGCTCTTGCACACCTGAGAGCACACCGGAAGTGAGCATCTTGGTGCGCAGCGGGTTGTGCTGCAGCTGCTTGAGGTAGGCCTAATGATCCGCATTCTTCGGATCAGCTGGGGCATTCTATCGGTCGGAGAATATTGCAGAGGATTTATACATACCTGAAGATAGCCAGACTGGGTCTTTCCGCCGGTCAATCGCTCGCCGACGCGGTGAGCGAGGTCCTCGGGCTTACCGGCGTTCGCGACCGCGCGAATGGTCTCCTCTTTGAATTTGACAGACATGATGGGCTAAACGGTGGGGATAAGAGAATATGAGAGAATCCGAACGCGCCTAGAAATGGAGGAAGGTCGACTGGTCAACAATTGCAGGAATAAAAAACAACGTGGATCGATCGCGGAATTATCGGGGGAGGGAAATGGAGGGAGTAGGGAGGCCGGTGCGTTGTTTGTTTATGAGAAGGTTGGGGCCCGAGGGGGGGGGGAACTGGCTGACTGGGGGGGGGCTGGGGGGGAGAACGGGAACAATTCAATGGGGAACAGACAAGTCGGAGCTCGGTCTGGAATTGTTGGATTTGTTTGAATAGCCGAGGCTGAAGTGAAAAGTTGGGGGAAAAGGAGAACAGGGGTTAAATTCTTACCTTTAGACAATCCGGGGATACAAGAAAGGTTAAGGAAGATGGGGTAGAGCCGAGTATAAGAGGGAGCGGTGGACGAGTCGGCAGATGAGTTGGCTACTGCTACAGAGCACTGGTACGACGAGTACGACGGGTACTGGCAGGCATCCCCGGCGAAGTCCAGCTGCAGTCGGAATTCTCCGACGTAAAAGGATCTCGCCGTTGCCGGCCATCCCGTATTTATTTAACCCAGGAAGGACTAGCCGAGAATATAACAGAGTAGAGTAGGAAGCACAGATTACTTGACTAGCATAAATTTACCTGAGTTTCCTATATTAAATTCCCCTCCTCCATACTCTACACTGTACAGAGATGTTCTAGCCACTGGCAGTCCAGAACTAGTGGCCATCTCCGTAACCCAGGTGGAACCTCGGTATCCCGATGAAAAATCCGCTTTCATAAGGCCCCGTCATAGGTGGATCTCTGGTATCAAAGACCTATTGCACTACAAAATAGTCCACATACTCTGACTTTCTCTAACTACTGCTGAATTTCCGTTATTTTTGTGTGAACCTGCTCACGGAGTACCTATACACCTTCACCCTCATCTGTGTCACCTTCATGCAGACAGGATGCACCCTGCATCCATAGCACAATCCATAGGCTGGTTCTTACCATGAACTTTGTCCTATCTGGACCCTTTCTGTGCAAATCGTACCTGCAGAACATAACCTAACCTGCCCATGTGATCGGCATGCCGAATACCTTTCACCGGGCCGTTCCTACATACCCGAATCAAACCTAATCAAAGCAATCATCTATAGGTGCGATTTGACGTATACCCTCTCCATAATCAGACACTCTTGGTTTAATAGGCGTTATAGAACAGCCCCAGCGCATAGTATATGTGCTTTTCAACGTTAGCTACTAGGTTTATTGGAAAGCCACCCCAAACCACCTTGTCGTATAGATCGGACGCAATCCCGGTTTGGCAATGAGCTCAAAGGCCTCCTGGGCAAGCTATGCAAGATGATTGTGGCTGCTCAGTGAAACTGATCAACACATACACACATACACGCACAGAACACGTCCTTATTTTCAAGGTACGATGGGTCCTGTGCGTGATTGGCCGCTCAGCGCTGGCGTGGTCATCGGGGCTGGTGAGGCCTTTTCGGCATGCTTTGCTTCTTAGCCCTTCGTTGATATCGCTCCACTCTTCTTCGATCTGAACCAGCTAGTGTTTTATCTGAAGATCCATAGGACTCCCACACTTTATTTCTCATTTCACGATCTTCATGGCCGGACTCTTCAAGCGTGTGCTCTCCTGGATTCCGTGGACCTGGGCCGGAGCTTGACACCGAGTTCTTCCAGCACAGTCATACACACTCTTCAAATTCCAGCGACAGTTTACTCTTCAGCGGTCCCGCACTCGACGTCCACTATTCTTGAGTCAAAGGCCAACAGACGAAAGTGCATCGAGTGTCAGGCGATGGAGCTCATGAGTTGAGTAGGGCTTCGACGAGGGGTTTCTGTGTGCTGGATGTTGTCCCTAGTTTTTGATTGTATTTATCTTACAATGACAAAATAATTGGAGACAAGATGTTGAATATAAGGACATATCTACCGGATGGTGCTCGTGAGAGGAGCAGAAAGCCGCTGTAGAGCAACGGACTCGGAGTATGGGAGGTCACCAGCCGCACCTCCCTCCATTCACTCTCACTCTCACCTTCACCCTCCCATCACCCCTCAACTCCATTAATCCCATCCTCTCGGACAATTAGTTGAATTTCCCCCAAGCATTGCTATTGTTCTAGCAATCCAGCATCCCATTCATTGCCTCAAATTTGAATCAGGTACGATAGCTGACTCTGTCCATTAGCCTGAACCTGCTCGTCCTATTCACTCACATCCCATCTGTACAATTAGATCGAACGAAGAGCATTAAAAAGATTCCATCTCTGTGTACGTTCGTGTGGTTTCTCCAGATCATTTTGCCGATCAACAACAATTAATCCAAATATTCGGTCTGAACATCATTCGATACGCCCAGCCACGATAGAACAGTCGAAAAACCCTCCCAAAATTTCCATACATTCAAGAGCAATACCTCGTTGCAAACTGGCATTTGCCGCACATGGGCTCCGAGTCTGATCTCGAGCTCCAACGCGAGCTCGACCTTGAGCTTCAAAAAGAGCTCGAAGAGCTCGAAGGCCGTCACTCTTCGCCCCTTCCTGCTTCTTCTTCTTCTTCTTATCATTCTGCTACTGCTACCCTCCATACGGAGGAGCCTGCGTCTGCTTCGGAGCGTCTTCCTCCCGATGAACCCTTCAAACTGTCTGAGAAAGAGAGGCCAACAACACCCGTGCGATCCAATGTTGCCCTGTCTCAAAGTGACATCCCAACCGTCAACGCCCCCTCGCCAGAGGATATCCGAAATGCAAGCTATCGAGCTCGAGCGGGTCCATATTGCCTTCACGAAACGGTTCAGCGCTACTGGAGCATTGATCCATTTACGCCTCTGCGATGCGAGAACAAGGACTGCGGTCGACCTGCGCGGTTTCTCTATGAATGCACGGCGGACACAGCAGAATTATCGCCCTTTGTACGGTCACTCCCCACGCGAAGCATCGAGATCTTGCCCAGATGGGTCCAAAAGGCTATCGATGAGGGCCATTACCTTCCGGCCCAAGTAGAAAAGCTCATGGACCAGAAAATGAAAGTCCTCGAGACTGCAGCCAATCTGCGAGAGCAGGTCCCACCCACACATAGGGCTTTGCCTGGAGGGCGAGGCTTGGCTAATGATCAAGAGGCAATTGACCAGCGGGATTATCGAGAATTAATGCAACTTTTGTCGGCCCGAACTCTGAGTTTCTCAAATCTGGAGCCCTGTCGAGCAATGTTTTGCACAATGTGTCGCTCTCATACGTCTGATAATTCCTGGGGTAGTATCGCCAAAGTCGTCAATGACCCCTACGAAGAGCCTCTTCGCACCCCGGCAAACATATACCGCCCAGTCATCGATGTTTGGACGCTGCGTGGTCTGCCTGAAGATCCTACTCACTGGCAACACACTAAATGGTTTCGAGAATGGTGGGGGAAGTACCAATATCCAGCCAACAATGATGTTACGCTGGTCCTGAATCTCGTCGTGGCGCTGAAACTTCCATTCCTCGTTCTCCAGAGCATCCAGGGCTGGGTCTGTTGGCAACAGATGCCCCCGCTCGAGTTTCAAGACTATCTCACATGGTTAGAGACTTTAACGCAAGAAAGGCTTCGAGAACATGCCGACCAAATCGGGGACCCCTGGGAGCTACAGTTCCATGCAGAGGCTATCGCATATTCTTACCTTTCGCCTGGTACTCCGCCAACCCCACTCAGTATTCACCCGATCTGGGAAGAATTCGAAGATCCAGACGAGACATCGAATGAGACATCCATAAAGGCTGTTCCTCACTACGAGTACGGGCCATGCGATCGTTTCGTTGGCAGATCTTCGTATAATCTACGAGACGCTATGTGGAGCTACAACAACGCTCGATCCCAACTTCTCGGATTGGAGCAGAACGAAGATACCTTTCGAAGCGCCGCAGCCGATGACAGCGACTTGGTCCCTGTGGCAGAACCCGATCCTGATATCTCTGGTGTTGAAACAACGGCGATCGATGACTGGTAGACTGTAGATTTCCGTCTCCCGTCGATGATTGCCTTGAGTGATTTCCGAAAGCAAAGACCGACGCGCTGACCAACGAGTCGCCCTATCGGTCCAACAGTATCGACAATTACATTTTGCACAGACATCTGAGTGTGCAAGGATGTTGAGATATTCCGACTCAGATATTCCGACACCCAAAGGAGCAGGACGACGAGCGAAGGGTCTAATCGGGCTCGCAATACCCGCGGGTGGGGCGGGCGTCCGCGTGAAGGGAGGCCGAGTCAGGCAGTCCCAACCTTGTTCCGAGCCTCGGTTCCTTCCGTGGCCAGCGCGCAATTCCGCAGAGCGATTATCTTGTGAACTTTTTTGGACTCCAGGCGAGCTTCTTTTTTTTCTTGTCTTCTTCATCTTCTCTCATTCACACCATGGCAGACCCAGAGCTCCCTCCCTCTCCACCGGCAGAAAAGACCGTGGACGCTCAGCATGTGGGGAATGGTCCGATAGCCGCGGGGAAACCGGCGACAAGACAACAGTTGACGGCGGCTTTGACAGCAGCCGATGTGACCATCAGGAGATTAGATCTGTGAGTCCTCCCTGTGGTATTGCCAGCTCTATACCCAGCAGTCGACTTTTAAATTGCAGGGCAACCCCGACCTGTACCAGCCCACTCGCATAACTACCCGCAAAGACACCGCTAATTCCTCAAGTCTTCTCTCTACGGCCGACGGACAGGAGAGAGTATTAGCAACAGTCAATTATGTCGCCTCGATCCTACACCACCTCAGTGCATCGGCACCCTTCATAGCTTTCCAGACACGTCTCAGCCTTCTTGCCCGATTGAAAGGTCGCACCATATCCAAAACCCCATCTTCTCCGACCACCCCATCGCCCTCAAAATGGGCCGCCCTCTCCTCTCTTGCCTCAGAGACACGATACACTATCCGCCTCTTCGGCCTTCTCCCTCTCTGGATTTGGGGGTCTGAGACCCTCAAATCACCACCTGCGGACCCCATAATCCGCACTCTCACATATCTCCAAATCATCTCCAACGTGATCTACCAGCTCCTCGAGAATGTCGGCTATCTAGCAACAAAGGGCATCATCTCCAAACGCTTCGTCGAAAAATACGGCAGCCTCGTACAATGGGACCTCTGGAGCACCCGCGGCTGGTTCGGACACATTTTCCTCGAATTCTTCGTCCTTTGGCGACAACACGTTCTACGGAAACGTCGCGTTGCGGCAAAACGCGCGGCCGCGGGCAACGTCGAAACTAAGGAGATGAGGGAGGAGGAGGACGCCGAAACCCGCGCCGAGATTCGCTCTTGGCGCAAGACTCTCGTCAACAATATCTGCTGGGCCCCCTTGTGTCTGCACTGGTGCTTTGAGCAAGGAATCGGTGTTCCGGATAATCTGATCGGTGTGGTTAGCTTTATGGCTGGTGCTTGGAGCCTGCATGATATGTGGGGTGCTACGAGCAAGGCCATTCAGGCATAAACTCCATTTATTGTATTCTTCTTATTTCTTTTTTTTTCTTTCTTCAAATATCCCTTCTGTTTTGGCGATTTGGACATACCCTTCATCCTTAGATTCTCATTTGATTGTATGTATTAAATCACAAAAGAATTTCAACATCTTGGCCAATCGTTAGTGTTTCATTCTGCGGGGAATCGTCGCCCCCAACTAGACTGAACTTGGCCACGGCGGATAAAGTCAAAAACCATCACTTACATGGGTAGTAATTGATTCGAGATGTTTCGCGGGAAACTTGAACCGCCTATCACCATCTCCCTTATAATTTCCCCGGTCCCTCTACAAGCCCAGAGCAAGCTATTCCGCCGAAACCCCAAAAAACTAGTTAGACCCAATTCCCGATCCCAAAAAGGTAAGCCGCGACGATCGCGGCAATTACCATCTGAATGAATTCAAAAGATATGTAGTTCTGCCTTACAGCCCACCGTCAGTACATACTCGTACGCTTTTGGGCAAAAGGTTGAGCTGCCCTGGGGTTCGGTCCCGCTTTATTGGTGTGGGGAGTGGGTTCATGTTCGAGATGTGGAGTTGGTGGCGGTTCAGAAAGGCATCTTGACGCGAATTGGGCGGGGATATGAGATTGATGGGGATTCTGCTTTTGGGTAATGGATTGCAAGGCTTGTTTGATGTTGAACATTCTGATATCAATGCCGTAATTGGGTGCATTTGTATTCCGGTATTTCGCGATATTCTATTCTCTCTTGCAGGATCAGCATTGTCATTGTCGTCTGTGCTTTAGTCATACCCTTTCTTTTGTTCTCTTCTTCCGGCTGTCGCGGCAAATTGATATTTTTGACTAATCTAGATTTACCTGGGATATCTCTGAAGGATTCCCAATTTCCTTCTTAAATTCATGTCGTATCAACCACTCCGACGCAGCGTAAGTGTGGCCCCCAACATCCATGGATGTGCCTCCAAATTTATCCTCCTCTACATTCAAAGATTTTTTATTTGTCTTATGTCTCCGTGGCACACTCTTGCGTACTCTGGACCTAACTTTCTATGGTCTTATCGATATAATGCAAGTGATACAAAATTACTAAACAATCTCGATCTCGGCGAGAACCATGATCCGGTACTCTCCTGTATATAACTCATTGCTTTTGAGTCTGACTTTTCCCTCCGAAACCACCGGCATGAAGAAGAAACCTTGTAATTTACCCTGTGTGAATGTCGTAACTCAAACATTAGACTGGCATTGAATCTGTGGATTGAGCAGAGTTTCCTTGTTAGGAAGAGTCTTATTGCTCGTAGTGGCGGTTATGATAAGCGTTGGGCTGAAAAGATCCTTCCAGGTAGCAAGATACACCTTTTCCTATATTGGGATCACTTATGAACTGAGTATAGTTGGCATCAAAGGACATTAGGCAAACGATTGATCGAAACAACTGCCTCTTGGGAGCCTGTGCTGCTTATACCAGCTCCTGCTCCACCGTCGGGGCGAATCTCAATATTGCCGTCTGGATGATGTATAATAAGTCGATTGCAGTAGAAGGATTTTAATGGCTTCCCGGTTTAGGTGAAGGTCCGGGATTTACAATGGATAGCATTATTCAAAGTGAGATTCATCTTCTCTAAAAATGCTGCTCTGTCTTGTTGAGTTTCTCTCCCGTATAGAGCTTAGTATATTGCGTAATGAGTTGCGTCGTAATTCAAGTCAGTAAATGCTGACTTGGCAAGTCGCTTGTTAAATGGAACATGTCCTTTTAGAGTGAACGATACCAATACTATGGGGGAAGGACTCTGGGGGAAGGTCGTTACAACATAAGTGTTTAATATGGAAAATCATAGCGGATGCGACTTGTCAATACTGTCATCAACAGCAATCTTCGGTTTCAAATTCAAGAACTCAATTTTGCAGTTTGCGATGGATTGAGTTCCGATAAAATCTTGAGTGGTTGCTTTATCTCTATGTTTATGGGTGGGTGTACCTTTCGAGTACTCCATTTTTATGGCCAGATAATAGCTAACGAGCGTCTGAGCCGGTGATACGATATAATCACTAATCACGACAAATGTGTACATCAGCAGTGGGCTATTCTGGATTCCTAGTGGATCCTCACACCTCGAAGTGAACAAGAACATGCTCATTATTGGCGTTCTCTGGTACGGCAACAACACAGGCTAAGGGCCAAGTTAGAGCTGTAGTAACTTTGAGAGTGCCACAGACTGCCTACTAGTAGATGAGTTTATATTTCATGCAAAAAATCACTGAGAAACAGGTGCCATGAGACAATTAAACTACGGTATGCGCGGTTAGTTTAATGGGTCTCAGCTGCACTTTCAACAAAAGATTGTGTTTCTCAGTCTGACAGTGACGAGGAGATTCCGGAGAGTGGGCAACAGCGAAACACTCAACTTGGGTTAAATGAATCCGACGCTGCTGCGGTTGAGGAATACACGTGTGATACCAGAGATGGTTGACTGGTCCTATACTATGATCGATACACGATACTGAACATATGCATTGGGGGCTGAAAGGTAGTGCCGCTGCTATTTCGCTATCTTACCAGCCAATTTGGATAGTCGATGCTAAATATCATTGTTCAAAGGGGGGCAGACACCCTCCGAGTCACTTCAACCCATGGATTTCAGAGGCTCTGATGTGTTCATAGGACTTCCCAATTACCCCACAAAGGACAGAGAAACTACTAACGCTAGTTGGTTAAACAAGGTATGATTTCAGCCTCAGGCAGCGAGATCGACCAACTTCCATCAGATTCGCTGGTGGCGGAGAGCGGGTGACATAATCTGGATTAGGTCATCCTCTATCGTCACTCACTCACGGCGGGTACCTGGGAAGCTCAACACCTATCCTCATCTTCATCTCCTCGCCGTCAGATCCTTTCCCTGGTCTGCTGGTTTCTTTCCCATCTCCATCGTCCATTTAATCCATCGTCTTTATTTTCTCCAATCGTTCGAGCACCCGCCCGCCCGCTCGATTGTGATCTCCCCAACGTTTGCCTTCTTCAAGCTCCGCTCTCGTCAACGTCACATATCTCAGATCCTTCACGATGTCCGCCGAGCCGGATCACACCCACGAGAAGAAGAGGGTTAACCTCAGGTACGTCCATGGCTGACTCTTATCTCAGTTTTTGCAATTCAAATGGCTAATGGTGATACTAGGGATGCCTCGGGCGCCGAGCACAAGGAGGTGGGTTGAACGACATGACAATACAGCTTGGCCTACATGGACAGACACTAACATGCCGCAGGAACTTGACACCTCTACCGCTATCCTCAAGAAGAAGAAGAAGCCTAACTCCTTGATGTAAGGGCCCCCTCCTAGTTGATTGATGATAGGTCTGCATGGAGGAGGAAACTGACACCTCATTAACAGCGTGACGGATGCCGTGAACGATGACAACTCTGTTATCGCTCTTTCGAACAACACTATGGAGACTCTCCAACTTTTCCGCGGTGATACAGTTCTGGTGAAGGGCAAGAAGCGGAAGGACACTGTTCTAATCGTCCTGGCTGATGATGACCTGGATGATGGAAGTGTCCGCATCAACCGTGTTGTGCGACACAACCTCCGTGTCAAGCACGGTGATGTTATTACCGTCCACCCTTGCCCCGATATTAAATATGTACGTCTAGATTTTTGCCAATGCTTTCCCTAGTGTCTTTGACTAACCGTATCTCTCACTTTCTCCAGGCTAAGCGCATTGCCGTCCTGCCTATCGCCGATACCATCGAGGGTCTCACCGGCTCCCTCTTCGACGTCTACCTTGCTCCTTACTTCCGCGAAGCCTACCGACCAGTGCGCCAGGGTGACCTGTTCACAGTACGAGGTGGTATGAGACAAGTAGAATTTAAGGTTGTGGAGGTCGATCCCCCAGAATACGGCATCGTCGCGCAAGACACCATTATTCACTGCGAGGGTGAGCCCATCCAGCGTGAGGATGAGGAGGGTAACCTCAATGAGGTTGGCTACGATGACATCGGTGGTTGCCGGAAACAGATGGCTCAGATCCGTGAATTGGTCGAGCTGCCTCTCCGCCACCCTCAGCTATTCAAGTCCATTGGTATCAAGCCCCCTCGTGGTATTCTTATGTACGGTCCCCCGGGTACTGGTAAGACCCTAATGGCCCGTGCCGTTGCCAACGAAACCGGTGCTTTCTTCTTCCTGATCAATGGTCCCGAGATCATGTCCAAGATGGCCGGTGAGTCGGAGTCCAACCTCCGCAAGGCCTTCGAGGAGGCCGAGAAGAACTCCCCCGCCATTATCTTCATCGATGAGATCGATTCCATCGCCCCCAAGCGTGAGAAGACCAACGGCGAGGTCGAACGCCGTGTCGTCTCCCAGCTTCTTACCCTTATGGACGGTATGAAGGCTCGCTCTAATGTCGTCGTTATGGCCGCCACCAACCGTCCCAACTCCATTGACCCTGCCCTCCGTCGCTTCGGTCGCTTCGACCGCGAGGTCGACATCGGTATTCCCGACCCCACCGGCCGTCTCGAGATTATGTCCATCCACACCAAGAACATGAAGCTCGGCGACGATGTCGACCTGGAGACTATTGCCGCTGAGACCCACGGTTACGTCGGTTCCGATCTGGCCTCGCTGTGCTCCGAGGCTGCCATGCAGCAGATTCGTGAGAAGATGGATCTCATCGATCTCGATGAGGATACCATTGAGGCCGAGGGTCCTCGACTCCCTTGGTGTTACCATGGAGAACTTCCGCTATGCCCTGGGTGTTTCCAACCCCTCTGCGCTGCGCGAGGTTGCTGTGGTCGAGGTTCCCAACGTCCGCTGGGACGACATTGGTGGTCTGGAGGAGGTCAAGCGCGAGCTTATCGAGAGTGTCCAGTACCCCGTGGACCACCCCGAGATGTTCCAGAAGTTCGGTCTCTCGCCTTCTCGTGGTGTGCTGTTCTACGGTCCCCCTGGTACCGGTAAGACCATGCTGGCCAAGGCTGTCGCCAACGAGTGCGCTGCCAACTTCATTTCCGTCAAGGGTCCTGAGCTGCTGAGCATGTGGTTCGGTGAGTCGGAGAGCAACATCCGTGACATCTTCGACAAGGCTCGCGCCGCCGCTCCTTGCGTTGTCTTCCTTGATGAGCTGGACTCTATTGCTAAGTCCCGTGGTGGCTCTGTTGGTGATGCCGGCGGTGCTTCCGACCGTGTTGTCAACCAGCTTCTGACTGGTAAGCATAACCCCTACTCTCTTCAATCTGAACATTGCTAATATTCGAAACAGAGATGGACGGTATGACCTCTAAGAAGAACGTCTTCGTCATCGGTGCTACCAACCGTCCTGAGCAGCTCGATGCTGCCCTGGTCCGTCCCGGCCGTCTTGACACCCTGGTCTACGTTCCCCTGCCCGACCAGGCTTCCCGTGATGGTATCCTCAGGGCCCAACTCCGCAAGACCCCCGTCGCCGACGACGTCGATATTCCCTTCATCGCCAGCAAGACCCACGGTTTCTCCGGTGCCGATCTTGGCTTCGTGACCCAGCGTGCCGTCAAGCTCGCCATCAAGGAGGCCATTTCTCTCGATATCGAGAAGACCAAGGCCCGCGAGGCCGCCGGTGAGGACGTCACAATGGACGACGAGGAAGTGGATGAGGAGGACCCCGTGCCCGAGCTCACCCGCGCCCACTTCGAGGAGGCCATGAAGACAGCGCGCCGCTCTGTCAGCGATGTCGAGATCCGCCGCTATGAGGCCTTCGCTCAGAGCCTGAAGAACTCTGGAGGCAGCAGCTTCTTCCGCTTCCCCTCTGCCGGCGAAGTCCAGAACAACGACACATTCGGCGAAGCCGGCAATGATGACAGCCTCTATGACTAAACGGGTTCTTTCTTTTTTTTTCTTGTTTTCCCTTGCCCCCCCTCTTATTCTCCGCTCCGGTTGACGACTTGTGCTTTCTGCTTTCTGGGCCGTTTTGTTCTTCGGCCGGGGTTTCGCGCTGAAGATCAATCATATGGGTAGATCGTTTCTGAGGTTGGGGAACTTGCTTTGAGAATGGGGCTTCGGTTCTGTTCTTGTCGATTTGGTTTTTTTCCTGTTCTTCCCCTCATACAATGTGCCATAATAGCAATACAACTGGAGAAATCTCTATGTTCATACCGCTTCATACATCAAGTTGTAGCATTGTAGTTAGTGCAGTCGCGTCTGTCTTGAGGATTAACCTCGTTTTGCTGCTATGACTGTCTTGTTGTTCATCTTAGATGCCTAGGTAGCTCCAGCTCCCATCCATGCATAGAATTGCAAGTACTATCATGAATTATAAGATAGTCCCCAATTTGAAGTTCGGGTTGTTTAGACTACATACTAGTATTTACTTTGCAAAAAATGAAGAATATTACAGTTATCCATTATCGTATATGCTCGTAAGCTCTAATATGAGGGGGGAATGAAGCGCTTCAAAGAAACGGAAAATGACAACAGAAACCAAAAATCCAACTTGAACCCAACGCCTAATGTGCAGAAATAGTAATTTCGCTTCTCATCGAAGACTTTTTTCACATCGTTCATTCGCACATATCCCCAGCTTAGAACTTGGGAGTAAAGCGACTCATGCTACGGATCTTCGCGCCGTAGAAGAAGAAAAGAATGGGGATGGGAATCATGGCAATAGTGATGAAACCCAAAACACTCGAAGCCCAGTTGACGCCCAGCTTGTGATACATCTGGGTCGCGAAGAGGGGGAATGCACCGCCGAGCGCGGATCGAATCAGGGTGTTCGCGGCGATAGCACTATTGGCGTACATCATATACACGTCAATGATGTAGTTGAGACCCTGCATGAAAATGACCAGAATACCCATGCCAATTGGAATGCCGGCGATGACTTGGGGGGGCCCAGTGGACGTTTGGAGACGAGGTCCAGCCAAACCAGAAGAGACCGATGGGCAAGAGGACGGAGGCGATCATCATGGGGACAAGACGTTCTTCTGGGACAACACGGCCGTGCTTCTTCAACTTGCGGGCGAAACGGGTCTTGGTGGTATAGATGATTAGGGTCACACCGCAGAGCACACCGATCATGATGCCGATGAAAGGGAGAGCGGCGACGCCTTCGGATTTCCAACCGCGCACTTCGGAGAAGGAGATTGGGTAGGCCTCGAAGAAGAGATAGAGGATGCCGTAGATCAGAGCGAGGTAGATGGTGATGCAGATCAGAATGGGCTCCATGGCCAGCATCTGGAAGGGTCGCAGCAGGTACTTGTAGACGATCTCGCTCATGGTAGGTTCATGCTCGTCGAGGAAGGAGTGTAGGGCCCAGTTACGGGTTTCGCGACGCAGACGAGCAGCACGCATCTGGAGAAGCTTCGGGGAGTAGGTCTCGGGGACAATGATCAGGGCGAGGAGGCCGAAGAAGGACGAGGCGATCAGGGTGAGCCATGCGGTCCAGCGCCAGCCCAGGTAGGAATCGGTGACGAAACCGCCACTATAGATTTAGTTAGATATGATTTTGTGCTGACTTGGGGGTTGCCTTTTTTTTTTCAACTTACACGATAGGACCGAGAGTAGGGCCCAGGAATGTAGCTGCGCTGAACATGGCAATGGCCACGGCACGATCAACGGGGTCCCAAATATCAGCCATAGCACCGCCCACCACGGCAAGAGGAGAGCAGCCAAAGACACCCTGCAGGAAACGACAAATCATGATGGTCTCGATATTCTGTGCCACGGCAACGGGAATCTGGAAGATTGCGAAGATAGCATAACCGGAGAAGAGAGGTAGACGACGGCCGTATAGTTCGCTGAGTGGAGCCCAGAAGAGAGGACCTAGAGCAAAGCCGAAGACAGTCAAACTGGTACCAAGAACCATAACTTCGGTCGAGACGTTGAATTCCTTCGCGGTGACGAGTGTTGCCGTCGAGAACACACTGCTGGCGAAGGTGATCCACATGGTCATGGAGGACATGACCACCGTGATAACCCATTTGCGCATGCGCGAAAAGTTCTGAGGGTTTTCTGGATCATCGGGGCCATCCCACTCAACGAGATTGGGATCCTTTTCGGTGGGCTTCTCTGGTTCAGGTTGGATCTGCGCACTCTCAAGGTCGTTGTCTTTGTCGTTGTCGTTGTCGTTATCATGAGATGATGGGAGTGCCGGAGACAGTTCCTTCTCGGTATTGGGGCCGATTGGCTCGGCGTGATTGTTGCGAGCGTCCATGCTTAACCGGGGGGGTTGTTGTAGTGGAATCGAACGTGTCCACGGGATGATTGGCCATTTCTGGGGTTGACGATGCAATGATGCCTGGCGGAGGAAGAGGAAAGCGCAGTCAGCTCAGGTGTGACTATCACCTTCGTGCCAACTACTACTAGTAGCTATTAGTAGGTGAGTGAGTACTAGAATCCAAAATGGAACTAGAACTTGAACTTGAACTTGAAATTGGACCGGTGAAAGACCCTGGAACTGTGGGCATCTAGCAATATTTAAGCGCCATCGGATAGCTTTTTTCGTGGGTCTTCCATCAAGCAATCTAGAAGGAGAACCACCGGAGCTAAGCACCATTCGGTGTATAGAGCATGGGCAACCGAAGAAAACCTCGTGGGCAGCCCCATATTATTCGCGGGATCGCTCCACATGGTGGGTTATTTCCGTCCAACGCTCGACTGGGTTTTAAGTCCGAGGCGCGAGAGGGAGAGAGAAAGAGAGAGAAACGCGAGCCACCGAACTTGAATCAGTGCCGCTCTTCCGGATGTGGCTCCTAGTGCGAGTTACTCATATACAAAGTATTGCTAGTCCCGTGCCAAGGCATCAGGCATTGATTTCGAGAACAGCAGTGAGTCAAGATTGCTGATAAACACGGAGGTAAACGGTGTATGAAACATAAAACAGCACGTTGCGATTGCGTAACTCGACATGAGTGGGGATTGAAGGTGAAAGATATCGACTGATGATTCGGCAGGGCGTTCGGACTCGGCCAGTCGGCCTTCGCGTGGGCCCGAACAGCCGGGCGGGTCAGCCAACCTCAGCCAAGTCTCGGCAGATGCCGCCCTCAGATACGCCGAGTCCGTGAGTTGTCTCCGATTTGGCTTACTGGAACGTGAACTTGAACTGGAATTCCCCGAGATCTAGATCTCCTGGGAATCTGATAGGTTCGATTGGATGTGGATCTATAGACTGTGCATGTGAGAAGATGGTCACTTCCTAACGTCAGTTTTAATTGGAAATATAATCCGGCGATAATCCCAGTAGAGGAGTGCTATATCCATAGATATATTCTACTTTCTCGGCGTGTTTACTCAACCACTTCAGCTTGACAGTCGTACTAATAGTAGCATACTAGTCTACTCCCGAAGGGTACCTAGAAACCTCAATAATACCTGGGCATAGAAGGCTAAATACCCCTCTATCGAAACAAGGGAGCACTGGCAGCCCTGGAGCACATACAAACGGCCCCATCCACAACGTGACCTCAGCTGTCGGAGATAAGCATGGAATCAATTTTGGTCCCGAATTCCTAGCCCCGATGGTGTAAGCTGTTTCCGATCCTGCAGGGCCTAGTACTGGCTCATTATATAAATAAATGGCGAATTGAGGATGACGTCGAGGATTTAGTACTACTAGTATGCTACGGTAGGTACTGTACTACTAGTAACAGTACTCTATCATCCGTGGAATTGAAGTCAAGGAATTGCAAGGTATAGATGTCTACGGCCAGGCTATAGCATAGCACACTAGTAGTCGTGCTATCCATGATTCTGCTCTATCCTAGGATACTTCCAAGGTTGGTGATAGACATGCTGTCAATGAATTCCTACTGGTTATCAACAATCACAAAATTTGAATAAGAAAGAGGTACAATCGACTATCCTAGTTTCAGGCAAGATATCTAAATATACCCCCTGTTTTATTATTTGATCCAATCTGCCAATATTTGTTGCTTGGATGTAGAGTGAGTGTACACTGTGATCGTGGTCGGAATGAAGGTGAGCAGGTAAGAGGAGGATACAGAAAAGGACCTCGGTTAAATTTATTCAGATAACTACCTAGGTACAAGTAAATACAATCTGAGTATTATAAGACGTGAGCATAGCTCAGAAAACTTGCATTTGAGGTAGTACCTGCCATATAAGTCTCATACTAGTATATAAGTATGGATTGGGACGCGATCCCGTGCGACGCGTCTCGGCGGGCGGTCTACCCTTTTCCGCGCACGATGTGTTCCTCGAAACCCTTTCTGCACCCATTCTCCCACCACTCCATCTCTTATGCGAGCCCCTCTTCATCATGCCTTCGCGCACTCGCAAAGCTCCCGTTGAGGAGCCGGAGGAGGACTCAGGCCTTCAAGGTCTGGCCTTCAACCAGCCGCTCTCCTGGCGCGTGGGGCGTACCGCCATCCCCATTGCCGATCTACTCGACCGTCTCCAGACCCTGGCTCAAGAGCTCCGCAAGCTCGAACAAGAGGAAATTGATAAGGAATCTTTGCGCAAGGTCTCTCAGGAGCTTTCCAGCGCCAACTTACTCGCCCACAAGGACAAGGGAGTCCGTGCTTGGGCTACTTGCTGTATCGTTGATGTCTTGCGACTGTGCGCGCCGGACGCGCCCTTTACCAGAAACCAGCTCAAGGTGCGATCTTCTTTGATCGCGACACGATATCCCGTCGCTCTCAATTGAGAGTATCGTGCTGACAATATACCCCCCAAAACAGGATATCTTCACATGCATCGTCACCTCAGTCATCCCCGCACTGGCCGATCCATCCAACGCCTACAATGCACAGCAAACTTATGTCTTAGGCTCACTCGCCGAGGTCAAGAGTGTTGTTCTTATGACAGACCTTGATCACCCCGACTCGCTCATCGTTCCTTTGTTCTCTAGCTGTTTCGACATTGTCTCGGGATCCTCAAAAACATCCACTGGGGAGGAAGTTGCGAAGGGCGTGGAATTCGACATGACGAGGTTGCTGGTGACGGTCATTGATGAAACACCCGTCTTGGCTGCCGAAGTAGTCGACACCATTGTTGCACAGTTCCTTCGGGTTGACCCCCCGAGTGCTGGATAATCCCAAGAAGGGCAAACGCGCCGACGCGCCAATTGATACTAAACAAGATACCCTCCTGTTAAAAGACTACCCGCCTGCCTACAACATGGCCAAGGCGATCTGCCAGGCTTGCCCCGAGCGCATGACTAGTCACATCAGTCAATATTTCAACAACGTCATCATCGACGCATCCGCCCCTGGACAATCGCACGGTACGAAGGGTGGCTCCCACAAGCCGAATCTCGACGACTCGGATGAGGAGGGCGAAGATATCAAAGAGTTGAGCAAAGCTCATCGTCTAATCAGGGAGCTTTGGCGGGCTTGTCCTGAGGTCTTGCAGAATGTGATCCCGCAGGTCGAAGCTGAACTGTCTGCCGAGTCGGTGGCGCTCCGCTTGCTAGCCACACAGACCATTGGAGATCTTGCGGCAGGAATCGGTGTTGCCGGTCCCCCTCCGTCTCCTCCAATGGACCCAGCGGCATACCCGCCAGTGACCCTGGAGGGATATGCGCAGACGGTCACACAGCCGAACATTCTTTTGACACCAATCTCTCCGAAACCTTTTTCCCAAGTACATCACTCGGCCTATGAGGCATTCCTGAGTCGCCGGCAAGACAAGACGCCTTCAGTGCGTGCTGCTTGGGTCACGGTTATCGGACGCATCCTCTTGACATCAGCAGGTGGTTCCGGCTTGAGTCAAAGCGAAGAGCAGGGCCTCGTCAACTGCCTTGTCACATTGCTGCAGGACGCTGATGAGAAGGTTCGTGTCGCTGCAGTTGATACAATTGGACAATTTGGCTTCAACCACGTTGTTCATAAACTCGGCATCAAGGGCGGTTGCTCTACTCCAGACTCAGTATTTGCTGTTCTCGCAGACCGAGTGAAGGACCGTAAGCCGCAAGTCCGTGAGCATGCGATGAAGATCCTGGCCCGCATATGGGCAGTGGCCGCTGGAGATATTGAACAAAACGCCGAACCCGTTGTGTCCCTATTGAAAGACGCCCCATCTAAAATATTTGATTCTTTCTACACTAACGACCCGGAGATTCACATCCTTATCGACCGAGTGCTTTTCGAGACACTGCTTCCGCTTAACTATCCTCCTCTCAAATCGAAGCTCTCGCGCGGAGGCTCCAACCTGTCTCAAAAAGGGAAGGAAGAAGAGAGCCAAGTTGGAGGTGCTGATCAAGAAACCGATGTTGACAAAATCCGCGTTCGCCGAATTCTGACCTTGCTTCGTGGCCTGGATGAGAAGGCCAGGCGCGTGTTCTTCGTCATGCTTCCTCGTCAACTGGCCATGAGATCGGCCATGACGCTTTATCTCGAGGCATGTGAGAAATATAACGGCGGGGTAACCGACAAGGACGCAGACTCGGCCAAAGCACAATTGTCGAGGGTCATCGACTCATTGTCGAAAACCTTCCCTGATTCCTCACGCGCCTCGGCGGACCTGTGGAAGTTTGCCAAGGCCCATGACCGGCGCAGCTACCATCTCGTTCGGTATTCCATGGACGCTACCAGCGATTATCGTACGGTGATCAAGGCGATGAAAGAACTCCAGAGAAGAGCCCAAAGTGCAAACAATTCCCCCTTGCTGGAGACTCTCACCCCTCTTCTCTACCGATCTGGATCTTTGATCTTCAACCGCAGTCACATCCCAGCGATCATGAGTCTTTCCCGTACCGATGAAAATGGACTGGCCAGTGCTGCCCAGGAAATGTTGAAGCAGATCTCTTCTCAGAACCCCGAGGTTCTGGAAGCCCAAGTTCAGGAGATGTGTAAAGATCTCGAGGCACAAGCCCCGAAGGCCAATTCTGCCGGTGATACTAGCGCCGAAGAAATTCTCAAGGCCTGTGCTGGTTTCGCGAAAAAGCTCCCGGCCAAACTGCCCAAGGAGCGCAAGTTCTTCCAGGCCCTCACAAACTACGCTCTCTACAGCACCTCACCGCGTTCCGCTAAGCATGCCGTTTCAATCCTCATGGCTACTGCTGACAAGAAAGAGATGTACGCCAAAGAACTTGTTCAAAAGTGTGTCAAGAAGTGGGCATATGGATCGGATCACTCCCTTACCCGCCTTGGCGCATTGTCGCAGCTGAACCTTCTTGTCCCCCGCGAAGCAGATGAGGAAAGCGATGCCATCATCTCAATCGCTGTGAATCAGATACTTCTCACGAACCGTTCTCCAGACACAAATGCTGGATACACATGGTCCGAGACAGTTGACGAAGAGACTCAAAGCAAAGAATGGGCACTGAAAATCATTGTCAATCGCCTGCGAGCCAAGGATGGTTCTGATGACGATGCGGACTTCCGGGAACATGCCAAGCCAGTGTATGAAACTTTGAATAAGCTTATCGCAGGCGAGGGCGAATTATCCAAGAAGAAAGATACCCCTTCATCTCAAAAATCGCGATTGCGTCTTCTTGCTGCCAGGTCTATTATCAAGCTATGTGCCTCCAACAGTCTTTGCGATCAACTATTGGCCCCGGTGGACTTCAATTCGATTGCTTTGATAGCTCAAGACCCACTTCTTCAAGTCCGAATTGGCTTCATTAATCACTTGAAGAAAAAGCTGGTTCAAAGATCCTTTTTGTCTCATCGCTGGTATATCATCCCATGTTTGCTGGCATTTGAACCCAACACTCTCTTGAAGGAAAGCACACTCACATGGCTACGATCACGCGCCGCATACTTCTCCCAACAGGCCCAGGCAAGCGGAAAGCGGACCGAGCAGACCATGGTCATGGAATTAATGTTCTCCCGTCTCTTGTCCCTGCTTGCCTATCATCCAGACTATCCGTCTGATGACCTAGATGAGTCGACTAGGCTTGGTGACCTGAGCGACTTTGCACGATACATTGTTTTTTACCTCCTCGCTGTCGCCAATGAGCATAACCTATCATTGATCTTCCATGTTGCGCAGCGTGTCAAGCAATTCCGTGACGGTATCATCAAAACCGACGAGATCTCAACCCGCTTGCACACCTTGTCAGATCTCGCCCAGGCAACCATTCGACGCTTCGCCGACATTTACTCACAACAACATAAGTTCGGCGGCGCTAGTGGTGGAGCGACCAACCTCTTACAAACATACCCCGGCAAGATGGGCGTCCCTAGCTCTCTTTTCTCCTCCATGAACAGTCATCGAGAGGCTCAAGATGTCGCCGACAAGAATTTCCTTCCTGATGAGCTAGACGACATGCTGGACCGTGTTGTACGAAGTGCCATGAAACCGAAGAACTCCTCTCACAGGGACCAGGCCAGTTCTGCGAAGAAGCGGAAGCCCGAGTCTCTTGACGCCAATGGAAACTCTGCGAAGAAGGCACGCAAGGCAAAGCCAGGTCGGCCACGCAAGTCTGGATCCAATGTGGGCTTGCCAAGCAAGAGCCCTCGCCGCAAGAGTAAGGGTGATGATGGATGGTCTTCTGATGGAGGTGGCGCTGCGGAGCTTAGCAAATCTGCCCGGCGCCGAAGCAGCCGAGGCACTACGGGTGTCAGTTACGCAGACAAGGACACTGACGAGGATGACATGGAGATGGAGAAATGGGAAGGAGCCAAGCAGGCTGAACAAGATATCGAGGAAGAAAGCGAAGGCGAGGAGATGGAAGAAGACCAGGAGGAAGTTAACGACTCCTCCGCTACCGAGGAAGCTGCACAAATGAGCGAGAAGGAAAATTCACCACCAGCCCGCGCCAAGCGAAGTGCCAAAGCCAGCCAGGCCAAGAAGCCGGTAACAACCACTCTGCCGACACGTCGTTCATCTCGACGGGGCTGAGAGAATCTTACGCTTGAGCACGACTACTTCGAGAGAAATACCCCTGGTTTTATTGTTTCGACTGTTGCTGTTGTTCTATGGCATCGTTTCATTTCACCCATGTGGCAACGAGAGTGTCTATGTGTTTCTTCATGTTTCTCATTCATTATCCCTTCCTTCGCCTATCTGCTGTTGATGACATTTCGAGATGTATACCCACTTGCTTTTGATGTCCCCATCAGCCTGCTAAGCATCTCGTTCCATGATGCCTGTTTTGCCTATTTATTCCACGTCAAATATCATCTTTTATGTAACTAGCTCGCCTTCACAGCAGGCCCCATCTGGCTAACCAATTGAACTTCACGAAACCCTTATGCTTCAAGTTCCACTTCTAGTTTGTAAAAGTTAGTGCGAAAATCGGGCAGCGCCTTTATGTGACACGTCAATCATCCAAAACTGGCATGAGCTGACAATATTTCCGATGAATATTGTGACTGTCTTGATCAAATACCAAGTGCATAAATAAATGGTTGGATGAAGCCACACACCATTTACTGCTTATTTCCGGTCTTACGATGCAGTTGCGGGGTAAAAAAGAGCCTGAGATCGGTACATGAAATCCGATGTGGATAAATGTTCTACTATTTCGACAAGTCTGGTGCGGGGAAAGATACCAGACTTGGTAACCGACGGCGATTGATAGCCATCATCTTACTTGCTGCTGAGTCAAAGTCATACAGCGCATATTTCCGAAACGTTCAATAAATGTGCTCGCGGGTAGCCCTTCTGCAAAGTTTCTCACCTTGCACTGACAAGTTGTTTGGTCCCACTACTTTCGTCTCTTAAACACGATGTCACAACTTCCGTCGATCCGTTGGGGTATCTTGAGTACGTGTCCCCATACCAAAAGAATGTAGCGAACCAGCTAATTGACTCGTAAAAGCCACGGGAAAAATCGCCTCCTGGTATGTGTCCGATCTGGTCCTCTCTCGCCCAGATGCGAAAGTTCGCCATATAGTGCAAGCCATCGGAACGTCAGACGTGAACAGGGGGAAATCCTTCACCCAGAAGTACTGCCCAGACGAGAACCCCAGCATCTATGGTAGCTACGAGGAAGTCTACCAGGATCCGAATGTCGACATCGTCTATATCGGAACACCGCACGCTTTCCATAAGAAAAATTGCCTGGATGCCATCGCAGCAGGAAAAAATGTACTCTGCGAGAAGCCTTTCACTCTCAATGCCCGTGAGGCAAAGGAAGTTTTCGAAGCAGCCAAGCGGAAGGGAGTCTTCATCGCCGAAGCAATGTGGCTCCGCCATCGACCGCTAGTCCTCGAGCTCCAGCGTCTCCTCCATCAAGAGAAAGCAATTGGTGAGATTTTCCGAGCAACATCCGATTTTGGATCCGAGCTCGACATTCCAAATTTGCCCTTGGACAAGTATTATCGCCAGAACGCGCTGGGAGCGGGCTCTTTACTCGATATGGGTATCTACTCATTGACATGGGTGATGCTAGGTCTTGACGACCCCGGGCTCGCAGCAAATCGGGAGAAACCGAAGATTCTCGCCTCGCAGGATCACTGGGAAGATGTTGAAACAGCCACCAGTGCCATCCTGCAATATCCTGGAAGACAAGGAATTTTCACTTCCACAACCAAGGCGAGCGGAAACCCTGACCTGCTTGCTCGCATTTATGGCACTGCTGGGTCTATTGAGGTCCATGGTGGCTGCCCCTCACTACCAGAAGGTTTCACCGTCTACCCGACATTTGGAGGAGAGCCTGGGAAAGAGGCGGATAGTAAGCTTACTCGGGGCCAAGGAAAGGTGTATGACTTCAACGCTCCGGGGCGCGGCTTTCAATACCAGGCTGATAACATCGCTTTGGATGTACTGAATGGAAAATTGGAGAGCTCTATAATCCCCCAAGCCGAGACCATTCGAGTGATGGAGATCATGGACGAGATTCGACGACAGGGAGGTACACGATACCCAGTGGATTAGATGCTTGAATATTTATAGTCAAAACCCAATAATGTGACTTAGTACTACGTGTTATGCGAGATATCTAGGACCAGGATTCGACCCGCCAAAAAGTTAGATTATATAATTCGTCCCCTTGGACGCTATCGTCCGCTATAGTTAAATGACGTATTTCCGACATGTCTATTGACTCATCGGCGATCGCAACTCGTTTCAGATACTCGTACCGTGCCTCAAAACTCCAATCTATTAACGAAATTAACATCATGGCCATCGTGGTAAGAATGTTGCTGTCAAAATATTGTATTCAACGCTAATGCAGATCATAGGATGACCCACCGTCCGGGTGGGGCTCAAAGCCCGAGGACCTCGAGTACGAAGATGACTGGGAGGCGGAGGACAGTTTCGGACAACATCTGTGTGAGCAGATGAATCTTGGGAGAGGCCGTCCGATTATGTGTCAATGCACAGACCATGCCTACCTGTTTGAAGCCGGCGGAAAGTTCTACTTCTGGTATTGCGTTGGTCTCGATGTCTTCGAAATTACCTCTCCAACAACCCTGGATGAGATCATTAAGACTATGAAGGAAAAGGGAGATGGGGCCGTGAAGACTAAGAGGCTTTTATGATAAAGAAATCTGGGAGGTCTCCGAGTCCGGAGACAGGAGGGCCCGTTGCTGTGCGCTCCTTCTAAATATTCATCCTGAAAGGCACAATGCCAACGCAGACACTTCAAGAACACTCACTTTTCGTAGCCGTCGCAGTTTTGCCTTGCTCGTCCACGCTCTATCATACTCTGTTCAATGAAAACCATCATGTCCCTTCGCTTTTATTAGTCTGAGAAATTCTAGGCAGCGGTTGTACATGCCAAAGTAGTTGAAAAGGATCAAAGGTTCTTCTTCAAGAAACTTGCATTTAAGGAGGTCCAGAAGTTGTATGGTGCCAAATTTTTACGTTTGATTTGACTCGTGTTGGAGAACTTGATGGGACTTGGACTTTTGAAACACGTTACTGCCACCTTTAGAGCTGGCCTCCTTGGAGAGCTCATCCAGGACCTTGTCAATTCTTCTAATCCTATTATCTCCCCCCCAGTCCGGGGGTGTACTGGCCGTGGAACAAATTTGCAATAGTCGTTGTTGACTTGATAACTCTGCGAAGTTTCACTTTCGTTCGATGAAAGTATCGTCTGTTGCGGGGGTTGCGGGCGAATTTCGTGGCAGATGATAGCCCCGTGACAAGTTCTAGTCTATCCAGAGAATCAGTCTCATTCTTTGCTCGTGAGCCAAAAAATATGGGATTTGCCATGTATCTTAATGAAAGTCTCCATGTCAGGCCAATTCAAATCTTCATAGGCTGGCTCTTGTTTGACAAGGCAGTAATGGAAAGCTAACATTTGAACATCGTAACAATGTGTCACAAGTGACTGGCCAAGAAAATGCATCTGAATATTGAAGTAGAGCATATGCAAACCACAAAGAGTAGCACGCTGGGAAAAGAGCAATCGCTTCTCAGGCATATTGTTGGCAGGAATGGTGAAGGTGCTGCATTTGACAATATGGAGAGGATCCCGGGTGATCCAGCCATGTATGCCTGCTTGTAGCTTCTTGATATTTTTATCTGCCGACTCTGGCCAGAATTTGGGCTGTTCGTGTGACTTTGAGACATCCCAGTACTCATCGATGGTTTTTGACTTGCGTAATACGGAACTTCGAAGATCTTCAAAGGGTCCTGGTGTGGCATCGCGCATAATATGGTGAACGTCAAGTAGAATCTGTACGGCAAAGCCTATAAAAAGTTGAACTTTTGGTGATGCTGACCTCGGCGCATTCTAAGTTCAGGTTCGCGAAAGATGAGATCTCCTGAAGTAGAGTAGTGATACTACTCGTAGTATCTGTTTAGATAATTATATCAAGTAAAATTATGGCTTCTTTCAACCTTGGGAAATTTCTAGTGTAACGCAAACAATGGCTCCTTTATTCAAAAGGTTTGATAGATCCTTTCCAGCATAAGCGGTCAATGTGCTGGTCCTAGCTTCTGTTTTGTGTTCGGTTTCTCATGAAATTCAGAAAATTTCACAGCCTTAGACACCAAATTTCGCCCCTGGAACAGCTCAGTACTAATGAAGATGATCAAGGGCTCAAAATTGTAGCATTCAACGAAATACTAAGTATGGAGAGGAGGGAAAGGAACAAAGGGCAAAGGACTTGGAAGCACCTAAATACTCTCTGCATGAAGGCCTGAGAAAGTAACCATGCCATGTGTTACACCCTCGGGGTTGTGAGTTCCCAGTAAAAAGTATTCAAGAGCAGAAGGAACTAGCCATATATAGCAAATTTGCTACATTATTGGGGAACTTATCTCGCAAAGAGAGAAGGCTTGAAATTCCAGTCAACATATAGTATGAGCACTAGTATTTCTTGGTTAATAAAGTCAATCTCATTTTGCTGGATCATCCGCCGGGCTTCTTCTGCATCGCGTATTCTAGTAAACTTGGATGTATTTTCTGAGCGTTGAGATGGCTGCGAGAGTTGGAAAATGGAAAGTACCAGGTGGAAGTCACATCTTGAGGCAGGTACGATACAGAGAATGAATGTAGAGAGCCACGTCATCGGTTTATGCCTGAAAGCCAAAGGGAAAGACGGGGAATACTAGTACAAAGAGAGAAGGAGCATAAGTAGAAAGACAGGTACCAAGGGTTTGTGAATATTCAAATGACACAAGTTCTAATTTTGCTTTCACTTACTCTATTTCAAGTTTTGTCCCCGGATTTCAGAAGCTTGTTATTAATGATGACTCTCGAACCATGGGGATGGAACAGCCATGGATGGCACGTAGCCAACCGATTTTTGGCAACCGAGTTCCGAGCCGGAACCCGACATGAGGAGAACCGGTGCACTAGTGGCCTCCGATAGCATGTAACCCTGGTCTCATAATCATGGCACGAGTACTCGTACGAGGTAGCATAGGGGGTACTCCGTAGTCGAATTTCGCTCAGGCCTTTTACTCCACCTTCCAGCCGTCTCTCAAGAGTCTCCCGTCGATGGCCCGAGATATCCGGGCCAAGCCGACAGCAAGTATCGTATCGCAACCACGCGATTGGATGCATTGCCCTGGGAGAGAACGTGGAGCTCACGAAATGAAGAAGCCTTCCAATTTAATTCCACAATACTAGCACCAGCTGAATGGCGGCTTATCACTGGCCTGAGAAGGTCGCCCCTTGTTGCCCGATTCAACAATACACCGAACACAATACCATGGTCGTGTCGATCCTATCCAACCCAAGCATTAGTGGAGAACGCCCCCAATTGCTTGTGCTTGTGCTTGTACCCCGGCCATGTCAAGTGCACGGGCCTTAGCCTCAGCCAAGTGATGCTTAGCATTCCCCAGTATTTGTGCCACCGTCCCCCCATTTTTCCCGGAGGCCACTTTTTGGTGATAATTGTCCCTTTGAAAACACTAGCTATATACGCTTCGAATGAAATCCCAGCATGGAGAAACAAGAAATCGACGAGAATGTTTGCCCTCCATCGTATTCAAACGAGATCCCCCCTTCTAGCAGCTTGATAAAACCCCAAGCTCGTGAGCCTTACGATGCTAGCGTCAGCTTCGAGGAATACACCTATTATGCGGAAAAGACTAGGGCTGAGCAGGAGCTGCTGGAGCCCCCCCGTTTTGAATGTGCGACAGTTTTTTAAAAAGTCGAGTGACAACGATGCGCTGAACCAGAATGTTACGACACATTTGACTGAAGAGGATTTCACTGATCGCGCGAAGAGGATTGAGATCTCTGATGAAGAATGGTCGAATGCGAGTCGGGCATTTAGGTCTGCCTCGTGGGGTGCTTGTGAGCTTTTATGGATGTTGCCATGAAAAAGGATCTGTGGCTAATTTATTTGGTTAGGTTTCTACTTGATCACAACCGATATTCTTGGACCATATGGATCTGGTTTTGCGATGGGAACTTTGGGCTGGGGGCCTGGTAGGAAACCATAATCCAAAAATCCATGTTTCCTTGGCCAATTACTAATGAATCGCCAGGCGTCGCATTCTACACAGTATTCGGACTGATGGTAGGGTATTCCGGATACCTCATCTGGCGCGTCTACATGGGTGTTGACAGCTACGAATTCCCGGTGAAAAACTACGGCGATCTTGGATTTCGGACACTGGGTCATGGAGGCCGTCATGTTACGAATGTGATGCAGGGTATTGGATTGCTGCTTATAACCGGCCAAGTGACGATCCAATATGGCGAAAATATCTCGCAAGTCTCGAAGTTCAAATTATGCTACGCCGTATGCCCAGTTCTGTTCGCCATTGCGGGTTTCTTCATTACCCAGATCCGAACGTTGAAGGCCTATGGATGGATAGCCAATTTGGCCGTTTGGTTGAATATCTTCGTTATTTTCATGACAATGGGCGTGATGGCGAACACGCCGCCAAATTTCCAGATCTCTACTCTGGGCTCTGCTGGCAGTGCTACTGACCCAGCATCCATTACGCCCGTGGATGGCGTCTACCCGCCCATCGTCCATTTTAACAACATCCCGCCAGGAAATGGCCTGGTTGGATCCGTGAACGGCATGCTTTCTGGGGTCTTGGCCTACGCCGGTGCTCAACTCTTTGTCGAATTCATGGCCGAAATGCGACGCCCTCAAGATTTCATCAAGGCGATGTGGAGTGCCCAGTTCTTCATTTACAGTGTCTACCTCACGTATGGATGCGTGGTTTATCATCTGCAAGGACAATACAGTTTCAACCCGAGCTACCAGGGCGTTAGTATGTACGCCTGGCAAACCCTGGGCAATATGGTCACTTTGATCGCCGCTTTGATCGCCGGTGGTCTGTACGGCAATATCGGCATCAAGGTGGTTTACAATAACATCCTTGTCGATATTTTCAAAGTCCCTCCGATGGATACTCGACGAGGCAAAATCATATACGCGCTCTTGGTCCCCTTATGGTGGATTATCGCTTTCATTATTGGTGCCGCTATCCCCGACTACTTCGGTTTTGTCAGTGTGATGGCCGCTTCGATGCTTCTCAACCTAAGCTATACGTTGCCCCCGCTCTTTGCACTGGGCTTTGACATACGAAAGAATTCGATTCGAGCAGGGGAAGGAGAAGGGTTCAACCCAGTTACCGGGCAGGTTATTAGAAATGGCTCGGCTACCCAGCGCTGGGCTCGTGGGTTCGTGTCTGGTGGCTGGTTCCAAATTGCGATTAACATTTGGCATGTTATTTACTTTTTGGCTTCCTTATCCATGTGTGGACTTGGAATGTGGGCGGCAGTCGTTGGTAAGTTGATTGTGGAGCTCACCATTTGCTGTTCTATGGCTAACCCGAATCGTAGGGATGATCGAGGCATTCAAAAATCCACAGTTGAACTCGTTCTCTTGCACCTCGCCTCTCAATCTGAACGCATGATCCAGTTTGTTAGGCAACGGGGGGTTGAATTCGCTGGCTTCTTCAGGGGACAAATGTTATTAAGCGGTCCACCAATTATACTGTACACACTCGCTTTTGTAAACCACTGGCAGCAATTGAACAATTGATATGGCGTTATATTATTCCGGAAACTTAGAGGGGCGACAAGACAATCCAATTGAGAGCCTGGTATTTACTGGTCTAACTTGACATATTACACGGGGAATTCGAAAAGAATTAAAGGAAACAATAAAAAAAAGCATTTGGATGCAAGGCATATCCGATACAAGAAACACAATTCAATTCGCTCTACCGCCGCAGTTTCAAGTCCTATACAATTCCAACAAACATCAAAAAGGCTTACATGTGTGCTTGAGACTAGGAGAGTTTGGGTTCAAAAGATGTAACATGGAGGAAAGTACATGGGATAAGAAGAAGATGTGCGAGTTGGGGATCGAACACACGCACTGGACGCCGTTGTCATGACTTCATCAAGGAATTTTATGACTAAGGCTGAGATCCAGGAGCTGGGGATGGAACTGCACCTAGGGCAGGGCTTGCACTGGCCGAGGTTACGCCGCCGGGAGCCGGGCTTGCGCTAGCGCTGTGAGCACTGTCAGTTCTGATAGGGACACCGCCGCCAGATCGCACACGCTCCTCCACGCGCTCTTTGTGTTGTCGATTGCGAAGGTGAACTTCGAAGTTGTCGACAGTCGTCATGGGTCTCGGGGTATACAACTTTCCAGGACAATCCAAGCAGCGAATTCGAGGAAGATACTGATATTTGACTTTTTGACCGGCCGGGAGGTTGTTCGGGTTGGCCACGGGAGCGAGAGTTTCCATGTCTACCGCGGAGTAGCGCATAACTCCTTCAAACGAGTCATTGGGGTGAGCTTGTTTGAGCTTTTGTAGGCCTTCTTGTAGCCAACCTGGTGGTGGGGGCTGAACATGTCCGGGGTCAGCCTGGAACCAATATCTTAGAAATCTAATATCTACTCACAGCGGGGACCCCAGGCTGGGGCGGATTCGGGGCGTCGACAGCTCCACTTTGCGGTTGACGTTGTTGTTGTGGTGGTGGTGCGTTCTGATTGTGGAGTCGTTGCTTGTCGGATGGAGGTGCCATCGTTCCGGGGGGCATTTGGGGGGTGTTGACAATGCTCTTGCCGTTTCGCAGGTCGATAAGCTTGTTGCGGGGAATCTTCAGTCTCACAATCAACTTCTCGGGCTCTTCCATACTCTCTTCGCGGAACTGCTGTCGTCGAGAAGACATCCGGGTCGGCTCCTGCAAAACAGGTTCTGGTGTTGCAGATTGCCCTAAGCTGGCACGAAGGGCCGCATGAGCTGCTGTTGCGGCACCTCTCATACCTCGTGTGCGAGCGGTTCCTTGGGCGAGGTTGGGACCAATTGCTGGAGACCCGACAGATGAGTCGTCACTATCGAAGTCATCTGATTCATCCTCTCCGCGCTGACTGGCAATTCCACGACGACGGCTAGAAACAGAGCGTTTAATAACGTTGCTTTCTTCAAACGTCTGTGCCGAGTTAGGGATGACCGACGAGACGATCAGCGTACGAATCGTTCGTTGGCGATCCTTCAGATCAGGAAGAGCAGGGCCGCCACGACGGTTGATGGATCGCTTTTGTCGGCGTTGTTCTCGGGATATAGAGATCTCGGTACGTTCGAGATCGGTCTCGTTCAATTCGTAGAGATAGGGAGTGTGCTCCTTGGCAGCTTGGAAAGGTCGGAAGGCGGATGAAACGGGAGTTGGGAGGAAAGAGGTGCTGAGATCGGGATCTTCGATGGGGCGACCATCGAACGGGTGGGCGACAATGTAGAGGGACTTGGTGAACAGTTGAGATTGCTCGCGAATGGAGTGGGCGATGGCGGTTGTGAATTCTCCTGACAGAGAAAGGTCATCCGTCATGCGCATGGCAAATCCTTCCGGTGAGTTTTGGGGATCATTAATATCCCATTCAAACTGGTCGATTAGAGTATGTTGCCCGATAGTGATGTTCAGCTTAATTAATATCCGCATCTCATCGTTCCGGTACGCTGAATACGGGAGACTTGGTTCGAGCGGTTCATCATGCATGAACATTTGCGGATAGTAATCCATCAGCTGCTCCTGAATGGTCTGCGAAATCATACGCATAAGAGGAGCAGAGCTCTCCAGTGTAAGTCCCAGATCCTCCACCAACTTTTCAGCAAAAAGGTCAGGTGAAACGACGCGGTCGTGAAGGTTCCACGTGAAAGTATCTCGAATCTTAATTTTCTCCCAGTCGATATCGAGTCGAATGGGGACAAGGTCCTCTGTCTGTTCGTTTTGAATCTTCATATCCCGACGCGAGACCCGCAGTTCTCGGGTCTTTCGGTTTCCAGGGCGCCGTCGGCTAGATGGATAGAGTAGTTGTGGATGTTGATTCCGCAAATCGGTGCGTTGGTTGCCAAATCCTTCGTAGCCTAGCCCATATAAGGCGGCCGGATTTCCCTGGTTCTCACGGCGTATTTGCAGATAGAAGTCCCGCTCTTCTCGCTTCTGTTGTTGCAATTCTTGACTCGGGTTTTGCCACGCAGTAGCGGCCGAATACTCAAACTCGCGATTGACATACTGCTCCAACAAGATCTTCTCCACGGGCGTCTCGCGTGTTCGGACTGCCAACGTCCCTGAAGTGTCGGTTGATTGAATCACGGAGCCATCGCGCGACCGTTTCCTACTTTGCGCGGAACCGTTTGTTCCATTGGATTGTGGGGTGCCATTCATATCATTATTGGCGTCTGCAGGTGCACCGACCTTGGATTTCGCGTTCTGCTTTCCCTCGCCAATGATGTCTGGCGTTTGACCATTGGCCGGCTGGCCGGCCACGGTGTCGGAGGAGTTCCAAGCCTCCGGCCCCCGTATCGGACGCGCCAGAGCCATTCTGAGCGCCAGTCAGAGAGTCGGAGGGGGACTTCTCCTGTGGCGGAGAGCCATTCTGGAGATCGGGGGAAGGCATGATCGATAAAGAGTTGGGAAGGAGTAATCCGGGGTCGCTTGGACGGATTATTGATGTGAGTCGAACTCGACGCGATTAAGGTAGCAACGGGTCACTTATGGCAGCATCATTGAGCGAGCCTGTATTAAAAAATGTTTCAGTTAGCCAGTAGCTCATATCGAAAGCGATTGGTACTGGGTGGAATTGATATCGCGATCGCGATCGCGCGATCAAAGGTGTCTGGGTGCGAGTCGATCCACGACCGTGTCGCAACCCACGCAATGTCGCGGACATGCCACAACATGAGAATGTTTAGGACAAGGAAATCCACGGGCATTGCGAGGGAAGCTTCTTGGACGAGACGATTAGGATGAAAGTCTGGGGGCAAAGTAACATACCGGAGCCGAAGGGGGGTGGAGGCCAATTGCGCTCTAAGGGACCCAGGGCTGGATGCTATGGGTCTCGCGCGGGGGTATCAAGTGATTCACGTGTTTCTCTTCAAAAGGGAAGAGATCGAATGAATGCTTCGTCCTAGCTGTCTGGAGCTGGAGCTTTGGTGGCGGGTGGTGAAGGCGCGCCGCCGGTGGATGCGTAGGAGAAGTTCAAAGGAGAGAATGGATTACGAGATGTCCGCTCCCGGTCAGAAACAAGGCTGTACAGAGCATCAACGCGCTCTCCACGCACACACAACTACCAGTGGCTATGAGACAGCTAAACTGGATCTACAGGGGAAGACTAATTGTAGCTCTGGATTTTCTTCACCGTTCCTGCTGGCCACTGCGCCGGCAACAGGACCGGTCGAATCGGTATGCTGGTATCATGTGACACATGGGAAGGCTGGTGTTGCCGCCTTTGATTTTAGGTGTCGACTTGCCCATTTGGGGGAGTCAAGGAATAACTCTGTAGTAGATTGTAAGAGTGCTCAGGTAGTTTCTAAGATTTATCTCCAAGGTGGAACTTGAATTTGTTGACTCAGAACTCATCCCAATAGCATCACATCAGCAACTACAGCACGATGATCCGAATTGAATACCCCATCATCGAACCGGTTGGCCAGTACAGAATACCCATCCACTCGCCATTCCTGATTTCCACCAGAGGCTAGGAGCACATAGTCGATTCGCTTTGCTGGTTCTGACTCATACCCAAACCCAGTGAAGGTATTGGTATTGCCATACTGTTGCAAAGGTTCGACCAGTTTGAAGGTATCGAGGAGGTCTCCTGACCCCGTCAAATCCTGATACGCTTCTTGATCCTCCTCGCTATTTAGATCCCCCGACAAGAAACTACCGGAGATCAATCCTCCATAGTCTCCAGTTTGATACTCATGGATCTTTGAACGAATGATACGTGCTGCTTCAAGACGGGAGCGAGAACCCTGGTCATCCAGGTGCGTGTTCATCGCGATGACTGTATTCCCGGTTTTTTGATGAGTAAAGACGCCGATGGTGACAATGCGGGTAGAGGCCGCGTCCCAGCTTTTTGATGGTTTGCTGGGAGTCTCGGAGAGCCAAACCGTCTCCCGCGACTGAAGAGTCCAGACGGACGGTTGGTAGAAGATGGGTGCGTATTCTCCGGCCTGTTGCCCATCATCCCGGCCAACTCCTATAAAGGCCCAATCCAAACTTGAAGACTTTGAATTCGATTTAGAATTCAAGCCCGTAAGAATATCCACGATTTGATTGTGAAGAACCTCCTGCAGGCAGATGAAGGTATCGCTGCCGAAGCGAGTGTTGTAGTGGAGCTCGTTTAACAGCAGTTGCTTCCGCTCGTTCCACGGCCGCTCACCCTTGAAGGGCGATGGGGTGGCATATCGGATGTTATGGGTTAGTACACGGAAGGGCAATGATGGGGTTGACCGCATTTTGTCCGGTTGAAAGGCAAAGACAAGAGGGGAAGTCCGAGAGCATGGCGGATGAGGGGAAGCTGGGGCTGGGGCTGGAGCTGGAGCTGGAGCTGGAGCTCACGCGACCTTCCATCTCTTACTCCATACATCATTTGGCAAAGACAATGACAATCTGCACTGCCCCAGAATGCAAGTAAAGTGCGGGCACTGCGGGCACTGCGGGGTCTTCGACGCTGATCGGGGCTAATTATGTACGACAATGCTGGAAGTGACGCTTTGCCAGTAATGACGTCTGTCCATCAGCTCCCACACTAACCCTACGGAAGTCCTAAATTTTCAGGCCACCAAAAATGGGACAAACCCCACCAACGAGAGCGTTTTGCCCGCACAGGACTCGCTCTTGACCTTGACTTCCTTTCAAGCTCTTGTGGATTTCAGTATCTACTTGTTACCAACCCCCTTCCCACCTTAACATATTTATCCTCGCACTTCGCGATACCCACTCACACAATGGCGGAAGAAAAAGCGCCCGAGGTCGTTGGTAGGTGTTGCTACTACTGTGGTTTCCCGCGAAAGCTCTGACGTTGTGTGGGTTGTCGTCGATGCCTAAACGTCAAGAGCTTCATTGATTCACCTGGAAAGCTAATTGTCTCATATTAAACCAGACTACACTCTTAACAACCCCGATACTCTGACCAAGTACAAGACTGCTGCTCAGATTTCCCACAAGGTTCTCGAGGCCGTTCGCCGTATGTTGCGCTTCTTTACCCTATGATGATGACCCTCCTGAGGCTACCGGCTAACCTTGAATCTCTCTAGCTCTCTGCATTGAGGGTGAGAAGATTGTCGAGATCTGCCAGAAGGGTGACAAGCTTCTTGATGAGGAAATCGCCAAGGTCTACAAGGGCAAGAAGATCGCCAAGGGTAGGTTCCCATTTCCCCTCCCCCGCCAGCTCCGATGACCTTCAATTCTAAATCTCAATGAAAACTACGAAAAGGTATCGCTAGCCCTACCACCATCTCTCCCAGCTCATATGTGACCCCCTACACCCCTCTGGTCTCCGATGCCGCCGAGGCCGAGACCGTCCTGAAGGCCGGCGAGATCGTCAAGATCCAGCTGGGTGCTCAGATCGATGGTTTCGGTACCATCGTCTGCGACATGGTCGTTGCTTCCAAGAAGGACGCCGCCAAGGAGCCCATCACCGGCCCCGAGGCCGACCTGGTCGTCGCCACCCACTACGCCAATGAGCTCCTACTCCGCCTCATGGTTCCCCCCGGCCTGCTTGCCCAGGGTACCGACGAGGAGAAGAAGAAGGCCGCTGCCCAGCGTGCTCCCACCCAGGCCCAGATGTCCACTCTTCTGGAGAAGGTCGCCAAGGCCTACGGCTGCAACGTCATTGAGAACACTACCTCCTGGTTGTTCGACCGCAACGAGATCGAGGGCTCCAAGAAGATCATCCTGTCCCCCGGCGACGGTGTTCGTGGTGACGGTACCCCCGAGGTCGGTGAGGTTTGGGGTGTTGAGGTTGGCCTCTCTCTGGGCAACGGTAAGGTCAAGAACCTGGACCACCGTGCAACCCTCCACCGCCGTACCACCACCACCTACGGCCTGAAGCGCCCCAGCTCCCGCCAGACCCTCTCCGAGATCGTCAAGAAGTTCGGTACCTTCCCCTTCAGCTTGCGCCAGCTCGAGGACGAGAAGTCCGCCAAGGTCGGTGTTGTTGAGTGTGTTCGCAGCGGTGTCGTCCGCCAGTACGAGCCCGCCGGCTCTGCTGACAACACCCCCCGTGTCTCGCCTGCTGACCACCGTTGGTAAGAAACAATTACATCACATCCCACTCAATTGGAATCCCATTCGCTAATCATTTCTCTGCAGCCATCACCAAGAACGGTCTCACCAAGCTTGCCGCCCCCAACGCCGTCGACCTGGAGCTGTACAAGAGCGACAAGAAGATCGAGGATGAGGAGATCCTCAAGATCCTCGAGCAGCCCCTTGCCCGTTCGACCGGTAACAAGAAGAACAAGAGCAAGAAGAAGAAGACCACCGGTGGTGAAGAGTAAATGCATTGACCTGAGCGTCTCTTGTATGCCGTATGCAATATACATTGATATGGTGTTGGACAATTTCGATGCCAAAACTGTCTAAAAAAAAAGATATCCAATGACGAAAATTCCCACTGGGTTATACGAATCTCCCGGCAATTCCAATCAAGAAAATACTATTTAGCCGACGACTGATCATGTATGAGGTTGGCGCCGATGTCCCCTTTTCCCCTTCTAGTGGATTTCGGTACACGTCCACCGAGTTCCTGGTACAATGTAACTATCGGTTGGAATATTTGAGGATCTAGGTGCTATGGCATTTGTGGGTCATCATGTAATTATCTGCAGGGAAAGCCTTAGAGATAAGCCTACGGAAATAAAGACGCTGCCAGTGCAGATTCTGTTCTCTTCCTAAGGTAGATTGTAGAGCCGGAGATGGTAGGAGATTGTGTCGCCACAAACCTTCCTAAGGTTGGAAGGAACGTTTTTATTTTTATTTTTTTTTCTTATTTCCCTGTGCACTACTAGTAATTCTAGAGTCCAGGACCTACTAATACTAGTAGTAATCTACCTTAATTACCGTTGATCGTTGACCGTTGACCGTTGACCATTTACATGTCCTATATCAGGTCGGCCAACAGTCATCGGTATTGGGTAATGTACTCTGACTATTGCCTTGCCACCAGCTGAGGTTATCAAAATCCATTATGCTGACATTTTCACTTTAGATTCCTATGTTTAGCCCCGCCCAACTCGACATCCTGTGTGATCGCGCAGCATCAAATGTTTGCCCGCCTCTCGCGTGGCTGCCTGCTTCTTGTCAAATTCGACTTATTTCCTGGCTTTGAGCTTGCAGGTCCACGCTCATCTGATAATATCCAAGACGATATTGAATCCTATAGGAGCCTCACATTATATTTTTCATCGATTGAGGGCTTTTTCCTTCAGCTTGTACCTCATTTTCTTTTGTCGGGGGTTTATCCAGACAATACGCTATACTGGAGGCGAGTTTATACGGCCACCAACTTGAACAGCTTTGAATGAACTCCGTGGGGAGCTCACGCGGATACGAAATTTCGAAAACACCACCAAGAAAGCAAATGACATGGATATGGATATGGATTTTCTCAGCACTGTTACGGAGTATAGTTAGGGCATTTGGGGCATCCCGCATTGGCGCTAACCCTAGCAGGGCGGTGTTCCGCCTACCGCGATGGGCAGCTTGACTCGGTCCGCTAGCCGGGCTAATAATTCCTATCCCATTGAACCCGCAATCCCTCTCAAGCTCCACAAGGGAAATCCGCGTCAAAAACGCGTCGAATCGACCTCGCCAGGCAATGCGACCGTGATCCTGCCAGCGCACAAGGTCTCTGCATGGGAAGAGCCTGCCCGTGCCCTCGCGCGCCCATCTTGGGCGAATGCCGACGACGACTTTGATCGCGCCCTGAACGAACACCTCAGAATCATGAAGCCGATCGGACAGTACCCGTCCCTTGCGGAATATAAGAGCGTCGGTCTGAGGCCTCGGTCAAAGACCCCAAAGACTGGTTTAAAACGCGCGTCCAAATTATATTCACGGACCGACGACGATGAGGATCTCACGACGGATACGCCGATCACGCCCGTCGCGGAGGAGGAAGCTATCGCGGCTGAAATATTGCGCGCCGACGATGATGATGACGACGATGATACTATGAATGGGCTTGAAACTACGGCCGGAGTCAAGGCCGCTGTTGAGAGTGTGGTCATGGAGGTGGAAGACACGGACGCCGAGGCAGAGGACATGAATGAAACCAATCTCGCGACTCCAGTGTCGGAAGCAGTCGACCCCTCGTCTGCATTTCCTTCCATTCACCAGTCGATCAATCCTTCTACTCAGCCTTCCGCTCACTCTTCCATTCATTCAACTCTCAACTCGCCTCTTGACACCCCCCTAGAGGAAATCAACTCTCCCGTCCTCACATTGACCGCTCCCACCACCCACCTCACCGTTCCTAATTCTCAGCTCCCAACTTCACATCGCCACTTACAGCAAACGCAGTCACCCCCTGCTACCGCTGTTGCCACTATGGCCGACACTTTGGCGTCCAAGGATCAGCAAGTCGTCAAACCGGACTACCTCACTGTCCTGAATTCTCTTCCAGTCCCCAGGTCTGAGAAGTACGATGTGAACCAACTCAAGCACGTTCTTGAAGTTGCAGTCACTCGTGCTGTGAACATCAGCGAAGATGATGTTGCTTTGAGCTTAGTGCACTACTGGTCCGACATCTCAGGCGATGACTTCAAACTGTCGCTGGTTCACAACATCGGTAACGATGAAAGGGATCACAATCTGGAACTCGCCCTTCAAACTATGCTACGTCATTCTACGGATGAAGCGATCAAGTGGTATAAAACTTATGCCGCTGAAAATTCTCGCCTTCTGGCTGGTCCTAGTTCCCCCACCGATTCCAGTTTGTCATCTGCCAAGTCCCTTGAGCCAGAATCTACCACCTTCAGCCGAGCGGATATCTACCGGGACACAAGTGGTCCAAAGCTCGAGGAGGCATTCCTTAGTGGCAAGACAAATACTGCGCCGCTAAAACGGGCCAAAAAGCCTTGCCGGGTGAACGAGAACTCCTTCAAGCGCAGGCGAGAGTGGGAAGCAGATTCCACTCTTGAAGGGAGCCTAAAGGAAAAGCGTGCCCGCCTAGCCCAAGAAGCCAAATCCGACCAGACTCTGGCCGACAGTAGTTCAGTTCGTCCTCAACGTGGACAGCCGGACGATATTCAGCATCCTTACTCCTATGGTGGTGAAGAGCAAGACGAAAACATGCTATCTACCCCAAGGGCTGCTACGACTGAAGCTGCTACGCCTGAAACTACTACTCCTTCTGGTGTAGGTCAGCCACGGCGGCAGCGCATTGCCAAAGAGCGTTCGAAGGCGAATGGAAAGGAAGCAGAGAAAGAAAGGGAGAAAGAGAAAGACAAAGAGAACGAAAAGCAACTATCTCATGGGGCCCGTTCGCTATCCCTGGATACTACCGTCTCTGGTGCCGAGTCTGATGCCTCCAATTCTTGCTACTCGGACAATGAGAATTCTTGGGTTGGTGATTACAAGTGCCGACAAATGCCGAATGCCATGTATGTGCTATGCTATATTTTTCTTTCATTCGCCCGGATGATGGGAAAACCAGGAGGGAAAGAATCCACCTAGACTGACATGAATGATATAGTAACGTGCCGGAGAACACGGATTATTGCACTATCTGCGATGATGAGGGTGATTTGCTTTGCTGCGATACCTGCGAAAATGCCTTTCATTTTGGCTGCCTGCGACCCCGGGTGGACAAGAAGAATCCACCGAAGGGCGACTGGTTCTGTGAGACTTGCGTCGTGCGCAACAGCCTTACCACCACCATCGCCTGGGGCAAGCACAAGCGAAGGAAATCTTCATTCTCCCCGCCACAGGGCATCAAGGATTACTTCGAAGGCGTCGGCGAAGAAATCTGCAGCAATACGCACTATCCACCGGAGGAGAAACGGACGTATTCCTTCTACAAATCCGTCCCCACCATGCCGAGGCTGACTAAGCCTCCCAAGACCGACAAGGACCACAGCAACAGGACGCCTCTTTACGACGACCCCAACCTAACCAAGTTGATGGAGAACGGGCATGTCATTCTCTGTAACAAGTGTAGCCTGTCTTCCGAGGGTACGCGTCCGATTATACGTTGTGACTACTGTGAATCCCGCTTCCACCTAGACTGCCTTGACCCGCCCATGGCCAAGCCCCCCTAACCCTTACGAAGGCTGGCTTTGTCCCAACCATGTTACTTCAGATGATCTGGTGATCAGAAAAAATGTGAATGGTCAGGTGCAAGAGCGTCGTCCTCGTCGCCCAAAGAAGGCAACGACCCTCTCTCACAGGTGGGATCCCGAACAAACATGGGATGAGGATTTCGCCGCGCAGGACGATGACGTCGGCCCTCGCGAGATTGTCCTCGACTTCATTTCCACTGCCAAGTTCAACAAGAAACGCGAGGATGAACAGAAGCAGAAGCAACTCGAGAGCACCATGCTGGATCTGACCAGACAGTTGACGATGGAGCATTTTACCAAGAACGGAGTCTCCCTTGCTGACATCTCCAACCCAAACCCCCAACTCCGGGCTGGTATCAAGAGTCTCCTTCATAACTATGACTCTGGAAGATATAACCTTGCTACCTACGATGCTGCATCTTCTCTGCTCGGCCTTTCTAATGGCGAGCCAGTTACAATAGATGATGAGCCCGTCACTACCAACACATCAGCTGAACAGGTTTCCCCTGTCCCCTCCCAACAGAATGAACCAGTCGACTTGGAAACACCCCAGAAAGTCACTTCCCCCAAGCCCGATAAAAAAGACACTCCAGCTCCAGCTCCATCGCCTGCGCCTGCGCCAGGAACTGCTTCCCGCCCGCTGGCACGGTCTGCCCCGGCTTCTCGTCGGCAATCGCGGTCTCGTCGCACCACCAACTCCCCTAGAGTATCTACTCGGGCGACACGGAAATCGACCGGTCCCAATCCCGACCTGGGCGCAATCACGGAGACACCTTCCAAGGAGACTCGGAAGAAGAAGCGATCATACGCTGAATCCGAGCCTTCTCTCAGCGCAGACGAGCCGGCTCTCAAGCGCCAGCACGCTGATTCCGATTAAACCTCCTTGCATGAAAATGGAGGCTTTTTCGCGCTTTTACCATGCTATGCTATGAAAAAAACAAATCTGTAGTGGCGGGATGTGCAAATTCTGCCCACACCCGCACACACATTCCACATTCGACACATCATCTCATCCGTTTTTTTTTCTTCTCTCTCTTCCTTTTCTGTTTCTAGGGCGAACATCATTGCCTATTCGACAAAATCCCCATCCATCTACTTCCCATTCAGCACACACATTCGGAACTGGCGCATTTTTCAAAGAATATATTTGCACGTGGCTACGGATAAGGGCGTTTTCTGCGAGAGCATTTGTTGAGGTTCCGTCCATCGCCGCGCTTGACCGGTGATGAGTTTTGCATTTAGTATTCCTTACCATTTTGCTTTCCTCCTTTCTCCTGTTTTCTCTCCGGGTTGTTGGTATGAACCGTTTCCATTCATCATTTCGAACATCGGCTTGTTTGCATTTAGTCAATTTTCTTCTTTTTTTATGTTTCTTTCTTTCCAACGTTTCGAGTTGAGAAAATGACGAGCATGGATATGGCGCATTGTTCGAAGAATCCACATGTATTATTAGCATGGGCCCAGGGGAATCAATAATTGACTTTCAAACATTTATTCGCGAAACTACTACTTCTTTTCGTCCAAGGTCTCAACTCTCGGTGGTAATTTACGGCGCTCCATGACCGCAATCGACTCTGTTTCTGGCAGGCAGGAGTCCAAAATCACTTGTGTTCACTATACAAATTTTCACCTGGCTATCTACACTACTGATATAGGTACTGGATGGTAATTGAAACAGAGGTCACACTTGTAAATTCGTTACTCTACATAAATGATCCGAAACAACATACATAACGAAGCGCCTTGAACATACATGAAGCTAATAAAAGACACGCAAGAACAAAATCACCCTCTTCCGGGCATGAAGATGGATGTGCAAGGCAACTTGGTCGGGACTAAGAACTATCCGACGAAGGTTGGACAGAGCCCACCGAAAAAAAAGGTAGGTGGGGTTATCCACGCTGTCCCAATATCTAAAGGAACTTCTTGGGCATGTTCGCGCGACGACGCTTATACACGACGTAGATAATAGCGAGAACAACTTGGAAGGCGATGACCATGAAGATGAAAAACCCCATGCGAGGAGTGGACGCGGTGATGGCTATTACGAGATGTCAGTAAAATATTTCGGTCAATTCGCACGGGTAGTATCAACATACCGCTCAGCAGGCTTCCCTGCAGAGTCTCGCTGAGGCTGAGATGAGAGGTTCGGAGAGTGTCATGAAGCTGGTTAAAGCGACCGCTGTAGTCCTTGCCTTCAAGATCACGCTGGATGGTCTGAAGAAGCTGCTCGATGCGCTGAAGTCGTGCGTCCAGGGCTGCAACTTGGTCCTTGGAGGCAAGCTTTTGCAAAAGTTCTGCTTGCCGGGCCTCGTTCTTGGATGCTTGGCTTTTCATATCTTGGAGGATGTTGGTGGTCGCTTTGTTGGTAAGCTGGAGACGACCGCCGAGGTCGACGAATTGGGCGGCAATCCCGTGATCCAGGACAGTGTTGCCAGTAGATGGGTTGGGAATTGTGTTTTGCTGCTGTTCCTGCTTCCTGGCGGCTTGCTGTTGGGGGGTGCCCACCTTGGGGGGGGATGACCTGGCCCTGACCGGCAGCAGACTCCAAAACGAACTTGAAGACTTCAAAGGAATCGGGATTCTCGGGTGTGGCAGCTGTGATACCGAAGGTGTTTCCAGCGGGAAGAGCAACCTATTGTATTTGAGCATGAGGCGACTTCATTCGTCAAAGTTAGAAACATACCTTGTCTGTGGCGAAGCAGACCTTGTCGTCCACGGTAACCTCGAAAATCGAGTTTGTGTGCTTCAGTTTCACGACCGATGGGCGACCGAGGTTTCGGTAAGCGTAGTCGCAGTGTCCGAAGGCGAGGCTATCGACACTTCGGTGGCTCTTGTAGTCTGTCGTTCCATCGTTCAAGAATCCGCGAATACTTCCACCCTAGAGATTATTTAGCCCAGTGCCTGTTTTAAAGCTAGCATATCAATCTTACCCTGCCGCCATGGGTATCAATGACCAGTGCAAACCCATCAAATTGCCCCACGGTATAGATACTCGAGGTGCCAACTCGGGTTTGTCCGTCCTTTGTGTACCACAGTTGGAGGTTGCCTCCTGACCGTTCCTGGCCACTGCCGCGGAATTGGAACTCGGCGCTCCATTCCGATTGTGTAATACTATTTTGCTTGTTCAGATTATGCCCTTCAATGAGAATCGAGGTATTTCAACGTACGGGTTCTGTGCCCAGGCCGATCCGCGGACGTTTCCAGGGTAAGGAGGAGTCAGGATGAGTTTGTTGGACAGCTGTTTTGAATTAGCGAATTAGCGCGGGGATATGACAGTTGCACAAATGATTCACTCACAATCTGAGGATCACTGCCCTCTCCACCAATGTTCCATCCTGGGATGGAGTCTCGCGTGGGAGAGATCCTAGCAAAGAAGGTTAGCGGTTGACTGATCCAATCATGCAATGGGACGAATTGCGCACGTCTTGTCATATCCAAAGCTAGCACTTTGGATGACCTGGGCCGTAGCACCAGCAGCAAATAGAGCAAAAGAAGCGAATGTCTTCATTATGGCGGGGCGATCAAAGCGCGGAATAGTAGTGAACTGACAAGTCCAAAGCAAGCTCTGTCAGAGCAATATAAACAGACTTATAGGGTTTCAAGTTATCCAATTCAATTCCAATTATCTCTCCGAGTTCCTCTTCGAGCGAGTCGAGTCACAATCGCAGGGTTTCCGGGGAAGTTCACAAAGGCTCGAGACGACGCGAGTGGTGATCCACCCAACCACGACAGCGATTACGCAGAGCCGAGCTTCCTTAGCGATGGCAGCGGCCGAAGGGGAGATATCGATGAAGTGATGAAGCTGGACACTGTTGAGAATGGTGTGTCGCACGCCGACGTCCGAGAAGTCCATGCGGAGGGATTAGCTAGTGTTGATACCTGGCCTTCTCTCCTGATTTGTTCTCCGCATGGGTCCACCTGCGGAAGAACTGCAGGGTGTTTGCATTGGGGGATGCAAACATTTAAAGTCACGTGTAAATTCCAAAATGCTTTGCCGGGCGATGATTTACACGTGACCTTTAACCAATTAGAAGCGAGGCAAATTGAATTAGCCCGATAGTCACGTGCCTGGTCATGATTCCGGCCGGCATCGCGAACGCTCGGGAAGTGCCAGGCTACCCGAGGTTTCTCTTCTTCCCCAGCGAGAAGCAACCTTGAACCTCCATCACACACCATGTTCTCTCAAAAGGTTGCCCAGCAGTCGCTGCGACGCCGTATGTCATGACTCCTCTTTTTAACTCGCTTCTCAGGACCAATCGCGCTAACAATGTTCCCCCTCGATTCACAGTCGCCGTCCAGCAGCCGCTTTCCATGCAGTGGTCCATGATGCGCGCCTCCCCGGCCGCCATGGCCCTCGGAAAGACTGTCCAGTCGAGGTCAGTCACTCCCTGCGACAGAAGAACCTGTTGAACATCTCAATATTCTCTCCTGGAATTGTCACTCTCCGCAGTCGACAGCCGACGTCATCCTCAATCAACCATAAAAACTAACATTACCTCTAGACCCGTTACCACCTCCCCTAACAAGGAGGACCCAACCTCGCTTCTCGCCAAGCAGCGTCTCAACCGCCCCATCTCCCCCCATCTGTCCATCTACAAGCCCCAGATCGGCTGGATCGGCTCCTCCCTGCACCGTATCACTGGCGTCGCTATGTCCGGACCCCTCTATCTCTGGGCCACCGCATACCTGCTCTCGCCCACCCTCGGCTGGCACCTGGAGTCTGCCTCTATGGTCGCTGCCATGGGTGCTCTCCCTGTTGCCGCCAAGGTTGCCCTCAAGGCTACCCTGGCCCTGCCTTTCACCTACCACTGCATGAACGGTCTCCGCCATCTGACCTGGGATCTGGGCCGTGGCCTCACCAACAACGCCATCATCAAGTCCGGCTGGACTGTTATCGGTCTGAGCGTCTCAACCGCTCTCGCCCTTGCCTTTATTTGATTTCCACATACCTCCCGAGTTTCCTTGTGTTATTAAAGGGATTGATTATGTTTTCTTTCCCTCTTTTTTTGGTCAAGCAAATTATACGAACGTCAAAGTCCGGTTGCGCTGCGCGAACTCAAAAGGCGTAGATTTTCTTTCTATGTATTTTTTATGGTCTGATTTGGGGCGAACATGTTTGATGAGTGGGTTGACTTACCTTGACCTTTGGGTTATCATTACTCTTACTGGGAGGGGAATCCATTACATCGACATTCCAAGTTCCTTACAAACCAACTGCCTTTCATAAATATTTCATTTATCTTTGCTATGAACCTATTGCATTTATTGGTATTCCTTCATAGACCAGATGCTTCGGTTGCTATGACCTGGGTATCCCCATTAAAACTTGTAAATCAAAAGAAGTACAACCATCCATCTCATTTTACCCAGCCTCGTATGCCAATTGGTTCCCAGTCACGGTACATTTCTCGATAATTTCAAGTTCTCCAGGTCTCGACAGAAGTGGCATCCCTCATTGATAAAGGTTGCGTCGATTGTCACTCGTGATGGAATAGTATACCTAGGTAACCGTACTGGTGGCAGTGGGTTCGAGGTTGGATCATTATGTTCTAGTTATATATTCGTCAGCTGATCTCGTCTCACCACAGATCGCCGTTGAAGCGTGCCAGTGACCTACCTATAACCTGCTTCCCTCAACGCCGTATAAAATAAATTCCCAATAATGTCCATCTAGGCGGGACTGGGAGGTGGATTGGGAGGGAACGGACGTGGTGAAGGTGGATCCTGCACCGAGTGGTTGGTTGTGGGCAATCCTTCAGTCATGATATAGGCGTTTTGGGCACAAGATGAAGAGATGAGGAGAGTAGGGGGCATATTTGTATGTTATAGAGACTCGACTTCCCACGTTCTTATGAGAGGGAAGATTAGAACAAGTACTTATATTTGAGGTGCCAAAGTTGGTTGAGAGGCGATCCTGTAGTATAAAAGCGAGGATGCCGGCAGAGGATAGACGAGTGTTACACTTCAAAGTCAAAAGCCAACTTCAAATTAGAAAAGAGGATCTAGTATGAAGAAAAAAAAAATACTTCGCAAAATCTTCCGGCAGGTCGATCCCCCCCCCTTTAATACCCCGACAAAGTTGAAAATCGAGCAATCGAGAAACCACCACCCATGTACGTGGTACACCGCCATCCCGTCGGCAACCCCAATCAAGGAATCAGACAAGGAGAAATCCAGCCCTGGGAAACAAAGCAAAGACTAGGCTATTTGGACAAGAACAGCATGGAGGTAGCCATCCAGGTGCTCAGATCCCACAATGTTCTGGATTCCAGCCTGCAAGGGCCCGACGGAAAGAACTTGATGTATAAACCGTTGACGGCGCGCCGTCACACCCGCGATCTCTGACCACTTTTGTAGGAGCCTGGCCCAACCCGTTGAATACAAGCTTAAACTTCCTCAATGAAAACTCAAAGCTCCATCAGGTGTAAAGAGGGTGAACCTCTCCAGTCTTCTAGGTTCGGAGGCTACGAGCTATACGAGCAAAATGATTCTACTCGTCAGATGGTGGCTGCCTTTTTGCGACGTAGATGGCTTTCCCCAGACCTGGCCGAGAGTAGAAGATTTCTGTGGAGTAACACCAGCGGTCTGGGCTGTGAGTTTGCGGCTTCTTGCAGCGATCATCTTCGTGATGGTGGGCAAATCGTTGGGGAATTGCCTTTTTCCCCGATACAATCCCAGTGGACCGTGGCGGCTACTAACCGTTGATCAGCTTGATCGGTGGAACTGAAGGGAAAGAAATCTACTTGGGTATGCTAATGTAGCAAGTATTAGTATGTACTGTATCCTGGGAGTAGAAAAATTATATTTTTAGTTACTGATTGTTAGTTGTCTAGAGTGGCAATTTGAGAGAACCTCAAGGGAACACTGGATGCTTCTGTTGCCACTATCTCCTCTAAGCGGTTTCTTTTCCAGAGGAATTACAACCGATGCAGGGGAGCTGTTTCGTTCGGCTGTTAGCTGTTAGTCCTGCAGCATATCTCGAGCTTTCCTGCGTCTCCAGGCACCGAAACATCCATATAGAATTCCGGAAACGCACACCCAGCCGGAGATCAGCACACGTGGATCACCTTGCACTTCCCGTTGTGCCACACTGCAAGTCTTCCGCCTTCCCCCCTCCTTAAATGATGCTTCTAGATGGAGCTTTCCCCTCAGGGGGGGAGGTGGTGGTTGCCAGGTGTAGCCTCGCACCGCAGGCCGTTTTTGCAGCCGGTCCAACCGGGAACAAGGGCCTTGGAACCAACCACCGTCCCCTCGACCAGCTTCTAGCAGTCAATATCCGCTGGCGACATCAAGCAGTCGTAAAATCGGCCGTGCATTCGCGGGAGCAAATCTTGTTCAACCTTCCAGCTCGGCCGAAGGCCCGGGGGACTTCTCCTCTGCAGATAATCCCTGTAAGTACCGGGTGCTGTCCCGTAGAAGTCCACCGAATATTCTCCTAGACTTGCACCCCCACCCCCCCCAGTCATCTAAAATTTTCCTCTCTTTGGATCTTGTGTCATTTCTCGGCGGCGGCTGGACATCTGGGTGCTGGGTCGTTGGGCCGCACTTAAGGCCCGGGTGCGCCATCTGCTTGGAGTATTGCTTGTGCATCCAGTCATAGAACTACAACAGGTTACCTAGCAGCCCTGACCGGGCCACTGACATGGGAATTAGGAGTGTACAGAGCTGCTGGCTAGAACCGGTCAAGGCTCAGGTAGCAATGATATCCAGAGAAGGATGTTGCCGGGCACATGACTCCTCAGAGCTGTTGGTAGTAGGCCACATGCCCCAATGCTTGTGAAGGGGAGGGCATTGGACCATAAATTCCACCCTGGCGCGCGCACAGCGTCGGATCCAAGAGTGGTGCCATACCTCCGAGAAAATCACACAAGACCACCGCAGCAGCACGCCTGTAGAGAAGACATTGCGGGTCAACGCCGTGCTCAGTTGCTCAGATGCTCAGAGCCCAGGCCCGGGCCCGGGCCCTCCAAGCAGCGGTATGGATCAATTTGAATCGATGAAGTAAGTAGAAACCATCCACTTGACCGCCAGAGCTGCCTGCAAACTGCATCGGATGATGTGAGTCATTATATTGGCTCGATCATACAAGCATCGAGGCATGGCGGAATCGAAAGTCGAGTATACAACCCCGCAGCCAATAGTGACTTCCGGGGATGCGAATCCTGGTAGGCTGTCAGTACCCAACAGCTACATGAGTTGGCTATTTCGGCTCGATGTGATCAAGCAGATTGAGAAGTGGTATGGCAGATGGCAGCGGTGTGAGGGAGCCCCATACATATGCACTGCCAGCCGAAGTCTGAGTGGCAAACAGAGCAATCAAAATGTATAGGGGTTTTTGCATGGGATTGAAGCAAATGTTCTGAGGGACTGGCAGGTAATCCGATGTGTAAACAATGGGAATGGGGGACGGCAGTATCCACACCGCCGAAAACTTTCCAACCGCATCGAAGGCGACCATCCAGACTCTCGCCGTCAAACAGATAACCAAACAAACCTGCCACGCCATGGCTTCGAATCTGTCCATTCGAGCGGTCAGGACCGCCAGTGTTGCGCGGTCTGTATCTCGCCCCCTCGCAACCCTCACCCCCCGCCGCACTTATGCCACCAGCCCGGAGGTTCCAACTGCCGAGTCAAAGGAGCCCCGATGGTCGTACACTCCGCCGCGCACCAAGGCGCCTTTCAGTCTTCACAACCACTCGAAGTCGATCAAGTTCCATGTGAACTCCGATCCGGTTCTCCTGGATGGGTTCTATGCCCGCATGTTGGGACAGGATGGCGACAAAGTTCTCTCCGATGAGGTGAAGTGGTTGGCCGTCACACACAAGAGTTTCGATCAAGGACGTCGGGGATTCAACGACCGATTGGCCTTCCTAGGTACGTAATGGGTTCAATCACAGAGAAATGGCTTGGCTTGCGGTCTCTAGCTTACACGGACGCGTAGGAAAACAAGTGGTGCAAGTTCAGGCATCTCTCGCCCTGGTCCAAAGCCCCGTCACGAAAGCCTCCTCATCTGACCCGCATGGTCGCGAACCCTTCTCCCACCAGGCTCTGGAAGGGCTACAGAACCTTTCCTCTCGCACTAAAAACGCCCTGACCGACCGGACGAAGCTGGCCGAGCTGGCAAGAAGTTATGGGACCGAGAAGATTATCCGCTGGAACCCCCGGATGGTATGATAGCCCCCCCGGAACACCTTCGACTCAATTCTACACCCGTTGGAACTTGAACTAACCACTTCTGCTTACAGCCTGAGAACCTGATTGAGTCCGGGATCGAATTGGTTCTGGCACAGACCCTGTACTCGATTATTGGCGCCATTGCGCTGGAGAAGGGAGGTCACATTGCGAACAAGGTGGCTCAAGAGCGGATACTCGAGCCTCTGGGGTTCAAGACAGTCTCGTCATAAAGAGAAGACTGATCAGCTGGAAAAGCCCTTCTGCAGCATTTCCATGGCGTTCTGATTTAATTTTGGGGCTCTTTTACCCGCCGGACAAGGGTCCTTGGGATGGGCACAATCACAATTACTACACTTGTACATGTACTATTAGAAAGAGAGGATGTATTATTGATTTCTCACTGGTGATTTTATATTTAAGCCAAATACCAAATGCAAATTCTGATTTAAATTTCAAATTTCAATTTCAATTTCAAAAATACCAAAAATATTCATATTCATATTCAATTTCAACAACTTCAATTTTATGGAAAGGCATGTATGGCTCCTCTGACACCGCCCGCGCAACAGTAAAAAATGCGCGGCCAGCTCTTATGGATCCTATCGAATAAACGATGCTAGTCTCCGCTACCTCGGTATCGCAAGTCAAGTAACTGAATATCTGACGGCCAGACTAGCAGAATGCTAGAGGCCGCAGAATACTGACTTGTACTGTCTAAAAAAGGGCGTGAAGAAGAAAGAAAAAGAAGAAGAATCCGCGGCGAAAAAAATTGGCCTTTGTAGCAGCCACACTAACCCGATTGGGACTTTGGTCCAGTTATCAAAAAGGGTGGTCCAATTAGTACTGCTCACTGCTCCAAATGCTCCACTGCGGGCGACTCGCGACTCTCTTGTTTCTCCTAGCCGTACGAGTACTCCGTACCTCAACCCTCCAGACCTCTCCCCATTATTGCCTCGACATGCTGCTATAGGGTGTTGGTGTCTTATTCATTTCTCCCCAATCTAGCGCTGTTACCCCCTTTTCACTGCTCCGAATTCACTGTTCACCGTCATCTCCTCCAATCCCACCGTCCGCCATATTTGACACCTTTCACGGACACACCTTCACGGACACGTCATGGCGTCGGCTCTCTTCTTCCTTGACCTGAAGGGCAAGGTACGCGGCTCTACTGGATACCGGGAAATGATCATGATCTCCTATTTTGATTTTGGGATCAATCCCGGCCAATGTGGGCTGCATGGCTAACCTACTGGATAGACCCTTTTGGCCCGCAATTACCGCGGTGACATTCCCATGTCTGCCGTCGAGAAATTCCCTCAACTCCTCAGCGACGCCGAAGAAGAAAGTTCCGCAGTACCTCCCTGCTTCTCACATGAAGGAATTAATGTGCGTTCCCCATCTACTCGCCCCTCGCCCCCTCCACACTCCGCACAACCCCTTCCCGCACACGACGCTTCTCCGACCTCCTATTCTCCATAAAGCGCGCGCACGACCCCACTAACGTATCTGCAATTCGGCTCTTTAGTATCTATACATCCGCCATAGCAACCTCTACATCCTCGCTCTAACAAAGAGAAACACAAATGCCACCGAGATCCTCCTGTTCCTCCACAAGCTTGTGGAGGTGTTCACCGAATATTTCAAGGTACTGGAGGAGGAGAGTATCCGCGACAATTTTGTTGTCATCTACGAATTGCTGGACGAAATGATGGATTTCGGATACCCCCAGACCACAGAAAGCAAGATCTTACAAGAGTAAGTCGGGATCAATCCAATCACTCCATGACGGTTGATCCAGGATCGCAGTGCTGACCATTCCGCTCTCCAGATACATTACCCAAGAATCACACAAACTCGAGGTGCAAGCGCGGCCACCCATTGCCGTCACCAATGCCGTCTCTTGGCGAAGCGAAGGTATTCGTTATCGCAAGAACGAGGTCTTCCTGGATGTGGTCGAGTCTCTCAACCTGCTGGTGTCGGCGAACGGAAATGTCTTGCGGTCTGAGATTCTAGGCGCGGTCAAGATGAAGTGTTATCTAAGTGGTATGCCCGAGCTGCGATTGGGACTGAACGACAAAGCGATGTTCGAGACGACAGGTCGTGCGACACGCGGCAAGGCCGTCGAGATGGAGGATGTCAAATTCCACCAGTGCGTGCGACTGTCACGATTCGAGAATGACCGGACGATCAGCTTCATTCCGCCAGACGGTGAATTCGAGCTTATGAGCTACCGATTGAACACGCAAGTAAAGCCGCTGATCTGGGTCGAGTGTTTGGTGGAATCGCACTCCGGATCACGAATTGAGTATATGCTCAAGGTAGGTTTCTTTCCCCGATCAATGCCAAATTTCAGCCATGCTAATCTGTTTCCGCGGGACAGGCCAAAGCACAGTTCAAGCGCCGCAGCACTGCCAACAACGTCGAGATCCTTGTTCCCGTACCTGAAGACGCAGATTCCCCCAGGTTCCGCACCAACATCGGTACTGTGCACTATGCCCCCGAAAAGTCAGCGATCATCTGGAAGATCAAGCAATTTGGCGGTGGTAAGGAGTTCCTCATGAGGGCGGAGCTGGGTCTTCCGTCCGTGAAGGGCGATGATGAACACGGTGGTGGTATGACTGGTGGATTTGGAGGTAGCATGGGTGGAGCTGGTGCAGGCAAATCGAAGCGACCCATCAACGTCAAGTTCGAAATTCCCTACTTCACCACCAGTGGTATCCAAGTGCGATACCTGAAGATCACTGAACCCAAGGTATGTTACTTTTCGCCATATTTACAGCTTGTCAGTCAACCATATACTAACTAATGAACTAGCTGCAATACCCCTCCCTTCCCTGGGTTCGCTATATCACACAGTCAGGCGACATCGCAGTCCGAATGCCAGACGTGCAATAAGGAGTCCTCGATATACCTGAGTGATTTGTACAGCCTTTCTTCGTTCGACATTTTCCCCGCCTTTCCTTTCCTCCTCCCTCCAGACATTATGTGCTCCCTTTTGTGGACGGCCGGTCCGATAGATAATACAATTCTGATGTGCTTGTCCGTCCTGTTCACTTTTGTATCTGCTACTTGAATTGGATGTGACTTAAAAATAGATGATGTGGTTTGCTTTATATTCAAGTTGACGAATTGTCTGCACTATAGGGTGGATAAATAGGGTTATACAATAGGATTATCATAATTATCTCAATTTCTTCCAAGTGCAATGGCACCAGTCGCCAAGATAACCCCAAAATCCGTTCTTGTATTTCCATCCCCTCCGCCAGACCCCACTGGTTTTGGAAATGAGACCATATTTTGTTTCTACTCAACCAGGGACGTCCCAGTGCAGTAGTTGGCAGTATCGAGGGTTTCCATGTGTATCAGAAGTAATCTGCCACCGCGCACTGCTACACCTTGTGTAGAAAGCCCAATGGAAACTAACGCAAGATCGAAACCTGATTGACTATCTCAAGCCGGCGTTGGGGCAGGGGCTAGTTACAATTTATGACCCTCGTTTTACCGCCGAGCCATACATCGACGTCGTTACGTTGCAACTTCTATTCCTGGTGATAAAGCCCTAGACGATCTATGAAGAACTGGAGTTGAGATGTTCATATCAAAACTCGAGCAGTTGGTTTATCATTGACCTTCCGAAGAGTGAGAACAGTTCACGGAGAAGCTTCAGGGCTGGCCATCTGCCTCGCCTCTAGTCATCATTAGGACCGACTCCGCACATCATTTGCCCAATTAATTCACCCCTGGCCTTCTACTTTGAGTTTTTGTATCACTTTATGAAGGTCAGTAGGTAACGCAGACAATCTTCCCTCGGCTAATTTTGGGAATATGATTAGGTAGGTGATACGTTACACAAGAACGATAATGTGTAGGGTTCTCCTCTATCATTTGGACGGAGAACGCTTGGAGGTCAGGGTTTGATTTTCTGTTATTGGATCATATAGATCTACGTGCAAGGTCTAGAGAACATATTGAATAGGGGCCATTCTGAGCGAAGGAATCTACATCTAATCCCATTATTTCAAAGGTATATATACAATCTATAGTGTACATTATTGTGCCATCAGCAAGTATTTGGACTTTAGCCATAAAGCAGAAAATACGGTTATCTTAAAATGGACAGAGAACCACCGGTATACTGTCACAGAAGTAAAAGGCAAGGTAATGCAGCATTTCGAGCCGGTCAGTACAACAAGACGGCATAGAATGGCACGAACTGATATCTAGGCAAACATGCAATTCATTTTACTTCAAAGATCCCTCATGTCCCTGAGTAGGGTATTTTGAACCCGTCTCGTTCAACCAAAAGAATCTATAGAATTTCCCCTCCCGGTCTCCATCCTAGTTATCTCCGCCCTTTCATAGTATCCGAGTCTACACTGCTTCAACGCAAGCACCGGAAAGACACAGGGACTGGATGCAATGATCCGCTCCCATCGGAACAAAAGAAGCACGGACGCATAATGAATGAACACAGGTATAAATAAACTCGGACTGTTCGCGGCGGCAAATGAGATGCGCAAGAGACTCCTCCACACATCCGGATCCCTGCATGTTGCTCTATTGACTCGGATCTGTCCGGAGAGATCCTGCGTCTCTGTCGTAACTCAGATGACTTTCTGACAGACTATATTGAGCCGATTTTCTAATTTGTTACGTCCATAATAATCGCTTTGCTAAACTATCCTACTACCATCGTTTGCATAAAATTGGCTTTTCACTTTATATTTACATCGACAGTTGCGTATAATTTGACTTTATTGTTGGAAACTGATCGTCTGCGTGATACAAGAAAGGTTTCTAGAGCAAATAGAAGATCCTCTATGCTGATTCTAGAATGGATCTGACAGGATTTCACCTGTCAAGGCTTTGGGTCATTTCATACCACCTACTATGGCTAGTATCCCGCGCCTCGGCGAAAGCAGCTTTTGCCCATTTTATGGTAATATCTCTCTCTTCATCAATTCACTATAAAACACAAATCCAGCTGACAGATACATGCATCTCAAAGACAGCAAATACAGGGCTCTATGAACTATCCGACTGGAAACACGAGATATCTCTCGCCTAAGATGCGCACATCGATGCATTTGCACTCAACATGGCCTACGGCGTCGAGTCCAACGAAAGATCCGTAACGAATGCCTTCGAGGCAGCAGAAAGTCTAGACTTCCACCTCTTCTTCTCATTCGATTACGCCGGTAATGGATCCTGGCCCCAGGCCCAAGTAACCGGCCTCCTACAAAATTTCTCTTCCAGCAGGGCATACTACCATTACAAAGACCAGCCCTTAACGTCGACCTTTGAAGGCTCCGAGAACGCGAAGGACTGGATCGAAATCAAAAACCAAACGCACTGCTTCTTCGCCCCGGACTGGTCGTCTGTCGGGGCGAAGGCGGCCCTGGAACTCGAGGACGGTGTTGCGGATGGATTATTTTCGTGGGAGGCTTGGCCGTCAGATGGCCGGATGGATACTTTCGGCGATGCATCTTATCTGCATCATTTGAAAGAGGCCAAAAAGCCCTATATGATGCCCGTCTCGCCATGGTTTTATACGAACATGCCTCACTATGATAAGAACTGGGCGTTCCATGGAGACGATCTGTGGTATGATCGCTGGATAGAAGTTACTTACCTCGAGCCGGAATGGGTGGAGATTATTTCGTGGAATGATTATGGAGAGTCGCATTATATCGGCCCGCTCAATGAAAAGGGATATGGGGTGTTCACTGCTGGCAAGGCACCGTATAATTACGCGCGCAATATGCCACATGATGGGTGGAGACTGCATCTTCCATTCGTGATTGACCTGTACAAAAATGGGACGGCATCGATCACAGAGGAGAGTCTGGTCGTGTGGTATCGTGTTCAACCTAGAGATGCTTGCTCGGGAGGCAACACAACAGGCTCTGTGATCAAAGAGCGAGCAAACGAAAACGAAGAACAAGAAGCAGATACCGATATCTACCTGGAAGACAAGATATTTTTCTCGGCCTTACTTGCTTCCAACGCTTCGATCAAAGTGACCATAGACAATTTCGAAAAGAACGCGCACTGGGAAGACGAACCCGATGACGGGGTAGGCATCTACCATGGAAGTTTCGCCTACGATCCCAAACATCTCGGAGAACCCACCATCACCGTCTCGCGCGATAAGAAAGAAGTAGTGCGCGTGAAAGGGCGAGCCCTGACTACAAGCTGTCCCAGCGGGTTCGCCAATTACAATGCGTGGGTTGGAAGCGAAACTTCGAGGAAGACAATACCCGCCGTGTCACCAGAGCTCCCTCTCTCCAAGCAAGTCTGCATCGAGGGGTTAGGCAGTTCAAACTTTACAGAATTGTGCCAATTTACCTGCAAATACGGTTATTGCCCAATTGATACCTGCTACTGCACGGCCATGGGAAGCGCGAAGGACAAACCAAAAGCAACGAAAGATAAAGGTACCCCGAGAAACGGCGATGACAGTTATGAAGGGTTGTGCTCTTTCAGTTGCTACCATGGGTTCTGCCCTGGGAAACTCTGCAATTCTACGGAGACAGCACATACTAAGTCTGGCTCACCTCCACCCACTTCAAGTTGTAATCCACGGAGTTCCGGCTGTGCACATGCGAATGTGGGGAGTAGGACGGATCAATATTTCATTTTTTTGAGAGTTCAAATTCTTTTGGGGGTTTATCTTGGGATTAATATATAGGTCTGATAAGGTGATCTTCTAATATAGAAAAAGCCATGGCCATGACCATCTCCAGCAAATCTATGTCGATTTCTTTTTGGTACTATAGCGAGGTTGTTGGCGGTGGCAGTTTTAGGGCTCTCATGGATGATATGAATAGTTCCGGCAGGTCCGTGTGTAGCCTATGAAGTCGATACTACCATAGACTTGTGGTACCAGTCACTAATGAAGAAGGATTCCAAGGTTTTCTAAAGAACACATCGCTAACGTTGTTCTAATTTGGTCTGTAGTCTTCAATGATCCAACCCTGATGATTTCACTGGTCTTGAATAGAGAGACAGTGTATCCGTTGACCATCCGATCTACAGCAGGAAATGTTACACAACTAATGACCCTCAATTGATATTGTAGTCAATGGATTGATATCTACTACGAACAAACAAAAGACCGAGACTAAGAAAATGCCATAAGGGTATCTCGATTCTCACCAAGCACAGGAACCAAAGACAAACAAAGAACAAGAGTAGCAAAAGCAAAATTGAAATGGAGAAAAGAATGCACAAATCTTAAATTCATACCGCAACGCCCTGCACAGCGCCCGTGGAACTTTTCTTGCCAGAACGGTTTAGTTAGACCAACCCCCTGCAGAATGCCGGCTATACACGATAAAACGCTAAAAACGAGACATCACAAACGTAGAACCTTTCTCCTATTCCGTCATATGTCATGGGAAGGGAGATTGGCGGAGAGGAAATCGGGTTATGCAGACCCATTGGTCGCATGGTCGTCCGGGGTTTCGGGCGGCGGCAACGGGAATCCATCTGTTCGTCCGGAGGCGGCAGCCTTGGAGAAGCCCTCGCGGGCAAGCATGGTATTTAAAACAGCGCAGTTGTACGCTGCTTCACCGGGAGGCACCACAAGGAAAATATATGTGTTGTCTGTGAATCTGCCAAGGAAGATATTGAATTGTGGGGTTTTGGTGTGCATGACGACGAAACCGGCCGAAGCGGGTGTGGTGCTGGTATTGCGGGCGGCGCAGTGCTTGAACGCCTTCATGATGTTAGATAGACGTTCGTGGCGGTCGAAGATCGGGTTCAAGTCGCCTATCTCTGATGACACGGAGGTCACTGTAAGGAAGGTGGACCGCTCGAAGAGAATAACTTCCTCGGCGTCGATCTTCTTTGCGAATGCCGAGAGGAACCGCTCGATCACGGTTAGGTTTGGAATGAGCTTGTGCACGATGCCTGCCCATGCCTTGTATAAAGATTGATCCCAGATGCTACTGCCGAAGGTATCGACGCGGAAGCCCTCCGAGCGAGAGCGGATCAGGGCTGAGCGTTCTTCGTAGATCCGTTGGCGGTGCTCGCCTTGGATGAGATCCATCTTGTGTACCAGGCAGAAGACGTAGGCGTTCGGACTGAACTCACGTAGTGCATCAATGATTGCATTGTAAGTATCCATGTCCCGATCGACTTCGCGGGATTCAATGTCGAAGACATAGATAAGGACGGCGACGTCGGAGAAGATGTTGCCGCGCTGAGAGGCGAGATAGGTTTCCATAAATGCATCTTGTCTGTGGTTGCGAGAGACAACTGGTTATTTTTCATATTCTTCAAGCTAAAACCAGTAGTTCGGACGGAAAACTTACCCTCCGCAATCCCAAAGATTGAGGGTGAGGTTCCCCATGAACTTCACATGGCTATGCTCCACATCAATGGTGGCACCGAGACGTCGGACATCCTTAGCGACATAGTTGCTGAAGATGATAGAGCGCATAGACGACTTTCCTGAGCCGCTCTTGCCCATCAACAAGACCTTTCTCTTCTTCTTGCGGGCGTCCATGGTGTCGATCCTCCAACGGTTGCTGCTGAGCTCGGATGCCCCGCAAGAAGCGGGGGCCACTCGGGTAGTTCTGGGAAGCGGTTTAAGGAGCTCGCCGGTCTACACGGAATGCAGGAGGGCCTATATGTCGATCTGGAGAAATGAGCTTGCAGCACGGAGATTCCTTTGAGGAATTGAAGACACCAAGAGCGGGGAGAGGAGAGGAGGGTAGCTCCAGCCTTCGGCGCGGAGTGCGGAGTGAGTTCTGGGACGGATCAACCTTGCCCCGACTACCTATGAGGGTCATGTGACCGGTAGTTTTTGGAGGTTGAAGTAGGGAGCTTGTATACATATACCTAGGCAATATATATTTTCTGGTGCTTTGGAATAATTGAAATTTGAAACTAAGCCTAACCCATCTATGGGACTTCTTGAATGAATAGTGATGTGAAAGTATGGACATCCATGGTTGAGCCCGCCAACCGGCGAGCGCGCCCTTAACCGAGGCAACGAGTGTTACGACATCTGGTGCGATGCATTGGGATATTGATTCTTGGTAAATATAGCCATGAAAAAAAGGTCACATGAGAATTGAAAAAAGGGGAGAAAACAGACTAAGGTGAAAATCTGGCTGTGTCACCAATATGGTAGAAAGTGGTATCCGGAAAGAAACGCAGACGTGTGCAGCGTAGCACACCATGCAAAAGGCCTCAGTCGGAAGAAGTGAACCGAGAATTAGAGCATAACAAAGAAGAAGAAGAAGGAGAAGAAGAAGAAGAAGAGAGAAAAAAACGAAGAGGCCAATGATGAGAAGTGAGAAGTTCAAGGTCGTCAACAATTCATAAGGACCAGCACCAATCGAAAGAAGAAAACAGGTGCGATTGGCGCCGGTTAGGTATCCAATCATCCATTAAACTCATGCATAGTAGGGCATTAGAAGACGGTGCCGTCAGAGCGGATCATAATAGGAGGCTCTTTTGTGTTTGGCCTCGAGACTTCGGCGATTTCACGACCACCCTGGGAGATAATCTGTTTAGAAAAATGTATATCAAAAAAAGGAGAAGATGTTTGACAAACCTTCCAAGAACCAGCCTCGAGCATCTGAGCCAGTGTGAGCTGCTCCTCTGACCCAATAAGTCCGAGCTGTTGATTTACTTCTTCAAGCAGGTCGTCCAAGAAGCCCACCGTTGCAGCCCGCCATTCCACAATTACATCGTCATCGGTCGAGAACAGGGGCACGACTTCCATATTCGGTTGACCTTTGATCTGGGCATTTTCCTTAAAAGCCTGAATGCCGCGCTCCATATCTGCTTCCTTTAAACTCAACAGTCCCATGTCAATGAGCAAGCCGCCATTGCGGTACTCCGGCAGCCCGGTCAAGAGCTCGCTGCCAGCGAAGTAAATGTGCATCAATTTAGACATGGGGACCATGATGGAGTAGCAGAGCCATTGGGTCAACTTGTGGAACGGGATGATGCTTTCCCACGTCTGTGCAGGTGGGGATCTCGGTAGGTCGGAGCATTCCCAGGCATCACCAATCGATACACCATCAATCTGGGTGCGGGATTCGGGCCAAATGGAGGATAGTCCGTCCATGAGGACTGTCCATAGAGTGGTGATTGGGACAATAGGGACGGAAGAAGCGAGAGTCGAGGGGTGACCGAGCAGGTAGTCTATTTAATGGGCGACTGTTAATTGACCGACCAAATCGCTTTCCTTGTCCCATTGATATGTGAGCACTTACCGAGCATGTTTCCAGGTCGAGCATCTACGCCGAAGAAATCCTGGTTGTTCAGCGCATCTGACAGACGCACCAAGAGACCTGCACGACCTTCAATTCCAGCCAGCGGGTTCTGATCCGAGTGTTGCATTCCCTTTGCCAGCTTTTCGATGGTAACCTTCTTTAATCCGGCGCCATCAACCTGGCACGGTTCGGTCGGGTCACTGCTAAAGAGACCAGATTTGAACATCTCCAGACTGGCCACAGCCAACCCTTCACTCCGAGAGTAGACCTTGCCGGACTCCTTGGACTTGTAAGACCACTTGGTACCTGCGCCCGCGTCGAGCAGCACGGAGACCACAAAAAGGTCAATCAATCGACGAGTCCGCTCTTGGGCGTCAACCCGGCTAGGCCAAGACTGAAGCAGCTGGTTAATACGAGGGCGGCCCCCGACATCAAAATGCTGCCACCGGCCATGTGGAGGGATGTTTTCATATTCTGGAGCATAGTCGCGCTGTCTGGAGTTAGCCTGTGCCTGATCTGAAGTGATCACATGGGGTGGTTAAGGGGGGTGTTTAGTATGTTTGTTTACCTTGATGATGGAGACGATGTAAGAAGCGGTCGCTTGGAACTTGGAGATGTCGACGTCGAAATGATTGAGCTGGTTGTTCTTTGCCTTTTCCAGGACAATGGTGGCACGATCACGTACGGCGTGAATGCTGCGCAGATAGGCGGCGGGGTCCAGGGCAGGGTCCGGGGGTTTAGCGATGGGCATCTCGGGGATTGAGGCGGGTAGGCCACTGCCTTTGTAACCGGGGGATCTGAGGGAAGTGTTGGAGGTGCGGGCCGAGTTGACGGAAACAAAGGATTCCTGCTCGTCCCTGTCACTTTGGACAGAGGCCTTCGAGTTGCGCTTGAAGAGGCCCATTGCGCAGGGTTGGTCCCGGGAGGCCAAGTGGAGAAACGGTGATAGGTTGAAGAGGGGATGCAGTTGCGCCCATCAAAGTCGACAAAAACCTTTCCCACCCAAAGATTTGTTGGTATATATCTGTCTTTGTATTTTTGGTGTTTATTTTTGTTTGGAATTGGTTTAGTGGTTTGGCGATTTTTTTTATCCCCTAGCAGTCATGGGCGGGGCGGTCGGGCTGTTTGGAATCTAGGTCGGCGTTCAAGTGGGGTGGAGAGAATTAATAATTTGATCGAGGTTGTAGAGGCGTGTAAGAGGGGGAGAGGTAGAGGTAGAGGAGAGGAGGGGAGAGTAAAGATAGAGGGAGAGAGAGAGAGAGAGGTAGGGAGCAGAAGAGAAGAAGAGAAAGAGCATCCCCTGAAAGGAAAACAGGTAGCGGGAGGTGGGGGAAAAGAAGGTTGGAAAGAACTCTCGATCTGCTGAGGATTGGAGGAAGGAACGACCAGAGGGCCAGGACCAGAGCCAGAGTCAGCCAGAACCAGAGCCAGAGCCAGAGCTAGAACCAGAGCTAGAACTAGAACTAAACTAGTATTAGCCAGAACTATGGAACGCAGGATCTGTCGCCGTACTCAGAGGGATATCTTGGGTATAGATCGTACCGGATTTGAGTCGAGATGAGAGGAGTCAAGGCAATAGCTACAGAAAGGATCGTCATGGTACCACATACTCTGGTACCCTAACTACTGACTAGTGGCGGCTAGTAAGTAGAGTACCTAGGTCCTAGGGTATCATACTGTCCACTCTGTTCACTTGTAGCTATACTCTATTGTCATAGTAGCTAGAAGCTATAGCTATAACTGTCACTGTCACTGTCACTGTCGCTGTCACCTTACCTGCTAACTGCATCTCTGACTCGTGGAATTCACATGCTCCTGCCCTCCTGCCTCCCCCGATCTTCCACGGCGGTATTCCCCAGTCAGCACTAGCATCGGGGATGCAAGGGGCGGGGATCGCTCAATATGATTATAATTTAATATTAATATTCCTCCATGCTAGACCTCATCCCATCTCAATATGATTCATGCTCTTTGCTTTTCCCTCAGGCAAGATTATTCGGAAGTACTATTCGGAACTCTTGTCTGTTTTTAGGTTTCTTATTTATCTATTCGTTCTATATCCTCTCTCTATTATACTCACTAGACCCCTATTACCCCTCTCTACCCCAAACTCCCGCCCTACCTCCAGGGCTGCCAGTGGTCTCCTCTCGGTACTCCTACCCGTGCACTCCGTACTCCCAGCATTCGGTATACTCCGGGCTAATGCGTGAAGCACGGACCGGCCAGCCTGTCGGGTCGTTTCAGGTGGTCGAACGGTCATTTCGGAGATTTCTGTTCCTGGCCTGTGCTGGCGAATCCTATACCCGGTGTCCACCGAGTACCTGGTACTTTTGTCCCGGTGGTGAGTTGTTCCGTGGACTTCTAGATTGGAAGTTGCGAAGATAACTGCTAGCTCAAAAGGGATGACAGCTGCGAGCACGAGCATCCCCGTTCGTGTCAGGGGTCCACCAAGTCTGTCTTCCAATTCGTTACCGCGCGGCTCCTCTACCCGAGGGCTCCGTCTAGCGGAGTTCAAACTTTTCCGTTTCCCGTCTCGCCCCAGTGAGATCGGGGTTATTACGGTATTCTACTATCGTGGGTATGAGGATGGATTGGATCCATGGGTACTGTACGGAGTACAATCGATCGATTGCCAGTGGACATTGATATTTATACCTACCTACGAGTATTAGGCACGAGTACTTCGATATCCGTAGTCACTACTCCGTAGTACTCGCTCATATATCCATCTCTACCCTAATCTAATCCCCTGTGTCCTGTATTGACACACAGTAAGCCACTTCGCCAAAATCGACCCATCTAGGCCGCCGTTAAGGCTCGGGACGGGAAATGAAAATCCAATTTCCCAATTCCTTGTCGGTGGGAATGCACGGTTCGGTGGGAGGCCCTAATATCTTCCCAACGGAGGGAACCGCGTGCAGAGCTCCACTCGCGTGGATTACCCTGCCTGTCATTTGCTATAAATTATGACCAGAAGAATATGTATTGAAATAAAAATGAAATGAAAATGAAATCATATTTTTGGGACTTTTTTTTTTAACTTGTTTGTTTATAAAATTATTCCCTAGGCTATCGGTATTGTCGTCGACGTCAATGGCTTCCCACTACCCGCGCTCTCGGACAGTGGGGATCTCGTTTCTCTGTCTCTGGACTGGAACTCGGACACTTAGATCCCAACTCTAATGGGCCAGCCGACGGAACATGCGCGAGTACGACCTTGTACCGGAAATGGCAGTCTTGAAGACCCTGCTTACTCTTGGTTGAACACAATGACAAATGGTTTGTGCCGTATCCGAGTACAATGCCATTGTTGACAAGCTACCAAGCTGCGACGGATTAGGAAGGTCGACTTTATATGAGGGTTTCGCGAAAGTTGCTATTCTAGACCTAGGCTAATTCCTACCCATGCACGAAGTAATAAATCAATCCATGATGTCAGAGCTACCAGGCTCAGCTAAGCTAAGCTGTTCCGTTTCATTAATTTCCAACTCCCAATTGGAGGTGGATCGTAGAGTAGTTAGTAGCTCGTATCTCGGGCCTAACCCTGTCCAAATCATGCATACGCTTGATGCTTGGTGTGAGCAACGACCAGTCAGAGTGTCCATACCTATAGAACTAGTCAATTGATCCAAATAACCTTCTGCAGTCATAATTCCAATTCCAATGGCAATATCTGTGTCTATTCTATGTCTAATGTCATACCTGCCACTCAGCTCCGCAGTCACATGACTAAACGCGCCCGCGCGACGTCAACCGCGTCCGCGCCTCCTGACTGCGACAGGCCAACCCCAAAGTACCAACGCCAAAGACGACCAATCCTTCACCTTTCCATTTAATCCAAACCTTCAAAATGAACACCTTCGCTTCCATCCGCCCCTCCCTTCGCCTGGCGGCCTCCGCCCCAACTATGGCCGCCCGCTCCTTCAGCTCCTCCGCAGCCCGCTCCGTCGCCCGCATGATTATCACCGGTCGTCTGGGCTCCGAGCCTGAGCTGTCCGCAACCTCCACCGGCCAGGATATCATCCGCTACTCCGTCGGCACATCAACCGGAAGCCGTGACAAGCCACACACCAGCTGGTTCCGCGTCGCGACTTTCCTGCCTGAGGGCGCGCAGCGGGATTACATCCTTAGCTTGCCGAAGGGGTATGATTGATGCCCATGTCCATGTCCAAGCCCATCCATCCACAGCTTGACCCCTCCCAAGACGAAGGAGAATATGCAATACTATGATCATACAATGGCCTCAAGAGCTGCGCTAATGACTTTTTCTCATTTCTACAGAACCCTCGTTTACCTCGAGGGTGATGCCAGCATGCGCAGCTACGAGGATGCTGAGGGCCGCAAGCAGACCAGCCTCAGCCTTGTCCAGCGTACGTCTTATATACCATACCATTCACGCTACCATCCTACCTATACACACCCACTGCCAGGAATGCGATTAAGAAGAGAAGAGAATTTGTCACTAACTGACCTGATTCTATAGGCCACCTAGATGTCCTGAAGCGCGGCACCAGCGCTGATGAGGAGTCTCACTAAACTTTCCAATGGATTTTAACTTGCAACAACACACTTGGTGGACTCTGATCTGATTGTATCTTTTTTTGGGGTGGAGTTCGCTGGGTGGTTGGACTGTTGGATATCTATCTGATTTATTTGCTTTGTCATGTATGAGTATACCCTAAATACACCCCATTCTATCACGATTGTTGCGTATGACCGAGATGTCTTGGAATAATTTTGCTTCCAGACATGCAGTAGTTATGTAAATTTTGTCATAGTAGAGTCCTTCCAAGGTTCTATTCTTCGAGCTGGTGGGTATAAATATTGACATGAATGATAATTGATGATAGCCTGATATGATAATTGCCGATCCTCCTTCAAAACATATGATTAAACGAACAAAATACCGCGGCGCTATTCACGGAGATACAGGAAGATAGATAATCTAAAACCTAGCACAAAGCTTCCCCCGTGTTGATGCAAGACATCCCTAAACATGGAGTTCGCTCTGCTGGTGGATCACTTGTTTGACATGAATGAACTCTTTCTTTTGCAGAGATGGGCTGGGTGTGATATCATCGCTAGAGCGGCTTTGACCGATTCCTGCCCAAGCATTGGTGTAGATCGTATTTCCTGCTACGGGCAGATCATCGAGGAGGGTTTCATCGTTGCGGCGATTTAAGACCATGCGGCGATTGAACGGTAGCCAGCGGCGGAACCAGGAGCGGGTTTGGCTCTCATTGCGGGCACGATGGGATGTGTATCGAGATTTGTCGATGCTGCCGAGTGTGCTGCCGAGTGTGCTGCCGATTGTATTTGTCTGTGACTGCTGGGAAGTGCTTACATCACTACTGCAAAACCATTAGCCATCGATGGAATCGGGCTATGTGGGTAATGGTGGGAGATTGACATACCAAACAGCAGGTTTTGTCTTCCAGAACAGTAGCTTAGTTCGCTCACGAATAGTGCCAATGAGAGTGGACGAGTTTGAGACGCCTGCAGGAGTATCGCTGTTTTGAGTGTCGAGAGGGCGAACCACGCCGGGAAAACAGCAGCCGAAACCGAGACACCAAAGAATCGAGCGGTAAATCTTGGTGGCATCGCGACCAAAGCCGAAAAATCCAAAGATCACAAACCCCGCGGCGATCGGGGACCATCGATCAACATATACTTGGCCCTGGGTTGGGACTTTGATGATAGTGAACCACGAGGGGCCGTGGATTTGGCTCCACGAATATGGATGCCAAGGCAGTGAGTACTTGAGGCTGTAGTAGAAAGTGTAGAGCTCCACCGGAAGGATGCAGATGAGAAGAGTGAGTCCTAGGAACAAGAGACGCAGGAATCGGGACTTGTTCAGGTTGCTTTGTGACGAGCGTAGAATCATCCCAAAATCGCTTCGGTATCGATGAAGGCGGATAAGTACGAGAACTGCGGTCCAGTCAGCTAGAATGTCAAATATGCAAATGGTCGAAAGATGACGAACAGCAGTAGAAAGCTGCAATGAAACAAATCACGGGCGGCCAGACAAAGCACAGCGCAAAGCTGACCCAGCTCTCATCCAGATCAACCACGCAGCCCGAGATGGCGTAGAGTAGATAGCGATCCTTTTGCCATACAATATGAAGAGCCATCGAAATCGCGGGAAGCAGACAGCAGAAAACAAAATCCATGATTCGGTTACGCCAGCGCTGCTTCCTGCTTGGGACCATGGTAGCGCGGCTGGTGTCTAGCACGATGGCCAGGCCTCGGAAGATACCAACTAGAGCTCCTGGAACGGCGAAGTAACCTCCTACCATAATTTTGACCTCGATATCACACAGACCGGTACCATCCCATGCTGACTCAAGGTCATCGTTCGGCCAGACCAAGGAATTGATGATGTTGACAATATTCAACAGTATGTACCAGGAGACCAGGCTCGTCATCGAGATATTGCGATTCTTTGCATGGAGAGCCAGTGGAGTGATCGTCACTGCAATTGAGAGGAAAGATAGTACCGGCAAGAGCACGGCTTGAGGGTACCGAGGAAATTCGGTGGTCATGATGGCGGAAGCCATGATCCCAGACCGCAGATTGGAGAGTCTTGGTGGAAAAGAACAGCAGCCTTCAATATCGAACAAGAGCTTGGAGAAGAGAATTGATCCAGGAAGAAGAAGGGAAAGAAGAAGAAGAGCACAACACCGGCCCTATATCAGGCCGCTGGTTAATGGAACGATCTCGTTTTGGATCATCAGAGACAGGAGAGTAGGATGATTCACAGATGTCGTGTTGAAGCAGCCTATATCAAGACATCATCGCACCGATGGGACGGGATTCCATCGACCGTCCATAGGAAGGCGTAGTGTGTCTCGTCGGGAGAGCATGGTGAAGCAGACCCATGGTACAAGGAGGAGGAACCTAGCCATTGAAGTAGACGCAATAGAGGTAATGATCAGAGAGGAATCGAATCGTCAAAGAAAGTCAGGGTTATTGAGGTCTGGAAGGGGTTGTGGAAGCCATGTCTAGTTGGGGGCTCAATAAGCTTATTGAGCCCTGGAAAGGGCAACTAGCGGCATGATGGTGGAGCTGACTTGGATCGGAGGGCGATGATCGAGAGAGGTACTATTTCTGTTTACTTTCTCCATGTTGTAAGCTAATACGAGCTGCGGTGAATGTGTCGAGGACAGATAGACAGATGGTAAGAGGAAGAGCAAGAAGAAGTGATGGAAGGTGGCAGCCATTCAGGCAGCACCCGCGCAGTTGCAGTTGCAGCTGTAATGCAGGTCGACCTCGGCTGCGCAACGAACCCCTCCACTCCTCGCGGTGAACTCTTTCCCACTCCTCCCCCCCGGACTGGTCTCGCCTTTGGCTTGGTTTCGCTTATACTACCTCTATGATAAAGGTACTTCGTACTCGTACATGCTGAATCATGGCTGATCCCCCTTCACCCTCTACTTCCCGCCCGGCTTTGATGCGCCGCCGTGTCCCAGCGCGTGCAGCCACCTTCGTCGAGGGAACGCCCATCCCCGACTGGCCCCAACGTCGTAACTCAACTCTATCCGATTCCATCTCAGAGGCCCGCAACTCTATCCGATCTTCGACCGATGATCTGTTTTTACCCCGTGTCGCCAAAGGCAAAGAACCCGTCGCTACGGAGGAGTCGCATTGGCACTCCACGCCACTCGGTCTGGCCCTGCTGCCAGCTATCGCTGGCGTTTTCTTTCAAGATGGAAGCGCATTCGTGACCGACGTGACGCTATTGATCTTAGCCGCGATCTTCCTGAACTGGTCCGTTCGGCTACCTTGGTACGTTCTCTTCCTGCATATCAGCATTGAACTATAGGGTAGTATGGGTATAGATAGTGATTACCATCTATACCAAACCTATACGGTATCCCACTGGTATAAAGACACTGACGTCAGCACTAGGGACTGGTATCGCTCAGCCCAGACTCTCCAGAGAGAGCAGGCTGCATTGAATACAGTATCAGAGTCTCCACTCGAGGCGGATTTGAAGGAAGAAGACGAGGAAGATGATGAACGAGTTGATTCTCCGGGCGATACGCAGCTTCCAAAACATCACCATCACCATCACCGCTCATCGGCCCAGGCAGAGGCCACAAAGGAACTCCAGATACATGAACTAGCCGCCCTAGCAGCATGTTTCATATTCCCAGTTGTTGGCACCTGGCTCCTTCACGCTATCCGATCCAGTCTTTCAAGACCTTCAGAGGGCCTCGTCTCGAACTACAACCTCACCATCTTTCTACTGGCTTCGGAAGTGCGCCCATTCTCTCATCTTCTTAAGCTTATGCAAGCCCGTACCCTCCATCTACAGCGCATCGTAGCATCGACCTCGGTCGAAGACGCAATCGACCACGAAAAGGTCCAAGATCTCTCGAAACGTCTTGAAGAGCTCGAAGCGCATGTCGCCGAGGCCGCGGCCGCACGCCTCTCCTCATCCCATACCCACGGTCAATCTAAATCAGAATATGCAGAATTAAGCGATGCTCCGTCTCTTCTTACACAAGCGGTAGTCGAAAGCCGCCGAGCAATACAACCCGATATAGAAGCGCTAAATCGCGCCGTCCGTCGCTACGAGAAACGCACTGCTCTCTCCGCCTCAAACACAGACACCCGCTTCCAGCAACTCGAAGCAAGCACCCGCGACGCCCTCGCTTTAGCAGCGGCAGCCCAGCGATCTAGCGCAGCGCGCAAAACAAGCTATGCATTCATTCTGGTCGACTGGGTCTGTGCCTGCATCGTCGTCCCTGCTCAACTAGCCATGTCTATCCTCAATCTCCCCGGTCGCGCTGCCTCCTGCTGTGCCACGGCTGCTCGCCGTATGATTGGGCGTCCTGCGCCCATTTCCAAGTCGCGGTCCCGGAGCGGAAAGAGTAAAGGTCTGCAGGCTGGTAATGGGTCTAGGTTTCGGTCGAAGTCACCTCCACCTCGTACCCCGATTGTGTCACCGCTAGCACAGCATATAGCGAGTGGTAAGGGGGCAATTCACTAGGCAGGCCCTGTGAGAAATATGCAGGTCTTCATTCGTTTACCTCTTGTTGTTGAGATCAGATCTTTTCGGGCTATTATTAATTGGGATTGGTGTTTACATACTTGATTCAATTTCTTTATTCCTAGCACCTTGCATACTCCGCACTGAGTCAATCGCGCACTACCTGGCGGGTCATATGTATACATACCTTCATTCTTTCGGTTACATCTAGTGTAAATTTTCTATATTTGTCCAGAGGGTTCACTCTTTGGTAGATGATACTAGTACTAGCATTATAAACATTGGCGATCGTAAGTAATGGAAGATATAAGGTATGGCGCTCCATATCCGCAATCGGCCCAGCAATAGTAATAGTACTAGTATATCAGTGTAGATCACCGGTGTTGGAGACTCTATAAACATTCAAGTTATACTACTAAGTACCTAGGATTAAGTGACCCTAGCTGGGTCGATTGCGGCTATGGAGGCAGAAGGCGGAGAGCATAGCAGAGCTCCCAATGCGATGACGATATGCGGCACTCCGCTCACCTTTTGGCTTTCACAACCTCCAATCCTACCAGTCCCACCAACTCCCTCCTCCACCACCTCATTCCACCCCGCCATCCATCCTCTCCCGAGATGAGCACCCGCAAAGGTCGACGGAATAATAACCCCCACGGCCATCCCCAACACAATAATCAAATCCAACTTCCTAACCCTCAACTGACCGACTATGAATCCGACGCCTACTTCTCCGACATGCAACACCAGCAAGCTCAAGCTGCTGCTGCCGCCGCCGCTGCAGTAACAGCCGCAGCCGCACCCTCTCGCTCCAACGATGAAATCAATCTCTCCGTAATCCGCCGCCATAACCCCTCCGTGACCGCAATCATCTCCCTAGCACCGTACGTCGTCGTCTACATCTTCAGCCCAACAACCAAACAATGGGAGAAGAATGGCGTGGAAGGAAGCCTCTTCGTCTGCCAACAAACGCAAGGACGACTCGGCGAAGAGCGATACACAGCCTTCGTACTCAACCGCCGAGGCCTTAACAACTTTGACCTGCCCTTAACAGACAGCGACAACGTCGAGATAACAGAGGAGTACGTGATTCTAAAAGCAGACGAAGGCCGCGTAGGCGAACAAGGCGAGAATGGGATCGCCGACCCAATGAACCCCCAACACGACCGAGCAGCAAACGGGTCCAACAGCCCAACCGACGTCCGAATCTACGGCCTGTGGATCTACTCCGAGCCCCCTCCAAACTCGACCGCCGAAGCGCGCACCATCAACGCCCAATTAATCCGGGAATGCGCCGCACACGCCGGAAACAGCCTGAAGCTCGCGCAGGACCGGCTCGAGGCGATGCGTCAACACGATCTCCAAGTAGCCGCGGCGGCGGCGGAAACCCAGGCTCCCCCGCTAGAGGAAATTCAGGCTAGCGCGCCGATGGGCAGACAAATATCGCTGAAGGATCTGTTTGGGCAGCAGCGGGCGCAGGATGATGAGTGGAGTGTGCGGGCGCATCATATGAGCCCGGCAGAAATCCAGATGCAGATGCAAATGCATCAGCAACAGCAGCAGCAGCAGCAGCCGGGTATGGTGCCGCCGCCGCAGCATTATCCGCAGCCGGGCCAGTATCCGCAGCAGCATTATCCGCAGCAACAGCCATCCCACCCACCGCCGCAGCCTCAGGGCGATGTACTTGGAGATCTGTTCCGCCGAGCGGGTCTAGCGTACCAGGGGTAATCAGTGGACAGGGATACTAGAAGGTTCAAGGTGTTGGTGTTATGGCTTTTCCTTTGGATTCAAATTTGAATTTGAATTGGCGCGGTATTACACAGCATTTCAACACCAAGGCGCAGGGATTGTCTGAATTATTCTTTACGACGCATCGATATAACCACTTCCTCATAATTAACGCGGCGCCAACGTACGTTTGAGATACCCCACTGTTGTTGTAGTTAGCCAAGTAGCTAGCTGCACGAAATGACATTCCGTCTCTTCTGCCGAGTTTTCGATCTAATGCTATCAACTCTACGCAATCCTGGGAGGACGAGTGAGTTTTTTTTGTATTAGCTGAAACCTGAGACTAGAATACGTACTCTATAAGTAACTAGGAGTAGGGTAGGTACTAATACCCCTTAAGAAGACAGAGACCAGGGCGATCAATAAGGGGTGAGAAACCTTTGCAGCGCCACTGTAGTCTAACTTGATGAAATATCTTTAATCATCCCAGTAACTTTCCGAGCCATGATCTCGTTATGCTCTGTGTGAAGTTAGTATCTGCAAGATTCCACCAAGTGCTACTAGATGATGGCAACAACACCAAGGCGAAACTTACTCAAACAAAAGGCATGCGGCAACCCCTCTTCACAAACGAACATCTTCGGTCCAAGCCCATCCTTACACCCCTTTAATGCAATAATCTCATCTCGAGTCTTCTCCGCAACCCAATGGTCATTCCGTCCAAAGTAGAAGAATAGCTTAGCGACAGGGTCACGAGTGGAAGAAACACCCCAAACATCATCCGTCCATTTATCAGTCGTGATAGAGGACATCTCGTCGGCAGCCATGTGTCTAAGATGATCGGTTTGGTCAATTTTGCAAGAAAGCTGTAGCTTGGGAACAAAGAGACTTACAGAGCCTGTCGTACGCCACCTGGACTCTTTAAGAAAGTAAATGTCGTTTCGAGAGCATGTGGTGGTGGGTTTTTCATCACAGTCCGAATGGCACTTTTCAAGATCGAGTCGGGGAGAATGAAGGTGAGGAGTCGAGCGAAGAAACTCACAACCAGAGCAAACTGTGGGATGATCGAGAGAAGGGTCTGTTAAGTCGATTAATTAGCTGCTATTTAGTGAAACCAAGTACTTTGCCTTCCGTGTTCTCTCTCTCTCTCTCTCTCTCTCTCTCTCTCTCTCTCTCTGTGTGTGTGTGTGTGTGTTGAACATGATGGAATCCATACCGTCAATTTTTGTCCCGAAGGAGAAGCAGAGATATCCATCACCGTCGGAAACAGCATAATACCGCCAATAATGTCGAAATCAGGGATATTGTCTGCTCCATCAGACTGAAATCCTGTCATAGTTTCGCGGTGTCGTCTCAGAATTTCCATGGCCATGTACGTCCCGACAGAATGTCCGATCAAGATAACCTTCTGCTTTTTCCGGGAGGAAATATTTCGCATCAACTCGTTTAACTTCCCCTGAACAAAACCGATCTGTTCTTCCAGGCTGTAGAGCTTGCGACTTGTCCCACCACTCTTACTTTTGTCCTGGCGGCCATTGCCATTGGAAGACGAGGAAGAGGAAGATTGTTCGGATGAACGATAGTTCTGACTCTGTTCGGTCACTTCAAACCCGCCAAGACTGCACCCGTAGATCAGAAACGAAGTTTCTGATCCTGATTTGGGGAAGAGCTCTCTTTCTCTACTTCTTTGCCCTGGTCTGCTACTAGGTGCTTCGCCAGCAAAGACAGGAAGGGGTGGTAGTAGCTGATCAAGCCGGGGTTCCCTGAAATGAAAAAGATAGTTGTATCGACTTCACTTTCTTCCCCTGTATATGTGCAGAAAACATTTTTGGTAATCCGGGACTCCATCGCAATAGAGGATTCTGCTATTAATTGGGATTCCCAGGACTGGCGACCTCGTCGTTGTCGTCTATTATCAAGGTTGAAACACGACGAAGGGGGTTGTATGTTCTGCAATCAGATATTAGCAAGTCCCACGACAGGCCAGTCTGAGTTAACCGTCAATTGAATGCCCATACCTATTCTAATATGCAAAAAACCGGCTACGCCGAGGTGTAGTTGGAGAAGGTGAGGTTGCGGAGCCGAGTGGATCCCATGTGAGCCGAGTTTGATTTGATGGTCCTACCGGACGCAAGGTCCAACCACGATCTACAACGGCGAACATGCCGACGGATCTTAACATTGACATTCCTTTGAACCAGTGGGGTAGTTTCCAATGTTCATGCTCGGATATTAGCCGGTTGGTCTTTATCCGGATCTTGGTCTGGGCTACTGCGTACAAATACGATATAAGACCTGTGAAGTACAGGGTGTGCCCTTTGACCTACTACGACCCAATTACAAGCAGAATCGTGAGATGCAAGATAGATTGCAATTGGTCCCAACTCCATTCCCATACCCAAAGCCTCCTCCTGGAACCACCAGGTTTCTAACCCCAGAGAAATAAAAAAAAGATAAAAACAGAGAGAAGAAAAGGCACGAAGCCAATTCCAATGCATTGCCCGGACGCCAGCAAAGCGCAATGTACATCATTCGTCCCAGCAATTCTCACCATCAGAGACCGCGGGTTTGAGAGAGAAAAAAGCAATGAGAACTTCACGCTCAAAAGATGAGAAGAGTCGAGGGAGCAAAAAGAGGGGGCGCAAGAAAAGCCCAATACGGGTCGAAAGGAGAAATGGAAATGGAATGGTGACCGCCAGAGAACGACAGCAAAATAGCAATGTTAACGGCAGCGGGAGTGGAAGGGGGTTCAAAAGCACAGGCTGGAAATCCCCGCGCTATGTTTGGTATCGAGCTTGAATCAAAACAAGATAGGAAGAAACGCTGCTGAACGTGCGAAAATCAACTCAATGCGCCACTGCGCAGAATTGTAATGGAAAGAATTAACCGTCTTCATCGCCTTGATTGTCGTCTCTGTTCTCTTTCTCATTGCCATCGGTCGACACTTCCGTGCACGATTTGTCGGCTTCGGTAGTGGCCGTTTTGGCCGGGCCTAAATTGATGGCAATCCTCTTGGGGGCTGCACTGGCAATACCACTCAAGTTGCTAACGCTTTTCTCCGAGCCTATTGACCCGATGGACAGATTTTTCTTACGGTTGAGGATCCCGGCACCAGAATTGCTGCTGGTAGAGCTGCGACGCTTTGGTCCCGCCGCGAGCTTGACCAGTTCATCTTCGTCTTCATCATCACGTCGACGTTTCTCCGCAAGTCGTTCAGGGGCCGGAGGTGTCTGGGCTGGCGAGAGAGGGGTTGAGCCTGCTTCCTCCTCGACATCAGCAACACTCAATGGCTCGCTCTGAGTATGGTTTGCGACATCGTCAGGTTTGGTGGTGTCCATTGTATCCTCGTCATCATCATCAGGGTAATCCACCAATGGCTTGACCATGAGGGGGCTTGATCCGTTTGGTATTCCAACCGCTAGAGAGCCGCGATCATCTTGAGTAGTCCATTCATCTTCATCGTCATCATCACCAGCCTCAAAGTATCGTTCCTCGTCAGCATCCAACCCCTTAACGCCTTGCCAGCGTTGGCCATCCAAGGGAATTCTGCGCGCTGAACTTCCTTCTTCTTGGCTGAACAAGGTGGAATCAGCTTCGGCCTCGTAGCCTTGGAGCTGTTCAAAGCGCATGCACAAGCTTTGGAATGTGTCCACATAGGTAATTTGCTCGAGCTTCTCACGGTACTTCTCCACCACATGTAGTATGAATGGTTTGATATTTTCCCGTTTGATGAATTCAAATAGCTCAAGACAAGCAGAGTTGAGCAAATTGTCGCGCGGCATGGTCTCCAGAACAATGTCCAGAATCAAGCCAAAAGTATTATTGCGTGTCATTAAGGCTTGGTAGAAGGTGTCTTGGAGGCTGATCAAGGTACGGAAGAATTTAAGAGCAACTGCCATTAAGGTTAGCCTGATTTCTACGGGGCCACACTTTATTTATCAACCAGATCTTACCTAGCTTCAGGTGTTTTTGAGGAGCTGTGAGAAGCTGAGCGACTCGAGGAGCGAGGGATTCGCTTTGAATGGAATTCCGCGTCCGGAAAAGATGTTGGCGAACAAAGAAAGTGAGAATATCGACAAGGTGCGCGTATAGCGTAACTTCTTGGAACGTCAAATCATCAACTGGATATAGGTTAGTGTCAAGCTTAATCGTGCAGGGAAATGAATGCAGGAGATCTCACGAGATTCGCGGTCAGCAAGCTGTTTAAGAGGCTGGAAAATACGTTTTGAAGACTCGTCGAAGTGTTGTTGAACAAATGCGTCGGAGAGAAGATTGGAAGAACGAAGTTTGAAGTAATCGGGACCAGCCCGACCAAGAGGGTCCTGCAGGGGTATCTGGGGGTCAAGCAGGATTTTAATGGCATCAGCTAGTTGGTTTTTGACACCGAGATCGGTCTCGGCATGCAGCAGGTCTATCAGGGTATCGGTAAGGGGGGGTCTTCTTCTCGTTGACAGCTTTCAACATGTATCCGCGCATCATCACCGGATCATGATCTAGTAGCGCCACCAATATGTCGATTCCAGTCGTGCGCATAGCTGGGTTTGGGTGCTTCACAGCAAACGCGATAACAGCGAAGAGGCCGTGACTGATAAAGTTGGCAAATAGCTGGGCACGCGAGGGAGCTTGCAGATTCTTCGCAATGGCAGCGCATTGGTGGAGGAACTGCACAGCATCATCCTTACGCTTGGCGTCGGCATTTCTGGGATCGAAGACGGAAAAGAGTTCTCGGAGGAAAGGAGCGTTCGCTTGAATGTGATTGACGATTTCCATTTGGTTGAAGAAAATCAAAGAGTTCAGGACTGAGAATGTCGGATCGTCCAAAATCCGGGCGAGAACCACGTCCTTAAGGTATTGTAAACGCCAGGTACTTCGGATCTTCCTGCGGATCAACGGGTCTCTGATGGGAACGACTTCCTTGTAACGCGACTGGTCCGCTAGATACTGCCGATGATTTGCTTTGAGCGCTGGGAATTCGGGATCATCTGTGGGTATGAATTTAGCTTTGCGGTTTTTTCACAGCTAGTTGACGAGAGCGAGCCACATACATTCCAGAGCTCCGACAACTCCCAAGATGATTTGGTCGGCAACCACGGTCTCAATAATGGTGTTATCGTTCAAGAGGATAAGGGATTTCATAATATTGCATAGTCGGTGTAGGTCGATCAAGCTTTCGAGATCTTCGGCCATGGTGACCAAGGGGACTAGCTTGCCAATGTACTCATCACGGATGATGAACTTGGATAGCGCGTCGCGACCGGGTTGTGTCATACTGGCGGCTCGTACAATCTGCTCGATTTCGGGGAGGTTGCCCAATTCCGGGGCTGGTAATATGATCGATTGGTAGCTTTCGAGGTCATCGGAGAGTGCATCATCTATCACAGGTGGATCACCTTCCAGTTAGACACGTCGCGTGATCCATCTTCGGACAATACTCTTACCGGCAGTTGCTAAACTAAGAAGCTGTTGCTGAACGGTATGCACGAAATCCCTGCGATTCCAATGGTGGTCAGTTCATGTCTCGATGTGGGCGCGCCACGCACACCGCGGAGAAGCGTTGGAAGCGCCTTACCAGATCACCGCGCATCCTTCGGCCTCTTGGAAACTCAGCGCCATATCCGTACCGTTCTGTTCCGTCCAGACAATCAAGGTCTCTGATCGCGTGATACAAGTCAGTCAAAACATACTTCATCATCGGTGATACGAGTTGGGCGGATGCAGTGGGACAGAAACCTTGCTGTTTTTGATAGCCATCGTCCTTGAGGATCTTGGTTTCCAACAAGACACGATTGGGTTCATCTTCGGATTCGACGAATATTCGGGGGATTTCCTACAATCGGAGCGCGCATGGGGTCAGTTTGGGTCGGGAAGCGAGTGAGTGGTGCAGGGGGGAGGGAGAGGATGGGTGGTGCGATAATGCGATGATCTCATGCGCCCGAGGGGGAGAGAAGTCGCGCGACAACGGCGGGCGCGAAGGTGCAGGGACACGGAGATGAGGCGAAGATCAGAGGAAAAGTCGCGGAGAAAAGGCAGAGAGGCATTGCCGGGCTCGAGAACGCAGTGAAGGACCGGGGAGGTGAGGTCTTACATCGAGGACCTGGCCGGTGCAGAAACCAGTGCCGCGGTCAAACCAGTCATTATCCCTCAGTTCATAGACCTTGACACGTTTGCGACCGTCGGGTGGCTGAAGCTCCATGGCCATGATCCGGGCACAAAAGACCGGGGCCTCTCCAGAATGGGCGATGGGTGGTGGTGGGGGGGGGGGAGGCCGGAGGTTGAAGATGTGATGGAAGAGTCTGCGGAGGGGATGACGGAAGGGAAGGTCAATCTTGGAGGATCCGAAGGGGGAGGCTCCACCGGGGGAGATAGGAGTATTCCATATACATTTAGTATACACCATGGCATAGTATACATTAGTACAGCAGTAAATACTGGTAGTAGATTCAGCTGATTAATTAATTATTAATTATAATTACTCCAGATAGCTCCATATTATCTCTATTTACCAAGACCCTAAAACCCTAATGGTGCCTAATAACTATGATAGATGGTGTACCTTAAGCGTGGCAGGTACAGACTTTGTACCTACTGGAAGTACCGAGGTACTACCAGGGCTACTACTAGTTCACTAGTACCCGGATGTACATCCAAGTACCTCACATTTGGCATACGCGCAAGTACCCGCAGTACCTCCGGGAATGCCTGATCCCCCTAAATAACCTTCCGCCGAACCTTCGATTTGCCTTCGAAGAATACCATGGACACCTGAAAACACCTGATAATTCAGGTTGACTTGGTCCAGTACCTCCACTCTACTCCGTACACTCTGCGCTACTACACCACACTAAATTAGCATGGCAGATTCTGCTACCCGATCGGGAAAGGTTCCAGACCGCAGCGCCTTCGTGCTTTTTCTTTCCTTCTTTTCTCTCTCTCTCTCTCTCTCTCCTCCCCTCTATTCACCCCTCATCCGATCACGAGCGACTTCTGGGAGTTTTGCGCTCGTCCATTCGGTTAGAAAGCTCCCTCTCCAATCCTCCATCTATCTCCACCGCAAGCGGCCTGATCTGCGCTGCGCGCATATACATCGGAATCTTTCCCCAAAAAACCCCCGCTTTTGCTTCCACCCAGCATCATGTCCAACTCCGACACCAAAGATCAGGTCACCGTGCAGGCCGCGACTACCGAGGCCACGGAGATCATCTCGCAGTCTTCGCTGCCCAAAGATCCCTCGGTGGCGATCATGAAGAACCCAACTGCGGAGGATGCCTCCTCTGTGGACCCGGCAGACCAGATCGAAAATGAGAAGCAGGGTTTCTGGGCTTTCTTCAAGACCAAGGAGTTCTACATTATCTTGGCTCTAGGGTAAGTCCCCCACTTACCTACTTTCCTGCATTGGTGCCCGCCGCGGCGCCAATCCATGCAACTCCTCCCCAAAATATACAAATGTAAATGATCTGACCATTTGTAATATAGACAACTCCTCGCAATTGCCAATACTTCTACTAGCACCTTCACCACGCTTCTCGGCGAGGAGGGCTGGGCCATCCCCACTTTCCAGACGCTTCTGAACTATTTGCTGCTCACTGCTATCTTCACTCCTTACACGATGTACCGTTACGGCCTTAAGGGCTGGTTCCAATTGTGCTGGCGTGACGGCTGGAAATGTACGTCCTCTCCACTCTCCACTCTATCATACCAAATCACCCGCGGGGACTGACCAACTAACCCTTCTCCCATCAGACATCATTCTTGCTTTCTGCGACGTACAAGGAAATTACTTTATCGTGCTGGCATACCAATACACCACCATGCTGAGCGCGCAACTGATCAACTTCTGGGCAATCGTCGTCGTGGTCGTCATTTCATTCCTCTTCCTGCGAGTGCGCTACCACATCTCTCAAATCGCCGGTATTGTCATCTGTATCGGTGGAATGGGTGTACTGATTGCCTCCGACCACATCACCGGTACAAACGGCGGAGACATCTCCAGCGGCCACCAGCTAAAGGGTGACCTCTTCGCTCTACTCGGCGCATCCTTTTACGGTCTAACCAACACCGCCGAGGAATACTTCGTTAGCAAGCGGCCCGTCTACGAGGTTCTGGGCCAACTTTCGTTCTACGCCTGTATCATCGATGGCGTCCAGTCCGCCATCTTCGACCGCGGCAATTACCACACTGCTACCTGGGACGGCAAGGTCGGCGGCTACCTCGTCGGTTTCACCTTGTGTCTGACTCTGTTCTACTGTCTGGCTCCGCTGCTTTTCCGTCTGTCTTCTGCGGCCTTTTTCAACGTCTCCATGCTCACCATGAACTTCTGGGGTGTCTGCATTGGCGTCAAGGTCTTCCACTATAGCATCCACTGGATGTACCCTATCGCTTTTGTCCTGATCATTGTTGGTCAGCTGATTTACTACCTCGGTCAAAGGGCCATGGCAGAGGCGCGGAAGCCTTGGTTGGGCAAGAATCAGGAACGTGGTGTGGCGGGTCTTTTCACTGCGAAGAAGCGTATCGAGCATGTCGCGCCCGCAAGCTCAGATCCCGAGCGTCGGCTTTCTGCCAACGATAGCACTGTTTAAGAGGTAGCTCAGATCCAATTTTGGTTTCCCTTTTTTCGGTTTTCCAAATCTCGATTTGGGCATTTCAAGGGGAATAGGATACATCCTTAAACGTATGTATACTGAACCTTTCAACCGGTTTAAACATAGACCTTAATTGGTTTCGGCTATTTTGGATACACGGTGACTTGATTTTCCTTGGGGCTCAGAGGTTGTTTTGCTCATGCAGGTGTTAATATTTCAAGTGTTAATATTTAATTCTTTAACGACTTCAATCTATCTTTTTTGCTTGGCTTAAGTTGTCTGCTCTCTCATAATAGATCTTCCAACCACTGACAGTCGAATGAAGCTAGATGTATGCTTTGAACACATGGAGTGACCCCGCGTTCTTCTTTATTGTGTTCTAGAATTCACCTTGTGGTTTCATGCAAGGCATGAGGTTGGCTCGGACGTACTGTAAATGCCCTATCCCACCCCCATACATAGCCCTAGTCAGGGTGGATCTACTTGCCACATTCCGGTTCGGTCTCCCGCAGCAAGGTCTCGGAATCTGTACAATGGTTTCGAGAATTCCATTGGCCGTGGCTAGAAATCATCCGTACTGCAGGGTAACATAGGTGATACAAAGATCCGGTGAAGTCATACAATATAATAGTTAGTATATCCGACTACCAAATGGAAGCAGATTCAATTGCTGGCCTATGGATCTCCTACTACCTTATGGTAGTTAAGATCGAAAACACTGCTTAATATTGGTACTGTAGTATGAGGATGAATACTATACTACCATTGTGTTTACCGCTGGACGACCTCGTAACAAGAAAACCAATTGTTGTTCTCGAGGTCAAAATTTCTTTTATTGTACCAACAGCAGTATCTGGTTAAAGAAAATTGCTAAAATTCTGTGTTGTGTACAAAATATTTTCCGAACCCCTTTCCGCACCAACCCTTTCCTTGCTTGCCAGTAGGTAGATAGACACCAAAAAAAAGGACAATTGCAAAGACAAAGAACAAGACCGTTGGAGCTGAGAACACCGAGAAATGAGAAACCCGTGAGCCTCAGACTATAAGCGCCAAGATATCCCATCCGACCATCCAACACAGCATAGGCACCAGATGAAGGCAAAAAAAGAAACAAGATAGAAGATAAAAACAACAACAGAGACTGGAAGTCAAAACCAAAAAAGACAACAAGACTCGCTCCATTGCAAGTTCAGATATGTGAGTGTGGGTGTTTTGTCCCAAACCAAAAGTGACACCAAATAGCAAGAAGACTCCGAAAACCATAACCAGTGGCGACACAACACCTCTTTCATCCGCCCAAGCCAGCTTGGTATCCAATCCCAAACCGAAGCAATCCAAAATGACAAGAAACAAAAGAGAAGAACTGGACAGAACAGAACATAACAGAGCTGAAGAAGAAACCAAAACCGAGCGTTAAAAGGGGATGCATGCAGAACAGGACCTCAAAGCTGTTCCGGCATAACCCATCCCTCTGCCATCATTATATATACCAAGCGTGCTCCAAGACCCGAATTCGCTCTCCCCAAAAAGAGAAAAGTAGAGTAAAGTAAAGTAAAAGCCCCGGCTTCCTCGAAGAAATGCCGCCGGAAAAGGGTAAACGGAGTTAACTCCCCACGTCCAAAAATGTCCAAAATGCATGCCAACAACGCAATGTGTCAAGCCAATGAATGGGGTGCGCAAAATACATTAGTCCAAATTAACCCCACACAGAGGCCTGGACACCAAGGCCACTCTTGGAACCCCAGACACCGCTGCCGTTGCTCCAGCCCAAACTGACACCACCCGCGGACGGGTCCTTGGGGCCAGATGCAGCAGGGGCGGCAACGGCGGGGTTGGAGCTTGCGGAAGTGGCCGCCGCATGAGAAGCAGCAGCCTCACCGGGGGTGAAGCCGAATCCCAAAGGAGAAGGGAGAGGGGTGGTTGAGCGTTTGTTCAGAGCCGGGTTGGAGGGAGGAGCGGTGGATTGACCAGCGACTTGGCGAGAGCCGATGGGACCCACGCCGACGGATCCAATGGGGCCTGTGCCAGGCTTGGAGGGGGCCTGTCGGGAGGAAGGCGAGGCGGCACCGCCGGGAGACGAGGTCGCAGTACCGGGCTGATCGGGGAATCCGGCGTTAATGGCGGAACTCGGCGACGAGGTGCTATTGGCACGGGATGGTGACTGCAGGCTCGAGGTCGACTCGGCAACGGGGGTCTGAGTTAGACCGAAGGCATCGACGGCCCGGGGGGGAGGATCCGCGGACACCGGTCGAGGAAGGAGTGGCCGCTTGGCTGTCAGGCCGGGAATTATCATCAGAAAGAGGGCCGGTATTGAAGAAGGCTGGGCTTTCGTTGCCATACAGGGCGCGGTGCTGACGGTGCAAGAGGCCGCGGTGATTTTCTTCACTCATAGCAGCCGGGCTGAGGGAGCGATCGGATTTGCTTGCAGACAGTTCGGCGAGGAGGCCTTTGGAAAGAGAAGACGAATTAAAATCCCGAGTTTTCAAGACAAAATGCCAAACAGAAAGAATGTAATATTATACACCAGAAAAAAGTGGCCCGACGGATACATATAGATGCAGCGAAAAGAAGCATGACAGGAAAATGTGGAACAATGACGGGGGAATATAGCGTCAAGAGAGATGGAGAGAGACAAGGGAAGATGAGGGAAGAACAAGAGAGAAAAAAAAGAACACACGCTACCACGTACTTCGGTTGTACTGCTGCTCCTGGTGATAGTTGCGGAGCTCCCGCTCTCGCTGTGCTGCCATCCGACGTTTCGCCTGCATCATTTGATCCACCTCATTCGTCCGACCCTGGTAACGCTGGGAGGCATAGAAGCCTTGGGCATTACCGGAAGGGTGCGCTCGGTTGTTGGTATTGCTGTTCTCAAACTCGCTGACGGAATGGTGGCGCTGGGGGCCGCCCATGCGCGGGTCTGTCACGGAATTTCGAATCAGAAGGTCGAACACCTCGTCGGATCGGATCCAATTGCCACATACCGTACTCAGGGTAGGGCCGGCCCATCATCATAGGCATCGAGTCCCGGCGAGGAGCATTCCACAGCTTGCCGCTCTTGACAAGGTTGTCGATCGCGCGGTCAACCTCTTCACAGAAATAATTAGATTAGTATTTGTTCATTCTCCAATTGATATGTGTATAAATTTTCTTCTCTCGAGATTCGATGATTGACCCCGAGTCCGTTCGATTGAAGCTGATGGGGTTCACTATCGTCATACGATAGGTTGTGTGTGCCACAGATAATTTTCCATCCATCATTTTGGTCGTGCGACAAACGAACGGGACTCGGGGAGACGAAGGAGAGCGGAGATGCGAAAGGATTGTGCATACCGTCGAATTGAGAGGAGAATGCCGGACTATCATCACGCTGGGAGACCGAGCTGGAGCCTGGAAAGAAGACTATGTGTCAATTTTTTCGATTCTTCTTATTTTATTTTTTTCCCTCCAAGTTTTTTGATCGGCAGAAAATCGGGGTTGACGAAGAGCATACCTGACCGGGAGGGAGGCACGGGCTGCTCCCACGAAGCCTGGCGTGGTGTAGCAGAAGGAGCCTGCCAGCCCTGTGGTTCGTAGTACGAAGACATGGTCGTTGAGAGGAATCTTCGCGGAACGACGACGGTTCAGGGGGAGCGGAAGGCGGAGGAGAGAGGATCCGGGAGTAATCAGAGGCGATCTGGAAACAAGAAAAGCGAAAATGTAAGTGACCACCACCGTAGAGAAATTTAGGCCAAAAATTCGAGGAGACAGATAGAGGAGAAAAGAGGGTTCCCAACTGGTCCCCATCATCTCAAATGCAAATCGTGAGATCGCCTGAGAAAAATGGCCGTGGGTCCTCTCCGTGCCGCACTCCGGCGGAATCGGGGGAATTTGGGCTTGGGCATTTTTTTTTGGGTTGGCACGAGGGAGGGGACGATCGGGGTAGGTCCGAGGAAACAGAAAATACTTACAAGGAGTAGCCTCTGAAGATGGAGTCCCACGAGTCAAGGTCGAAAGAAAGAGGGAGAGATAGTAAAAAAGAGGGGGTAAGAGGGAAAAGAAAAAGGAGGAGGGTCACGGTGGCTATTTTGGGGGGGGTCGAGTTGGTGTGGGTGGATTCAAAGGAGGGGCGCACCCGAGATTACAAGCAGTTAGTTACAGTAGGACGAGTTAATAATCTTTGCATGAGTACGAGTACACTTGGCTATAGTCATAGCATAGCATAGCATTACCAATGCCATGGCTATTGCTATTGCCATCTCGTGTAGTAGTAACTACCTATACGTATACCTATACTGAAGTATCATTGTATACTAACTGCTAGGTATACTAACTGTATACTAGTTAGTAGTACTGTAGTTATTACTAAACTACAGTAGAGTATAGTTAGTTACAGTATACTGTGTAAGTACACTATAATCTCCTCCACGCGGCAATTCCCGGTCTTGAGAACGGGGCATGCGCCTAGTCCAAGGGGCCCCATCCTCGTATACCCTTACTACAGTAGTATTAGTACTATGTACTCCGTAACTACTGTGTACTTATACACATGTATCCTCCCACCAAGGTTCCTCCACCTTTGTGTGTCCAATCGACTGATGTACTAACCATACTCAAGTACTTAGCACAGACATTGTCTTTGTTCTCGATACTTCATACTTCTCCACGTCGAGGACCAACCCTACTCCAGAGGACTGCCGCCAGATCCGCTTTCCACCTTTTCCCTCTCCTCTACTCCATCTCGCCCGCCCCCGTGCCTTGCTCGTCTCGGCTTTCGTCGCGGAGCTGGCTGTATGATGATGGCAATACTTCAATACTGCAATGCGCCCTGCACTCGCATGCAGCCTGCCAAGGCTCATTTCGCCGCCTTGCGACGGCTGAGCTGAGCTGCGAACCAGAGGTGGGGAAGGGTAGAGGGCTTCTTTTTGCTTTCCATCATGCATCCTATCCACTGGTCAAGGTTCCAGGTTTCGGCCAGCCCTTCAGAGAACAAGGAAGCCTCAAGAGTTCGTTTCGGAATGCACCCCACGGAGGACGTTAGCTGCACTCTCTAGTGGCATTATTTCCGCCCCCGGGCCTTTGCCCCGTCCATCTTGGTCCGTGCTATGACCAACGCATCGGCCGGTCAATTCAGGAGGCCCATGTGGGGCAATACTCTACAGTACGGAGTACCTAAGGTACTTGCTCACAAATATGTACAGAGTACGGAGTACAAAGCAATGTAGTATATTCTCCCGCAAGGTCCGCGGCCCCTCCCCTTCAGATTGGATGTTCATCCTCAATCCAGTCAGCGCGGGCCCGCTTCATGCCCGCGCAGAATGTACTAGTTTGCAGCTGGTAGAGCAGCGTACGTGACGCCTGTGACGCCTGCCAGTGCCCATGTGGGCGGGGCTGTGTCCGGAGTGAATCGCTTGGTGGGTTAGAGCCACTGGTATAGTCCTATACCCAGAGTGCAACACTGGCTCGGATCTGGCCTGATCTCGAGGCCCGCTATATTAATCAGTTTGTATACATCCCCAGTACAGGAGACCATGGGAACTCCCGACCCAGCTTTCCCCAGAAACTCTAATATTCTTCGCGATCATCTGCCGAGAGTCACTCTCTCCAAGTTCTTCTCGCGTACTCTCCGGAGTGTATTAGTGTATTGGGGTATCACCAGGAAAGTTGTCCCCAGGGGATGTGCCTGCGTCACCCGGGAGGCCTCGATCCAAGCTAAAAAAGAAAACAAAAACAAAAAGAATCAAACAAAAGAATGGTAGCGAAAGGGTTGGCCCCATAATAGCTTCAAGTTTCGCCATATAGACTTGCCAGGGGGCAACAGCGCTAAATGAAAATATCCCACTCGGCCGCACCGCCGGAAATAATTGGAAGGTTTTACGGGGTAGGTGATGATTTGAAGCCAGCTTTAGTGTAAAAAGATTTGCAGATTAGTTGTTGCGTCGCGTGACATGGATATACACCTGGACATAAACCAGCTTATAAAAAAGAAATAAGGAAAAGGCTACCTGAGCCACGCTCATACTAGTACTCCGTACTCCGTAACTACCTACATGAGCTCTCGGCGGTGGGATCTGGTTCTTCTAGCCTTTTTGCTTCTGTTTTCTTTTTCTTTCCTTCAAGTTTTTCTTCACCCCCCGTTAAGACCTCGGGATCGGTTCGTCCCACGGATCAGCTTTTACACAAAAGGGCTTTGTCCGCATGTCACCGAAGCGAGGGAGTCGAGACCACGGGGATAGAAAGCGATTTGTGGAAATCGCCCATTGTACTATGTACTCCATGCTTCCAAACATTGGGTGCAGCGCGACCGGAGAGATAAAGGGGTGTTCGGCACCGGCCATGGTCTCGCGGTCTTAGGAGAAATGATCCAGCCACAAGGTTCTTTCATCGGGGCAGTAGGGGGATGGGAATGCCGGCGGGTCCAATGATCACTGATCATTGATCACAGAGCGGGCCCTCAGGGTTGGGTCAAAGAAAGGGAGAGAAGTTCAGGGCTCACTCTCACCATCCGGCTCCCGAGGCTCACTGCATTGCAATACTATAATTAAATAAGGTGGCTTCCCTTGACGCTGATGGTGGCCTGGATATCTCCGATTAGGGCGATTTAGTGTATACTTATAGTAGTAGTCAAGTCACACGTGCAAGGATGCGCAGAATCGCGGGGAGGAAAGCAGAGTGTCGATCAGAAAGGGGGCCCATTCGATACCATTTGATACACTATCGGATCTCTTGGTACCTGCAGCATCTCCGGGTTGATTTGCAGGGTGGCGTAGAAAGGAAGTAAAGGGGTAGGGGATTGGATAAGATCAAGTCAAAGAGATGAATGGGAAATACATAATGATACTCGGTAAACCTTGTCGATAGCTGGCAGAAGAGTTGGCAGGATGTAGCTACTGAGTACTCCTGTAGTTCCCTACTAAAGTAACTATGCCATGCTGTGGAAATCATGCATGTCGCAGGTAGAGAAACACTTAGGCGCCCTTCGTATTCTGGCTGAGTAGACAGGTTTCAGCAGATCCCCTCCGTAATAAGTCCATTTTCAATTTCAATTTCCATTTCCATTTCCATTTCCATTGCGATGGTGAGAGGTGGACTAGTTAGAAGACTAAAAAAAGGTGCGGTCGGCTTGACTTGATAACCTTTGGCCTTTGCTTTGGACTTACCGCCAGGGGGGGGCTTTACTCGCATCTTCACTTTGACTACACTTGACTACACAACACTTCTTCTCTCTCCTCTCCTTCTCCCACGATCCTCTTCGTCTTCAATCGGAACCCCGGTTGGTTCCTCCCGATTACCCACGACCTGCCCATCTTACTCGCCCTTCCCCCCCCTCCTCCTCCTCCACCTCCGTGTTGTTCCCCGAGCGCCACGTTCCCTCCCCTTTAACCGTTCACTGAACTGCTTCCCTGTTCGGTCCTCGACATTTGCTTCTTTCTTTCTCTCGTCTCTACTCCTCCCACTCCCCCTCCCCCTTGACTCCTGGTTGAGACCTCTTATCTTCTCTTCTCGACTGTGGTTTCTCTCCAATTTTGAGAACCGTGTGTGAGGGCGATTGATTCACCTCCACCTCCCGTTTCGCAACCAAATTCTACCATCTCCCCTCCTCCACTCTGGAGAAAAAAAAAACCCCTCCCTCCCCAAAAACCTCACTTTCCTTTTTCCGACGAAAGGAACCGCGAGCCTTGCTACTTTGTTCAAATACCCTACCTTCTTGACCAGCAGGAGACAATCTCTTTTGCTGGGCTTTCGTTGGCCGCTTGTACCATTGAGTGGACCCGGAGGGGCTGTCTCGAGTGAGTGTGGTGGGTGTGGATTCACAACCGAGTCGCCGAGTCCGACACAAAGACGAGGACTTTGTTGGAAACTGCTATATGGTCCCCTTCATCGATGGGAATGCAAACTGTTCCCAGCACAGTGGTGACATCCCACCGATAGCGTCGGAGCAGCCTCCCACCATGGCCTGGATGCCGCAGTCCGACGCGACCGACCTTCCACATCGCCCTCCATTGACATCGCAGCAATCAAATTCCCTTCCCTCCACTCCATACCAACATGCGCGCAACCTCTCCTTCCACTCTCGATCGCCCTCACCCGCTCGCGGGAGCACCTCTCCTCGATCGACACATTCCGAATCAATACATTTGCCCCCTTCCGCTCGAAAACCGCTTGGAGGTTGTAAATATGAAACCGCCATGGCTTATTTCCGAAGACGAATACCCTATAGTCTTGGTGCGGATCCGTTACCGGAGGAGAAGGAGGAACTGAAGAAAAAGCTGGTCCCGGAGGAAGAGAAGAAAATGACGGCGGACATCATGGACTTATATGATCGGTTATTACCATCTGCGGAAAGCGATGATCGACGGCATCAGCTCGTTCGCAAATTGGAGAAGCTGTTCAATGATCAGTGGCCCGGTCATGAAATCAAGGCCAACGTCTTTGGCTCGTCGGGGAACAAACTCTGCTCTAGTGATTCGGATGGTACGTTTCTTCAGTCCAGGAAAGGACCACGACGCAGAATTTCGAAGGGTGTCTACAGACAAACAAAGGGAATCTGAAAGGCTGACCTGCAACAGTGGATATTTGTATTACGACAAACTTCAAGGACCTGGAGCATGTGTGTCTTCTGGCGAAGGTTTTGGCAGAACGTAAGAATTTCGCTTTTCTGAGATCTTGGAGATCTTCATCTTTCATTTTGGCCGCCGACTGACTCTTTGACCAGACGGAATGGAACGAGTTGTCTGCGTTTCACATGCAAAGGTTCCTATCGTGAAGATCTGGGATCCCGAGTTGAAACTGGCTTGCGACATGAACGTGAATAATACTCTAGCGTTGGAAAATACTCGGATGATCCGCACCTATGTCGATGTCGATGAACGGGTACGACCGTTAGCAATGAGTGTAAAGCACTGGACGAAACGACGGATCCTGAACGACGCGGCTCTTGGAGGGACACTGAGCTCATACACCTGGATTTGCCTCATCATCAACTTCTTGCAGACGAGAAATCCCCCCCATTCTTCCTAGCCTCCAGGCTCGGCCGCACGAGAAAAAGGCAACCCCCGAGGGTTTGGTATATTCGTTTGACGATAATCTCAAGTCATTGTTGGATTTTGGTCAGAAGAACAAGCAATCTGTCGGTGAACTTTTCTTTGAGTTCTTTCGATACTACGGCCACGAACTCAACTACGAGGAGACCGTCATCTCTGTACGCGAGGGCAAATTGGTATCTAAAGAGGGCAAGGGCTGGCACCTGATGGTGAATAACCGACTTTGTGTGGAGGAACCGTTCAACACATCGAGGAATTTGGGAAATACTGCCGACGACACTTCGTTTCGAGGATTGCATATGGAATTGCGGCGAGCATTCAAGTGTGCTTCTGTAGGAGACCTAGCTGATTGCTGCGCGCAATTCGAGTACCCACTCGAGGAAGAACGGACTTGGGAGCGACCACCGCCACAACCACGTCCTATCATCACCCCTTCATTACCCAATCGCGGAGGTCGGGGTGGTGGTCGTGGTGGGCGATATAACAATCAAACTCCCCGAGGCGGGTTTGCAGGTGGTCGTCGGGCGTCCAACACTGGAGGAAAGTCCAACAACAATACATTCCGACAACCGAGTGCCACGAATGCATCCGAATTGTCCCTGCAAGCGCAGCAGCAGGCCCAGTATATGCTTCATGATCAGCTCTACCAGCAGATTCAACTTCTTCAAGCTCAAGAACAAGAGTTGAGGATGCAGTTGCAAAACCAAGCCCTCATCACCGGTCGCCCTCCGCCTTACTTCCTTCGCCAGCCTTTCCTCCAATTCCCAATGCCCCAACAACAGGAGTACTCGGGCGAGGAGAACTCTCGCTCAAGGTCAGGTACTGTAAATCAGCCGCCACTCACCCCGTCCCAGCGGCAAACACCCCTCCTTAACCCTACCTATGCCTCTGTCAGCGCCTCTGGCATGCAAGCTAGCGCGACAAACCCTCCGTCTCCATCTGCCACCAACACACTTCCCGACCTCCGTCGAAATTCTCGGCGGTCATCCGTTGTAAATGGTTCACCCAAAGCATCGCTAAGGGCCCAGTCACAACCCGCACGACCCCAAAATTCGCCCTCGTTTCCGACTTTCACGCCCCTGTATACGATTCCACAGCCCCTTGATACGTCTTACGCCTCTAAGCAACGCCCGATTCCCGAATCCTTGGAACGTGGAGATGGTAGTGGAGACGAGACCAATATGCCGTCAAACAGCCTCCCGAGCAATGGCTCTCGCTCTGATTCTGTCGACGAGAACCGCTCACAGGACCTGCTAGGTTATTACATTACCCCTCAGCAGCTGCAATTATACCAGCAGAACAATATGCTACCCACATTGGCTTCTCACGTGGGAATGCTGCAGAATGGTTATTCGTCTTTCCTCCCTGTGCAACAGGAATACCGATCCTCCGGGGGAGTCTTTTCGTCCGAAGGTTCGAGCTCACGGTCCGATCAGACCCCGACGCCAGCGCCAAAGGCTTCAACGTCACAACCGCCGCAGCGCTCAGCATCCACGCGCCCCGCTGACCGTGGAGGACCACTCATTGTAGATGGTTCGGTTCGACCCAATGAACCTCGTCCGGCGTATGGATCTGACTTCATTGATTCGTATACTGTGGGTACCGCCTATACTTCGACTTCCGAGGACCACAACATCAACACCCCTGCCAGCTATTCCGATTCCCTGTCTCAGGATTTCCAAGAGCCCGTCCCCTTTGAAATGGAACAAACGCCTGTGTTCACGCAGTCACCATTCGAAGCACAAAAACAGAGCAATGGAAATACGGAAACTCAGCTGGAAAAGACAAATGGCCAACCTGAGCTGCTCGCCAGCCGACTGCAGAATTACCATCTATCAAACGCCGAGAAGCTCGCCCAGTCCCATTCGGCGAACAAGACGAATAAAAACGGCTCCTCGCACCATGGCACTGGCAAGGACACAAGCCAGGCGAAGAGTCACAATTCTGGGGGTGATAAATTTACCTCTTCTGCAGGTGCCAACGAAGGTCGACAAACACACTCAACCTCGAAGCGCCGGACAAATGGGGTGGATGCCTCGGAGAAGACGAATGGGGTGAGCCACGGCCACAGCCACAAGTCCAAATCCAAGGGCCGACAGGATACTTCAACCACAAGCGGGGACGCAAAGGAGAACCCATCCAAAAAGTCCGGCGTGGCGACAAACGGGGCTACCGATCATGGCCATAGTGGCTGGCAAACCACCAAGAAAAAGCACCGTCGCAACGCGAAGTCATCTGCTGAATCACGCAATGGAATTAACGGTGGCCCCGAACCTCTTCCCGCAGATGAGTCGATGCGTAAAGGCGGGTGAAAGTGTGCGATTTCCAGTTCCAGTATGGCACCATTCGAATCTTTTCACTGCAAAAGCAAAAGGCGCCCACGCCGCGCCCCAAAAAAACAAAACACATTTAGCATAGGGGACAACATCAATCTTCCCCAACGACAATCATCCAGCCCTGCTTTCATGGAGTATCATCGTTAGCTTTTCCCCGCCAGACATCTTGTTTTATTGTCTTGATACTTCCATTTTCATATCGATGTCTGGAGAGAGACGAGGCATATGCGTCAACGCCCATCACATTCAACAGAGTCCCACGAAAGCGAAATCAAGATACGAGAAGAATAAGAAGAAGAAAACGACGACAGCAAACAATAACAATAACAAATAACAAACTAAGAATGAAGAATGAAGACTTGGGGACCGGTTTCATCATGTTCATCATCATCTTTCAGGAATTCCACGCAACAACGCACGGCGAACGACATCTGTTTCCGCACCTGCTTCTTTTTTGTGCATTCCTTCTTTCTCGCAAGCTGTTTGGAGTTTTCTTGTGTTACATGGGCTAGATCCCTTTCCCACTGGGTGTTCTTTTTTTCTCTCTTCCTCTTTTGCTTTGCCCCCCCTTTTTTTTCTCCCTCTGTTCTTCCCTCCAAGTGTCTTGATTCTTATGGTGCCATTTTTTTCCTTTTCGGTTCTGTATAAAAAGAGAATTAACAACCCTGTCAATGAGAAACTATAAAAAAATCGAAAAAAGGCTTATTGCAATTCATGTGTCCCGAAGTTTGTTGTAGATGGGATGTAGCGGGTTTGTTTGTCCTTGGTCATGCTGCTGCTGCTGAACTGGAGATCTGTCAATATCAGCATTTGATTGTATTTTGTTAGAATAGACTTGGGATCGTGTTTGTACATAGTATTGCATTGCAATAGACGAAATTCGCCATCCTTGGGTTCACACTTTATCAAGAAGCAAGCATTTATCTCACATCCTCGACGAATGAGACTAGACCGCAAGTCGGACTGGAATATGACATGGAAAGATCCACCAAAGACAAGGTAAGCCATCCATGGGTGAGAATCACTCCATAAAGGCTCACTGGTGTTGAAAGGTATCCATAGCCTCATGCTGGGAAGGAAAAGAAGCGACAAAGCGATCCTCCTCTCCGAATTCCATCGGAGGAAAATGAGGAAGGGGGGGGGGGGAGTCGAGGGCGAGGGCAATGTACCTAGGCCTTCTACTAGTACATATGTAGGCGCCATCACCATACGAACCCTTGCTGGGATGACATTGCGCCATCCAGATCACGCCTGCCGTCATGGGCTGGTGCAGGTAGGACAAGAATGTTAAGAAGTACTAGTTTGTACCGACCTGCATGGCCAAATCAAATTGCTGGGGGGTTGTCACGTAATTATTCCAATTCTTGGCTTGCGTATAGGACGAAGTATCTTCATTCATCAAAGCACCCGAGGTAAGCCTTCGTTTTTGCGAACTGTGAGTGTGAGTGGTACCATGCATGGTGCTAACGAACTTGAACTACAAATGCCCAGGTGTACGGGTAAATCTTGGCATTTGCCAGTGGGAGGTATGTAGGCATTGTTTTCTAAGCTTGTTTCTATGGAAATTCAATTCAATTGGCATATTTTGACATTGATTGTATCGTCCACCCAGGTAAGTTGTATGTTAGTAGGTGACACATCGAATAATGAACAGTCTTCAAGAACACCGGGAAAAGAACAAGTAAACCCCCGAACTCGATAATCGAAAAAGTGTTGGTACAGTCAATCGCTTTTGTTTCTCTTGGAAAAGCCACGAGGGGATAAATTAAATCACATAAAGAGCTGAAGTATACCCGATCAAAGGTCGAAGAAGTGGGAGATTATGATAATGGGGCCCCGTCGCTGAAACACATTATGTTCATCAAATGGTATATAATATAAAGATCGTCGCCGGATGGTCTGATCAGGACCGGAGCTCGGCGAAGATGTATGGGAAAATCACAACGCAGGCGGTCCAGAAGACCATGATGGATCGGAAGGGGAATAGGATGAGGTGGGTCAAAGGAGTGTCGCGGAAGAGAACCCAGATGGAGAGGAAGGCGACAGTGAAGAAGTGGGAGAAGAGGACGAGAGGTTGTTTGATGAGGCCGGCGAGTAGACCGACGGGCCCATCGACGGCGCCGATCTGGAAGTAGCGGAAGCAGCCTCGCTGAAGGGCGCGGAGGTTTACATCTGCAGAGTGTTAAAGAGGGCTCATTGTAAAAACCGAAGGAGAGGGGGAAATCATACCGTCAGCGGCGAACAGGGAATAGAGGGCCTGCGCGAGAATGTTGATAACAGAGGACGAGTTCTTTCTAGCCCAGTGGAAACGGGCGAGTTGCTTCAAGACCAAGGTGGTGTTGCCCAGGTCAGGCACAGCCTCGGGGCTAAGCAGCTCACGAATGACGCAAACGTCGTTCAGTGCGACTGTCATTCCGCCACCAGTGAGAGGGTGTCGCATATTCAGCGCATCGCCCAAGATCATCATACCAGGCGTCTTATTGGTTGAAGGCGGGAGGAAGGAGTTCGGCATCGACCGCAAGTTTCCTTTTTCGAGGGCAGCCGCGAAAGCGGGCTGGGTTGCCTCGGGAAGAGAAGGGAGAACAGTGTTTTTCATATAGCCTTTAACTCCGCCGTTCTTTACAGAAGCGGCGGGCAAGTTATCAGGGATATCGATCAGGATGCGAGTCTCGTGGGTGCCAATCTGGTACATGAGGACGGGTGGGCAGTCGCTGAGAAGGACGTGGCCGTAGCAGGGAGACGGGAGTTGCGCATCGATCATTTCGAGGCCCCAAAACTTTGAACGGCGCTTGGGGGTGTATGGGTGGTGCGTTTTGCGGAATTTGGAAGCGTAGCCGTCGGCGACGACGGTGAGCTGGGCGAAATAGCAGTCCTTGAGATCATTGGTGATGCACTCCACACCAAGAACCTGTGAAGGGTTTGTAGAAGAGGTCACGAGAGCAGTTGCTGTGGTCTCAACGACCGTGACGTTGGGGCAGTCGAGCGCCGCCTCCCTTAATTTCATCACGAAGCGGCCATGGTGGAACGCTTTTCCCAGGGGGGCGGGCGATGAGGGGGTGGCCTTGGGGTATTCGAGCTGGACAGGGTCTCCATGATAACTAACATAATAACCCTTAACTTGAATCGCGTCGATCTCATCGAGGCAATCTTGCAGGCCAAGTTGTTCCAAGGCTTGCACGCCACCGGGTTGTAGCAGTTCGCCAACAATGCGATCGGGCTCCTTCATGGAACTCTCCAAAAGCAGAACACTTCTTCCTTGTCTTCCGAGGGCGACGGCCAGAGCGCAACCCAGAATACCAGCACCGACGATCACAATGTCGGCCTCATGGTATTCGATGCGGCGCTGTGTCGCCTGCTGAGATTTCGAGGCATGGCCGTTCGAGGTAGTCATGGTGGAGGGAATCGTGTGGAAGGGACGAGGTGAGACGAGATCAATAGGGCGGCCGGGAGCCGCAGGGGCATTCTCTCGAATTTAAGCGGAGGAGAGTATGGGCTGATGCGCAAAAAAGTCGCGGAGGAGTAAATCGTTGGGGGGAGAAAGGGGTCCGTGGCGTGACATGTGAAGGCCCGGTCTTGGCATCAACTCTATTTGCTGGTCCAGCAGCCTCCACTTGCGATCTTTCACAAATACGTGGTTTAAATGATAATAAAAGTCATTCAAATTTAGTTCTATTCAAATCAATTGAACTAGATGATATCTTCAATTTGGAATTTCTTTGTCTGTCTGAAAGAACTAGGAGCGAGACTAGAAAATACTGTAATCCAATGGTTGTTTGTCCCCTATAGAGCAAATAGACCCAAATGAGCAATTGGTTTCCAATGTTTCTATGCTCCATTCAGTGGCTGATGATATGTAACTCCATTCACAGTAGTAGTCAATGTTCCATTGGCTTCAAAAATATTCTCGAGGGCACTTATTGTGAGATGGAAGCCCCCCGGGCCAGTCTTCTTCGAAGCGTTTGTAGCACCAGTTTGTAAAATGTCAGAGTACCAATCAAGATGGTTTAACCAGGGATCAGAAGCCGACAACGTCAAGGTCACAGCTTCGTGGCCGTGAATATAGTGTTCTCCATCATCAGAAAAGTTGGTATACTCGACCGAGACCATTTTGATAATGTCAAGCAAGAGGTCCTTTGCTATTCTCGTTTTTGCAAATCCACTGTGCTTTCCACGGAGAGTGTAATTTCCCGGAGGTAAAGAGTAAGTGCTAGGGAGGCTAGCTCCTGGCGGGAATTGAGTAGCCCATGGAATCGTGTCTGGAGCGTCGAAAACGGGGACTGGGGAAATGGGCTTGCGAGTTGCTAAACGAGCTAACATAACTCGATAAGTGCGACCTCCTTGAGCAGTAGAAGCTGGGCACGTTAATGGGTTGCTTCCTCCACATGCAGGTGGAATAACCAAGCTCTGCCAGTATACAATATGGGTGCCATCTGGAGAAAATGCCGGATCGGCCTTGCCATTCCAGTTGGGATCGTTAACGCTCCCATTTGTTCCATTACCCGCATAGTTGACATGTTGACCAAAGTAGTCGCCGCGATCACCATATCGGTCGATGAGGATCGGCTGAAAGAATCGACGTGCCCCATTGTTGCGGGTAGATGAAGCAGCTGTAACCGTGACAAGATCCACAAGAGGAGCAATATGTCGCATCCCCGCCATCCACATTTGGCGGTTTGATCCTCGAGTATCCATTGTCACAAACCACTGATTGTCACGAGAGAAGGCGATTGGATCGGCGTATTCCGGGTGGCTGGTGAGACGGCGAACTACACCGGTAATGATATGAACAGCAAATACATCAATGTTGTTTGCTTCACGTGTTGGCCCGATGTAAAGTATCTCATCTCCAGCGCCGCTAAATCCCCGTAACTCACCTACACCTATAGCCTGGTTGTCTATCTTCAACTCCGATCCTTGGGCCATGATGGGCGCTGTGCCATTGGGTTTAGCGAGAAGATTGACGCCAACCAAATCGTATCGCGGAACCCGAAGTGTGCCATTTGTTGGGCTTTCGTTGAACTGTAGTCGGCCATAGTATGAGTTTTCGCCCCCACTCGTAAACGCACTCCATCCCATATGTTTATCATCAGGGTGCATGCGCATCTCTCGTGGACTCCCAGAACTATTGGCGCCAGCTGGCCAATATATGGGGTAGATGTACACTTTATCCGGCGTACAGCGTTCACTGACGAGTGGAATACCACCACAATACAAGATATTGTGTCCCCAAAGGGCTTGTTGGCCATTTCTGGCAATGTGTGGATAATCTCTTGCGTCGTCGAGGGAGCGGGCATTCCGCGATGGCACGCCGCAGCTCAAGCATTTCCAAGGATCGCCTGTACTAAACCTAGCCCCGTTCGTCTTGACCAAAATGAGCTGTTTCCCAGTAAATATGCTAGCGGGGTGTGGCGCGAGGGGAGCGCCGATGAATTCCACAGTGGCAACAACATGGTTCCCATCAGGTGCGAAATCGCCTGCTTGAAAAAAGTCCGATGTTTTTCCAATGCATCCGGTATGTCGAGAATTTATGGAAGTATTGCATGCGCCTGTATCATTTGTTGGTGCCACAGGAGGCAAAGGTAGTTCGATTACCTCAATTGGTTCTGATTTGGGTGGTGCCGGTACCCCCGCTGCTAAGCTGAGGGTTGCTGTGCTTATAACGGCTTGAAAGAGCCAATGCATTATGTTTTGTTAATGAATGAAAAGTCTGATTCCAAAAAATTAACGTGCGAAACACGGCTCACTTTAAGCATGATTTCTGCCTAGCCTTGGGTGTAAAATAAAATGATCAACTACTGGAAAATCGGAGAGAGCGAACAAACAGGGTATGGTTTACGGTTTATGATGGTTTAAGGTAAAGTATACGAGTACGAGTACGGGGATGTGAGATCTGCACATTATAGTGGGTCATAGAAAACCCCAAGAGGCGGGGGAAATGGATTTGATTGCTCGCCTCTATGCTACAATTATTTTCGAGGCTAATATGGGATGTCATGGCCGGCGAAATGGTTTGCAATTTATCGATTCGATCTAGAACTTGCTTTCTTTTGGTTCGGGAGCTTGTGACAATGTCATACCCATTAACATACTGTTTAAAGCCTGTCTCTTCGCGTCCCAATACTTGTCAAGTGTCATTCAAAGTGTTATTCATTGGTAGATAAATGCTTCACTAATGCTGTTGATGCGGTCATGGCGTTCATTTCTGTTTTGAATTCCTATATTTGGAGTCCCGTCTCTTATGTTCTGCTGGAGCAGCAGTACCCGCAAGAATCGAAATATCACGGTTGGATTGGAAGGGAAGGGATGGATTGTCATGGTCGGTACAAATCTCTCGATGTAAGATTTTTCTTTTCTCTCTCTTCAACCATTGATCGTTGATTTGGCCATGGCAACCGCTATTTTATCCGCGAGGGTATTACCCGGCACGTCTTTATGCCCAGGAACCCAATGTAATTCAAGATTGACCTCTTGACTCTTTAGCGCTTCACTGCGGCCCATCACTGATTGGAGAAGGCGGTGATGTTCTTTCTCTTGCTTGGCAGACGGTGACCTTTGGGATTTAAAATTCTTGATTCCAATTAGCGCACCTTGGGAATCCGTGAAGATCAGTACCTCATGGGTCTTCCGGGATCGTGCCTTGGTTTCTAATATTTCTCTCGTTGCTAGTTCCAGCGCGCAATCAATAGCATATAGCTCGACCAAATTGCTGTTCGAAGTTTTCACGGAGAAATGCAGTCCTTGCCCGCCCCAGTCCGATGGACTAGGTTTTCTCCACACGATCCCGGCGGCTGCTCTGCCATTACGGCTGCGAAGAGAGCCGTCGGCGAAATAAACATGATATTGGGTTGTTTTTGTTTCCAGCAGCATATTTGTCATCAGAGAGGAGTAGCTTTTGGCTTGTGATTTGTCTTCCTCTGAGATTGCCCAAGGTATAATGTTTCCCTGGAAATCACCTGGAGACCTTTGACACCCGTCAGCAGGATATTGTGAGAATGAGTTAAGACATAAACATTTCTTACTTCATGCTTTCTGAGACCCTAGAAACCCGGGCCCTAGGCTGCCACAGTGGCTCTTTCTTCTCGAGAAGATGATTCAGTAAGGCCATCATATTCTTCCTCCGGCCGTCTGGCATTTTTGGAGTGTCCGAGTCGTCCATCGCGACTTCCTCCTCACCTCCGCGAAACCGAAGTTCCACTTTACCGGATGGGTGCTTTTTCACTCCGTAGTGAGGGACAAATCTGAAGGAGACAAATCTGAAGGAGGTATTTTACGTTTGCTGAAGTCATCATCCGACATAGTGTGTAGATTCGTGTTGCAAGTTGGAGAGAAGGGTTGTAGGTGATGAGATGAAGATCGCGTACGGAGTATTTGAGATCTATTTCATACGAAATTAGGCTACCAACCCAGATTAGGCTATCTTCTAAATCTTAGGTTTGAATAAAAGAGTCCGAGTGACTGTTGATTTGTCCGTCATTATGAACCGTTGAGGACGATTGTGTACTACCGTGACCTGTTTCAAGTTCCGAAGTTGGTTCGCGGCTCGGAAAGTACCATCCATTGGATCCAATGAATACTTCCAATGTTTAGCAACCTTCAATTTGGAAAGCATCCTTTCGAAATAGGCGGGCCCGAATGAGACCGAACAAATAAACATCTATACAGGACTCGGAATGGCACAATAAATGGCTTTCAAGAAGATACTATATACATATTGTACACTGTAGTATTGTAAATACATGGATGTGCGATAGCTACATCCGCAAATTCTTTGTCCCCAGAGCTTTCTTCCCGGGGGTATTTAGGGTCCTCGGGAAGCCAGAACTCTTGGTTCACGAGACGACTCTCCTTCCACATCCGTATCACTTCATCCTCGGTGGGTATATTGTTATTCATCAGAAGATCCAGTTCCATCTCTTCATCAAAATGGTAGACCATCTCCTCAGTAGAACCCCGTGGCAGAATTTTTTGCTCTTCAGCTGAGCGAGAATTCACCTCCATACGCCCGCGAATCTTGCTTTCGGGGTGAGGAGACTTGCTCACCCAATTGGCTTCACCTTGCATGCTGCACAGGAGTGATTCTGCAAGACGATGCAAAACGCTGATATTGTGAATGGCCTTAGAGTCGTCATTCCTTCCTTGGCGAGTACAAATTTGTTCCAGGGAAGGCATCAGCCGTCGCACTTCGACATAGAAATCCTGGATAGCGGGTTCTGTTCGGGAAAGGACCGCCACCATGCACCACCAAACGCCCCTCAGGTTCTCTGTCGAAGCAAAGGCACGAAACAACATTTTGAATAGCACTTGGTCAAAACCATGTGACTTTCGCCACGTGGACTTGTATACCGCTGTGAGAATATCAATGGCCTTTGGCCCCTGTTTCGAAGAAATTAATTTTTTGCTGAGCGAGGCGAGTGCATGGTGCTTGACGGTGAGGTGAGGCGTGTCCCGGCAGAGGTTGTAATACTCAAAAATTGCCATCTTGAGCAGGGCTGTGTCGCTGACACCCTTATCCAACTGCAGTATCTGCTGGAAGAAAATGGGAGGCACGAGAGGGAACGCCGGGTTGGTTCCTACACTTCGCCCTTTGAGCCAGTTTGGGTATTCGCTCTTGATAATGATCTGGGCATCCGCTAAGCCCAGCCAGCCGTGGCCAAGAATCGTTGCGATGACAGCGAGATGGATGTGGGTAGGTCGAAGCACAAAGCCTGAAGCGCCCGCAGTTCGGAAGACACTCAGGGCTTCCTGGAATCTCCCCCCCATTGATGTGATCCTCCATTTGCTTGCGGAGAGGTATGTGGTTATCGATAAGCTTGGTATGCACCAGATCGTCCAAACTTCTCGAGAATGTCTCGTTTGCTGGTTTATGAATTGGGTACAGAACACCTCGGTCCAAAGAGTAAGATGCTGATCCAGTGCCTAGAAGGCGTCGAGTGGTGGCAGCCTGACCGTACTGTTTCTTAGCAGCTTGGATCATTCGCCAGAATCCAACGGGGGAATCTTGCATTGAGACTCGACGCGCGATCAAAATACTCAAAAATTGGTCTTGATCAAGCCCTGTGTTCCATTGACGCTCCTCGGCCAAACGACTGATCTGTCCGATGAGGCTCGAGTCGCCTTTTTCGACCAAGGCCTCCAAAATGTGTCGATGAAGGATCTTGTCTGGGACAAGCTCGAACTGATGGATGCAGCTAGTAAGGAAGTCAAAAATTTCGCGGCCGGAGTGAGTAGGGTAGTATTCCAAGAAGACACGATCAAACGCATATGCAAAATCTCGCTTATTGCGAGTAAATTCAAGTCGATGCATTTCATGCATCCCAGCGAACACGCCTTCCCAGTCACAAGTCAAAGCCTTGGCATATATGAGTAGACCAAGAGTTCGAGATCCAGGTTGTACATTGTATTTCTTTGGCATGTCTGCGACCAAGTCTTCGGCATCTTCGTGCTGGCCGCTTTCAATGAAGGCCTTGACGAGTGGGTTGAAAAGCTTCTCATTTGGAGAGCGATCAAGATTGGCCAGCGCCGCCAGGATATTTCGGAATTCCGCGATTATCAAATCGAGACTTCTCGTCTTCCGCCAAAGACCATCCAGAAATGCACCACACAAGCCGCCATTCTTGTCGTTTTTGATGCGCGCGTAGAAGAGGTTCTTGGCCGGATTTACTCTCCTCGATTCAAGTAAAGATCGAAGCACAACCTCGAGCAGATAAGCGGGTACGCGTAACTTCTTGTGGTGTCTTTCATAAATAGAACCAACAGAATCGATATGGCCTCCCTTCGCAAGTAAATGCATCATTGTGGCCCACATCTGTGTATCTATCACACTCACTTTCTCCATCCGCTCGAAGAGAGTCCGGGCGAGGAAAGTGTTTCCTTTCATACAATTCACGGTAAAAAGCTTGCGCGCGACTTCTCGTGTCTGGAAGGATATCGCATCTGCGGCGTCATAAAAGTTTTGCAGAAAAACATTGGCGGCCTCGATTTCCCGATCCTCCGAAATCAATTGGGTTATCCGCTCTTCAACCGATATGTCAACCTCCTCACAAGCTTCTTCCACTGGTTCAAAATGTCGAGCAAGGGCTACCCGAGCCTCTACCGACTGTTTCAATTTGGTGCTCTGCGATTGGCTAAACGGACCGTATTGGTCCAGATCAGACGACCGGACCGCCCTGGGCTGCTGTTGAGAAGAGTCCTCGAGGCTATCTCGCAGACCTTGCGTCTGGTCGTCGCCCGTGGTCCGTCGCAATGACGGTTTGTTCTTCATGGAATCCAGCCCCATAAACTCGCCTGCTTCGGCAGCGTCCATCATCATGGCGAGGCGCTTGGCGGAAGCTGTCGCATCATAGTTTGGGGCAGAGGTTCGGAGGGTTCGCTTGTTCTCGATGATCTGCTCGGCGATGCGGACTCGGCGATGTACATCGTAAGTGATGACTCCGACGGTGCAAAAGCCGCCCACGGTAGAGCCCGCAAGGGCCAATTGGCGAAGTACTCGTAGGGCATTTCGTGAGGGAACGGCAGGGGTCGAATTTGCGGTATTGGCGAACATTGTCGAGGCGATCCCGCTGGACGCGCTTGGCTCAGCAGTCGTGCATCAGCGGACTCGCAGGCGAGGGTTCAGTATAATGCGGTCTTATGCATATGATGTTTTTGTCGTCTGGCCTATAGAGGCTAAAACACCGAAGTTGGCGGCCGGGCAATTGAGATCAGGAGAGGTGGATAAACTCGGGCTGGCAACATTTGCGGAATTGACGAAAACGCGGGTGGTCCGTGCGCGGATCGACCCATATACAAATCACCTGATCCGCTACAATCTTTGAGGATATTTGATGCTGGCAACTCTAGTTGAATTGTAACTTGGCAAATATTATCTATTATTCAAGATCTATGCTGAAGCTCTTGCTATCTTGCTAGTAGCCCATCCTGCTCGCTCTCCCCTTCTTCGTTAGCCTCGACCGTCACGTCTATTTCGGGCTCGTCTTCCAATGTGACTGGTATGCGGTTAGTGGACGTAATTCGATCAGTTCGGGGGATATCAACGTACTATGTGGTCTGATCAACAGGCTCATGAGGAATGCAAATCCAAAGACAGCGGCAAGCGAAACGAAGACTGTTTGAGGGTATGTTGCAACTGTCAGGCTGTAAATTAGGTTAAAGATGGTCGGAGCAACAACCCGGGCCAGTGCATGAAGCAGACCAGTGGCACCGAGAAGCTGTCCGACACGCTCTTGAGGCACATGCTTGGTGAGAGATGATTGCAATGTCGGAGATCCCATGCCACCCAGTGAGGCAACCGCACCAGAGAGAATCATCATTGCTGGATGCTTAGACATGGCATATCCAACGTAACCCAGAACATCGAATACCACCGACACCCTGATGAGAACGATGTCAAGCATGTCGGACCCGCGGATGGACGCATCATCAGGGGATGGAGTTCGGAAGAAATATGCAACAGCTGGGAGAACCACAAACAGATTGATCACTCGAACAACGTTGATGATTGACACGAAGAGGCTGGATTCCACGTTGCCCCAGTTGAACATATATTCGGCATAGATGATGATGACCTGCATGGTACCCATGGCTACTCCAAAAACGGCCGTGTCAATCGCCGCCAGCAGAATGATATTTCGTCGGAGTGCTGGGCTAGCACCTCGGCGATTAGGGAACAAAACGCTTGGGCGACCAACGGCAGGGAATAGTATCGACAGGGGCGTAACCAGGTTTACCGGGTTGAGCGATCTCAAGGAGAACCCACTGGAGGTTTCTGAGTTCGCTTTCTTGGCACGATGCTTCTCTCGGGCAGCCAACTGGCGCTTTTTGGAGAGCGACTCGGGAACAATAAAAAGAATTGAAAGAACAAAGGTAATGTGGAACGAGAGCCCGATTAGGAAAACAATCACCGTGTTACCGGTCTGTTTGATCAGGAATGCAGCACCGGTAGGTCCAGCTGCAATGCCCAAGAACAAGGCGCCGTGGAATAAACCGAAGGCTACGCTGCGTCCATCGGGGGGCGTACAGTCTGAAGCATATGAATGAATCAGAGCTTGGGCGCCCGTAAATGAGCCTCCCAGGCCATCGAACACAGCGCCTATGAAGAGTAACTTGACCGACATGTATTCGGGCCATTTGGCTAGAACAAGGGTGATGGCTTCGTTAAGTACAGCGCCCGTCGCGCCCAGCGCGATCAGTTTGGTGCGGCCATAGCGATCGGACAAGTGTCCAAGGCGAGGGCTTGCCAGTGCTGAGATGATTCCAGTGATGAGGTTCAGATACAACTGGAAACGAGCCACTAAGGACTGTACCTCTGGGATTCGGCACTGGGAGTTGTCTTCTCCAAACACGACGGGGAGATAGGTGAATCTGGAGTCCTTCAAGGATCTCTCTGAGAAGTAATCGCGACAAATCAAGGTCATAATCAAGTTGATTTTAGGGACTGCAAGACCTCCAAAGCCGAGCGTAAAAAGCAGGCCGAATGGCAACAGCCACCAGATCTACCATCGCGATCAGATAAAGGATCTCGGGTGCTCGTGGCAGCGGTCATCGTCACTCACATGTGCTCTTCTCCATCGAGGTCTCGTATCTATCTCGCTAGGCTGGTCGTCATCTCGCGACCATTCTCCATCCTGACTATCATCATCACCGGCCAGTAGAGGCTCGGCGTGGACGTGCAAGGGGGCGTTTTTGGTCTGAGTGTGTGCGCGTCGAGCGTGTTGCTGTGCGTCAACGGCGGGCTCGCCCGCGAAAAGTTCTTCATTCTCCATAACGGATGCGAGAAATATTTCGGAGTCGCGATCGCCTACAGGCACATGATCTGAATTAAATGTAGAGAGAACGCAATGGGTTGGTCAGGATGACCGGTCCATACGAGAGGAGGCAAGGATGTAGACCTCGGGAGGTGGGGAGAGGAGAAATGCGACCATCCAACCATCGAGGTCTCCTCTTATCAAGCAAGTTTAGGTCCCACTTGAAACTTGATTCCGTCATTCTAACGCCGAAATCTCCGGACTCAACGTTTCAAGCTTTCAAGTCTAGATTCTTGGTAATCATAATCACTGAAAGGTGCGATCGTGTATTGCGTCCAAGGTCGATACTAGTTACTCCGTACAGTGGTCTGTATAATATGTAGCTCAATATGCGAAATGTAGCCAAACGCCCAAAACCCGTTCCCAATTTTATAAGTACATGTTCGAATCCGCCCGAAAATTACTGTGCATTGATGGATCCCCTTTACATTACCAGGGATCCATACTGCTCACCAGCAAAGAACTTTTTCTGCTCCAGGCAGCGCTCGCTGCGGCATCCTTGACAGCGCAGAGTCATCTGAGCCGAGCAGGGCTCTCCCTTCTGCAGATGCTCGTGGGCAAGATCCGCGAGACCCTGAATGAAAATAGGGTTACCGTTCAAACTCTCCGCCCGCTTGACACCCGGGCTGTTAGCCTCCTCCATGACTTCCAAGTCCAGCTCGTACAGTGTCTCAATATGGTCGCTAGTGAAAGCGACTGGCACAAGGATAAGATCTGTTTGGCCGCGCTTCACATACTCCATCACGGTGTCCTGGGTCTGAGCACCCAGCCAGGCCTTGGGACCGACCTGGGATTGCCAGCACAGGCGATACGGGTTGCTGAACTTCAGGCGTTGCATAACAGCGTGGACTGTAGCAGCTACTTCGGCAGGGTAGGGGTCGCCTTGAAGAAAGCCGTCAGCATCGGAATTTCCCTGACTCCAGAGAGATGGAACAACTTACCTCGGTTGACAACATCCATAGGCAGACTGTGAGCAGAGAATAACAATACAACCTGGTCCCGCTTCTCCTCGGGGTAGGTCTTCAACTGAGCCTCGATATTCTGGGCGAAGGCCTCAACAAGGCCGGGGTGCGTCGGCCAGCGGTCGATGACACTCCACTGAATTGCGCCAGTAGGGTCCACCTCGCCATTCGCCCGCTTTACCTCCAAACGGTTACGCCACTTCCAAAGTTCATTCAGAGAGCTACCCGTTGTGGAACAAGAATATTGCGGATATTGTGTGAAAGCAACGGCACGACCGCCCTTGCCATTGCCGAACCCATCAGCAAGTAGATGGTTGTACATGGTCTCAGTCAAAGGTGCGGCGTACCGGAATGCGACGTAAGGCTTATGCGGCGCGGTCTCCGGGGAAATCTTATCCAAGATTTTACACATTTCGGTGCATTGGTATTCAGACCACTTTCGAATAGGAGATCCTCCACCGATATCCGCGTACTGCTTCTGGATTTTTGGGGTTCGTCGACGAGCGATTATTGGACCGATATATGATTGGAACCGCCCGAGGGGAATCAAATCACCATCGGCCTATGACGGGCAAAAGAAAGCAAAGGGTTAGCCAATGCAACCATAATAATTTGGCAGCTATCGAGAAGCAGCAATCGATTCCAAATGACATACAAAAAGACGGCTCAGGAAGTCTTCCACCTCGTCCGTGGTCGACGGGCCGCCCATGTTCATAAAAACCATTGCGGTCGGGCCCTTTGAACCTGTTGCATCTTGAGTAACAGGTGGTACCACGGTTGCAAGGTTAGATCGCTGAGTTTTGTTATAAGCGGCGCAGCTCCATGCCAGTGGCCGAAGACTGGGGGTGGCGCCGCTCAACAACCGCCGAGAGATCGCGAAGGGACTGCGAAAGGCCATCGCGGAGGAAGGTGTGCCGGGAATGGGATTGGATTGATCTAGATATTCAAACAAGAATGATCGGGTATGTTAGACAATGGAATGAGTGTGAGAAGTCGACAGATGGGAGCGATCCAAACGTGATTTGATTGCCGGGTTGGCCCAACATCTGGCAGCTTTCCAGCTTCCGCGGTCCGGCGAGTCCATTTCCCGACGGCCAATCAGCGTGCAGTTAGAGTCAGCAGAGCCAAAGGCGGTGTGTCACATGACCTTCGCGCCCCCCCCCCCCGCGGGTGAAGCGCGTTGATTTGCCCGCGGCTGCCTTATCGCGCAGCTGCCTGGCGTTCCTCTGTTTGGTGGCCTTGACCTGCCATGAAAGTTGCTTCTCAACTTGTTATTCTTCAACCACTTCAGCACACACTGTGACACCATGGCAGATGACAATTACACACGGGACGAGGAGGATTTTGATGAGGAGGAAGTTGATGAGACCGTGAGTTTAACAATGAATGGATTTGGCGATTCCGCGGTATACATGCGAAAGCTTCCAACTAACTCTCGATTTGACAATAGAGCTACCGATCAGTCAAAGATGCTGTCTTGTTTGCAATCGATATTAGCAGCTCAATGCTGACTCCCCGCCCGTCCAAGGATGCTAAGAAACCCACCGAGGTATCGCCCGCCTCTGCTGCTCTCAGATGCGCATACCATTTGATGCAACAACGCATCATTTCGAACCCTCATGACATGATTGGCGTCTTGCTCTATGGTACCGAATCCTCCAAGTTCTACGACGAGGATGGAAAGAGCCGTGACGACTTATCCTACCCACATTGCTACCTATTTACTGATCTCGATGTTCCATCCGCCGACGAGGTGAAGGCACTTCGAGCGCTTGCAGAGGATGAAGAGGAGGCTCGTAAGGTACTCAAGCCATCTGAAGAGCGAGTTTCTATGGCCAATGTACTGTTCTGCGCAAACCAAATTTTCACCTCGAAGGCTCCAAATTTCCTCTCACGACGACTGTTCATCGTCACAGACGAAGATAACCCCCACGCTGAAAGCAAATCCCTACGCTCAGCTTCGTTTGTTCGAGCGAAAGATCTCTATGACCTTGGCGTGGCAATTGATTTGTTTCCCATTTCACGACCGGATCACGAGTTCAACACCTCTAGGTTCTACGACGTAAGTATCGGCTTGGAGTTTCTACAGTGGCGAGTATGGCCATATGAAGTGCTGACTTTCTCATAGGATATCATCTACAAAACAGCGCCCAGTGACGGCGAAGCGCCTGCCTATCTGAAGCCAGATACAAACACCGCGACGGCAACAGGGGACGGCATTTCATTACTCAATTCCCTCTTGTCAAGTATCAACTCACGATCTGTAGCTCGACGGTCGCTCTTCACGAACGTGCCATTGGAGCTTGGCCCCGATTTCAGAATCTCCGTCAACGGTTATCTTCTGCTCAAGAAGCAAGAGCCGGCGCGCAGTTGCTATGTTTGGCTCGGCGGAGAGACCCCACAAATCGCCAAGGGTATCACGACTCAAAGCGCAGATGATACAGGACACGTCGTAGAGAAGTCGGAGATCCGTAAGGCATACAAGTTCGGAGGTGAACAAGTCACATTCACGACTGAAGAGCAACAAGCCCTCAGGAACTTTGGTGATCCCATAATCCGAATCATCGGTTTCAAACCCCTCTCCGCTCTGCCTATCTGGGCCAATGTCAAGCATCCTACTTTTATTTATCCTTCGGAGGAAGACTACATCGGCTCGGTTCGCGTTTTCTCAGCACTCCAGCAAAAGCTTCTCAAGGATCAAAAGCTGGCTCTTGTCTGGTTTATCCCTCGCAAGAATGCTACCCCATGCTTGGCTGCTATGGTTGCTGGCGAAGAAAGAGTGGATGAAAATGGTGTCCAAAAAGTACCACCGGGAATGTGGGTGATACCTCTGCCGTTTGCCGATGACGTGCGACAGAATCCAGAATATGCCCGACATGCTCCCCCAGATGATCTGGTAGACGCGATGTGCAACGTCATTGGACAACTCGAGCTTCCAAAAAAAGTCTACGATGCTCAAAAATATCCAAACCCTCGTATGATACCTCGTGTTCCGGGAAATCGGCAAGATACTGACAACAACAATTCTACAGCTCTTCAATGGCATTATCGTATCTTACAGGCTCTGGCTTTGGACGAAGATGTTCCCGAAACGCCAGATGATAAAACCATCCCCAAATTCCGACAAATTGACAAGGTGAGCTGCTCATACTCAAAGAAATCAATTAGGAGATACTGATGTTGGTTTTGAAGCGCGCCGGCGACTATGTTATGACGTGGTCCGAACTGGTCGATGAGAATGCGAAAAGCATGTTTGGTGGAACTGCGGCAACAAAGTCAACCCTAGTCAAGCGAGGACCAAAGGATCAAGATGCCGGGAATCCTCCAAGCAAGCGAGTGAAAGTCGAGGGTGGGACTACCAACCTCGACGACGATGTCAAAAGGAGCTTTGAAAGGGGTGCGGTCGCGAAGGTAGGCTATCACTTTCTGATATAGAAGGACTGCAGATTCAAGAAACTAACTATAATTCAATTAGCTCACTATGCCCATCCTGAAAGAGTTCCTGACCGCTCATGGCCGTGCCACAGCTGGGAAAAAGGCCGATCTCGTTGACCGAGTGGAGCAATTCTTTGAGGAGAAGATCTGAGCCTCACCTCAGCATTCAAGTCTAGCCTCCAGCAAACTATTCAATCTACGAATTATGACAGAAATCATTCCGTATTTTCTATCCCATTCGCAGATGATGAGTCCAATCCTGCAGATTTAGTCATTTCGTAGGATATCATTGTGAGTTGTACGCTCCTCAATCCATTTCCTATACCAATAATTAGCGTGCTGTTCACTCCAGGCTGCACTCACCGCAAATGGTCACTTAGGTAGTTCATTATCTTCTCAACTCTGCCTAGGCGACTTTGTGCTGCTTTTGTGGTAGTCTGACTAACGAAGCGGCGCGGATGTGGGGGATGTGGGGGATGTGGGGGACCCCATATTCTTTCTTTCGCAATCACTTCACTCCAATGGAAAGTGCAATTCATGGATGTGTAGCTTCAACCATCTATCCATTTTTCTGTGACCTTGAATATTCCTCAACTTTGAACTTATGGGCCTCGCGCTCACAAACCTCTTGTTCTGTGCTCTTGAGGCTCCACGACGACATCCGAGACACCCCGCCGGCCACACCACTCTCCAGATCAAACTTATTCCAGAATGAACCGAGTTCGTGCACGGGAGGATCGAAAATGTTACACCTGTAACAAGGTATTCTCTAAAAAGGAACATCTCACAAGGCACCTTAGAGGTCATACGAAAGAGAAGCCTTTCGCTTGCTCCGTATGTGGCAAATTATATTCTCGCAGGTAGGTAGGCTTGACTGAAAACATCCATCTAGATCTGAACCTGATTGCAAGACAGTGACGTACTCCGACGACATGAGCGGAACCACAGTGATCAAAATAACCAGTCCCTTGATGGTTCATCCCCGGGTTTTATGAGCGATCCTACGATTCTGACGCCTGTTTCTGGGATAGACTCAGCAAGGCGTCTATCTGGAATCCCGCCCGAGTCCCAACCCAGCATTGCTTCTCCAACTGTCGACTCTGAAACTCCCGTTTTGACTCAAACTGGCACGGTCGGACTTGCACATTCAATGCCATTTACTACCAACGATGTTGCGGCCAGAGATACACGTACCATATCGGAGTTTGGAACTTGGTTCCTTGAAGAAGACTTCGATGTTGGGGCCCTAGATTTCTCAATTACATCTACAATTTCAGAATGGGCACAGGTCTCGAACGTCTTCCCTACGAATGAACTGGCAGTTGGGGACCAAGACATATATACACCCTTGCAAAGTTCTCCTCCTGATGTGAACTCGGCAAATCCCAACGACGACACAGTGCGAAGGAAATGGTTCACTCGCATGTCTCCCCCAAGAGAGCATCATTCAAGTCGAGACTTTCCTACATCAGGACCAACATGGACAAGCCATACAAATACAAATGAGTCGTATCGAGCCGGCCTGTCTCAAAAGCTCCGGCCACGAATGGAAGATGAGGCGTTGCCAACATCAGAGCAGCTTAATCTCTTCGCTAAGCTCTATTTCCATCGTTTCCATCCTCTACTCCCAGTTATTCATACTCCTTCGTTTAGGCCAACCGCTGAAAACGCACTATTATTCTTGTCAATATGCTCCATTGGCAGCTTGTTCGTTGGGTCATCTCGTGCCTTGGCTCAGGGGGCTAGAATATTTGAACGGCTCAATAAGGCAATATTGGCTTCTTGGGAATCTTTCATATCGCGAAGTCACCCAGACGCATTCTCCATGGTCCAAGCCGCGATTTTAGGCCAGACCTACGCCATCTTAGCAGGAGAGCCTAAGTATCTTGTTTTAGCAGACGTGCTTCACGGAACGGTAGTTGCGTGGGCACGTGAAGCAAATAGATTAGGAGCTCTTCGCCATTGCACTGGTAATCTTCTCGATGAGAACGATATGGATAGCAGCTGGCATCGATGGATTGAATGTGAGCAACGAGCTCGGGTGCAAGTAGCACTGCACATTCATGACGCTGAGCTCGCAAATTTATTACACCACCAACCGATTCGCAATCACCGATTTCGTCAATTTCCTCAACTGGCATCAGATGCTTTATTTTCAGCCCCTACGGCTTCGAAATGGGCAACTCTCTATCGTCAATCGCTACAGTCCCAACTTGATGACCCCGTATACCCCTTGGTACAGCGTTCCCTGGACTCCTTCCCCATTACTGGCCGACATTCTCGCTTTACAGCATACGGTCTTCTCGAGAGCATTAATGCCCGCCTCGTCGATGCCAAACAATCCGAAGAATTTGATCATCTAGTTTGCCAAGGAATTTCAGACCTGCTGATCAAATGGTGGAAGACCTACTACACACAGACTCAAGATCTCTTTTGCCTTCCAGTCCTCTGGCACTCGATTTTCATATCCCTTTATGCCGATCTAGATCTTCTAGAGCAATCAATCGGCCGAGATGGACATAATCCAGTCTTCGAAGCATCAACGCCAGTACGAGAATGGGCCAGCTCCCTGAATGCAAGTCGCTGTCTGGTTCACGCATCCCTGATTACACATCATCTCGAGCGTATGAGTATCTCCTCCGAGCCTGCAATTCATGTTCCGCGGGCATTATTTTCCGCGGCGCTGACCTATCTATGTGTTGCCCACCACGCACCAAAACACATTATTTGTGCCCAGGCATTCGCCTCGCCGGAGATTGAGCTCTTAGGTGAGAATGCTTCTCGGGCACATTGCTTTCCTGAATATACGCATAATTCAGAGGGATCTGTCATTGCGGACTTCGATCATTTATATAGGTTAATTGATTTGCTTCAGCGGGGTGGGCGTTGGGGAATCTCCCAGGCATTTGCTGGTGTGATTTCTGCGGCATTAGAGGAGAAGGGGAGAACTTTGGGATGATATGGTATTTTGAACTTCTTTCCGAGTAACGATAATCTACCTCGGGCTATATAAGTAGAAATCAGGAGTTTCTCATCAAGTACAATACTATTAATAACTTCTTTAAGCTGAAACTTGGCGAATATACCCTAAGGACCGACCTAGACTCTAATGTGAATTGGTCTATCCCAGGCTTCATAGGTATCTCCATTTATAAGCCCCAGCGTAGACAAATCTGGCCCAGTCGGTTCCTAAAACGGAAACCAACAAAAGTCGACTTAAATCTTATACTGATTTGTGGGGAAAATTCAGGGTAATCACTTGGACTAAAAGAGAAGGTAATAGCAATAATGAAGGATGCAAGGGAAGGGCAAGGGCAAAAGCAAAAGAAAAGCCGGGCCCCCGAGTCAAACGGGGATTACTTACAGCACTCGAAGTCTGGAAGGGCACGTCCCCTTGTACTAACCCGGCGGATTTTGAAAGTATGGGTGCATTTACCCTCATCACCAAGCAAATCGCCGAATTGGGCGTCGGAGGTCTTGAATATAGGGAACATAATATTTTTTTTTTGGTGTGATGTGGCCTTGAAGGAAACTTGGTCATTTCCTTGACCAAATATATTCTTATTTGACTGACTGGCCCTTTGAAACCTTACTGCGGACATGACTGCCGGTACTCTACTGCTCACCCCGCATGTTGATAGAAGAGGTTGCGGGGTGAAGCTCCACCAATGTGGGACTAGTCAGTTCCAACCTTGGAGGAAAACCATTAACGGCGGTACTGTAATTCTATTTGACATTCAGCATTTATCTGAAATTATCTTACTCGCAATAATTCACTCAAATTGATAGAGCTTACATCGGCATTAATTTCGAAACCTACCAGTAGGTAGAAGCTTTGAAGCCTTGAAATTGTCCTAGTATCACCCTTCTCGTCGCATCCTTCACAGTAACTCGGGCAACATTCTACATTACAAGTAATAAGGCGATATACTCTAGAGACTTCCCATTGAAGCCATATTTCGCTACCTGCATAAATACGGTGATCACCTGATTAGCTCCCCGCAAACGAAGTATCCTCCCCCCGCAGTGAGAGGTTTGTGGGGGATGACCACCTCCGGTACAGAGTTAGGTTACTATTGGAACGGCAGAAGCGGAATTAGAAATCAGTAGATGAAACGGTATAAATATGATCCGCATAGTTTTCTGTTGAAAACGATTAAGAGTTTCCAGTTCGTCGCCTAGCTACACTCTACCCTCTGAATACGATGCCTGTCTTTACAGAATATTCCTCTTCTGCTCGAGACCTTAGGATCTTGCCCTCTTTTGCTCCGCCACTACCCAGGCTTTCTCCTCCTTTTTCTTCCAAGGAAAATGATGGAGAAAAATATGAAGTGATTATCGTTGGAGTATGTACATCCCAGCTCAGTCAAACATAGCTAAACGAAGTATTATTCCCTTTTATTAGGCAGGACCGGCAGGTTTAATGCTCGACCTACTTCTCGCCCGTTACGGCCTCAGCGACGAGTCTCTTCTCTGTGTCGATGCAAAGCCGAGTACATTGAAATCGGGTCAAGCAGATGGCATCCAACCCAGGACGCTCGAAGTCTTCAAAACGTTAGGTATCTCCGATGAGATCGAAAACGAGGCTTGTCATATGTGGCAGTTCGCATTTTGGAATCCATCTTCCGACAAGAAAAAGGTCATTGAGCGCACGGCTGTTATGCCAGAGGTAATTCCTCCTGCGCGATTTGGCTATGAAGCCACCATTCACCAGGGGCGAATCGAAAGAATCATGGAAACGGATCTCCTGCGATATTCGAAGAGAGGTATTCTCCGGGACACGCGGTTGGTCGATGTGAAGATTGACGAGAATGGCGATTCCGACTTCCCAGTTGTGGTGACCATGAATGCGAATGGCACTGAGAGAATTGTGCGGACTAAATATCTAGTGGGTGCAGATGGTGCTCACTCGGTTGTTCGTCAATCATTGGGATTGAAGCTGGAAGGAGAGTCTCTTGACCATATATGGGGTGTTGTCGATCTCGTTGCTGACACCAATTTCCCCGACATTCGTCGTCGCTGTGGTATTCATTCTCCTGCAGGCTCTGTGATGGTCATTCCGCGCGAGAGGATTGCTACGGGTGAATATCTTACTCGGCTATATGTCCATGTCCCTGATATAGTGTCTCCAGAGGATGATCAGCTTCCAGCCGGGGCAACTGGCTCCAAGTCAGAGGATGCACGGCAGCGAAGAAGCAAAATCACTTTGGAGGGTGTTTTGAAGCAAGCTGCGGATGCCATGCAGCCTTACTATATCCGGCCCAAGGATGGGGTCATTGATTGGTGGGCTGCTTATCAGATCGGCCAGCGAGTCTTGCCTGAGTTTATTGTCAAAGATTCGAAAAAGGCCGCACGTGTGTTTATTGTTGGTGACGGTAAGTTCGACTCGTCGTAATGACTCTATGAAGAATCCAGATTGACTTTAAATCACAGCTTGTCACACCCACAGCCCTAAGGTATCTACGAACCCCAATGAAGCCGCCCAAACCGGTCTCGCTAATCAACTTTCTAGGCTGGTCAAGGAATGAACGTCTCTATGATGGATTCATACAATCTAGCCTGGAAACTCATCTATCAAATCAACGGACTTGCACCACCATCAACCCCCGATAACCCAACACCATTGCTAAACACATACCAAACAGAACGACATGAAACAGCCCAACAACTCATTGACTTTGACCGAAAGTTCTCTACAATGTTCTCCGGGCAGATGGGCGCAACAGAAGGTCTCACGCAGGAAGAGTTTCAGCAGGCCTTCAAATTAAACAACGGCTTCACCAGTGGCTGTGGCGTAGAGTATCCAGAGAACATACTCGTCGTTCGGGATATTAATCTCTCGCCAAGTCCCGTCCAGGGCACGGACTACCTTTCGGGAATCCTTCGGCCAGGACGACGCCTACTTAACGTCAAACTGCTACGGCATGCGGATGGGGACCAGCGGGATCTGCACGATGGTAAGATCGAAGTCGTTTTCCGGGTTGATTCGTTTTCGGGCAGTTCAAATAACAAATGATTGTACAGACACGCCCTCTACTGGACGCTTCCGAGTTCTCTTGCTTGCTTCGCAAGACCTACTTGATCGGGATAGCGTCTCGGCAAAAGTTCTCGAAAGGACGGCTATGCTAGTCACCAAATTCCCCGCATCCACCATCGAACAAATTGTGCTACATCCTCGACTCCATCGATCCTTTGAGTGGGGTGATATTCCCGCTTGTGTAAAGCAGACTTCGGAAATGCGCTTCTATGATGGGTCGGCGTTGGTTGACGCGTATAGCATCTATGGCGTCGACCCCGCGCATGGCGCACTAGCCGTGATCAGACCGGATGGGTATGTGGGGGTCGTTGCGCAACTCGACGATGTGAAGCAGGTGGAGGAATATCTCCAGGCGTGTATTAGAACAGTTTCCTAGATGTAGTCATGAACCCCAGGCTTAGATTGTTGTGAATTGCTGTTAAATTGGTCTATCTTCGAACCGAACTGCGTATGCAGTGTATTCTATGTAAATTCGACCAAAAATGTGTATGTACCGTTCAATAATCGTACAAATATACACCAAACGAATGTGGGAGATTCCTTCTCCTGGCGCTTGAACGCATTGGAATGAAAACATCCATAATAAACCGTATAAACTCCGTAATCCTTCTAACAAGGAGATCCCTGAGACGAATGGCGAATAGGCCTCGGGTCATGGGTATCGAAAATATCGACAGATGTATAGTCGCGGTGAAATCAAAAGCACGAAGACGAGAAGCAGCTTAGACCGAGACACTGGCAGAAAGAGAGGTAAAGGCGACAGTTTTTGGCTCAGCATTTGCCATAAACCTGGCAGTAGCAAAGTTGCTCATCGGGACAACTGAAGGTGAAGAAAAAAACGTCGTTAGCCCTTGCTATATCCACCAAACCTAGATGGAAATAATCACTTACTAGATTGAGTTCATTCCAAATATGACGTGCCACATGAACTCCATCACTCGCCCGGAAGAAGCATCATTCAACTCGGTTTCAATAATCCACTGCCGGAATTTGATATAATCCTCCCGCGGTCGCGCGTGCACCTGGCTTCGCGAAACCGCAAATTGCGCGCAACACGCGGCACCGATCTGGGTGGGTTTTCGCATGTATTTCCCGCCATACGATTCGGTCTCGTACGGAGAGGACATGTTTAGCGGCGGAGTACTCGTGCCCTCGAAGATATCCCACCAGACCTGTTCGGTGACATGTTGATTGAAGCGATGGCCTTCCTTGCAGCCAGGATTCCAATTACAGCGAAGGTTGACATATCCATTTCGTTGGACAAAGTCCGTCTGCAAGCTTCGCATCGCTAGGACATTATCGTGGAGGGGGGCGTCGACGTGCCATGCCATTAGGAATCCGGCGCGGTGGGCGTGGAGGAAGGCGATTGTGGAGGGAAGTGTGTCGTAGTGATCAATGACATAGGTGAGGTAGGCCATGGCCTCGTGGCCTTTATTGAAAGGGGTCGTAAGGATTTCGTTACTGGATCGCATGTCTTGGGTGGGGTTGACTATGTAAAGGGCCCGCTGCCAGCTATCGCAGAAGACACATTAGTACTGATCCGATTTGCACGAATAAAGAAAGAGCGCGGTTGTACACACTCTGGAAGCTCCTCCTGAACCCAATCTGTATGTTCTTCTGCTAGCTTGGCCATCACAATGACCTTGTCTCCCGGGTTGCCATGAATCGGCACTGGTGTTTCGATGACATCGTTTCGGTTCAACCACTCCACCAAATATGCGCCAGCGCGATACTGGTTATAGATATCTTGAAGATGTGCTTCCAAAAGATACAGCGAGAATATCAACATAACCGAGATACATATCGCGAATCGTAGGCCACCCTTCATGGTGACCACGAAGAGGGTATTCGAGCCCTTTCCCACAGCTTCAAACCGAATTCCGTAAGCAAGTATGAGGTTCACTTTAACCGAGACAGATGATCCATTGATTAACAAATGGAGCCAGGCACAGGAGGGTGTTGGAAAGCAAGATTAAAATGGTGTGGAATGAACTGATGAAGAGGAGACTGCGAAAACGCAGACAGGGGACGACAGAGGAGAGCAAAGAGAGCCAGGGATTGATCGTCACAGATTCCACACGGAATAAAGGGACAAACAACTCGTGTTAGAAGGAGGAATTGGATTGAATGGAGCAGGATTATAGGAGAGGGAAAAGTGAAATTGGAATATCGTCCCGTGCGATCTGGGAGCACGTAGTAGCCTAAACTGTAAAAAAGCAAGACAGGGAGGCGGGCCCCATAAACTCCCGGGGGGCCTTTTCACCATTCTGGAGTCTAAACCACGTTTAACTTAAAAGTCCCGATCACAACACACGTCATTGGCCACAAGAGAGGCGGTTCAGGGGAGCTGGGAGGGGCTAGGGATTGCAGTCAGGCCGGGGGAAGTGTTGAGCGTTGCTCTGGCCCTTAGCAGAAAGCTTGGCCTTGGTTGCGTAGCGCCGCCCCTCTTGAACTGGCGGCGGGTCCGACAAGTTGATTGGAACAATTGAACTTAAGAATGGGGAATAAATGCGCAGCTACCGCTGGTTGCGCAAGTCTATAGCCAATCTGCAGGCGACTGGCAGCTTGGGCCCCCATCTAAATGGTATCAAAGGGTCGCGCTTCCCATTCGCCCTGTGAGAAGTTCCATGGTTTGCACGTGGCGAGCAAAATTCTTGGGAGCAATTCAAGAGGGAACAAAGGCCTGGAAAAAAGTACTGCCGTGCAGGACGTCGTTGCAAAAGAAGGGTACGTACTTCCCCACCGCGCTATTGGTTAGGGAGACATGCCGTGTGGGGCCTTCGGGTAACCCCCTAAGACTCCATGGATGGTTATCTGGACATTGGTCAAGTTGCTGCAGATACAATACCTTTGAGGCCATAAAAAAACAGATTGAATCGAACCCCGGAGAGCTAGAATTCCAGGGGCACATGCTCTGCATCAAAGGGAATCCCCAGCGAAACCTCAAGGACGCCGGTTAATTTGGGTTCTGACACATGGACGGCACAGTGTGGCGATGACAGAATGGGCCCACCACACACCAATGGCCAATGCTCGATCAGCATTGTAAAATAAATGGCACGGCCGCTTTTGGCTTTTCGGTGTTGCTCCGCTAATATGAGGAAACTGGAGAAACAAGCGAGCGACGAGGGGTCCCTTTTCCGTGGGTGCATGAGAACACTGCCCCAGAGAATGGGGAAGGGGCCAGGACATGATGTAGAACCGGATTTCTGTAACGATGATCAGGAGCATTGCGTAAGTTGTTCAAAACCCTTGCTGTATACTCCGTACGGCATTCTGCTTAGCCGACAGCGGGCTCTAGTGATTCCTGCGTCGATAACTGTAGCTATCTCTGCGCTGCCACTAGGAAATGGGATGCATATCGGAGCACAGACCGGGCCAAGGACGCCTCATTGGTGGCGGGGCACGTCTAAATCCCGTCGGTTGAAATTACCGCGTGGCCAATTTTGAAAAAGGGTCTCGATTCCAAGATTGTGGAAGATTAGCAGGCAACGAAGTATGAATTGATGTCTCACTAGGGCACTAGGATCGGTTGGGAAGGAGAAGATCAACTTCCAAGATTGAAGTTGGAGGTTGGTCAGTTTGGGATTGCGGGGAAGAATTACTCCAGTCACCTGCCCGTGGGCACCGGCAGCTACAGTATTACTACTAGTAGTACCTATAACTAGTACGTCGCAGGCTACTATTAGAGGGAGAAGAATTCCAACTAGAAAACTTGAAGATAACTGAGCCCCCGAATAAGGTATTTGCCAGATATATCGAGAGGCAACTTCTATTTATCCGATCTCCCCCAAGGTCAAGAAGAGATTTCCAAGTTCTAATCCATACACAGCATACTATATTCCCCGAGTCTCTCGGCATTATATTGATATTATACAGTCCAGCTGCAGTCTCTCAAGTGCTAATTTTCAATCGTCCCCCTCCTCCTCCTCATCGCTGACCTCCTCTCCCTCGGCAATTGCCTTTTCGCGTGCCTTGCGCGCCCGTTCGCGTTTCTTATCCAGGAGCGCATTAAGCTTCTTCGCAACGTTGAAAACCCCTCCAGTACCCGCTCCGCAGGCTGCACAGTTTGGATTTTTGCGATATCGCTGCAAAGCGCAAGATTCGCAGAAATAGTGACCGCATTTCGTGATGATGGGGTCTCTGTAGGGCTTTTTGCAGATGATGCAGGCAAATGGAATGCTTTCAAGGAATTCGTCATCGTCGTCATCTTCATCGTCTTCAGCTGTTTTCCCGGCACCTTTCCTTTGCGACACCACCCTTCCGTTTAACTTTACCCCATTGGTCCCGACTTCCCAATCGCGATCCAGCTCCCAGCCTTGTTTGTAATCTTCGCGCGCATGGAGGAATTTGCAACTAGAACCGATTGTTAGTGTTTCTAGATCATATTTGGGGGTATATCAGTTGAGGCGACTTACGAATCTCCGAAACCACAGAATCTGAACAAGAAAAAGAAAGAGCAGTTAGTGTATGTTCGTCAACAGGAAGCGGTTCTGCCCAAGGCAGTATGAGAGGAAGACCTACCCAGTCTGCTTGTAGTCCTTGCACACATCCGGGGCAAAATCCATCACAGTTATTGTTCGCACGTTTGTAGATGCCTTGATCGGACCGAACTTCTTGTTTGGCGCATCCGGGTTCTTTTGGATGAAGGATTGGTAGTTGGCCGATCCCTTGTAGGTTCCGTCTGGAGTCGCATCGTCGCCAGCGTCTGGATTTCCCGGGCGAGCTCTGGTAGACCCGAGGAGGTTCTTTGCGCTGAGATCCTCATCGTACCAGTTGGAGGACTTGGTCGCATCGTTACTGGAGGTCAAGGGAACCGGAGCGGCACTGGCTGGTTGTTCGGCACCCTTGTCTTTTCTAACACTGGCAGCGGAAGAAGCGGTCACGGCGACATTCTTGCGGCGTCTCTTAATGCGACGGCCTTCTTCGTCATCGGAGGAGGTAAAGCCAGAGTCTGAATCGGAGGCGGGCGGCGGAGTGGCGGGCTTCTTGCGCATGTTGGCCTTGGGTTTGGAGCGCTTCTTGAAGCCGAACTGGGGAACGGAATCAGCAGGTTCGTCGGCCATGTTGACGATTATGGAGATCAGAGTCTTGTAAAAGAAATAAGAGAAACCTTGGAATGATAATGATATCAAATCAATCCTAGGTATCTCCGACGGAAGAGTCTCGAAGGGTGAGTCAGCAGTGCAAACAGGGCAAACATGGAACGCGTACAAAGGAAAACAACAACACAAACACTCGGCACATCCAATGGGATCGAGGGATACTTCACTACATACACTGATTAGAATTTGGGTAAGGTGGGCATGGGATTGATGTAAACACAGATAAACAGATTATCGATCTATCTATTTTATTTATATATATGGGATATACCCTAGTCTATGTAATAATCACAGCCATTCAACACCATCGGTTACTAGTCGCTGCACCCTCGCCTGCGGCCAGCAGACAGCCGCTGCAGTACCTTTTGGGCCAGAATCTCCTCTTCTCTTCCCTTTTGCTTCTCCCCGCCCAAGTCGCCCACCACCAACCTCCGACTCCCTCGACACTCCCTTTCGCTTTTTCTTTCGTTTTAATTTAGTACTACTGCCTTTCATTGTTTTTCCTATTCCATTCCCTTTCTCTCTTCACTCGACGACCCGATCGAGATCCCGCGGGCGATCTCTCCTGCAGATCGCGCAGTGTTGTGCTTGACTGCATCGCACATCTACGCGCCTGTGACTTGAACCTGAACCTGAACCGATTCCGCCCGGAGTTCTCACGGATCCGTCAAGTGTTGGTTATTTCAATCTTCCAATTTCACCTTTCGCAACCTCTCGTTTCTCTCATTTCCTTTTCTCCCCGTTGCACCCGCATCTTCGCACGTGGTGCCACTTGACGATCCGCGGTCGCTGGTCGGCTCGATTTATCTTGACTTGGTGAGAGGCCCTCTCTCTACGACACCATCTCGAAGCGCGCGATTTCGAACGATGCTCGCGTGAACCATACTACACCACTCCCACCACACAAACCGCGCCAACATCCGTACGTCTCTCCTGGCGAACGACATCTCCTCGTACAGCAGGGGATTCGGCCGCCGCGTGAGGCACGGCACCGCTACCTCGGATTATGACCACTTCCAACCCTGGAGCGAATAGCTCCCTTGCCTCCATGATGGAGGACCCGTTCGTTTCAAATGCGGGACAACATGCCGCCCCTCGTGAATCCCATCGGTACTCGTCCTTTGATACACAGCTCTTCAGCCTCAATGCCTCTTCTCCTGCCCAGGCTAAGCGAGCCCTCGAAGCTCATCTCGCGGAAACCGAACGTCGACTTGAAGAAGCATCCAAATTAGGCACGGCCCTCATCGACCAACAGCGAGAACTATCCGAGCAGCTAAAGGAGGTCGAACAACAGCAGGACGAGGGCGAGATGGGCCCGGAGCTGCGAAAGAGACTTGCTGACCTGGAGCATGAATATAATGAGATCGGCCGGGAATCGGCGCGCGCATTTCTAGGCCCAAAACGGCTGGCTGGAGGCTCCGAGGATGCCCATTCGGGTACCCCGTCGTTTGACCAAAAGGTCAGTAACTGATGACCGCAACATGCTCACCATGGTCACCCAATCTAACACCCATTTATAGTCACCTATCAGCCCCGCTCTTTTCGCCGGACAGGCGACAAACTCTCCCAGCAAAGTCAGTGTTCCATCTCGCAAGCAACGCAACCAGCCGTCAAACCGCGTACACGACATCGAATTCGCGACCGAGATATCCACCTCTCTACTCGCCCAGGTCCGCCAATTACAGGCGCTCTTAGCTGAGCGCGAGGAATCCCTCAAGTCTGTCAACCTCGAGAAGTCACGTTTGGAGCTTGAAGCGGAAGGCTATGCCCAACGCATACGGGCCCTCGACGACAGCGAGCAGCGCTACAAAGATGAAAACTGGGCCCTGGAGACTCAAACTCATGAGCTGATGGCGGCTGTTCGAGATGCAACAGAACGTGAGCAGAAGCTTAATAGCAGCCTTGACACCTCAAGCGCAGAAAAGAATGCCGTCGAACGTGAATTGGAGGAGCTCCGACAGACCAATGCGAAGCTGTTAGAGGACCAGGCAATTACTCAGAAGTCGAATGATACCGAAGTTCACCTCTTGCGTCGGAATCTGAATGCTGGTGATCTGGAGAAATCTGCCCTTCAGAAGAAGCTGGAAGAGCTCACCTCGCAGAACCAAGAGTTGGCCAAGGCAGTTGCAATGCGTATTCGCCAACATGAATCACAGGGTGGTCGAGACCTTCCGGATGACATGAATGGTGACGAGCCCGAACAAACCACCCCAGACAATTCTCCCCCTCCGTCGCCAAACAAGTTTACACCTCGACACGGTCACCTGGAATCTGAAACTCTCAAGAGCTCCCTCGGACACGCTCATCGGATGATTCAGAATCTTAAGAGCACCATTCACCGAGAGAAGACAGAGAAGATTGAGCTCAAACGCATGTTGCAAGATGCCCGAGATGAGGTTGAGCAGCGCCGTCGTGAAAGCGCCGCGCCTAATGGAACCAAGAAACCTCTGAAGAAGAAGGATGACTCTTTCCGGAAACCTGCACGACCTGACCTTTTGGGCGCAGGTCGCAAGGAAACGTCCAGGGTTGAACTTCACGACACTGACTGGGAAGATAACGCCGGCCAGATCAGTCCATCTCGTCCAGTAGCAATGAATAGCGCCACTAGAAGCCGTTCTGGTGCGCATTCTCCCGACGAAGCCAGTGATGTCTACCAGACTGCTACTGAAGCTGAAGATGGATTTGAGACCGCAAATGAGCGTGCGACCGCAACCGAGAGCGAGGCTTTCCAAACCGGCGTGGAAAGTATGGCAGACGATAGTAGCGACTCTGCGGACCTCACCGAAACCGAGAACAATGTGCAAACTACTCCCCGTAACCGCGTTGCCTCGTCTTTGGTGATGGCTAAAGCCCGTGATCGAAGCTCCTACCACAGCTCGGCCTCTACATCAGACGACGATGAGACCGACAGTGGATTCCCTTCCCCCAGCCAAACGCATATCTCTCGGCCGCGTGTTAGGTCTAAGCGAAGTGTGCTTAGACGGATTCGCCCATCTGGGGAGGCTCCCATGGCTTCCAGCAGCCGTCCATCCAGTGCTCGCAACTCTCCTGCGCCCAGCTTTGAACAACAACCAATGGCTGGAGAGGGTCAGAGCCTGTTTGCAGAGCTGGCAGAGCTTGAAGGTGGCGAGGAGGAGGAGGAGGATGAAGGAGCCTTATCGCAGGCCTCGACACCACGCATGCAAGCTGCCACCCCTGGCTCCCGCAGACCTTCTGAAATTACTCTTAGCGATCTTCCCAAGCCTATCATGGTAGACAGCGGTATGATGACTGAGCCCTGGGAGCCGCAAACCCCCAAGGCTGCCCATGTCCCTGTCCCTGTCCCTGTCATCGGAGAGGCCACTCCGACGGATTCTCCGGCTACTCCGCAGAGAAACCAGACCTTGGATCGTGAAATCGAATCTGAAGCGGAGGAGACCCCTAAGCTGGTCAGCTCAGGCACCCAGTGGACACCGCTGAAAGGACCTATCATCGATAATGATCACCTTTCTAATGTTCCAACGCCACCAAAGATGGCCTGGGATGAGAGTTCTGAGTCCCAGCGAGTGGAGGCTGGCACCCAGGCCGAACTACCAGAGCTCAATGTCGCAGCTATCTCTTCACAGGAGACGGTGCCTGCTCTCCCCAGCTGGCCCAAGTTGGAAGTTACCTACCTTCACGGAGACGAGACTGTGCCCGTGAAACATGAGGTTCCCGAGCCCGAGATTCCGGAATTTAATGTATCCTCGATTTCATCCCAAACCACCAAGCCTGTCCTAGCTACCGTGCCTGAGCCCGAGCCAATGATTGTGGAACCAGTGAAAGAGTTGCCCGAGATCTCTTTATCCTCTCTCTTCACCTACTCCACCGAGCCTATTCAGGCACGCCTTCCCGAGCCAGAGCCAGTGCTGGAAGTTCCTGAGGTTGTTCTACCTGAGTTCGGGCTTGCCACTCTCTCCACTCAGCACACTCAACCCGTGGAGCCTCAACAGCCCGAGCCAGCTCCCGTGCCAGAACCCATCATCATTCCTGCGCCCATGCCCGAGCCAGTCATCCCAGACTTGAACATCTCTATGCTGGATGCCACCTCTACGGAGCCGATTGCGCCCAGGTTGATCGAGATTCCGGTCCCAGAACCCGTTCCCGAGCCAGTCATCCCAGAGTTAAGCATCTCTTGGCTGAACCCTTCCTCGACGGAGCCGATTGCGCCCAGGTTGATCGAGATTCCAGTCCCAGAACCCGTTCCCGAGCCAGTCATCCCAGACTTGAACATCTCTATGCTGGATGCCACCTCTACGGAGCCGATTGCGCCCAGGTTGATCGAGATTCCGGTCCCAGAACCCGTTCCCGAGCCAGTCATCCCAGAGTTAAGCATCTCTTGGCTGAACCCTGCCTCGACGGAGCCAGTTGTACCTACGCCAATTACGATTCCCGCACTCCCAACTCCATCGGTGTCTACTTTAAGCTCAGTCGAAACCCAGCCCGTCAAGTCTGTACCACCAGTCGCTCCTCTGATGGCAGAATTGGGTATCCAGACAGAACCCATGGAGGAGTCAAAGGCAGCGGCGATGGCTCTGCCTGTTCCTGTGACTACTAATGAAGATGCTACTGAGTCTACCCGCGAACGTGATAGCACCAGTGCAAAGGATCGACCCACAAGCATTGGCCTGGCTCTGAGCGACATTTCTGGCAATGCCTTGCCCCAGTCTGCTACAGAAACACCGGGCTCTGTGAGCATGGATCAAGGCTCGCAGACCATCCTGTCTTCGCAGCAGATTGATCAGATCCTCATTGAACGAGAGGCTCCGCGTCCAATTTCCTCCGCCGACAGCAAGTCAAGAAACATGGCTGTTGTGGGGGCAGCAGCAGCAGCGGCTGCTACTGCTACTGCAGCATCGCCTTTTGCCACTCCTAAGCTCCGACCTCGCCCTCAGGGGCAGTCATCAGCTAGATCCTTGACCCCCGGGCAACAACGACCTGACAGCGCTACTAGCCAGGCATCGAATCTTAGCGCCCACCCGCCATTGCCTGCCGACCACCGCGAGGCCATCTTGGCCGCCGAGAAGAAGTCAATCGACATGCCCCCTCCTGCATCCCCAGGTACGATGGGGCCCCCCCTTGGCACCGGCTTCCGCCTACCGCATGAATGTGCAAGGTCCCCGGACTCCAGGAGACCAAGTGCCCCGGCCAGGCTCAACGAGGACTGTTTCTACCCAAGCGCGAGTGAGGAGAAGCAGCCAAAGCCAACTGTCAAGGAGGTCTTCCGTTTCCTCGTTTGCATCGGAGCTGGAGGAGCGGTTCAATATGAGCAACCCTCACGCTGGTCCTATGCCCCATGGATATGGTCCCAACACAGATCCCCGCATGATCCAAGCAATCACACAGACCATGATTGGTGAATTTTTGTGGAAGTACACTCGGAAGACCGGATCAGGAAACATGTCGTCAACACGTCATCGACGCTACTTCTGGGTTCACCCTTATACGCGTACTTTGTACTGGAGTGAGCAGGATCCTCAAACGGCTGGAAAGAGCGAACTTCGAACAAAGAGCGTTCCTATTGAGGCTGTGAAGGTTCTCGCGGACGACAACCCATATCCTCCTGGTCTACACTGTAGAAGCCTGGAGGTTGTCAGTCCCGGCCGTCGTGTGCGATTCACTGCTACCACGAGCCAAAGACACGAGACTTGGTTCAATGCTCTGTCATATCTCCTTTTGCGAGAGTCGAACGATAACTGCAACGACAGTGAGAACAATGTGACTTTGGATGATATTGATGAATTCAACCCCGGTTTCCGCTCGGCTTCTCGCCAGACAGGTCGGCTGTCTCTTGCGTCACATAACAGCCGTCGCCCAGCACCGAAACAGCGGGCAGCCTCTGCGATGTCCATGCGGTCTACTGGAACCCATGGACGCGCGTCTCCCGCATTCAGTTCCCCGGGCGTCAATGCCTCGTTACAGGTGCCCGAGGAAGGACAACAACGATCCTCATCTCGCCTCAGCACAATCCTTACTGGCTCGATTCGAGGCTCAATTGCTAGCCTGAAGGGACGCCATGGTCAAGCCGATAGTGTTCATAATGGAAGTCTTCGCGGCCAGGACAGTGTGGAAAACTTTGGCCACGAGGCTGAAGATGATGAGAGACTCGAAAACGTCCGCGCGTGCTGCGATGGAAAACACGACGTTGGCTCCCTCTCTCGCACCAGTCGGTTCAGTCCAAGGGTCGATCGCCAACACTCCCACCACCACTGAAACTGAAACAAAAACATTGCATCAAAATTGACTTGGCTCAGTTTGTGGGCTGGTCCTCAAACCACGATGACGGCTTGCGTCGGTCATATAATTGCCATGGGTCTCCCCCCCCCCCCTCTCCCTATCTCTCTTTTTCGGTTTACTCGCCCGACAAGCAGTTCTCTAACCGTCACTGTGCCGCCTTGCATACATCTTGTCATGATAGAAGGCACAGTGATGATGACCTCTTTTACACCTTCTGAATGATTCGGGTTGTGGTTCCCCTCTCCCTTATCCCCACCTACTTACTAGTACTACTCATTTGAAAAACCTACCTTTCCTTTCCCTGCATGTCTCAGACCACGCATCATCTCCTATCACCGTCCTTCATTGATTCATTCTCACTGCTGTGTATCCGTTCAGCCACGTTCCAGTCTGCTCAGACGACTTGACTATATTTCTTTTTGTTGATAATTCCGTCCCGATTACTGTTCCACTCTTTTCCCTGTGATCGTGTTCTCTTCATTGTTGTGCCATCTGCACTAGAGCGTGAGCAAACACAAAATAGCCCGTATACCAGTGCTTGTGACGATTCTTTGTTTTTTTTCTTTTTCTACCATCGTAGCAGTGTAAAATGTAGTAGCAGGTTGTTCTTGTTCTCCATTCAATATGCCACTGTCTGGTCTTTGATCCAAATCCATGTCACGTGATTGGGGTCTTCCCGGCCCTAATTTTGGTTTCTGGCGGGTCCATCTTCTACTACTTCTCCAATTCTCCCCTCACTTGATTAATAAAGAATCAACCATCATGACGACTCCCCCGCCGTTAGGAGATAGACTCAAGGGCATGCTTGAGCCTGCCCAGCTCATGACATGGGCTATGTCTCGTGAGTAACCTTTTCATCACCCATTTAATACAACTCCCTTGATATTCTTCCTCTTGTGTTCCTCGGCATTTGATACTACATTCGGGGTTTGAAAAAGACATGCCCTCCATTGCTACTATTCCATCTATTCAACATGCTATGCACTCTCAAAGGCGTCAATGGGAGCTTATATCACATCTGTTGAAGAATTCGCACTACACATATCCATCTCTTCTCTCTATACTCTAGAACGAGAACCCCGCTAACATTATCAATAATCAGACTACATCCGAGTATGCGCAGAAGCTGTCTTCAAGAAAGGCGAGATCTTCGCGCCTATCCTTCAAATTCATCGATTGCGCGATGAAGCATTTGGTCGATTCTGGGTCGAATTTTCCAGTACGTACCCTGACGAATGACCAAGAAATGGAAGATAAATTCTGGCCTTCGTCATTCATCTCCATCATGAAAAATCCCAACCAAGAATGCGCGAATCTTCTCGTCAAGCCCATGTTTTGATTATAATTATAATCACATTCCACTCACCAAATGATATTTCTCCAGCCCCAGCACCAAACGCTGCTCCACCCGCAACAGCATCAGAAACAGAGACAGAGACAGACACATTTCAACCAGGCCGAAACACCAACGGCTCATCCGATCTAATCCCACCCCTGCTCCGCACAGCCAACGGGATCGTTCTAGACATCGGACCAGGAACAGGCACCCAAATGCCCCTCCTCCGCTCACCCTCAATAAGCACAATCTACGGCCCAGAGCCCTGCACCGGGCTCCACGAGAAACTCCGCGCCAAGGCAATCGCCGAAGGAATCTCATCCAAATACCACATTCTCCCCTGTGGCGCCGCAGCATCGCAACTCCTCCCCGGACTTCGGGAATCGGGCACGGGCGTGACAGAGGCGTATGATTCTGATCCGCGGAATGGGATATTCGACACGATTATCTGCGTGCGTGTTCTTTGCTCTGTTCCCGAGATGGAGAGGACTGTGGATGAACTGTATGGGATGCTGAAGCCGGGCGGGAAGTTGTTGGTTACGGAGCATGTTGTTAATCCGTGGCGGACGGCGAAGGGGTCTGTTCTGGCGAGGGTTGTGCAGAGTTTTTATCAGTTGTTTGGGTGGAGCTTTTTCATTGGCGATTGTGCTTTGGATCGGGATACGGAGGGTGCGCTTTTGAGGGCTGCGCGTCTTGATGGTGGGTGGAAGGTTGTGGATTTGGAGAAGAATTTTGCTTGGTCGGTCATGCCTTATGTTTCTGGGACTCTGGTTAAGAAGAGTTAGTTCTTGAGTGGGTGGGTTGGTACATGTGTTCTGTGTCTACTGTTATTCAGAGGATTCTTATTCCGGTTTCACATTTCGCAATTTGCATATTAAATCGAAATTCCAAAAGATTATGAGCTTCTAAAACTTTGTTCTCTTCTGTACAGATATCTGTCTGACTCGTCCAGATTGGGCAGCGTCAATTATCTCTGGTATAAATGTATTTGATTGTCTAATTGGGTATCATGGTGGTGGAGATGATAAATGCCTCGGCTTTAAATATGAAGTCGGCCGGAAATGATAAACTCGGGGGCTCGGAAAGGTCCGAAATGGTCCGGTTATCGCTTCAGCATGGCTTTGGTCGACCTGGAGGCCAGAAATCGAAGAGATCTAATGCCTCGGACGTCCAGGGCCCCTGCTCGATCTCCTCGGCGGGCTCGGGAACCTGGCTGAGTGCACTTCGCATGAGAGTGGGTCGAGCCTGAAGGCCGGGCCTACTCAACGCGGTAGGATCGGATAGTGATTTGCGAAAAGGCGCGTCTAGAGATCTCTTTGCTGGGAGATTTCGGGCGCGTTCGGGTTGGTCTCCATTCCATGATGTTACATGAGAGGCTCGACTCTGGTAATTATTGACTCCAGGGCTGACGGCCATCTCTTCGAGGATAGATTGAGTTGATACCGAAGGTATGAATTCCATGTTGGTAGACGCGGGGCCTTGAGATGGGGCACTAGCGGGCCTGCGAGGCGATTAGTACAGGAGGCCTCCCATATTTTATGAGCACATACTGACTGCGACTCCTTGGGTTTTGACGTAGGCTGGCTTCGTTTCGCTGGCGGGCCCATTGCTGAAGATGGGGATGATTTTTGAGACGTATCGCTAGGTAATAGTGCACTGTACATCAATTTGCGGCGGGGTTTCTCAGTGGACATGCGCAAGGTTTTTATTGGTTGGGCTGGGGGTTCTGTGTCGGGGGTTGGTCGTGAAGTTCGTGGGTTTCGTGGCGCGTCATTATGTAGGGGGTCGTAGGAGTTCGGCGGTTTGGGGGGGCGCCGCTCGAGAATCGACAGGCGGTTCCTCCGCTGGGACAGGAATTGATTTCGGTTGATGTGTCGTTTCTGTTGGTGGGTGTATGGATGGTCCTGTAAAGGTCGGAGGATCTTGTTTCGGGGGTTCTTGTCTTGAAGGTTTGGGTATTGGGGGTGCTTCTATAGGTCTCGACTGCGGTTTCGGCTGCGATTTCGGCTGTGGTTCCTCGACGGGCATTGGTATATTCGGCCTCGCGTCCTCTAATAGTTTCGTTTTCTTCCGAGGTGCAGGAAGACTCGGCGGTCTCGTAGGTTGTCGTGGTTCCGGCTCTGTCAGATCCACCACCTCAGATTGTACGTTCCTGCTTCGGGCTGGGGTGGTTCCCGCCGAGACTCTCGGCCGTTTGGGAGCTCGTTCAGAGGGATCGGGGAGGCTTGGCGTTGGAGGTTGAGGATGACGTTCTTCGTACGGAGATGGACGATAGCCAATTGGGGTTCGTTTGATGCCAAGAAGGTCATTGAGAGAGCGAAACGTCTGCGAACCGGAGGGTCGAGCGGAGGTGGAGGTAGAGATAGGTGTAGGCGCAGGCGCATGGGTAGGCGTGGGTGTAGGACGCGTCTGGGAGTTATTCGAGGGAGGGGAGGTCTGGCTGGATTTTCTCTTTTCGAACAAGTTGGTGAGATCCTGCTGTGTTGTGCCCATGCGCTCGCCGACTTCAATCAAAACGCCCTTATCGAGTTCCAACTCATCGCCATCTTGTACCTCATCTGTCGATCGCCAATGGTGATCCCCAATGTAGTTACCAGATTCATCGTAGACCATCACCCGTTTGTTGAAGGCATGGTAACGAAGGTAGCCATCCTGCCATCGTTTGGACTTGCGGCGCAAGTCGTGGGTGTATAAACAACGAAACTTGACCACGGAGGCAGTGATGGGTGACTGGGAGGAGATTGGAGCGGAGCCACGGGGCGTAGAGGTCGGGACAGACATGGGAGGTTTCCACTCATGACATATCCCAGTGATATTCAGTTGTGGTGGTGGTGGTGGAGGATGAGGAGGAGCGAGAGATGTGGGGAAGAAAGGAAGAAAGGATGCCAATACTCGCAGGCCTCAGGCAGATCTCCACTTACTTCTACAACTACTTGACACGTCCACTCTACTTTCATTCATCAGGTCTTCCACAGTAGTAGTAGTAGTAGTAGTAGTCCCTCTGATCAACTATTCCATTACCTCTTTTCCTGCGGTTTGACTCACACATCAAAGTGGCCCCCACGGGAAACCCCAGTAGATGCAGCCAACGGAAATCAGTCAACCATTCTGATTTGCGATGACCCCAGTCCAAGTGGAGCTCGATGCATTCCCCCGACCAAAAATAACCAGAAATCCAATTAATCATAGGGCAGAGCCAAGCAGAACAGAGCAGAGCGCATGAGGGGCTTGGCCCCCCCTCCATGAGGGGCTTGGCCCCCCTCCATGAGAGCCGCGTAGGGAGGCTTGAAACGTTTCGAACTTCCTTGCCTTGTAATTCCCCCGTTTCACTTTCTCTTTTTTACTTTCACTCATCCACTCATCCACTCACTCGCCCACCCTCACCCTCTTCCATCCCAAGATTGACTCGACTGCTGGTTCAGTCAAATGTTCATCTGCTGCCCTTATTACTATTGTGAATAGCTGCCCTCTGCTTCTGCTTCTGCTTCTGCCTTCCTTTTACAATCTCCCAATCTCCCAACCTCCCCCAACCAGCCACTCCACCATGCAGAACGTGCAAAAACGCTTTGGTCGAATGACCTCCAAGCGAACCGCCGATGACAGCCAGGTCGCTGTCCTTTTAAAGGATTTCGAGGACGCCGATTCGTTGTTGTCTAGGGTAGGCAGCACCTTTCTTCCCGCGGGGAAATTTATCGACACGCGTTCCATTGCTTACTTTTCATTTTACAGATCGCAGAATCTACAAGAGCCTGGCGTGATGCTTGGGTGTCAATTGCGACCTTTCAGAGTCGCATGGCAGATGAATTCGATGGATTCTATGCGCCCATTATCGGTTCATCTGAAACAGAATCCCCGCATCGACCCGTGGAAACCGATCCCACCCTCTTGGGTCGAACCAACCGACTACGAAAGGAATTCGATGAGCTTCGTGAAGAGATGATCCAGGAGCTCGATGTTGTCGAGGATCGTATGGCCCGTCCAGCGGACAATGCAAAGGGCTCCTTGGCCCCCATGAAGAAGACAATCAAGAAACGCAACGATAAGAAGGTATGTGTATGTGTGGCTGCACACCAGGTACAGTGGTGTTGCTAAAGTTTGAAACTCCATATTTCCCATCATTACTAACCGCCTTTTAATGGGAAACTAGTAGCTATTTGATGGTCTATTTATTCCATCTCAGGTAGCTACTAGTTTCCCATTAGAAGGCGGAGAAGAGAACAGTCAACAACGGGTTTCAAACTTTTGCAACACCACTGTATACCTGGGGTCTGCAGCAATGCGAGCCATTTACCATTTACTCATCCTTATTCCAACAGACCGAATTCGAAATCTATCAGGGCAAGGTCGATAGCCTCATCCATAAACCGAAGCGCAGCGAACGCGAAAATGCCAATCTTGCCAAGGCGCAGGTCGATCTCGCCAGTGCGAAGGAGGTATATCAAGCTGCGGACCAAGACCTCCGCCAACGCCTGCCACATCTGATCTCCCTCCTTTTCTCACTCGTACCCTTCATTCTCACAGCCCAAATCGAGACTCAGAACCGCATGCTAGGCACATACTACACAGTGATCCTCGCCTTCTGTGAAGAGACCGGACTGCCATCACCACCAGCCCCATTCGACCAGATAGTATCAGACTACCAACTCGTCCACGATCCCGTGCAAAGCGAGATCGAGAGCATGAACTGCCTCATCCATGGCAAGGCCCTCCGAGAAGCACAAGCCAAAGAACTACAGAACAAACGTCCTTCCCTCGGCAGTCGCAACGCAAGCGTAGCAACCAATACCTCACGCCCATCCCTCTCCTCCCGGCCATCCCTTTCATCTATCTCATCCAGCATTCGCGGCAAACCAGCCGCTCAACCACCAATGCTCGGCCCAAAGCCCACCACCTGCGCAGAGGAAATCCGCGCCACCTCTCCATCCTCTTCATACATGGCATCCCGCAGCTCCGTCTCCGCCTCTATCGCTAGTACGTCAGGCACATCTCCGCTTCCATCAGCACATGGCTCTTGGATGCCCCCTCCAGACAGCATGCTGTCTCCGCAAACCACGACCCCCGTCCCCAGCGGTGTCTCCTTTTACCCAGCTGCCCGGCCGACGGATCATTTCCAGCACAGTCGTTCCCAGCAAAGTTCGCTTCAGCCCGGACCAAGCATACCCTTCACAAACGCCGAGCCCTTCGCTATGGCTGCGCTGAAGAAGAAGAAACCCCCACCACCACCCCGTCCAACATTCGTCACGGCATTGTACGACTTTGATGGACAGGGTGATGATGATTTGAAAATTAGAGAAGGCGATCGGATTCGCATCGTGAAGAAAACTAATAGTACGGATGACTGGTGGGAAGGTGAGCTTAGTGGTGTGCAGGGGTATTTCCCGGCGAATTATGTCGAGTAAAATGGATGACGATTTGAAGTTTTTTTTGTGTGGTTTCATTCTCGTTTTGTTTCAGTTATTGCCAATGATACCTCGAGTGTTCTGTTTTAAAAAAAATCTTGAAATTTGGCTCAAGATTCCCGAGGTCTGTGGATATATATTTCGCGGTTCTTGGAACCTTGGAAGAGGGTAGTACAAAGTACTAGTATATTGGATTTGACTCCAAGGCTCCAAAAAACGACCTCGGGATGAAGAGATATAGTACTATTTAGAATCACCATAAGCATCAAGGGTAACTTGAAAGTGCCTGGACTTCCAAGGTTCTTCAAAGTTGTTACCAGATTCGTCCACGGGTACCTGATGGTGCCATGGTCAGGAAGCGTATTTTAACCGTGGCTCATATTTTATATTTTGTTTGCCCAGATATCAACCACCCCCAAGTGGTCGAGCAGTAACTCGACTATTTCATCTTCCTTGGTCTAGTGGTCATGATTTCCGCTTGTCATTAAAACCGATAAGCGCGGGAGACCGGGGTTCGATTCCCCGAGGGAGAGTTTCTTTTTGCTTCTTTTACCTTCGTAAAGGACCGGCCCGGGACTTAGCGGGGGTTGGATATTCCTTTTTTTGGTCGAGAAAGAACCAGCACGGTGGGAGTAGTGGAATGGATAATGAAAGCATTTGTTTCTTTGGTAAGGGGCTATCTATAATTAAAAATGTCGTTGGTTATACATTGCTACCTACAACTCGAATGCATACATTGTCGGCTGACATGATACAATTGAGTGGACAGGGAAAAATACTATACTACCCAAGTCAATGAATTCAACACAAGGTCAAACGCCTCAAGTCACCAGAGCTTCAGATGAAAGCCTCACCGGGGGCATTGCCATCCAACACTTTTTCCGCCGGGCGACGCCGACTGTTCAAAAACATCTCCACCATGCGTTTGCTGGAGACAGTAGAAGGACCATCCTGATTCTTGTGATACTCATCCATCATGTTTTCGTGATCCTCCCTCCGCCACTGATTTTCGTTATTCAGCGCATTAAAGTCACGATAGGCGCGCATCGACCGGAATGAGTTTGGCTTTCCATTACCTATCGGCCGGCGAGCGGAATATCGTCGGTACTGCTCCTGTGTCAAATTCCGCTTCGGTATATCGGGTACCACTCTCTGTGGAGTTGGTGAATCTGGTATGCTTGGTGAGTTCGCAGTTCTCGTTCGCATTGGCGATAGAGTCCGATCGGATGGCACCCGAGCCGGTGGTGATGGAACATCAGCGATGGAATCAACTGCTGAAAGCTTGGATGCAGTCTTGACTGTGCTACCGGGCTCAACGGTTTGAGATGGCAGAATGGTCCGCACACTGGATGATCGACTGAATGGACGAGAGAAGTTATTTTGAGAAGTAACTCTGGGGTCCGTAATGGACTGCGAGTCATTGTGCTTCGGCTCACTAGCAATATACGGGTTGGCAGTCGACTCTTGGCCGGGGCCAGGGGCTCGCCGCATCATTCCCATGAATATCTCATCATCATCTTCTTGAAACTGGGCATCCTCTCTCACATGCTCTCGTGTCGGACTGGTTGACTCGATTCTCTCAATCTGTGAGCTTATCCACTGCTGCCAGTCCAAACTCGGCTTCACCTGAGTTTTCAAAGGTGATGAGCTGGAAGAACGTCTTGGTGACTTGTATACTGCTCTCTGAGAGGTAAATATAGTCGCTGTTCCCGGCTCGTCCGCGACATATCGAGGTTCAATAACTTCCTCCGTGGGCGTACCCCCATTTGTCGTTCGAGAATATACACTTGGAGAAACAGCCCCCATTCTTGCGCCTCCATAGCGAACAACAATCACGCTCCCTGTTTCATCGTCTGAATCCCCACCGCGTGCACACGGCGAGCGAGGTGATTTTCCATCGACTCTCGGGCCCCAAGTGTGGATTTCTTGCCCTTGAATTCTTCGAGAGGACGCTGACGAAGGAATATACTGAAGAGGTCGAATTATATTCTTCCGCGGGGAAGAAGAGTCTCCAGCCCTTGCTGTCGTAAATGATCCGGGCGTCGAAGAATCTCCACTGGGAACACGGCGGACTGTGTATTTGCTGCGACGCGATAATGCCGAGGAAGTGCGTGCCTGGACAGCACGGTGCTCTGCCACAGTACCGAAAATTATTTCCTCTTCGGCATTCTGCACATCTTGCCGTCCAATCTGCTGCATCAAAGCCGAGTACAGGTCATGGCTATCAACCCAATCATTGAACCTGCGGGCGGTAGACTTTCTGGGCGTAGGCGAAGCCTGGTCGGCCGCGCCGGAGGGATGCTGCGGTAATTGCTTATTCAGGTCCCCGTGCTCTTCAATTAGAGATAGCGATTGCCGATTTCCAGGCTTGCGAGCTGTGATAGTGTTGGCCACGGTCGAATCTGCCCAACTTGTGACGCGTGATTTGGATGTGCAGAGACTGGCACGACTGGGGGGAGATTCGTGGAACACGCAATGGGCTGGAATGAGCATCATCAATTACATCCACAACTTCGCTGACCATATCGTCACGATCCTCCACATATTCGTGGACGGAATTGTTGACAGAGATCTCATTGCAGGCGATAGGCACCGGAGGAAATGGTGGATCTGTTGCGTCTGAGAGGTTTGATTGTTGCTCGACAGGCTTTGATAGACCAAAAACCCGCTTCAGACCGTTCTTGAAAGATGCTGAAAAGGTCCGTCGCCTGCCATGCCTCTCAGCCGGCTTGGTGCCAATGTTACTCGCACTTGTCACACGGAGTGTCTTGCGGAACGGTTTGTTTTCCCATCTGCGTCGATGTACGAAGAGCGAAGAATGTCTCGTCCGGGCTTCAGCCTGGTCAATTTCTCCGAGGAATTGATCGCGGGCAAGCTGAATGGCTGTATCTTGACTCTTGGCGTGTCTAATTGCACGGGAACTTTGGAAGGAACTTGCCCGAATAAAGGATGGTGTATGTCTCATGGTGCGTGGCAGCGCAAACCGGGGGCTTCGCTCGAGATCCATGGCATCTCGACGGGGGAGAGGTGGCGTACTGTATGTGATGTGTGAAGATCGTTGTCTAGTTGAAAACATTGATTTGGCCTTGCGCAGCCGCCTATATGAGGAGGGCACAGAGCTATCTCGACCATCCAACCCATTCAGCTCAGCGGGTGGTGAGAGGACGGCGGAGAATTCGCGATCGTTGACTGTAGATATACTCTCGGCCCTGGCAAATGGAAGTGGGGTGGACGGGGGAACGGTGGGAGCTCCATAGGTTGAGGTGCTGTCGTCGGTATATTGAATGCTGGATTTCGGACGCCGTCTTGGAATGGCGACTTGGGTAGGTCCACCAACTCGGTTATAAGAGCATTTCAATTCAGCTGATGATTGATGGGAAGGTTGATGACTTGAGTGCATAGCACGGGAAGCGGCCACAGCAGCATGGAGCTTAGCGACATCGGGATCGATGATTTCTGCTGGTGGACGACGGGCTCTTCGAATTGAGCGAGAGGACATGGACCTGTGAAGCCGGCCTCGAGTGCCGAATGCGGAAAACATATTGTAAAAGCCTGTAGTATATGAGGTATACCAAAGAAGATGTTGGATAGAGAGGGGGGAGAAGAAGAGGAAAGAGGAGAGAGGAGAGAAACGAGAAAAAGAGAAAAAGAGCGACATGTTGTTGTTATTGATGTAGTGGAGGAAGGAGCAGGTCGAGGAGGTGAAAGTATACGGAAGGAGCAATGGAGGCATTGGAGCATATGGACACGTGATGGAGAATGGACTCTTCTACCTTAGTACTAGTACCTTAGTACTCTTCTCCTCTTCTACTCCATACGCTGCTCCGGCTTCAGATATGCATCTTGGTTATCATGCGTCATGCATGCATCTGTATGTTCCCATTTTTACGATCTGGCCTAGCCCTAATTGGACGGGTGAGTCACTCATAGTCCTGACTCAACTGAGACTCAGGGCAGTGCAAGCCCCAACAAAGAGACTAGATTGAAGGAGGCTCAGGTATTAAGCCAGTGTGATCCGCTATGAATTCCCTCTTCGGAAGGAAAAGTTCAATTCACTTCAATTCCTTCATTCCATGACAGCCCAAAGTTCTAGTTCCGGTGGGGCTCCCCCACAGCGATCGCCCCGCCACATCACGCTCGATGGGCGAATGCTTGAAGGAGGTGGGCAACTAGTCCGCAATGCACTAGCTTTGGCAGCCCTCACTGGTCGCCCAGTCACAATCAATCATGTGCGTGGAAACCGTGGGGGAAAGACCGGGCTGAAGGCATCGCATGCGGCAGCCGTCAAGCTGTTGGGAGATATCAGTGGGAGCAAAGTTACGGGGGGACAGGTGGGATCGCGGAGTGTGACCTTCGAGCCCCCGGAGTTTGAGAGAGAGGAGTCACCTGCAGAGAGGCTCGCAGTTCCAAGCCCGATGCTGGTTCCACTATCTAGCGTCTCGCCGAAGCCCGAATACAATATCCTTCTATCAACACCAGGCTCAGTATTTCTCATATTTCAAGCTATTTACCCATACATGCTATGGGTCGGATCGCAACCTACCATTGAAAAGATTCGAGTAAATATTACTGGCGGCACAAATGGAACTAATTCCCCATCCTACGACTATGCCACCCAGGTGATGCTACCGAACTTCAAGAAACTGGGACTCCCTTCTGCCGAAGTCATTTTGCATAAGCGTGGATGGTCGAATGGTGTTGTCGGTATGGGATCTGTCAGTTTCCACATAAACCCATTGGAACCTTCAACGAAATTGCCTTGTTTCCCTCCCATCAATATCATGGAATACGATCGCGGAAAGATCACGAGGGTCAATATCACTATCCTAGCACCCGATCTCCGCATATCAGAATCAGAAAAGAAAGGGCAGCTACAAGCCACTCGCCAGTACTGCGAGAGACAAATTCGCCGTACCCTGCGAAAGGGGCTCAAGAATCTGGACCCGTCATTATTCGACCAAGAACCCCTTGACATACAAGATGACGGTGGCCATGTTCCTATCACGTTGGCTCAATCCGAAGCCACATCTCACCCTTCCCGGTTCTATATCCTGCTAGTGGCAGATACAAGGGAGGGGTTCAAGGTTGGGTATGACGCTCTTGGAACCACTCGAGCGAAGCCCAACGCAAAGCAGCCCGGAAGAAACAAACACAAGAAGGACAAGAAGGGTTCAAGCCAAAATAATGGTACAGATATGGAACACATTGATGATTTTATCGAAGGTTGTGTTCAGGGTTTCATTGATGAGATTTCGGGACTCCATGCGAACGAGAGCCGCAAGGAGCGGTCACCTCTTGATCAATACATGAGAGACCAAATTGTGGTCTTTGAAGCGCTTGGACGACTTTCTGACGAACGGGATAAAAAAGAAACACTAGATGAGGATGAGCGATATTGGACACTGCATACTAAAACATCTCAGTGGGTATGTGAGGAAATGCTAGGAAATCGATGATAGACCAGACGAGATGAGAAAAGTCTAGAATTTGATAGATACTTGCTCTAGTACTAGGATGTATATAAATATTACCATTTCTCTAGTCGGTCCCTACACTTTCTACTCAAGCCCTGGAGGTTAGACCTGGATATAGGTCGGCGAAGCGCTAGTAATCCCAGAAAAAGATCAAGCTAAGCCAGAACATTTGGGCCAATACAGCCGCATCTCTCTAGATAGCTTACTGCACCTTCTGTATGTAGACAGTGAAGTCCACGTAGCAAAACTATAGAGTCCATTTAGCCCAACAAACCCATGCATGAAGGAATTGCCGAGATCCACCGAAGGAATCAACATGAAATTCCCAGGATCATTGTTGCCAGTTGGCCACGTTATGTACGGAATACTGTAGTAACGATTTGATAACGGAGGGGCCCGATTCCCGGCAGACGGCAGAAGGGCCGAATAGAAATTCTCCGAATGGCCCCCTTGGCCCACCTGGCATACTCGTATGTGACAGCCAGCCTCCAGGACCAGGGGGGCTCGCATCTTATTCTCAGACCGAGATTACAGGATGAGCTCATAACCAGCCGAAAGGCAGGGTCGTTTCGCGGCCCAACCCCAGGCTCGCGGCCAGTGGGAGATCAGGGGATTGTGCAGACCATTGCTGACTCCACTTGGTGCGAGCGAAAGCCCGAGCACATTAGCCTGTTTACTGATGATGATGATATGAATGGATACATTTCTATCTGATGAGACGGCCCCAGGCGAAGACGTCACGAACATGGATGTATAGTCCCATCTGCATGACACAATGCAATGGTGGATGCGGTGTAATTTGAATCTGCCTCGCGTCTCGAAGGACCGATAAAAACAAATTCAAAGTTTACCTTCGGTACGGAGTAGAGATTTCGCAACTCGCCAATCGCCAATCGAAATCCCAATCGAAATCTACCTACCAAAAAATACAATAGTTCATGTAATCGCATAACCGTTGAACCCCGTAATTCAGTACAAGCTTAGAGATCCGCGAGGTCCCAAGCCACACACCGACAAAACCCGCGCCAGCAGCCAGCAGTGCAAACGATCACCATCACATCTTACCAATTATGGTGCCCTGAAGAAGGATGTGGAGACTTATTTCCATCCCCACAGTCCACCCTGAAACAGCGAACTGATCGGACTGTGGCTGAGCGGGGCAGCCGCTTGTCGCAAGGCCAGCGAAAAAAAAAAGGGGCGAAGCGAAGAATCGAAAAAAAAAAGCACTGGAAGGAAAAGAGTAACGAGGGCCCCACGGTCTAGTGTTTTACATCACAATGGATTGGGATCAGCAATCCACTGCTCTCCCTCGCTGTCTCCTTCTCGGAACCACGTTGAGCAGAGTAAAACAGAACAGAACAGAGCCAAGCATTCCACGAGGTTGGATGGTGTGGGGATGGTCACCAGGTCCAGGAACGAGAAGTACTTGTGTCATAGTCATAGGAACCAGGCAGCCACAGTGGGATCTAAGTGGGATCTAAGTGGGATATGTCTTGGAATTAAGAACCTGCACTGGATGTTGGGATCCGAGGGCCGGACCTCCAACGAGAGACAAACTCCCTTAGCACGGAACCCAAATCTGAATCTGAATCAAAAATCGGCGAAGTGAATCAAAATGCAATCATACTCACCTCGGAAGGGCCGACCGTTTGAATGGCGTAAATTAAAGACCTATGACTTAATGAATTTTCTCTCCAACTTTGATGAAAAACACGAAAAAGTCCCCACCCGCTCTACTCTACTCTGTACATTGAATCTCGCACGCGAGATGATTGTAATTTCAAGCATCGACCCCAAATGTAAGGGAGTTTGACACTTTGTCCCGGGACTGTAGCATTGGGAGAAGATCAAACATACCGTGAATGCACGCAATGCAGAGCGTGCCAGTGGGTGGGGGGAAGGTGTTTCAAAGACGATCGAGATCGAGATCGTTCGCAGCAATCCTCGAACCCTCGAGCCTATTCTATTAAGGGGCTGGGCTCTGATGTCTTTCGCGGCCCAAGGAGTTTCCAAGGAATTTCAGAGCAAAATGAGAGCGTGCGGCTACAAGAAGAATGTGAGCTCAGACTGCGATGATGGAAGTAAATTAATCAACTTGAAATTTGTTCAGTCCGACCCTAATCAATCAGCCTGGCCATATAAAATCACATGGCTGATTGTAATTGCGTCCGGTTCTCCCATCACTTCAAATTTCAATAAAACCCGAATGCATGTTTGATTGGGTTGATTAGAGTGTGGGTTCTTGGGTAGATGTCAGATAGATTAAAGTCGCTAGTCGCTTCCAGAAGCGCTCCAGGGCTGAAGGCTGAAACACGCCTCGGTTGTTCCATTCCAATCTTCTAGAACGAGGTACGAGACCAAAGTATAATCCTAATTATGAGTTCATTTCTCTCTCTCTTTCTTTAAATATAGTCTGTTTACGCGTGTCCTGTTTCATTCTCGTTTCTTTTTCCGGCCAAGTCCCATAAAATTAAGACTGTGGCATTGTGTCAGCCTCGAATGTGTCCCGTGGTTTTTGGCCCCAATGTTGGCCCCTTCTGTAGTACTCCATAAGGAGTAACTGCTAACCAGAATAATGCATAAGGCATTCATACGGAAGCCCCCGTAGAGATATCGTACCGAGATATCCGGACAAATCAGTGTCCGTCCAAGTACACTAGTACTGGTAAGCCGAGAAAGATCCTACGGCCGTTGCCTAGTGCCCAGCCTCAAAATGTAAACTAAAAAGCTTCCAAGGCTGACCTGAGTTCCAAGGTTGTCTTTCCCTTTTCAGTATTTTTCACTGCTTTTTTTTTTTCTTTTTCATGCCAAACCCTTTTTTTCAGCTGGAGGCTCCACTGAAAGCCTTGTGGCGGCCGAGGGCGACGGCGACGGCATGCGGCGATGACAATGGGGCCATTAGAATCCGACCCCCGGCCCCCAACTCCCGACCCCGACATGAGGATGAGGCGCATCCATGTATTGGCTGCACGATGACGGATGAGGAACGTGGGGGGTTGGTCTCTTGGCAAATGTTATGAAACCTTTCAGCGTCAGAAAAGATGCATTCCACGGTTCCACCTGCTACTAGGTTATGGCCGAAGGATCTAAGTTTGCGGCTGCTTCGATAAATATAGTTCTCGGGGGCTGAGATCGACTGATAGGTCGTTCTAGATGTGCAGTCACTGAAACGGCTGACATGGATGTCATCCTGTGATCTTCCCTGGCTGTGATATTTACCTGAACAGTGACGACACGATTTATAATGGTCAAATTACAGTACGGGGTCGAGAGGCGGAGCGGAGGACAGAATTCGAAGTAGAGTCAGAGTCAAGAGGCAGTGCATGCATGCATGTATGATGCAGGTATCTAAACTAGTGGAAACTCTCCTAGGGAAAAAAGATCATGGGTGATCATGGGGAACCGGTAAAGCATTAAATCGCAGAATTGGGGGTATGGCATCGCGGAAACAAAGAAAATAAGCATAGAAACGACATAGGGAGAAAGATAAAAAGAACCCGGCGAAATATGAACGAACTCATGCGCAAGCGGAAAAAAAGGAAACGGAAGGAAAAAGAAGATCGATCACCGATCGACCGCCATTCGCGCCACTGCCCGCCAGTGGCAGATTTCCATGGTAGCCATGCATAAGAAGAAACGCAGGAGAAAACAGATAGATCTATTCTCCATGCAGATAAAAGATCAGAATCAGAACGACCGTCATTGCTTCAGTTTCCCACCAACTCAGAATCGAGCGGAAAAGGAAGAAAACACATCTCGCGTTGATGTGGGGCTTTTCTTTCCTTCGTGTAGTGGTGGGTGTGTGAGAGAGGTTGGGTTTGCGCCGGAGGACATGCATTTAGTCCCGATGTAGCGAGAGACGTGAAAAATGAGAACGCAGGAAGATGAGAGCCGCCGTGGAGTAAAGTCGACAAACGCCCGGTAGATGCATTATGAGAAGACGAAATGTAGATGGGATGGGGTGGGCGGAAAGTCCACGGAAACCAGTCCGTGAAGGTCCACAACCCAGTCACCCTGTTGTATCCGGAGGAGCATGGCGAAGAGAACAGGCCTTGGTTCCGGAGGGGGGAGTTGACCCTCTACAGCTCGAGGTCCTCGGGCTTGAAGACTGCACTGAGGCGCTCTGAGGGGAGCACGCGCTTGTAGTCGCGAGGTTGGGCAAAGGGAGAGGCGGATGCTGGACGGCGAAGGTTGAGAGTCTAGAAGTAGTTAGTATACATTTGCCTCATTCTTTGCGCCCAATATGCTTGGTTGTAACGGTGCCCGTGGGCGTCGGCGTCGCGCATAGATTAACACGTACCACGCAGTCCGAGCACTTGCTTCCTTGACGGTTGACGCGGCCTCGGCAACCGCGGGGCTGGTTTGCGCAAGAGTACATGGTGATGGTTGTGGTTGTGGTTGTGGTTGTGGTGAATGTGGTGGTAATGGAGTAAGGTTTGGCTGTAGTCGCAGAATGGACCGGGGTCGTTGATACGAGAAGGTGGTTGCGAAGAAGCTTGAGTCTGGTGTTGAGCAAAGAGAAGAGAGGCGAGAAGCGTCCGGAGGTGAAGAAAGTCGCGGTGCGGATGAGGGGATCCTCTTTGATCTTAAAGAAATTCCGAAAGGGGAAGGAAATTCGAAGCTAAGCAGGCTTGGAACTTTAAAATTGGCCGAGAGGGGGGGGAAGAGAGATGACGTCGAGGCTGTGGGTGAATGTGGGAGAGAAAGTTCACTTTCAGGTAGTTCGATAGTCGTAGTCAGGTAGTCAAGTAGTATACTCGTAGGTAGTACTGGTGCAGGAAAAATGGGGTGGGAAGGGGAGTGGGCAATAGGGGGGGTTTATATCTCAAGAGGCTCAAGCTGCCATTCTACCTAAAAAAGGAGGGAATTTTAGAAAAAAAAAAAGGAAATGGAAATGGAAATGAACTAGAATTTTTAGGGTTCCATTGTTACGGGTTACGGTCTGAAGCCGTTTGTAGACTGGGGTTGTTCGCTCCAGTTTTTCTTTTGGGGAATATTTATTATTATTAATTTTTTATTTTTTTTTCGATGACTTCCCTCTCTCTGTATCCCCCCCTGTTTCTTTCCTTTCGGAAACTTATTATTATTTTTCCATTTGCTTTTTTGTTTCTCTTTTTTGATTGATTCGTTTTCTGATTACTCCGTACTACAGTATTTTCCAATTACTACAGAGGATTACTGGTGCTGGCTACTACTACGGAATAATACTCCAGTACTGCCGTACTGCAGTTCTCGGTACTGCAATTCTCGGTCCTTTGTCCTCTGCAACTGCACATCCTCCGTATTTCTGTCATCTCCTCCGCGCTGTCAGTGACAGGTCCCGTACTTTGGCCAGATGGGCTCCGTTCGCACACCAGGCCAGATCGGCCGATCCCATCCTTTCGACCCGGCAATGCGGGTTTCTGATCGGCTTAGATGCTGGTCGTCGATGCATGACGCCCTGCCGACTAGAAGGGGTGGGCCAATGGCAACAGAGACTGGGAATAAAAGAATGCGCGCGCTGGGCCGGATCGCGTTGGAATGACTCGCAGACTCACAGACTCACAGCCCGTCGTGATGGTTGATTGCAGGGACCCGGTGGAGCTCTGGACAGCTGACTGAATTCCATACACCGAGGGAGGGGGGGTCTCCCAACGTTGCCCGTGCCTCAGATTAAGTGCCGGAGTGAACGAGCGGTCCAAAGTGCCGACGTGGCAGTTCAATCCCTAGGGGAAAGGACTGTCGGGGATTCTGTGTTGAGTGTTGAGTGTAGAGTAGAGGCGAAGTCGAGTAGAGAGCAGCCGCTAAAAAGGGGCGGAGGGGCTCTTCCCGCCTTCAATTCCCATCATTTCCAACTGTTTCGAGTTGATGCCCTAACACAAGCGTGTCCGTATTCTGTAACTTGCGCGATCCTGCCAGGATCCGAGTCTGAATCCGAGCCTAAGCCTGAGCCTAAGCCCAAGCCTGAGTCTGGACATGCGCATCGGGCAGTGTTCTGGAAAACTGGGAATCCCCACCGCGCACCCACTCGCGCATTAGTCTGCCTAGCTCTTGTGGATTAACCCGTTCGGGCCTGTTTGCCAATGGTTTGTACGCTCTGTCTCGGTCACGTCCAGGGCTGCACCTTTCCGAGCCCTGCGCATTGGTATTGATTGGTACGAGTATTTGCATTTGCTGCATTTACATGTACATTGATATTTGCATTTATATCGGCATTGGGATGACCAACAGACTTGGCATGGGTTGGTCAGCCCTGCCAGTGCCAGTGCCAGTGCCAGCTTCTCTGCTCTGTGCCTTTTCGAAGTCTTGATTCGTAGATCAATTAGCTCCTTGTCACTCCTGTCATTTGTGATTGGAGGTGGAGCCTTCCGGGAAAAAATGCATGAGGAAAAAAAAAAAAAAAAACGAAAACCAAGGAACGGAGTCTGGAGATCGGTCTTCCGGCCGTCCTTCTAGTCTAGAGCCTAGGCAATGGCATCCTTTTGGCAGCTACGGCACTCAATAAAGCTTGACGGTGATTTTGCCACTGGATGTTCTAGGGTATACTAGTAATTTCACCTACAAACCTGTACACTGTACAGAATACTGACTTATGACTGAAACCCTCGGATGACTGTCCCTTTTCTTTCTAATCACTCTCTTCTTTCTCTCTACTTTCTTTGTTGCTTAATGCCCCGCCTGCCGAGCCATGGCAAATTACAGTTTCGTCAGCACCGCGTGTCGCACAGCTTAGAAACGGCAACCGGGAAGGACGTTAGATGTCCAATGTGCTCCCAGGGTATTAAGCTCAGTCTCGGTCACTTGACTGGCTCAGGTGGCTTACGGCTCTGCGCTTGAGAATCTTACGGTTGCGACGGCACCCCCCCGCGGAGCTCGCTCTGCATTGGCCCTTTCCTGCCTTGGAGAGCTGTCGCCTCAGCGCCACCTCACCTCCGAATGCATGCCAAAAATGACTGAACTGATCATTCTAGTATGTCTGCATACTGCACACACATACACACACACACACAAACACACCTATAACACTTTGTCAGTGTTTATCCAACAGACACCCGTAAATCGGATGTCGCGGACCGCAAAAGAACGTGCGGACCAGCGGGTCAGGCACCAAAAGAACCGTACCAGCCCAAGGATGGAGACGACGGATAACGGCGGAGAGCACCGAAGAGGCACAGAAAGAGGCAGAAAGAAGAGAGAAGGAGAGTCTAGAAGACAATCGAAGGCGCAGAAGGCGGGTGGTGGAACACGAGCCTCTGAATCTGGACCGCCGCAGCCTGGGCGTCTAGACAGTCACACTCCTCTCGTGTGACCGGGGCCTGTAAACCTTACTATGACAGCAGGAATCAGGCCGACACTGCAGCCAGGCTGATGACAAGCGCGCAATTCTGAGCTCTGGGCCACCTGGGGGCCTAGGTTGGTAGGTAGCTAGCAGCGAATATCGGTGACCTCATGCCTCCGCAACCCCAGCCACCAAACAGCCAGCGAGGCGGCCAGACCATTTGGGACCGCCTCATGTGACTGTTTTGAGACGAGGGAAATCTTGGAAAATCGGCCACTAGTGAACCCTGCGCTACCTCTTCCTTCGGCCCGTCGCTGGATTTGGACCGATGCGGACTGATGCGGACTGGCGTGAAAATATGGTGGAAAGGGAGGGTTATCTGATGGACGTTCATTTGACCCGCGGCTGGAGGCTTGAAGGGCTTTTGGAGACTGCCGACGCTTTGTGCCTCTTGCCCTTCGGCCGATGCCGAGGCCTGCAAGATTGTCTACAATGTCACACCCTGTCGAAAGAAAAAAGAAAAGAAAGAAAGAAAGGACTAGGATTATTGTGATCTTCCCTAAAAGAGCCGGGATCCCGAAATGCTATACAGCTGCGGCGCATCGTCCACTCAGACATCCCACAACGAACGAAGTACTATCCATGCACCGATGATCCCGATTGTTGATGCAAGAAGCAGTCCGTTCCCTTCCCATGTCAAGCCCAGGTAGGCCAGCAATCCCACCGCTACCTCCTTCCGCCGGGCAGTATCCCGTCGAGACCTCCAGTGGGGGTCGATTAAGAATGGAGCAACCCTTCGGGGGGAGGGGCTCATGTGATCTGATTCGGACGAGGATGTGTGTTGCAAAGATGGAGGCAGAGGCACAGACACAGCCAGCGCGACAGGGCGATGGTCCGACTGGGGAAACAGAGGGAGCGCGTCGTACGTGTGAGGTTTGACCCGTCGATCACTCGCATCTTGGCCAGCCCAAGACGGCGTGTCCAGAAAGAGAATACGGTCGCACCAACTGGGCCAACGGTGGCTCGACCACTTCCATTCGGCATCTCCACTGTCGACTCCAAGCCGAGCCGCTTGGCGGGCCGCATCGGAGTATTTGTATGTTGGGGGGGAAGTCAATAGGCGCCTCTGAGAGCCCATGGAAACTTTTGCCCTGGCGCATCTCCCGCATCAGTTGGTCCCCCTTGAGAAGGTGGGAATAGTGCAAGATGTCCTCGCGATTGACGAACCGGCGAGGAAACCGGAGTGCATCAGTCTTGGACGGACTGACATCTGATGTGCGGTAGTTCAGGTCTCCTGCCAGGAAAAGGTAGGAATTCGGTGCAAACAGATCCCTGCGGGTGCCCTCCGGTTGATCTGGTGATCGGTGGCCCCCGAGTAGCGCGGCATTCTCATCTGTTCCCTCACTGGGTCCACCATGTTTGATCTCACTGTTTGAAGGGTGCTGCTGTGAGAAGACAAGGCGCTCGACGATGCTCTGCCAGTCCAAATTTCTCTGCTCCAGTGCATCCTCCATGGGAGCCAGGTGAGCCGCCACAAAGGTTAAGTCCACGGTTTTGGCCGAATGGTCGTCCACCACATACCCTAGACGAGCCCCAACAGCGCCCTTGTTGCCCATCTCTTGAACTCCGATTCCGACGTGCGCGGTGTCAATCCAGGATATCCTATCTGTGACATCGGCGCGGGCGAAGACCATCAAACCGGTCATACCTGTATGGTCCTTGAGCACACTCTCGTAGGACTCATTGAATTGCTTCGCAGTAGCTTGTTTGACCGTTTGAACGAAGGCATCAAAGTAAGGAATCAGATATGAACCGCCTAGAAAAGAATAGGCGATGGGAGCTATTTCCTGAAGAGAGAGCACGATCAGCTCTGGGGCGTTGAAACCCCGCCCTGCTTTCGTCAAGGGATCGAAAAAGTGGTCAGCGAATAGATCCACATCGATACGATCCCTCGCACAGTTCGCTGTCAAAATGTAGAGATTCAAATCTTCCATGCCGGCTATGGGTTGGAGAATCGATTGGGCCAAGTTCAGCGCGAAGTAAGTAGCGGTGACGTCGTCAAAACCACGTGCCTTGTCAGTGGATCAACCAAAGTAATCCAATAGAGTTTACGGCAAAAAAAGGCAAGCACGATCGTGCAGCCACTAAATAAGATAAAGTGGAGAGGGGGAGAGAGAGAGAGCATCAAAATCAAGGAAGAGGGAAAAACAAAAAAAAAGAATGCATCATCCGTGAATCGAACACGGGCCTCGTCGATGGCAACGACGAATTCTACCACTAGACCAATGATGCTAGTTGATATATTGTGACTTTAAAGTATGGATTCATGAATCTTTGACTGTTCAAAGATGTACCCTTGGGTATATGCAAACACTATCTGATCTACTTCTATCATAGCTTACCTCGCATCTGCTTCCCCTGTGGCTCATCCAGTTCCACAAGGAGCATCCCCTCGGCCACATCTTCCTCTTCATACTCCATTTCATAGACCCATTCCACTCTTCCAGCCCTGGGACTTCGCACCTCCAGTTCCATCTTCATCTGTTTGACAAAGGCCAGCACCTGATTCTCGACTACATTCTCCCCGTCGGAAACAAGAACCTCAATTAGCCTTCCGGAAAGAGGTAGCACAATATGTCTGGGATTCTGAGGGTCACCTCGTCGGTGTGTGGAAGATACCAGAGCCGATGCCGCAGTCGAGGTGGTCTCCAGCTGCATTCGATACGGAATCGCTGTCTGGGATGTAGGGGTTGTGTACTCAATCTCCGCGGCCAAGGAGGTGGGGAAATCATTCCGAAGCACACGGGAGAGACGAAGATGGTGGGCCACTTTGGCAGGTTCCTGAGAGGTATCCTTTTGCAGTGGCTCCAATGTGATAGACCACGCGTCTCCCTTCCGGAACAAGAGATTTGAGGCAGGTAGTCCAGCCTGAGATGACGATTGTTGAGAAATAGATTTGACTATTTCACCACCGTGCTGAGTATTTGCGATGCGTTGTCCCAAATGATAGATTTCGTCAAGCTTGAGCCCTAACCACTGTGTGTCAATATGGCCGGTTACGAACTCCGGATGCGAGACGATGCCACGGAGAAGATCAATGTTAGTCTTCACGCCAGAGATTCTCGAATCTGACAGAGCTCGCTGAGCTTTTCGGACCACAGCCTCCCAGCTAGATGCTGTGAGAATGATTTTGGCGAGAAGGTTATCGAAGTTTGATCCCACTACTGACGCACTCCCATTGGAAGTGCTGACATTGGTGTCAACGCGGATCCCATTCCCACTAGGAACGACGAATTCGGTCACCTTTCCAATGCTCAGAGAAAAATTGTTGCTTGGGTCCTCAGCACATAACCGAAGCTGGATTGAAAAACTCTTCGGGGAGGCGTCTTCGAATTGACCTCCGCGCCCAGGCCAAGATCCTCGAACGTTGCTCCCTGTGCTAGCAGAAGTTGTATCTGCACCAAATCCAATCCGCTGATGGATTCCGTGATAGTGTGCTCCACTTGAAGTCGTGGGTTGACCTCCAAAAAGTAGAATTCCCCCTTCTGTTCATTAACCAGGAACTCAAATGTCCCCAGCGAGCGATACCGAATCTCACTAGCCATCTTCAAAGCCGAGTCAATGATCTTGGATACCAAATCCCTATCCCTCATCAATGCAGGTGCACATTCCACAACTTTTTGAAAGCGTCGCTGTACACTACAATCTCGTTCCCAGAGATGCCGCACTTGTCCCATGCCATCGCCGATAACTTGGATCTCAACATGGTGGAATCCATCCACAGCAGCTTTTTCCACAAAGACCGACCGAGAGGGCGACTCTCCAATGGCACGCTGGATACTACTGTCTAGCTCCGAGTCCTCGTGAACCAGACGAATTCCCCGTCCACCACCCCCATCCACAGCCTTGATCATAACGGGAAAACCAACCCGATGGGAAAAAGCCCGCGCCTCATCAACATTGGCTGTTGGCTGATTCATGGCTTCTAGTACAGGTACTTGACATCTTTGAGCCAATAACTTTGCTTGAAGCTTGTCGCCGGTACGTGCAAGATTCTCAGGACCAGGGCCGATCACAATAGCCCCCGCTTCTGCAAACATGCGGTGCGCGAACTCGGCACTTTCACTGAGGAAGCCATACCCGGGGTGGACTGCGTCAATGGAGTGCTTCTGTACTAGATCAACGAGCAGGGAGATATCCAAATAGGATGACGCGGATGGGATCTGAATTGTATGGTGTGGGCGTCCGATGTCGCAGTGTGACTGATCATCAGACGTGTACAGAGCGAAGATCTCGACTGGCTCAGGCAGTTCCCGAGTGGCATGTAATATGCGAACGGCAATTTCACCTCTATCGAATGGGATCAATACATGCTAATATTATATAATGTAGTTAAGAGTGACACACCTGTTTGCGACCAGCAATCGCTTGATGGTTCGTGAATGCGGGGATGACGACATGGCGTCACAAAAGTCCGGGGTAGCAACAGTCGCAGAAAAGTCTCTCAGCCAGTATATATGAAGACCCCCGATAAAAGGAAAACTATCGGCAGTATAAGAGACACATATATGGCGCGACGAGACTTGTTGGGACAGGTCAGAGTTACTTTTCTTTATAAAACGACAGCAAAAACGCGCCGAGGTCCTCGGATATCCCCGACTTCAATTTCCCCTCAGCGGGACGCATCTTAACCCAGCCCCTGCCGAGTCCAATCTCCAATCACTACCCCGGTACTCGCCCTTCAAGCTGAAATAAACTATGCGATATCGTCCTGCTCGAAAATAAATTGCAATCATGGCTAAAGACAGTGACTTGTCGCAGTCGTCTCCAAATGGCAATGATCAAGCCACCCAGCGTCTTAATCAGGTCTCCTCGCATCTCTCCACAGACCCACCAAAGAAACAAACGAAGGAGAAAGACCCAGCATCACGTCTTCCAGCAGACCACTCCGATGTCTTGGGACAAATTGCTGCCCTTCGCAAGATTGCCGCAACGCCAGATCCCAACCACAGAGGCTATGTGCGGCAAAAACAAGCAGGAAAGCTATGGGTCCGCGAGCGTATCGAACAACTTCTTGACCCTGGTTCATTCACTGAGATAGGATCTGTATCAGGAACTGTAACGTGGAAGAAGACCGCTCCAATGCGCGAGGAGCCCGTGTCTTTTATTCCGAGCAATAATGTTCAAGGGGCAGGTATGCTCCGTGGAAGAAAGGTTCTGCTTACGGCGGACGACTTTAGCATTCGGTCTGGACATGCAGATGGTGCAAGTTCGGGGAAGACTGTCTACGTCGAGAAGTTGGCGATTGCACTGCGGATTCCTGTCGTGAAGCTTGTTGATGGAAGTTCTGGGGGTGGTAGCGTCACAACTATCAAGAAGGAAGGGTGGAGTTATCTACCTCATGTGGCTCCGTTCAAGCCAGTTATTCAACAGTTGAATATGGGAATTCCCAATTTGGGTGCTGTTGTTGGGCCTGCGGTATGTCGCTCTGAAGAGAGGAATTCCTTTTTTTGTTTTTTCTACCGGGCACTAATGATGTTGGTATAGATCGGTCTTGGCGCCGCCAGGGTGGTCTCTTGTCATTTCTCAGTCATGGCAGCAGATATTGGAGCCCTTTTTAATGCCGGACCAAAGGTTGTCGAAGGCGCGACCTTTGAGGAAGGGTTGGATTTTCAGGATTTGGGTGGCCCGATGGTTCATTGTATGAATGGAACGATCGATAACCTAGCTGCGAACGAGGCCGAATGTTATGAACAGCTACGCACAGTGCTGGGATATCTTCCGAACTCTGGAAGTGAGGCTCCACCAGTTATCCCATGCGATGATCCTGTGGATCGAGAGGATGTCGCTCTACGTAGTATCATCCCTCGCCGACAAGCTCGCATGTATAACCCGCGAACAATCATCACCTCGGTCGTTGACCAGGGCTCTTGGTTTGAGATTGGTTCCCTGTGGGGTCGGACTGCTATTGGTGGACTTGCGCGTTTGGGAGGACACCCTGTGGGTGTGATCTCGCTGAACTGCGAAGTAAATGGCGGTGCGCTTGACGCAGCCGGGAGCCAGAAACTGACCCGACTGCTCAAAATGTGCGATGTGATGAACTTACCGATTCTGCAATTCCTTGACGTCCGTAAGTATTGCAACTTCTTAACCCCCAATTGTCTCTTTCCAAAATAAGTCTGACATTAACTAGCCGGCTACGCCATCGGCACCGTCGCTGAGCGCACCGCAACTATGCGCTGGGGAGTTGAATTGGCGAAGACGTACTACACTACCACTGTACCAATTTTCAATGTGGTGACACGCCGCGTGTTTGGTGTTGCAGGAGGCGTGATGCTCGGATCTCGCGACCCCGTCATGCAGGTTGCCTGGCCTTCCGGCCAATGGGGGTCCCTGCCACTGGATGGTGGAATTGAGGTCGGGCACCGGCATGAGTTGCGTGAGGCGGAGAAGGTTGGAAAGAAAGAGGAGCGATATAAAGAGCTAGAAGAGGAGTATCTACGTCTGATGAATCCTGTTCGAACCGCGAATGCGTTTGGCGTCGAGGAGATTATTGATCCTAAGGACACCAGGCAAGTTTGTTGCTCATGGGCAACGCATGTTTATGAGGCTCTTATGAAGGAAAGAATTTCCGATAGAGCTTGCGGTAAGATCCATCCTTCTTTTGCTTGATAGATGGAAGTACTCGGCTTCATCTGCTTTCGATATACATTTTAGGTATTCCAGTTTAATGGTATAGAACTTGATGTTTGAACATGTCAGATTTGCTGTAGACAAACAATCTTGAACAGATTAGATTAGCTCAACACTCTCAAGATAAGATAATATTAGACTATAAATATCTGAACATCGATCTATGGGTTAAAATGAATAGGATTGCAAATCAAATCTTGTTTTGATCTTACCGTGACTAGTGTAGATTTGATGCCCCCGCTCCGACGTCTGTACCACCCGGATCAGGCCTTTTTGATTAATTTCAATCTTAGCTCTCTAATCAGCTGCAGCTTGTGTAATAGAGGCCTCTAAAATCTCGACAATTCCAATAATATGCCTGGCACATTCAAATGAAAAGCATATCATCTCTGTTTTGACAGGCGACGGGGATGGTGAAAAGCTTATGTAACGGAATCTCCCACACTATCAAAAAGAGCAACACCCCGCCTTCCAACCACAATCACCCATACAACCCAAACTCATACATAAAAGTGCGCAATGGCCTCCGTACAAATCCTTGACGGTGGACTGGGGACTTCCCTGCAGGACAAATACGGTGTGAACTTCTCCAGCACAGACACACCTCTCTGGGCCTCGCACCTCCTGGTCTCAAACCCCGAAACGCTGAAAGCTTGTCAATCCGACTTCGGCGAGGCAGGCGTGGACATCCTCTTAACTGCGACTTACCAAATCTACACTGGAGGGTTTCAAAACACAAAGACAGCCGAGTTTCCTCAAGGCATCCCGGCGTCTGAAGTCGGTCGATTCCTGCGGACAGCGGTAGAGGTCGCGGAAATTTCGAAAGTGCGCGATTCGGCAAAGATCGCTTTGAGCCTTGGGCCTTATGGTGCTTGTATGATTCCCGGACAGGAGTATGGGGGTCTTTATGATGCAGAGCACGATGATGAGGAAAATCTTTATCGGTGGCATTTGGAGAGATTGCAGTTGTTTCAGAATGTCGAAGGGGAGGATTTGACCTCGCGGATTCAATATGTTGCTTTTGAGACATTGCCGCGGTTGGACGAAGTGCGTGCGGTGCGGAGGGCAATTCATGACTCGGGAATCACGGCTCCCTTTTGGATCGCCTGTGTGTTTCCTGAGGGAGGATGAGTGTCTTCCCGATGGGAGCAATGTCGAACAGGTTGTTGAGGCGTCAATTGGCCCGATGGAAGGAGCCCTTGTGCCGTTGGGAATCGGTATGAACTGCACGAAGGTTCATAAGCTTTCGGGGTTGGTCGACAGATTCGGGGCCTGTGTGAAGGATGCAATTGCTACGGGTCTTACCTCGGCGGTTCCGAGTCTCATCCTGTACCCCGATGGAACGAATGGAGAGGTTTATAATACTATGACACAAACTTGGGAGAGGCCAGAGGGACAGGGAAGTAATCAGGATGTTGTAAGTGCGCTCGAGTATAGGCGGTCCCATGATTTCGTTACTAGAGATTTGCTGACTCGAGAATAGCGCCCCTGGGAAGTCCAACTTGCGCAGGTCGTCAGCGATGCCAATGCAAAGGGCCCCTTCCAGCATTTCATCGTAGGCGGGTGCTGCAAAGCCTCTCACAAGGATATCACGAAGCTTCGGGAGCAGTTTACCGCTGCATGAATGGAAAATAGTATGTATAGAGAATTGGCTACGAAACCGGTTGAAAAATAAATGTATCAATGTGTTGAAATTGAAAATCGCTGTGTCTTATTGACGTGGTATCGTGCTATGGATATGCAAATCTGCGAAAAATAACTAAACAAGCCAGTCGACAAAACGTCCCCAGACTGTGGTGCTGGGAGGTTTGCGAAGCGAAATCTCGCCTTCCTGTAAACGGCCGGACCAAAGGTCGATGGTAGAGGCCCGCACATACTTGGTTCGATGCCAAAGCTTCCAGGCGATGATCGGCACTATAAAAATTGGGATACCGATGTAGGAAGCAACAAAGCTAGAAGTATCCCAGTTGCCCTTCAGGAAGACGGGAAATCCTGCCACCAGGGTGATAATGGTTGAGCCAACGAAGCCGAACCACGCCGTGTATGGTTGAAATGGCCCGGCCCAGGGCAAGGTATCGCGAGAAACGCCCTGGGCTTTCATTCCAGCATAGAAGCGGATGTAGCAGTAGCAGAGCGTTGCCCAAGCGATCAGCCCAGCAACTGTGCTGAGATTGAGTAGCCAGTTGAATGCTTGCGCGGCACCACCGGTTCCAAGACTCAGATAGGCCAAGGGGCCAAAGAGCCAGGATACGATGACAGCAACGTACGGGACACCCTTCTTATTGCAGCGGCCGAAATATTGAGGAAGTTGGTGATCAGTGGTCATAGCCACGATCATGCGCGAACCAACCCAGCAGTATGAGTTACCCGCAGACCAGGCAGCGACCAGAATGCAAGCATTGACAATGGACGGTAGAACACTGATACCGGCTTCGGTAATTGCAATGACGAATGGAGAGGCTTTCGCGTTGGAAGCAGCATTGGTAAGAGCAGAGGTTCGTGGATCAACAATGATTCCAATTAGGAGCGCACCGAGGATGTAGAAGAACGCAATGCGATAGGTCACGCGGCGAGCAGCCTTTGGGATAGCACGATGAGGATCGACCGACTCGGCGGCAGAAATGACGACGGTCTCGACACCGATAAAACTGAATGAGGCGTTGACAAAGGACGATAGGAACCCAAGAAAGTGGCCCGCTGGCCCGGTAATACCGTTATAGTTTGTCCACGGACCAGGGTTGTTCCAAAAGCGGAATCCGATCGTTTCGTGATTTGGTCCGCCACCACAGGTGATAACAAGAGACACGATCACCAATCCCAAGAAGCAGAGGACCTTGATGGCTCCTCCAATAACTTCTGATTCTCCATAAAACCGGACACTTCCCAAATTGATTGCCAATATCAGCACCAACCCAACTGTGATGACCACAGCCGGCGATATGTCGCTCCAATAGGAGACGATGACCGCTGCTGCGCTCACTTCAGATGCAATCGCAATTGTGTAACAATATCCGTATGAAATGGCAAGGGAGAAACCGACAGCGGGGTCGATGAAGCGTGTGGCCCAGTGAGGGAATGAACCGGCGGTCGGAAAGAGGGTGGCTAGCTCGGCGATACTCTGCATGACAGCCCACAGTACCATTCCTACAACGATGTACGCGAGCAACAGACCAGCAGGACCAGCCTTAGCATAGGCAGATCCAGTACCAACGAATAAACCAGTACCAATACCACTGCAGAAGCCGATCATGGTGACATGATAGTTGCGCAGACGTCGCTGGGTGGCACCGCGACCACCAACATTGATCTGAAGCTCATCCTTAGGGTTGGCATCAAAATTGTCGAATTTCGCGGGATCGGGCTGGATGGTGTCCTCGGCGAGAGTGGACTTTTCCATCTTGCTGGGTTGTTGGTAGGTCGATTTGGAGAGGGAGCCGGGGGAAGAGGGGAGGTTCAGAGCTTCCCCATGCAAGTGAAAAACTGACAGAACTTGAAGACAGAATCCATTTGGGAGATGTAGCTCTTTTTGTTATTTCTCCGAAACCTTGAACCGGCGCAGATCACGACATCGGGAGTCTTTTTTCGAATCGCGGAATCGCACCCACCGAGCACGAAGTTATTGGGCGAGCCGCGCCGAACGCTCCACTTTTTATTCTTTTTGCGGAGGCCAAACGGGAAATTTTTTTGCCCGATGGCCGGAGGTGGCAAGACGAGATTTTTCTGGGGCTGCACCTCGTGGCGCGTTATTTTGTTGATTGATTTGAAAAAAAAAAGTGGAAATGGCGCCCGGTCGCAAGAGTCAATAAACATGTAGCCTATACTCGGGCCGTCGTGGGTAGGGCTGCCGTAGGGAGGAGGGCGGAGGGCTTAACCACAGCGCTATTCGTCGGCCAAATAAGCATAAGCATTGGCCCGTTTGAAGATCTCGGAGGACCAAGCGAGGTGGCCAAAGCCGCTAGCTAGCACATGGAGCTTGGTAGGTATCGTCAATCCCTGCTTTAGGAAGGGTTCTAAACTCCGAAGGTGATTGCTGGTCGTTGTACGGAGTAACAATGGGAGGAATGTACTGTAGGTACTTCCTATGAAAAAGGAAAGCACTCCTGGATCACTCTAGAACACCATGGGATTTCATAGTAACCGCCTAATTGGCTTGCGATTGTACCGTGAGAGGGTAGTTTATTGGTCGATTGCCTCGGGAAATCCGAGGCCAGTTACTAGAATGTGAGTTCCCTCTACATCCATAGATTGAACCATTGCAAAGAAACATGTTCACATTTGTATCATACTGAACCATGGGTTCGAGTTCGTGCCATCAAGTGAGAACAAACCGTTGTTTACCGGCCACATTTCCCTGGTACTCTGGATCTGGAGTCTTCTTCTTCTTATCGGAGTGGTTGATGTATTCTTTCAGTCCTTTTCCAAAGTTGACCATGCAGATCACCATGTTAACAAGGGTGATACCCAGTAAAAGTATCGCCAGTCCAGAAAATAGGGTCAGAGAGACTTTGAAGTGAGCTAGGTTATTACTTTTCGACGAGGAGTATGTTTGTAGAATCATTAATACGAAAGTCCCCGCAATGACAAGCATAAAAATCTGGAATGGGGATTAGCATGAGTTGTCAAAGCCACCAGAAGAGTCCTTACCATAATGACAGAAAGCGATTTCTTCTTCTCCAATCGACAGAAACGGGCTCCCAGGATGAGAATAACAATAGATACCGGAATCATAGCGGACTGCAATATGAAATCGTTGTCCTTGAAATCGTTCATCGCAAGTAGGACTTGGAGTTGTGTACCGAATATGAAGAAGAAATCGAATTTTAGTAGGGCAATATAGACCTAAGACTAGGTTAGCTAGCATTCGAACATCTTTCAAAAAGGAGATTCCAACCTGGTATGTGAAATAGCGGCGATTCATTTGTAAATCGGCGCTCATACTTTGGTAGATATTCCACGAGTTTTCGGCCCGCAACCTCCACGTCACGAAAATCATTGCAATTGTACAGACCCCAATAAACACAGGGATCAGAATGAGTTCTATCTGGTAATGTTTCCAAAGTAGATTTCCAGAAGCTTCGCTTATTGACAGACCACTAATGGTCTCTCTGATCTCTTTCATCTGGACGACTCCGTACACGAAGAGCCCGAAATTGCAAAGGCAAAGTCCAACCAATTGAAATGTATTCTTGCGCTTCAGCGCATCGTAGGAAAGGGCGAGTTCGTAGACAAGAGCAAAGATGTAAAGGCCAAGGAAAGACCGAAGTCGTATTGTACCGTCATTGTTGTCGTACTCGTTGAACCGTCTCGAGACGCTGATGAAAACCCAACTATACAAAAGAGTTCATGTCAGGATCGGCGCGCTTTGAGGGGAAAGGATGGATGATGTGGTTAATCTACCTTTCAATGCCGACAGTAAAAAATGTCTCGAGAAGCCCGATAATAGCAAATAAGCGAGACCAGAGAGTATTAGGGAAGTAGAATTTGCTGGGAGAAGATTTGGAAGCGGCGGATCGACCTTGAGGTGGAATTGGGTCGGCTGGCGCATTGAAATCGTCGAGTTCAACATATTGGCCATTTATGTGGAGTGCAGACTTCGAGTAGGCCACACTTGACCGTGCCTTATCCGAGACGGAGTGAAAAGGGGCGGCCATCGCTTTAGCCACTCCATCACCTTCATGTCGCATGGTGTCGACAGAGTTGTCGAACCGAAAGATTGTTACAACTGTCAACAACAATCACAACAAATTCAGGGGATCCCTATCAATATTGACTATAATTTATTGCCAACGACGTGTACGCACTGCCATGGCCTGGGCATGCCGAAACAGGCACTGTGGAGACGGTAATCCCGAATACGAAATTAGCTGCCTGGAGCAGCTTGGCTGGGCTCCCTATTCATATCATGCATATTAGGGTAAGCATGCATGCTTGTGGCTAGACTGGTGAGACCTGTGTCCTCGCCCCACAGGAATTCCCATCAAAATATTATTTTTAGCCACGATCTTGATGTGCTACCTTGGGATCATGTGATTTATTGTCGTGCCTGAAGTCGCTTCATAGCGTGCTTCAAGTTCCAACTTGATATCAATATGTTCACGAAGTGATCGAAGAGTCTGGGGAGTAAGAATTCTACCAACAACGCGTTCACCATATGGAGTCCCGCACTGCATCGTTCTCGCCCCTTTGTTTCCAGGGTTCTACTCCCATACATTGACCCCTTGCTGCGAATTGCAATGTTCAAGTTATCGAGCATATTACGCCTGAATACACAATGCTTTGCACGACTGAAATGTTGGGAAATTGCAAACCCCGCATTTTCAACCCAATATGCGAGGTAGAACCAGATGGGGTAAACTTCTAGAGGGACAGTCTCTGAGAACCGCCAATAAAACGACTCGGACCGAACTGCAATGTTGAGAGACCCAAGAACATTTTATATTCAAGAAATTGGGAGTCTTCGATCGATTTCTTCTTTCATTTAGATTGATGCTGCCTTTGATTTTCGGCATCTATGTTTCTTTGACAAGGCCTTTGCATGATAGCACAGAGTCCATTGGAACAATAGTGCAGGAGAATCAAGGACCAGAGAACAGTCAGAGCATGGAAGACATCCAGGGTTGCCATTCAAAAGCCGGCGTTAGGAATAGTGGACCATTGGATGCCAACGACCAGTGTAACGAATCAAAAGTTTGTTGCTTGTTGGTGCCTTAGGTTTTGGGCATCATCAGGTTGTATCTAGCTCAGTTCTCGATACCCAACCCTACTTCCTCTTCTTCCCCATGCTTAGTATTCTCGTCGAATGCCAGTACATTGTTGCTTTTATCTTCGATCGTACCTAGGCGCTTTGCATGCACGATGCAACCCGTTTTTCTGGTAACTAGCACTAGTGGGCAGAGTGGGGAGCAGATTGGGGCTGCTAGTAAATAATAATTGTAGTTCTAGAACGTCCAAAAGCGGATCGGCCCAGGCACTTATACAATTTTGAAATGACTTAGAGTTCGGTTAGTGGCATGTTTCTTTGGTTCGGAATCGATAGGATGATATGTATGGATACCCCCCCGTGGGAACCTAGGGTAGGTGTAAACATGTGGACGATACATGTCCACTGCCAGTGTGACGACAGACAGCAAGATCAAGTGTACTATTATCACTGGTAGTAGCTACTACGAGTAGTTTCAATAGATTCAATACCTCTAACTGGCATCACAGTTCTAAGGATACTCTTCATTAAATAATGCGTAGAATTGCATAAATCATCCAAGTCAAGTCACATGCTGATCTTCGCCATTCCCGGTGGATCATCCTTGGCATCCCACGAGCATCGCATCTTCTGCCCCAGTCAGATCACAGTCTCGTTGGACCATCGGAACACTCGCGTTCAATCACGCCGATCAGTGCACCCATCCACGTCAATAGCGTGGGTTTCAACCGGAATTCGCTAACATTGGCCCAGTTTCCCCTCATCCACCCACAATTGGACAGTGCACGCCCGGAATAAGGGTTTTCGGAAATCTTAATGCTCTATATTCCCCCGGGGAAAAGATCTTTCTGACTTCTTCCTTCCTGTCACAACTATTCCTACGCGCCTTGAGTCGCCAATTCTCTCTCTTTAACTTCCCCTAATCCCGATGCCGGGGCGGCGTTAATAACTCATGTCTGATCCGATCCGACAAGATGCCGTTGGCGGCTCCTCGCCGGCTACCACCGAGGAGGACCCTGTTCCGGTCAAGGAGACATCCCCGGTCGCAAAATCGCGAAAGTTGCCCGGATGGCTGGACCATTTTAATGCGCGCGATCTGAAAGTCCTATTCCGATGCTCCATGGCCGCCTGGGTCGCATCGCTACTGATCTTCATCAATTCGTCTCTGAAGACTATCGGGACCGCAACCTTTTTCGCGACGTGAGTTGTACACAATGTAGCATGGCTGTGCGACGATCGCGACACGATCAGCTGATTCAATTCTTATGCTTAGACTCGTTCTTTTCATGGTTCCTCCGTCAGGAATCGTGTTCATCTTTATTTTGGGAGCCTTCACCCTCATCCTCGGCATGGCTCTTGGCTGGGCCTGGGGTGTCATCGCGATGAAGGCTGCTCTGGCTGCCCGCCCGGCTGCTGAGACTAATGCTCAGCTACAGGCCCTAGGTCAAGAGGCCTATTCCATATCTAATACAACTGGCCAGCCTCTTGCATCTGTACAGCAGGTTCTGGTTTACGAAGGCCGGATGTTGGATGTCCGTGTGACAGTCATCTATTTTTCTCTGATATGTCTGATGGTCTATCTCCTTGTGAGTTGCCATCTTTCGCCAACTAAAACAAATTTAAATGGATGAATCTCAGTTTGCTGACCCCCCATCGCACAGGCACGCCTGCGAGCTCAAAATCCCAAGTTTGTCTTGCTCCAGATTTTTGGAACAATTAGCATGGATGTCTTCTTGACCGTGGGACCACTGCTCCCTTCATTCACCGGCACTATTCCCAAAGTCTTGGTTGAACCCGCGGCCATTGGAATCGGTATTGGCCTGGTTTCTTCGATCTTGTTCTTTCCCAAGTCCACTTCCGCTGCCGTTCTGGAGGACATGGAAGGTATCGTGCGGCTACTGAAGGGCCCCACTGATGTCACATATGCCAGTTTACTGGAGGGTGACCCCCTGGATCTGAAAAGCTTGCAAAAGCTGAAGATGAAAACCATTGCTGCTTATAAGAAGATGGAGCCTTCACTGGCCTTTTTGCAGCTTGACTTCTCTGTTGGCCGCTGGAACGCGGACGATGTGAAGAGCCTGAAGGAGCCATTGCGACAAGCCTTGTTGAGTAGTCTCTCACTATTGGAAATACATATCGCTCGCTTGGGAGGGAAAGCAAAGGTTGAAAAGCTAAATTCTCTCACGCTAGACCGTCCGTCATCGTCGGAATCGGAGAAGAGCGAGAAGCAGCGACCTCGAGAGATCGGTATGCGCCAGCTCATGGAAAATGTCAACTTGATCAAGACCCTGCGAAGCCCAGAACATGAGTCTATGCGCATGGATATGCTCGAGGCGATTCGGCCTCCAACCAAAAAGATCCTGCCCGTTTGCCAGGAGGCGAGCACTGTTATCGCGGATTGTATATATGCCGTCAATTCTGCACGCTGGTTTGGAAAGCCTTCTCAGAAACGCATGGACGAACTCTGTGAGCGCAGCGCTTCTATATTGGAGACATTGCAGGGACTCCGGTCGACTTTTGCTTCCGAGACTACTGAACGGCTCCTCGATACATATGCAGAAATCTTCGGCGAGGATGGCCGTTTGAAAGACACCGGCGATGAAACCATGCGCCGAGGCCAGGGTATTATGATGGGAATGAGTTTTGAAGAACAAGTTCTAAGCATGGTCGACGGCTGGGAAAAGGTGCTCGCACAGCTCGTGGCTCTGATGAAAGAACGCCAAAAGGTCCGTATTTGGCTCCCACGCGGTCTACGCTATGCGGTCAACTGGGTCTTCCACAAGAAAGCCATTGCTCCTGTTCAAGCTGCGCAATCGCCTTATCCCGACCCCGACGTCGTTGAAGCGCAGATCAATGCCGCCCAGCAGAGTCTGCGTATCAGCCGAGGTTATAAAGTCAAACAACGCAGTGGACTTGGAAAGGCTATACTGGGCACTTACCATTGGCTTATTTGCCCTGAGGGTATGTACGCGCTGCGTATGGTGATTGTCACTATCGCTTGTGGAATCCCCGCCGTTATTCCCAGCAGCGCGGGCTTCTACTATCGCGAGAAGGGCCTGTGGGCGCTCATCATGGCTCAAACTAGTGTCGTTATTTACATGTCTGATTTTTCACTCTCATTTGTCTCCCGTGCCATCGGAACTGTTGTTGGTGGTCTTGCGGGCCTGGTAGCATGGTATATTGGCTCGGGCAATGGGGATGGAAACCCCTACGGCTTAGCTGCGGTGATGGCTGTTGTGCTTACGTTGCTAATGTGGGGACGTTTGTTTGCGCCACTGGTCTTGTTGCAGGCGACCATGATGTGCGGCGCGACCTGCATTCTGGTCGTTGGCTACAGCTACGACGATACGTGAGTTACCTGCTCTGGAATGACCGAGAGTATGACTAACTAAATCCTAGACACATTCCTTCCTACGGTAATCCTGGCTGGGGATACAACGTTTTCTGGAGGCGACTTGTGCTCGTGTTGGTGGGAGCTACTGCCGCTCTGATCGTGCAAATCTTCCCGCGGCCACCCTCAGCAGCACGTCACATCTGCAAATCGCTATCCAATGCACTCCGATCCCTGTCCGACCACTATGCCTTGCTGCTCTCATGCTGGGGCCAGCCCGACCGCGAAGAAGGACTCGTCGCCGAGCAACTTGCCCTTGACCTTGCCCAGACCCTGACATCTCTCGATGGGCCCGTTGCCTTGCTGCGTTTGGAATTTTCTAGCTCACACTTTGACAGCGACTGCCTCGCTCATGTCAAAGCACTGTGCCAAGAACTGAATCAACACATCGGTCGCCTATTGTTCCTCTCGTCATCGTTACCCGAGAAATTCCAAACCCGACTTGCCCACCACGCTGGTCTCCTCGACCATCGCAATGTCGGCGATATCATGGCTGTTCTCGGCGTGGTCGAGCAAGCTTTAAAGACCGGAGATCCTCTCCCCGAAGTTCTTCCCACTCCATTACTGAAACGTTGCTTCGAGTTTTGGAAGGCCCACCAGGTTGAGATTGCGTTGAGTAAGGAATTGATCCGGGATGAAAACTATCGCCGGTTCTGCGTGGCAGTCAGTTCTTACCTGAAGTTCCTGGGTGCGGTGGATGATCTGGTGCTCGTGATGAAGGGCACCCTTGGCGAGTCGCACATTGTCAGCCGAGAACTGCTGCATGATCTTGCTGTATAATGTATATTATAATCACTTTCTACTCCTTTCATACAATTGAGAATTCGCTTCAACAATTCCTACACATCTTCAGATACTCTCCAATACAATCAACCTTAAAAAAGATTCCCCAAGTCGTTTATCAAAGCTAAGCGCACCGCCCAATTGCAGGGAGTCGAAGTTGTTGACAGCCTTATCTACAGCCAATGGGGGTGTTATATGGAGATGGCATGTTGACACTAGAGGCGCAGGGACCAGTATTTCAAGAGATGCCAGGCGCTTAAAAAGCTTAAATTAAAGGATGTATGAGTATAGAGGGAGTCTGCTTTTGAAGATTCCCATTTTGCGATGGATGGGATAGTCCGAGTCTGCACCATACTCGGCAGTCAAGTATCCCCGCACGGCCGAACGGAACAAACGACGAAATGCCCTTGATAAAACTCATGACATTGAGAGCATGCATGAATAGCAACGTTTAAATGGCGTTTCGATGAACCAAAGTCAATCAAGTGACTACATTCCAACATTTATCTACCAATTCCCCTTATAGTACTATGCTAAAAGTGCATTCATCGGAATCCCCCGATGTCTCCAACTTGAACTCCGCACGCATTTCCTTCTCCGCACGAACTTTTTCTCCTCGTCCCAAATCGCACTAGCGCAACGCCCTTTGCATCGCTGCATTCCGTGCATTTATTTTCTCTTCTTTCGAGACATCGCGTGCTAAACCGCCTGTTTCCGAGCTCTTGGCCTTCCCAGCGTATTTAAAATTCTTAATTATGTCTGCTTCGCGTCTATCCCGCCTCCCGACGTGGGTTAGCCACTGGCTCGGCTACCGCGCCGAACCCGTGAAGCCACTCCCACCATACCAAGTCGCCGCCTGGTCTTTTATCGCGGCATTTTGTGGTCTCTCGGTGGTACAGGCTCTATTTAATTATTCAGAATACTTCACATCGCGCCATGTACCTCTGATCATTGCCTCATATGTAAGTTGAACTCCCGTCGCCACTCCCCATCCCTCCGAGTCGGCCTTTGTTGGATAGACATCGCCACCACTTGACGTATACTTCAACTTCCAACATGAATTTCAATATATAGTTTCAATCACTAATGATAGACACTAGGGTGCATCGGCAGTCCTCTGCTTCGGCGCAATCGAAAGCCCCCTCGCGCAACCCCGTGCCTTAATATTCGGCCACTTCTTCAGCGCCCTAATCGGAATCTGCATAACAAAGCTATTCAGCCTCATGCCCGACGAAGCCCGCTTCCAATCGCTGCGCTGGCTCGCCGCATCCCTCTCAACCGCGACGGCTATAGTCGTCATGCAGCTGACCGGAACCACCCACCCCCCTGCCGGTGCAACCGCGCTACTCCCCGCCACGAACGACGAGGTCTGGAACCTGTCTTGGTACTACCTGCCTGTGGTCCTGCTCTCCTCGACTCTGCTTATGGCATGCGCGCTGCTGTTGAATAATTTGCATCGTCGGTACCCTGTCTTTTGGATTGCACCGGCCCCACCGAAGGCTGCGGCTCCTGCGCCTGTGTCTGCGCCGACCCCTTCGCCCCAGAAGGGGGATGCGGGTTCTTCGCAGGAAAAGTTGCCGAAGGGGTCTGTTTGAATTGGTTGTCTCTTGGGCAATCGGTTGGTTGGTCGTTAAGTCGTGCTTTGAACCCGGAACTTATTGGACGGATGTCTCCGGTACCTAGAAGGGCTAGGACTGTCGTCGTGCTGCAAGTTGGTTGCACCCTGCATTTGCCACATTCCATCGACCGTGATGTGCGACATGCGGAACTTGGATGTAATTTTGATCATAATCTCGATATACCCACTACATATAGCGTGCTTTAATGATATATACGAAAAGGGGTGGAAAGGGAAATTAATGAATTTCAACATGAAAAAAGAAAACTTCTGGATTCGCTCACAATTAGCTCCCCGAACAAAATCCCAAGACTAATATGCCCATAAACATTAACTCCAGTATGCAAAAAAGAAAGCTACAACCTTTGGAATCATACATGATACCACCCATAGGGATGCAAAATCTGCATCTCATTTATAACGCAATAGGACCCAGGCTCCCTATTCTCCTTAGATAACGCGACCCAACGGGAAATTCGTGATCGAACAATTCTTTCCTTTATCCATGCCAGACTCGTCCATCGACGGAGTCGGTTCTCCCACAAACCCTGCAAAATCCTTCGCGGGGTAAGCCAGTTCACGACCGGATTCACGGCTACATACGCCGGGCCGGAATAGCCCACCCGCACGAGCGGGTTGAGATAAATACCTTTCTGTTTCGAGAGAGGGTTATCCGCATGGATCAGGCAGCATTCAGAGCCTTCGAGGTGGGATTCTGCGAGGGAGTCGGCGATTCCACGGAATTGGAGGGGTTTGGATGCGGTAAAGGGTGCGGCGGGCATTGCAACTTTCTCTCGTTAAATGGGATGAGAAGGCAAGACTTGACTTGACTTACCGATGCCATTCCAGCAGCTCGTCACTGGAACTGGGGACATGTTTTTCATGGCGTAGCGAGACACCGGATCTTGGAAGAATGGCCAAGTTGACATGACAGCTTCATGGCCACTCGCGTCGCGGAGAGCAAAGGTATCGTAGTATTTGGGTGGTTTGGAGAAATCGAGTGAGCAAGCTGCGGCGTAGTTTCCATCGTTTGTGCTGAGTAACTCGAACACGTCGTTTGGCTGAATCCAAGTTAGCTTGAAGAGCTTGATGCGTGATAGAATTGAAGAGTACTTACGGTGAAAATGACATCGTTGAGGAAGAGAACCTTGTCGAAAGTGATTCCCTGCGCTGCAAGTTCCTGGAGAGGCTTCAAGCTCAGATTCCGAATATGGGATAGATAGGGGATTCGTCGCAGCTCTTTGTTCCCCGAGGGTGTGGCAATCCAACCATGATCTCCCGGTGGGGCAGCGATCTCATCTTGATGTGTGACGGGCGATAAAGTGATGTTGCGGGGGATCTGCATGCGAGCCAATTCCTGATCCAGTTCTACCAAGGCACCCTTGGTATTATCATAGCTGCCGCTCTCATAAATGCTGATGTAGATGTTGTCAGGACCGAGCTTCCAGGCAAGATCGATCAATGTCTGGCTCCAATGGCTGCGCATGATGTGTTCATTGTTCCAGTTGATGCTGGCGATGTAGATTCGTTCTTTTTGGCGGGGTTTCTCGCGATAGCTGTGGTCATGGTCGGTCTCGGAGATGCTGCGGAGAATGAGATGGAGCTCGATTAGATTCCAGAGGGCGAAGATGATAAATAGGGATCGGAGGAGGCGGTTGCGGACCAGCACTCGGCGAAAGGTACGAGGGTAAGGATTGAGTTTGATCATAAGGAACGGACGCCGGAAGGCAAGAATAATGAAAGATTGAGGGGCATGCTGGGTGAGAAGCGACGTGAACGTGAATACGCGTCTAGATGGGAACGCTGCCAAGATCGATGTGGGCTAGGAAAGGGTGATGAATCTAGGGGTGAAGTGTGTGGTGTGTTTGTGTTTGTCTCGTTCATACTTGAGGGTACGAGTACGAGTAGTCTACGAGTTCGTCTAGTACACCATATCAAGCTCAGCCTCCCCAGTTGAACTAGGCAGATGTATTTGGCACACACTATTATTAATTTAGACAAAAAGGGGGAGATATTACCAAAAGTCCAAGAGTCCAAGTCCAAGATCACGGGCCGCGTCACCCCAGCAGCAATGGACAAGTCAACACGGCCACAATCCACCAGCCCATCCGTGTAGTACCGATTCGCTTTGTCGCGCTTGAACTGCTAGTTTCGCTGGAGCTACTCGAACTCGTGGTGCTTGCTCCACTTTGAACCCAAGGCTGACTAGGCAGCGTGTCGTTGCTCTCGCTCTCCTCCGTCGCACTGAGTAGCTGGTTCTCCAGCTGTGCGCACTCCAATCGGTCCGAGCTCTTGGAGATACTATTCGTCACGGAGATGGGCAGGTCGAACACAGTATAGTAGTCGGTTCCATTCCAGCGGAAGGACTGGTGCATCGAGATGTTATACGCGCCTCGGGCCGAGTCGCCATCCCCGTCCCCGGCGCCAACCAAACATTCGGGCCACACCCAATTAACATGCTTCACTGTGGAAGATGGTTCGAGCTCGAGCACTGGGCCAACATAGCTCGAGTTATTCGAGGGCTCCGTACCATTGGAGATGGTGAAGTTGTGCGACAGGGATTCCGACGTTAGGAACAGAGTGATGTTGTGGAAGAGCGTGTCGGCATTGGGCTGTGTCGATGGTGGCCACGGCAGCTGGCCATTTCCAGACACGTCAATTGCAACTTGAAGGCTATCTGCTCTGGTCAGTCGCGTGGATATTTTTTTTTCCCAGGGGGTGTTGGGGTCGGCTTGCCTCCGCCGAGCGGCGTATTGGGCTGTGGGGCATCCACAATGGCGAGGCCCGGAGTGTACACTTGCCCATTGAGAATGGTGAAGTTGCCCATGATGGAGACGTGAGGCAGCAGGCGATGATGGTGAAAGTTCGATTCTGGACACCTCGAAATTTGAGAGAAACTGTTCAACCTCGCGATTCTCCATCGAGTTCATCGATGTCGGGTGGCGCCAAGGGTCTCATCTCCGACGCCTCCGTCCCTTCCTTAGCGTTTCGGGTTTAATCAATATCACCCGGCATTCATTTCGCCTGTTGTTAGCGTAGGGTCCGTACGGCGCTCGATAAGCGCAGCGTGGTCAGTACGAGTAGTTGCATATCGGGGTATTGAAGCCGGTAGAAAAGGGTAGGTATAGTATAGTGGCACAGCAAATGGTTTCCCCCTTCCTAATAGCAAACTAGTACTAACTACCTAGGTACATGATGCTGGAAATCGGTTAAAGTACGAACGAGAGGGAGAGCTATTATTTGGACCACCCTTCTTACTAATTGGTCCACATTTTTGCCACTTGGAGAATTATCGTAGATCAAATTTTAATAATATTTGATGAAGATCAGGACCAGAGGTGTTAAAGGACGTCGGATACCCAGAAATCTAAAAGCAAGGCAGAATCAAGTGCAACCGCAAATTTAGATCCAAAATTAGCTAAGCAAGAGCAAACGCAAAGACTAAGGAGGAGCAAATGCAAAAACAAAAAAAAAAATATAGCAGGAGAAACGAATGGAAGATGAAAAAAAGATGAAAGAAAATGTCGAAGAAGACAAGAGGAAAGGGAAACCGAAAGCAATGGATGTGTGGAGGCCGTTTCCTAGAACAACTTCCTTAGACGAGCAGTCATTCCCCATTGTAAGCTTGGCCGGATGGCAGTTTGTACTGGCCCATCCAAGTATCCTCTGCTTTCACGGTATCCTCCTGGATGTGCCGCGCGGTCACCGCGAAGCGTAGGCCCCCATCCGGCACTACCTTGTGCTAATAGAGAGTCAGAAAAACGCCTATTTTGTCCCCCAAAAAATAAATGAAACCAACCTCGTAGTACTTCTGCAGGCCTTCGCCGTTCATCACGACCATGTGACCATGGTGGAGTTCCATTTTTAAAATTGGTGCGGCATCCTCGGCGGATTTTAGGATCTTCCACCGTTCTTCATCGTATTCGGGTTCAGTGAGGAAACCTTGATCATATCTGTCCTTCAGAGCTTTCCTCTGGTCGTAGTTCTGGCAGCCATCCAGAACAGGATCATCTTTTGTCAAGGTCGGGGCGCCATTCTTAGATTGGCGCAGCCCGACGAAATATTTCTTCTTCATCCTAAGAAACATAGTGGAACTACCACCCAGAGATAAGGTGGCCACGGTGGGCCCCAGGTCATCTTCGCCATCATCATGGTACTGGGTAGAGATTAGCAAGCGACTAAACCAAGAGAAAAGAAGCGGTATGTATGCTCACGCCCATGTCCATGTTTGTCACGTAACACACAAGCAAGAGTTCGTTGGGTTTCTGATACTCCATATTGGACTCCGCCACTATCTTCTCAGTCGCCCAAACCAGGCGACTATGGGCAACGAGAACATCCTGATGGGTGTCGCTAAATGACTTGGACTGCGTAGAGACGACAAATTTGTATGGGAGACCCTAGCATATCATTAGTAAAGAACGAATTCGAAATCTGCAGGATGTCTTACGATGTTCACAAGGAAATGCCCCGTCATCAGGCCTTTGACTGCACATTGGGTTAACCGGGTACTATGATTTTCCAAGAAGAGGAAAAATACCTGGTGCGTGTGTAAGACGCTCTCGCCGGAGACCGAGATCGAGTTCTTGGAAGCGTTGGAATAGAAAATTTGGTCCCCGATCCTTAGCATTGATAGCCAGGTTTGACACAATATGATCAACTGTGCCAATGTTGCCGCCTGCAATTGAGTACCTGAGTCTCACGTATGGTGCCATTGACACTCTATCAATGTCAGGTCCACTGGTATTTGGGGCAAATCGAGGTTGGTTGTAAAATGACTCCAAGCCCCCACGGGGCATCGTGGTTCCCTTGCCTGAGATTTTGCGTCGTCCCAGCGGTCCGGGCAAGCTATCAGGTGGTGCAATCACGTTTTCAAAAGGAATAGCTGGGCCTTCGACGTTCACAGTGAATGGGCAACCTAGTTCGTTGCTCCGAGGTTTTGGTGGGACGTAGTGCTGCACTGTACAATTCCAACCCTTCCAGAAAACGCGGGGGAGGCACTTTCTGCAGTTCGGACAGATAAAGCCTCGACGAGCCTGATCTCCGACTCTGTATCCAAGGCGGTTGTCGTCTGTAATGACTGGGGGAAGAGGAACAAGAGTTGGGCTTTCTGGCAGGTTGGCGACGTCCCAGAAAAATCGATGAGATAGGAACACTGGGTCATACTCCAGCTCTGTGGTCGGTGGTCCATTGATAAATTCCCAGAAACGAGGGCAATCTTCGTTCAAGCATGCCCAGACTCCCTTGAAAATCCGGCAGGATTCATGACTGCATGCATGACAGATCATAGCGTCGGGGCGGGTATGGAAGTCTCGGTTTGCGGGTGGTTCAGGTGAACCTTTTGCCGCCCACCAGCTTTTACTGGTGAGGTCGATTTTTTGAAGACGCATCATGTAGCCAATAAAGGCCCCAATTCTTTCGGGCCAGACGTGGGTGACGACAAAAAAGTCCATAACATTGTAGCGGTGCGGGAGTGAGCGGCCGATCTCTTTATTGCGGTCACCTATATCGTCTGTTAGCGAGATAAATAAATCATGTCTGTCGGTTGCGAAATCAAAAGTACCAATTATGACCCCTACGGGCTGGTGGTTCAAGAGACTCTTCTTCACGCTTGCGTTCGATCCCGAGCTCAATGTCTGGTTCTGCTTGAGGACTAGATTACCCTTCGAGTCTTTTCCATACCCGCCAGATCTGTCGATATATGAACATTAGCTTGAGCTAGCAATTGAGGTGGGAAGTTGATCGTAAACGTACAGGCGTGTGATGATAATCTCTTCATCGACGTAGGAACGCCCCCCCACCGCATTCATCAATCAGCAGCCCAAGGAAGCCCTTATCTTTACTCGAGTAAATGCCTGATTGGTAATTCCTAAACCATACGATTGTCTCACAGAGGTCAGGACGAGTCTGAGCATCGGTTAGTGCTTGAATTCGGTCAAATGAATTCTGGAAGAAGTTGAAAACATGCCTGCGCCCATGCTGGTGGCTCCCCCGCGCACTTAGATTCGTCTTCCGATTCCGCTTTTTGCTTTCTTGGGAGATCGTCTAAAGATAAAGTTAAATTTCTCATACCTACATCATCGAAATAAGAGATAAGCAGTGCTCACTTTGGTCAAATTCATCATTGCTTTTCCGCTTGAGAGGAGCGTTCTTGATGTTCGTAACAGAGTCCATAGTATTGGATGAGGTGAGGAGGCGAGGGGATGGAACGAGGAGATGAGACGAGGAGATGAAACGTGATGAGTGAGAGTGGTGGGGAGGCTAATGAGGGGAGCTGCTGTGTAGGTATGGACCTCAAAATCATGAAAAGAAGGTAGGTGAGCGAGAAGTAAGTGATAAGTAGGAGGATTTAGAGAAGAATGGAGGTGACTCGGGATAGTTGCTTGGGGGAGTCGACTCGGAAACAGTGAAGGCCTAACACAGGGCTGGCAGTGGAAGCGGAAGTTTGAAGAAGGTCCAAGTGGATCGAGTCTGCCTGGAAAGGACGAGTTCAAAAGATGCGAGCGTGACCAAGCCAGCGGACGTAAATAAATAAATGCGAATATCTCTATAAGATTAAAGAAACTCTCCATCCAACCTGATAGTCCTATAAGCCGAGGCGATTAATATAAATACGGGCCTTGAATTCCTAGTATAGACCAAACATTGAGTTGAGGATCAAATGGCAGAAAAGAGTAAGCTATCTATACGAAAGGAATCCTGGACTTTTTTAAGAGCTAGAGTCGAAAGGTGCCTGGGAGAATATTCCCATGGACGCATTAAGGCGACTTGACGCTGTCTTTGGAAAGCTGCAGTAGGTGGGAAAAATATCAGAGAGTGACTCAGCTGCTCTAATAAACCGCTTTCAACGTATAATACGGAACTTTAGAAGAAAGACGCTATATCACTCTGGTGGCTGCGGCCTGGAAATGCTTGATGCCCGAGGTCCTACCTTATGATCTCCGGGAGCACGCTGTTACCTAGCAGCAAATTCAACAACATAGCGTCTTCGTGTGGACAGGCAGCGAAGGCCTGGTTGTCGGTTGATTGAGTAGCATTGAAGTCGAATTGGATATTGGATTGGCGGAGATTTGCACCCATATCAACGCCCTGTTATCTCATTATCCGACCATTCCAAATGCATGGCATTGTTAAGCGGACAGCCGTCAAGGTCATTGAAGAAATTATTTGCTCTGCGCTGCTTGGAGCTCGAGCCTTTAGCGATTCAATATGAGATGGGTGATTCTCCGGATAGGCGCAAGGAATGACTGAGAATCTGATAACCACTGGCCAGGGAGAAGGAGAGAGAGATAATCGGATGCATTGAGAAAGGACGAAGCTATTTAAATTCTGGGAATGAGGCCGGTGAGAAACAAACTGTCGCAAAAAGTCAATGGCATCTCTGTGACAATCAAACAATTATATCGTAGTTGTTCTTGCCTTGGGACCGAATTATCGTTGGCTTCCAATGTTTGCGAACAATTCCGAGGTTGCAAGATAAAAGAAACAAAAGAAAAAGACTGTGGGCATTCACAGCCGGGTAATAATAGCGGGCAGATTCTCCATATCGTCAAGAAACTCATCAAACTCAGTTCTCACCTGATCCATATCCTCGTCTATGTCATCAGTCCATCGCTGTATATAAACGGTTTTCAGTCCAACGCTTTGAGCGCCGCGCAAGTCGTAAGCATGCGCCGCGACTAGAACAACCTCCTCCGGCTTTAGTTTGACCAGGTCCAGTGCTTTTTGATATGCCAACGGACTAGGCTTATAGACACCTAGCAACTGACTGGAGAATAGCATGTTGAAATCTAAGCCGGAAGAGCGCGTCAGATCAAGCTGCAGGCGGGTTGTACCATTGGCATGAACAAAGACTTCGAGGCCAAGATCATCGCGTAGGCTGCGAATTGCTTTTCCGACCTCCGGCCACGCAGGTTGAGAGTGCCAGGCCTGGATAATCTGTTCCTTGACATCGGGGGCTATGGCGGCGTTAGAAGAAGGAAAGTCGGGAAGTACCGCATCGAGAACACGGGCAAGGGTAACGTCGATATCCTCGGGCGAAAGTCCTTGTTGGTGACGTTGGCTATTCTCAAGGAAGTATCTTCTGCGCCATTCAAGCGCAAGCTTCGATCTTTCCGCCTCTGGGATGGAAGGAGGCAAGGATTTGACCACGCTGGTATGCCAATCAAGACAGGTGCCCATGAAGTCGAAGAAAACGGCTTTGATCTTTGTTTGAGACATTTGAACGGGCCTGATGAAGTGATCTGAGTTTTGAAAAAGTTCAAAAAAAAAAGAAAATCCACAAAGAGAGTGAGGATAGATAAATAAATTGAAGATGACGGGTGTTCGATGGGTGTTGTGCCGTAAGCTGAGGATTATAAATCCATTTTATGGGTCCGGTCTGAGAGCTTGTTGGAGTGGAGTTGGTAGAATACGACCAGCGGCACGCCCACCAATATGCACCTACAAAGATGAGTCGCTTTCGATGACTGGGCTTTCTCAAGACCTTGAAATCAGTTGATGACAAAAAATTGCTCTGGAGTAAGGTCGTCTGTACAAGGTAGAGGATCAGGCCGAAAGAGCATGGCGGGTGCTTCCTTCCCCACACCAGACACACCCCGCATTGTCGGCAACTTCCCGCTAGAACAAACCGACCAAACCGGTCAATCATCGGCATCACATCACCCCTATCTTCTTTCACCATGCACGTGATGGAAGAAGGAGAATGACATCGGAGCTGGCCTGCTCAGTATGTCCGGCGACATTTAGTCGCTCGGAGCATCTCAAACGTCACTCTGTCTCACGTTTGTCAACTCTCCCACCAGTGGCTGTGGGTGCTAACCGGTGCTTCAGATTATGGCGACCGACCACATGCTTGTGAATTTTGTGGGGCGGCATTCAATCGAAAGTGAGCTGGCGCCCTCTTGGGATTGCCAATCCAGGCTGCATCACTGACAGCTACACATAGAGATGTCCTTCGGCGCCACGAGAAGACCTGCAGGGCCCGGTGTCCGTCGGTGTTCGATGGCCGCTTTACACCGCAGCAAGATCGAGAACCAAAGAGGCATAGGATCTCCTTGGATCGGAACATGGCTCCAGGCTTTGATCCACCCCCAAAGACAGGAGTCGTGGGTTCCGAGATAACGAGTCATACCATGGAAACTCCATTCCAGCAATCCAACAGAGCGAGCGAACAAGAAGACACGAATGAAGCTGTTTTGACTGCTGCGGGAAACCATATGACATGGCTTAATGATGAAACAACATTCTTCAACATGGTCGGCGAATTCAGCGATGAGTCAGGGAACATGCTACTGCCGCTCGACATTTCAGCCATTGACAGTATCCTTTTCCCTTCGAAGGACCCTGACCTCTCCATAGCCGAAAGACTAGAATTCATGGCGCATTTCACGAGCACGCAAGGAATGAGAACTTTCGCCGATCGGGAGTCCTTTCGGCATCGGCAGGAAATGGCCCGCGAGGCGTACGAGATGCAGGCACTGCAAGGCTACAAAGTGAGGCAGGCAAAAGCCACCACACTGGATTTGGACATTCTCGAAGTTAAGCCTGAAGAATATTCCCATGACGTGAATGACCCAGACCCGCTGCACTCCAAATCCCGGGATCTGATTGTCAACCTTCGAGATATCATATCCAACAGGACAAACGACGATGTGATCACTGTTGAATGGACGCCAATCATAAACCAGCTGTGCAAAGATTTCTTCCAGCCGTCAAATATGCGCCGCTTTCTGGAATACTTCTGGTCTTTATGGTACCCGCATTGCCCTATTGTGCACAAGCCCCTCTTCGACCCATTTTCGGCATCTCCGGGACTACTCTGTGTGATGGTTATTATAGGAGCATGCCTTTCGCCCGACGAAAATGACAACCAAGCCTCTAGGAAATGGCTTGATAGCGTAGAGGAGTTGATCTTTTGTCAGGTTTATTTTCGAAGCGATCGGGAGCTTCTCATGGATCAACCTGGTCAAAGAAAAGAAATCGTGCAATGCATGCAGGCAGCCTACCTAGTCAGTTCCTTGCAAAAGCGGGAAGGGTCGGTAGAGGCCCAAGCAAGAATACGAAGACATCGACATGCGTCTATGGTGACGGTAAGTCGAGTAGCACATTCAGACGAGCCCAAGTATAAAATAACATGTAACAGTTGGCGAGACATATTGGGCCGAGAAAAGCTTCGCATCGACATCTCGATATGAGCCATACAAGTTCAAACTCTTGGTGGGAACAGTTTGCAGAGGAAGAGGAGTTAATTCGGTACGTTTGTTGTATTTGCGGGGGAATTGCCAAGCTGATGAGCCCAGCACAATAATATTTGTGTTCCTGATCGACGCTGCACTCACCATACTCCACAACTCTCCACCGCGAATGGTGGTTCCCGAGCTAAAAATGGATGTCGCATGCCCAGAGTCGTGCTTTCAAGCCGAATCCGCATCAGAATGCATGAAAGAACTTCATACATGGGCGACAACTCGATTTTGGAAGAGTAGACTGTCTATTGTGTCCGTTGTTCGGCGGATCTGCCAATGCCCCATCGAAGAGTCTATTATCGAAGACTTTGCAGGTCTCGGCACACTGAACCTGTTCACTTTGGTACAGGGTAAGTTTAAAGAAAATACTATAAACAAGATTTCGAAGCTGATGCCTGACCTTTTCGAAGCAATTCACTCCTTGATGTTTCAACTACATAACTCCCTTGTCTTCGAATCAACACTAGCGCCTATCCAGACTGGCCTCGATAATTGGCGCGAAATATGGAATTCACGGGTTCCGGAAGATACTGGTCTGCCTGATACCCCCGAGAATCTTTGGAAACGGGTAGGATTCCTACGGCATGCCTCTGAGTTCTGGCAATTAGCTCGGCTCCTAATGGGGAAGATAATGGCGGCCAACCAGGATGATGGGGAGAATGCCGAAGAGATGGAGCAACTATCAAGATACGATCATACGGATATGGGTGAGGTCAATGAGCTGATCATGGAGTACAGGAGAATGAATCTAGGTGTTACTTGAATGCATTTCGTGGCGGCAATGCTGAAACCATGCTGGAATATTGTATTAGTATGTACCACTTCGCCTCTTCAAGGGACATGACCATCTCCACTGGAATCTATGAATATCTAGTGAGAAAAAGTATTATTTGATAATATGGAATTTCCTTATACGATCAACATACGGTACTAGTCATGAGGATGTGATATCACATTGTGGTTAGTATCATGATGCCAGATATAGATGGCGCAAAGCGGCCAGTGTGAGTAAAAGGCGACTCATAGAGTCGACTTTACTCTTTTCTGTACATGGACGTCAAAATCCATGGGCTTGACAAACCAGTAATTTTCCGTTTTCCAGTCACTCCTGAGGGGCGTAAAATCATAATCACGAACAAGTCGTGGGATCAGCTTCGACATTTCCAGAATCGAGATATGCTTTCCAAGACATGTTCGCGAGCCCAAGCCAAACTAAAAGAAGAGTTGTAAGCCAAAACATGTCACAAACTACAATTACATGTGTCACTTACTGGCATATACATCTGGTTCATCTCCTTCTGTTTCTCGGGATTGCTCTCCGCCTCGAGCCACCTTTCTGGGCGGAAGCTCTTCGCGTCAGGGAATACGCGATCATCGTAGTGCGCGACCCAAGTATTGGCTCCGATGATCGTTCCAGCTGGGAAGTAGCGTCCGCTAATCTCTGCACCGCCTGCAGGAACTTCTCGCCACATCGGCAGACCAGTTGCACTGTGCATCCGCAATGCTTCTTTCATAACAGCCTGGAAATATGGCATTTCTTGGCTCTCCTTAAATGTGATATTTTCACTGCACAGCCCCTTGGCTGTGAAGTCGTCGATCTCGGCACGCAGTTTATGCAGTGTTTTGATGTTTTGAAGAAGGTGCCACATAATACTAGAGAGACTGATGGCTGTTGTGTCTGAGCCAGCTGTGACGTTCGACTGACCCATGATAAATACGTGATAATCAGTCACCTTTTCAGGGTTCTTGTTGCGCGCGATGAGTAACTTGTCCACGAAATCCTGTGTTTGGATATGCTCTGATTCTCCCTTCTCGGTATACTTGGATTCCGCCTCGTGAAGGCGAATCTTCTCCTGCACGAATTTGCTGATGTATGCTCTGCCGCCTGCACCGGACCATTTAAATTTACTCAGCATTCCAAACAATCGGGGATGCCACTCTGGATAGACCCCAATCATGGTGCTATACATCATGACCTTATGCACGGCGGTCATTGCACCATCAATGTCCTCGCCTTTGTCGAGGAAGCCTAGTAGCAATCTTAGTCTATTGTGTCATTGATACATTCACAAAGGGTCTTTTACCGAATCGTTCGCCGAACGTGATGTTTCCAATCACATCAAATGCATAACATTGGAACCAGTGTCCAAGGTTGAATGATTTTGTGTTTTCGGTAAACTCAATCAATCGGCGATTGAATAGTTCCGCACAGTCATTCACAAATGGCTCATAGTGCACAAGCGAGCTCATAGAATAAAGACTGGTGAACCGCTTGCGAGTATCCGCTAAGGGAAAAAGTCAATCATCCGATAACATTAGAGACAAATTAGCGATGCGGAGTACGTACAATGTCTTTTGATGTTTCGGTCTGCAAATACTGTCCATTGCGCCGGGTGTTTCCACCCATCATACCAAGCGGACTTGGCGAACTGCGAGCCAGTACCATAGACGGTCTTGATCGCGGAGATGTCACTGATACTGTATTGATTCGGAGCGAGGCGGACGATCGAACCGTACTTCTGATGAAGTCGGATATTCTCATGCTCAAAGCTACCGTGGCGTAATTGGTTGAAGTACCAAAGGGACGTAAATCGAGTCCAGAATGGACCTGGAACATCCCTTAGAGAAGAAAAGGTCGCTCGTCCGAGCCGAAGAAGCACGTGGAATACAAAAAGAAGGACAGGAGTTAGCAATAATATAGATAAATGCATGGTGAAGGAGCCTTAGAATCCATAGGAGCAATGGGAGGGTAATGGAGTCTGCTTTTATATCGGCTCTCGATGATTCGGGGTTGATGATCAACCGAAGGTTCCACCCCCACCCCCACCACCACCACCTCCTCAACTTCTCCAGTTCCCATCACCTGAACGGAACGTGGTTGGTGGCAACCGCAATATCGGGCAGTACATAATTTGAGGTCCAGATGCGGGGATGATTGATTTTCCTCTTGACGTCTTGGGGTCTTGATATCCCCCAAAACGCGTGGAATACGACATTATTAGATGTGGAATCTCTACGACTCCAGTATCCAAGTTCATCTGTATGATTTAACGGCGTTCAAAATTAGGCGAATTCAATGCTGGTGTCACAGTGGGAGAGCACATCCAGATGGAGCAGAGTGAAACGAACCTCGAAGGGGAGGTTAGAGAACAATTCTTCCGTTAAGTAAGAAAAGCGAAAGTCTGCCAGGCAGCTTGGGATGGGCGACTGGATCCAAGCAAAATTGCATGAGTAATCGATTCTCAAGCTGCGTTGTAGAGCGCAGTAGCTCATCATCTCCAGGATTGGTCGCTGAGCCTCTGAGAGAGAATACGATAATCAAGGCTCCCGAGCGGAGGTATAAGTATAGGGAGAAGAGGTTGATTGACCTGAGTACATTGCAGTACATAAGCGAAAATAGAGAAAAGGTATCAAATCGCGCTGAATGGCTCCTCAAGAAGATCTACCGCGCATCTGTCGCAACCCGACCTTCAAGAGAGGTGGAACCAAAAAAAAAAGAAGAAAACATCCGTGTATCGCCGTCGCGCCAAAAACGATGAGAAAAATATGGAAAGACGCGCCGTGGACCTTTTTTTTTTTTTGGCTCGGGTCGCTCACTTCTTATCTCCCCATAGACCGACGATTCCCACTGAGAAGGCAATACCAGAAATCCAAACCCGGACGAGGTGCATCCGACGCTCCCGGTCCATCTCGCGCTGAACGCTCTCCCCGTTCACATCCTCCTCGGAATCAACGAGGACAAGATCTTCTTCCCTCTTGCTGGGTGGTTGACCCAGGGACACGCCCGTTGTATCATAGATCACCTCGATGGCCCAGTTCTTCAGACCGAGGTGGCGGTTGAAGTAGTAGTCCAAGCCATACGAGCTGAGCGTGTTGAGAACGTACATCCAGAGCATGTAGGGATGTTGACGGTGCGGAGGGGATACGGAGTATGCGAAACAGATACATGTGTTGGTCAGAGCGGAGAAATTGAGAGTATGTTTGCGATTCAACCGCTTGACTTCATGGAGGCAGCGGGATGCAGTGGAAGAGGTGGGGAGAAGCTTGAGGGCGGGAATGGTGATGGAGGAAGTCGAGTAGGAGAGACCCTGTTGGAGCGACGGAGGTTAGCATGGGTTGCTGGCTGCGAAGCGATTGTTGGGGTGTCTTGATGTGATCGCGCAGAGATCAAAGAGTTGGGCTTACGGTCAGGAGACCAAGCGACACGGTCCCGACAAACTTGGAGACGGTGATGGGACAGGCCATGGCGCAGGAATGGCGGATAGCTAATTTACCCCGGTGGGAATGGAGGGGTGCAATGGGAAGACTGAGTCAGTTGAGAGGGGAGGGAGGAGAGATGAGAGATGAGAGAGGATTGGAAAGATAGCGGCCACTCCAGTTCTTTGGCGCCGTGACGTCGTTATAGGCCAATCAGCAACACCACGTTCTTCAGCATTGCAGGACGCTAGCAGCGCAGGAAACATGATCCAGAGGGGATTTTTATTGCAGGGAGTATTTTTGATAATGCACTCGATTGGTCAAGAAGGTCGTAGTTAGTACTGGTTATGCTAGACGCGGCAGTAGATCTGGGATTAGCCGGTCGCATTGCCGGGGAGTGTGTACAGTATAGTAGAGTATAGTTTTACACTATTCTAGAGTATTGCATATTTTATACTAGTATGCTAGCACTAAATACTATACTAGTTATACTATACTATTGATTACTCAACTGTACTATACTTGGTGTGGAATGAACCTCGGTCCCCGGCCGTGCTTGTGGGGAAACCGCGACGGACCACTTCAGCCCCGACTCCGTTCCTTCCTACAACACCGTTAAAACTGTGAAAGCTGACCCTGCGACATTCCATTTATAAGGCTGTGGCACTTTCTTCTCTCCGTAACCCTTGATATCTCTACCATCTCTACCATCTCTCCCCACCTCCACTATGCCTCTTGCCAAGCATGAATACATGAGCGATGTCTGGAAGGAAGGCATCTTCAGTGAGTCCCACCGCGGCCCAAATTACTCCTTGGATAATCCGTCTAACCATCCCATTAGATAACAAAGTCGTCTTCTGCACCGGCGGAGCTGGTACGATCTGCAGTGCCCAGGTTCGTGCTCTGATTCACCTCGGCGCCAATGCCTGCATCATCGGCCGTAATGTCGAGAAGACCGAGAGCGTCGCTCGAGATATGGCAACCATTCGACCTGGCGCCAAGGTCATCGGTATCGGCGCTGTCGATGTCCGCAAATTCGATGACCTGAAGGCTGCCGCTGAACGCTGTGCTCAGGAGCTCGGCTCCATCGACTTCGTCATGTATGCCATCCTGCTTACAGTAGCGATCTGTTCTGCTTACTGACTTGGCCAAACTACAGTGCCGGAGCTGCAGGTAACTTCCTGGCCTCCATTGAACAGCTTTCCATCAATGCGTTCAAAACCGTGATGGATATTGACATCATGGGCTCCTACAACACCCTCAAGGCGACCCTGCCTTATCTCGTCGAGTCCGGTGGCAAGCACAGAGTGGATTCCGAGACTCGTACGTATTTCCTCTCCCGGTCACATTTCGTTAGCCCGCCATACTGACCCGATCTAGTACAACCTTCCCCCGCAGGAACTGGTGGCAGAATCATCTTCGTCAGCGCCACCTTACACTACCGTGGCATGCCCTTCCAAGCCCATGTGTCCGTTGCCAAGGCCGGCATCGACTCGCTATCCAACTCCGTGGCCATCGAGTACGGTCCACGTGGAATGACCTCCAACATTGTCTCTCCTGGCCCAATTGCGCAGACTGAGGTACGTTCCCCTACCCATACTAGCGATTGAGCCCCGGCTGACAAAGGAAAAACTATAGGGCCTGGAGCGTTTGCTTCCATCCGACGCGAAGGCTGCCTACATCAAGTCGCAACCTCTCGGCCGTGTTGGCCATGTCCGTGATATCGCCGATGCTACCGTCTATCTCTTCTCCGATTCCGGGAGCTATGTAACCGGCCAGACGCTCGTTGGTAAGTTCTTCTAAGCGAACCTCATCGACCTGCATGATACATTTGCTAATCGCCTTTCTAGTTGATGGCTCGAACTGGCGCATGAGTGGAGGCATTTCCGCCAGCGACAAGCTGAGCTATCCCGACTTCCTTCTCTCTGGCCAGGATATTCCCAATGTCACCGGCAAGAAGAAGTCCAAGCTTTGAACTAATAGCCCCGAGGGAATTTGTACATAGACTCTAATTTTTCAAGGCCAATAATTCAAGCCATTTAAATAGCTTCTTTATATAAGCATTCACTATCCGCGCATATGCTACATTTCGTATCCGATGGGATGAAGAGAAAGGAGGCAATCACAACAGTAGATTTACATTTGAATGTGGTCAGAAGTAAGCAAGAATCAGAGTCGGGATCGTAAAGTCGCCGAATCGCGGCTTGCTGTTGTATTGAATCGGCAGTCGCAAACGAGAAATTCTAGAAATAAGCAATCAGCAGTTTACCAACAACTCCAATTAGGCCCCAGTTCGACCGGGAGTCAAGACCCATCAAAACCCGCAGACTCCGGGCCGAGCCTTGGCCCTTTCGTGAGTGGCTACGGGCTGCGGCTTATTCCCGGTTGTTCACCAATGACCGACCCGGCGAAGCACATCTCCAATCAACTATAGTCATTACACAAAACTGCTTAGTTTGGTGAAGGTTTTTACAATATGAGATAATCGGCCCCAAATCCTAAATACGGATCCTCGAGCAGATCGTCGGCCTCGCATTTTGCATTCTCTATTCAGTCCCCGACGTCCACGGGTGGGCTATAGATACCTTTCTTTTTAATGTCTAGTCTCCCACCTCGTAGTTTCTCAACGCACCCCTTCCATCGAATGATTCCATCCTTGCAAAATACAATATTGTTATACATTACTACAAATTCTACGCTATCTACCCTGCCGACTACCATGACGGCATCGAAGTCCGCACCCGCCGTTACAGTCTTCCGGGGCTTCCCCGAAAAGGGCTGTTATACATGGTCACCATTTGTCACCAAGCTCGAGGCTCGCTTGCGCTTTGGCGGAATCTATTACAGTGTCGAGGCCGGATCTCCGCTGAAGGCTCCGAGGGGAAAAGTGCCCTATATCACCCTTATGCACGATGGTCAATCCCAGTCCATCGGTGATTCTGGGCTGATAATTAATCTATTTATTGAGTCTGGATATCTCAATGACCTTAATTCCCAACTCTCACCTGTGGAAAAGGCCCACGACATTTCCACTAGAGCTCTGCTCGAAGACAAACTGTATTTCTACCAGGTACGCAACACGTTATCCATACCTCTACAGTCCTGTAAAACTGCAGCCTCCTTCCGGTCTAATCTTTTCAATGATAGGGACAAGAGCGATGGATTGAAAATTACTATACTATGCGCGCCAAGATCCTCGGGGGCCTGCCCTGGCCTGTACAAGTCATTGTTGGCAATTTAGCTTATAACAAACAAGTCCGCACCTTGCGAGGCCAGGGGACAGGGACTTTCTCCGCTGAGGAAATCACCGTCTTCCGTGCGAATATCTGGGAGACTCTGAATGCGCTAGTGTCGGCTGCACAGGCTCAGTATCAAGATCGGGAGGGTCCATTCTGGCTATGGGGCGGCGATGCACCCACTGAAGCTGATGCAACTCTATTTGGTTTTATTGTTCCGGCCCTTATCTGCGACGCGTGAGTATCCTCTCTCAATCCATCACATTTGATGCATTATATTAACTTCCAGAAGGTCCCCGACCACCAAGAAGGTTGTGAACAGCTACCCAGCGCTTGTGAGCTACGCCGGGCGAATCCATGACAAATATTTTCCGGATTACAAGCGATGGGAGTAAACACGAAATATTAGGGCAGTGTAAGCGGCTCGCTTCTGAATTACGTTACCAATCACAGACCTGCAGAACTACCTCCTACAAGAAAACCCGTGAGCCCATAGACTGGAGATGCGATCGTAGTATTTTATTGGGAATATTTGTGCAGCCTACTCATTAGTCTTCCAAAACCCCTCAAGAATTACTCAAACCCTTTTTTTAATCGTATGTCTTCTAATTCTTGTCGCCTAGCGAAATGAAGCTAAGACGCGCGCCGCGCGTCTTGATGGGTATTTCTTTTGCCCCTTTACATAAAACCACCTCATCGAAGACGAATGTGCCCACTTCTATTGAGCCCACTGCTCCTATAAATAGTCGAAATTTGGAGGAAGCAGCCGCAAGCCCCCGCTGTTCATCCACTCCCTGTGTCTGTTGGTAGGTTGAAGTTTAAAGTTAAAGCTCCCAAGCATGCCCCGCTCGGCCTCTAGCAACCCGCGGCGATGACGACCAGGTCAAACAACTTGAACCCTATGATCAATGGTTGCTTGAAGATTACACCCATAAGCTTGGATTTTATGTTGACGAGTTGGTAGGCAATTTATTCTTTGTGAAGCTGGGTGTTGATTCTTTGATCGCTTGTGTTGTCAGCGTAATTCGAAACTAGGTTGAACAATGAGTTCAAAGCTCTGTTTTTATTAAATGCCCGAATATCGACGGATTTCAAGTTACTGAAAGTTCTAATCAGTAATTGAGCTAGTAGCAATTATCATGATGCTTGTGCTTCTCCGGGTGGTGCTTTTGCTAGATCTTTGGCTCAGTGCAACTGTTTATACTACTATAGCATATGACCAGCACCGCACCGCTCAAGTGGTAGTTAAACAGCACTTGCACCTGGCACTCAGACGAAATCATCAAAGTCAGATTCTATGGACTGACTGATTGAATTTCGGCTGCGGATGCTGGGCATGGCCTGGAATATCATCTACTTTCCCTTTCATGCTTCGCTGTGTTTCATGCACCCGCTCCTGCGTTGAAGAACTCCTGTCACAGCCAATAAGGACTGCTCCTTTCCAAACTGACCAAGGGAAAATATATTCCTCCTGACTCTATTTCAATCTTATGTTTGAGATTGATCCGTTATGCAAGATAATTAGTATTGTAGGTCTCCGTCTGTAAACTAGACAAAGAAATTAACAAAGAATCACAAAGAACAGCTGACGAAATGTCGCACTAATATAGAAACATAGCAAAAGGAGACAGTAGTCTCGTGACAGAGTTGAAAAAACAGCGCCATGACAATAGGCTTTGAACTGGATTGATCAAAGAAACCAGGCTGCCTCGAGGCTTTTATATATAACAGTCACGGACCCAAAAAAGTTAGTCAAGGCTGGAAAGCAGCAACGGACCTCTCTTCGGAGCGATAGAGTACCTAACCATTGCAATTTCTTTCTTCCACGCCAGCCCATATCTCATTCAGTCAAGCTGAGCTGTGGAGCACTGGACAGTATTCTGACTGACACCCTTGACTGATTTGGGCGCGAGCACGAATATGGCGCATCCATACCGAAGAAGCGACGCGACCGGTGCTAAGGTCACCAAGCGAGCTCCAAAATCCAAAACACAGAGCATGAGCATGGCAATGGGCCTTCCAGAAAGTGCATCATCAATTAACATGCAGGATCCACAGGACCAGGTCGAAGAGGCCGCGAAATTTCGCAAAACTCGAAAGATTAAGAAGGAAGCACAACAAGCTCTGGAGAAACATCAAAGAGACTCAGTCCATAATCAAGGATACCAGGCAGAAATCCAGGGCCTACAAAATAGATTGAAGCAATATGCCGAAAGGGTTGCGAAGGGGCAAGTTGTTGGCTCGCAGCAGAAAGCACAGATCCATGCTCTACAACAAGCACTTTCTCAGGCAATACAAAAAGAGCAGATGCAGATCGCAGGAACGGCTACTCAATTAGTGCAAAGCCAATCAGCAGTACACAATGCGGAAATGGAACGTCTACATCGGCTTTTAATTGCCTATGAACAACAGCTTGCAACGGGCCAAGCACTCGACGCAGATCAGCAAGAACAGAACCGTAGCCTCCGACGAGCACTTAACGATGAATTGCGAACGGCTGATATAAGAGAGAATTATATCTTTGACCTTGAGAGCGACCATTACCAGATCCGGCATTTGGGCGAAGTTTTCAAGCAGCGAGAGCGCAACCTTGAGTCTGAGCTCGAATTTATGAAGCAACAGGTGGAACTGCTGGAACGCGATCTAGACAGGATGATAGAGAAATTCCATATCACCGATAACCGCTACTACAACATCTTCTGCGAGGAAATCTACCAGTGGAAGAAACTGAGAGATCTGATTTTGTGTTTAGAGCCCAAGAAGTCATTCTGGGAAAAAGTGAAGTCATATGGAAATTTCATGCAGAAGACACTGCTGTTGTCAGATGAGGCTGTCAGGATATCTCATGATCTTCTCCTGAGAACGGAGTACATTTGGTCTCGCCAACTAGTCGAACAGCTCGAGCAAGCGCAAGGTGGATATTCATCGTTCAGTAAAATGATGGACTTCCGACCACTGTCCGTGAGCGGACTCTACCAACTACCGACCCAGGAGTCTGAGAGTGATTCTGACTCTGATGCCGAGCAAGATAACGATTTCAAATTTTTCCTCTCACCCAACGCGTCACCCTTTGCAAAAAGTGCCGAATTCACGAGTCTTAAAACATTTGTCGAGGACAATCTGAAGGGACAGTCTTCACGATACTGTAATGACACAGATGAAGAGGACTCCGGATACATGACCGACATGGCTACTTTCTCTGGGACGAGTATTTACCAATACACCAGTCCACTTGGCCAGCATCCCGGGTCGAGCAATGCAGACCACCTCGGCCTCCAAGGCTTCCAGCCTCGAGAAAACGTCCCTGAAGAGGTCATTATATCTCGAAGTGACAAGGCCATACGTGCAGCCATTGCTTCTCGAAAGCGCTTGAATAAGGGCGCCGGATCTCATACTCACATGGTGGATGCAGATGAGCCTCTGATCCAGCTATCAATGGGAAAAAAGCGCACGGGGACCTCTAACAGTCCCTACACGCATCCTGATATGGGCCTGAAGAAGTCAATTGTACACAACCATGTGCGCAGAACAAGCCAACATGATGTCGTCGTACCACGCACCCGAAGTAGAGGACAGTTCCCAGAGCGAGTCTCGAAGTCAAACCTGGCACGATCCTCTCAGTTAAAATGGCGGGAACGGCACCACTCACCAGTCAAGCCATCGCGGGCGCCGGTCTCCTTATCAGAGAAGGAACTGTCGCGCATCGTTGAAATTCGGACATCGGCTGACTCCACTGAGACAACCACGAAGGCAATGCGAACTGTTGGAGAGAACGCTGTCGAGTATAGTCTAGCAGGGTGGATCTGGCTCTATTTCAAACGGAGACCGAAAGCACTCATTCAGCCATTGGTTGGCATCGCAGTCTGTGTTGCGGCCATGTACCTCATCGCGGATTGGCGGCTTTATCGAGAGTTTGTTGCGGCCAACACGGCATCCGATCGGATGATGGCTCGCATGCGTCGAGCTCAAGCAGAGTACCGAGTAGTTGATTCCCCTTATAGTAATGGACAGTGGAAAAAATGGCTGGATGTTGATCGGGTGGCATTGCAGTGATAGACATGAACAGTGGTGGGCTGGGGCAGTCGGGGTAGAGTGATAGACAGGGATGATCCACAGATACACGGTAGACGGTGCAGTATAGAAATGATATCATCGCACTACTCCCTACTACACACTCAGTGTATTCTGTATATAAAATATTATATATATTAATTTCAAAAATAACAGTTAAATCAATAACTACAACGAATGTATAGATTATTGCCCTAGGATATGTCAATATCAACTAACTTGGGCTCCGCAGTTGGCGCCGATCGCCTCGAGTCCGAACGGGGCTGGATCGACTGAATGTGTTGTCACGGTAATACCAGCCGCGAAAGTCGATTGGGGGGCATTAATGCAGGTGACGTATAGTATTATGGTCACGGTCGGTTTTGCAGTAACACGGCGGCGATACGCCAGAGATGTGACCATCAGCAGCCAATCACAGCGCTTCACTAGAAGGAAGCCACGGCAGCTGCGTGCGTCACCTGCCCCACTTTCTGGTTTGCAGTCGCCGCTAAAGACTGATTAGTCTCCACTTAGCACCTCCCCTCCTCCTCCTCTCTTATTCTTATTAACTTACACGCCTACGAGTACTTGACTTCCCTTGACTACTTTCTTCCCACCCTTTCTCTCTGGTCCTCCATTATCCAATTTCATTGTCTTCGACGTCCGCTCTTTACACCCATAATCTCTTCGACCATGTTCGTTCGCTCCCTCTTGCTGGGTGGCACTGCCGCCTTGGGCGCCAGCGCTATGCTGGTTATCCCTGAGATGGAACCCAAGGGGGAGGCCATCGAGGACGGTTTCATGAACGTCCATCCCATGCTTTTCGAGGATATCCGCAACGCCGTGGTTGATGTTCCTTGCACTGAGTGCCCCTTCCGCGAGACTGGCAAGGATGGCGCCGTCAGCTGGACTGACAACAAGCCCTCCACTCTGGTACGTCGTTGCTTTTGATGCTCTGCATGGATATCCCCCCTCCTCTTCACGGCGCTTAACAGATGAATATATAGATGCTGGACTTTACCATCGAAGATAGCCGCCTCATGGCCAACGGCCGACAGATCTTCCCTCCTATCCCCCCTTCTCCCATCCACGCCGTCCAACAGTTGGAAGATGGCGAGGAATCCGATCCCATGCCAGTAGGCTACGCACTGGAGGTTATGCCCCTACCATCCCCGGCTGATACCCCCGAAACCGACTTCCTCGATGTTCGTTTCACCGTTCTCGACATCGAATCTCACCCCGTCCCTGTCGATACCGTCGCGATCACCCTGATTGTCGACCCCACTGGCGATCTATACATCGCCAAAACCTCAATCGAGACCACACCGGCCTCCGAGCGTTCATCATGGAAGAAATGCCAGGGCAAGCCCAAGTGCCTGCAGGAACTTCTGGTCTCTCGCGTCCGTGGTCTTCTCGCTTCTGCTAAGGATCGTCTCATCAACCTCACCTCCCACAAAGGCGGCCGCAAGGGCTGCCATGGAAAGCACAAGGGCATGATGGAAATGGGTCCCCACGGCGAATTCCCTCACGGTGATTTCAAGCCCGTGGACTTTAGCCCTGAGGGTCACGAGGGTCACCACCACGGCCACCATACCGGCCCTTACGTCCCCGAGAACGCGGGCCGCCCTCACCACGGTCACCACGGTCACCACCCGCCTCCCCCGCACGGCGCATTCGCCCACACCTTCTCCCGGGTTGTTCGTTTCATCGTTGTCCCTGCTATTCTCGGCGTTCTGGCTGGACTTACCGCCAGTGCCGTCGGCATGCTAGTGGGCCAGGTCGTTGTCTTCTGCTGGCAACGCTACCGCGGCACCCAGCCAAAGGAGCACAAGGCTGCTTGGGAAGACGGAAACTCTTGTGAGAAGCAGGGCCTGATGGCCGAGTCCGAAGATTTCCTTCCAGAGCACGTCGACGAGTCGCCGCGTGGTTCAATGGACAAGAACTAAATGGGTTCAACCGCTCATAAACACAATCCTGATCGACGACAAAGCTGAACAGCTATGCGATCAAAAGTATCCATATTCAACAGTCAAGCGTTATTGCAGTTTGAAACTTTACCGTGACTTGACACTGTTTCATTCACCTTCCATGACCATGTCGTCCTATCTTTTCTTTCCTTTCTCCTCGTGATGTCCAGCTTGTACAGCGATTTTCCTTCTCTCCCTCTACAATGATACTCCTTTGATTTTCTTCGTACAACTTTGTCCTCAAACTTCTGTAAACAATAAAACAAATTATCCCGTAATCTATCAGTTTGAACATGTACCTGAGAGTCCTACTCGAATGAAATGCTGACTGTAAGGCTGGCTATCATTCACGTGACTGCGGCGGACATCGCCAGCATCGCCCCCTCCCAACAACAACGACCCCCCCATCCCCCTCACGTTCTCTGAGCTACAGGCCCAGTGCTTGTTCATGATTGATTCATATTGTACAATGACCGTTGGAACATCATTCAAACCAAGCACGGGCCGTTTTGCGCAGCGTTCTGTCCCAATCAGCTCGTCATCTTAAACCGCAGCTCTAGCTCCGCGCCGACATCACCTCTCTAAACGCCGGGTCCGATTCAGCTCGACTGTTGCCCACCATGATTCCGTGGTCGTCTTTCGTTCAGAAAGCCCAATCGCTTATCGATCCGGCTAATTTCAATATCCCCTCCCTCTCCTCATCTGACGGCACACCTTCCAAAGCCTCACTATTCCGCCAACAATTCCGCCTCCCCGATTCACAAAACCCGCTCCAAGAGATCACTGCCGAGCTCGTCCTCCCTTTACCAAACTCGAACTCCGGCTCGGGCGATAGCGCTCGTCGCGTTGACCGCACGGGCAACCGATATACCGGCCGTCTGCATCTCAGTGAGCGATTTATCTGCTTCTCTACCCAACCGACAAGTTTCCTGCCCTCGGCTACACTCAGCGCATCCACCAATTTCACCGGTCAAACACATGGTACCGGTCCTTCTGGAAATGGTTTTACTCTTCCACTCTCCTGCATCCGGCGAGTTGAGCGTCTGCACAGTGCCAGTCACGTTTTCTCGCTCGCATTGACGACATGGAACGGCCTACTGAACAAGCAACAAGAGCCCAACTTTACCCCACAGCGCTTGATCCTTCAGCTTGTCGGCAGCAGGCAAGCATGCGAGCGATTCTGTGACACTCTTAAGAAAGGATTGCGAGAGGGCATGAAGGAGGTTGACAATCTAAGACATGTTGTCAGTGACTGCTACTCGGAATACCTACTCTCCGGTGCGAAAGGCAAGGCACAGGAAGGAGGCGAGGGAGATGGTCGACCGCCCCCTGATGCGGGGTTGGGTATGCTTTTCCGCTATCCTGGTGATGCGCGTAAGCTTCGAGACCGGAGTAAGATGAGACTCTGGGGTGAATATTTCCGAGGTATGCCTACTATTTGATAGTATTTTCCCCTTTCCCCCTTCCAAGCTCGGTGCTAACTTTTCTTTCTACAGAGAACGGCCGGAATGCCACTCTTGTTCGTCAACCAACATTTCATAAGTTGATACGCGTGGGCTTACCCAATCGACTCCGTGGTGAAGTATGGGAGCTTTCATCAGGCTCCCTCTTTCTTCGCATTCGCTCTCCTAACTTGTACCAAGAGACATTGGTCAAATTCCAGGGCCAAGAGTCTCTTGCAATCGATGAGATCGAAAAGGACTTGAACCGCAGTTTACCCGAATATCCTGGCTTCCAGAGCGAGGAAGGCATTGGTCGTCTACGACGAGTCCTTACGGCATACAGTTGGACGAACGCCGAGATTGGTTACTGTCAGGCTATGAATATTGTTGTCGCCGCTCTATTGATGTTTGTTCCCAAATGCCCACTCCCGATCGCAGCTGCTAATGCAAAACAGTTATATGTCCGAGGCACAAGCATTCTTCCTTCTTTCCGTTCTCTGCGATCGCCTTCTCCCAGGCTATTACTCGACGACAATGTATGGTACCCTTTTAGATCAAAAGGTGTTCGAATCCCTGGTGGAGAAGACCATGCCTGTTCTTTGGGAGCATCTCATCAAGACCGATGTTCAGCTCTCCGTTGTTTCTCTTCCATGGTTCCTTTCATTGTATATCAACTCCATGCCTCTCGTTTTCGCCTTCCGTGTTCTCGATGTCTTCTTCCTTGAAGGTCCCAAGGTTCTCTTCCAGGTCGGCCTGGCCATTCTCCGCATCAATGGCGAGGAACTGCTTGATGTCCAAGATGACGGATCATTCGTCTCAGTTCTGAAAACCTATTTCTCGCGCCTCGACGAATCCGCCCATCCAAGATCCGAGAATCCAAAGCTACGCGCCATCACTCGATTCCAAGAGCTGATGGTTGTCGCTTTCAAGGAATTCTCCGGCATCACACACAGCACCATTGAAGAGCAACGTGAAAAGCACAAGGGTGCGGTTCTGGAGAATATTGAGAATTTCGCTAAGCGCACATCAATCCGCAACCTCGGTCCTGAAAGCAAACGCCTCAGTGTGGACGATCTTGGAACAATCTACGATCGCTTCTACGAAACACTCTATCAATGGCAGCAGCAGCAGAAGCTCTTAGAAGAAGAGAGAAGACGACAGGAGAAGAAGAAGTCGGAACGTCTCTCGGTCCTTGGGCCCCCTGCAGACACAGAGATGGGCCGTGTTGGTCTTGGGCCAAGCCCAACTCATATGGATTATGGCGCTTTCCGTGAGTTCCTAGCTGCAACCTCGAAATGGGCTGTTTCGGACACCCCTGCTGGCTCAAGGTCGGATTCTAGCTCTGGCTTCGGCAGCCTCAAGGGCAGCAGCAGCAAGTCACTGTTGTGGGCCAATCGTCGGCAACCGGCCGACCACGAGTTCATGCAGCGTCTGTATCGCAAGTGGGCCACGGATTCTGAAGAAGGGATAAGTCTACAGCATGTCGTGAATGGACTGGCCAGACTGAAGGGGTCGCCGGATATCATGAACAACATTAACTACTTCTTCAATCTTTATGATGATAGTGGCAACGGCCAGGTTGATCGTGAGGGCATTCTGAAAATCTCCGAGGCATTACTCTTCCTTTCACGTCGGGGCTTCGAAGGTACAATTACTGCGACGCAATCTTTGGAGGACTTGAACAGCCCCCGTGATCGCGACCATGCGGAACAAAATACTCTTACAGTTGACGAGCGCTTCCTTGGGAGCGTCAGCGCATTCATTCGTCGCTGCTTCGAGTACGCCGACCCAAGCCACCCCGAGAATCAAAAGGCATCTCAGCAGGACGCTACCATGGAGGTTACAGACAAGCTAGACTCCTTCGCCATTGGAGATGACGAGGAAGACCTAATCGACGTCGACGACTCTAAATCGAACAAGCCGGCACCAAATGCCACTTCCAAGCCAAGCCAATCTGGCAACGGCGAGCCAAACCGACCGAGATCCGAGTCCGCAAACCCAGCTCTCGACCCCAACAACCCGCTCCACATCACCCTTCCTACCTTCCGCATGGTTATTCTAGCAGACGAACTGCTCGAGCAATTTTTCGAATCCTATTTCCCACAATCATTCCATCTATCCGACCACCCTCACCCAGCCTCACTCGCTGCATCATCATCTCTATCATCTAACCTCACAACATTCTCCAACATCGGCAGCGCCCGTCCTTCTAACCTCGCCACTGCCGGCAGCGTTTCTGTCGGCGCCTCTGGTGGCATCGTTCCACCCGGCAAAGGCCTTCGCGGTGTCCTCGACAACATCGTCACAGACGGTATTCGCATGGCTGCCGAGGTCAAGAAACGCATGGATGAGGCTCAGCGTGATCTCGAACGCAATGCCCTCGGCCGTGACGACGACGATGATGAGGATGACGACGAAGATGAACTCCGCCGCGACAGTAACGCCGCCGCTGCAATGGCGGGCGGTATCTCCAGTTGGGGCGCAGGCGCATACGGCGCAGACATGGAACGTCGCAGTGTCCGGGACGCAGATCGCGATCTCCTTGAAGGTGCTGAGGTCCTTAGTGTCCGCGAAAAGGGCGAGGGCTCTTCGCTTCTTGACAACAAGGACGAAGTTGAAGCGAAGGGTCAGCACGGAGCCAAGGGCTCGCCTTCTTCCGCCCACGATGCGGAGGTCGTTAGTAAAGTCGTTGAGTTTGAGTCTTGATGATATCCCCACCTTGTCTTGTTATACTTTGGAGAATCCTTTTGTTCCAATGCATCCCCTCGTTCCCTTCCTTTGGTTTCTTAACTATATCTATCGGTGTGCAATTATACCTTGTTTGATGCATGTTCCGTGTCTGTGGTGTGGTGTGGTGGTAGAAATCCATTGTTTAGAATCTTTTCAATTGGGTTCTTTTCCCTTTTATTCTCCTAGCTACCTGGTTATCTTGTGGATTTGACACATTCCAAACGTGCCATGTGCTATCTCTTCTAGAAATATAGAAGTCTAGTAGTATCACCTAGAGCCCACTCGATCGTCTTCCCGACAGTTCCCGGCTCTCTAAGTTGAAGAATGTCTTTAATCCATTCCAACTGGACCAACCTATGATCATAATCCTTTCGCATACCGTGCCTCTGGCGCCAAGCTTCGTCTGAAGTAAGGTCTTTTTCTGTGCTTGATGGCTCCCAACTTGTAAATTTGGTGACAATTAGCGAGCCGGGGACAGGTTTTCGGTAGCCCAGTCCGAAAATGCGATGGTTGTCAAAAGCAGTAGGAGGCAGCATGCGGAGACAGTCACCACAGGCTTATAACATCGATTTCCATTCAGCCTTATTAAGTAGTCAGGCTGGATTGTGTTGGTCCTCAAGTCATATATAGGTACGGTTTTCCGTCCTTGTTGTATAGATTCAAAGAACAAGAGCCGCTCGCAGAAGTCTAGCTTCATCGGTTGGATGACCCATCGCCAATGGACGTTTGTTTGGCTGAGCGATATTAGGCTGGCTGGGTCCAAAAGTTGGAAGATAGGGGCCAAAATCTCGGGCGGTAGGTAGGACATCAACATAGCATTATTGGATGGCATTTTCCCTATCGCTTCATTCAAAGGACTCTCTGGCGTTCTCTCGAAGCTTTGGGGGTTTCATCGTCTTTTAAGAATGTGAGACCGCCCAAGTCTCGCATCCGATTAGTGGCCTATACTAGTTAACGAAGCCTCAAATATGGCTCATTTTACTGTGGAATTGTGCATTGGTTTCTAATTTGCAAGAGAGAATCGCGAACAACCTTGGAATTGTTTCATTGAAACCTGGGCAGTTATTCGGTGTAGGGGTGTGTTTACTATTTATGAATTTCCCCAATCACCTGAGAAAATACTACACTTCATCCATGGATAAACCCTACGAGTAATCGACCAATTAGATACTACTAGTCCCCTCGGGATCTGGCTTCGAATTTTCCATAAGGCCGGCCATTCCACGACTCTTCATGCCATTGTTCTATCATGGCTACTACTAAATGGTTATTTACCTTGCACAGGGTGAGCTTTACCGCATATTACATATTGAAGAGATGGTGGGAGATAATGATTGGATTGATTTCTCTTATTGTAGACAATACAAAGCCAATCCGAATGTCTTGAGCTATCTATCTTTACATGATACCTCTCAATACTGGTAGTCCGTATAAAGAACTCATAAGATCTAAGAAGATGAGACCCCGGAAGCCTTGATCAGGAAAGCGGCAGCCTCCTTCGCATCGCTGCCGTAAGTGATGTGAGCCATGACATTGAATCCATTCTCACAGACGGGGTCACCGGAGGCGCAGTACTCCTTAACATTGCTGCTAGCAACCTTTCCAACAGCCTGAGTCTTGAATGGGTCACCGAAGAGAACTGCAGCGCTGATCTGGCCGGAGCTAAGGCTGCTTGCGGCATTGTGGACAACCATGGAGCCCTGGGAATAACCACCAACAACGACCTTGGTCTTGGGACACTGGCTAAGAGCCTGCTTAACCAGCTTGGCCATAACGGGACCGCCATTGGCACCCATCTCGGCATTGCTTGCGATTCCAGCATCATATGTAACACCTTGCACGGTGACCTTGTTGTTCAACTGAGACTTGAGTGCGGAGGCCACTTCGGGTCCGACGACAGAGCCCATGTTGCCCATCTCAGTGCTACCACGGGCAAAGATGAAGGTCAGCGGCTGGCAGCCCTGATTGCTGGTAACTCCGTTCTCGGTGGTTGATCCGCCTAGCTGTCGTTTTCCCAGGCTGGAGAGGTCACCGATACCTGGGAGGCCAGAGGAGCCGCTGCTTCCAGAGCTGGGGATGAGGGACGACAGAGCACCGAGGCCAGATCCGGTAGAAGAACCACTACCTATGCTCGGAATAAGAGAAGACAGGGCTCCGAGACCAGAGCCAGTGGAGGAACCGCCGCCCATGCTGGGAATGAGGGAAGACAAGGCCCCCAGGCCGCTGGATGAAGAAGAACCCCCGGTCAGACTAGATAGATCAGGCAGACCACCAGTGCTGGAAGAATCCGAGCTATCGCTAAAGCCACCCAAGCCGGGGAAGAGAGAGGAAAGGGCACCCAAGCCGCTATCGCTGCTAGAACCACCCAGGGCAGACAGCTGGCGCTCCTCGATGGTGCGGGTTGGAGCCGCGAGGGCGGTGCTAAGAACGTAGAGGAAAACGGCTGACTTCATGGTGAAAGTAATGCGTGATTTGGAATGGAAACCGTTGAAGACCGTTGATAAAGATTGAATAGAGACCAGCTCTGGTGGAAAGGTAATGAGAGTGAAAGACTGGAGGAGTGATCGAGGATGGATTCAGGAACGAGGTGAAAAACATACCGTCCTATATACTGCAATTCATCATATACCGATCGCCGAGGCTCGGTAGTTTTCATTTATGTGGACTTCGGGCGAGATATCTGTGTAGAGTAAGATGCAGGGCTGATGAAACGGGGGATTCTGTTTCATCGTGAATCCCGGTCCCAAAAACGGTGTCTCTTCGCGTCTGGAACATGGTTTTCTGGTATATCCATCAACTTTTAATTAACTTGAAGATCAACCATACTACTTGTACTATACAAATGACAGTTAATTCTGAAATCTCCTAATCCAAATGACTATCAAACATGCATTCTTCCACAGGAATTCTCCGAATTGAGTCTAACCCTCCCTCCTCTCACACTCCGATTATGCTTTACCAGTTCAAGGGTCTCAAAATCCTGACAGTTCCTAGGACAAACTAGAGCAAACTAGTACAACCGGGAAATGGCGGAAACCTGCAAATCCTCCCTCAATATGAAACGACTAAACCGAGCCGGGTCCCAACTCAAAATTCAGTTCGCCCCATATTGGGCAGTCACCCCGAAAACGAAAAACGCCCAAGAGAACTCAGAAAGGGTCCTCAGGCCATCATCATATTCCAAACGGTAGACCCTCAAATGTTTTTAATTTCCTTGGCGATAGGTACACCCACAAATACGCCCCAGACCCCCAAATTCGAGATCCTGTTGTTTCAGGTACTACTCCGTATCAGCCTCTAGGTATTCATAACATCTCACGTGGCGCTCCAAAGCTGGATATATCAGATTCAATTAAATTAACTTGAGAGAAATCTCTTCATTGTGGCCCAGTAATTGACGGGGAACATGAGATCATAGATCGAAATACGAAATTTAGCACAAAATAATAGATATAAATATAAGTTTTATTTGGACAAAAATACATGATCAAAAGAAGTAGATAGGGCGAGGGGGATCCAAAGAAATAGAAATAAAAATCGTTAGAGTCGTGAGATGGCACACTGACATTTCTATGTACAACCATGTCATCAGAACAGCGCTCTGCGAAATCATGAAAAGTGCAATGCACGCAAAAGGTATGCCCCGTCAATCCATCCCAATTCAGAAAATGACCATTAGAAGAGAGGGATTGGAGAATAGAAGAGAAGAGAAGCGGGGTGAAAAGGTGGTGGATGAGGGGGGAAGGAGAATAATGAGGAGGGTATAAGAAAAAGTTAGACTCGGGCAAACAAGGCTGCCAGGGACATGGGTAAGGTGGAAAGGGAGTCAAAATGCAAATGAATATCATGCCAAATCAAGAAAAGGGCTGATTATCGAATACAAGGGGATAAATTTTGAGCCGGACGATGCGAGGAAAATGACAAGGGGTCAGGCTGGCTCCATTCGAGCGAAACGCATGGAACGAGTCACATGGGAATAAACAGAGGGCAGTTGAGATATTGGATAGTCCCACCGGAACAGGACTAGTCCTTCTGACCTTGGTTCTCAACCAGCTCCAACACAATCTGACTGCTTGTATGCTCAGGATGTTGCATGCAAATCTTGACTGTATGCTGGGTTGAGCCAATCGAAACGCCATTGCTAGATCCAGTGAAGCCGCTCATGTTCGTGTTCGTGTTAGCTTGGCCAAATGATCCGGGTAATTTGCTGCCATCGTCCAGGCAAACAACGTTGTGACCCGGAATGACCTGTCTCAGTCGACCATTCATGGCATTGCGGACCTCGACGAAGTCGTCGTTGAACAGCATAAGGAATTTCCCATGTAGACAGGCCGTGTGTGCGCTACCCACAAACTCCATCACCACACTGCGTGAAACATCACCGTGCTTATTGACATAGACGGCACATTCCTGGTAGGCGACAAGGAATTCGCTGTCGCTAAGTCGGAACATGCCCAGTGGTCGGAGATCTTTAATGCGGTGGGCGATGCTCATGAGGGTGTCGGAGGCATCGGGAGTCTCAGACCTAAAGTCTGGCACGGACCAGGACTGTTTTTTGTCCAGGGTGAGAACTTCGATACCACGCTGGGTGGAGATAGCGAGGGAAGAGTGGAACATATTGATGCCATAACTTTCGGCGGGGATGTAAAACTCGTCATATTCGCGGAAGAATTCGGTCTGTGAACGACGGGATTGGAAGAAGCGGCTCTTGCTTGAAGCTGACTTCTGGAGGATGGGCTCGAGAACCTGAAGGAGACAGACTGGGTCAGTATCCCGTCCATCCCAACATGAAACAACAGCTGGAATGAAACATACCTTGAAAGTAGAAGATAATCCGTCCCGCTTCTTGTACAAGACCAAGTATCTATCCTTCATCCGACCTGCTGCAAAGAAACCAACTTCACGAGTTCCAGACAGCTTTTGCGGGGCTCGACGAGCCGAGTCCTGTGATTGGGAAGTAACTCCACTAGCAGGACAGACCACGTCAAGATGGTATGCAATAAGAGACCGATCCGCGATGAGCAAGAATAGATTGAATTCCTCAAAGACGGCAATCTGAGTGACCCGCAAAATTGGAATCGCCTAAAATTTGTTAATCACTGAACACGAAACAAAAAACGCCGTGGAGCCGCAAGATCACTTACCCGATACCAGCCTCGCGGGTTGCTGAGATCAGACATGTACACTCCGTAATCTGTTCCCACGGCACACATTTGTCGCCCTGGGGGCTGCTGGAAGACCGTGGCACAGTTGACGCTCGCCCTGCAAACTGCTGTAGGTCTGGTCCCAGACCCTTCGTACTTCTTCTCGACCTCCTTGATCGCCCGATGCAATGGCGTGCCCTTGATGGTAATACTCTTCGTTCCAGACGCGTGTTCCGAGTAACCGAACGCAGTGTCCGCAAGCACGCGAAGTCGAAATGGCTCCGCATTTTGAGAGAAAAGGGCAGCGGCATGTTTCGTCTTCGCCTCGATGATTTTCTGACACCAATCCATGCGGCCTTGGGCAGAGAAAGCATAAAGAGTGTAGGTGCCAGTCTTGCCGAGATGCTTAATCTTGAATGGAAACAGAATCTTATCATCCTTATTCTCAAGGGTTGTAGTGCCTCCATTTGTTGAGGTACCAGGCCCTAATGGGCTCACGCCACCCTGGGGCGTCACGGTTGCGACACCTCTCACGGAAGATTTGACGACGGGGTCATCGTTGGTGCTTTCCAAAGCTAGCAGATCCATGGGGATAGGAAGCTTCGACACATCGTAACGCTCGTACTTCGATGACCGCGATTGATCTCGTGTGGTGAAGGTCTTGGCGAGGACAAAGTAGTGGTCGAACAGGATGGCGTGCGTATCAACAAGGAATCTTGTGCGGGTTCCCGGCCTCTGAAGATCACCTCGGAAGATAATTTCGCGGCCCAGGTGCTCGAGGTTAAGTTCGACTTCCTTCTTCATTTCGGGACGAAGCTGCAACTTGGCTGCAAGTTCCATCAGGTCCGTCTTTTTGTTCATCTCACCGACCTTGTTGTCACACTCCAGCGCCACCACCTTGATCTCCTCAATTGCTTGTGCCAGGTTTGTCTTCTCCTCCGAGTCTTTGGGCATGCTCCGATGAACCGTATTGAGCAAAAGTGTGTATCGCTGGATACGGGTGATCGGGGCTTTGAGGAAAGTATCCCAGCTGAGTCGATTCGACAGCTTGTGCTCGCGAACTTGATTCAAGAACTGTCTGAAGTGAACATTTCGCTCGGCTTCTTTGCGAACATAGTAATTTGCGTTTGGAAATGTCGCCGCATAGTCAATATAGGTATTCTTGGCTTTGCGAATCCACTCTCTGAAAATGTCACTAAAACCTCCGATGAAAGGACCCTGTTCTTTCTGGCGGTATTTCAGCTGGGCGAGGAGGAAGTCTTCGTTGGCCTTCTTCACTGCATCGACTTTTCCAAAAACATCGCTCAAGAATTTATTCAACCGCTTGGTCGGGATGATTGGAGGGTTCATGTTAGCCAGCTGGTCTCGATACAGCTCTCGCAAGACATCTAGCTGGGCAATGAATGAATCCTCTGTAATAACAATCTCGTGCAAGATGTTCTGACGTTCAATCTCCTTCTTTGGGTAAGAGTCGAAAACTTCCTTGGAAATTTTGTAGAATGTGACCCAATCCTCCGCTTTTTTCTGCGGTGCCATCATTTGGGCCTTCAGGTTGACCTTCTTCAATGTTCTCATGCAGTGATGAGAATAGCATCGGCCATATGAGTCAGTATCCTCAATGTGGATTTCTTGTTCGTGGAGCTTCGATGAGTAACACCCAGTGCCAGTGACCTGGAAGAGTACACCCGAGATGGTACCAGAGCTGAACTTGACCCATTCTTCCTCTTTGACCAAGGCCTCCTCCTGGAGCATGCTGCTAACAACCCGAGCAGCCAAGGTCTCGGCATCAGCGATATTCATGGTCGGAACCTTGTGAGTAAGCAAAGCCACAATCGCTTCCACGATGGCGTGTTCCCGAAGATCAGTCTCATCCTCGCTGAGATCTCGAATCCAAGACAGAATAGAACTCAAAGCCCACGGCTCGGCACACTTCTTGAACTGTTCAGAGGACAGCTTTGTCGGGATGAACTTCTTGCGGCGACCGGCGGGGATCGTAGGGAGATCCAGTGCCATGGTGGCAGCGGCTTCGGCCGGATCGATCTTAGGAAGTTCCTTCTCTTGGAGCTGCCACAAGAGCTCCTGCTGTTGCTTGTACTTGGCTCGATCCGCATCGGTCTTCGATCTGATAGGTGGATCAGTACGAGGTCCAGTGGGAGTCGACAAGGACGACGACCGCGGGACTTGAGATGGACTGAGTAAAGCATCTTCATAGTAGTCCGCTGATGTCGGAGAGGAGGGGTGTCTATACTGTGTGTAGCCCTGCATCTCATCCTGTTCCGGTGGTCGATACGTGCCCGCAGGCATCAGATGCGAGTGAAGCTCGGTTTGATTCGCTGGCTCAACGGGAGCCGGCGGTAGCGGACGCATACCGGGGTGGAAGAAAAGATCTTCAGCTCCCCTGTAGGGACTTTCATCGCCAGAGTGATCCTCCTCTGGCTGTTGCTCATATGGACTGTCACCTTCTTCCCCGTAATCATAGCTCATCCGCCTGCCAAGATTACCAGGAGCTGAAAGGCCGCCTGTGCCTCCAGCATCCACTCGAGCATCTTTCGGAAGATGATGAAGTCGCTGCGCATATTCGTACGCTATCTGCGGGTGATCATAGTTGTCGGCATAGTCTCCACGTTCGTCGGACGAGATTTGAGAGCTTCTGAAAGAGCCAGAGGTCCCTGGGAACCGACCAAGAGAAGTAGGCTCGGAGGCTTCCTCGGGTGTGTATGTCGGACCTTCACCATAGTGCAAATTGCCCTGGTAGCCTCCTTCGTAAAGTGCCAGATCATGGCCCATGAATTCATTATCTTCAGTGGTATCGGAACGCGGTGAGTTGCCCCTCGGAGATAGGTGGTTTGGTGACGGTTCCGCGGGTGATGGGCCCCTCGGGGAGAGATCTCTTGGGGAGATTTGAGAGCGAGTGCTGCGAATCGAGGCGTTGGTTTCCGCGCGAGGACGTCCTTGTAAAAAGCCACGTTCTTCGCGGGCCTTTTCTTCCTCTTCTGCCATGCGCAGCATTGCGACTCCCGCCTCGGCTTCCGCATCACTCCCGTCATTAAAAGCGTCGTAAATCACATACTGGCCAGTCCCCGTTGCCATGTTCCCATTCGTGTGTGTATGTTGCTCATCTGGCGACAGGCGCAAGTTCGATGCCGAACCAGCATGCGATGCTCGAGAACTGTGTCGACGGAAGCTGGCCTGCGTGTTCTCAATCTCCTTGAACAAATCATCATTGGCGTGATCGGCGATATCATTGTCTGCGTCGGGTGGTGGTCCGGGCAGGGGACGTGATTGCGGATGTCGAGTCAGGGTGTCAGTTCGTCTCGGCCCTGAGGACAGGGAGATCTTGCTGTATTGGCGGGGTAGGCAAAGTTCGGCCCGATGACGAATGAGACAAGCTGGAACGTTTGCTATAGATACCATTTCCTTGGGGCTGGTGAACAGGAGGCTCTGGGGGGCTGGTCCTCGTATACGCTGGACACTGGAGGAATTGTGTGGGAGGGGTAGGGCGAGTCAGATCCGAAGCCTTGAGGTGTGGGGTAATAAGTTCGTGGTGTCGACTGAGGCATATAGGCTGCTGAGGGGGAGTTCGAGGTGGCATAGGTACCCGAAGCAGGCGAGGAGATTGTTTGGTAGGATGTCGAGATGGGAAGCGCAGTCGGCGGGCCCGTGGAAACGGGAGAGGATCCGTACGGCGAGGGCCGTGAGCCATAAGGGTGATCAGGACCACGAGGGGGAGGCATTGGGGGCTGTTGGGAGAAACCGTGGGACTGGGGGGGTAGGAGGGGTATATCCATATGGCGAAGCCTCACTGGGTCGCCGCGCGAGACTCGGCGATGCTAGGCCTGCAACCGCTGCGGGCTGGTAGGCTGCCGGGTTATAGGGCTGGTGACTCGACACGGAGGACGAACCATAGGAGCTGTTGGAATTGGTATATGACAATGGGTTGTAGCTCAGGTTGGGCTGTGTCTGGGACTGTGGGAGGGCATATTGTTGTGGGTTATAGGCCGCTTGCCCGGACGATCCGGGATAGCGGTACCCATAGCTAGACATGCTCGTATGCGATGAAGTGCGAGTCGGCGACATGCGCGACCTATCCGAGGAGGAGCGCGAGAAGCCTGAGTCTGTGTCTTCGCCGTATGCCGCGGGCGTGACGTTGTAGCCCCCTTGACCGGGATATCCACCTTGCACCGCGTATCGCGCATTCCCATCGTTCCTTGTCGGCTGCAGTCGCGCTGTATTCAGGAGCTGCGAGTCATCTCCTGCGTTATAGCTTGGCATTCGTCTGGGCAGCTGCTGAGTCTGTGCGGGGTTGGGTTGTGAGGTGTAGCTCTCGTAGCGACCGGCGGCGGGTTGAGAGGTAGGTTGAGAAGTCGGTGGATTGCCCGGCTGGCCATAGTAGGCCTGTTGACCATTTGGGTGCGACATGGTGCGGGATGCGACAAGAAATCCACCGATGGATTTGAGGTCACTAGGGGCGTTGGGTCAGCCCGGTCGGTTCGAGCAGCCGCACGAGCGGCGGGCGGGAACAATTCGGCGAGAACTCCAGTCGCAGGAGGGTCACGGAGAGAGCGGACAGGGGAAGAAACGAGTGAAATGTCTTCAGAGCATTCCCGTCCGCGTGGGGGAAGAAAGGGGAGGTTGAGGAGGGAAGTCGGAAGTCGAAGGGTTTACCGTGGGCTTGGGACTTGGGAACTTTACTAGTAGGACCCAAACAGAAGGGTCTCTCCTACACTAAAGTAAACTCTCCACCGCCAACACCTGTCACTGTCCCTGTGAACCCCCCCTGGGAAGAATCTGAGAATTCCGGAGAAATCGACTTTAGGCACGTGGAGGAAGTTCTTCCTCGCGATATGGGAAAGAGGGGGACCCTAGGGAAATGGAGCAGTGATGTGATGTGTGATGGGTGATGGTGATGGTGATGGCGATGCACAGCCTTGAGCCTCCCCCCCGGCTCATCCCAGCTGCCAGTGGTCACGACGTGTGGATTTGGGGGCCGATGAACTGTTCTCGCCCCACCGTCATTTCGCCGTTAAACAAGGCTGAGTCCACACGCCCCTGAGCTGAGAAGGGTCTAGGAAGGGCAATGCCAGGTGGGCATGGTGGCTATCATGGTCATTCAACCTGAACTCTACTAGTATAGCATCATGATGACTGTGGAGGGTATCCATGGATATTAGTAGTAGCTCTAGTCTGCCCAGGTGACAGCCATAACCACTACTAGTAGACGAGCAAGACACTGGCAATTTCCCATCGCCGTGCCCGAAGCGGGCAAGCTGAGCGGGGATTATTGAGGACTCGGATGCAGTGGATAGAGGTTAATCCAGACACTGCCCAGGTGTGCAGCAGAGTCAGACGTTGAAGACCACTGGCACTGGCACTGGCACTGGCAGTATCTTGCTGCTAGTACTACTACTAGTACGAGATAGCTGCAGGGGAGATATATAACTGCCCGTGTACTTATACTACTAGTTAGTAGGTACTATCCAACTTCAAGTTGAACCTTTGGAACCTGAACCCATTGCTAGAGATCATCTTTAATATTTATAGTAATTTAAGTTAGTATACTATGGTACTAGTACTAGACCTAGTCGCAGTATATCCGAGGCGTCATCGGTAATTCTGTCGAGCCCGAGAGATTCGCCGACAAGACTCGGTTATCCCACTTGAGAATAGCCTTGACTCAAAATTGAAAATTGAACATCCGGGACCACTAGTACTAGTAAGATATAACTAGCACTAGCTCGGTATACCGTCCTCGGTTAATCTAGTTGATCTGGTCAATCTAGGTTGACCCAAACTCCAAATGTACCCTAATGGCTAAATTCTTTGTGAATGCCCTGGAGTAAAAGATGCCGAGGTCGAGCTTCCCCCGCACCCGTCGGTCTTTCCCCCGGACTTACTTGCTCACTCGCCCACTTGCTTACACTTGTTTACACGTACTGGAACTCTTCCAGGTTGCTTGAAAAGTCCCCGTCCCCTTTGTGACTTCGTGATTCCCCTTGACCTGCTTCCGTTCCCTTTCACCGAGCTGATCTTCTTCCTGCCCCTCCGCCCGAAATTTGAAATTTAAAACTAGACCGTGCTTCTACTCCAGTAGCTCCACATTTCAACCGTTGCGCGGTTCACATCTCTCCCAGCCTCGGTCTTCTTTTTACCTACCCTCTCCCTCTCCCTCTTTTCCACATTCTCCCATTCCCTCCTCCCCCCCTTTTCCATTCTCTCCTCATCGGCAAATACACCCAGGAACCAGCGACACCCAATTCCAACGCACTATGGTATTCTTACCCGACAAGAAGTTTGGCGAGTTGCCGCCAATCCCCGACAACATTCCCATCAGCGAATTCATGCTCAATGAGAAATATGGCCGAGTCGCACACCAACATGCCCGCGATCCGTATACCTGCGGTCTGACTGGACAGACTTACTCCTCGCGCCAAGTCGTCGACCGCGTCGATTGGATTGCGCGGGGTCTGGCAAAGGAGTTTGGCTGGAAGTCGAACCAGGGCTCGGAATGGGACAAGACATTGGCCGTCTTCTGCGTCAACACGGTATGTTTGCCTCTGGCGGTGCTTGGCGAATTGTGAAGCGGGAATTGAACATGTCTGTGTATACTCGGTAGATCGATTCTCTGCCCTTTTTCTGGGCTGTTCACCGACTCGGAGGAGTGGTCTCTCCGGCCAATGCCGCTTACTCGGCTGCCGAATTGAAGCACCAGATCTTGGATTCTGGTGCAAAGGCTCTTTTCACCTGTGCCCCTCTCCTCCCAGTGGCTCTCGAGGCGGCCTCTATGGCCAATTTGCCCAAGAGCAAAATCTACCTGATTGATGTGCCCCAAGTCATGCTTGGAAAGTCTCAGCCCCCAAAGGTATACAAGACCATTTCGGATATTCTCGAGAGCGGAAAGTCGCTACCTCCGGTAGATGAGCCGAATTGGGGACCTGGAGAGGGTGCGCGCCGCACTGCATTCCTATGCTACTCGAGTGGAACTTCGGGCTTGCCGGTAAGATCAACCGTTGAGTGACGCTTCTTTGGGGGTATTTTGCTAATAAATCGCCATGTAAAGAAAGGTGTCATGATTTCCCACCGCAATGTCATTGCCAACACTTTGCAGATCAAGGCTTTCGAACAAGACCACCGTGACGCAACTCCACCCACGGATGGACGTGCTGTATACTCAGAGATTGGGTTGGGTCTGCTACCACAAAATCACATCTACTCCTTGGTAGTTATCTGCCATGCGGGCACGTACCGTGGCGACCAGACCATCATTCTTCCCAAATTTGAAATGAGCTCCTATCTCAACGCTATCCAAACTTTCAAAATCACAGGGCTATTCCTGGTGGGTTCTCTCAAGCAACCAAAAGAGTTGATTGACGAGTGACTAATTATGTCCAGGTCCCCCCTATCATCATTAACATGTTGCGACTTCACGATGAGTGCTCGAAGTATGACTTGAGCTCTGTCAAGAGTCTCTTCACTGGCGCGGCGCCTCTCGGAATGGAGACAGCCACCGACTTCCAGAAGGCCTACCCCAAGGTCGCCATCCGACAAGGATATGGTGAGCATACTAGTATTTGAATCTTGAATACACCGAACTAACTTTGATATAGGCTTGACGGAGACATGCACTGTCGTCAGCTCGACCCACCCCTCGGATATTATCTTCGGCTCTTCAGGATGCTTGATCCCTGGATTCGAGGCACGCATCATGTCCGCAGAGGGCAAAGAGATTACTAGCTACGACACACCTGGAGAATTGGTCGTCCGATCCCCGAGTGTGGTGCTAGGATATCTCAACAACGAGAAAGCAAACAAGGAAACTTTCGAGGATGGATGGATGCGAACGGGCGACGAGGCCGTTATTCGTCGCGGACCCAAAGGGAATGAACACGTCTTCATTGTGGATCGCATCAAGGAATTGATCAAGGTCAAGGTGAGCAACAACTGATGAGCAGGTGCAGTCGATGTGTGAGTAGAAAATAACTAAATCGTATATGATAGGGACTCCAAGTTGCCCCCGCAGAGCTCGAGGCTCACCTCCTTTCCCACCCCGATGTGGCCGACTGTACTGTCGTTGCCATTCCCGACGACGCGGCGGGTGAGGTCCCCAAGGCCATTGTTGTCAAGTCGTCTTCTGCGAGCTCCGACGATGCGGTCGTTGCCCAATCTATCAAGAAGCACGTTGAAGACCACAAGGCTCGCCATAAGTGGCTGAAGGGAGGTGTTCGATTTGTAGATGTCATTCCCAAGAGCCCCAGTGGTAAGATCCTGAGACGATTGATTCGTGACCAGGAGAAGGAGGCCCGGAGAAAGGCTGGTTCAAAGCTGTGAGCGTTGGGTTAAGAGACTTTGTTGGTCGAATATCATGATAGAGACGATCACTATGTAGGATTTAAACCAATAGAGTACTAGTATCAACATACATATTTTCAAATCTTGTCCTTGAGCACTCAAATATTTCAGCTTCTTAATACTCACTGCTCGTCATTTTTGTACTAACTGCATATTGAACCTTGGAACGCACGAGACAATTCGCTGCGGTACTCGTTATCCATGCAGAGGTATATGTTGATAGGGAGGTCTATTCATGCCTAGGTGCTTTACCTGCATGAATCGACGTCATTACCGAGACAAATTTCGGACCCGCCTGGACCTGGACTTTTATTTTCAATCTCGTGGCACTAATTCATTTCGTTTCACCACGTAACTAGTGCAGTACTACCCTCCTAATCTAAGTCTAATTTAAGTATGTACGGAGATAAGTGGCTGATAAATTGAGTTTGCAGTGTTTGCCTGCCGCGGGGGATGCGGATTTCTAAGCGGGGTAGACTGACAGAAAAAAAAAAGATCCATCTCGAGCTCGCTGATTTTCCACTTACAATCCATGAGAGAAAAATCGTTTGAATATCTTAATCTTTCTATACAAGGTCAGCTCTTGCGAGGGTTGATTCTCACCATCTCGCCATACCCCGGTCTTTCTATCTCGACATCCTCCTTGTACGGAAAACCATCGACCTATAACTAGCACTCTTCCAAAGATGTCATCGCAAGACCCCAATCGTCAGAACGAGGAGGACGAATTCCTGGGTGCCGGAGAGGGTGAGGAAGTCTTCACTCAGGATGAAGACCACCCCATGGAGTCAGATGGCGAAGAAGAGGATCAAAATATGGACTACGAGGAACACGTCTTCCAGAACGACTCGTCCGCACACTTCGACTCGCACTCAGACTCCGTCTTCTGCATCGCGCAACACCCAATTCACAACAACATCGTCATCACCGGCGCCGGCGATGACACAGCTTACATCTTCGACTCAACACCCGCCGAACGGCCCGTTCTCCCCTCAAGCTATGAATCAAACCCCCAGCCGCGCGAGCGTTCGTCACTGAACCCCCTCACAAAGCTGGATGGACACACCGATACCGTCAACGCGGTGGCTTTCTCAGAGCCTGCGGGCGAGTACGTCGTGACGGCAGGTTTGGACGGCAAGCTCCGCGCATGGCGGGACTCCACGCCCCAGAAGACGGGCATTGCGTGGGAATTCGTCGCCGAGGCCCAGGAAGTGGAAGAGATCAACTGGGTGTCTGTTTGTCCTTACCAGCAAGGCAGGGAGGAGACGCGTAATGTCATCGCCATGGGCGCCAATGATGGTAGCGCTTGGGTCTTCCGTATCGATCATACCGATTCCCAGCCCATCTCTATCATCCAGACTTTCTTCCAGCATACTGCTTCCTGCACGGCTGGTGCCTGGACACCGGATGGAAACATGCTGGCGACTGTCTCAGAGGATGGAAGCTTCTATGTCTGCGATGTGTTCGGTGCTGCTGCCGCAGCTGGTATTGCCGGCTCGCCCGGTACCAACGCCGTTGTCGGATTGACCGCGGAGGATCAGCGATTCGCTGTTGAGGGCGGGTTCTATTCCATTGCTATCTCCCCGGGTGGTGGCATTGCTGCTGTTGGTGGTGCTGAGGGTCATATCAAGATTGTCGGTCTGCCTCGCATTGCGGGTGCCCAGCAGGCTGCGAAGGGTAAGGCGTCTCAATCGACGACTGCCTCTGCTGCCGGTACTATTATTGCCGATCTCCAGGCCCAATCTGATGGCATCGAGACTCTGTCTTTCTCCCAGCCCCCGCTGACTCTTCTGGCTGCGGGTTCGGTCGATGGTTCCGTTGCTCTGTATGACGCTGCTCACCGATTTGCCGTTCGTCGTCACGTCAGGGAGGCTCATGAGGGCAGCGCGGTCGTCAAGGTTGAGTTCCTGCACAGCCGGATTCCTGCTGCCCCCCGCCCTGGTGGTGCTGCTCAGGGTCGGCCCTGGTTGCTCACCACCGTTGGACTGGATGGAGTTGTCCGCCGGTGGGACGCCCGGGGTGGAACTACTGCTGCCGGTCAGGGTTTGTTAAAGGAGTGGAAGGGACATTTGGGTCTCTCCGAGACTGAGGATGGTGAGCAGGCAGGTGGCATCATGGGCTTTGTCCAGGGCTTCGACGGCAAGCGTGTTGTCACTGCGGGCGATGATGGTGTTACTCTCGTGTTTGAGGACGAGTAGATCAAGGTCCTCACTTGGAGAGAGAAACAAAAAACAAACCGTCTCGTTCGTTGTTGCGGGGGAGATCGGATGCGATTTATGATATCATGTTATACCTATAGACAAGGCATTTCCCGAAATCCACGATTATAATTGCAATCCTGTTATGAATTACTAGAGGTGCTACTCCAAAATTAAGTAAAAGTGACTCCCCGATGCTGAGCAATTGCAGCACAGCCATTGGTTGAAACGGGAAAAAGAAACATCTTGGTAATTGAACATAGTCTATGTACATCCGACAAATCCACCCAACGCGCTTCTCGCGGGCCACTTTCCGCAAGCCATGTCTCTAGGGAAGAGAATGAGGTATAATCACGGGGGCCCAGGGCTGCCCTCTCTTCCCAATAATGAAGTCGTGGCTGCCACCATCGAAACGTTTTCGAGTTTTTGTCATTTGCCGGGATGAGACGGGCGCATCTCATCTTCTGGGGTATTTGTCCTCCAAACAATCGCCGGTCCGTTGACGACTCTTCCATGCATTTGCTTGAGGCGATATCATTTAGTGGTGGGCCTCGCCGTGGTGGGCGTCACCGTGGTGGTGGTCATCCTTCAGGAAGAAGTGCTCGTATGCGCAGTAGGCAGTGAAGGCGACGGTGGCGATACCGAGGCCGGGGAAAAGACCCTTGAAGCGGTTCCAGCGGCTGAAAGGACCGCTATAGCGCCAGGCCTCACTGTTCAATGGTTAGCATCGGGATGCAGAAGCGGGCGTAGTCGTCACGGGGGAGGTCGTACTTGCGAGCCCAGGGGTCGCGCTTGGCCCAAATGGAGTTGGGGTGGGCCGCAGCCTTAAGCTGGGAGATATCGAAGCCGGTAACGTTCCGCGCAGGCATTGTGGGCGAGTTGAGGGGGGGACTGAAACGAGAGGGAGTCTACCATCGGAGGGAGGGAATTGAGTGAGGTGCACTCAGTGAAGTGTAGGCTTGGCGCGCTAGTCCCGTGATACGGCGGGCCGTAGCTCCCACGTCCGGACGGTCGAGGACCGACCGAAACTGACCTGGACACTCCCTCTATGCGCCTCATCTTTCAACAATGCCACCCCCCGTCGGCAGATACGGGCCTTCTGGTCTAGCCGCCCCGTATTCCCTCCAACAAGCTCAACTTCAGTCCCAACATCACCCACAATCAGCAAACGCCCTCCCGCCCCCTTCACTCGGTGGCCACCCCGGTTTCGCTGGGAATCCCAACACCAATATGAACCCCTTCACTCTCTCTGGTGCCGGCATGGCCAACGGTATGTCAGCTTCTGGCTTTGCTGGTGTTGGAGGTGATGGTGGTGGCACCGGTCTTGCTAGCCATGCAGCTCAGATGGGCTTCGCGCGTGGAGCTCAGATGCAGCAACAGCAACTACACCAGGGTCACGACGGACGGTTAGCTCTTGACTCGAAGACCGGCGCGGTCAAGTCGCGGATACGAGATGTGTGGAAACACAACCTGGCCCACGAAATGGCTGTGTTGAGGTCGTTGGTGGATAAATACCCTTACATTAGCATGGTAAGAATGGTTTATTTGCGCAATGGCGGGCGAAACTGTTGTTTCAACAGCACTTCCTCGTCAGTCTGGAGCCACGGAAATCCATGGTGCTAACAACCGCCAAGGATACCGAATTCCCAGGAATCGTCGCACGACCGATCGGCCAGTTCACGAATAAGGCAGACTACCACTACCAGACCCTCCGATGCAACGTCGACTTGTTAAAGATGATCCAGTTGGGTATTACACTGTTCAATGAGGATGGGGAAGTGCCCCCGCTGTCGGGAACCGACGCAAATGGTCAACCTTACGGCATGCCCGCACCTTGCACATGGCAGTTCAACTTCCGCTTCTCACTGGAAAACGATATGTACGCCCAAGATTCAACCACTATGCTTGCTAAATCTGGAATCGATTTCAACATGCACGATAAGAATGGAATTGACCCCTTTGAGTTTGGCTCCTTGCTGATCAGTTCTGGCCTGGTTCTGCTGGATGACGTTCACTGGGTCTCCTTCCACTCCGGCTACGATTTCGGATACTTGATGAAGATCATGCTTTGCACAGCCCTACCTGAGAACGAGGAGGAGTTCCACAAGCTTCTCACCATCTTTTCCCCTCCCTCTATGATATCAAGTACCTCATGAAGCACGCTGGCCGCAACCAGGCCGTTAATGACTCTCCCCTCACTCAAGCCGCTGCACAAATTCTCACGAACCTTGGCCAAAAGTCTGGTTTGCAAGATATCGCGGATGAGCTGGGTGTCAAGCGCGTTGGGATCGCCCACCAAGCAGGCTCCGATTCCCTCGTCACCGGCGAAATCTACTGGAAGATGCGCCAGTTGGTTTTTAACGGCGCGATTGACGACAGCAAGTACTCCGGGCAGATCTGGGGATTGAATGGACAAATGCCCGCAATGAGCTACCATATGGCTCAGCAAACACCAAACTTGAACGGAGCATCTATTTATTCAGCCGCAGGTACCCCGAGCACCCCCAACACAGGGCATATCGGGACCGGCGCCCACACGCCGCAACATGGCTTCCCGACACCGACCGGGTTCGCTACCGGTAAATCATGAAATAGAGGACGGACGGAAACATAGCCTGTCTTAAGAAAGACAGACTGGAGGCGGAAGTCTGATACGATATGATGATGTACATAGGCACGAGGACATCGTGCTGGTTTTTCTCGATCTTCGGCATTGTCTTCTCTCGCCTGTCGTTTGCATGGATCCCACTTATTTTCGGGATATCTCTTGCGCCTGGAGGGTGTTGGGTGGGCAAAGGGGGTGTATGGTGTTTTTGATTTGGCTGTGCTATCTGAATTCCATCTGCAAGGCGTTTAGGCTATGGCCTTTTCGCTGTGGTCTCGTTCTATACTGTCAAATTTATAGGTAGACCTGGAGTTTGCTTACAATGGGTCTGCTCATTCATCTATATTTTCTCGTCGGTAGCGCCTCGTAAACTCTTCCCATCAAAAGTTTAACTAATAGAGGTAAATAATACTAATAGTATTCAATGACTTCTATGTGGATGTGAATGACTGTACTAGTAGCTGGGAGCAAGGGTTTTCCCTGCCCGCATTAAGCAGCAGAATGCGAGCATCGCACAATTAATCCGAGTGCCTTCAAGCAGCGAGCAGAATCGATGAATAATGGGGAAACCCATTCTGATGTCCCCCGGACCTTCATCTATCAGTGACAAGCATCGAGCTTCCCTTTTGAACCGTGCGATACCCCACCATTCCCAATCGGGGAAAGGGATCCGGCCTCCACATTTGCACTGTCCCACACGTCTCGGACTCGGACAATGGATGCGTGTATCTAATCATGCAGCAGCAGACAGTAGCGGTCTATGAGGGGCTGCTACAGATATATTTAAATACCAAAATTCCCTGTTATCTGTCTACCCCTGCCCAGAAGTTATTCACAATCGGGTTCGCAAGATACGTTGTTGCGTCTTTCACTGGAATACTTCCATTTCTAGATCCAGACTATACACTCCAACCACTTCTTTCAATCTAATAAACGATCAGGAACATCTCGGGATGGTTCTCGACCGACTCCAGCAGTTGACCCACCAGGTCAATGCGACTGCACCCCCTCCTCATCCGCTAGATCCTTTGTCCACGTCGGAGATCGATGCTGCTGTCCGTCTGATCCGGAGAGAGCATGGACAACTCAACTTCAATGCGGTCACACTGTACGAGCCGCGAAAGGCCGAGATGATGGCCTGGATCGCTAGCCCAGATACGGCAAAGCGACCAGCTCGTGCGGCCGATGTGGTGGCTATTGCGCCTGGTGGAAAGGTGTATGATGGCGTGGTGGATTTGGACCAGAACAAGATCCTAAACTGGAACCATACACCCAATGTCCAGCCATTGATCACAATGGAAGATCTTCAGGAGGTCGAGCATGTTGTGCGAAAGGACCCCAAGGTCATCGAGCAATGCGGTATCGTCGGCATTCCGCCTGAGGATATGCACAAGGTGTATTGTGATCGTGAGTCGATCCGTTTGAAAAATTCTGATAATCAAGGCATTGATCACTGACTTTCATTTCTAGCTTGGACAATTGGGTATGATGAACGCTTTGGCACGGGAGTTCGACTACAGCAGGCTCTCATGTACTACCGCCCCCATGTCGACGACTCTCAGTACACCTTCCCATTGGATTTCTGTCCTATTTATAATTCAGAGGAGAAGAAGATTATTCACATCGATATTCCTCCAGTACGGAGGCCTGTTAATAAAGCAGCTCCAAACAACTACCACCCCGAAGCTATTGAGAAGCAGGGCGGCTTCCGCACCGATATCAAGCCTATCCACATCACCCAACCAGAGGGAGTTTCCTTCCAGGTTAATGGCCGGAGCATTGACTGGCAGAATTGGAATATCCACGTTGGATTCAATTACCGTGAGGGTATCGTGCTGAACAATATTACATTTAACGACAAGGGCAATGTCCGACCGGTCTTCTGGCGACTCTCGCTTGCAGAGATGGTTGTTCCATACGGTAACCCCGAACATCCTCACCAGCGAAAGCACGCTTTTGATCTCGGTGAGTATGGCGGTGGTTATATGACAAACAGTCTGGCCCTGGGCTGCGACTGCAAGGGTGCGATCCATTATATGGATGCCGCATTTGTGAACCGCGCTGGTGCCTCGACAATCATCAAGAACGCAATTTGCATTCACGAGGAGGACGCTGGGATTCTTTTTAAGCACACCGACTTCCGTGACGAGTCAACAGTTGTTACCCGTGGCCGGAAACTAATTATCTCGCACATCTTCACCGCAGCCAACTATGAATATTGCGTGTACTGGATTTTCCACCAGGATGGTACTGTCCAGCTGGAGATCAAGTTGACCGGCATTTTAAACACATACGCGATGAACCCTGGCGAGGACACCAAGGGCTGGGGCACCGAAGTCTACCCCGGCGTCAACGCACACAATCACCAGCATCTCTTCTGTCTCCGTGTTGATCCCAACATCGATGGTCCAGACAATACAGTCTTCCAAGTCGACGCCGTCCGCGGTTCTGGCGAGGTCGGAAGCGCAGAGAACCCATACGGTAACGCCTTTTACGCTAAGAAAACCAAGTTCAACACGCCGATTGAAGCGATGTCCGATTATGATGGCTCTACTAGCCGAACCTGGGAGATGGCCAATACCAACAAGCTTAACCCCTACAGCAAGAAACCCGTCTGCTATAAGCTGGTTAGTCGTGAGGTACCGCCACTACTTCCTAAGGAAGGCAGTCTTGTCTGGAAGCGAGCTGGCTTTGCTCGTCATGCCGTTCACGTCACTAAATGTGAGTGCCTCCTCAAACTCTACACAAAAGTATTCCTTCCTTCATTTGCTAACAAAATCCTCACAGACTCCGACGATGAAATTCACCCAGCCGGTCGTCACGTCCCTCAAACATCTGGCGAGCCATCTCAAGGTATCCCGGCATGGATCGAAGCTGCCGGACCCAACAGTTCAATCGACAACACAGATGTCGTATTGTGGCACACTTTCGGTCTGACCCATTTCCCTGCACCAGAGGACTACCCCATCATGCCGGCCGAGCCTATGACATTGCTCCTGCGTCCGCGCAACTTCTTCGACCGAAACCCGGTTCTCGATGTTCCTCCCAGTTACGCACGAACACCGTCGCAGGCGGCGGCTGGTGCGAACGCATGTGGGTGCAAGAAGAATGACGGGTCGAGTGTGCTTGTTTGATGGGAGATGAAAATGGATTATTTTGCGGACAACTCTCCTCTGGTCTGATGTATATAGTCACTCATGTTTTGGTTTCAAAGAGATTCATATAGTTCATTTCTTTTTTCTTTTATCCGAGATGGACTCCTGTCAACGGATAATCCACAAGTTGGGATTACGCGCATATCGACAAGATATTTTCTGTTTAATAATAGGACTTGAGAATGTTCCCCATAATTTCAGAGATAAAGATAGAATGTGCGTCCGAGTAATAAATAACTACTGGTACCCTGCTGTAGACAATTGAAGGAGTAAGATAGTCCGGAGACCCGCTTTCGCCCCGCCCTCGCCCCGCACTGGGGCTTGGTGCCGCCAGCATCTTCGGGATTCATGATGAGTCACGCTGACACCCCAGGCTGTGCAAGAGTGTTGTATTGCATACTGCCTTTGTATACGATATAAATTGATGTCCGGTCCCTGAACTCATCTGAATATCCTCTGGCAATCTCGGTTTTTATTTGATCATCTTCATTATGGATTCTTTATATCCACGTCCACAGGGACTGCACACACTATCCTCGGATCAGGTTGACCTACGCCCTGACTCGGAGGTCGATATCGATATCCACCACCCTCGGCCTATTTCAGACGATAAAAATGTATGGTTCTTTTGGCATTCCGGCTACGAAACCATGCACCCTTACACAAAACGCAACATCCGAGCATGGCATCGACGCTTCTCGAAGCAAGGATGGGTAATTCGTGTACTCAATCTTTGCCCGGGCTCTGAGCTCAACGTCTCCAATTTCCTCGATACCAGCGACCCCGAAACATTTCCTCGGGCCTTTACAGAGGGAACAATCGCTGGCCACCACGCAGCCCAGCATACCTCTGATCTTGTACGATTTCCATTGCTAGTCAAGTATGGTGGCATCTATGCTGATGTGGGTCTTATCATGATCGGGGATCTCGATCGCCTTTGGCATGCGACCGTTGGAAACTCGGCTTCGCCTTACGAAGTTATTTCATTTAAAACTGATGGCGTGGCCCTAACCAACTACTTCTTGGGATCAAGTCGCAATAACCCATTTTTCCGACGTTGTCACCAACTCTTCATGAAATTGTGGGAGGGAAAAACTTCAACTGAGGGAATGTGGAATTCTCCTTTGCTGAAAGGTGTCCCTATTTTACGATCGCCCAAGGGATTTGAGGAGAATGGCAGAGATATCGACATCGAGGAGGCCAGCAAGGTCCTCACGGACTACATCATTCAAGGGCAGGTAATTTCATTGGTCATGGGTCTTGTTGACATTGAAGGGAAGTGGAATGGACCCGAATATTCCGCCAAAAGCATCTACGCAATGGACTATATGGTCGGGTCGCAATTGATCAATGAAATGACTGCTTGGGATGGACCGCGGGCCTTCGAATTGATGTCACTCTCGCTGCCGTTAAATGGGGAAAGAGAGTCTGAAGACCAAAGGAAAGCCAGAGAAATTGTGGAAGCGTGTTTAAGCAAGAGCTTTGCATTTAAGCTTGCGCATGGACTGATTCTGCGGGTGCTTGGAGACACTCTGGGTTCCCTCTGGAGAAGACATGAGGGATCCGACGATGTTCCGCATACATACGCCCATTGGCTCCGATCAGGTGTCCTCAAATGGGCACAAAGCGAGCTACCTCCCGCGAAGGAGTTTGGGACGTTCGAGCCATACAAGACAGGATTACTACTAGAGGAATAGATTCCAATATGAACTTTATACACAAATACATGTATAAAATTTGTGGTGTATACCAAAAGAATTAGAATAGGACTGGAGTTGGTATCTTGATACAAATAACCTTCCAAGGTCGAAAATAGCAAATCGGTTGGAGACACCAGCAATCTCGGCGTCCCAGGTTTGACTCACGTCAATCAATGAAAAATCTCGGAGGAGGTCGTTACAAATGCCTCGCCCGTCTTTGAATTGTAATAAAATCTTGTGGATTTTAGGTGGGGACCATCTGGTTGCAGTATCGCTCTGGCTGGAGAGAGAAGTGACAGGTCAATGAAGAGGTTGACCGGATACTCTAACAGCTGACGGGAGAGAATTGGTTGTATCCATGTGGATGGAATAGATAATATGAGTTCCACTGCGGAGTAAAACCGAACAGGGCTATCCGTTTAGTTCACATTCAAAGTCTCAGCAATCCGGGGAAAGATATTCAAAGCATTCTGGTATCTGATTTCCCTCATCTCGTTATCTGTAAAGTTGCCATTGTTTTGTATACCGACTAGCCCCGGCTGTGCCTGTGAAAGAGGGACATAAGGATCTCATCGAGTTAGCAAAACCATTGTGTTGTATAAACCGTCTTGATCGAGCTCATCACCTACAGTCAATTCCAGTCACGAGCTTTTTGGCACCAATGAAACTCTTCAAGGCTGCAAGCTGGATGGCAGAGGTCGCGCTTGCGAGATCAAAATAGTATCCGGCGAGCTGGGCGAGAGTTTCGGGAAATTCTATCCCACCTTCATAGGGAAGTGTTGCAACGCCAGCAATGCGAGTAGCAAGATATGGTATCGCTCCGCCGCCATGCGAGAAAATAATATTGAGATCCGGGTATCTCGCACGCTGACCAGTAAGAAGTAGATTCTCTATAGCACGCACTGTATCGAAAGGGTACTCAATCATAGGCATGGGATGACCCAGACCGACAGAGGTACATGCCGGAGAAGCTGGATGAACAAAAACACCGGCGCTGCGTTTATCCAAGGCTTTAAAAATCGGTTCCAGGTCAAAGTTTCCAAGATAGAGGCTATTAGCATTGGTATATAAGCCAACATCAGCAAATTTGAGAGTATCTAGGCAAAAATATTACCAGAAATCAGGATGTGCTCCAAGCCAGATTGGTAGAAACACATTATACCTCAAGCTCTTTGACCGCCTCGCTGACATGAGGAAGAGGAAGAAGACAGAGTGCTCCCAATCGAGTTGGATGGGCTTTCGTGTAGTCGTAAAGGAGTAAGTTAATTTTCCGAGCTAAGGATTGAGCCCTTTTAGCATCCTTGATGAAAGAAACCCCGGGCGTAGTGATGCTAAGAGTGGAATAATTCACGCCGAGGGTATCCATGGAGGTAATATGTGTGTCTAGTGACCAATCGGGAACAGGAGCGCCATCATTGTACAACGTGCCATTCTCGATCGGAAAACCTGCTGATATCATTGCCTGTTTCCAAATTTCCGGGATGGCGTGAGAGTGAACATCGATTCGGTAGTTAGAGTCAATGGAATGAGCGGTGGCATGACAAGCGATTGAACATGCCAACAGGAAGCCCCACGATAGAGAGACCATGATCGTTCAAGGTTCGCAGGGGTTATGCGACATCCACTAATTATCGCGATGAATACGTGCCAGTATGAGGACAGCTAGATGAGAATGTAAAAAATAATGATGAAAAACAGATGATGGTCCATGTTGTGGGTTTAAACGGAGATTGCAACTGCCAGAAGCCTCAGTTGTGGGGTTAAAATTAAGCCGGTCTCCAAGAAATGCATGATCAGAGGGATAAAAGCCGATCAGAAGTCAAATCACAGTTTAAAGATACAGCCGTTCAGAGCTAGCAATGGTTTATGAAAGCCGGTGCCTACTAACCAATGCAGTTGCAGTGCCTGTTTAAATTAATCAGGCTTGGCACATACTGATTAACTCGAATAGGCCAGTGTACTTTAGAGGCTGTTTCTCTCTAACCGAGAACCAGAAGCCTGTAGTAACACGATATACGAAGGCAACGATTTAAATACATTGGACTTTCTTCAGGTCCGAGTCGGCTATGGCTTGTGAGACAGTACTAACATAAGGTACAGTGTTCTTCCTAATCACCCAACTCGAAATTTACGCCTTTTTTTGAGTTCCAAATATTCAAGTTGAATCTGGTCTTTTGATAAAAGGTTCATGGGCCAGTATCAAAATAAAATCCGAATTAAATATTAAGACGAAAAGCTGATTGCCATTCAATTGTAATTTGACTCCCACATATAATCATGAGAAATGTCCAAATTACCATCATTGCTTCCCGGTGGGAAAATGGTATCCCAGAGACCCTACATAGTAATTCATTAGTATGATGCTCTTGGGAATTTTGAACAGATTTGTTGTCAATGGACTAACCCAGTCAATTTCAAGCATCTGTGGTTCTATACCCGCGACCCCCCTCTGTATTTCGCCATAATCGGATTGTGTTGAGCTTTCGTTCGGCGTCCAATTGGGAGCGAGATAGTGGGAATGTAAGGATTGGGAATACATATCGGCCCCCCCCATCGAGTTGGTCGAGTTGGGATTCGTAATTTTGAGGCAAAGATGGAAGATTTTCGTATGAAGAGGACCATTCGCGTGCTGCATTACCCAAGCTCTGTGGAATATCGGCAGCTCCTCCAGTATTTTCTATGTAAAAAGCAGGAATGTTTTCTGATTCCGTGGTCATTTGCTGAGAGTATGGCGAGTTGTGAGAGATGTAGGGATGGTGTTGAGCAAGATCGCCTGTTTCCGGCTCTCCATGGGCGTAGTTGAGAGGCATCCGAGGGTCAGAAGTATCTCCATGCTTTTGCGGAGTAAGTATTATCATTGAATCCTGAAAGTGACTTGGATCTTTCAAGCCCCTGGACTTTTGGTAAACGCGCATATTGTCACAGATCATGGTTAGTAGAAATCGAGCTTTTACATCTCGCTGCGCGATCAAATCTTGCGGTGTTGAAGCTTTTCTAGTTGTTTCCAGCGCCGGTATATCTCTTAGCACGTCGGCGAAGATGAAATCCAAACATCTCCAAATGCGATTTACCTCTCTGCGCAGAGGAAATGTGAACACCTCTACTAGCAACAAGAATGCCGCATGGTATTGTTGATAGGCACTCGAATACCAAGACCATTGCTTGAGATCGTCCGACACTTCAAGCTCCATCGCAGCCTCCAATGCATCGGTTCCCTTGCTCAAAACAATTTGACGCAGCCGATCAGGAACCCTGTATGTCACACTGTTCATATAACGGTGTAAAAAGACCAGATAAAGCAGATTGGTGAATAGCTTCATCACCTGGCGGGCCATTCTTTGCATTGGACTCGGAGTTGCTGCGTCTAGAAAAAGACCATATTTTGCATCCATGGAAACCCGGAAAGCTTCTATTTTGGCAATTGCTTTCGTAAGACTGATCTTTTTTTGATCAACCCGGCTGCGTAAAACAAGACATTTTCGCTGCATCTCCTGGCATTCAAATCGGATCATGGAGAAAACCATATCATTCCATGTTGATGTTGATGTAGGAGTCGGTATTTGCGTTGTGTATCCATCATGATTTATATATGGCCGGGGTCCCTGTACCTCACTTGTCTTAAGGTCTAAATAACAAATTTGATACCATATGAGACGTCGGACTTGGCATTCTATCGGCGAAAACCCATACTCGGAAGGATCACGGTGAAGTCCCATGCACTCTGCTAGGCGAATCGCCATGCTTGTCAATAGCGAATGAGCACGGCGAATTTCATCAGCACACATTGATAGCTAGAGATATTTCGAGTCAGTCTTCCGAAGGCTAAACAAAATAATGGCAGCCCATCACTGGCAGTGTCAGACTAACCAGATACGCCACAAATGCCTGCAACGTCTCGACCTTCGAGCAATGTAGTAAATGAGCTCTGCCCAGCGAATTCTCTGTTCCATGCTTCAACTTATTTATCAACTCCTCCCGAGACTCTTGGCACAAATTCCATACTTGTGCTTCAGGCATGCTCACTACAGCTGAGAGAAGAACTGAAAATACAATTGCCGCTAGTGAGGGCGTAATATCTTCATGATAACCATCTTCGACAGCTTCCCAGAGTGTTTCATATCGTTGCGCAAATGAGGGGCGATGTAGAATACGAGCTACCGGATGGACAGAGTCCCAGTAGCGCTCAAGGAGCCTGTCTGCAATATTTCGAGTAACAATATTCTCCACTCGAGAGGCGCTGGGGGAGCCTTGGCTGAAGATAAAGTCGACCGGGAATGCTGACGAAGATTGCTTGAGCTTTATTGATCCCTTGGCCGAGTCTGAGTTTGGCGTTGATGATATCACTGAAGAACCTCGCTTTGGAATGTTCTCAAGAGAAGACAGAATCTGAAACAAATCAGTCGTTGTAACCCAAATATCTCGATCTTATCTACTATACCTCATCTGCTATTCGTGGGCGGTACAAGCCCCCAATTCTCTCACTCAGTCGCATTCGCCCAATTTTGAAACCTAAATCGTCCACAGCCCCATCTAAGTCATCCTCATACGCAGCATCATTAACGGCTAGGGGTGTAGGTTCCAGGAATCCATCATCCATCGAGCTGTCTGATTCATCACCACCCCGGACTTCGTCGAGGAGTCTCGACCGTTTGCGATGCGGTACTTTCCCCCCCCGGTTGCAGGCTTTGGCTTTCTATATTGTCCTGGAAGGAGGTCTCGATAGCATCCTTCGCTTCTTTCATTTGAACCAATCTCTCACGTAATTGAGCATCGTCACTGTTAGCGGAATTGACAAACACGCATTGTCTCCCGGATTTGCTGCAGTTATCACAAGGCTCCTAGTTGCGCTGTTAGATAAGCCTTTTCTACGGTTCATTTGCTAGATTGAAGTTACCCCTCTATCACATTTCATTTTTCTCCGACGACATTCCAGGCACGAGTGGATGATTCGATTGCGGCGACGAGCTTTCTCGCGGGCCTTGGACTCTCCATCCCCATTTCCAGTGCCACTTTCAGGCGAGATTCTCGGAGTCGATTGAATACTGGTTGAATGAGACATGTTTGCAGTCTGGTTCCTAGCAACGATGGAGGCTGAAGAGGGTGGGAAACCAGGAGGAGAATGTGGGGGCAATTTTGGGGCTGGGTTTTTTCCTAATGCAACTTGCTAACGCTTATCCCCAATAAGCCCTTGGCCTGAAGTAGACATTCCTGTTGAGCACGTGCAGAACCCTGAACACCCCAAATATCATTCTTATTGGCTTAAACCTGAGTGGGGCAGGTTTTTGGCAAATTTAGCGGAACCCTGTGGTGGCTTAGTTGCCGGGACGCCATTCCGTCGGCATAAGGCTGTGATGGAAAACAATAGCTTGGGGGCGCAGTTTCATTGGGATGGCGTTCTCGCTTATTTGGCAAAATGCGTTTCTATTTATGGTTAAATAGTGCGTGTTAACTATTGACGAACTTTTATCTCTCGTCTTAGGACCTCTACGTTGGATTCAGGCGGGCAGCCAAGGTCCACGAGTATTAACGGTCCACTAGATTAGCTTTTCTTACCCCACACCTCACACAAGCACACCACTAATATCATTACTAGTAGTTACCACCGTTTGTCATCCACTCCATTGCAATTGCTTCATGCCTCGTACCTCTCTGCGTATAGGCCTACAGGAGGGGGGGCTTAAATGACCAATTCGCATTCCCATTCTCTCGTAGGCTCTGGTATTCTTCTCCCGAGGTCTGGGTAGCCCCCAGTATCAGCTGGCTCGAAGCCGAAGTCACTGGAGAATTACTATTACAATCATACTATTCATCTGATCTTTCTTGAATTACCGAAAAGAAGTTCCAGGAATCCCGAATGTGAAAACTCATAAGTATGTCAAGAGTCGAGGTTCAAGTTTGATCAAATCGCATTTCGCCTTCTCTGCCTGCTAGCTACTATTTATATGTTACAAACTAATAAATCAGGCAATACGAAGTCCTACTGCTCTATCCAAATCACCAGTCAAGCTCCAATTCCGAATTACACAGTCACCCATCTTCCCATCCAAGTCCTCGTAATTTCCTTTGCTTCGTCGACCAGTCCCATTTCTGCTCAGTATAATTACATTAATCACACAAGAAGTGAAAGACTTGAGAGCGAATACATACCTAGGAGAAGCTGAACAGTACCCCGGACGGAACTTTCCAAAGCTGAAGCAACTAGAATGGCAAGTCAGCTTCGTCCAAAGTTTGGTGGAAAATTTGGAAAAAAAGAATTAGTTGTCACTTACTCCACGAATGAGTATACGAAGTATGCTCGCCGATGAAAATAATCTATCAAAATTAGTATCGAGCGCTTCGAGTTTCCATCGTTTGTAGACAACTATACTCACGTTTTTTTCGGTATTAAAGTAGGAGGGGATAAAAAGCTGATGCTGCCCAAGGCTTGGGAAAGCCCAGGAGCCACCAGCATTAGACTCCTCTTCTAGCCAACACAGGCGCTTGAAGTTGCCAGCGTATTGCTCGTAAACTATATCACCATGAAGCTGGGCAAATGCATCAAGCACGTATTGAGCATGTTCTTTTTCCGGGGTGGACACCCAGCGTTCACCGTAGTCATCCAGATTATAGCTTCCGAGGATAACGGCAGGGCCACTGCTGTTCATGTTGAATCCCGGATAACAAACATTCCCAATACCGGGAATGTCGGTTACGGTGTTACAACTTCCAAAAATGGGACGGGACAAGTGCTCCCAGAAACGTGTCTTAAACTCCAGGGCAACCTAAAAAGGTTAGCTTCTCCGGCTAGGACTGTAGTATAATCCATACCTTGCAGGCAGATGTGTATCCAAGAGAGGCAACAGCATGGCTTAATGTTGTAGATAAATCTGTCGTTCAAGATTAGTTTCGAAAGTTGAGAAATAATGGTGAGGTCAAAATACCTGGAAGTTCCCATTTCCGGACGACAGTGAAAGGAACCGCAACAAAGGTATAGTCATATTTGGCATTTTGAAATCCCCGATCGGTGTAGTTTTTCTTCCAGGATACCTGGACCTTTTCCTCGTCTTCGAGGTATTCAATTTTCTGAATTTTCCGATGATATTTGAGATCATCTCCAACTAGCGGCTTGAAGGCATTGGGGAGCCGACTCATTCCTAAGAAGAAATATTAGTTTCAAGTGATTCCAAAGTTGGAATTGAATATTTCAGTCTAACCTTTGTCAACGGTCTTCCATTCTGTAGAGGAGAAAAAGAGGTTGTCGTATCTGCAATGATAAAGTATAAGTTGTTAATCTCTCACCTGAACATTCATTCGGAATCTCACAAGTTAACCCAAAAAGGGGCGTCGACATTGGATAGGTCGCCAGCTATTTCGGTGGTATTGAGGTCAAAGCCTAAGAGGTTATGAAGGTAAGCCACCTGAGACCATTGATCTCCTCCTCTGCCGTTGAGGCCCACATCTAAAAGCATGTCAATGATTAATTCCAGAACCTTGGAAATAGGTAACTATACCAAGAAATTTCTTATGCGCCTCATATACGTTGCTTGCGATGAGTTTCATCATTGAGGGATCATACATGATCTTTCCTAGTTCGGCATTGAGCTTCTCCAAAACAGCAGTGTGGATTGTAGAAGCACCGAGCGAGCTATTCTTAGCGACATCGCCAATTGTTGGAATAGAACCATCTGGGTTTCGCTTGTTTCCATTGAGAGACAGCGCGTTGTCGCTATTCTGGATAAATGGAATCCAATCAACTTTGAATGACTCATGCTGCTTGTTCAATTCATTGAGCGTCTCGGAAAGCTGGAACACGATTCGGTGGGTCGTAAAATCCAATCTCAACGTCTCATTACCCAAAGGAATTGGTGCCGTCAGTGGAATTCGCATAGCGCCCATTTCTTGATATTGATAATTTGATTCGGGTAAGTCAAAGTATTCGGTCCGAATTCGACTAAATAATGTTAGCCCTGCCAGTTTTGCAAATTCAGAAAACCTACCCTCCAACGCGACCCGTAGACTCTGAAATTTCGATGTTTTGAAATCCCACGCTTTGAAGAAGGAACTTTGAAGCTAGTTAGTACTCATATTTTGACCGGATTGCTGTAAGCATAGGAAACCTACATGGGTCATCAAGCCCGATATTCCAGCGCCTAAAATGCCGATAGCTAGAATAAAACTGTTAGTTATTGAATTTTGGGAGAATTTGGAGCGATTACATTTTTCTTTGATTTTCTTTGCATCCACGGCGCCAAAGTCCTTGCTTTTGAGCAAAGTCACGCCATTGAACCAAGGACCTTCTGCATCAATACCAGATTCGTTTGTCATAGGAATACGATCGCGCTTGGTGAAGCTGTCTTGTAGGATGCTGTCCAGTGACAGAGGCTCACTTTGACCGATTCGAGCACCTTCCATATCCCACGCTGCGATACATCCTCCTGATGAGACATCGTTTGGCACAGCCCAGACCAGTCGACTGTCGTGCCCAGAAGAAGGGCCACTTGGAATAGTTGCGACACGATGGAGCGAATCAACAGGACTGGCACTATCGCAACTACCATATGTGAAAAGATGCTTTCCAAAGTCAGACTCGCGATAAACGAGGTGCACATTGACAATATTTGGTGCAGTAACATCATTCACGGAGATTCCGATGTTCCTGGACAAGGCGGCTGCTAGGGTCACGGGAAGGATACTAGATCCAGCAAGAATCCACCGCATTTTGTAGTGGTTCAGGTTGATTTGAGAAAAGTTCTTGAATTCTAAATCATCTTCTGTGCGTGCCCCAGCTCTTAAATTCAATGCTATGAATGTTATTCCGCTCGAGGATATAGATTATTCGGCCGTATCAGCTTACATTTTACGGAAGATGATCTTTTCAGATCTTTAAATTGCGGTCGGATAATACGGAGTAGAAAATTTTGGACTAGCAGCCAGTTCGTGAATGGAAAAAGGGGTACGGCCGTAAGAATATCGCACTACCCAGGTAGCATACTCCCGCCATTCATGCGGTTGGGTTAGAATGACACTCGACTTTGAGTCGTTGTATCCTGTTGGGCGAGGGCCATCTTCCTACTACGAAATTCCCTCCTAGTCTCATGCTGTATCTATTTACGAAACTGGCTGTAAAGCTTCGGGGGCTATCTAAGAAGTCAAACGAACCCATTTATCAATATATGGGGCGGACTTGAGAGACATTCTTATCTACTTAATTCCAAGGTTAATCAAGGAAGATGCCTCACTAATTAATATCGACATGTTGTTAAATATGCGTTGCAAATTCTCAATAACAATTGCAGATCACTCGATATTGGCTTCTTCGGTAAATAAAATGTCGCGACAAAGTCACTGTTACTAGTCGAATACATTGCCCATTACTTGGCAATTAGTAATTAGCCTGCTTATCAAAGCAGTAACCTTTGTTAAATAGCTTTTTGCCCTTATTATGGAATGGACCAGACTTTCATGCAAGAGCAATTACCATTACCAAAATGGCAACTAGCGGCCTATGTGGTCGTGAAATAAAACGTTTTTTCAGGTGCAGAGGATCCAATCACTTGAACGAATCCTGATTCTGTAACAACGATAAGAATTAAGTACTTGGAATAATGACAATATGAAATGCGTGAATCGTAACATGAAGCCTCGAACATGTCTATGAGCATCAAAAGGAATCAAAAACTCGCACTCTAGCGCACAAAAAAAAATCTCAACGAAGAAAGAAATTTTCTGACGTCTAGCTATCACACTGAATTGTTGTACTCGGTCTTTTCCTCTAGTAGTTTCACGTTTTCAGCAGCTACCTTCGTATAGTTTCCGCGCATCTGTTCAAGACAGAATCCAGGATGCGCAATGCAAAGAGCTACCACAGACAGAACACACATTCTAAAGTAGGCAGAATTTATCAGCATAATCTGCCAATTTTACCTCATGTGTAAACAGTTCGGGGTAAATATTGGATGAGCAACTCACATCGACTCGCAAACAATGAAGCCGGTCTCGTCTTGCATGATAGAGTTTCTCCAACCTCCGGCCATTTCAGCAATACTGCAAAAGAAAGAATAAAAGTTTAGCTTCCCAATAACCTGCTTGTCGTCTTTGATGGAAAGCTTACCGGTAGACACATCGGATATAGGTGGTAGTGAACGCGACAACAATACCCCAGCAGAAGAACCAGAACTTGCGGCTTTTCCACAACTTCTGGGCATCCACAGACAACTGATACTTGGGTGCTTTCTTGACTCGGAGAAAGAATTGGACAGAGAGAATGCCAAACACTGTCAAGGTGGCAACTTGCCAGACAATTCCAGCTAGCATGACATCGCTCCCAACTGCGCTCCCCTGAGTGGTAGTTGCTGTAGCGGCGAGTCCGCCACCAGCACCTTGCAATGACAGTGATATTAGATCACACGTCACAAAAATAAAGGGATACCATTTAGCCCTCAAAACTGAGAATTTAGGACCCAGAATGTTCACCTCGTGCTTCAAGGTCAAGTAAATAGCAGCCGACCAAAAAGCGGGGGCCATGGTGAGAGTGCATATCTGTGTCTCAAATCCCGTAGAGGAGTAGGCATTATTGTGCAAAAGTATGCGACCAACATATCCTATGAAGAATACTAATTAGTTTTGTTCTGAAAATTCACCCGGGCGCCCACGGATACTTGGAATTCACTTACCGGCGACCTCAGAGATAGATCCAAGAAACATGGCCACACCGAAGGACCAGGTGCGCCATTTCAGCATTTGAATCACCTGTACCAAGGCGCAAATTGCAAATATGATGCAAAAAGCATAGCTTGCCACGGCATTGGGCGCATAGCCGTAGATAGTTCCCTCCACTGGGCAGTCAGGAGTAACCTCCGTGCACTCGGAAGGGGGGGTTCTGCTCGCAATCATATCTTGAAATATGCAAAAGATAAAACAATAAACTGGGAGTCTTATTGAACGTTGGAATAATAGAGTTTAAGAGTGCTGATCTATCATTGTGCAGACAAAATCATGGGGTTAGCCACATTTATACCTAACACTAGGACTGGACTCGGCCCGCAACTGAGAGTGCAATGAAGTTTTTCTGACTTCAGCTGAGAACTCAGGGCTCTGGATGCTCGCCGGGTCCTTCTAAATTTACACCCTATCATCTTATCTAAACCAGTTGCCAATCAACTTGCGTTTAGAAGTGCCGGGAGGCATCCTACCGGCCGTAGATCTCATCTCCTGGGATCCTTGGAAGATTGCTTACTGTGGAGTATATGAACAAAGCCTCGGGGTATAGTCTAAGAAGTGGGGTACTAGTAAATATTTAATTTCAGGTGATTGTACTATTCGTTGCTCGTCGTCCGGCTAGTTGTCAAAGATCGCCGTGTTGACCGGAGTGCCAAGACATCAGGGCTTACGGCCGTAAGTCTCGACTTGAGAGTTCGACAGACGCCTTGGCTTCGTTCTCGATGCATTGACATACTTTTTATACGGCCGAAAGTTGAAGGAAACCTCAAAATCCTGATGTTATAAATAACCATATGCATTTACTCTTTATGTATTGGTCTCGCAAAGTTAAGATCAATCTCGTCTCAAACGCAGTAATTCTCATTTCTTTTTCAATTATCTTTTTCTAAAGAAAGCCCAGGCCATTTCGACCGTCGGTAATTATTTGAAGCAAAATGTCGAATCGTGAATACTACGGAAATAGTGTGCCTGAGTGTACATTTCAAGTGAATGGATCTCAACAACCTCATTATCTAACAAACACAGACTCCTCTTCTAGCCAAGTAAGATAATCAAGTACTCGTCTTAGCGGCTCAACACTGACTAGATTTCTCACTATTAAAAGGAGGAGCCGTTGGGAACTGTTTCAAACCACCAAAATATGACATTTGATCAACAACGCCAATGGGAAAACTTCGATTCAGCCGAAAAAAATAACGGAAGTTCCAGCCAGGAAAAGGGTCTCGGTGCAACAGTAGTTGGAGGCGCGGGAGTATGTATAGACCAGCTTTGGAATCTTGAACAGTATTTTTTCTGATTTTTGTTCTTTTTCACAGGGCGCTTTTCTTGGGCACAAGGTTGGGAAAAAGTCAGACCACGGTACCCTAGGAGCAATTGGTGGTGCTTTGGCAGGAGCAGTCGTGGCAAACATGGCTAGCAATGTTGTTAAAGGGCACCATGGAGGTCATGGATCCGCGCGTGATCGTCGTCGCGAAAGGTTAGAAAGAAAGATTGACAGACTCGGCTAGTCGTTGAAGCCTTGGAAGGATTCAACCGGTTCTCTATTTTCATGTCGCTTTTGGGTCTCCTTTATTATTCGGTGTATTTTATATATCATTCTTCTAATATTCAAGCCTGTATAGTTATATTTCTACTTTGAGCTCCGTCTTCCTGGTTATTTGCCAGCTTTATAGGGGGCCTAATAGCTAACTATGGGTGTACTAATATTTCGGGAGCTGCTCTATTTTATGCAGACCCTCTCAGGAGTGGTCATAAATCAAAACCAAAGCGAGCACTGTTTGTCAACCCCCAATAGTTCCATATAAGTTGCCGGGGAGGGGGTCTATCAAATTCTTGAAATCCTTTTCAAATAAATGAGGTCCTTTTGTCCTGTTTGAACAATATCGCCATACCAAAACCCGAAGACTAAACAATACTCCTAGAGGATACCCATAAATTCAAGTTAGACGCCTAAATATAGTTCAACTCAAATAATTCTGAGTCCTTGGCTTGAATACGATTTCGAATTTTCAGTGGGCATGATGGGCAAATCCTGTTCTGCTGTCGGCATGAGATCCAGAGCGGGCTGAGCTTACGGCCGTGGGCGCTCCGGCCGTAGGAATATGTGGGGCAGCTGAGACCCGACCGCAAAAAAGGAATAAGCCATTGCAATGCTTAGCACCTACGAGCAAATTCCCAAAATGCTTAAGTTCAAGTTGTTTCTAGTATATATAGTCATAATTCATTTCAAGTTGGAACCAGATCTTCACATTGGAATACGATAAGGCAGTACTACCAGATACGAACAACAAACACTCGATCTCGCCATGCAACCGCACGAAATTCTTGCCTGTATAGAGCTTGCACTCTATGTAGGTATCTTGGGCCCTGTGACCTTTTGTACAATTTATTATCTCTTCAAGAGACAAACGGCATGGCTTTACCTCCAAGCATTCACCACTGGTAAGAATCCACATCTTCCCTTAATACCATGTTTTGCAAAGGCTTATCATTAATAGCAAAAATTGCCGGTCCTGCCCTCCTAATATACATCTCTCGAAATTCACCGGCATCTTCGGGCGTTCAGATAGCTGCCCAGATTTTGTACCAGATTGCTCTGGGTCCTCTCATGTCTGCTACGCTCTCCTTCATCAACATTTTTTCAACAACAGACGACATAAAGGCAGGGCCTGCGTACTCTCCGCTTGCCCCCTCAAATGGCTCGAGCATTTCATCACTTATACTACGTCTTGTTCACCCTGTCATTATAGTTGGCCTAGTGATGGGGATTATTGGTGGCATTGACCGCATGCCCGATAGCTCAACTGGGGCCATTAATCCCGACAAGTATGACCGTGGTGCAACACTCTCAAAGGTTTCAGCTGCGATGTTCCTCATAGCATTCGCAGCTATCGTGTTCGGTGTGATGAGATTATGGAAGCACCGAAAGTCATTGACGACAGTCTCATATTATATTATCACTGGGATGCCGATCATCCTACCACTCCTATTTCTACGAATTCTGTATTCTCTTCTGAATGCAGCAAATCTTGACACCACAGGTCATACTGGGCACACCACCAGACTTAATATCATGACGGGCAGCTGGGCGATATACTTTATCATGGGATTTATTCCACAGGCCACGATCATTACCATGTATGTCGGGGGTGGACTCATGGCCTATATGAAGATCAGGAGTGGCAGGAGAATGTGAGAAAAGTTCAAGTTCACCCTTTGCCATAATTTTGATTGGCGAAGAAAAATCATAAAACTTCCTCCCGTTTTGCTTTATGATCCGCACCTTTATCAATCATGATGTTTTATCTCTTGATTTTGTTCGTCGTTCTGCTTTGTGGCTTCAGGCTTCAGGTCGCTACTACTATCTTATGATTTTTGTTTTAAATCTTTTTGTTTCTCTTCCTGGGCCCTAATATACTAAAATTGTATTAATTAATTGAGTTTAGCTTTTTGAAGTTGCTAAGATAATTTCAATAATGCCAAGCTAAATCTGTCCGATAGCTCAGGTCCCAAAAAAGCGCGCTTAGAGCTTGGCTGCCACTGTATATTCAATTTTGTACAGGAAATAAATAATAAGTTATATAGAAGGACCATGGTCTATTTAGCAAAAAAAATGGTTCAACGAGTACTACCACGCAGAAAAAACGACCGGTAATGCAACCCTACTAATTCAAGGTTGGAAGGTGCCCTGGTCCAAGTAGCGGGAAATGGGCACAGGGAGGTCCGATTAACAAAAAGGATAGTCCTCTTAGCAGCCCTCGAGGGCTTTTTCTAAACTCCCATACCTTCTCTCTTCATTCAAGCACAGTGTCATCTTGTGCGGTGCCCTCGGAGCAAATGGAGAAAGTCCATCTGGGGAGCGCGGTGGATTCATCACAAGACGCTTAGCGTGCTGAGAAGCCGACAAGAGAACTATAGGCCAAAGAAAAGGGGGTGACGAAACTCCGGAGCTCGGTGATCCGGGTAATAGATCAATGGCGAGAATGCCTCAGCTGCTGCGACCAGGGAGGGGGCAAAAAACCAACATTTCGAGAGGTTGGACGAGGGCAGGTCGAAACTTATTATACTACCACGCAGGGATGCGCATAGGGACACCGGACGCTAACTCAAGTTAATAGAGGCAAAACCGGCTGAAATATTTAACAATTCTCCGATATGGTGCAATTCGGGGTGATGGTAAAAATGCCATCATTATGCGTGGCCTTTCAAGGGAAAATCGTGGTCATTTCACCAAGGGCTCATGGTACAGCACAGCATTCAGTATTAACTGAATCTGGTTTAGCTCCGTTACCAGAATAAGCAGGTGCCTATCATAAGTGCCATCCATGTATTCATACGCAGATGATGGAACTCATGTATTGCAGTCTTTACTATCTACCAACAGTCCTGTTAGCCTACCTGATTGACCGAAGGTCGCACTAATATGGCTGAGTCACATGGTAGGAGTGAAGTTATTGTGCCTTGCGTGTTGAGGGCTCCGTCCTACGGGTATCTGATACAACGTTATTAGATAAGACATTCCATGGTTAGTGGAAGCATAACTATGTAGTAGCCTCTCATGATGGGATTTTTCAGAATTTTTGTGGTCGCCCAAAGCCCGCCTATGATGTGTATGTACCATGGCAGTTGCCTCCTGGTGTCTTCCAAGATCATAGTTATGAGTGACAAATATTGTCGTCATCATTGTCAAATAAGTCCCTTTATATACGGCAAGCTCGGCGCATCTATGATTTTGTATGTCTTTAGCTGCGAACATTGAAAATGATGTCCTTTCAAGATTTCCTTCCATCTGCCACACCCAGATATAGATATAAGGGTTATCATGAATGCCTCAGGCTCTTCGAAGAGGAGTATGATAAGCTTCAGCATGAAGAAGATCCACTCGGATGCGCGTATAACCCTTATTTCATTATGGATATTGACGAACGCTCCTTCCTGGAGTGTTTTGTCAACTCAGAGGAAAAACTACTGACGCTGTCTTGGGAAGTTTATGATCATGTCCACCAGTCCGCACTATTCAGAATGGAGTCCTCAGAGCACGCTACTGCCTCCGGGGCTTTCAATACTATCTTCTCTGCCTGGGCCAGGCGCGTGACCGAGCCCTTTCTATCAAATACCGGCGCCAGAACGGTCCGTGGTGTCACCCGCACTAAGAAAGCCGATATCTCGTGGACACCAGCGGAGGTGCCGAGTAGTCGATCGCACAAATGGCCAACTTTTGTTGGTGAAGTTGCTTGGTCAGAACCTCGCTCAAAGTTGAAAGCAGATATGAAGTTTTGGCTAGAAGACCCGGAGAGTTCTGTGAACGTCGCCATAACCATCAGTGTGCTCCGCGGTCGGATTTTGATCGAGATGTGGGAAGTTCTCGATAATAAGCCTCCATCACCGACCCAAATGATCGAAATTATCCGCAGTCCCAAGCCTGGCTGTCCTCAAATCAGCGGTCAGTTAGAGATCCAGTTCTCCGACGTTTTTTTGAGGGAACCGAAGCCTAAAACAAAGGAGCGGAATTTCATTCTTACGACAGCGGATATGCATGAGTTGGCGGCTCATATCTGGGAATACCAATACTCAGTCGGCTCAAACAACTCCCAGTAACGGCATAGTGATAATTTGGCAGTGTGGACCGCAGGGCATTGGTTGTTATTCTTATTGTCATTCTTATCATTAATTTTATTATCCTTATTATCATTATTATTAGCGCCGTTCTCATAGTGTGACTCTAAGGAGGTGTTTGCATTAACCATCATCATAGGTCCACACCTAGCCGCGATCAGGATTCCGTTGAGGAAATACAACTTGAAGACGGCATATCAATGCACGGCGGGGAGGAACATCAAAACAATTGCTCTTGTTATGTAAACGCCGATGTAGGAAGAGCATACAGATGAACTGTTTGGATTGAGGTCGTCGCTGTGTGTGAAGGCGTAGTATAGGGGTAGATAAGACTTGATTGAATCTTCAAGTAACTGAACCTGATGATCAAAATTTCAATATGTGGATGAATGATCTGAACTAATAAGCCTGACCAAAAACCAGAACATGCCTAAACACAGCCGGAAGCACAATCTTATTCACAATTTCGAACTTCCTAACCATGACCTCATAATCGCTTGTCGGTACATTTCTGGGTCTTGCTTTAGATGCCTAACGTGTGTGCTCTCCTGGAACTTGACTTGCTCTACTGAGCTTTTCCGCTAAGCATTCTTAGCATATTCCTCCACTATCAAGGAATTCGCATAACCTGCCTGGAGGCCTGAAGCCCATCAGAATTCTACATAACGTGATGATTGAACGGATCGCAGTGCAAGCACTGCCGAGCCGGAGAACTTTACAAGATCAAGTTTCGGCCGGATGGCAATTCCGCAGGAACAGGGTTCATCAGATCTTGGATCTAAAAGATCAAGATGATGCCTACAAATTGATGTCTTCATAATGATGGCCGCAATGGGTAGGAGATATGAGAACTGTATGATAAATAGTTCTACAGATGGTGCACTTTAATAATGCTGGCAAGAATTAGTTTTGATACAAATTCAGACTTCCTGTTTTGCGGATCCCCTACGAATTGCTATCGATTCCTACCGGGTTGACAGGTGATACGCCTGACACAGGTATATCTTACAATAATTTAATCCTGCTCGCTAAATAGATCCGATAAGAAGTGTAAAAGGCTACGGCCGAATTGATCCATTCAATTGAGCGGTGCCTGCGGGCTGTTTACATAGTCTTAAGGAAGAGTATTATCTAGGAGGCCAGAATAGGTATAACTTGATATTTTATACTCAACTCATTTTATATTAAAATGAATGGGCTAACAATGATATCCTAAAGGAACTGCGCTGTCTGGGCCGATCTTGACAAGTGGGAGGCGGCGCCCAAAGCATGGATCCAGGAGTATGACGATTGCGGATGGCAAAATTGCCTCAGATGCAACGATTAGGGTGGAGGGGCGAAAAACAATAATGTCGAGGTGTTGGATGGGAGAGGGGAAGTCGAGAGTTATATACTACCACACACAGGAGTGCAGAGCGACCGACCACGCTAAACTGAAACCTTGATACACTAAACTGGATTAATCTCCATCACTTGTCCAATATGGTGTAAATGGGGGATACGGTGGAACTTCCACGATATGTTGTGGACTTAAAGACAGAAAACCATGGTGTCTCCACGCAGACGTATTTTCAGTCTGGATGACACCGCTGGCGCTAAGCCCAAGTTGGAGTAGGTGAGATGGATAGAACTTCTTACTGGTCGAGCGCCAGATCTATAGAACGGCGCTTCTATCATGAGTGCTAATAGAGCATATAAAAGGACCTCTCAATATTTGCCTTCCTTTGCGTACTAATTCACTTTTTAACCTGTTTCTCCTATCACCTCCACCCGGTCATTTCACGCTCTTTCAATCGCAATATGTCTTCTTTTGATTAGAATTCGTTTATGCCACGAGATTCGAGTATACAATACCCCGGTCCTCCGAGGTCGATCCAGGGTCGAATCCCCTTCGAGCCGCCGGCATATCGAGATCCACCCGAGCCCTAGTATTATTAGATCCCACAAGCATCCAGGGTTCTTGATCTCTTCAAGAATCAGTCTGTGTATCAACTGTCCAATCTGATCTCTACTATCTAATATCCTTGCCTAGTCACAAGTCTCTAGCCTAACAGCTTAGTAACCATTACACTGGCCCTCAGCATCCACAGCAGAACTCTTATAATATTTCTCTTAGTATACCGATACCGCTACCTCAGCCTCAGCAGCCTTTTTAGAAAGAAGAGTTCATAAGGGGGAATATAGTTATTATTGATACTATCGAACGAACGCTACTTAATCTCACAAAACGAAATTATGGCCTTGTTGCTAAGGCCTTAGTCACATAACTACAGGATACTGATGTTGAGAGCGGAAATCCCAATTACATACCACCCTCCCCGAAAACTTGACCGTCCCTTGGTTAATTAGAAACAAAAGAAACAAAACTTTGATATTAACTTATGTAATACCTCACATCAATAGAGGCCTAGACTTCTTTATCTAGATCAGCTTCCGCCTTAGGAGTAGGAGGCTGTATACTCAACGATAATTCGTTTTTGACAGAAGTATCTACGGTTCTGTCGGGCAATAGACCTAGTTCAGGATCATCAGTAAGCATACCTTTTTCAATATGGTAGAAGAAGGAGTTTTTGCCATACTCTCTTTTTTCAAGACGCTTAGTCAATTTAATAAGAGAAATTAGTTAACGTAAGCTTCATAAGAGTTATACAGGTAGCTAAAATTTGACAATTAAGCGAATTTTATGCTAGTACAGCTACTATGCAGGTATACAACAAAACTGCAGCCATGGCCATAGGCATCAAATCGCTACCTATAGCCGCAATATTGCGGCCATAGAAATAATCTGATACCCATAACTGCGGTTATGCCGCAGCCTAATTATGACCTTAAAGAAGTAATTGATAGGATATTCCAAGGTAGTTTCTTATTGCCCAGGGCGGGTATCAACAACATAAGTGGTCTATCAATTTTAGATATTCTCGAGTTAGGTTCCCAATTTCTTCCTGTCTGTTTAGCTCTGTTCGGTTCTACTTCGCTTCTTTTATATTTTAAATTATGTTAAGCTTCTGCTGATGTATTTTATAACGGACGCACTGGCGATCGAGACACCAAGCAATTGAACTTAGGTAGCAAATCGATCATCTGGACCGGCATATAACCATATCTAGGCTGTCGGCAAACGTCATTGCCGTATAGTAGAGAATTTAAGGGAGGTTAAGAGCGGAGATCGACGGATGGTAGACTCATCTCCCGTCGCTTACTCTTGTTCACGGCGTCTATATCTACGAATAATTTGATCATCTGATATAACTCCAACGGAAACCGGCCCTTTGAATAATTATACTTTGCTAAACCATACAGTAGTAGATATTCTCTGACGTTAAAAAATACGCTCTTCTATAATCAGCTGCTCTAATGACCATCAATCGTAACGTATCACAACGAGAACACATAGAGTATATGTCTACGCAAGTAATATTGTCAAGTGTACAGCAGAGGACGGGTAGAAAGAAAAAATCTGGAAGCAAGTGCTCACGATGATGGTACTATCAGACATGGAGATTAATAAGCGATCCAATGGGGAAGTGGATTGAGAGCTGCATATTATAGCACGTAAATCCTGAGCCCCGCATGCAAGTCTGACGTGGCAAGACTCCGGAGGCTGAATACACCCAGCTCATGACCCAGGAGGAAAAAACTTTCCTTTTCGCTTGTTGTTACCAACTTTTATCTGTGTAAGAGGCTTGAAATTCTTACGGGTCATCTTAATTGGATCAAATAGAGCACTATTATCAACTGGAGCCCGACCGGAGCTCGACTGGAGCTCGCTTTAAGTAGCCTCAAAGTATTATCAAGACCTCTTGCCATTTGACATGACCTCTCAAATGGATACTGAACCTATAGCCCACAGTAAATACACTGTGGGATGGATATGTACTTTGCCCAAAGAGCAGACCGCAGCGACTTCCATGCTGGATCGACGACACGCCAGACTCCCCAACCCGCAGAATGATCCCAATACTTATACTCTTGGATCTGTTGGCAACCACAACATCGTCATAGCCTGTTTGCCCAAAGGTCAAATTGGCAATAATTCAGCGATGATTATTGCTACCTGGATGATCTCGACTTTTCTATCTATCAAATTTGGCCTGATGGTAGGTATCGGCAGTAGTATCCTATATAAGGTTAGACTTAGTAATATTGTCGTAAGCATACCTGTAGGCTAATTTCCTGGTGTAGTACAATAGGACTTTAGTAAGGCGAAAGAAGGCGGCAGCTTTAAGAGGACTAGATTATTGAATAATCCGCCTACATCTTTGCTTATAGCCCTGGCAGCTTTAGAGACAGAGCATAATTTAGCTGGCTCTAAGATACTAGATTACTTATAGGAGTTAATGGAGAAATAGCCCAGACTTATGTCAAAGTACTTACTGTCTGATTTACAGGATATATTATTTAAAGCAAATTATAAACATATAAGTATAAATATATTGAAAGATATTAATAATACCACTAATATTAATAATTTTGACAAGGAAGAAGAGGGAGACAAAGAGAGCTACTGACTTTATAATAAAACAAAGGTTATAAAGAGAAAGCTAAGAGAAATGTCTGTGTATTTTAGCTTAATAGTATCAGGAAACTAGGTTGTTAAGGATATAGCTCTCGGAAATAAGCTTAATAAAGACCTTAGAGGTTATCTTCTTTGTATTAAGATAGAAGCGGTAGGGTTAATAAATAACTTCCTGTATATTATTATTCAAAGTATCTGTAACTATACTGACTTATATAAGAATAAAGATTAGCAGGAATATACTACAGTTATTACTGTAGTATTTGCTAAAGAATCCCTAGAGTCCTTATAACCAACTAATATTAAGAGAGTACAGCCAGTAAAAGAAATACTTAGGTAGGGTTAGTTAACCTTATAATCTTATACTGAGTTTTGATGGCCTTCTAAAAAGATTAATTATAATATAAATTTAGTTCTTAACGTTGTATCCTAATCCGGGGTAAATATTAACAAGATAAGCAGTTATCTAAAGCAAAAGGAAGAGCTCTAGATACTTGACTAGATTACGCCGATTAACTTTAGTCCTTAACAAAGTAATTTCCTAGTAAAGAGACAATATAGAACTGGCCAGTAGCTTCTGGAGTCAATAGAATTTAAAACCTAGAAGGCGGCTAAGAACTAAACAATATTTTGTCCTAGAATACCCAGAGCTAGAAAAACCATTATAAGCTTGATTATAATTAACTATCTTGACTAGGAGTCTTAAGCAGACCCAACAGTTGGTATTGCTTATATATACTGTAATTTTAAGCTATAGGACAGCCAGAAGAGTAATAATCTGCTGGTAAGCTTACTGAAACAGCTAGCTGGATAGTGCTAATCTCTACCTAATAGCGTTAAAAAGCTCTTTAGGTATTATAAAGCCAGAAAAACATAGCTATTAACCGAAGAGATCCCTAAAGCTCTCCTCAACGTAATAGTAATATTTTCAAAACTCTTTCTTATTGTTAATATACTTAACGAATGCTAGGAATCTAAACAGCGGTATTTTTTAGCAGGGCTTTCTAAACTTCAGAAGCAGTATAGAGTTAATATCTTTGTAATATTATAGTTTATACCAAAAATTATAGATTAATTTGCAGACTTGATACAGCTAGAGATCTGTACGACCGACGAAGATATAGGGATATACCTAGAAAGTTATATAGGGCAGCTGTGACCTTGTATTTTAGAGAATCGCCAATAGCAGGATGAGATCAAAAATACTATCTTAGATACAGTTAATAGAATATTTCTATTAGCACAAATTTATCTTAGTTTTCTTAATAACAAATTAACTATAAATAATATCTGAAAGATATTACAACGCTTTCAGAAGCACAATCGAGGATTAAGTAAATATAAGAAGAGTAAGATATTAAGCTAGGCCTATAACCAGATAATAGAAGTAATTAATCGACAGCAGCCAGGTTTGAGATAATTAGCAGTAAAGGTTTTATTTTGGATAATCTGTTCGAAGCGGCCGCTAATTATACTGGAGCTTCAGTATACCTTAGCGATAAAAGAGGGAATGCTCTAGCTTGATGACGGAGATCTTCCACATATTGAGGATATAGTATTAGTCTGCTTAGGGCTAACCACTATCGGTAATAAAAGTAATATCATACGTTTGGTGCACTATACTACACAGGAGTACTTTAAGCAGACCAAGCCGGGCTGGGTCTGCAAAGCCCATACTGAAATTACCAGATCTTGCATCACTCTCTTATCATTCAACGTTTTTAAAGCTGGATACTGCCGAACAGAGAATAATTTAACTATAAGACTCAAAAACACCGTTCTATATAGCTATGCTGCAAATAATTAGGGATACCATGTCCGAAATTCCGTGATTGCGGACAACCGCTTGATATTCAACTTTCTCCAGAATATATCCAAAGTATCTGTATATGGCCAAGCTATAGAGTATAATCAAGTATTTCATCTTGATTACTTCAAAACAAAAATAATAACTTTACACCTCACAGCATACTTTAGACTTGATACGTTGACATCTAAAATTCTAGAACAGGAAGCAGATGTCAATTATCAAGATTACGAAGGCCGGACTCCACTTTCATTGGCTGCCAGAAATAGGCACAACACACTGGTGCAGCTACTGCTTGAAAGAAATACCGCTTTCGATTTCCCAGATAAATTCAACCAAACTCCGCTCCTCTCCGCAGCCGAGAATAGGCATGCTGCAGTAGTAAAAACATTGCTTAAGAGGCATGCCGATGTCAATTCCGTAGGTATGTTTGGCCAAAGTCCGATCATAAGCGCAGCTGGCAATGGGCATTATACAGTGGTAAACTTACTTCTCATAGGAGTAAATGTCAATTCATTGTTTAAACCATTTTACAAGATAGATATTGATTGGCTTCCAGTGCTAGAGTTACTTCGCAAGCCAAAAGCAAATATCAATTCTTCGTTTAGGGGCAAAAGTCCACTCTTATAGGCGGCTGGGAATGGGCATGATACAGTTGTAGGGCTACTCCTTAAATAAAAAGCAGATGTCAATCTGGAAGATAAAGATGGTCAAACTCCATTTTCATTCGCGGCCAAAAATGGACACGGCATAGTGGTGCGGCTACTGCTTAAGCGGAAAGCTAATGTCGATTATTGGGATAAATTTCACCAAACTCCACTCTTATTGGCAGCCAAGAATGGGCACGAGGCAGTTGTAAAGCTGCTTCTCGAGAGGCATGCTGCTGTCGATTCCTTGGATATATTTGGCCAAACTCCACTCTCAATAGCGGCCAAAAATAAGCATCAAGGAGTGGTGAAGCTACTGCAGGGTGAGATCTTAGAGGCCACCGAGGATGGGCAACATACTGGTTTGAAGTCGTGCAAGATTCCCGTAGGCCCTACGAGGCCCACATAGAGCCCCGAACTTTCGATTTCTCGCGAATTACCGATTAAGGCGAGGAATAATGGATGTAAAAGTTCTTTGATAGGTTAGCACAGAAACGAGAGATCGCCTGGATAAAGGTCAACTGTGCGAGGATTCCGTCTTAATGCCTCCGGCACCTCAGCCGCGGTTTCGTACTGCGAAAACACCCTTTCGCCTTTCGCTTTGATTGCGCACATTATCTTATGAGCGTATTAAGAAAGCACGGCTACAATAATTGAACTTTAATAATTCATTCAAAAGCCAATGTGAGCCCAAAAACGATTTGTTTACAATCAATTTGCCCGTGAAGGATATATTGAGTGGGCTTGGGCAGTATGTCGACAGTCAGCTCAAACGCAAAGGCCGTTTCAAAAGTGATTCATTGGATATACTACAGATTAAACAAGCGATGCGCGAAAACAGACAGATCTCGAGCATAATTTTCACGATTTCATCTGGCAAACAGGGACACAAATTTCTGGGTCAGGAAAGGGGACTATCAGTGGATTAGTCATCGTCACGTGTGGTCGAATCGCTCTGCAAAGTCGAGTATTTGGGCCCCACTGACATGTCATCTGACCGGCATCCCAGTCATGTGATCGGGGCCTTAGTAACAAGGCAGCCATTTAGTTTCGGAAGAATAAGTAGCGTTCGTTCCATAGTATCAATAACAACAGGCGTGTTCCCCCTTATGAATTATTCTTTCTGCTGAGGCTGCTGAGGCTGAGGTTGCGGTATCGGTATATCGCATGTCCATGAAGACTTGAATGTCTTACTAGTCGCATCTCGATAGCGTCACGCTTTGTCTACTACTCTCCTGCACTCTGCGAGTGTGGTGGTTTTGTCCTCTTGTGATCGACCCGTCTGCTTGACAGATTGCCAGCGAGCATTCCCATCTTACAATATCTATTTTCTTCTTTACTCGACCGAGATTGGGATTTTCGAGAATACATCGTCCTAGACTTAAAGCTGTCAAATTAGTATTGAAAAAGGGATACCACCGAGGGAATATAGTAGTAAAATGCCAAATGCTGGAAGACTGGAGTCAGGACTGCAGATATTCAGTTCGACGTCAACAGCTCGGGGAACACACAAGGTGCGGAGAATAGGGGAAAATACCGTGACCTTTTTGCTATTACCCAAGAGTGAGAGCTACTGAGTGCATTGAAGTATGGTACGAATATAAAAAAAAGCAAAAAGCAAACTATTCTGGCAGATTTCTACTGCCCAATCTTCATCGACTTGAAGGCCTCCAGAAACGCACGACGGCTCATCCTAACATTCTGGTCGTGAGAAACACGGTGGCCCTGCCACGCCTGGTATATAAATCTAAACCATGCCCTTTTTTTCATCGCCATCTCCCTGATATGTGCCTCGATGCTTTCCCACGAGGACAATGTCTCTGTCAGGGCAAGTGTGAGATAGTGAAGAGGCTTGTCATAGGGGCGCCGGATCCCAATCGGCGTCGTATTGATGTCTAGCTTTATTAGAAGCATCCACGTTTCATGTTGCTCGATCGCGCGTGCGGTCGGTAATGCCGCGATCACACTTGAAGCATCTATGTCGAAAATAGACGGATACTGCAGGCCGACCACCTTCCGGAGATAGTCGGCCTCGTACATAGAACCAAGTCTGTATCCTGTCATCTCCGTCAGTTCCTCTACCTCCTCTTTGGGAAGCATTGCTCCTCGCAGGACCCTCTTTAGAGATCCGTGTAAGCTGAGGTTTGGGGCGAGGTTATCAGCGCCTGGTTTAGATTCAAGGTATTCCTGTGCGAGGTATTTAAGTCGTTTGAGTGGCCGTCCACCACTTCTGCTCGCCGTTGGGGCATTGACGGAGGAAGGAGACGGGTTGACTTTGCGCAATGCATTCCATTTCGCCTCATATGACACAAGCGGAAGTCCCAGGCGTGGTCGGTAGCTAGTCTCCCATTCGTCGTTCTCAGCCGAGAAGTATATCTGTTGAGTGCTGCCGAGGAGGCCCATACTTTTGACAGAGTCATGAATGGACTTCGCGAGCTGGATATACGTTGGGTGCTTCATTGTATCCGTAATCCCATCTCCGGAAACGATATCCTCGACCATCTGGGCATTATCAGCCGCCAGTCTTTCCTCGGTCTCCGTATCGATGAGACAGCGTAGGATTCCGGATGCAGCAAGGCTGCCACTGGCTCGTCCTATACTGCCACTTTGTGGCCATGATGATGAAAGGTCGCTCGGGCCTGCTGCTGCAATTGCTGTTGTATTAAGGTGCTTGCCTCTCGGGTCCGGAAATACCAGCCAGCCACCTGAGTAGCACGATGTCGTAAATATGGTGACGTCTGGTGTGTCCCGCAGTACGCGGCGCAGATCAGCGATCTGGAGGATAGCATTCGCGACTTCTACTCCGTATGCAGGAGTTCCATGGCCAAATATCAGCAGCAAGAGGTGCTCTTCACGGCTACGTGCCTCAGCGACCTGCTCACGTACGGAATTCATGAACCTTTCGAGAAGCATGTCTCGTGGCACAACGCGCACTCTGCCGCCGTCCACAATTGTGCGGAGCATGGCTCGATCTAATACCACCCGCCGGTCTCCTTGCGAATCTCCATGTAGGTACTCTTTGTACTTAGTAACAAGTGACTCTGGGTCTTCAGATGTTAACCAGATTTGATTTGGTTCGACTATTGCACGCCGTACAGTTAGGACATATGGACTCGGGGTAAAGATTGGAACCAAAACACTTACGTTGAGGAGTTTCCGGTGACAGAAGATGGTGAAAAAGGTAAAAATCCGAAACAAACCAGCCGTCTTTGGCCGGGCTTGCCTCGCCCTTGTCGTCAGTAGTACCAAGCAGCGCCACGATGCGATGGCGGGGAGGGAGATCTGGAGGGCAGTGGGTCAAAAATTCCTGAACTGCGAGATCAGCTTCCGTGCCAGTTCGACGTCCCACGGCGTGAAAGTCAGGAAACTGGCCGGGGCGAATAGTAGTAGCCATTTCCGGTGTATTCCAGATGTGCTTGGGTTGAAGTTCGAGGTTTACGATCTTCGGAAATTCTCGAACCAGATCCCAGATGAATAGGCCCCCCCTGCGCTGGGTAGGGCCTTTAGTCAGCACCCACGCTCAGTAGGGTTACCAGCGGCAGCGTAATGGATCGAAAGGGTGCAATCCCTAGTATAGCATGCCAGTATTCTTGTTTTGCTTGGTGGCCGTCGCCTATTATTTTTGTCGTTGGTGTTAAGATATACTCTAGTTACAAGCTACTAGTAGAAAGTTCATCACCTGGGCAGCAAGGTAAAGAAGGGCTCGGGCGTAAAAAGGTCGACGGTAGCAATAATGTTTATTGAGAGTTCCTCAGCGAAGTGTTACTAAAAATAAGATTACTAGCAAGATCAAGAAGAGTAAGAAAAAAAAAATGCTAAGAAAAGAAAGCAACCACCTCCCCCTTCACCTTCTCGACGTCGAAAGTCTCCGGATACAGGATTTGGTTATAGGCCAGAACCCGGTACAGCCATCCGTCTGCCTCATTGAAGGAAATTCGGACGTGGCCCTCTAGCGGAGGGGAATGTATGCACGCCAAAACTCGCGAAGGTCCTCGGCCAGGGGCACCAGGACTTCCTCCCACTGTGCTACAACAATCTTGTGGGCAGTATCGGCATCAACGATGTCCGTAATCAGCCCCCCCCCCCCCCTAGCCAAACGCTGTAGTAACTGGTGGACGCGCAGCATTTGGGCTTCTTGCCAGGCAATTGTTGCTACTACCTGATCTTTAAGTTCAGGCAGTCCACGGCCGTTAAGGACGCACCAACCAGCACCGACCAGGGTCGCAAGGTCAAGTGCGGCGGCTTTGGAGCCAAGGTCCTTGATATAACTCTCTATGGCTAGAGCCTTCATATCGACGTCGACGCTGTTCGAGGCAGGCTATCTGCGCCTAATGGCTGCGCTGTTTCCCTTTCCGGGCTTCCTTTACGTAGAAGCTTTCGCCAAAAGGTGCGGAAGGAGATCCGCGATTTTAAGAGCGACTCATGACGATCTTCGGGGAAAGCACAAAGTGCGATATGTTGTGAGACAAGAGGGCACGGGTGGAGGGGATGACGAGGGGCGTAGACGTTTCCTGAGAGGGAGGGACAAACAGCATCTCGTCGACAATTCTACTTCGATGCTGGGAAATTCTACCCTCTGGATGGGTTGTGAGCTCTTCCATAAGTGCTGCGCCGAACATTGAGCACCTGTTCCGTCCGGATTATGACGTATAGGTAAAGGATCTTTCGCCAAAGGTGGTCGACGTCTCTATAAGCACATCTCGTTCGGGACCTAGATCGGGGGCCATCGTGGCCCATTTCCCCGAAAAGCACGCCTCATTGATTATGAGGAGGCGGACGTCACGCGGCAAGACGGAAAGTGCCGCAAGCATCTCAGCTTTTGCTAAAAACTCAACTGGTCCATGCTGGGGATTCAATTCGATATAGCCATCGGAATTACCATGTCCGATCAGAACTATTATAATACGATCGCCAGCCCTTACTTGGGCGGAAGTACTCCTAACCCAGTCAAGGGTGGGAAGTTTGAGGCTGCGATCCTCTAGTTGGTAAAAGGGCGTCATTGCCTCCTCGTCGTCATAGATTTGGATCCTGTCTCGTAGGTCTTCACGTCCAAACAAAAATGGTCCATATACGTTGGTGATGTCCTGCAGGTTCGTGCTTGATATGCAGGCTGGGTTGAGTCCGTCTGCTATGAACCTTTTAGAGATCATGACAAAGTCCGTGGCTAGAGCTAGGCCAAGCACGTGGCCGCCGAACATGACCAGAGTGAAGGTATGCATCCTTGACTCGGCCATTGCGAGATCCAGTTCTTCGTGGCGGTGACAGGGAATAAGCTCTTGTTGCTTTGGCAGAGTGGCGAGGAGAAGAGAGGAGACGGTAGTAGACGTCTGATAGTGTTTCCGTAATCTTGGACAAAGAGTATGGTGTGGCAAGGAGGGTAGACGTTCAATATGGAGTAGTAAAGTGCTAGGCCATCAATCTGAGTGATGCGGGTCCAGTAGGTGACCTGTAGGTCCAATCTTGAAGCTGGTAAGAGAAGTAAGGTGGACCTGATGATTGATTGGCTAGTAAAGCTAAGCTTACTATGGGGAGGATTGAAGTCCCCGAAATCAGATTCATAGATCACATGATCTGTGTCGTCTTGTTTCTACTCCCCCTAGAGTATACGACTGTAACGAAGCGGCTGACTTAACATAAGTTGGCCTAGGTACATAGATGACAAATGACAGACATACTGGGGCTATCAGTGCCCCGACACATGCGTTGCGCTTTTCTGTCTTCCGAACATTATTTCATGCATGCGGGCCGATGAAGCGGGGCCATATAGATAGGACAGCTACACCAATTAGAATCCATGGGTTTCTCAGGTACATTCTCCGCCTATGGGCACACTAGCTTTCTGCCCTCGGCACCCCATCAAAAGAGCATAAAATATCGCCTGTTTTTGTCTCGGGTACGGGGGGGACTTATGCCCTCTCCCTAGCTCAGGCGAGGTTTCATCTTTATCTAATAGAGACTCGCATAGATCTTTTCTGGCCGAGTCGGGAAATTTTCCTTATAGTGAGGATTGTCGAGACAGAGAACCGAAGTCAGGTCTATCTCCTCTATCTGATAGGCACTAGGCTCTCCCGTTTCTGTAGGCTGAAAAGAATCCACGTCAAACCAACTAGCATATTCTTCTGTTGTATATTCACTCGTCGCAGCATTCTCAATGCGGGATACGATAGTATTTAAAAGCAATCTCATCTTCTATCAGGTCAGTCCGTCTAACATTCTCAGCTTGGAACTCCCTTAATAACAGCTGAGTGGTCGCCTGGCTCTGCCCTAAGCTAGAGCAAATATAAGATAGAACCTGGCTGGCAGGAACTGTACCTAAAATATCGGACAAGGTCTGTTTTTCAGCATGACATTCCTCCGCAGTACTTTTGTATAAAGTCAACACAATAGTACCCCTTCTGTCTTCACTCAGCAGCTGTTCTAGGGATAGTAAGCTACTGTTCAGAATTTATTAAAGTCTGGATATAAAGCACAGGAGTTAGCCTCTAAATCCTTGTTTAGTAAGTCAGGATCAATGTCACTTATCACACTATTCCAAGATTCTGGCGTATATATAATTTTGGTGTCAGTATTAGAAGAGGGCTGGACAGGCAGCCTATCAGTGTTAAAGTTGTATTTATTGCAGTAGAAAACAATAAGATTAGAAGAAAATCTAAGAGATTCCGAATTGCTGATCATTATAGAGTTGTTTTCGGAACTGAGCTTATTACTCTTATGGGGACAAACTTGTATAATAGCAGAGCTAAAAGAAAAATAGTCTATATATTGTTAGATTATTCCATAGACCCATATAATACAGGGGGAAATAAGGCTTATATATCCATTTCTAGAGCGGTATTTATATCTATAACTGAACAAAACCTTATTATTTAAGATGTATCACGCTTTCGCCACGGATACAAACATCTCTACCAATGGTTCGAGAGCTCACTCAGAGGCAGTTTAACTAGAGCCACTCATACCGCCATTCTGTGCATGTCCGCATCCGCTTTCTCCAAAGTTCAGACAGCTGACTGCATAGCAGTGTGCCTCAACATCCAGGCGAGGAACTCGAGGAATACTGGCTTCCAATCATTCAGCCGCCCAGAAGAGCGAGGCAGAGACCTAGCTCCCTAAATTAGACATTAAATAGGTGACATAGCTCCATCGGCCGGTATCTGCCACTCAATTCTAAGAATGCGACCTATACCCAGACATAATTAGGTCTTAGGGACAAATGCAAGCCCATTTTATCCTCTTTGCTAATCAATCGTGCAACCACCACAGGCTCTGGCCCCAGGGTAAGCGTGATGACGAGGATCGAGACAGTGCAGGTCTCAGAATCGAATGCCTTGGAATCAAGTGCGCGAAAAATGACTGGGTAGTGAAGGAGAATGGATGTTTGGTCAATGTTTGATTCTATCGCTGAGCTCAAGTAAGCCGAGTTGAAACGACTTAAAAACGGTCGTACTTGTCACCAACAAAACAATCGAAATTGAATCGTTCTCCGGGGGGGAGTGGGCAAGCTGGCTTAATGTAATCCATGAGCGAGAGATCCTAATCAGTTCCAGCAGTCTATAGAATTGGAGTAGGCAGTAGCCTTCAAAGTTCGCATATCAAAGGTATCGGCATCGTAATGGTCAACTCCCGGCCGACCTGCCCAGATTTCTGGCGTGCCGCTTTCGAGAGGAAGTCCATCCGAGAGTGTGGTGGATTGATGTCACGAGGAGCGCCGAGAAGCCGACAACGACGAGGGCTAGAGAAAAAGGGGTGGCGAAGCCCCGGAGCTCTGCGACCCGGATCAATAGCAAAAATGCCTCAGCTGCAGGGACCGGAGCAGAGGGGCGAAAATCAAATTTGAGGGAGTGTTGGTCGGGCGGGGGGGAGGTCGAGATTTATATACTACCACGCACGGGAGTGCAAAGCGACCAGCGACGCTAAAGCAGAGCTATAATCTGCTAAACCCAGACAAGTTCCACCATACCCGTCCGATATGGTGTAGTGGCTAACATCGCCGTCTCTCACACGGCAGCCGGGGGGTTCGATTCCCCCTATCGGAGTTGCTTTTTGCTCAATTATCTTTCACAGAATTGATTTTTGCTCCAGATGATTCGTGTGTGGAGTGAGTGGGCCTTTCAGTTCTGCTAGGCAAAGTGGAGAAACCACTACTACTATGTACTATATATAGAGTACGCTTGTTTTTGCAGGAAGTCAGCTCCGATCTTTCCAGACACGGACACTTTAAAGAAAAGAAAAACCAGAGGGGCTGGGACCTTGAAAAATATAGAATCCACCTCGTGGATCCAACTGTAGCCGTGGGACTTTTCAAGTTGGAGTCGGATATATACAACTTGTACTACTAACTAGTAGTATCACGTTCAAATTCAAATCCATCCCAACTTCAAGTTGAAGGTTACCCGACAGTGCTAAATTGGAAGCATCATGGATGCCAGTGCCTAGGCCAATGGTGACCAAACTATACTACTACTAGTAGTAACTAGCCCGAGTATCAAAAAGGCCGTTGGTGAAAAAGAACCTTCCAACCTTTGAAGGTTCTCCCCAAAGCTCGACTCGATCACTTCAAGTTCAAGTTTGGATTATGTGACCCACTTCCAAGGTTCAATCCTCCAATAGTACTAGTAATAGTGAGTACTAGTGGTACAACCTGATGTAGCTTTGGAAAGTCATTAATTGTCCTTGATTAGTGCCAATCCCGAGAGGTGCTCAGGTCACAGTCTTTCCTATAGTTAATCCTGCGTGTCAGTTACAATTAGTAATAATGAGTATACCCATGGATAGCAATGTCTTCATAAAATCATTCAATTCTCACTAATAACGGATTATATATCTTGATAGGTAACAATGAAGGATAGACTAGATTAAATCCGAAATCCCTGAAGACCCAGAAGCCTTCCAAGGCTCTATTAAATAGTTCAATTGGTCATTCAAACGTGGCAGTTGATGATGGCGTGGTCAAGGTTGACAGGAATAGCTTTGGCAGGGTTGCCGTCAAGATCGGCGAAGGTCTTTTGGGCAGTGAAAGTAGCAAGGGCTGCGCCATTGTTCTTCAGGACACAGTTGATCGTGCCCGGGAACTGAGTCAGTTGGGCGGATGAGGCGAGGACGTGGCCAGAAGACCCAACAGAGGTGGAGACGAAGAGGGATGAAATACTCTTGTCGGTGCCATCGGCTGGGAAAGTAACGCCGGCATATGAACCACTCTGATCATTCGAGAGAGCGAAACCGACGGTTGCAGCAGCGCGGGCCTCGAGAGGGGCTGCAATGGCAGTGGCGACGAACAGAAGAGAGGCGACAATTGCGGACTTCATTTTGATTAAAAGTAAGACTTCGTAAAATTTGATTTTTTGAAGTGGATTGAGGATGTTTTGTATTGTTGGAGATGATTGTGCTGAGGGATGTTTTTCAAGGACCTGGGGGAGGAACAAGAGATCTTTTATATCTACCAAGAGTAATGTATTAGATGATATTTAGAAACTTTCTCGTATTCTATTCTTCGTGACATCACCCTGCCATGAATCTAGGCCCCCTTCTTCCCTAATTTTAGGCCCTGTCGGCTTGATCTCATGATGACTTTCTAAGAAGGTGTCTTAGAAGAGCATCGACGCTGTTCGTGCCTAGAAAAGCGCCTCGTCAAGTTCTCTGGTGGCCTCGCGCATTATGCGAAGAGGTGGGTCTTTTGATCAGATCTCCCCATCCAAAAAGAGCAATTTTTAATGCTGACCATACCAAGTCCTTTAGTCAAGTAACGGTTTATATCTACTGAAATGGACCTCGTGGGCGAGTAATACGGAGCGAGACCTGCTGACCTAATACTATTTTCAATCTTAAAAACAGTAGGCGAAATTCTAGTAGGCGAGACCTTGAAAGTTAGATCTAAAATTACTGAGCTTGCTAAGCCCACCCAGAATCTCAGTGAACCATTTTCGCCCTCTTACATTGCATGGTGGCGTCATTTCGTGTCTCAATAAATATCCTCAAGATTCAAAGCCACCATGCATTGTAATACGGCTGAGATGCACCCAATCGTCAGAACAACTGGTTTTTTTCAATAATAAATTACTGCGCCTCTTCCTGGGACTTCAAGTTAAGTCTATATTAAGCAGGTATATAACGATGCCTAGAGGAAAATTAGGTGGCAATCATCGTAAGCTGTCCAGGTGGACGAACGCAAGAGGAGTCGATTAGAAAACAATAAGCTACTCGAACAAAACCAATCAGATTAATGAGACATCTTTTGCGAGCGAATAGAAATAGGGTAGAAACGAGAAGAATTATGCACGGCACTAAACAATCGCTGAGAGAACCACTAAGAGAACCACATGATCTGGGTTAGGACCTATCCGAGGCAGCCGAACACGAGAAAATCTGGGGATGCCCACTGAGACGCAAGACCTCTTACTCGAGCACCTGCGGCTGAGTTCTCGTATTCAAAGTGTATGTCTTACAATTTCTCGGTTCTCAGAGCCTGCACTGCGGGGTTGGAGGGCCTGAAGTAATACATGGCCGTTAGGCGGGATTTGCGAAGAGACACCAACAATTTTAGCGAATTTTTGACCCTACAGAATCATTCATCGAAAATTGTAGCATTGAATTCATTCTCGAGAAATAATTCTTCGTATGGAAAGGCTGGGCATCGATATGGTCGAATAAATCATTGTCTAAGCCAAAAATAACCGTGGACCAGCAGCACATCGAGCGGCTCTAATGTGAAAGCTGGAGAATAATTAGAAGTCGATTTTCAAAAACTGCCACGGAGGCCAATGTTTTGACCAGGGTCCCCTGTTGAGATCTTATGTCTTGAAATTTCTATTCCAGGAATCCTGGGATTCGGTCGGGCCGTGAGATGTGATCTTTCTATTTGTTTAGTCTAAAATATTACATCACCCACTAGCATCGTCACCAGTAACATCTTGCCTCTTCATTCTTCTCCCTCTCCAGATTTCGACCTCGCCTCCGCCTCGAATCACGCCGACACGCATGCTGGACAGAATATTGTGCGCGGCATTGGAGTGGTTATAAACACCTCCATTAAATAGAGCCGTGGCATCCTTGCCGATTCCAGAGCTGATCAAAGCCCTGCCACCAGGGTGATCCTTAATAAAGCCAGTCACATCATGGATCACGCCCGCAATAGCAATGAGCGCTTTGCCAGATTGAGCGTCAGAGACGAAATCATCCCAGGAAATGGCAGGAAGCTGCTCTAGAGGAGTGCCCCAATCTAGGCGAGCTCGCTTTTGGTCGACCTTCTTTTGTAGCTGCTGCACACGTCCTTTTTCGATTTCGTTGGCCCGAAACTGCTTGAGGTTGGAGGCGAGGCCCAGTTGTTTCCACATCCAGATCGACCATTTGGTTGGATCGTACTGCCACCACTGGATGGCGTTGCGATAGTCGGAGGGGAACTACAAACATGTTAGTCTTGAAATTTCGCACTTCAATAGAAAGTTGAGGATTAGATTATCTCTACCTCATGGTGGAAGTTATGATAACCCTCGCCCAAGGTGACAAGGGCAGTAATAACATGATCACGGGGTGAGTTTCTGTCATCAAAAGGCTAAGAAGTGTTAGCGCGTAAAAGAAGTTAGGCTCCTCGGTCACCACTGACCTGATCTCCAAGCCAATGTGCCAAAGAGTTAACACAGAATGTTGCTTGTTGTACGAAGAAAAATCTCAGAACGCCCGAATACAACAGGCCGCCCTTCCAATCACCCCATCCCAAACCGGCAACGAACATTGGGAACAGGATCCCGAATACCAAGATGAAAGAGACATAGTTCTTGTGCTGCCATACAACAATCGGATCATGATTTAAATCAGAGATATCCGTTCGGCCCTTTTCTTTCGGGTTCTGCTTCAGAACCATCCACATGAGATGGGAATAGATCAATCCTTTCCGAACGCTATATGGATCTTTGACAGTATCCGTCCATCGATGGTGAGCTCGGTGCTTGGCACTCCAAAATCGAATAGAACCTTGCACGGAGCCGCCACCAACACAGGCGAGGAAAACACGGAGGGGTAGACCACTATGTTGAATAAATCAGTTAGTTCGATGATGGAACGTGCAGGGAAGACACAACCAATAATCTTACGCCTCGTATGATCGATGCGACCAAAGTCTATGATATCCAGCAGTAATGCCCAATCCTGTCCAAAAGTAGTAAATGATGGCCCAGATAGCCGTAGGTAGCTTCAATGGGGTAAAAGGTGCGGCGATGCACCCAAAGATGGGGACAATTAGGATGAGCGTTGTGCTAAGCCAGTTGATATGGTGATACCAATTGTGAATGGTAATTGGTTGCTCTGTAATATGTCCCTTTTCAGAGGTAGATTCGTTTTCTATCATTTTCGAGAGAATAACCCGGGATGAAAAGTATGGTAGAAAATATGAAGGGTGTGAAAAATAGAATGGAGGGGGGGAAAGCAATACGCAATATACTACGAAACTGGAAGATAACAAGATTATATTTAATCCTTTGAATAAAACTCTTTGATTACTTTGATCAAACTTCTGGATCCTCGGTCTCATGTGGAAGTGACGTGTTGTGATTCCATGCTTGTAGTTGAATTTGTTGGGCTGTTGGGGCTAAAGGATGTCTGCACTTTGTCTCACCAAATCTACCTGTGGGTCGTGATCACTACCATGGTACATGTTCGGAGCCGCACAAACAGTACTTCTGGGTAATTGCCTAACAATAGCCTATTCAATTTGACGGGACTGAATCCTGGGATACATTCTTTCAGCCATTCTGTTGGTTTCTGGCCCCCGTGGCCCCCATTTGGGGCGTTGAATAAGGCTTTGGCTGGCCCGTTCCACGACTCAATCTGTTCAAACAAGGTGCGAATCTGCTAAGGATCGGACAACTATGCAGTGATGGGGCCAGCAAAACAAAATATTTTCTAGTATATCAGACGACATTTATTCCCCAACTTGAACTGCTAGAACACACTATAATGGCATGGTCGGAATAAGAACATCCAAAATGATTAATTAGTCAAGTCTTGGCTGTGCAAGCAAACTTGAAATATGCGGACTTTGAGTCTCTTTTAATACTCAACAAAAAAAATACATAAATTTTCGCAACGAATGCCAATTAGGATTGAGCAATTCGTGAAAAAGAAAGATCGTACCACCATCCATCGCCACATAAGCTAGTGGGAGGGCATCAGTGGTGAATTACTACAAAAGCAATCTCATTAACCTCTGTGGATTGTGGTGATAAGGTCATTAATCCATCCTTATTCGTTGCAAGAAAGAAACACTAATATTCTATATGGCTCATCCTCGACTTGATTGAAAAGTGAGAAAATCGTTCCAAAGCATTCCTACCTTATGTATAATTTAATTCGAAGATTTTTGGGTTCAAAGAATGAGATACTAGTCCCATTATTAGATATTTGGACTTCTAGACTCTAGAGTATATTTCAGGAATGGCGGTGAGGGTCTCTGCCATTTCCCATGGGATGGCCTATGTTGTTTCAAGTTCAACTTTAGTCCCATCTGACCAGCATTATCCATATGCCTATGGTGGTTGAAGCCGGTGGCTTGACCTGGCCACTGCAGAATTCCTTAGCTCGATTTAGGGCCATGAGACTAAATTGATCGACCAGCCATGTTGATCTGGCCTCCAAATGATTAGATTCAACTGGCAGCGCTCGCCCCGCCACGATTTGGACACCATCCTCCCAAGGGGTGTTTGCCCCCACTCTTATCGGCATATCAGAGTCGCCAACGCTAGCATGTGAAACTGTAATGCGCATGCAAGAAAAATTGCCGCAGGACCGTTATCTGTCAGATCACCTCGTCGCTGGAATTTCCAGATTCCTGCACTTTCCCACAAAGCTTCGGGGTGATTCAGTCCGCCCATCGTTCGCAGTTGCCAGTAACAGAGCCTCGAAATGGAGTACTCCAGACTTCCCCTACTCCCCATTCCAGCATCAATCCGACGCCGGCTGCTGCGGTTGTACCCGTCACATAGGGCTGGATCTGATCCCGAAGAGATAACGAGCGAGGCCCTGCGTCATGCGCTGGCCTCATCGTCGGAGCCATATCTCCCTTACGGTAGCCAGCTTTCCGGCAATCTCGCCACAGAAATACAACGGCCCTCGACAGCAAGCGATGACTTGGATTCATTGAACTCTGGGTCTGGATCATCTGGCTCGAACAGCCCTCAAACAGAAGAGAGTGGACCCCCCGCAAAGTACGAAACCGAGTCGGGCTTGCGGTGGAACCGTGTTGTGCCAGGTGAGATCGAACCTTGACTGGACTCCAGCCGAATGCATTTGACTCATGTCATTTCTCTCCAAGCGTTCAATCTTCTCCGAAATGCAGGATATGAGGCACAACAACCAAGAGCTGATGGCCGACTGGCTCGGTCTCTTTACATAAGTGCATTGATGTATCTGCTAGATGCTCTCCCGGCAGATCTGAGTGCCGAAGAGTCGGCTATGCTACAACATCGTCTACCAGAGCCCATGAAAGCATCAATAGCAACCAGCCCATCATCACATCTGGCTCGACTAGAAAGTCCCACGCAGAGCAGACAACCACCACCCTCCAGGTCATATCTACACAGACTTCTTGCATCAACTATTGTGCAAATCTTTCTGCTAGTGCGGTTCATTCTACCTTATTTCAAAGTATTTCTCCGCCAGGTCTACGATTACGAACGATCTCATCGCATCACCGAGCGTATTGTGACAACTACGCTAGATGCCGCGGATGGGCTTGGAAAGAGTGGCGTGAGCATTGGCTCGGCGGTCTGCAAATTCAATGAAGGGCGCGTCGGGGCAGCAGTTGGGAACCTGGCGGCGTGGTGGGTCGAAGGAATTGCGGGTGGTGTCTATGAAGGAGTGGGCGAAGGTATGATTCGTTTGGGATTGTTGAAACAAGGACTAGAACTGGATAGATTGGCACTTTAAGTAGACCACGGGTATTAGATTAGCCCAATTATGAATAACGACCTCAACTCAGCTATACTCCTATACTTCTATACTTCTATACTTGTTCTATGCCCCAGGGTGGTGGTCCACTGTAGTGATAAGGTGATAAGCGGTCCCATAGGAATGGCCCCGGGGATGTTTTGGTCTCCAATTCATCGCCAACTTTCCTCCGCACCACCTCAAACAATGTCAACTACAGCACTACCCTGCGTCCCCTCGGTTCGGAGGCAGCAGTTGCATTTGGAATTGTGAGAGTCGCCGTCTCATCCCTCAAGTTCCACTCTAACTCTCCACAGTGCCAGCCTGCGGCATGCTGCACCGCCAGGGGTTTACGTGAGCCTCGCGCCTGGAGACCCCACGCTCTGGAATGGTGTCATCTTCGTACGCTCCGGTGAGCTTTGATTCCTTCAAGAACTCTTGCTCCTTACTAAATTGGACAATTTTCTCTCCAGGCCCTTATGCCTCCGCAGTTCTCCGCCTACAAATCCGCTTCCCCGACGTCTACCCCGATCTACCTCCACTTGTCACCTTCGCGACCGATGTGTTTCACCCATTGATCGTTCCCCTCACAACATATACCTTCAGTACTAGCTCAGCAAGTGATAACCCTGTCAGTGCGACCGATGAGGAACGTTTGCCTCCAGGTGGCTTCAGCCTCCGTCATGGTTTCCCACACTGGTTCGGTAGAGCGACACGAAAGGACATTGCATCTGGGGCCTCGTCGCGCAATGTGAGCGGGAATAGTGTGAAGGTGGTTTCTCCTGCCGAGGAAAGACGGAGCGCAACTAAATTGGAATTGGAGACCGAACAACCATCGGACACGCCACATACTTCAGACGCTGTCTCAGATCAGCCGATCAGCAACGAAGAGAATACCGAGGCTCAAGAAGAACCCGTCCGAGTTGCACAAGTGCCTAATTTGGATCAATTCGTTCAACCTAGGACGGTTGTTCCTGTTTACGAACTGCTTGAGTATATCCGATCGACGTTTGACGACGAGGAAGTGCTAGACTCATTACCTGTCGAGGCAGCGGGGAATCCGGGCGCGTGGCACGCATGGAAAGCTCATCGCAGGGGTGGACATACTCCTGGTGATTTGAAACGGGGAAGTCCGCAGGCTCGGCTTCCTGGTGACTGGCATTGGGATGGGATTTGGGCCCGCCGAGTAGAGACTGAGATCGAGACTAGTAATTCCGATCCCATGCTGTTTGGGAACGCCTCTCGAGCAGGCGATGAGATGGTAAGAGCCACTCCAATATTACATATTCTGATACAGAAATTGACGCTCTTGACAGATAAGATTCTCGCGATTGGACGAGGCGACTTTGAGTTCGGTGAAGGAGATGATGGCTGCAGTGGCGCACGTACATAAAGAGTGAAGAGTGAAGAGTGAAGAGTGAAGAGTGAAGAGTGAAGAGTGAAGAGTGAAGAGTGAAGAGTGAAGAGTGAAGAGTGAAGAGTGAAGAGAAGATGCTTGCCTTCAAATATACCCAGCCAATGCTACTAGTTGAACAGTTCCTCGTTCCTTCCCACTTCCATATGGTCATGGTTCTGGTCACTGCCACGGCCACCACTGCGCCGGCCTAAGTCGAGTCGCCTTCCATTTCCCAAAAGCCACTTCCTCCGCACATACACCTTCTCCCCTCAAGATGTCCAATATTATATCTCTTGATTTCAAGAGCTCTGCATTGCTTATCGCCCTGGTATTGATTCCTATCGTCATTCTATTCTGTGCAGTCGCTGTGGCCCTGGCCTGCTCTGAGCACTGCAGCTGTCGGTTCAGCACACCCCACTGGCTCTCGTGGCTCTCTTGCCGAACTCGGCACCGTCGCAAGAAGCGCCTTCACTCTGATCTCGAGAGTGGTACCGGTCAAGGCACCGAAACTTCTGAGGTACCCTTGAATTACGCATCTCCTGTTCACACTAGGGAGCATGTTTAGAGCGGATCAATCAGCGATGGGCGACGATACCCCAAGGCCCGACACTGCCAAGAAATTCAGACTCACACGCACTCGAAGTAATATCTCGTCGACATCCTATCCACGTATCCCGCGGCGATCTTCATCCCTATATAGTGCAGGAAACAGCACTGACGGCCCGCCCACGTCAACACGAACCCCGTCTTACAGCAGCAGTTCATATCAGATTGAAGTCACAAAAAGAAGAACAAACGATCAACAATATTCTCAAGGCACAGGGAATTTTCTTTGGAAATCCCTAGAGGACCCATTCTCCGACTCAATGATTGTTTGTGCCTCGAAACCCGGAATCTCTGGTTCTTCACTGACATAGTCTGCAGATCCCAGAGGCCCCTACCAAATCACAAAAGCGAGATCAGAACGCCCGACGTCGAAATTCTCCCCATGGTTTGCAGATTCGCTGGAGCTCTGGATCTTACAGCGATTCTCTGCCAAGTCTGCCATTGTCAGACTCCTCCATTGGAACAAAGCCTTCATCGAACCTAGGAAATCTTTCAAATGGATCAAAATGCTGGGAAAACTCACAATTTCTCTGTCCGATGGATCTGCCAATCGCTTTTGTTGATGTACAGACAACCACCAGTCCACCACAAATCGGGTTTGGCAAAGAAAGCGTGACGACCACGATCACTGTCTCTGCCGATGTCAGTTTCGTTCCACTACCAGAACCGTCGAGCCTTGCGCCCCTCGATATCGTTATTCTCCTTGATAGCTTGTATGTTGACGTGTCTCTATGCTAGGCTTGACACTATACTTATCATATGCCTAGACCCACCGCACCTGGCCACTCCCTCACACAGTTTATCCTAGGATCAACGATTTTGGCTTCGCATACAATTCAAGGTCAGGATCGCATTGCTCTTGGCTATGTGAATGAAGCGTTCACGAATCACTTCCAGTTATTGCTTCCATTGGGTTTCCATTCCGTGGACAATATTCAGGCCGCTCTCAATATCTTTTCCCATCGCTCGCGGGCTGGCAACACGAAAAGATATAACTTTGAAGTCGCCATTCGTGAATCTTCCAGGGTTTTCAGCGCTTCGCCAAGAATTGCTTACTGCCACTTATTTTTTCTTTCTTCGGTTTCGCCCGCAAATCGCGCCTCCAACAACCAGGTACCTTGGATCGATAAAGCCATTGGTTTCCACACAATCACGCCCCAGAGCTACTGTCCTATCAATCACATGAATCGCCAACCTGGGTGGCATATATTTTATGATCTTGAAGAAATTGGCAGCGAGAGGACTCATTTCGCCCAGAGGATTGCCAAAGCCCTTCGGCACATTCGTCTTGGTATACGTCACGGGTCCCTTGATCATATCAAAATCGGTTTGACCCCAGGGCCGGGGTGCCAAATAGAGCCGGTCGCCAAATTCTATCAGATCACATCACTTCGCCCTGGAGAAGTATGGAGTCTTCCAATAGATGTCATAATCCCCGTCGCGTTTCAGGAAACGGATAGAGAGGAACTCCAAAAACTACCCCAACTCGCTATGGAGACAATTGTTGGAATCAACAAATTCTTGATGGGCTGGGTCAGAGATCTACCTGAACAAATCCTCACTGTTCAGGTTGAATATGAGCATTCACTTCTTCCAACAATTTGCACTGTCAATCACGAAACCTATGTCACCAGTCTACGCAGCCGACGTGCAAGTCATGACAAGGCAGACTTAGAGAACCCGAGCACCACTTTTGTTCAGCCCGGCGAAAAGTTTACGTTCAGTTTGGCATAGATGGCCCAAATATTTTATCGTAACTCGCTGCTTTTTCGTAGTTATTTTTATCCTGTTTCCACTATCCCAATAGCTACAACCTTCATGGTATTATGTATACTAGTTCAAAGCCAAAATCAAAAGCGCTTTCTGCCGCATTCCATCCAAAATTAATAGTTTTCCCTACTATCAAGCTCTGCCACCCCCTCAGTGAAGCGACCTCGGGATTCGACCATTCCAAATTGCTTGATCCGCGCAATATAGGCTACTGAGTATACAAGTGAGTAGGATAGTAGGATACCAAGTAATAATTTATATTCCTCTAATACTGCCCAGATCACTATCTACTAGTAGTACTTACATACTAATGTCAAGTGGCAATTTGCCATCGTCAAATTCGACTATAAACATTTCCAGTCATTCGCCATGTCTCTTTAATGAGGTCAGCACACTTCTCTCCAATACCGTAAGCCGGCATTTGAGTGTGTCCTCCATGCAAAGTAGGCATGACACTGCAATCAGCAACTCGCAGACCAGAGACACCGCGAACCTGCATCTTCTCATCCAGAACAGCCATTGGGTTATCATTCTTACCCATGGCACATGTACCCGCCGCATGGTAGCCTAAAACAGTCGTCAGCGGTAAGATAAAAACCGAATTGTAGATTTTGTGGACTCACAAGTGGTAGCATGTTCCTTGACATAGGGCACCCACTCCTCTCTTGTCTTGTAGGTATGATGGTTTAAATTAGGCGGCCAGGAACCCTTAACTATATCCTTTGTTCCAGCCCCCTTCATAACGACTTCATTTCCAAATCGGCAAGCCTCACTTAGAACCAGCAGGTCCATCGGATCAGCCAGATAATTGCAATCAACAATAGGGTTCTGCATGGGGTTAGTCGAGCTCAAAGTCACCGAGCCACGAGACTTGGGCGCGAACAATTCCGCAATCATCGAGAAAGCGTGCTTCTGGTCAATAGGGAACTGGTCATATTGCTTTGGTCCACCATAGCACTCTGTCGTGAAAAACTCGATGTTGGGCTGAGAGGGTGTGAGACCCATGGGATCACGACCTGGTAGACGAGGGGCATTCTTCCATAACGGCTCATCCTTGAGTCGATCGTCGATTCTGGCAAAGGCAAAGGCGCCAAAGGGGAATGTGGAGAGGAAACCCGTTTTCTTCTCCTTATATTCTGCGTAGGTCTTGTCGAAATTGTCGCCGTGGTAGACGTGATAGTCGTTTGTTAGTCCTGCTTTCTCGGTTTCGTAGAACATGAATACAATCTATAATTATCAGTCAGTGGATTCAACGAGACAGACTCGGGAGTGGACCTAACCAGATGATCCATAAGGTTTTTGCCAACACCTGGTGAATCTACTATGCATTCGATTTGGTGCTTCTCCAGCTCCTTTCTGGACCCAATGCCAGACCGGAGTAGGATTGCAGGGCTGCAGTATGCCCCACCGGAGATGATGATTTCTTTCCGGGCAAAAAACGTCCTGGAGCTGCCATCGGTTCCTTTGGTCACGACACCAGTTGCACGGGGTTGGTCTCCTTGCTTGTTAAAGATAACCTTGTCCACTGTGGTATCTGTGTGGATCGTAATATTGCCTCGGTGGTTCTTGTTGGTCACAAAATCTGCGCCTGTGGTCCGAATTCCCTCATAAACAGTGCGAGGAGCATGGCCACAGCCCTGTGGGACGTCTCCGGTACTAAACATGTCGTGATTGAGTGGCATTCCCTCCGACACAAACGAATCTATCAAAAGATTTGAAATTGGCGCTAGATCGTGAGGCTCGGTATGCAATGGTCCGGAGTAGCCATGGCTGGTCTTATCGGCTTGAAACCAAGGCTTAGGGTGGAATGTTTCCGCCTATACTCGTTTGTGAGAAATGGGTCCCTATAACCTCCGCAGAGATCGAATATCACCTTTCTCATGTACTTGAAGAAATCCTCACCGCTCCATCCATCGAGTCCCCAGTCATCGTAGTCCTGCTTATTTCCACGGATGCAAAGTGTACCATTACAGCCGCTGCAGCCACCCAAGAAACGTCCACGACTTAATTTCACCTGGCGATTGGCCACACCAGCCATTGGAGGAGTGACAACATTCCAATCGGTCTCTGAATCGAAATTATTTGACCACCTATCCTATCAGTAACTGAAAGCTCTTTCGGCGAGTGGTGGACAGCTTACCCGCCCGTCATGTGTACATTCTCCAGGTCCTTATTATGTTGGCCAGCTTCAATGAGAAGGACCTTGATCTCTGGGTTCTCTGCTAGACGGCCGGCAACTACACAGCCAGATGTGCCACCCCTGTTACATTGGTCAGTAGTAATCTCAGACTGAAGTTTCTAGAATTGATCAATCTCACCCGCAGACAATATAATCATAGCTGTCGTTCTGGGAAGCCATGTTGCGATAAACAACTTGAAACTGAAGTTCACAGAGAACAATTTCAACGAAGGACCAGAAAGAAATTCAAAGTTCTTCACCAAAAGAACCAGCGATCACAGTTCCCTTAAATACTCGTCCCCTAAATACACCGAGCCAAGCAGCGCGGAATTCCGCCTAACGCATGGAGGCGGGGCGGCCAAGGGCGAGGCGCCTCAGCATGACAGTTCATTAGCCCATCGAGGAAACCCCACTAAGTCATCTTTCGTATACCGTCTTAGTGTATTCAACGACTCCATTTTGCTGAACCGCGCTGCAGAAAGTGAGATTTTGCACCCGAGGTGTTCTGGGGGGGGTATCAAAGGTGGAGGACGGAATTTAATTCCGCGAAAGGGGAATAACCCCCGCATCAACTCTATCTGGTGCCAATAGATACCCTCTGATCTCCAATCGATATCGACTATTCGTTCAACCTTTGGCCTTTTGCTAGTTTTACGGATCTCTCGTGGGGCGGATGACAAGCTGAAGGTGGGGACAAAAAAGAAATGGATCCAGTTGTGGGCCTCAATTTGTCGCAGACCGATGGGAGCTAGTAAACTTGGCTAATTTGTTCTACAAAATGGGGAAAGTCCGAGAAATTCTGGGGAAAATGGAGTTAAGATTGGCTATGGTCTACTGCGATGCTGAAAAATTGGACAGAGCTGGTGCCACATCCTTGCTTTGCTTATGATCCCACACCGGATCGCCGTCGTCGTCGAACTCGGCCCATTGGAAGAATGAACACCCCTCTTTTCCTGGTGTATATCCGGCATAGCACATCCACATATAGCGGCCGCGGTTCTCTTGCTTGCGCTGTGCACATCGAAGAATCGCCGGTGCACCGCATCGACATCGTGGTGTGTTACGCGGATGTAGAGTATCACGATACCAGCGGTAAGTAACATTAATTCGACAATTCCCGGAGACCGGGTGAGGGGAAACTGTCTGAGCAGGAGTTATTGCGTGCTTCCATTCCTCTTGCATCTCTGCGTGCATCACAAGAAGAGAGTTATGGGGAAGATGAATGGAGATCTGCCCCTGAGCATCGGCGCGGGCTGTTGCCGCTCTCTCATCTTTAGTGGATCGTGAGGATGAGTCGACATGATCTTGATTCGTCTCTCTATCATCCTCTTCGTCCGCATCATCTTGAGGGATGATCCGGCGGACTCGGAATTCTCGTTCCACGCCCAGGCTTAAGCTTCCTATTACTGGGTGTGGTCCGAGGTAGGTCAGGTCATCTGAATGATACCCCACATTCTCCGCAGGTCCATTATAGCAGTTGGCAAATGCAGCGTTGGGGCGCCAATCCTTCGGGGATTGGAATTTGAGTTTCTTTCCTTCTGGATAGACTTTATTGATGCGTGTTTGTATCTCGTCGTTCACGAGGCTTTGAACCTTTCGCGATGCGGAGCGCAGATGCGGCGTTGCTTGCCGCACATTTGCTCGATAGGTCCCGCCATAAGTGTACTCAGATGTCTGTCGTTTGAATTCTTCGGGCGTAGAGACGTATATACACGCGCTATGGGGACTCTGGACGGTGCGGTTGAAAAGTTGGAACTCGTATCGGGAGAAGTACTTGGATTCATCGAGCAGCTCAACAAGTAGATTATTTGCCTCTTCGGGGGGAAGAAAATTGTGTATGATCGTGCAAGGCGTGTAAGCAGCGATGTCCTCAGGGGCATATAGGTGTAGCGTCTTCCCTTTCTTGATATTTGGAGGTTTCCGACTCTGCATGCTTTCGCTGAGAGATGTGAGTAGCCCATCCTTGGATTTGGTCATGACATGGGATGACAGTGATGTTTGAATACCCAGAAACGAGCTGGGAGTCGCTCGCTTTTTTCCTGGTGTTTGTTTTGCGGGAGGTTGTGACTTGAGCAGTGAAGAAGCGGCTTCTACAGACCCATCGCATGATACGAGGATATCAAGGATATCGTCTTGTCCGACATTTGGGAACAGGGATATCAGAATGGCTAGTTTGACGTCCGTCGAATCATCGCCTGCGATATCCGAATTCGATGGGAGATTGAGAGTCTCATGTGCTGGGCTGGGATCCTCTCTGGGTGCAGAAACCCTTCGTTTCTTTCTCGTGATGAATGCATCCATGGATGCTTAGCACCATCACCATATTCGACGGGAATACACGAAAAGCCTAGAGGGTTGGTTGGATTTGAAATCAGCCCTGGACGCTTCCAATCTGGGATGATGCAGCACGATAAAGACCTTATCGGCACATGATTGCTTCCAAAGTGACCAATCAGAAAGTATCTCCTACTTTTTAAATCGGCAGGCTTGAAATATCTGCATCGTATAACAGTTTGTGGCGTGCAATGATAAATTGATATTATAATCAATTTCAATTTTTACTTTATAGCACTCCATTTGCCTTCCCCTAAGTAAATTCGCCCCTCACGATGATATTCCACCAGGTACTTCATCTGTCGCAGCCCATCAAATACTTCCAACAACGCAGACAATGATACCATGGTCCAGCCGCGATATTTTCCCTGGTGTTCTTTAGTCCCATCAACCTTTTTATTCCCGTCTATACTGGCAATGTACGGCTTATCGCCGAATCTTGCATCCGGGAAGTTGTCTTCGATAACTTTTACCCAGCACCGCCCGACATCTGTGTCTTGTCCAGCCATGGTCGGAATGTCCAGAATAGCCCTCATATGTGATAAAACCTCATCATCTACCATCAAGCATGCGCGTAGTCTACTCGGTAATTCCGTGACAGGCATGGCTAGAGAGACTTTGTAATCGTGAAATGCATCGCGAACCCTATCTTCGTCCAGACTGTCGTACATATCTTGTACGCTGAATACCTTCGAGGCATATGTCTTTTCGAGAAGTCTGACTTGCTCGGCAGAGCCAATCAATATTCGATGTATTGACCGACTGACGGCATCATTAAGGAGCCGCAGGAAGACGGGGAGAAGATGTTTGCTTTCCGGAACGTAGGACGTTCGATAAATGACAGGTCCCCAGGTGAGAACTATGAAGTCACGCTCAGGACCGGGAGGAAGATGTCGCAACCCGGGAGAATTTCCCAGTCGGTAGACTTCCTGTTGGAGGAAAACGTTGGCGGGAGAGGTAAACGTAGAGGCATCTCGGTCGGCCATGATCGCAATTGTCCGATGAGTGGTCCAATCCCATCCGCGTATTTTGCTGGAATGTTCTCTTAGGGGATCCTTCTAAAAAGAGTTCCTCATTGAATAAAAAAGGAATTGCGAAGGTTGAAAAAAGGCGGGGGAGATAAGTTCTTCACGGCGGGATACGTCATGTCCCATTTTTTGACGGTCGAAGAGGCGAAACTTTAGGGAATGGTTCTGAATTATGCTTCCTCACTAATGAACCTATGAAATGAAATATCAAGGAAGAAAGTCTAGACGCATTTCCGTTTATTGAGTTAGTATGGGCACCCGGCTAATGAGACATTCGGGATAGATCGGTTATTGACGTCAACGATTAGTTGAAAGCTGTATACAACTATGCCTTGGGCTCTCAGGTGTTATGATCACTTCCAAGGTTTCTCGGGCTCATTCAAGTTCTTTTATACTATGATTTTTTATTTCCCTAGGAATAGTATACTACTAGTAGTATACCTATTCGAACTACTATAATTAACTGTCCATCCATCACAACAGGTACATGGCAAATGAAAGACAACCAATCTCTTCAATGATTGGAGATAAATTCGGGTCAATTCAATGGGATACGAACAGTTTAATATAAAAGGTTACAGTTACAGTTCTATATTAGTTCACTTTCACTGCTCCGGCCTCAGCTTGGCCCCGTCCTTTCGCGCGGGAATGGCTGATAGGCGTGTGGGCCGCACCGAAAGTCGACCTCGGCCCATCGCATTTGATCCTCCCCGCAATCCCGATGTCATTCAATCCTCCGACGCGCCGCGCTGGACAACCCTGATTGATTTTCACGTGTGATACCCTCTGACCTACCTCCTTTTGTCATTTGATTCCCCTTCTCACGGCTTCAATATCGAGCGACGGGCGTCAACCGGTCGGACGCTCAGTATGCTTCACTTCCGCACACAGGGCTACAACGGCAGCGCGGTCAAATACTCGCCTTTTTTCGACAATCGATTAGCTGTTGCCAGCGCGGCTAATTTTGGCCTGGTCGGAAATGGTCGATTGTATATCTTGGAGTTGACTCCCAACGGAATCGTACCTGTCAAATGGTGAGTGGGTTTGCTTGTATTGCGGTCTCTCTCCGCGGGGGAAGCTCCCCCCTCTCCTTCGCAGCTGGAAATAATGAATTAACGGCACAATTTTGTTCGGAATATATAGGTTCACTACTCAAGACTCCCTCTACGATCTGGCTTGGTCAGAAATCCACGAGAATCAAGTCCTCACTGCCTCCGGCGACGGCAGCATCAAATTATTCGACACCTCGGCCAACGACTACCCTGTTCAAAACTGGAAGGAACATGCCCGCGAGGTCTTCAGCGTTAACTGGAACCTGGTCGCCAAAGATCGTTTCTGCTCCAGCAGTTGGGATGGCACAGTCCGTGTTTGGTCGCCGCATCGCCCACAGTCCCTCCTCACTCTCCCCACCCACAGCTGCACCTATTCCGCCGCCTTCTGCCCTCATAATCCCGAACTTATCTCCTGCGTAACCTCCGACTCATACGTGCGTATCTTTGATCTACGTACACCCGCCTCCGCCTCCAACCACCTCGCCGTTCAAATCCCTATTCACGCAGCCCCCGCAGCCCCCGCAATCCCCGGCCAGCCCGGCATTCCACCTGCGCCATGTGCGCCCGCAGAGGCGCTCACTCACGACTGGAATAAATACCGCTCTACTGTCCTAGCCACGGCGGGCGTTGATCGCGCTATTCGGACATTTGATATCCGGGCCCCGCAACAAGGCCCACTCACTACTATGCTGGGTCATGACTATGCCGTTCGCAAGGTAGCCTGGTCGCCACATCTATCAAATGTGCTTCTGAGTGCCAGTTATGATATGACTTGTCGTGTCTGGAGTGATCAGTCAGATCCAAGCGCAGCCGGTGATATGGATATGATGCGTTCTGGGCCGGGTCCGATGGTCGGTATGGAGCTGGGGCGGATGGGTAGACATACCGAATTTGTGACTGGCGTTGATTGGTGTCTATTCGGTAGCGAGGGTTGGTGCGCCAGTGTTGGGTGGGATGAGAGTCTTTATGTATGGGATGTACGAGGTTCAATGACTTAGGATTATAACCCGGGCATAGCGTATTTTTCTTTGCTATCAGCCTTCTTTCTGGTTTAGACAGCCAGCCAGCAATATATCAATTTGAAGGATTCGCTAACAGGAAGTGTTCTTGAATTGTCGCGCTATTGCTAATTGAGTAAGTCAAGTCACTAGATGGCAGTGAACCTACTAAACATACTAGTACTATAAAAAGGTTTATACTAGTAATTTTACCCAAGTAAGGCAACCGTTTTATAGATGTTCGCCTTGACAAAAGTACTCGTAGTATCAAGTATGGATATCAGTCATTGCATTTCGTAATTTTTGTGTTCATGCTCATCGAGCTCATAATGCACTGTGCACGAACCCAATTGGCAAGCTAGACCCAGTCTATCATCAATACTCATCAGAGCATATCGTCCTCATTTTTTAGAACAACCATATGAAATGCGCGCAGCGTAAGCCGCCGCCCTAGCGTACTCTCTTCGAGTTGACAATGGTCCATCGCGTAACATTAGGGGGCCAAAAGAAGCAAACTTCTGCGTTTCAGTACCACCCAAGAACGGTAGGATGTAGAAGTTCACAACATATCCTGGACATTTATCTTCCAAGTCTGGCCTCAGTCTTCGAACGCTCCTGGTCCCGCATCTGGGAAATTTCTTCCTTGGTCGCATTGACCTTGACGTGCACCTGGTTGAAGGGGTTTTCCTCGCTCTTTTCGAATTCCTTCCGGCACAGATCAATACGCTGTTGTCGGCGCAGGCCAGGGTTCTCCTCCTCGATCTCGGGTAGACGGCGGGCCTCGAAAGCAGCAAAGGCGGCCTTGAATCGTCGCTCCGGGTGCTTCTCGACCTTCGAAGTGTCCTTGCCTGTCAACGAAAGAGCATCTAAGGCATTGTCGATACCGGAGGCATTGAGAGAGCCCGGCTTGCCACTTGGGGTGTCATCGAGTTGGCCAAGGTCGAGGCCACGAGACTTCTTTTGCGCAGTCTTTGCGCCGGCACCCTTAGCTTTGGATGGTTGGGAGGCTTCTTCTTCGGCGAGCATGGCATCGCGTTCGGCCTTCTTGCGGGCAGCATCGGCCTTCTTGGCATCGGCATCTTCCCTGTGAGTGAGAAGAAATCATTGATCAGAATTCATGCACTACCAACAGGCGTCCAGGCTTTACTTACTTCTTAGCGTTGCTCTTGGATCCCTTGGACCATTGCTTCTCTTCCTCCACGGCAACCTTGGCGTCCGATTGAGCCTTCTTTCCAGCGGCAGCCTCGGCTTTCTATGTGGCCGTCAGTTCAATTTGTTGCATGCGTGATGATGGCGGGGGCGGGGTCAACATACGCGGGCATTGCCAGCAACCTTCTTGGAGTTCTCACCAGCAGCTTTCTTGCCTCCCATGATGACGAAAGATCTTCGGTTTGATTATAAAATGGACCGCTGCACAGATTTGAATCCAGGAGAAAGAAGAAGAAGAAGAAAAGTGGATTGCACTGGTAGATGAGCTGATCCGCCAGAGGATTATGCCGGCTCCGACGTAGGCGGTACCCCAATGACTAAGCTATGACGAGGTTCCAGGGCCATCTCAGGGCTGATCTACTGGTAGTATTATTTTTAAATAAATCGTGATATCAATCAGGACACTACGGGTAGTCCTTCTCTGACCGCCAAGGAGATTTTCCAATTCTTGACTTATTATCATCCTTCAAGTTCCAAGATTGACTTGACGGGATATATTGTTGATGCCTGATTACTAAGGTGTCAGTATCCCAATTGCGGGTTTGTCATCGCGCTCCGCAATAGCTTCACCTGTCATCTACCTTCCGTCGCGACTCAAATTCGATAATGGCTTTGATATAACTGACGGAACTAATATCTGAGCTATACCATCTCATACTCTCACTTCTGGTCCCTTCTTTTCGCCCCTACAAGTGCGCTCCGCTAACTGCGCGGCCGAAGTCACATCCCTCCTTTCCTGACTATGTTCTAACCCTCAAACCGCCACCATGATTTCGTTCTTCCGCTTATTGCAGGCGCTTTGTCTCCTGCTTCTCGTCAGCTTCGTCGCTGCAGAACATACTTCCAACTGGGCTGTACTGGTCTCCACATCCCGATTCTGGTTCAACTACCGCCATCTCGCCAATGTCCTTTCCCTCTACCGAACTGTCAAGCGGCTCGGCATTCCAGACTCGCAGATCATTCTGATGCTTCCCGATGATATGGCTTGCAATCCTCGAAACGCTTTCCCCGGAACCGTCTACAGTAACGCGGACCGCGCCGTCGACCTGTACGGCGATAATATCGAGGTTGATTACAGGGGCTATGAAGTGACAGTCGAGAACTTCATTCGACTATTGACCGATCGGCTCGACGAAGATGTCCCACGCAGCAAGCGTCTTGGATCCGATGCCGGTAGCAACGTATTGGTGTATATGACCGGTCACGGCGGAGACCAGTTCCTAAAGTTCCAAGACGCGGAGGAGATTGGCGCGTGGGATTTGGCCAATGCATTTGGGCAAATGTGGGAGAAGAAGCGCTACCATGAGCTTCTTTTCATGATTGATACGTGCCAGGCCAATACGATGTACACGCATTTCTACTCGCCCAATATTGTTGCCACGGGCTCTAGTGAGCTGGATCAGTCCTCCTATTCCCACCACGCCGATAACGATGTTGGAGTCGCCGTCATCGACCGCTGGACCTATTATGTACTAGAGTTCCTGGAGACACAAGTGACGAGCGCCAATTCCAAGTTGAATCTTGGAGATCTTTTTGATTCCTATGACGAGTCGAAGATCCATTCACAACCTGGTGTGCGATGGGACTTGTTTCCTGGCGGTGAACAGGAAGGCCGCTTGCGCACTGTCGTGGATTTCTTCGGTAATGTGCAAAACGTCGAAGTCGAGAACGCCAACGCCACAGAGCCTGGGTCTCTTAAGGAGGATCTAGCCGAAATCGCACGATTGGCGGAGAAGTGGCGCAAGCGCGGTGAAGAGTACTCTGCCATCCTTGGCAACTCCACTCAGTCTGATAATGAAAATAAGCACTCTTCTTCTGTCGGATTGGCTCCCAAGAAGACTGTTGGCCCGACGAAGATGGCCGAGGATAACAGCTGGGGCAAACGACTGGTCGGTCTATCTGTCGTCGGTGCATGCACTGCAGTCTGGGTTGCCGGGTCGATATTGGGCCGTTCAGTCAACTGATGTGGTAGAACTGTGTCAATATTATCAATATTTGATTGCAGTTTTGTTTCTTGGTTTAATATAACCACGTATAGCATTCGGATGGTGCACGGCGCTCAGCGAACTTTCCCACTTTACTTTCTATGACTTACAGAAATACGCATTCTTTCTTCTGCTTTCTAAATGTTGCTCTTACCTGTATTTTCAAGTTTCTAATGAGCCTGCTGCATTGAGCCTTACGCATGACGTAGTTATTCAGTTCAAGTTAGTGATTTTATACCATGCCAAAATGGGGGGTGAATAGGTCTGAATAGACTGTTTTTCACAGTCAATCACCATACATGCGGATAATACTACTATTTGCCTTGTTCAAACTTACCAGTACACACCTCCCTTGAATAGTAAATCCACCTGGGCATGAATATGGCTTCACTCAGTACTGAGTTTATTCCTCAACAGCTCGGGCCTCACCTGGCCATTCTTCGGAAGATGGGAAGCCGAGCCGGAGCAGCCTACCCGGGGTTGTGCTTTGTAATACATTGTATATCTCTTCATCTGAATAACTAATCGAGCATCGCTAGGATTTCTAAGTATAAATACCGTTAGCATCAGAAAGTGATGTCTTGTTCATATTTCCAGCAGAAAGCACTACCATTTCCTTAAAATGTCTCGGCCAAGCACCCTTTTCGGAGGAGCGTTGATTGGGACCAGCTTCACCACGGCGGCCCAAGTTCAAGAGCTTCTAGACCAACTCCAATCAATTGGAATCAACCGTATCGATACTGCAGCGAGATATTCACCTACAAGTCCAGGTTCTTCCGAGCGGTTGCTAGGCGAAGTCCGTGCTCAAGAACAAGGCTTCACGATAGATACAAAGACCAGCACTGATGGCTCTCTAAAAATCGATGGATCCGGATCCCTAACTGCTGCGAATATTACGAAATCAATCAATGACAGTTTTTCTCGATTGCACGCTGAAAATGTTCATATTCTCTATTTCCATCGCCCGGACCCCGAGACTCCAATTGCAGAGCAAGCCGGCGAGATTCATAGGCAGTATTTGGAGGGTCGCTTTGAGAAGGTCGGTCGTTTATATTTCATCGCATCTCATCGGTCCACGTTCACGTTCAATATCTGATTCAGTGACTTGACTTAGTTTGGTCTCTCAAATTTCCCACCTGACCTTGTGACGGAATTTATTGCCGTCTGTGAAGACAAAAACTATGTCAAGCCGAGCGTGTACCAGGGTCTATATAATCTTCTGAGCCGCGAAAGCGAGAAAACATTATTTCCATTGCTGCGAAAACACGGAATTGCTTTCAATGCCTACAGGTACACGGACCTTGTTCAACTTTTCGATTGAGGAGCAGAGCTAATCGATACATAGTCCTCTTGCGGGGGGTTTCTTGACAGGCCGAGCAACTCGTGGTGATGCTGTTGGTACACGATATGCACCGGGTAATCAAACCACCTCTGCTTTGAATGCTAAATATGACACGTTAGAGATGCATAGGGTGGTGGCTGATCTGCTGAATATCATTGATCCGCTCGAGATAAGTGGCGCAGAAGCATGTCTAAGGTGGCTCTATTACCATTCGACCTTGGACGAAAAGGACGGAGTGATCCTAGGGGCAAGTAAATTTTCGCAGATCGTTCAGAATATGAGCGATATCTCCAAGGGGCCTTTGCCAGAGATTGCTGTGCAGAAAATCGACTCGTTGTTCGCGCAGGTCCACTAGTGCATGGTGGTCGAAGAATTTAGTTCAAATGAAATTGAAATCAATGTATACCTAGGTATTGATTGTAGTAAATGACAATATCAAGAAGAAGAAATGAGAAATGAGAGAAATGAGCTCGCTATATGCAATATAGCCTGAGCATGAATGAGCAGCATTATACCCTACCAACACAGTTCACTGCTCTCAATCTCAAAACTCGACCCAAGAGGATAGCTCCCTCTTTCCCTCTCCAAGGAGGTTTACAGAATGTGTCTCCACAGGTAAATAGGATCCACATCGACCAAATAATCACAATAATAATTAGAAGTATGAAGCAGGGGGAAAAGCAGTGCGGGTGGCTCGGCGACGGCGACGAGAGAATGGAATCTCGGGCACGTGCCCCGTGCCCCGTCAACGCGTCGCGCGCGCTCTCCGCAGACTGTCAGAGTCCAATTCTAAGGATCGGACTTGCAACAGCGACTTGCCCGTTTGCAGGCCACTACCAGTCCTCTCTTGCGCCTCTTCGCTATTTTTATTTTATTCATGCTCATGTGTCTCTAATATCCCTTAGCTGGCCATGTATCTTCCACGGCAGCTCATCTCCCACCTATACCTACAACTCCTCCGATCCCACCACCCGCTCTCCCCACCAGTCCTGATTCTCGTGGCTCTCGAACCCGATGCCCTCTGTGCTTGTCGAATCCTCACGGCTCTCTTAAAACGCGACTACATCCCTCATAAGATCCAACCCGTTGCAGGATATGGTGACCTCACGCGCGCCGGAGAGGAGTTGGTCCGCCCCATGCAGACCACCAATGGCGGGAGCGGAGGTGTGGTAATATGCCTGGGTGTCGGCGGGCTAGTTGATCTGGCCGAAATCCTAGGCATGAGCCAACCAGAAGAGGAAGAAATCGAGGAGGATATGGGTGGTGTCGAGATCTGGGTATTCGACGCGCGCCGACCCTGGAACCTGGCCAATGTCTTTGGTGGTCAAGCCGGCATGGGCCAGGCTATGGCGGAAATTGATGTTAACGCACGAAAACGCGGCCGCGGTGTCGACCAAGGTCGCATCACACCTGCCTACACGTCCAAAAGTGGCGGTATCATCGTGTTTGACGACGGCGATATTCAAGAGGAACTTGGCGGCGAACGGGACGCATACTATGCGCTTCTTGAAATGCCCGAGGTAGACGACGACGAGAGTGATGGTGATGATGACGAAGAAGAGAGTATGCCGACAGGCTCTAAAAAGCGCAAGTCGTGGTCGGGTCGGGAAGACGATGACGTTTCAGACGAGGAGGATGGCCCCCCGCGCCAACGAAAACGAAGCAATTCAGTATGGAGTATCCTATTTCTTGATTGTAAGACAAATGCTGATACACCTCATAGGGTTCCTCGATTGTCTCATCTCCAAGTCGGCGGAGAAAGAGGGAACTAAATTCCTCAAATTCCTCACGCTCCGGAACCCCAACTAGCGATTCGCCCTCGCCAGACGAGCCGAAGCAGTTATCGGCCCGATCTCTAAAACGACGCCTGCTTCGTATGAAACGAAAACACGATGCGAAATTGCAGTCTTATTATTCCTCTGGAACTTCATACTCGGAGCCCATTTCGTCGCTAGTTTACTCGCTAGCATCTGAACTTGGTCGTGAGGATAATGACCTCCTCTGGCTTGGTATTGTTGGTATTTCAAGTCTAGAACTAAGCGGTCGAACTATGACTGGTGTTGGTATTTCCAATTCGTCCGAAGAGGGAGGCTCTGCTGGCTGGGGAGGGCAACGTGGAGAGCATCTTCGCCAAATTTTCCGAGATGAAGTTCACCGTTTGAACCCTCCCGATCCACTTGAGCGTGATCGAGACATTAGAGGGGAGATCAATGGCGTTATTCCCACCACTGCCAGGTCACCGACCGATACATCTATTCGACTCTCTCCGGAGCCCCGCTTCCTACTCGTTCGTCACTGGTCGCTGTATGAGAGTATGTTGCACAGCCCATACCTAGCCCCCAGGCTTCACGTCTGGACGGAAAATGGCAGGAAACGTCTTCACAAACTCCTGGCCAAGATGGGTATAAGCCTCACTCAATGCCATCAATATTACACACACATGGATATGGAATTGAAGCGGGTACTACGTGGGCGACTCCTCAAGTACGCTCCTATGTACGGTCTGGACGGACTGGTTCCTGCAGAGCCTACTGGGCATGCTAGCTCTCGTGAAGGGTGGGGCTTTGTTCGTTGCTGGGGCTGGAAGGCTTGTTTATCCGCCACAGACGTCGGTGTTATTATCGGTGCCATGCTGGAGGTTGGACCACATGAGACCTCCGCATCTTGGGATGCTAAACGTCTTCCACGGGCCCGAGGCTCCAACGATGATGTCGAGAACGGAGGCGGCACTGGCGAATCAGACTTGGCCAGCCTTCTTCCTCGATTCTGGAGTGCATACGATGCTCTTTCACTCACATCCGAATCGCCTACCTTGCTCATGGAGGCATTGCCATTGGCTCAACATCTTCACCGTGCTATTCTTCGCACTGGTACATCACTACTGTCCAAGCACCAAATCCGCCATCTTCGAGCTTTCCGCATAGCTGTTGTCAAAGACGGCCCTGACGTCAAGCTTTTCACCAACCCCGGTGCCTTGACAAAGCTCGCATTGTGGATCGCCGAGGCCATCCGTGTCCAAGAGCGAGAGAAGGGCGATTCTATCAAGATCGGCCGGAAACGCGCGGCGGGTACACCTCTCGTCCTTGCAGGCCTAGATGAAGACCGTGACCTCTATGTTGTTGTGGGAACTGGTGGCGGTGGAGGTGTAATTGACTATGCTGCCATGTCTAAGCGCCGAGAGGAGCGCGGTAAAAAGAAGGAAGCCAGGGATAAGAAGCAACAGGAGCGATCATCTCGTCGGGCACAGCGCGCAGCTGAGCGTGCTGAACGAGAAGACGATGATGAAGCCGAAGACGAAGAATCCGACGAGTCTGAATCTTCGTCCGAATCAGAGTCCGAGGACGAGGATCCAGGTACAAAGAAGCACCTTTTGCGGAACAGGTTTGGCATTGCCTTCCAAGAGGTGGTCCAAGAGACCAACGCTCGAGTCCGTATCGACAGCTTCGACCACTGTGTTGTCGAAGTCCAAAAGGATGACCTGGGTGGCTTCCTGGAAGCGTTGAGCTTCCGCAGTGTGGTGGGCTAGACCCATTACTCTAATCGAGTTACTCATTCACGCAGTCTACGACCCGCTTGCACACTGATTTACGCGTTTTGAAGGCATGAGGATTTAGGAGGAGACTTGGGATGGGATGGCGAGAAGAATGGATTCTGGTGGAGGGCCGAACGACGGATGATTGATGCATTATTTCCTGCTGCGAGCATTCATCACTTCCACGCGATCATCTTGCATCTTGCATCTGAGGTCTCTGCAGGCTAGGCGTTTGATGGAGTTTGAGTTTTCCTGTCATTTATATTTACCAATAGCCATCTGAACGAATCTATTACCCTACACTGGCATGCCACCATGTTCTAAGTTTTCAGAATCGACCCGAAATACTGACAGGGCAGCTATCTACTCGTATATAATACTTGACTCAGTGCTCCGGCCCGCTCTCGGATTTCTCTCCGACCCGCCTCCCCACACCCCGCAGTTTCAGGGCCGATTTCCCGATTTCTCGAGAACTCATAAAAGCAAACACCACCGTCTCGAGTGACAGGATTCAATTCCAGGTCAATGATTTAATAGCCGTAAGATGTCGCAATTTCCGACTCTCCCCCGCGAAAGCACTCTCGCGTCCCTCCCGGCCGAATACCCAACAGACGCACAAGACCAGATCTCGCAGATCCTCAGCACAGCTTCCATAAACCGTCTTGTTGTTCTAGACGACGATCCAACCGGTACCCAGACTTGCCATGACATCAATGTCCTCACGGTCTGGGATATTGCAACATTGACCGCCGAATTGCGTACCGATTCCCGAGGCTTCTTCATCCTAACCAATTCGCGCGCCCTCCCTCCAACAGAAGCAGAGACCCTCATTCGAAACATATGCGAGAATGTATCGTCGGCCGCAAATGCTACGGGCAATAAAGTTGACATCGTGCTGCGAGGCGATAGTACATTGCGCGGACACTTCCCACTAGAACCGGACGTTGCGCAGTCGGTATTCGGAGCTGCCGGTGCATTGGTCCTGGCTCCGTTCTTTTTCCAGGGCGGTCGTTATACAATCGACGATGTGCATTATGTTGCTGAGGGTGATAACCTCGTTCCTGCGGGGGCGACGCAATTCGCAAAGGATGCGACGTTCGGATACAAGTCCTCTAATCTGCGGGACTATGTGCTTGAGAAAGCGCCTGGTCGGTACTCGGCCGATCAATTGTACTCTGTTACCATTGATGAGATTCGAAAAGGTGGACCTGAAATAGTTTGTCAGAAATTGCTTGCTGCACCGGCTGGTGGCGTAGTGATTGTTAATGCGGCAGCGGAATCGGATATGCACGTTTTTGTTGCCGGGTTACTGCTGGGTACGTATAACTCTTCTTTCCCATTTCCCGATAAACGTGCGACCAGTCCAAGGCTGATGCTGATTAAATTAAAAAGCCGAGTCGCAGGGCAAACATTTCCTCTACCGTACCGGTGCAGCGTTCGTCTCGACTCGACTCGGTATCCGATCGAAAGCCCCGATCTCCGCGATTGAACTCGGTCTCCCCTCTCCCAGACAGGCAGGTGGACTTATTGTGGCTGGGTCCTATGTTCCTAAAACAACGGCACAATTAAAGGTTCTGACCGACCGTCGAGGCACGACGGGTCAGCTTGCAATTATTGAGATCAAGGTGGAGGAGCTTATCGCTTCGCCAGAGACCGCTTCAAAGACCATCGCACAGATCGTCAAAGAGACAGAGGACTACCTGAAGGCCGGCAAAGACACACTGGTCATGACAAGTCGAAAGCTCATCACGGGCGACGACGAGATATCCTCCTTGAAGATTGGGTCTGCAGTTGCGGAAGCTTTGGTCAGCGTTCTGCAAAGGATTGAGGTTCGGCCGCGGTACATCATTGCCAAGGTACTATCACTCTTTTGATCGACTTGGGGCTAGGTTCTGTTTGGCTAACTTTACTCATAGGGAGGAATCACTTCATCAGACGCCGCTACCAAGGGCTTGAATGCTAAACGCGCACTTATTGTTGGCCAGGCAGCCCCTGGTGTCCCCCTTTGGCGATGTGATGAAGAAACATCTCGTCATCGCGGTGTGCCTTTCGTTGTCTTCCCTGGTAATGTTGGTGGAGAGACGACATTGAGCGACCTCGTTGAGGGGTGGAGTTAATAAACTAAAGATTCAACATTGCTACCGCATAGGACGTTCATACAAATGGTAGGAAATTATTAGACCATGTACAGGCTGAATGGCGTTGAAAAGACTCGGAGAACCTTGAAAGGGAAAAGGGAAATATCTTGCTTCAGAAATAGTTTTCCGGCTAGTGTGGTAGTATGATATAGAATGAAAAGATAAACATGAAGATGTTAAGGGTAGTCGAAGAAAAAAGTATGTACCAACTGGAAATACACCAAACCAACCCCCGATGTAGACCTAATCTAGTAGGCGGGATATCAAGAAAAGAAACATATCAAGGAGAAAGTAACGTGTCGGTAAGACCTTAAGAGCTGTAGTCAAGGGTGACAGCCAGGCGGACGGCACCAGAAACCAGGTTTCCACCAATGCCATCCTCCGAGGCCAAGGCGCTAGTGTAGGCGTTGACAACGGAAGCCAGTCCAGATGTAATCGTAGAGCAAGTCGAATCATTGTAGACACTGCAGATCTTCATTCCCTGGACGGTAAGATCGGCGTTCTGGGCCTGGATGGCGGAGACATCGAAGCCGGACCAGCCAGAGTTCGTAGTAGAGCCGAAATCGAATTCACCCCAGGTAGCAGCGTAACCGCCGTAGCTATCGGTGGGGATAGACGATCCCTTAGCAGCAGCCCAGCCACCTTGTGAGTCGGTGTCGAAGGCGTAGTACTTAGTTTCACCGGCGGCAATGGAGAACTCGTGACAGCCGTTGCCGTACCAGCCGTCCATCTTACCATCCTTGCCAATCTTGTTCCAGATCACAACGTACCAGTCATCCGTGTTAGAGCCGGAGAACTCCACGACGTACTTGTAATTGCTAGCCTCGCTAGCCTCGACGGAGATGATGTTACTGCCATAGGGGCTGCCCACGTTGCCAGTGTAGCTAACGCCGGAGCCGCTATTCTTTGTGCTCGCGCCGAAACCAGATGTCGAGAACTCGCCACTGGAGGGGACAGCGCTCCAATCAGCGCTGGCGCCGGATGAGGTGGTAGAGGCCTCGCTGGTGCTAGTGGAGGATGAGGATGTGGATGTTGAAGTAGGGACTTCAGTGGTAGCAGGGACCTCAGTAGTAGTAGGAACTTCAGTAGTGGTAGGGACCACAACCACTGGGGTCGTAGAAGAAGTAGGCACCGCGGCCTGGGTGGGCAGTGCGAGAGAAGTAGAAATCTCAATCGAGGTCGTAGTAGCAATGGGAGCCGGGGTGGACGAGGACGATGGGATGATCGACGAGGAAGACTCCTCACACGGGCAGTAAGTGACTGTGTTATGGGCCGTGACAGTAACGGTCGAGTCTACTTCCTCCGCCTGGCGACGCATATGGCCTTCATGGCGGATCCGGTGACCATGACGGGCGACAGCACCACTGGTCAGAGCCGCCAGCAGCGCAAAAGAAGAGGCGAAACGCATTTTGGGCAGGTAAATTGAATGACTCGGATAATACCAAAGCCAACACACCTGAAACGCAGGAGAAAAAGTCGTCTCGCGGAGACGGAATGGACCAAAAGAGTGACTGGTATAAAGGAACGACTGGGAAGTATGAAAATCTAGAAATGAAGAGAGCGCAATCTACAAAATAAAGGACACCGGGGAGGGGAAGGGGAAGGGAGGATATGGGGCCAACCCTTGCAATTTAATTTTGGTGTGCAAACCATCTGGACAATTGCGCCGGTGCTATACGTACGCCTGGCGCTAAGACGAGGATGCGACTCGTTCGACTAGGCCCTAATGGCCGGGAGTTGACGTGTGCTGCTGGAGTGGGTGGATATTGGCTTCCAGGGCAGCCCCCTCATTGGCGGTGGGGGCGATATTAGCTCCCTTTAGGCTCCACTGGTTTGTCGGAATTCTGTTGGAAGTTATTACTTCTAGCCCAGTTGTCCGTGAAGTGCGTGTGGGCGCTATTCCGGAGAACCCTACAATATGACTCGTGACGGGTTAGGGCATGAGATACAAACGGGCCCCTTCCGAAGACCAGTACATAGTACATAGTAGTGATACTGTAGAGGTGGTAACAGATGCCGACTGTTTCAGATTCGCTATAATAAGCTCGCGCTAAGGTAGGAATTAACGCCCGCCGAACTCCCGAGGCCAAGAGAAATTTTCACCATTCTGTGGCCGGGGCTGATCGCTGATCCGTGGTATCTGGCCGCGTGCCTGGATCTACTCCACATAACCAAACTCGGGAGATTATCAAATTTATGGTTCCATGTACTACTCGTATATAATCTTAACTACGGATTAGGGTGTACCGGCTGGTAAGAAATTGCCTCACGAAAAAGAGACGGCGCTTCTGTTTGCGTGTGATGGGGTGGCGGGTTCAGGTTGAGTTAGGGCACGGCAACAAAAAGCGGCACTAGTTAAAGAGTATACCGCTAACCAACCCCCACCGTTCAGCTTCTTGTACGCACTACTCGTATGCAATGATTGCATTAGGTACTACGGAGTACGCCAAGCCATATCATGTATTACTAGTAGTTGCAGAATCTCTGTCCGACTGACTTTGCTCGTCGGATCACTGCCGACAATGCGGGCGCTAACACTAACACTGGGACTCACTTGCCGATCACAACTATCACTCTCTACGAGTATACTCCATAGTTCCCGGAGTAGTACGGAGTATCAGGCAACAACTCGTTCGAGATCTAGACCATTCAGACTAGAGAAAAGCCCTCCACGGGTCACTCAATTCCGATTCGCCAAGGCATAAACCACGCGTCTCATAAGATCGTCTCCTATCCATCCCCCGTTAAAGCATCCAGAAGTCGCCGTTTCAATGCCAAGGCATACTAGAGACCACTTACGTACCTCCTAAATAATCACCCCGATGGTTCTAGGGGTGGAAGCATCAGAGCCCCTATATAACTCCCGAGTACCGAATTCCGCCCGCCTTGCATCGCCAAACTCTTTTAGGCGCTAAGTGGAGGTTAGCGTCGGCCATCGTAAGAAGATATCCCTTTCCCGTAGTATGGAGTGATCCATTCAGGAAACTAGGCTCTGGGGGTATTGGGGGTTTTTTTTTTTTTGTATTGAATGTCGTCGTCTAATGACTCGCAGCATATAGTTCACGGAGCCAACCCGTTCTTATATCTGATCGATACTTATCATATCTTCATCTTCTCCGCCCAATGCCATAGAAGAAGGGCTGTGGCCCTATACAGTCTCAGCACGAGACGAGCCTTAGTGTACCAAATAACGAGTGGCTGTCGAATCATCTTCTTTTAAATGTGGAGGGCAACTCACTGATGGCTGTGCGTCAAGAGAAAACTAAAAACAGGCATCTCCTCCGCCGTGAGAATGTTTGACAATAGCACAAGTACAATTAATTATAGGGCCGTGGTCAAATATTGTACCGGCTTGATGAAATTCGAGGCTGAGCAGTGAAGGTAGTGCTATTTTGGCTCGCGTTCAGAGGTGGTGGCGTCGGTTTCGCCATGGTCCCATCTTAGAGCGACCTTAAACCTTGGAATGCTATACATAATTCGACATTTTATGTTCAATTCAAAGGATACTACTATTCTGTGATGCTCTGCCACTACCCCGGTCATATGTCTACTAACGGCGTCCATGTGCTAGTCATTTATCATAGCTTAAAGGATTCGTCGTGAATATTAGCCCCAGGTTATCACTAGAGCTTTTATCTTTCTATGGCGGAGTACAGAATGTCCACCAAATTATACGTTCCTTTGGGCAGATTTACTTTTCCGGTATTATGCAAGAAGATATGGAAGAAATCTCGAGATAAAGATCTCTTGGAAAGACCAAAGAATTTAGATAATGAACACATTAGAAGTTTTCTTCTCTGCTGAGCCCCTTTCAAGTGTTGGGTGTGATATGGAGACCACAATCTTGATGTTTCATTATAAGAAAGAGTAGTAGCATGTGAGAAATTTAAAAAGAATAGAAAATATCATTTATGAGAAATATTTCTAGAAAAGAAAGTATCAACTTGAATCAAGAACTTGAAGCGACTCAAACGGGAATACAGCCTGAGTAAGATCACATCAGGACCTGGGAGCCGAGCCCTTCTCCAGAGCTGTAGTAGCTTTTGAGCCCGAAATATAATACTAGAGAATGATATTCTTTGCACTACATGTAATATGCAGCATATATCGTATGATCTGAAAGAGATTTATTGTATTCATTTCAAGGTTACCTACCACCAAAAGCTAACGCTCACTCCGGCGCGTAATCCACGCACGTAGTGCCACCACCCAACAGGAATGTAAAGGCTTTCACCTTCCTGCAAAACTGTCTCGACATACTCAGCATCCATAAACCCAGGCCACTGTTCTTCCCATTGATCTGCCTCGGCAGGGATAGTTCGATAGCTGCAACGTCTACCTGGGAGGTATTTGACATATCGATGTACTTGCCTTTTGAATCACCTATATCGTCTGCAGAAGTGCCATGTTTGACTTTATCATCAGAGGGGACCCACTCCTTACCTCGAGGGTGGATCTGTGAAGCTGGTGTATGTGGCGAGTACAATCGTACGTACTTGGCCCCGGCAACTTGCACGAAAATGTTATGGTACGGATCATGATGCAGCGGCGAGATCGTCCATGAGGGTCCTATCCAGATGTTGATCATCGGGTCCTGCGGGAACTCCATGAGTGACCCTGCATCTGAGGAGCCATCGGAAGTGCCATCAGGAGCAGTCGCATTCCCATCCGCTGACTCGGGATCGGAATTCAAAGCAGCCCGCGCGGCTTCACGGTCACGGCGCTTACTCTCATAGACTGGGGTCCCTTGTTCCGCATCTGGAGGGTTAATGTAACAATAATCCGGGACGCCGATATCATTTCTCAGAGCTGGGATCTGTGCCAATAGGTCATGTTGTGCCATGTACCCGGTCTCCACCTCGTCATTGTCCCCAGTCGAGCAGATGCTCAAGTCGCCCTGCCATAGAAATCGATCCGCGAATTCTCGAAATTCCATGATCTTTTGACCCCAATCGTCGTCCGTGTATGATCTGCCTACTTCGACGGGGACGAGCCTGCGCCCGCCGAATGTCCGCTTCCACCAGTACTCCCGCGAGGTCCACGGTCGTGTCGACAGAGCTGGCCAATGGTTCAGTGTGTCTGTTATGACGAGAGGGGTGCGAATATTTTGGATATGGTGCTCGATCGAGTCGAAGGATGGCGCCGATACGCGTGGGACGGGATGTTCGAGGCGGGGTATCGGGAGCGAATGCGAAGGGAAGAGGGAGGAGGAAATCTTTCTTCGTTTCGTGGGCGGCTTGTCGCCATGATCAGAGGTGTGGGATTCTTCCTCGCCTTCTGTATCTGCTTGAAGCCTCGATAACAACTCCTCGATGAGCTTCTCGCGCAATGGCGCGCCAGTCATGATCAGTGCCTTGTCAAGGACGTGGACGACTTCCGAGAGCCATGCGGCATCCGGGTCAATCTGAAGGGGCGTCGTAACACTTTGGATCTCTTCGGCAAGTTTCTCGAGGTCCGACTTGCCGGGCTCAACCTGTCGACTTAGCTTGCATTCTCGTATGATGACGAGACACACTTTCGCGATAGACGCGTCGGTGTACAGCCGTCGCCAGCAAACATGTACATCTTTGAAGGGAAACACGCGTAGCTTCGAGTCCGCCAACGCTAATGATGTATCAGGGTCTTCAAATATGCTCGTGATATTGTGGTGACAATCGAAGATCGGATCTTCTGAGGTGGGGTGGGCAATGGACGACACCGCCGAACTGATAACAGCGGGGAGAGACATGATTCGCGAATGTAGGAGCAAAGGAGTTCCAGCTTGAAGGTTATGGATGAAACTTCGTCATCGTGGGTGCAGTGGATTGAAAGGTTCACCTGGCAAGTTCCTTCAAAAGGCTCCCCGAGGCCTTTGGTGGGGTGAGTTCCAAGGTTGTAGATGGCAAACGGGGATACCCGCAGCACGCTAGAAATATAAACAACGTCACGGTCGAAATTCAAGGTTGCCCAGATGGATTCTGCGCAATTACGCACTGGCACTTTACAAAGTTCAACTTGAAGTTTTCTCAACGTGGGGACAATCAGTGTGAGGTAAAAGTAGTTATGATATGGTAAAATACTAGACTGTATATTATACAGAATATTCATGGATATTTTATTGTACATAATAGTTTACATTTACAGTATTCTCCCACTTCACTCCAAATATTGCATCACCAACTTTGGGATACGCGACACCCCTTCGCCACGCATGGCGCTAACAGGAAGAGCAGTCACTTTCCCCTTCCATCCACCCGCATGGCCAGAAGGATGCTCGACGGTGCCATTCTGAACTTCAGACAGGTACTTTTGTAGGGCCTGGTATTGCTCCCGGGTGTCTTCCAAGTCAGCCTTGGTCGCAACAACAAACCAAGGCTTCGTGTGGATGGGTGGCATGGGAAGGAAGGGTAGTGACCCAGATGATTGATAGTTGAGTGCCTGTCCAGCCGATTCTTCCTCCGCGATAGGTAGCTCGATACTTTGGTCTACCGGTCGGTGAAGCTCCGGAAGCCCTGATCCTGACGGATTCCAATCGATCACCCCCCTCAGTCTCTTGGGAAACAGGCTCTTTAGACCCGCTATCACGCAGTTTCTCATACGCACCAAGTTCAAGCCAGAGTTTCTGCAGCTCCTGGACAGGGTCTCCGGCACTAAGATCAAGAACGAAGGCTAAGATACCTGCCCGGTCAATATGTCGAAGGAATCCTAGGCCAAGACCACGATCAAGATGGGCGTCTTCCACCAACCCGGGAATATCTGCAATTGTGAAGTGGGTGCGTCGAGATTTCGACTCAACGAGCGGTCGGCCTTTGTGATCATCGACAATCACAGTACCGATGTGAGGTGTTAGAGTCGTGAATTCCCAGTTGCCAATCCTCGTGCGGCTGTTGGTCAACGAACGCAACAGCGTACTTTTTCCTGCATTCGGTTTACCGACCAATCCGACATCTGCCAAAAGCTTGAGCTCAAAGTCAAGCTCTAGCCTCATGCCTCCTTCGCCACGGGATGCGAATTTTGGCCGACCCATGGTCTGAGTGGTAAAGTGTGGATTTCCCAAACCACCCGCACCACCCGCAGCCAGAAGCAGAGGTTTGTCCATTGGATGCGACAGGTCGAGATATATAGGAGCTTTTGGTTCCATCGCTGCGATATGTTGTCGGCGGGGTTTGAGTCGGGGAAACTTCACGGTTAGGAAATCGGCAGGGTTGGCGGCAGGGTGGATTACCCAGCGATCGTGTCGGACCGGTGTAAACTCAATTGCGTCCTCATCCATCGGTTCCTCCTTTGGTTCCTCCTTTGCTCGTCGCATTCGAGCCAGCTCTTCTGCAACGGGGTCATGACGCTCCACCTCGCGCACAACGGTGCCGACCGGAACTTGGATGAGAATATCCTCACCACGTTTCCCACCTTGGCTCTTGCCTTGACCACTCCTGCCTCGACTGGCTTTGATGATACCCCTGCGGGCAAGTTTATGTAGGCTCGTCATGCCTTCGACGGCCTGGATGTAGAGACTTCCTCCACTTCCACCATCACCTCCATTCGGCGGGCCTTCTTCGATATATTTCTCACGCTGGTATGCGACACAGCCATGGCCCCCACTACCCGCATGCATCGTGACATGGCATTTATCTTGGAAGATGAAGCGCGAGTACTCTTCTGGTGGTGGATTTAAATGCGACAGATCTGGGGTATCGTGGGAAGTGACGTCGCCGGGTGGTAGTTTGTTGGTTTGGGTCGTTTGCCATCTTGGGAAAACAACGGGCGATTGGATAGTTCTCAAAAGAGGAACCAAAGGGCATGTTCTTTGTGCGATAAGGAAGGGCCTTTTAGAGAGACGCAGAGAAGCTCGAGGGAGGTATGTCATGGTGCCGGGTGTTCGGAGCTACCTCTGGCTCATTCTGGCACAGTTGAAGAATGCACAAACTTATGTGAAGTTCAATTAACACCAGAGATGACGAAGACGCGTAGCTCAATATCAATAAATTGGGCTGGAACGAGTGAAGGTTTTCGCAAAGATCGAACGAGATGGCAATGAACTTGGAGAAGTTAAATGGTCGACGCGGATTTGGATTTCTCTTTTGATAAGGGTCACGTGGTGATACTCTTTAGCTGGGGCAGTCGAGGCCTCTTCCCACGGCGGCCTTGACCGATGAACCTTGTGGTATCCCATTTTGCGAACCTATTTGGAATCTGTGGCACAAACAACAATTGAGTCGAGCCGATTCGATTCGACATTGTAAGGCTGCACCGTTGGGCCTCGCCGCTGTATGTGGTTCCAATGGACCCCAGGTTATTGCAGTCGAAAAGCGGGAGGCCTTTCCATACTGAGACTCGGCATGGCAAAGAATGGCGCGTCCACCTAAGAAAGAACTGTGCGAACAACAAAGCGAAAATTGATCAAACCGTATGTTCCCGTTTAACCCCTGTCCTCTATTGATTTGCAATACAGCGTGGGATTTGCTGTCCTGAGAACCCTACAACAATCAACCCTGTCGTGGCTGCATGATGCCGTCGTGGCGTTGTATCGACTTGTCGAGGCTCGCGTTGGCCAGTGGAGTTAGACCGAACTTGTTGATACTCGGCGATCTTGATCCACCCTTTCTCTCCACTTCGTATACGCAATCCACTCAGCTGTGATGTTCTCAATGGTACATATTTCCAGCTTGCTAGCGCGCCAAGAAGCTCTCGACTGAAGTTGCAAGGCAATGCATTGCTTTTTCCTTCCGCATTGCCTACTGTTATGGGCTTGTTCAAAGCGGTACAGAGTACGGAGTAGGATGCAAGCAAATGTATGTACTCAGTTTATGAATATGTACATGAATTCTATTCCGCGTGAAGTATGAGAAGATGTTTAGTGCTAAAAAGACCAGAATATTGGCAGCCGGGATTCAGTTACGGTGTTGGTGTTGTCTTGTCTGAAGTACCTAACGACAGCCCCCTGGGCTCCGTTCCTTCCATTTATCATGTCACTGCCTGATATTTATCATGATGTCTTGTTCATTCGCTTTCGTAAAATTAGCACAGGCGAGGATGGACTGCGAGTCATACATGAAGTACTCCGTAGGCATTGGTCTAACCCAAATTAGAGGCAAGTCTACCCATCAACTCATCTAGTGTGGTGGGGTAGTCGAGCTGAACGGGGGTACGAGTACGAGTATTCCATGCTCGCCAGAGCTAAAGGGGCTATATTCAGTGGCCAGAGAACTGCCGACTGAGGCACTAGTATGCACGATGGATTGATTGGGTCCGTAGACCCTCTCGCAGGATGAGGCTGAACAGGAGATTTTTGCCTTCGGAATAAAGCGCCTGACACCACAAGTCGTACCTAGACTCGTCTGAATAACTAGTCATGAACAACTGTCATGGGGCATGCGTATGGAGCCACTGCCAGTCCTCATCTCAACATGTTGTGCATACTCTCGAATGCAAATGCGAATGCATCACAAACGTCGGTGAGTGCTCGGTGAATTTGTATTTGAAATCTTTTCCCGTGACATGAAAATGGTGCAACATCTCTATATCATGGATGATCCTAGTCTCTCAGCCAATTGGCTCCTGATCCTGGTCACTCTCCTGGGCCATCACATCAAGAGGAATCTATGGCCAACCATCACATCTGTGGCGTGCGCATCATCAGCCGATCACGTAGTAATGTCACAAAAGTTCTGCAAGGGGAATGCCGGGGTTCTTTAATCCTATTCCAATATATTCCATCGAGTACCTCGTAGCTATGTACTTTTGCGCTATAGCTACAGGTTTTGTATGTACATATGTACGTACAGTCCAAATCCTTGTCAAGGTAGCACCCGCATCAAGTTAGGGAAGCCGAGAGTACCGAGGGCGCTCAATTTCTGACGGGCCGCCGAACCCGTTCGGTGCATTCGTTTCCTATCTACTGGCAAGGCTGAACTGTGCATACCAAGACTAATGCAGGGATATGCCGAGCTGTACAATCTGATTGTTTAACCTGCATGACCAAATTCTGAAGGCAGGCGGACAACTTGGAAGATACTATATGGAGGCATCGCAAGCCCACCTAAATGGATGGTTTTGCACACAGAGTAGCTACCTGGCTATAGAGAGAACTCTAATAAGACCTAATAATACGGCGCAGAAAGACGTACCATGTTTCAGGCCGGTGAACAGATTCCCTCGTCGTGGAAAAGATGTCACTCCGAAGTGCGAACCATAAGGAAAACCCAATGCCGTGGTAGGTACCCCGGCAAGCCCGCCCGCTAACCAGATCGACACCAGCTCACAAAGGTCCCAATCTATGATATCATTGCCTGTCGATACATCACCTAATTCCTGTACGCATATGGAATAGCCCACGTGAAGGACAGAGATACATAGTTTCCCCTGGATCTCGGAATAAACAATCGTACGACAATTACTGCTGCAGGGGGGAAAAGTCTACCCATCTCCTCCAGACCAATCATTGAAGCCGATCATCAAGTCTATCCCAGACTTGTAAGCGACATACATAGAACCATGTCAATCACACCCCGCACCGCGGGACGAAGGGAACTAGACCAAAGTTACAAAGTACGATCCAGCTAAGAAAAAAGTACGTGTCAACTTCTTGCGACAGAACCTTCTTTCTCTATATGATTCGGGGATTATCCGAGGCAAGGCGCCTCTTTAGGCAGACGGAGATCGAAAATGAGTATTTCTTTTTTTTTTTCTCCATGTGATAACGCTAGCTCATTGCTGTCACGCCCGGAAGTGCCGGCGCCGTTCAGCCGTTCGGCGGATATCAGCTCAAAGGGAAAAAAAGGACCAGTGTGGGGGGAAACCCAGTAGAAAACCGGGCGATCATCAAACAAAGAAACCAAAAAACCAGATTCTCGAGGATCGCGTATCCAAATACACTCCGTACGGAGTGTTCTCCATAATTATGGCGATCCACAAGGCGAGGCAAGGCTAAGGATGGATAGGACTCACATGACTGACGGGCGATTCGATAGCGGGAAAATCGTTCAAGGGACAAAACAACCCTCAGCCAGTCAAGAGTGGATGGCTTGGTGTTTTGTACCCGTCACCGCGGCACCGGAGCCTGCATTCCGATGGGGCTCGCCACTAGTGGGACAGGGGGGTCCAGGGGAAGGGAGAGTTCCTGTTGGTCGGGGGAAACATCGAGAAAAACCGGGTGAAACAACGGATCGTGGGACCTTGTGTACGGAGTACAGTCCATACGGTATAATAATGATGACCGTGAAAATGCACGTAAGTACGATATACCGAGCCAGAGCCAGTTCGGATCCTTTTTTTGATGTGGAGAGAGTTGACCCATGGATCACACTGGACTTCCCCTGGCGGCTAGCGGTATGATTGGGGCGCGGATGTTGTCAGTAGCCTCCGGGGTAGAATGGTTTGGTACGCACTAAAAATCGACATCAAAGTGGACCTGGTCAACATTTGGTGCCATCAGAAATCTCATCCCAGCATAGCATACGCAATATCTAACCGAGGAGGCCGGGTGTGTCAAGTGTACTCCGTAGCTGGGATGGATTGAAATGAAAAGCGGAGTACATAGTACAAGCAAGACATACAATCTTAACACAGTTTCAAAGGTATTTCGCCCCCGTACCGTAAAAGTGCAATACCGATTTCCCTGCTGTCGTCTCTCATCTGTTACAGTTCGCCATCAGGGTACATCAGTGTATACGTACGTACTCCGTAGTAAAACTACAGAAGTACCATCTCAGCCCTGAGCACAGACAGACCTGGAACTGAGGCAGGTCTAGAATCTAGATCGGTATTTCGAAGCGTGGCGTCAGCCCCAGACTGGCGCATTGCCCTGAACAAAAGGACCTGTCACAAATCTCCACTCGTAAGCGGGTTTGAGACCAAAACATCAAGGTGGCAAAGCCGAAAGTCAAAGGTGCATTTTTGGCTTCGATCTTCGATCGGATGGTCTTGCGCTCGAGCATGCATCTGCACCAGAATAGATAGTACTTTGTTCGCGCAGTACCGGCCCGCTCTCGCGAAGCGGCACATTGGAGACTAGTTAGCTCCAGACCAGGGACATGGGATGCGATTAACTTCAATATTTAAGATCGATCGGAAAGCGCGGGAAGTTACGCCGGCTGCAGCGCAAAAGAACACATCGCAAAGGGCGGCATCTGGGTATGGCTTCGACGCCACCCCCCAACCTCGAGCAATGGTGCGAGCCCCCAGCGGCGGCTTGCAACCACCTGAATCGAGAGCGCGATCGTAGTTGGCCTGAGAACAAAGGAACCGAGGGGATCGACACCATGCATACTCGTACATACTTGACGCCTCCACTGAAAATGACCTACATGGATGTCGATGTCGTTCTCGCGCAACTTTTGGAGGGGTATGCAATTGCAAGCCCTTTCGTTAAACGCCCCCACTCCCAAAGGGTTTCCTAGTGATTCCCTGTCCCCCCTTTCTGCTTGACCTTGTCACCTGTGGAATGTGAGCAAATTTCGGACCGAGAGAAAGAAAAGTCGATAGATCACAGTCAATCTTATTCCTTTCTCCTTCCCCCCCCCCTTTTAGAATTTCAGTCGGAACGGGAGAAGGGGGGCCGCGAATACTAGTACTAAAACGAACATTATTAAAGTCAAGAAAAGGCGTAAGCCTCAAAATCATCGGGGGCAATTGTGCCCGAGTCGAGTGCCCCGAAAAGTGCAACCACAGCAAGGAATATTGAAGATAGCAGGGAGCAGCTCTGATCATTGGCCAGTGGTAGATGAGCAGCCAGTCTCACGGGTTAAAGCCATACTTCCCATGCAACTGTCAAAACCCGACACTCTGGTGCGGCAGGTGCGCTGGCGTCGATCAATAAACCCAGCTCTATGGCTGGATCGAACTGGGCGTTGCAGTCGAACAATCTGGACAAACGCCTCAGGCCCTGGGCCATCCGGAGAAAGCTCCCAGAGCTTCTGTGAAGATACATCACGATTCATCACGTTTGATCTTCGATGGTGGCGGGGCAATCCTCCGCAGGCTGTCCGTTTTACGAAGGGGAATGGCCGATCTGGGCTGTTCATCTTGTCAATTTGGAATATGTAAAGGATAAACTTGCTGTACTCCGTACAGGGGCACCTGCACCCCTTGCGAGACGGGTTGGGAGGAGATGCCCTCGGATAGAACCATCCGATCCAAGTAATGTCCACGGTCTAGCATGCAGGGAAAATAAATGGAATGCTGCATTTTGAGGAATGCGAAGCGATCGGGGACTATACACGAGCACGACGGAGAAAGAAAAAGAAGAGTTTGCGGAAGTTCAAGTGGCAAGAGACGGTCTGACGAGATGAATCACTGACTAGTTACGGAACACCATCAGGCACATGAAGTATGATTTACAACCGAGCAACGAAATCACGATAGTTGACCCTCGAGCGCGTCCATGCATTTGCGTAACCAAACTTGGATGCCGCCCTGTAGTTGACTTGTACTGGATTCCTCACCGTCTTTTCACGATAATCGAATCGCGACGGAGGTCGGAATATCGATATGGGCTACAGATGCACCACCAGTTCAAATCGCAATGAACGGCCAAAACGTCGATAGGACGACCATTTCCGGTTTACCGGTGGTGCAGACATAAATCCATCGGGAAGTACCCGATGGTACGACCTATTCAATGCCGGGTACTAGCCGTCTATACTCATCATGCCCGAGACTTTACAGCTCCTTTATCCACCGACCGGGGAAGACGGGGAGCACCAGACACCGGTCATTGAGCATCACGAGATTTTCTGAAAGAAACCCGACTGCAGCCAAGCGACTCACCGCTGTCGTGAAGTTGCTCCACTGGACTGCGTGGACCTATCTGTACTTGGAGGATGTAGCGGCCGGCGATGCCTTACTGGCTGTGGGCGACCGGGGTAACCAGGCTCTTATTCGGGGATCCTGGCGCACCTCGAGATGGATGCTCTACTGCAGTAAAATCAAGCTCCCCCGCCGATCAACAATCGCAAGTCGATCACACATCGCGCTCAAGATCAGAGCAGTAAAACTGATAGGTCCGCTTTCACGCATTCATAGTCTAGAAAAAATTCTGGTCTCAACTGCCCGTTGGGCCATCTTACCCCTGTTAAGTCTTTCTCCTTTGCCTTTTCCTGTCAGTTTCTTTTTCTTTTTCCTTTTTTATAGGGGTTCTCGTTTTTGCCCGATTTTATTTCCTTTGGTCCGTCCTTTTTTTGAATTTCGTTTAATTACTTTCCGAACAGTCCGAGTGGATATCAGTGTAGACACGATATTCAGATGGGGCGCGTGATGCATGGCATCAAAGGTGCTTTGGGTTGAAGGGTTGTCACTGCCACTGCCACTGTCACCTCCAGCCGCCACCGCTACATGCTCATGTATCGAATCAAGCATCTCCGGGTTCTCCCCGGAGCTGTCAAGAACCAAGATCTCGGACTCTTTCTCTCGGTGATGTGGTTGCGCTTTGCGAGCACAACTGCGTGGCGCCTTCTATGCATTGCGTGCATAGAAGGATTTGTCAATTACGCAGCCTCTGCCCGACACTCCGTACTGGTACGCCCTTGATTGGCCTCACCTTAGGCTACCTTTTAAACCTCCTATACTATGGAGGAAGTCATGTCATCAGCTCTAGCACCCCTTCGAGCCTTGTTGTTTGCTGCAGGACTCGATGCGACAACTTGGACCCTTCGCATCTGTGACTCGTGGCCGATCCCCCCCCGGAATCGCGCAGGAATCGAACCATTCACGCGTCCTACTAAGACTTCCATGGTATCCCGCTCATCTTCAGCATCCTATCGCATCTAATTCCTGACCACGACACGCAGAGCTCCCGTCTCAGGCGGCTCTGACCGCAACCTGGTTGTTGCCCAAGTGCAATGACGTCGGCCTATTGTACGAGTAGCCCCCAGATACCGGACCGGCTTCACCGGCTTTAATCTGAGATGCCCCGCCTTTGGGCTCGCGTGGCCGAGAGAACTGCATGTTCACTCTCTGTTGTACATACATCTGAAACCAAAGGGCTGTGTATGTATCGTTCCTGTACTTCGTACAAGACAGTGATACAATGATGGTCCCACCTTGTAAGAAAGTTTTCCAGCCCCTTGGGTTTCCGTTGGATTGGGCCCTGCTGCTGGGTCGGCACTTTACCGACTTTTTGATGCAGAAAAATAAAAATAATGTGCCACTTCTACTCCGTACTTCAACGTATTTGCGACTTGGTGCGACAAGTGGTGATCACTCGGTTCAACGGAAGACATGGAGGTGGTATGTGGATTTAAGTGGACAAAGTCGAAGATTTGGGAACCTCTGCACGCTCTATACTCCAGAACTATAAGGAGTAGTTATAACCTAATAATTGCGATAATCAACATTGTACTCCGTACGGAGTACTCGTCAACGTTTCACAGAGTCTAACGGCCAAACAGCGTTTTTTATTTTATTTTTCAGATTCGCCTTCACCGTAGGAATCGCGGGCGGCGTCAAAGGCGATCGGCCGGCGAGCGGGTCTAGTGTAGGCGAGGCCCGGAGTGTCGGTGAATTCTATGAAAAGCTCAGCTGATACTGGACTTTTCTCGAAGGACTGTCGCGCCAAAAAATAATCGGGTCCTTCTGTAATTGTACAACGTATTACCCCGAACAACTCAGTCGGCCAGTCACAAGAGGTGTGCGTAACTCCGTATGACAGGGTGATCATCCACTCTCCCCCAGTTTACGTCTCTTCCCCCCGTTAGGATCCACTTCATTAAATAGCTTCGCCCCCTTTACCCGTACACCGTCATGATGGATTCAGGGCAGGCCCCAATTATCAGACCCAAGTCAAACACATCCACCTCATTGGGGGATGCGGCAGCCTCGGGATACAGGAGTAGCTGAGATGGAATGCCCAAGTATGTATGGAGTACTTCGTGCATCCACAATCCATCTCCACTGGCGGAAGCATCAGGCACGCTAACTGACCCAGGGCTCTGGAAACACTGTTGATGATTACTGCGTGGCCGGCCTTCTGGGGGGACCCAAAATTACCTATTGGATAGATGATTGTCAGTGCCATAACGGTTTTTTGAGGGGAGATAGCTGCTGTGTTCCGACTCGTCTACATATGTACCGTGTCAAGGCATGTTCAAGAACATTGAATTCAAGTTGGTGGCAATGTGACCTGATTGGCCTCCCTCTTTTATCCAAAGCGAATACGGTAGATATTTCTGCATGCAGACCTCTTTCCACAGCTAGTCAGGAAGGTAACGCTGTTGACTCTATCGTAGCGAATCAATACGAAACACGGCAGGCCATTGTTTTTGGTTGATTGACGACGGCAGAGGTACGACAAGACAAAGGGTCGGCTCCACTCTCCATTCCTCTTTGTTCCAAGCGCGACGGCTCTCGGGGAAGGCGATCCTTTACGCCCGCGGAACAGAGTTCGCTTTGTGTATGTAACTATCGCCCGTCTTCATTGAGATTTGGTTTGAGAAGGCGGCTGAAATTCCATCATTCCGCGACAGGGGTTAGGTGGTGGGATCGCGAGTCTCCTCTATAGTTTCTCATTTTATGAGTACTCGTACAGAATATCTCATATATTGATTATATGATCCCGCAATTGACCATTCACGCTTGATAGTTAGCCGTATTCCTCTTTTTTGCCAAAGTCCCATCAGCTCGATCGATGCTCCCGATCTTGTCTAGGCTGACAAGAAGCTGTGGCCGGGGAGGCACAGAGGGGCAGCAAACAAGTTAGATCTATCATCTCACTAAGTCACACTAAAACCATACTTCCGGGAGTAAAAATCCAAACCGGGAAAAGAAAAATGGGCCAAAAAGGCCAAAAGGAGGGAGAAAAAAGTGAAAAGCCAGTCGATCATCCTTGCCTTAGTCCAGACACCGTTTAGCGTGCTTGTTTTAGTGGCCCCCTCCAAGCGCCCCCTTTTAGCGGCACTAAGGACACTAAGGACTTGCCTCCTTATGTTCCCCGGGGCCCGGGGCTCAGGGCCGTGGGTCGGTTGATCCATCCATCATCCATAACACTAAACAGTAGATACATGTACATATACTGTAAATTGATTAGGATCTGGGGTGAAAAAGCGGATCTGTCGAATCAGTCCAGGGGAAAAGGGGGGGAGGGAGGTACTAGGAGAAGGGTAAAAAAAAAATAAGTTGAACTAAAAACTTTGGTCTCCCTTGTCCCATCTGATCTGATTCTGATTGATCGAGGAATGGAATCGTCGGACAATCGGGTTCTTTCCCAGAATCCCTTTCCCGGAAGTCTTGTTATTGGCCCCCGACTGTCGATGACGATGACCCTTTTCTATGTATTCCCCCCGGTCTTCCGTACCTCACGTCGATTCTCCCTGTTGGCTCCACCTATCTTTTTTGATTTGATTTTGATTTATTTTGATTTCTCTTTTTCTCTCCCATCCTTGCCTCCAGGGTGTTTCTTCCGCTTGGCCCCTCCCCCATCCCCCTTGGGATTTTCTTGAAAGATTTTCTTGAAGGATTTACTCTTTTTTTTTTTTTTTTTTTTTGGAGGGAAGAGCAAGAAGAGGGGGAGAGTGGTCAACATTTTGAGTATTTTATTAATATTAGTTTTTTTGTTTTCTGTTTACCTTGACATACGGTTCTCTTCTGTCCCCTAACTGGCCAGATCCCCCAGTCGGATGGCCCCGATCCGCCCTTTGTAGCTTGAATTACACAGAGACTCTTTTTTTCTTTCTTTTAAGGTGTGGGAGAGAAATAGGAAAACTAAATTCAATTAAAATGGTCCCCCTCCACACACCCCTCTCTCTCGCTCGCTCGCTCTCTCACACTCACTTCCTCTATGTCTCTACCCCCCCCTCTCCCCAAAAATTTAATTGAGCCAAAATTAAATAAAAATTAAATAAAACGGGAATTAAAAATAATTACAATTTTACGACCCACTTCCCTTTGTCTTTATTCCTGATTTGATTTAACATGTTTGCTGCTATCTGCATCCTGCGCCTTTCTGTACAGCTGTAACCAAAATTCCCAAATTCTGAACGGTTGACGTTTTAGTCTCTTTTGGCGCCTGATCACATCGGCTGTCTATAGATGGAGCTATCCACTGTCGACACCCGCGGATTAATATAATAACTCCCCTTTCCCCTCGTCCTCATGCAATGAATCCCCTTTGCTCATCACACCCTCTCTCAACCTTTTGGAAATCTCAGACCCTTTCAAGTTTCCTCTTCATACACACCCCCTTCCTCAAGATTCTTTATAGATCCCTTCCTCATTCTTCCTACCGCCCTTTCCCATCCGCTTCGACTTAACTCTCTCTCCCCCTTCTACCAATCTTTTGATTTCCGCTATCTGTCGATCCTACGATATTCAAGTTCTGGGGCATAACGACTTCCCGGAATTCTTGCCTTCGTTCGTGAGCGTTAAATCTTTCCTCACTCGCACTTCCTACTGAAGGGGAAAAAAAGACTTCCGGAGCTTTTCCACTCCCTTGCAGTTTGTCTCATAGTCTTCTGCGATCTTCTGCGACTTGAGGATCTCCCACCCTACCTTATCGGACTTGCGATAGAATTTCCAACCGCAGGGGGAGCAATGCTGAAGCCCTAAAAACAAATCAGTCCACGCTCCTTGCTCCGATCCGACGTTCAGCCTTTCACACCAATTGCATTCTCTCCCTTCCGACCCTGACGCATTAACCTGGGGTAATCTTAAGGGGACAGGATCAAAAATCAAAAGGACCTATTTGGTACTTTTTTCTCCTGCCCTTTTTTTTGGGATTGTCAACTACGTATTCCGGAGTGAAGTGGGGTCCTTACTACGCCTCTTTACTTTTTCTGGGAACACAGCTTCTGACAGCTCTCTTTTCCTCTTCTTTTTTTTTTTTTTTCAAACCCCCTATTGTCGTGATTATTTTTCTCACTTGTGATCACAATGTTTCAACGGCCAGCTTGTCTACAGGGCCGGCGACAACGCCATGGATCCAGTGAAGATTGGTCCAAATTTCCCATTCAACAATTATTCGTCTTAGGTAAGTGACAGTACTTTTGCTTGCATTGCGAACTATGTGGCTGTCCCGTGAATATGGGACAATGTTGAGCAGCATGATGGCTACTCGACAATTGCCATCCTGTCGATAGTATGAGAACAGGGGCTGACAAGATGTAGCACTGGTCCGAATTTGTGAACCCATTGCTTTCATGTCCATTTTCCCATATGTGTATCACATGGTGGAATCATTCCATGTGACGGACAACGACCAGAAGATTGCACTCTACGCCGGAATGATCACCTCTTCTTTCACCTTCGCCGAATTCTCCGCTGGCATGTTCTGGGGCCGGATGAGCGACCGCATCGGCCGGAAGCCTGTGCTCATCATGGGGTTGGTGGGAACGGCCATCAGCATGGTAGCCTTTGGATTTGCGCCCAACCTGGCGACGGCGATGATTGCGCGCGCTCTAGGGGGGTCTGCTGAACGGCAATATTGGTGTACTTCAGACAACTGTGGCGGAGATCGTCACGGTCAAGGAGCATCAGCCTCGAGCCTATTCTATCATGCCCTTTGTCTGGTGTATCGGTTCGATCGTTGGGCCGGCTATGGGCGGTGCCCTGGCCCAACCTTGCGAGAACTATCCGTGGCTCTTTGCGCGAGAGACCTTCTTTGACCGATTTCCATTCCTGCTGCCCAATCTGGTTTGCATTATCGTCCTGATCTGCGGCATCGTTGTCGGTACCCTGTTTCTGGAAGAGACCCACCCGGAGAAGAAGCACCGTCGTGACCCTGGCGTGGAGTTAGGCCACTGGCTCGTCAACCAATGCTGGGGCTCGCGCGTGCAACTCCCCGAGGATTCCGACGTGGTCGAAGAGACCAAGTACTTCGTCTACGGGGATATGCCACCCGAGTACGAGAGTGCCGAATCATCGCCTTGCCTGCGCCCTGTGAAGGACGCCTCAACAACCTCCGAGTGTGACCTCGAGGGTCAGAAATCCGCCGCTCCCAAGGCGTTCACCCGACAAGTCATCATCACCATCGCTGCTTACGGCATTCTGGCATAGTGAGTTGGCCCGTACCCCTCCACCCACCCTCTTCCTCTTTCCTGGCTGTGTAGGCTTGGCGAAGGGTTGTATTTTGTCCCGCCCGATTTCCATGATGCTGACAACCTTGTTTCTTTTCTACAGCCACAGCGTCTCCTTCGATCAGCTGATGCCAGTCTTCCTGAGCACACCCAAATCCGACGACCGCGTTGTTTTGCCCTTTGAGTTCACTGGTGGTCTCGGGCTTCCCACGAAGACCATTGGTCTGATGTTAGCCGTGCAGGGTGTCTACTCCATGATTGCCCAACTATGGCTGTTTCCATTCGTTGTCAAGCACTTTGGCACTGTGCGCACGTTCCGTTTCGTGCTGCTTGTCTGGCCGCCGCTCTATTTGGCCGTACCCTATCTTATTCTCCTGCCGGCTAAATTGCAGATGCCAGCCGTCTACGTCGCCCTGATCAGCAAGATCACCTTCCATGTCATCGCCTTCCCCGCCATCAACATCATCCTTGCTAATGCCGCCCCCACGTCGAAGGTCCTGGGATCTATCAATGGTGCTGCTGCTTCCACTGCTAGTCTCAGTCGTGCCTTTGGTCCGACAATAACCGGTCTTCTGCACTCCAAGGGGCTTGAGAGCGGGCACTCCGTGCTGGCATGGTGGGCCTGCGGTCTCGTCTGCTTGATTGGTGCCTTCCAGAGCTTTTGGATGGAGGAGTCCTCAGAGCCTGAGCGGTTCAAGGACCAGCCTGAAGTGAGTGAGGCGCAGATGAAGCGAGAAGCTCTCTCGGAGCCTTTCACCCCGCGCACTTCTATCTCCACGATCTCGGAAGAGGAGCAGCGACTGCTTTCTCTACGTTCCAGCATTGACCACGACTACGACGTTTCAAATCTGAATTTGACCATGCCTACTTCCGATGAGGATATGACGTCAGTTCCTCGCACTTAATCTAAACCGTCTGATTATGCTCTTTCCGACATCGAAAGAAAACAGATAATGGGCTATCTGCCTTGCTCATTACCTTTCTTGTTCTTCTCCTTCTTTACCCGTTCCTTTTTTCAATTCATATACCGGTCTTCTGGAAAGACTCTACGATTGCCAGCGCTGCTGCATGTTGCCCTATCTCATGGGCACTTTCTTTCTTCCTCTCTCCATCTCCAGCCATGATACCTGATTCCCCTCGACCTCATGATTTTCTATTTCTATTTCTCTTTTTTTTCTCTTTTTTTCTCTGCTTTTCTCTCATTTTGAGAGCAGGACACGGCGCAACTATCATAGAAGGGATGCATCTGCGAAAAAAAAGCTTCGAATTCGGATCTCATTCTTCTCTTCATCTATATTGTGTTATGTTTTGTCATTGTCATTTTCTTTAACCTTGGAGCATTGAAACGGGATATATTATGATGATACTCATGCATCTGGGAGGCTACCTGTGTTTTCGTTTTTTGCATTATGTTGTTCATTGCTCTTTTTGTTGTTGGTTTTTTTTCACATTATCTGGTTGCCCTATCCAAGCACCACTGAATCTTTCAAGATAGATTCCACAGTCACAGACTTGATCAATTTAACAACCGACCACCTAACCACTGGCACTCGGACCTGTTCACTCACAGTCTTCTTTTCCTCTTCATGGTATAGAGGCCCCCACACGGGCGCCTAAATGGTTACTAGTAGCAAGCACTCCAGTGTAAGTCTTTAGCAGTACTGCAAGCCAAGCATATCCACTCATACATCGTAGTATTATACCACCTTCCGTGCAGAACGGCAATCAGGCCATGCCAGTGCACATCATAAATAGTACTAGTCGTCACCGCACCATTGTCTCGGGCTGAGAAATTTCCAACCTTCCCCTTCCTCTCCTCTTCTCGCCTCGCCTCACCTCACACCGTGACCTTTCCCACCCTCGTCCCATCTGCACAGCGGAACTCCTCGAGACCAACTGTCAGTCAAGTTCTCCGCGGCTCCACCAATGACAAGACATATATCCCGGGGGGAGATCCACTTGACACCTCGACTCCGCCGCCGACTAGTTACTGCGTCGCACGGCAATGGCTGTGGTCAGTCTTCGGACAGGGCCAATTGTCGGCCAAAGATCAATGCTGACTAGGCACTAAATGATCGCTGTGACCTTCCCCCTCCCCTACCTAGGGACCTACTAATCCTTCGGGCAGCAAGGAGAAACCTGGGGTACCGAGATGCCGATGGATTTCTCCATGCCCTCGGGAAACTTAATATCCGGAGAGTCTGGATGGGCCACCCACAGCTGACCCGAAACGCTCCACCAGAACCCTATCGGATGCTACTCTCTCTCCTTCATCGCTACGCAGCTACCGTGTCGTCCTCGCAGTCCTTCTAGGACGCTGGTCAATTTGTTCTATGTTGTCGCGACTGAATCGCGCCCCTCAGAGATCCGCCACCCAACTACCGACTTTCCTAGTTAAACCACTTGTCGGAGGATATTCACCCTCCGTTGCGTACTACCTGCGCCGCGGAGAGAGCTTGTTCGCCGCAACCACGTTGAGAAGTGCGGGCCGCCTCCTTTTCTCTCATTCTGGATCGCAAGAACCGTGTCCCTGCATCGAGACAACTTTGCTACACCTCACCGGTTTATCATGAACGCTGATTCGGCCCGGGGTGTCCTACCGCTGTTCCCGACCGCTATCTCCGCAGAACTCCACCTCCAAGAGATGATCGCAAGTCTGTCGCCCTCACCACTCGCCCCCCCAAAATGCCTAACCTTCCCTCCCCGCCATCCCCCCTCTCTGCTTCGGGGAAGAAGAGACCACACCCCTCCAACGACACATCGCCCACTCAACCCGACCCCGCGGTGTCGCATACCTTGCGCGATGGCCCCAACCCCTCCGCCTCGGCTGCCGGGCCTTCCACATCGCCGGCGCATTCAACTGCCACCGTTGCCTCGAGTGCATCCTCGTCCTCCTTTCGAAACGTGTCTGCCTGTAATCGCTGTCGACTACGCAAGAACCGCTGTGATCAGCGCCTCCCACGATGCCAATCCTGTGAAAAGGCGGGTGTCCGCTGTGTCGGATATGACCCTATCACCAAGCGAGAGATACCACGCAGTTACGTGTATTTCCTAGAAACCCGAGTCGCCTATTTAGAGAAGCAGCTGGCGGAGCATCAGATAGAGTTTAAAAAGGCTGTTGCTTTTGACGAAGAGGAGGCAGTCAAAACGGAAACAGAACCCGAAATTGCGCAACCCTCATCTACTCTTGACGGAAACGCCATTGATATCTCCGACAAGACACAATGGAAGAATCCAGCATTAAAGGAGGAGAATGACCGGTCCGAGCAAAGAGCGGATGTGGAACAGACTGCAGAAGGTGCTCGCGATCCCGCCAATGAGGACAATTGGCGCTTGCACAACTTGGTATCAAACATCGGCATGGTTTCAGTGCAAGGCACATCTGATCCTCGGTATCTTGGCTCCACATCCGGTATATCATTTGCTCGAGTTGTCTTTGCTGCAGTGAGAAGTTCACTGCCAGGCAACATACCCGAGCGTGCTCCGATCCGGACAAGTGACCGTCTCCCCCAAACAGCCGCCGGTGGACCTGGAGGAGGCACCATGCGAGATTCTTTCTTCGGTCTCCAGACGAAGCCGATGATGAAGCGTGCAGCCTTCCCCGACCGCGAGCTAGCTGAGCGACTCATCGATCTTTATTTCGAACACGCCAACCCCCAAATGCCCATTCTCCACCGCCCGGAATTTATGGAACTTTTAGATCGAACATATCAGCTGGAAGAGAAAAATCGATCCCCACGCGCTCTTTATATCCTCAACATTGTGTTTGCTATTGGCGCTGGGATCATCTTCGACGACAAGCCCCAAAGTTCAGATGAGGAGAGCCGCGCTGGCCGTGACCGAGCCTCGTCCACAACCAAGCGACCAAGGCTGTCTAGTCACCAATACCAGCCAGAAGAGTACCATGCCTCGGCGATAGTGCATTTGGAATCTTTCCTGGGATCCTCATCCAGTGAGGGCTTCGGTGGGTTAGAAGAACTCCAAGCAGTGCTTTTGTTGGCCAGCTTTGCTCTGCTCCGGCCTGTTGCACCGGGTCTGTGGTATATTGTGGGTGTCGCTATGCGCCTAGCAGTTGATTTGGGCCTCCACTATGAAGATGGGGTTGGTCTTGATACCGGATCCAAGGATGGTAACCCTATTCAACCCCGCATCGATGCGCGTGAGCGTGGCCGACGCGAATGGGTTCGTGACCTGCGACGTCGCCTTTGGTGGTGTGTATACAGCTTTGACCGTCTCGTTGCTACTTGCGTCGGACGGCCATTCGGTATTAGCGATCAAGCCATCAGCACCGAGTTCCCATCCATGATGGATGACAAGTTTATCACCAAGTCTGGTCTGTTGTCACCACCCGAGGGAGCCCCGACTTATAAGCATGTGGCTTTCCATTACTTCAAGCTTCGTCTTCTTCAATCCGAAATTCACGATGTCCTTCAATACCAGCAAGCCCGTGCTGTGCGAAGACGTGCGCCAGATAGCATGGTTATCTTGCCCCACGCTGAACTTACCTCACCGTTCCTCCAAGGATTTGATTCATTCCGCTCGTGGCGACATGATGTACACCGTCGCTTGGTGGAATGGCACGAGACAGCCCCAACTCGCGCGGACACTGGCGTTCGATTCTCTATCGAACTTTTGGAGTTGAACTATTGGCAAGGCATAATTCTGCTCTATCAGCAGAGCTTGACGGTACCCGCTGAGTTGGCTAGCGAATTGACTCCGGCCGACGATGTCTCCAGTCCATCCTTCTCAAATCCGGACGAGGGTGATGAAGAAGACCATGTCTACCTGAATGTTGCCGAAGCTGGTCAGAAAGTGATTCGAATCTATCGTCAGCTTCACCGTGTGCGTTTGGTGAATTATACGTATCTTGCTACTCACCATATTTTCATGGCTGGTAAGAACCCACTGCTTGCTCTACTACACCGACTTGATTGAGTACTGACCTTGCCGTTCTAGGAATCTCCTTCTTATATGCTATCTGGCATTCGCCTCTTGTTCGAAGCCGACTCACTCTCGATGAAGTCGATTTTACTGTCCTTGCGGCAACATCCGTTCTGGGTGATTTGATGCATAAATGTCCACCTGCTGAGAATTGCCGTGATGCTTTCGAGCGGATGAGCAAGGCCACAGTCCAGATGTGTCTCTCTACGACCGGCTTCGGGTCTCAAGTTGACATGTCCCGTGTGCAGACATCGTCTCACGCAAGCAGCTCATTGTATCATGGCCGCACACGCCAGCAAATGGGTCAACGACAACAACCGGGCCAAGGTCAGGCTCGCCGACAAACCCAGAGTCGCTCGTCGCGGCCAGTTCCCAAGTTCGATATGAACCTGGCAGACCTATTCAGCGACAACCCGCCTCTGGCGGACCGATCAAGGATCGAGAATAGGCCCGGGGGACCTCCCTATGCTGTCCGACCAGATGCCCCAGAGACTCTACCTCCGGGCTTCGCACCCACAGATCACACAGGTCGTCCGTTCGCCCAGCGCACTCCCTCGATGGAGTACTATATGAAATATGAAAACTCCACTTCTCCCCAGGCCCCTCACCCTCAGTTCTACTATGGTAACTCGCCACCGCAGAGCGGTTCTCCTGGCAGTGTTGCCGCCCATTCTGCCAATGGCCCTCATGGCGTTCCACCTACCGACCACCCGGATAATCAACCTGGAATCAGTCTCGATTTCTTGGACTTTAGCTCTGGAGATCCCGATCATCCATCGAATATGGAGACAGATGCGAATGCAGACTATCATCTCGCCAATATGCCTCCTATCGGTCCCAACTTAGGACAGAACGTGGGCATTGATCTGGGCTTTGGCATGGCTATGGATTTCCAACATGATTGGAGTGAAAATCCCAACTATGATCTTCTAGAAGGGTATTTCTTCGGGGGCTCTGGACCTGGCGCATCCGGTGGGGATGCGTAAGGTGTTTATCTCTCCTCTTTACTCTTCTTGCTCTCCTCCCCCAATCCTCCTCTTCTTTACTTTCCTTTAATCCTTTTATGTTGCATGTATCTCTTTTTTGTATCATCCCTTGTCTCTCCTTCACGCCCCCTCCCTCCACACGATTTTGCTGGTTCTTGCCATTTACTATCCCAACCTCAACCTCACCTCTACCACCGCTACTTGCTTTATTAGGGATTGCATTGTCAGAGAGGATTAACAGGAAAAGGACCGGTTTCGCGAGTCCGGGGTTATGGCTGTTTTGGATTTGTTCTTGTCTTCTTTTCTTTTTTTTTTGATATTGATTTTTGATCTCTATTTTGGATTTTGCAATGTGTCTTGAGTTTTGAGATACCATATATTTCTTATATACTATCTATATCTTTAAATATAAATATAAATATAAACATAAACATACAGAGATGAGACATCCTGGACATAGTATACCGCAGTAATGACACTATCTAAGGCTCCTCTGTAAGGAGAATGCACTGGAAAGTCCAGGCCGGCCAAGTCGAATCGGGCAGCAACCCGCGCCAAAACAAACACAGCCGCTTTTTTCCTCCTTTCCTCACTTAATCAGCCAACACATCCAGAGGCTGAGGCACTGGCACTGACACTTTATTTGTCGCATCTCGTTGGCTACCTTGGCCCCGTGCGCTTGGACCCAACAGCCTGACTTCGACCTCATCAGGTGCCCAGTGCCCTGTGCTCACAGTACTCCGACTGCCTAGCCCATCTCACGATCTCCCCGATCTGCGATTCTGCCCGCCCTCGAACTTTCCTGCCCTTCCCTCCCCCCTCCACACCCCTCGAGAAACTTCTCTCCCTGTGTCGAGTCAACCTTCACGACGCGTACCATGCCCATTCGCCGCGATCGCAAGCACCGAATCCCCCGCCTCCGCTAGTTCGTGCTCCAGGTTCGCTCAGCCCTGTCGGAGCGGGCCCTGCAGGCAACCGACTCCCACCGAATTCACACTTAATCCATTCATTCGTCGGTTTTCTAGAACGTCAAGTTCTTTCGCTAGTCCGTCTTAGGACTACTCTCATTCGTTTCGCCTCGATACATTCGCTTTGGCTTGCGCCCAAAAGTAACGCGCATCGACCGAGTTCGCCAACCTCGACTTTTCTCTCTCTCTCCCGGACATGCGCGTGAGCACCGACTTTGTACACGACCGCTTATGATGACCCTTGGATACGGCTCGGAACTCTAGTATCGCCGCATTAAACCGGTAACAACATGGCCAAAGCCGACGTGCGAAGGGACTATTATGCAGACCTGGGGCTCGCCCCCAGCGCGGAAGGAGAGGATATCAAAAAGCAGTTCAGAAAGCTAGGTGGGTAAACAATGGACTTTCAAGACAACACATCTGGATTTGTGCTAACACATCATGTAGCGCTCAAATACCACCCTGACAAGAATCCCGGGAAGGAGGCAGAGTTTAATGCCAAGTTCCAGGCCATCAAAACCGCCCACGATCTTCTGAGTGACCCCCAGCAACGCCTCAAGTACGATACAGATCGATTGCGCGCTGGTTACGGCAAGGTATCCGGGCCTCCAAAGACAAATACCTCGCGGAGAGCACAGCCACAGCCAACTGCCTTCAGACCTACTCCTCCACGACCCCAATATAATCCGCCACCTTTTACGAAACCGCAACCCACGTCAAATGGACCGTCCTCAGGCGCCAAGCGGTACGAAGCACATGCCCGTGCGGGGCCAACGTCATGGCACAAGCCACGGGATGAGGGTCAAACAAGAGCAGATGCGTTTAAAGGGTTCTCAGGAATGAGGGGCGCCGCCGGCTGGCGAGGATTTGACCCAAATACGGGAGGTTCAACCGCCGGAGGAACACCAAGACAGCAGAATCAACCCTTTGGAAAACCACGACCTCAATCCGCCTACGAGCGCTTCCAAGAAAGTTACCGAACGCAGAATCCTTCCTCAACCCCTCATTCACCCAAGAAGAGGAACGGATATGCCCCTGGGGCCTCAGGAGATGACGAACCCATGGCCCGAAATACCTCGGCGTATACCAGCTCCAGCCGGCCAAGCAGCATGTATTTCGATTCTCCTCCACGAGCGCCCACGGCAAAGAAACCAGTGGTTCCCGATCTACCACAGTTCCATCCCGAGTACGAACGTGCCAGTAGCCGCTATGCGACGGCAGGTGGCGAGAAGACATTCTTTACAAGCTCCGGGCTTGGACGTTCGTCCACTGTACGCACTCCATCTGGAGGCTACCGAACCTCCAGTGCACGCACAAATCCACCCAGTCCGACTCCTAGCCAACACGGACGTCACCGTAGTGTCAGTCCGAAGAGCGGACGCAATCGGGAATATTCAGTCTCAGAAACCTCTAGCGACCTAGACGATGACGAAGAGGATATTCCCGAACCTCAGCCTAAACCGAAGGCCGTACCCAAGAGTCGAATGCGCCACCGTCAGAAGTTTCCTGATCTCTACGGCAATGATTCGAGCTCCAGCACTGGTGAGGACCCTCGTGCCCGACAAGGCCAAAAACACTCCAGGCTGTCGCCGTCTCCGGAAGGATTCTGGAAATACCGAAGAAACTCAGGATCCCAGGATGGAAATGCTGACTTAAACCGTAATCAAGGCCATAATTCCGACAGTGCAGCTTTCCCCAAGGGCCAGCAAGGACCATTCAGCAACCCTGCTTCACGGTATGACGCTCTTCGTCCCCACCCTTCAAGGAAGTCAAACTCATCATTTTTCTATATGTACAGCCCTGATTCAGCTCAAAGCAAGCCAACCTCCCAACCAATGTTCGGGCGAGACAGTCCCAGTAACTTACACAAGAAGTTTTCTGAAGAGGACTGGAGAGAACATATTAACAAGTTCGATTTTCTCGGTGCCCACGCCACGAGCAAAGACGCATTTCGCTCATCATCCAAGGGCAGTGCGGACAGGGAGAAGACAGCAAAGTTATACCGTGACTTTCAGCCGCGGAAAGCAGAAAACTATTCGCATCCAAAATTTGCAAACATGTCAATAGATGACCTGACGCAACCCCCACAAGTAAATCCATTGCGTACCTCGCCTGTCTCGCAAAGCCAGGGCAGGGCAACAAATTCCACTGGCTCGGGGTCATCGAGGAGAGAGACTGGCCGGCCTGGTCTTGACTCATTTGCACCAACGACAGGAACTGGACCTCAACCACAGGCACAGCCGCAACAGGCGCCAACACCATTTGCACAAGCGAAGTTTTCAGCTGAGCAGTGGAGCGAACAGCTACGAAATATTCCCTGGAATCCATCGGATACTCACAAACCCCGACAAGCAAACACCCCACCTTCACGGAGCCCCAAGAAGCCGGCCAGATCAGGCAACAAAAAAAGCACCCCCCCAGCCGGCAAAAGTGACGACCGAGGCCGAAGAAAACAAAGGAACAACCAATGGCGATACTCCCTTGGAGTCAACACCGACCCCGCCTATTGAGGCCGAGGTCGAGCCTGAGGCCATGGATCTTGATGATGAAATCCCCGCGGTTCATCCAACTGCATCATCCGCCTCAGGGCATGGTTCTGCTAGTGGGTCGGCAAACACAAGCTATCCGGATCTAAATGGAAACGCTGCAGGAAGTGATTCAGGCGCATCGAAGCAAACCGCAATGCATCATACAGTAAATGGCGCATCCAAGGCAGAGACTCGCACGCCTCTGTTTAATCTGGATAATCTTCGCAACACGGCACCATTTACCAGCACTAACAGCGGTGGTATCGAAAACCTGGAAGACGTCTTCGCGACCTTACCATTCGAGTCGAAGGCAAGACAGCAGGCAACCACGAAAGAAGAAATCCAACCACGGAAGCTCGAGCTGCCCAACCCGCCCAAGCGACCCCGTGCACCTGATCTCGTCCTTCAACCGGGTTCGCAAACCCTCATGCTCTCTCGCGATAAATGGAATTATTACGTGTCCACTATGGGCAGCTATATGCACGACTGGAATATTTTCAATCGACGCATGCTGCTGCATTTCAATACCCGGCAGGATGCCATCGAAACAGGCCTCGCTCCGGGCTGGATAAGTGCTGTGGGCGACACAGCACGTCTACGAATGAATGGTGCGGACGGAGATGCAACCCCGGAAAAGAGCCAGGGTCATGCGGAAGTTGATGAGGCGGATATTGATGATTTGGTTCCTGATCGTCGAACCGGTGGGTACAGTGCGTACCTGCGAGGCATTGAAGAGGATGTCCAGGTACGGAAGCACTGGGATGTGGCTTGTGAGTTGCACCGCGAGTGTATCGTTGATCTGGGACGACTTCGGGAGTGGATCCGCAGAGGAGGAAAAGTGATTTGAATGAATGCCTTGAAGTTCTATGATGAATGAGATGAGGTGTGTTGAGCGTTTCTCGCCGTTGTTCTTTATTGCATGTTAGGCTAGGCTTTGGTGTCTTTTTTGGTGAATACCCTGGATATGATTTGCATTTGATAGATATTAGCCTCGGGCCCATTAATTTTGCATGCCCTGAGGTTGCATGCATACATTGAGATTGTACTAGTACTGTTTTGATATCTTGCCCCAGAATCTAGTTGAATCTAGTTCCTCCATATCGCTTCCTCGTACTTGATATCGAGGCCTGAGGCAGGTATACTTCATGTACTGGAAATACCGTAAAATACCAAAACTGTGCGGGAAAAAATACGATCATGAGTCACGTTTGGAGTCACCGCGGGGCCTCGAGTATGTAAATCTATCGGGGCTGCCCTTTTTTCTATAGGGTGTTACTTTTGAACCTTTTGAAGTTACTATCCGGTATGAAAATATCAACCCCCGGCTACTACATCTCTCCTTATCCCAAATGGGTGACCCCAATTGTACACCGAGAGAAGTTTGAACCACTGACCCGCGCCAGAATACTTTGCCCCGCCATCCCGAAGCCGGACGTACTTCTCTTCTTTTCCAATTCCCCGCCACTAACACAATTGATTGCAATTGATCTCCAATCCACGCATATCCAAGCATCGTGATTGGCACGCATTTGGAATCGGCACATACACAACCGCAACCATGGTCTCTATTGTTTTAGGAAGTCAATGGGGTGATGAGGGTGAGTCCGCGGAGTCGCCCGCAGAGGGCAAAAGGGAAAGAGAATTGAGTCAAGACGAGATGCTGACGCCGGATTGTCGATTCTTATAGGGAAGGGCAAGATCACCGATATGCTGTCGCAGCAGGCGACTCTCTGCTGTCGTGCTGCTGGTGGTCACAGTACGTTCCAACCCACATGGCCCTGGTCCAAATGGGAACTTGAACGAATGCTCAATTAAATTTCCTCTTCCCAGATGCCGGTCACACTATCGTCCACGACAACGTCACCTACGACTTCCACATTCTGCCCTCAGGCCTGGTCTCCCCTTCATGTATCAACCTGATCGGCGCCGGCACTGTCGTCCACGTCCCCAGCTTCTTCAAGGAACTCGCTCACATCGAGGCCAAGGGTCTGACCTCCGCTAGCAAGCGCATCTTCATCTCTGACCGCGCGCACGTCTGCTTCGATCTCCACTCTGTTGTCGATGGTCTGGAAGAGGCTGGTCTCGGTGGCCGTAAGGTTGGCACCACCGGTAAGGGTATCGGTCCTTGCTACAGTGACAAGGCTGCACGCCGTGGTGTGCGCATCGGTGAGATTCTGGATGAGGTGACCTTCGAGCGGAAATTGCGCACACTTGACACTTCGTACCGCGCTCGCTTCGGCGATATCTCTTACGATGTCGAGGAGGAAATTGCCCGTTTCAAGGTATGTTCGTGGGGAGAATGAGAATCTGAGACTTTGTGGGGGGGGAAGGGAAATACCCCGGCCTGGGGTTAATCGGATTTGGTCTGGGGTGCATGCAGGTTAGAATCGGCTCTCTAATGAAGTATATTTTACAGGAATACCGCACCAAGCTTCAGCCCTACATCGTCGACCAACTCGAGTTCCTGCACAAGCACAAGGACTCCGCCAACACCCTCGTCGAAGGCGCCAACGCCCTCATGCTGGACCTCGACCACGGCACATACCCCTTCGTCACCTCCTCTTCCACCGGCCTGGGCGGTGCCGTGCAAGCACTTGCCCTCAACCCGAGCAGCATCAAGAACGTTATCGGTGTCTTGAAGGCCTACACCACCCGCGTCGGATCCGGACCGTTCCCCAGCGAACAGCTGAACGAGGACGGTGACAAGCTGCAGAAGGTTGGTCGCGAGTTCGGCGTGACGACCGGTCGTCGTCGTCGCTGTGGCTGGCTCGACCTTGTTCTCGCCCGCTACTCCCACGCCATCAACCACTATACCGCGCTCAACCTCACCAAGCTCGATGTCCTGGATGACTTTGACGAGATCAAGGTTGGTGTCGCTTACATCCTGCCCGACGGCACCCGCACTACCTTCACTTTCCCCGCCGACCCCAACGTCGTCGACAAGATTCAGGTCGAGTACGCTACCCTCCCTGGCTGGAAATCCAACACCATGGGTGTCACCCGCTACGAGGACTTGCCGCCCAATGCGCAGGCCTACATTGAGTTCATCGAGCGTGAGATCGGCAATGTCCCCGTCAAGTGGATCGGTACCGGTCCCGCTCGTGAGCACATGATTGCCCGCGAGTAGATTGAATGAAGAAACTGCGTGAATAGGTGTTATATCCCTTCCCTTCCCTCTCTATCCCCTCGTCCCTCCATCCCATCCCCCTTTCCGAGGTTGATATATTGTAAGTGTCTTCCTTTTTGGGTAGATTTCTCTGTTTTTCCAGTCTCGGGTACCTGGTTACTGCAAAATATTGGGATATGTTATTGAATTATACACGGTTTCCATCTTAACATCCTGCTTCCGGTGTTACTTATTCCCCAATGGACATACATGCTAGACATTTCCTTCAAGTTGGTTGTCGTTCTCTTGGACAAGGCTGTTCGACATGAGGTAGGTGGAGTTATTTAGTTCCAAGGTTGTAAAATAGGTATACTTAAACAGTGATTACTACATATATAGTACAAACCATTATTAATTGATCAAGTTCAAGTTCTTTCCAAGGTTAAGAGTGAGGATTTTATTATGCTGTAATGGATGTAGATTGAATTCTAAATAGTAAGAGGAATGATTTGCTAGATGGTATCCTGTGTATAGTACAATTTTTGAAATTACATATCGTTCACAATGAACTTGAAGCAATATAACACATGAGGTGAGAAGTGGAAGTGGAGGAATCAAGACAGCAGGCATATTGTACAAGGACGTAAGCCAAAAGACATAGAAACGCCGCCCGGATGCGAGAATGGCAAGGTAACTCTATCGATTGCCCTGCTTCACGAGTGGAAAATTCGTGTCACAGATTAAAAGTCGTCATCAAACGTGCTCCGACGGGTTGGTTTGAATTCGCGGGACTGACCGCCAAATCCACTATCTTTGTCGACGAAGTTGTTGTACCGACCGCGAGGATTGCGATCGTTGAAACCGCCTGGCCGGCGACCACGGTTTGAGCCACGGTCTGAGCCACGGTCTGAGTTGCGGCTAAAACCACGACCAGAGTCACGACCAGAATCACGACCAGAATCACGACCAAAGCCACCGCGGTTGGAATCGCGGCCGAAACCGCCACGGGGACGTCGATCATCGTCAAAGTTACGGCGAGGTCCCTCAACGTTCAGGTCGCGGACTCGGCTAATGCCTAGGTTTTGGGCGACACGAGCGCTGATAGCGGGAGGCTCGGGCAGACAGTATCCGTGGACGGCATTGCGGTTCATCGCCGCGACGCAGGCACGGCGGTCTCCATGTGTCGGGATGAGGGTGCCGAACTGGGACTTCCAGGCGGTTTCACGGGTGGCAGGGGGCAACATGGCCATGGCGCTCATGGCCTGGGCAAGGGAGCTATCAGGCTCGCCTGACAGGCCCTCGGTCATGTCGTAGGCGGCAACAGGGAATGAAGTGCGGTCTTCTTCGATGGGAATACCGTTAAGCAGCTTTTGATAATGCTGGCGCTCACCCTCGGTGAGGAAAATCCAGCCTTCACCGGTCTTGTTGGCACGAGCGGTACGACCGAGACGGTGGACGTAGGTCACTCTATCGCGGGGAACACCCACCTGGAGGACGTGGGTCACTTCCGGGAAGTCCATACCACGGGCAGTCACGTCCGAAGAAAAGAGGATGGCCTCACTTGCCTTTCGGAAGTTGTTGGCGGCAGCAGTACGCCCGGCCTGGGTGAGCCTGGAATGAATCTCAATCATGGCCATACGACCCAGAGGGCGGCGGCGGTCTTCGGGGGAGACACGAAGCTCCTCGAAGACACTGGCATAGAGTGAGACCTCGCTTGTGGCATTGGCGTAGATGATGGCCTTGAAAGGACGCAGGCTAGGGTCCTCGCTTTGGCGAGCCTTGTACTCCTTGGCAAGCTCGAGGATAGTGGGCAGAACATTTTCATATCCTTGCATGAACACGGCCTTCTGAGGCACCCGCATGTGGGTAGGAGCTTCATCCTCCCGAATGGTCTTGACGAACTTGTAGTCCGGCTTCATAGTTCTATCAACCATTCTCATCACCTCACGGGGCACGGTAGCCGAGAGCATGAGTGTCTGACGGTCTACCTTGTATGGGTCTGGGAAGAGGTTCTGGAGTTCTCTAATTTCCTGTGAGAACCCGTCATCCAGCAGACGATCAGCCTCGTCGAGAATCAGGGTGTTCAGCTCGGGAGCCGCAACGCCACTCCTGGGGTCGGAGAAAATATCCTTAAGACGGCCAGGGGTTCCAACGAGAAGATGGCAACCCTCGCGCTGCATCTTCCTCAATCCAAACGACTTTTGTGTACCACCGACAGCAGTCTGAACGACGAGACCGGTGTTGGCTGCAACCTTCATCGCCTCGGCAGCAATTTGCTCAGCCAATTCGCGGGTGGGCGAGATGATGAGGGCGCGAACATCGGCGCAGCTAGCTCCGGTACGACCACGGCCAGTTTTGCGAGTCTGAACGAATGTGGGATCGTTGAGAATGTTCTGCATGGTTGGGATGAGAAAGGCAAGCGTCTTGCCGGTTCCGGTCTTTGCCTGGGCCAAACTGAACCAAAAGTCAGCGGCAGTTTTAAAAAATGGAGGGATGAGCCTTTGAAAGACAAAAGAAGAACTTACACATCGACGCCTTGAAGCATCTGGTTGATGGTTTGACTCTGAACATCGGTCATGGTCTTCAGACCCATGCGGCTGGGGTGAGTGATGTTTCGGATCAGCGAAGGGCTGACGAGGCCCGACGTTTGCAGATCCGCAAACTCTGTGATGATTTCTTGTTCAGAAGTCTCCTTCACTCCAGTGTCTGCCTCAGCCTCAGCGGCAGCGGCAGCAGTGGCCTCACGCAGGGCCGGGAAAGTCTGGAAAGACCGTACCAGGCCAGGGGAAAGGGTTGACGAGGGCTGCCATTTGAACAATTGAGGAGTCCAGCGAACATGTGTGGAGCGCGGCACCACTGCACGTAGTGCATGGGCAGTACCGAAACGACGCACGGCACCAAACATGATGGATGAATTAGTGAAATGGAAGGGTGTTGTGGCGATGTCGCGGATGGTTTCTCGCGCGCGATGAAAACTTTCTGGAATCACGTGGCCTTATCGATAGAGTCTGCAATCGCGCCAATCAGAGGACAGGGGGATAAATACAGTATGGATTGCCATTGGGATGAGTAAAAAACAATATACATTCTCAATTGTTGCTAGTATGACGATTAATCGCCCAGGCTCCCAGCACAGTGTATAAGACATTTCTCTCTACTATTCTACCATTCTACTATTCTACTATACCCGGTGAGTAAGCGGAACCCGGATCACGGGACTTCCGACCCTGAGGCACGTCCAGTAAGCAGCATTGTGTGGCACTAGGATTGATAAGCTAGGCGCATTTAGAGTGTAGTAGCTGACAAACAAAGATTCACTTTTCTCTGCCTCTTCAAGCTCTGCTTTTGGAAAAAGGTGGACGGGTGTGACTAACTTCTGCACTAGTACCTGGCTGGTAACTGGTGACTGGGTCGTGTATAAATACTTCTTGGTCCCACCTTGATAGCTTCCATTCTCGCAGTCTTCAATCACACTTTTCTCCACCAACACATCCGCCATGGCTCCCACCACTGTTGCCATTGTTGGCGCCTCCTACGCAGGTCTCCATATAGCTCACTCTCTGCTTGCCGTTCCCGACGTCAAGGTTGTGCTCGTCAACCCATCCACCGTTTTCTACTGGAACATCGCCGCTCCGCGCATCGTCGCCAAGGCAAAGGCCTTCTCGCCCGATCAGTATCTGCTTCCCATCCCCAATGCCTTTGCCAAGTACCCCGCCGAATCGTTCGAATTCATTGCCGGAACTGCCACTGCCATCGATGCCACTGCCAAGAGCGTCTCGGTGACCCCCAATGCTGGCGATGCCAGGACGGTGTCCTATGACTACCTTGTCATCGCATCTGGCAGCACGACAGCTTCATCCAACGGCTCCATCACCGGTTCTCCAATCCCATTCAAGCCGACCAACCACGACGACCTGAAAGAAATAATCGCCGCATCTCAACAGCAGATCTCTGGTGCTAAGGAGATCGTCATTGGTGGTGCAGGCCCCATTGGTGTCGAAGTCGCCGGCGAGATTGCGGAAGCAGTTAAGCAGAGCGGCAACAAGGCGTCTATCACCTTGGTCTCGGCAACCGATCGGGTTCTCTCCATGCTCAAACCATCTGCCAGCTCCAGCGCTGAGAAATTGCTCAAGAAGTTGAACGTCAAGGTGATCAACTCTACCCGAGTCAGTGGAGTCGAAGCTTCCGGCGAGGATGCCTCTAAGTCCTGGACCGTCTCTCTGAGCAACGGCGAGAAGATCAACGCCGATCTTTACATCCCCACCACCGGCGTTCTGCCTAACAACAGCTTCATCCCCGAGCAGTTCCTGGACCAGGATGGCTGGGTCAAGGTCGACAAGGAGCTGCGCGTTCTTTCCGCCGACAAGATTTACGCTGCTGGCGACATCACCAATAACTCTATGCGTTTGAGTTTCAAGACGATGGAGCAGGCCAAAATCGCGGCCAACAACCTCAAAGCAGACATTGCTGGCAAGGGCGAGCGCCAGTCATATGACCAGGGCGATAGTGTCATGATGGTCGTCCCGGTGGGTGAGAGTGGAGGCACTGGGCAGTTGTTCGGCATGGTCCCCTTCAGCTTTATGGTCAAGATGATCAAGGGTGGGGATTTCTTCATCTCTAAGGCAGCAGGCACTGTGAACGGAACGGCTTAGGAGAGAGGGGAAAAGGAAAACCCTAGAGACGTATGTTATTATGAGGCGGCGACTTAATTCTTTGATACCTCGAGTCCGTCTGATGAACTGGACGATAGATAGAATGACTAATCGATATACCATGTTAAATAATCACCTGGGGAACTTTATGAATTTGCATCCGATGAGCTTGTGTTCGTTAGTGCAATACTAGTATCAGATCTAGTGTCCTCATAGTAGTTAACACCCCACGTCAGTAATAGTAATAAGCATGAACTGATGGATCGGAAGTTTCGGCAGTTCATCTCCCAACCAATCCGAAGCTGAGCCTAGATTAAGTGCTGAGGGTCAGATTCGATCGGGAACTTGAATGCTCAGATCGTCTTTGCACTGTACTCCTCCCCCGCGACTGGCCGCATGCGGTAACCTGCTCCGTGCTGAGAAATCAGTCAGGGTTCTTGATTATTCATATTCATTGGGTGCATTGGTCATTGTCTTTGCCGACGGTGATCGTACCTAGAATGGCTATCTTCCGTCGGCCTGCTTCTTCTTTAATTCATCCGAGCTCCACCACGGCCAGCAGTGGAGCCATTCAACTTTTTGCAAGCTCTCGTGGCGTGTTTTGTTGGGAGGCGTCCCTCTAAGGATGATTTCTCCGAATCTTCGGCATCGGTCATTCTTAATCTAGAAAAGTACGGAGTACACAGTGAACCATTGGGTACATTCCATCTTTGCTCGTTCCCAGTTCTATGATGTCGATATTATGCAACTTTGATGCAGAACAGTGGGTCAGTCAGAACTTTGGACTATAACCTTCTCGAGAAGCTTCTCCGGAACCCTTCGGCAAGCGGCGACTTTGCTTTCTAATGGATAAAATGATCAAGAATTCTGCCTCGGTCACTTTACTGCCCCGCTTGACGGTTTGACCTTGACTTCTTCTCTTCCTATATAAGTCCAAACCCCCAACGTTGTACGATAATCTAAAGTCAGCATTATTTCCGAATCATCTCCTCCTAGTACTACAATCTCTCGCCGCATCCACCTACTCTCCCATTTTTTAAAATAATTCCGTTTACGTCATGTCCAACAAAGCTCTCATCTTCAAGCAGATCCCCCAGGGATACCCTGTCCCCGGTAAGGATCTCACCATCGAGACCGCTGCGTACGATGCCAATGTTGCCGCTCCCGACAACGGTGTCGTCCTGCAATCCCTCTACACCAGCTACGACCCTTATATGCGTGGCCGCATGCGCCCCGCTGAGGTCAAGTCCTATGCCGCCGCCTTCGCCCTCGACAAGCCCATTGAGAGCGACAGCATCGCCAAGGTCGTCCGTTCCAACAATGCCAGCTACAAGGAGGGAGATCTGGTGATCGGTCACGTCCCCATCCAGGAATACGTTGCCCTCGACGCCCCCAACCTGGTTCGCATCCGCAAGCTCGAGAACCCCCTCGGAATTGAAGATATCCGCGTCTTCCTGGGTCCTCTCGGTATGCCCGGCCTGACTGCTTACTCTTCCCTTTACGAGATCGGCAAGCCCAAGAAGGGCGAGACCATCTTTGTCTCCGCTGCCAGCGGTGCCGTCGGCCAGCTGGTCGGCCAGCTCGCCAAGCACGAGGGTTTGCGCGTGATTGGATCCGTCGGTAGCGACGAGAAGCTCGACTACATCATCAACGAGCTCGGCTTCGATGGCGGTTTCAACTACAAGAACGAGAAGCCCTCCGCTGCCCTCGCCCGTCTTGCCCCCGAGGGAATTGATATCTACTATGAGAACGTCGGTGGCGAGCACTTCGAGGCTGCCCTCGATGCCTTCAACAACTTCGGCCGCATCGTCACCTGCGGTCTGATCTCGCAGTATAACTCCGCTCCTTACCCCATCACGAACATTCACCAGATCCTCGTGAAGCGTCTCACCATGCGCGGCTTCATTGTCATGGACCCCGGCATGGGTGATATCTACACCAAGGAGCACCAGGAGCGTGTGCAGAAGTGGATCAAGGAGGGTACCTTCAAGGTTCTCATCCACGAGACTGTTGGCATTGATAACGGTGCCGAGGGCCTGGTTGGTATCTTCCACGGCAAGAACAAGGGCAAGGCTGTTCTCAAGTTTTAAATTAGCAATAGCATTGGGAACCGGTGTTATTATATGTCATGAAATGAAATGAAACCAGAGAAAGAGAACTGGATTTACAATAATGACTCGGGACTTTTTCAGATTTCTCTATATAAAAAAAAGCCGGTTCGATGCAGTAGTAGTAGTAGTAGTACGTAGTATTAGTAGCTGACTAGAGCTTCGGGATGGCTCGGTTATTGCCTGGATGCAACATCGAAGAGAAGGAAATCATGCCTAGCAAGGGTTAGCTATTATATGACTGCGGATCGTCAAGCTCGATCAATTCCACGCAAATACAGCAACAAAATTAGACTTTTGAAAACAAAAAGACCCTTGAAAATACTAGGTGTACTCGTAGTAATTCTAGTCGGTGGCTAAATGTTCTCGCATCGGCCAAATTCGGCTGAGCGGGAAGCCGTCGACCAATCACCTGACTGAGAAGTACGATGACATTGGGTGGGCGAGTTACCGGTCGGACTCCCGAGGCAACTTGAACTTCATCCTTGTGCGAGCGACCAACTTCGACCCTCACCACTCCAACTCGTCACAATGGCCTCATTTGCGCGCCCGTCTCTGCTCCGGCAGACCCTTGCGACTCGGTCGCCTCTTCTCCGCCAGAATGTTGGCGTGTCGCAGGCCGTCGCCTTCCACGCTTCCGCGAAGAAGCAGATCCTGCCTCCGTTGCCGCGTACGTTGAGACCCCGAGAGGACCCCAAGAGATATCTGGCGGTACAAATGTGCTTCAGACGAATTGGGAGGCCTATCCGATAATTTAAAATGTGCTCGCTAACTCTCTATCCGTCGTTGCAGAGACCATCCAGGGAACCAGTACGTTTAACCGATCCGAGTTCGAACCTTGACGCCCTTCTCCTCGCATGTCTCAATCTCCAAGCCCATCGAACTCCCGTATACCGATATGATACGTCTACCAAAGGCTTTCTAGCGCGATCAGCGAGGGATTGGGTGTTGCAATTTCGATTGGACTGCATACTGACCCGCCGTGATAGTGAACGACCCCGTTCCCGTCCCCAACCCTCACCCCTCTGAGGGAAGCTACCACTGGACATTCGAGCGGTACGCCGCATCCCTAGTGCAGCAATGCATGAATAATTCTCTCGATATTCCAAAATCGCTAACATTCTCCCAGCGCCGTCTGCGTCGGTCTGATTCCCCTCTCCATCGCTCCCTTCGCCGCTGGCTCCCTCAACCCGGTCATGGACGCCGTCCTTTGCTCCCTCCTGGTCGCTCACTCCCACGTTGGATTCCAGTAAGCTCAATCCTCAAATTTCCGATCCCTCCCCCCCGGCACACACCACTAATTCTCTACCAGGGCCGCCATCATCGATTACTTCCGTCCTCAGCGTGTTCCCAAGTTCAACTCTCTCTGCAACTGGCTCCTGCGCGCCTTCACTCTGACCACCGCCGTCGGTCTGTATGAGTTCGAGACCAACGATGTGGGTATCACCGAGGCCCTGCGTCGTATCTGGAACGCATAGAGCGTTTTCGTTGTCGTCATTTGAAAAGGGTGTTTCGTGTTTCTTTTGTCTCTGGTCCAGGCGTTCCGCCTATGTATATGTCAACCTTTTTTTCTTCTCATTTGTCTCTGTCCGACTTGTGTCGGTGCTCAAATCTCTCGTTTCCCATGGGAAATATCACTTCTGTACCAGCAGCATTACCTCATTTCTTATCATATTTGACTCCGTACTAGTAGCAAAAGGGTTATAAAAAAAAGGCAACCTTCAAGTTAGAAAGAAAATTGAAAACTAAAAGAAAAGACATTCAGGTATATTGATCTATCTCAGAAAAGAAACCCTTTTTTCATATCTAGTCCATGACAAGATAATCTCTCATTCCGAATCCTCCTCGTCTTCTTCAAGAATCGGATCACCCTCCAAGCGATCCTCATCATTCGCCATGTTCATAACCTTCTGAATGATATTCAATGTAGCCTTAAGAGGCAACCCAATCACATTATCATACGACCCCTCAATCTTCTCCACAAGAATCGACCCCAACCCTTGCAATCCATACCCACCCGCTTTATCCGCGCCCTCGCGCGTCCGCACATAAGCCAAGATCAAATCATCCGACACCTCCCCATCAAAACGCACGGAAGTCTCCTCGACAAAGCTCTCCAACGCATATCCCGGTTGCCGCGCACTCTGCAGCGGAGCCATGGCTACTAGCGCCGTGAAGACCTTGTGATCGCGCGCATCTCTCAGTGCGCGCAACATGGTGACATGGTGAGCCTCGGAGCGGGGTTTCTCGAGGATAGATCCGGTGGTGGTGTCGACGACGACGGTATCAGCTGCGAGGATCAGGGCCGGTTCGCCCTTTTCTTCGTTATCGACTTCTTGGGCGTAGACGGCTTGGGCCTTTTTTGTTGCGGTGCCGAGGACGTACTCGAAGGGGGCGAGGGATTTGGGGAGATTCTCTTCTGCGTTGGAGGGGATGATTTCGATGTTGGGTAGGCCCAGGAAGGAGATTATTTGTTTCCTGCGAGGTGATTGAGAGGCTAGGATTACTCTTCTCTTGCGGAGGTCGTTTAGGACGGGCAGAGAGAGTGGTGGTGGGCGGGGGAGGGGTGCCCCGCGGCTCGGCCTGGTTTGGCTGTCGTAGGCTGGTGGTGGGTCGTTGGGCTCATTGTTGGTGGTTAAGAGGCTGTCTTTGGAGTCGGACATTTTTGGTTATGCTTTTGGGGGCAGAACGAGGGTGAAAGGGTCTTGTCGGAGGAGGTGGTGGTGTTTGGTGGTCCGGAGTGGGTAGATTGCGGCGTGTCTGTCCTGCCGCAGTTCTCCACTGACTCATTTCTATTTCTTTATTGGTTGAGGGGAGACGTGTACATGGCGCATAATGATATTTGCGATTGATCAAATATCGAAATTGGAACTGTTATGGTATTCTGGAAGGGATGCATATATGCGACTTTTTCCAATGGACCATACTGGTGTGACGTACATCCCATACTATCTCGACTTGACGATCTATCTAAATTACTAGTCGTATCGATCAAGATGCCCCCGATTCAATCAATACAATGCGATCGCCCCACCAGATAGAATGAATCCTTTCTTACTTCTCCAATTCACTCGTCTACAGCTACCAGGATAATTTGCCCATGAAATCTCGCCTTTTGCGGCACGACCCAATAACAGGGTGAACCGGGATAACCACGGGTCCTATAGATCTTCAAGCATGATCAAAGGTCACCCTCCAATTGAAGCCTTAAATTGTAGTTGTCACTGCGGAGTAACTTTTTTTTAAAAACAAGATCTGTTTAAGCATTCCCCAATTTAGGGTCCTCTCCAATTACTCAACCAGTAGGTAAAGCCAAGAATGCACCGAGGTTACTACACGTGATCGATCTCTCTCGGTTGGGCGCACCGAGGTCCCCGATCCCCCCCCCCCCCCGGATTCCCCAGAAAAATCATTCTGCGTGGATTACAATATACCATTGGACTGTGAATAGGTCGTCAGAACAAATGGCCCTGCGCGTAGTCAAATACAGTCTGATGCCTGGGCTTAACCATTGAAAATGGTGTGCCAAAAATGTACAAATAAGACATGAACAAAAAGAAAGATAAAAATCCCCCACAACTGAAGGACAAAGCCATTCCAAGTAAGACCCGGCCAGCGGTGTCGCGGAGGCTGAGTAGAGTGGGTGTGTCGTCGATTAAAGCAACATGCATTAATTGAAGTCTCCCCTCACGGCAAAAAAAGAAAATGGCCGTTCATCGGGTTGCCAGGGCCAAGAGGTCGAGAGAAGCGAAAGAAGGGGAGCGCAAAGGTGATGGATGGAGATAGGATAATTAACGAGCATGCACTGGATTATGTTGGCCGGAAAGAATCATCCACTCGGCCTCCTTTGTTCTCGATCTCAGCGATGAGGTTATGACGTTCCTGCAGCTGCAGGTGGATGAAGTCGACGGTCTTTTGCAACACGATACTCTCGCTGCGGCCCTGCCCCTCAAGTCCAGGCACCAGTTCTGTTAACCGGTCGAAGCCTTCCCGAATCGCGGCGCGGCGCTTCTGCTCAGAGGCAATGTGGTTGTTCTTCTTCTCTTGATCAGTCAAGCGGGGCTTCTCTTTATCCTGGCCAGAGACCGACTTCGATGCGGCGGTTGGGGTCGAAGACGACCGGTCGTCGTCCATCTCGGGGTTCATTCTGGCACTAGTGCGGAGTCCGATGAGAAATAATGCAGTTGATAAATCGTCGCAGATCGTAATTCCGGGCTTCTCCGTTCTGTCTGGCGTAAAGGACAGTGTTTGTCGAAAGTGAATGTGTAATTCTCCCAGGCAGTTGTCGGGAAGATGGTTGGAGAGGAAGGACGGGGAAGAAGCCGAACCGATAGGCCCAGTCCGGCCCAGTCCGACCAATGCGGAGAAGAGCAATTCGAATCTCTGGGCCTTGGCACTCTTCAACGTCATAGAGAGGCTCCACCGAGCACAACTCCCTGCTTCGCTTTTTTTTTCCTTTTGTTTCTTCTCTCCCAAATCTACCCAAGAAGCTCTCAGAAATCCAACCTCAGCTCATCGTTACCTGTCAATTGACCATTTCAAAAATCGACTCGCTTCTCCATCTCATCGCCTGGCCCAGACCTTGGCATCGATCTCGCCCGGTCTAGCGGCGCCTTGTACAACTGCACGACTATGGCCCACGAGTCTCTACGTGGATCGTGCTCCTGCGGGCGCAACCAATACAGAATCTCTATTCCTGAGGATGTGACAGACCATGCTGAAGTGTATTTTGACAGCAGCCGAGAAAATCGTAAGTGCACTCCAGTATACATCTTTAACCTCACCGTTTGCCTTGCTGATTGCGAATGACAGGTCGATTCCAAGGTACCCCACTTACTGCATGGCTCCGGGTACCCTTAGACTGGTACAATTCACATACTGAGTCATTCTTCCCCGATGAAACACACACTTCAATCCGCCGTTCTTTTTCGCCCCGCCATGCACCTGAAACACAGCGCGTGTTCTGCGGTTTTTGCGGAACACCATTGACTGTCTGGACTGAGGAGCCTCGTGAAGAAGCCAATTTCATGTCGGTGGCTATTGGAAGTCTGTTCGGAGAAGATCAGCGGGCACTGGAAGATCTTAATCTACTTCCTGGGGACTTGGACGAAGACGAAGATGAAGACGAGGTCGAGGCGGAGGTTTCTGGCTCTGCTATTACACCATCCTTGGGCACTTCATCGGTTGTTGTACCTTCTTTCACCAGCCCAGGTCATATTTCGCGGAACTTTCAGCACGGCAGAGCCGGTGGTATTCCCTGGTTTGAGGAGATGGTCGAAGGCAGCCGTCTAGGCCGCCTGATGCGGTCCCGACGAGGTATGGGCATGAGTGATGATCAGTCTACTTCAATAGAGTGGGAGATTAGTGAATGGCATGATGATGGAAGCAGCGGCTTTCTACAGCAAGAGGAATTGCGTTCTGGAGGAACGAGCACTGGAAAGAGAAAACGGGGCCGTCAGACTGATACAGACTCCCCCCAGAAGCGGATTTAATGACATCTATTTACTCGCAAATCAGCTAGGCGCTTTCGTATTGAATACAAAAAATGAGGACTTGGTTGCGACCAGACTCTGGAGTTTATCTTTTTTATAGTCTCTTGGCGACTGCAAAGGCTTTTCAAAATACCCAACACCATGGCTAGTATTGATGGGGCCATACATAGACAAGCTCTGTATACTGTGTCACAGTCTACTACTAGTATATTGGGGGCCCAGTTGACCGAAAGAGGTGGGGGCTGTCTAGCCTCCGGAAAGGTCACTTCCCATGCCGACATTACTTGGGAAATATTTCACTCCTCGCCATTGCGTCCTATGATTTCCATCCCAAAAGGCCTTACTTTGTAAGTGGAGAAGCCTCGTGGGACACTTCCGATGGGATAGCCTGCGCATGCCGCGATACTATGAAGCGGTGTCTCCCCAGATGCCATAATAATATCCGCCTTGGAAAGCATGCTTCATAGATATCTTCAAGAGACCAGAAGAAGGGGTTGACCGATGACCAACAATGAAAGCCCCACCTGGCGGACATTATTACCATGTGTACTATAACTATACAGTGGCGTTGCAAAAGTTTGAAACCCCTTGTTGACTGTTCTTGTCTCCACCTTCTAATCGCAGAGTAGTAGCTACTTAAGACGGAATAGATTGGCCTATCTATTCCATCTTAGGTAGCTACTAGTTTCCCATTAGAAGCGGTCAATAATGGTGGGCAATATGGGGCTTCAAACTTTTGCAACGCTACTGTACTAGATGTAAATGTAGTTAAAATTAGAGAGATGGGTACTAGATATATAAGAATATTGTAGTTCAAATTTCAATTATGCTGGTTTGGACAAGCATTTTAATGGGAGGTAATTAATATATTGTATCATGACTTCAAGTACATCTTTAATAAAACACCTTCAGAATTTATAGAAACATAACAAGGTAATGTAACAGATCCTCTATTGTACCAAAAAGAAAAGGAAAAACATTTCTCAGCGGTAGTTTAAGGTTTAGACTGGGAAGGGTAATCTGTCAAGGGGGCTTCCACAGAGGCACGATTGTCCTTTCTGCGTATGCTCAAGGTAATCCCCACCCCAAGACAAGTGATAACAACCGCAAACTCCTCCAGAACAGACATGACAAGTTGCACAGTGACATTGCCGCCAATCATGCTGAAGGTGGAGTCATGAAGGAACCAGATCAGAGCAGCATACACTAGACGGACCATAATAAATGGCGTCGAGATGGCCACTGCAAGAACGGTTCGCTTCTCCCCGCGTTGAATGGAGGCTTTGTGCATGGCCATAAATGCGGTCATGAGGCAGAGCTGTCCACCTGCAACAAGATACAGGATCATACCAATCTTGGCTTTGATATCGGGGTGTGCGAGGCCTTCTTCAGACATGTTGGCTGTGATTCCCACGATGCTGATGATCATGGCAACGGTAACGAGAAGACGGAAGGCAACGAAGACGAATTCGGGGAGAGCAAGTTTTCCTGTTTTGTGTTGGATGGAAAGGTTTCTTGGTTAAGTTAGCGGACAGCTTTTCGGTCACGGTGTACTACTTGTGAGTACTAGCGGGAGGAGCTGCTTACGCTCGAGATAGAAACCCAGTCAATGCAAGCATAAGAGGGGACAGTCCAATTGCCATACAAATGGCGGCGGCGATATAAAGCCCCAAGGTATAGTGGGCGATTGTTGCGAGGTCACAGCAGGCACCTACGATCCGGGCCAACGCAAATGTGAAGATGAATAAAAACCCGCTATTTTGACGGAAGCCATGGCGATAGACCAAGAAGCCAGAGAGGAAAAAGGAGGGCAGGTAGATAAGGAGTTCGAGAATGGAGATGCCATGGCGATAGGTGACAGTCATGTTGGTGGTTTAACGAGGCTACCTCGCTGGATGGCAAGGGAAATAAGATATTCAAATAATGGCAAGAATTAAGAAGTGTTTCACTGGCAGCGAGGACAACTTGGACCTTATCGAATGCGATGGGTTGAAAGGTAACTTGAATAAAGAGCTACAGATTCTTCGAATTCATTTCGCTATATATCCTTTAGCTGTACATCAAGCATACCCTTTTCGAATAGAACTATCTGTGGCTGTGCGAAGAAAAAATACGCAGCTCTCAAAATGCACCAAAATGGGCAAGGTCAGAGAGATAAGCCTCCACTCTAAAGATCTAAAAATTTCTAGAAGACGGACCGCAAGCCTGAAAAGAACTGGCCCATCGGGCTGCGCCCGCTAAACCCGCTAGCCCGCTGGATCCACGGACTTAGCCAAGCTTTGGCTGAAGGAGCCAATGAAAATGCACCATTTATCGCAGTGGTTTCCCAATTGGGAAAAGAGGGGGAAGTATTTGGATGATATAAGCATCGTGACATAAGCAGGTCGTTCGCCTTGTAAATGTTGGGGTATGCAAGAGAGTCTCGCATAGAGTGAGGTTTATTGAGAGCTAAATCTGAAATGGATAGAAATCACCGTATAATGGCATCGTGAAGATTGTAAATAGTAGAAACTTCACCATCTGCAGCTGTTTGATGTTAATGTAAAATGTAATGTAGTATGTGCACAGCTGACATCGTTGCCTAACCCCAACAAGCTCGGGTCTGAGGCGGAGGCGGTGCAATCGGCCTTTACCGACACTTTATTACATGACTCCTCCCTCTTCAGCCTCAAGATCTAACGAAAACGGCCGTCGCATTTCATCATGGTATACTGCGGCAAACCAAGCAAAGGATGTGGCCACTGTCGATCCAGAAAGATTCGCTGTGACCAGGTCCGGCCGGCCTGTTCGCAATGCGTGCGGGCCAAGCGGGACTGCCCCGGCTACAGGGATCAGTTATCTCTAATGTTTCGCGATGAGAGTAGTTCAGTGGTTAAGAAAGCCTCAGCGGGGTCAAGTACATCGGTTTCGTCAGCTTCTTCATCCTCTAGGCAAAAAAAGTCCCCTGGGCGATCGCCTCGCACGGCTTCCCCAGATGGGAACCCTCAGTCGGACTCCTCTCCGGAAGAGGCGGCTTTCACTAGTCTGTTCGATTTCAACGCCGACCCACTGTCTGGACCACTGATACAGCAGTTGCAACAGCCATGGCAAATCCCCATGGAGGTTCAACCGGTTAGCATACCCTCGCAGGAAGAAGCAATCAGTTTTCTCTTTCGATCCAATGCCATACCTGGGAGCTTTTGGATGAGTGACTTCGTGACCAAATTCTTGGCGCAGGCCGGTAGCCAAGTGGGTGCCCAAGCGATGCGGGCCAGTATGACAGCTGTCGCATCGGCCATGCTTTGCCGCGTGAGGAAGATGACCCCTCTTCGAGATGTGGCGAGGAAGGAATACGTCAATGCTTTAAACCTTCTCAACATAGCCCTTGCGGATATAGAAGAAGCCAAGACCAATCAAGCATTGGGGGCTGTTGTGCTGCTTGCTATATATGAGGTAAGACATTGCGGTCCCTGTCGAATGACTTGCAGATCTAACTCTTTCTTCTTCTTCAACAGCTTGTCACAGCACGTGCCCCACGGGATATCGCTTTATGGACAAACCACATATCTGGCGCTACTGCTTTACTCGACTTGCGAGGCACTGATCAACTTAAGACCGAAGCTGGCATTCGTCTTTTTCTGCATTTAAGATATCAAATTGTGCGTACGCTTGTTTACATATCATCTCGTCCGTTACAATGCTAACCCGATAGTCGTGCAGATCATCAGCTGCATGCAGCGGGATTGTCACGTACCCGAATCTCTCATGGAATGTACAAAGTTGTCCATGCTCTTGCGACCAGGAGAAGCCTACAGCAATCGTTTGATTATTCTTATTGGCAAACTGTCCAATCTGCGAGCAGACATCCAGCTCAAAATCCTCACCGACGACCAGGACATCATTGCAGCAGCATCGGCCGTCGAGGCGGAAATAGTCGCCTGGTTGGCGGGGCTTCCACCTGGCCTCTCTTATGAAACCCTCACTAAATCCCCTTACGACTTTCTCTTCCAAGAACGCTGCCGAGGCCTTCGCCCCTTTGACGACAAATATCACGTCTACCCAAATTTCTGGGTTTGCAACGTATGGAACCAGTATCGCTGTGCGCGTATTATCGTCAGCGAACTGATACTCTCTCATATGTGGAAAATCTCCGACAGCTCCAAGCTCGCCATGTCGGATGAATTCCAGGTTCACTGCAAGAATATTCGAGCCACCATCCGGCGCTTGGCCGTTGATATCTGTCGTAGTGTGCCTTATCACCTGGGTGCACACCAAAAAGACGCCTCTCCTAATTGTCCACCTCCGGAAAGTTACCTGGGTGGGCTGACGTTGCTTTGGCCGCTATTCTTGGCCGGTGTGGTCGAGAACCCCAGCCATTCCCTCCGTCGGTGGGTTGGGGATGCCCTTAAGATGATTGGAAATGCGATGGGTATTGACCAGGCACTTGCCTTGATGGACATGGTCGCCGCAGACCCGGGCGTTCTTCATTTTGAGGATGGAGTGCCTAGTCAGGAAGTCTCGATCGCGAGCTCAACCCAAAAGGATCCCGTGGCGCTGCTCGATATGCCCTATAAGGATATTCCTGCATCTGAGGCAGACTTCTGACACTTCTGGAACAAACAAACTTCATTCCTTTGTAATAATGATTGGCTATATCTCGGGTTGTGGGGCGCAGTTCGGAACTGGGAGGGTCACACGAAATAGGCAAGGTGTTCGATGGCATGCATGGATAATGACTATGACGCATACAAATGACTGGCAGTGACCAGATAATTACATTTTTTCTCTTTTATCTTATTGCTTATATTTTCCGCACTAGATGGATTATGAAATCATAAATTTGGCACTATTGGTCCCAAAACCCGCCTTTACTATTGCGCGATGTCCCGCATTACAATTTATGCTGCTGCGCCTTCATTCGCCAGGGTGGTTGGGGCGGAGTGCTATGGCACAGCCCAACGCCGAAAGCCGCAACACGCAAAGAGCGTTCCTGTGTGGACCCCTGTCTGACTCTGTCTGAGTCGCTTATTAGAGGCGGAGTGCCAGGGATTAATCTAACAAACGCCCTGGTGATTTAATAGAGTTATGGTAGGCAGTCTTACCCCTCCATAGCCTGACTGGCCTAGCGCCAGGATCTGTAGCTCCGTTGTCATGAACCTATTAAAAACAGACCTGAAACGATGATTTCTGCCTTGAGAGACTTAGGCATGTTTGTGTTTCCAGAACCCCGCACGCTAGTAAGCACCCATGGGTCTCCTGGGCTGTTGTTCGGGTATAGAGTTGTGAAAGCAAACCCAGCCCTGTGAGCCTTGTACTCCATTATATCGCCTTACTATACAGTTATTGCCGACACGATCCGAATGCAATGACTCCACAATATCATCGTTTGAAAGAATCATCTCGGATATAAAGAGAGACATTGACCGTCACCATTTTCTTTGTCAGTAGTATCATTCAAATACAATTGTGGAACCTCAAAACCTTACCACACTTTCCTACTTATTGCATCCTCTTTGCATCATACGAATTACAACACTGAACTACGGGTCTTGAACATCCTCACCATGCCCCATTTCGAAAAATCTACACCTCCACCATTATGGTCCTCATTCCCCTCCAGTCAAAGAGATAACTCCCTCCAATCACCGTTGTCCACCACCCCGGATATGCCATCAATGGGTAACAACAATACCTCAACACGCACCCGACTACGCGAGAGCAAGCTTTTCACAATGATGCGAAAACCTTCCAAGAAGGTCACGGCGTGGGACCCACCAGCCTACGACTCACAAGATTGGAAAGCCCCCACCGTGACGAATAGCTCAAGCTGTGACTTTGACTCCCGATACGCCTTCCTCAAAGACTTCGACACGATATTCCTCGTGGATGATAGCTCCAGCATGAGCGGGCCGCGCTGGCGCGAAGCCGAGGAGGCCATCGCTGCCATTGCCCCCATTTGCACTCAATTTGACCACGACGGAATCGATGTCTACTTCCTGAACCACCGCCGCGCAGCAACAGCCAATACGACCGGCGCTTACACAAACATCACCACAGCCGCGGATGTCCAAGAAATCTTCAATAGTGTCCGACCTCGCGGTTCCACACCTGTGGGTAAACGCCTGCTGGAGATCTTGACCCCCTACCTCCACCGCGTGGAGATGATGCAAGCCTCGCGGAACGCCGACGGATCCCTGCGTGATCCCTCGATGCTGGTCAAACCGATCAATATCATTGCGATCACGGATGGCGAGTTCACGGATGATGCTGAGAGTGTCATTGTGCAGGTGGCTAAGGCTTTGGATCATCCGCGATGCAATGCGTTGCCGTGGCAGGTCGGCATTCAGTTCTTCCAGATTGGCGATGACCAAAGAGTGCAGCGATATTTGCAGGAGCTCGACGATGATCTTGGCAAATATTGCAGTGAAGCACGTCTGCGGGATATCGTTGATACTGTGCCCTGGAGAGGGAAGAGGGGTCAGTCGTTGGATGCGGAGGGCATATTGAAGTGTGTACTCGGGGCTGTGCACAAGAAGCTTGATCGACGACAGATTTAGAAAGATATAGTTTGGCTCATTCCCCTTATTTTCTTATTTCTTTCTTTGCCCCAGGATTTTCTTTTCTTTTCCCTTTTTTCTTTCTTTCTATGTTTTATTCATTGGATTTGACTGGACCGAGCTGTGCTCTTGATAGAATTTTTTTTGGCGTTGGGATTGGAAGGGTAGCTAGCATGGTGGCCGGTTTTGATTAATTTATCGCATTTTCCCCAAGATTGCAAATCATCTCACAAGGCTACGATCCTTGCTAGTAGGCTGTACGAGTACAGCATCTGCCAATTTTGGGCGATGATCATTGGTCACTGCGTCGCCCGGACCTCGTCCGGTTAAGTGGATGCTGGGGGAAATTAAAGCTCGAAACTTTGAGGTGGCTGCTTCTCCATACTCCGTACTCACCGACTGTTTAGACTCAAATAGTGAGAGGGGCATCAACTCAGTAGGAAGATTAGGGTGCCTACTAGTAGCTATGAATTGTAACCCCCCACATAGGAACCGTAGGTTGAGAGTGTACTCCGTAGAATACTCCGTATTCCGTGGGAGAAATGGGACTATCGACAATGTCGGTAAGGTCTACGGAGTACAAGTACAGAGTACCCTAACTGTATGTGCCATGTGGTACTCCCGTCCTTCGCAACGATTCATGTTATCTCAAAAAATGAGATCACCACAATTTCTACTCCGTACTGGGGCAGCTCCATCGCTAGTCCCAAGCTTGAGATTTTTGTTTTTCTTCCCTTTGCAGTCGAGAGGTCCAATCCTTGGCTATGCAGAAGTATAGGTATCGGCGGAGGAGTTCGAGAACAGTTTCTACTCGTACTCATCTCCCCTCGCCTCTTTATACCCGATAACCCTGGCATGACCTTGGTGAAGTGACAAGTTCGTGTCAGCCCTTTAGGCCAAGGCCGAAACAGACGTATCATCTGCCGCCGCCGCAGGAACCGAGTGGAGTGGCTCTTGGCCGAACGCAAGTGAGAAGCCAATGAAACGAGTGATCGGCACTTCACACTTGCTCACACTTGCATCAGGGGAAAGCCACTTCATGACGCGCCCTTGCCTGTGCAGATCTAACTTGCGCGATGCCGGATGGTGGCGTTACTGGGCTATTGTAGTGGGGGTGATGGAACAGGAATGGTGAGGAGTAGCCGTACTCATCTGTACTATACTCCGTACTCCGTACTATAGTTACTTTGTACTCCGTACCTTGCAGGAGATTCGGGCGTACCGTGGTTCGTCCAACACGCGTGTAGATGCCAATCTTTCCTCCTTCTCCTTCCACTTCCACTTCCACTTCCACTTTCATATTGGCATTACCCCTTTCCATCCTCTCTCTCTTTGCTGGTGCTCGGTCCCTAAATTCTCTGCCTGCACCATTCACTTAGCTCCACTTCCGCCTGTCCTCCGTACGATACTCCGTACCAGTACAGCCATCCATCAGCCATCTTCCCGTGATCGGCATCCAAGTCATCACCAAAATCCCCGCAGCGCCGATCTCTTATCACCGCAGAAAAAAAAACCTCTGCTCCTCCTTCCATACTGCCACTTCCTCTCTTCTCCTCCTCTCATTGTCATCACCGGCCTATCATCCGGGTTACGGAATACACAGTCATCTGTACTTTTACCCGGGGCTAGAACCACCACCAACTCCCCGACACAACAATTCACACCGACGCCACGCCAACCCCGGTCGAAGCGCCGTACCCTGGTCCCAGGATCCCCCCAGCGCTTCGCCTACGCTCGCGCCCATTGGTTCTTCTTGTTGCCCTGAGAAATGTGCTTGGGGAAATTGCGAAATTGCCAACTTCCACCCGCCGCGCTTCCTGAAGCATTCGCGTCGCATTTTCCTGCGGGCTGCCCATCTGGGCTGGGCCATGGCTGTTGTCTCTGCGGCGCTGCCCGAAACATTCCTCGAACGACCCGTTTATTCTTAGACCTGTCAATCGCCTCTCCTGAAACAGGTACAGCGTGTACCTGCGTGCTTTTTACGCCTGGCGTGCTACCGGGGCTGTAATTATAGAAACAGCTTTGTTTATTATTCCGGCCTGGGCTCTGTCACACCTTATATTCCGCCTCGTCGGTCTCCCTGCTCGATTTGCTTTCACAGTCTTTATTTTTTTCCATTCCTTTTGTATTCCTTTTTCTTTGGTTTTGTTCGAGAATCTATCGTTTTCTCAACATCTCGTTCCCTTGATCTAATCACTCGTTGCATTTGCATTGCATTGTCCTCTGTACTATATTGGGTCTGCTTTCTTTTCGATCCTCTGGCGTGCCTCTCTTTCTCCATTTCCCTCCACTCGTCATAGCATTGTCTTTGCATTTATTCGCGATTCGATCTTTGCATTTGCTGCCATCGTTGCCTGCTTCTCTTTTCTGAGCGATCGCCATCGTGCGATGATATCGACTACCCTCATGACTTTCTTACTGTAAGTCTGATCGTTCCAACCCACCTGAATCTCTGATTGACATCGATATCAGAAATACCAACCCCGAAACCCGGTCAGTCAAGCTACTAGGATCATGGGACAATTTCACGAAGCAATATGTCATGGAGAGAGATAAGCGCGTCGGTGCGGGTCACTGGAAAGGATGCCACACCTTCACCGATATCATGGGCGATGGCCCCGGAGGCTCGTCGGGTGAACAATCCCAATGGCGGACCGGTGGGCTTAAAATGGGTGCTACGTACTGGTATTATGTGAGTCATTACTACAGGTCATCTTTGGGCCGGGAAGTGAGCTAACTAACAGAATCAGTATTTGCTGGATGATGACATAGAATCCATTAATGAAAACGAGCCTGTGACGACAAAATGCCCCTTTCTCCCGGGACAGCCTGTGAATGTATTGAATGTGCCTATCGTTTTACCTGATAGTCGATCCCATGGCCGCACTGGCAGCAACAGTTCGCAAAAGGCCGACTATCGAACCATGAACCCGGAGGACAAGTTTATGAACCCACGCAGACCACCCCAACCGGTCCCTGCACGCCTGCAAACTGCCATACCTCGCAACCAGCCACTGGCTGTACATTCGCAAAGTACCTCGCCAATTGCCGGAATGGTGCATAGGAGTGCATCACAGCCAGGCAGCGCCAGGGGCTACCACTCAAAGGACGCACGCTCTGCCTCCCCACCACGAGCTCGCGCTCTTCTTGCAGCATTTCGGCCTGCCAACGGGGCAGAAGGTCAAGGACAGATCTCACCTTTGCCAAGATCTAAGACGGTCAACGGAGTTCTCCGACATGACGGGGCCACTGGTGATCGCCGAAAGGTTCCCGGAATTAACGTCAACACTGGAGCCGCCTCCCCGGTAGCGAAAATCCCCGAGTTCTCGACAATCCAAAGTCGCCGGGCGCTTAAAGCAAAGGGCGGCGATGCCCAGGCACTAAATCTACTAACGGTGCAGACACGCCCTCAGCCTCGCAAGCCAAGCCCCTCAAGAGGTGCGGCAGCAGGTAACAATCTGGGAACAGTGGATGAAACACGTGCGCTCAAGGACGCTCTGGAGTTCATCGCAAGCAATCCGGGTAGTGATCAAACTACGCCTACCGGAAAGGATGTCGGTGACAAGAGACTGCCAACGCTTCCCAACACACCTTCTTCTGTGATGGACGAGGCCGTACGTGAGATTGATGATCACGACAGAGTCATGGATTCAGAGGTTCAGCGCAGCCACTTTTCTAGCATGACAGCAACCACGGCAGACGATGCCACCAACTCACGTTTCGTTCCTGAGCGAAGTCGCTTCTCTGAATGGAGCACCGACACCGATACTGAAGCCGAAGACAATTCACCCGAGTCAATGATCTCCGCGTCCACATTCAATCAAGACACCAACGAGTCGCCAGCCGTAGATGACTGGAGAACGCCAGAATTGTCGTCCAATGACGCAATGACCAACACCGATCCCAACACCCCCCATCTCACTGTTCACTCTAAACCATCATCACCAAACTCCGCTTCCGGCGAGCTCCCGCCATGGAACGAGTCACTTCCCGAGCTCGCCATCTCTTTGGCATCTCCTGGTCTCCAAGGCTCTGGCTTGGGGATTGATCAAATGGACGAGGTTGAAAGCAACCCCAAGCGTCACGCAGCCCTCTTTGGCGCAATCGAATCGATGGAAGCCCTCTCTTTGTCGCGCAGAAGTCCCGACGGGTCTCCAATTATTCTCCCAGAAAGGGAAAGCCAGCATCATCGGGATGCTCTCGAGAGAGTCCGATCTCGATCTCGGGATGGCTCCTCCCAGGGCAAGAGAACCATGCAGGAGCTGATGGATGAACTCAGCTATCTCAAGAACATGATCCAGTCCGACATGGATGGAGAACCTTTCTAAATACATTCGCTATTCAGCAACCCAGGTGCTGGTCACCGGGTGCTTGTACCAATTTCAATAGACATATTAGCATAAGATCGTACAATGGAAACTACTATGAACACAAACAACATATGTGCCCTGGTTTAATGATAAAGCATAGTACTGTAAAATTTTAATCCGAGTTTGATACTGATATTTCATTCTACTAGTTACCTACCTAGGTAGGTTGGCATGAGAGGTAGTAGTATTTGGCTCTTGATGTGATTGTCGCATCGACAAATAAGGTTGTTGATAGTTGCTCGTCAGTGGTCATTCACAGCCGCCCACAAAACACGCGCCAAGAATCCGCCGAGTCCGCCGCGACTCTCCCACTCCGCCAACAACAAACGGAGACCGCGACAACGCAGCAAAAATAATACCAAAAGAAGGATGGGCTGAACGCTGCTGCCTATTCGATACAGAAAGTATGGCAGAAAAGGGCCCTCAGCTCACGCCGGTCGGGGAGCAATCCCTGCCGGCAAAATGTAAAGCCACCACCCTGGCGTACTGTCCCTCGATGGACCTTATCGCACTGGCGACCGACGACGAGGAGCTGCGCGTATTCCGCTTGAATGGACAGCATGTCTTCGGTGGTTCGTTTGGAGGTGACCCCTACCTAGGTGATGATGAGGAAGACGGGGAGGTGAGAGCACTGGCGTGGAAGGGTAATGGTGAGTAACCTTCCTTCACGGTGACATCGCCATGTCCATCTACACGGATCGAGACTTGGACAAGTCGATTCTGAGAACATCGTTCTCTAATGTTGTCACAGGTCGTCTTCTCGCTGTCGCCTGTGGAGATGGGTCTCTGCGCATCCTCAGTGCTTACAGCGGAAAGACAGTTCATCATTACCCGGCACACCATAAACCAAGCGAGGAGTTCTCCTCCTCTGACCAGCAACCAGCTCCAAAGGTGACATGTATAGGCTGGGGCATGAACTTCACCGATAGTAAAGCTGCCCAGAAGCATCTCCAAGACTCCGCTGGCCAGGTCTCTGTGGATGACCTATTGACTCCAGGAATTCATCCGTCCAAAGCAGCGGCTCTGCTGAAAGCTGACCTACCACGGGAGCTGGCATTGCTTGACATCGAAAGCTCATTGCCTAAGTTGAGCACATTGCCCGCAACGGGGGCGGAAGATGATCTCTTCAGCTCACGCGCCTCCATCGATGCTATATTCCACACTTACGCAAAAGATGCCAGCGACTCGGTGGACGTTCTCTTCATTGGCTTCGATGATGGGAGTGTTCACCTGCGCATCTTCGATTGTTTCGAGATCGGCTCGTTTCCCGTGAGTACCTCGACACCACAAGCGAAATCGTGTCATATTCTTTGCCATGCCTCTCACCCTTTGAGTTCAACACATGCTCTGGTCGTATCGACCACGACAGGGGACTCTTCATCACCGCTAAGCATTGTCACCCTTGACTTGCGCTTCATCACGAAGTCTGGGCGATATCTTTCTCTCCTTGCGTCGAAGACGACCCAGCTTCAGAACTTGCTTCGGTACATTGGACAAGTTCAGCGTCAGATTGAAATGGAGTGGAAGAATGCTCAAGAATTACCCGCGCGTTTCTTGCGAAGTGTGAACCAGGATCTTCAGGATCAGTGCCAATGTGATTTCGTGACCGCTATCTACCACTTGGTTGTTACTGGACATTGCTTTGAGCCGATGAAGGAGTTTTTAGTGGATATTGTTGGAGACAGAGTATGTATTTTGTATCGTCAAGATGAAATATATCCACTAACTCGAAGATAGGGTCACAAACGATGGGATAAAGCTGTTGCCGGAGGCTACGAGAATATCCGCCGGTTGACACATGAATGCCTTCTCCCAGCATTGGAGCGATGCCAGGTCCTCCTTAGCCGGCTGGTAGGACTGTCAAAATTCCACAAACTCAGCGATGTGCTCGGATTGGACACACAAAAGTTGAATGGCATTGTCGAGACCTTAGATTGTCTGCACCTTCTCGCCCATCGCATCCTCAACCACGCCAACGAAGAGCTAGTTCAGTTTTCCGCATTCTCGCGGTGGCTTCGCCATGAGATTGAAATCCTCAACAGTGAACCCCTGTCGCAAACATTGGAAGAGAACCTCGAAAAGCGAGAGCTGTTCGAAGTCCCGCCCACGGTGAACTACATCACGGGTGCGCTGCAGAAAAGCGCCCTGCGGAACTTCATCCGCCAACTACCTATGATTGGTGTACCCATGATGCCAACCCCATCAACAGATAAATGGCTTCCAGATGGGCACGATCGCTCATTCTACGATGAATTCAGATTACTCCTTCAGCAGCAGCGTAAAGCACAAAACGAAGGAGGCGATGGGACAAGTGTTGATACCCCTAAACTGAATGACTTGACAATGCGACTTGGTATCCAGTTTGAGAAGGTCTTTGCGGAAATCGCATTGACGCAACGGAGAGGCATTCTGCATCGGTCACCGCTTACATTGCATTCGGACTGCGATCCGAATGTTCTTGATTTGAAGATTCGCTACGAAGATTCCGAGGAGAAACGCCCTTGTTCTATCTACACTGCTAGCCGATCAGGCAGTTCCAAAGAGTCATTCTACATCTACCGCACGATTCTCGACTCCGTCAATGGTGTCAGTTCCACTCGCAGCACATCTGTCGCAGCCATTTCGCTCCAACAGGGTGAGATTCGACAACTGCAGTTTGTCGATGATGATACAATCATAGTACTGTGGTATAATGAGGGTAAACATGTCTTCCATCTTCTTTGCTAGGGATTCTAGATGCTAACTTTTCATCAGAATGTGCCTACTTGCTCAGCTTTTCCTTCCAAGCTAAATCTGGAAAGGCGGACTCCCCCGCGCTTGGACTCGATTATGTCGAGTGTGAAACCTCCCCCGCTACTTCCAAGCCACCGGTTCACGCCGCTCAATTTGAGCTGTCTTCTCTGATAGATACCGGCATTATCAAACATATTTTTGCGCCGTCTGGTCCCAAGGCAAGGCCAGTATGGCTAGATGTTAATGGGCGGCAGGGCCGGCGGGCAGTTTGTGTGCTTTATGGAGATGGGATGCGATATGACGTGTTGGATTTGGATGTTACAGTTGAGGAGTGGGAGGAAGAAGAGGAGGAAGGGGGAGAGGAAGCTACTGAGAGCTGATGGGATTCAAATTCAGATACTCGAGCCTAGTACTGTAGCTACTACAAAACGGATGATGAATGGTAGAATCTAATTGATCAATTCTCTCTCTCTTCTTCTCTTGTCTTCTTTCTTAATAATTCTCAAGGTTTGCCTCTTCGTTGTTCTGTTATTTGCCCAGCCTGGTCCTTTGACAAAAGGACCAATAGGTACTACGGTTCTATTTCAGGTTCTGCCTAGTCAAAGGATTCAACCCCTGAACAGTCCTGGGGTGGTGGGCCTTTGTCATGTTCATATTGCTTTTGCCTTTGAAGTCAAAGAACGCAGATCCACTTTTTCTTTGTAAAAGACGAAGATAGAGCCTATTAGAAATTGAAATCAACACCAGACCCAATCGGTTGATGACAGCTGTCGAGATGGTGTTTGGCTGATACTACTATTACTACTAGGTACTGTAGTGGTAGTAGCATGAATAGGATATTCCGTCATAACGGATCGTAGTAGTTACGCTGAGGCCATTCCAGATTGCCCCTTGCTTTTGTTGTGAGCTATGCGGGACTATTCTAGGATCTTCCATGCAGCCCAACTCAGGCACCAGGAACGATGTGGGCCTCACTAGGAGAGTATAGTAAAATAGGTGGTGTTTGTGTGGACAGGGCTAAAAGGATCGGTCGCTGGGGCCACTGGCTGGTGGGTGCGCTTCAAGGAGGAAAACCAAAACAAGCAGACTGGAGGTGTACCAGCAACACAAGACAGGAACAACACTTCTCTATTATTGCCAACTAATATCTGCACACACCCTCTGCTTCTAGTAGGATATACGGTGAAATCCAAGTATTTTATATTCCCAAGTTCCAAGGTCAACCTTCGTTTAGATTTGCGCTGTGGCTGCTGGCTTACCTCATCACTCGCCAGCCAATCAGCGCCCGCCTCTCACTGACCTCACATCCCCCCCGGCCGCCTTCTGTCGTCGAATTCTGTCTTCGATCTTGCCTCTGGCTTCATTACTCCCTCTTTAACAAGAGACCATATCTTTCATTCTCACGGCCCCTCCCCGCCGATTTCCTTCGACCTGGCCACCGTTGCGCCCCAAAGGAACCTTATCCTCTCGACGCCTCCCGACTTTTGGTGCATGCCTCGTCATATCCACAAAAACACCCCGTCCTTTCCCACCCACCTACAACTCCAGAGATTCTGAACTGTTACCACATCTGCTGTACCCCGTGGTTGCTGATTTCGTGCCTGGATCGATCCCTTATACTTCCCCAGGCTTAGAGGGTTCTGATCACCTTCTTCTCCACCTTTCTTTTTCTTTTTCCTTTTTTCTCTCTCCTCCCTTTTACCCCCACATCGCGACCCTTCTCTCGGTGTTTCCTTTTTTACAGACATCATGGATGCTCGTCAGGTGCTGCAGAGTACCCTCGCGCCAGGTATGGATTCCGTGATACCACTCTTCCCTTTTCTTTGACGGACACATGATGCCCTCGTCTTGTGCCCTCGAAGTCAACTGTGTGCGGGAACCCCTCGCTGACCGTGTTTTCTCTTTCTCCCGCAGATGCGGCGGAGCGTACCAATGCTGAGCAGCAGCTCGCCCACGCGGCCGAGGTTGACTTCGTATGTGATACCCTTCCATCTTTCTTGCATTTCCCTTTTCCTTGCCTTTTAGGTGTGATCGCGAGACACCTGCGACCTCACCTCGACCTTCCTCAACGACCCGCTAACGCGCATCGTCTCTTTTTTTTAGGCCGCCTATCTTATCACTCTGGGTCAAGAACTAGCCAACGATGAGAGCCCTGCCCATATTCGTGTTGCCGCCGGTATCGCCTTGAAGAACGCCTTCACCTTCCGAGACCAGGCTAAGCTGCGTGAGGTGCAACAGCGATGGATTCAACAAATCAACCCCGAGACCAAGACTCAGGTCAAGGAGCTCGCCCTGAAGACCCTCCACTCTACCAACACCCAGTCCGGAAATGCCGCTGCCACTTTGATCGTTTCCATTGCGGCCATCGAGCTGCCCCGCAAGGAGTGGCCCGACCTGATGAACATTCTCGTCCAGAACGTGGCGAGCGGTAGCGACTCCCTGAAGCAATCCTCCCTGACAACTATTGGTTATATTTGCGACTCCCAAGATACCGAACTTCGTGAGAGTTTGATCGAACACTCAAATGCCATCCTGACGGCTGTCGTCCAAGGTGCCCGCCGTGAGGAGCCCAACATGGAGGTCCGCTTTGCTGCCATCAACGCTCTTAGCGATGCCGTTGACTTTGTGCGGTCCAACATGGATAACGAGGGTGAGCGCAACTACATTATGCAGGTTGTCTGCGAGGCCACTCAGGCCGATGAGGTCCGTGTGCAGGCTGGTGCATTCGGCTGTCTGAACCGTATCATGGGCGCATACTATGAGAAGATGCGCTTCTACATGGAGAAGGCTCTGTTCGGCCTGAGCATCATGGGCATGAAGAGCGAGGAGGAGGAAGTCTCCAAGCTCGCCATCGAATTCTGGTGCACCGTTTGCGAAGAAGAGATTGCCATCGAGGACGACAATGCCGAGGCGGCCCAAGAAGGCGTCGAGGCCCGTCCTTTCTTTGGCTTTGCCCGTGTGGCTACTCGCGAGGTCCTCCCCGTTCTGCTGCAAGCTATGTGCCGCCAGGATGAGGATGCCACTGATGAGGAATATAATGTTTCGCGCGCTGCCTACCAAGCGCTGCAGCTCTACGCTCAATGCGTGCAGGGCGATGTTATCCAGCCCGTTGTTGCCTTCGTTGAGGAGAACATCCGCAATGAGGACTGGCACTATCGCGATGCTGCCGTTGCTGCTTTCGGTGGTATCATGGAGGGCCCCGAGCCCCGCGTTTTGGAGCCCCTCATCAAGCAGGCTCTGCCTGTCCTCCTTGGTATGATGGAGGACAACTCCGTCTCGGTTCGTGATTCCACTGCCTACGCCCTGGGCCGCGTCTGTGACTGCTGCCCTGAGGTTCTCGATCCCGAGGTCCACCTGCAGCCCCTTATCTCCTGCCTTTTCAATGGCCTTGCCAGCAGCCCCAAGATTGCCAGCTCCTGCTGCTGGGCTCTTATGAACGTTGCCGACCGATTCGCTGGTGATGCCGGCTCCCAGACCAACCCCCTGTCTAAGCACTTCGAGGAAAGTGTCAAGTCTCTCCTAACAGTGACTGAGCGGTATGTATCTCCAGATTGTATCTCCACCTTCTCAACGTAGCTAACTCCCCCACAGACAGGATGCTGACAACCAGCTCCGTACTGCTGGATACGAGGTTCTCAACTCCTTCGTCCTTAACTCCGCCAACGACAGCCTCGCTATGGTTGCTACTCTCTCAGACGTCATCCTCCAGCGCCTTGAACAGACCATCCCTATGCAGCAACAGGTCGTCAGCGCCGAGGACCGCATGCTTCTTGAGGAGATGCAGACCAGCTTGATCAGTGTCATCCTGGCCATCGTCCAGCGCTTCGAAACCGACATCAAGCCCCAGGCCGACCGCATTATGACTGTCCTGCTCCAGGTTCTCCAGACCGTTGGAGCCAAATCCAGTGTCCCTGATGTTATCTTCGCCACCGTTGGTGCTATTGCCAGCGCTATGGAGGAGGACTTCGTTAAGTACATGGAGCAGTTTAGCCCCTTCCTGTACAATGCCTTGGGCAACCAGGAGGAACCCGCTCTATGCGCCATGGCCATCGGTCTCGTCAGCGATATTGCCCGTGCCATGAACGACAAGGTTCAGCCTTACTGCGACCACTTCATGAACCTGCTTCTGGGCATTTTGCGGGTAAGTTGTATATCCTGTAGACTCGAACCAACAGAACATTCACTAATACAATCAATTACAGACTGCTACCAACCAGCTCAAGCCTGCAATCCTAGAGACTTTCGGTGACATTGCCCAGGCTATTGGAACCCAGTTCGACACTTACCTCACTGTTGTCGGCGGTGTCCTCCAGCAAGCCTCTTCGGTTACCACCAGCTCTGACCTTCCATACGACATGGTCGACTACATTGTCTCCCTCCGCGAGGGTATCATGGATGCCTGGGGTGGTATCCTGCTTTCTTACAAGGGCACACCTTCGATCACTCAGCTCCAACCATTCATCGAGTCCATCTTCCAGCTCCTTCACATCATTTCGCAGGAGGGTAACCGCAGCGAGGGCCTGATGCGTTCCTCCATGGGCGTTCTCGGCGATCTTGCCGATTCTTTCCCCAACGGCGAGCTGGCTCATTACTTCCGCAACGACTGGGTCACCGCTCTCGTCCGTGAGACCCGTACCACCCGCCAGTACAGCCCTCGGACCATTGAGACCGCCCGCTGGACTCGCGAGCAGGTCAAGCGCCAAATCAACCTTGGCGCTGGCATGTCTTAAGCCTGGCACTAGAGAGGTTTCATCCTAATGATGATGACTTGCTGCCCCTCAACATCACTCTTGATCCTAAGCTAGGATCAGCAAAGTGTCGGCTTGGGACAGCAGCCCAGGGCACCCATGGCTTTTAAACCCAAAAGTCCCGGGCTGTCTTACCCCTCGTATCGGATTGGTATTTCCATTCGCGAGTGTCGATTTTCTACGTTGCTTTACGTTCTCCTACGTTGCCAGTGGATTTCAATGACTGCTACGCCCTTCCAATCCCAATTCCCCCAGGAGGTCTATCCGTATTATCTCCTCGCCCAGTCCCGGCTCTTGACCTCCGCTAGCCCCCCCCTTTCCTAGCACATTTTTTTTCTTTCTGGTTGCCAATCCCCCCCGATGACATCCTCGACTGAAATCCCATCCATTTCTTCCCCCCTATGGCTGTTTCTCTTTTCTAACTCCTTCTCCTTTCTCCTTTCCGTTTTGTGATACAACCCATTTTTACCCATCCTCACCTTTCCTACCCTGCCTTTTAATTAGACAAGACCCCTTCGCATCCCTATAGCATTGCAAGCCATGTAGCCCAAAGACCTCATGTATCCTCCCCCATTGACTCATGTACGCACCCGATCATGTAACCCCTGAATCATGTCTCCCAATTTCCAGAAAAGAATCGTCGTCATGAAAAGCTGTTCCTCCCTCTCCTCTCTATCGTATACTCCTCCCTCTTCCCTCAGCCCAGACTTGCACTGGACACTCCGATGTATAGATGACCACTGTTCAATGAACCCGGATCCCTATCCCTTGTCTCATGTTCACCGGAAAAATTGACTGATGCAATTCTAGTGGATATGATGTATTCGTAAATGTAATTGAAATATGGTCAACATCTGAGATTCAGTCACCAAAAGTGCACAATATACTGAGTCACAATATAACAATATCCTTCAAAGGTTAAGTGTTCGAATCACTTCAGCTTCAATGCTGTCATTTTTTTCCAATCCCTAAATTGTTCAACAGACCTCAAGATCGGATATTTTTGTGCACCAGAGGGCATTGGATTTCAAGATTCTAGCAGTGTAGCCACTCACCCAAACTGGCTTCTTCTACTTGATCGTTGAGGCCGTGCGATGATCTTGAAGTTCACTTTTGGATTTATAGACGCAAGAGTGAATATACCTACTGTGTGGCTGAGGTTGATGCCATGGGTAGTACGGAATATGGGAAATGTGGCTGTGACTGCCTCATGGCTGTGGCTGTACTGTTCTATCACGTGGTGATACTAGATAAGGGCATACCCGCGTAGCCCTATATCACATTAGGTAAGCCCGCACAGTCAGCGACGAGCGGGCCCTGGCAAAACCAAAGTTGATTGAGCTCCGCCAGATTTTCATCCTCGACACGCCCCGACCAATTCATCCTCGAGGTATGTACGCCCTTACCCCCTACCAGCCTCACAGCTAGTCTGGGAGTTGCAATCATCATGACTTTGCTGTGAATCCCCTCCGAAGACGACAAAATCTTCACTGCTTTTTGATTCGGTTTGATTCGATTCGAGTCGGTCGCAGCAGGTCACGATGATACGCCTCTCCCATCCCGGCACGGGCTGAAGAACTCCTGCAAAGGGGCACTCTTTGCGCTCGCAGACTACTGGTGGCTGACTTAACAACCCGGCATACGCAAAGATACCTCATAATCTTATCTCCTTGATTTGAGAATCTCGAATTCACAACCGCCAAAATGGTCAAGACTTCCGTCCTCAACGATGCGCTCAACGCCATGAACAACGCCGAGAAGGCTGGCAAGCGCCAAGTCCTGATCCGTCCTTCCTCCAAGGTCATCGTCAAGTTCCTCACTGTCATGCAGAAGCACGGTACGTTCCTACCACCACAACCTCTCCCAAGTCGACAAAACAAAGACTGCATTGCCATTGCCGTTGCCGTTGCCATGTTTTATCTTTTTTTCTCTCTCTCTTTATCTTTCCCCCTTACCCCATTTTTGTCTTCAACATGTCCTCCCCGAGGACGTCGGGCTGATAACTAGGCGGCCGGTCTCAATCAACCTACGACGTCTGCCTTTTAAGTGTCCGATAGATTATTTTCAGCGGAGATCTTACATGTTTCCGAAAGCGCTCTTGGCAATGCTGTGTTTGGCGACTTTTAAATCTTCGCAACATCGCTGACTTTTTTTTCCTCTTTCAGGCTACATCGGCGAGTTCGAGGAGGTTGACGACCACCGCTCCGGCAAGATCGTCATCCAGCTGAACGGCCGCCTCAACAAGTGCGGTGTCATCAACCCCCGCTACCCCGTCCAGCTCCGTGACGTCGAGAAGTGGGCTGTCCAGCTTCTGCCCTCTCGTCAGTTCGGCTTCGTCGTCCTGACCACCTCCGCCGGTATCATGGATCACGAGGAGGCTCGCCGCAAGCACGTTGCTGGCAAGCTCCTCGGCTTCTTCTACTAGATGGAAGTTGTTGAAAAAAATTCCAACCTCAATAAAAAGTTGTTGTTTTGACTGGTTTCTTCATGCTTGGGCTGGGCCCTGGGAATGTAATCTAATGTAGCGGACATATACCACTTGATGATAGTTACAGAGTACATGGCTTCAGTCCAATGCTACCGATTCTAGTCAACGTATTACTTAGTAAAACAAGTAGGAGACACCAGGAGTTGGGGTCGCTGCTGCGCAGCCGCATTTCATTATGTGAACCTCCCCTTCCATTGGTGCACCTAGTAGAGACATACGCAGTCTAAACATTATCGCTTACTCTCTCTTCATTGGAGCGTGACCCCATTCGGATATGGTGAGGGTAGGAAGCCGAAACGTAAGACAGGTTAGCTTGTGGCCTTGCTGATCATCAGTCGCCTAGTCATTATCTAGATGATTGACTTCCACAAGGCCTGCGTAAAGTATCACTGGCATAGGTTTATATTGCTTGGTGATGGGGTCCCTCTAACGCTAACGCTATCGAAGGGACTATGAGTGATTAAGAAGGTAGTCCGGTGCAATACACCTTGGTACTGAGCTCTAACCAAACTTCTCAGACCACTAAATCGTCCAGAAGCCCAGGACAAAATTCAAAGCTTGCCCATTCCTGCATTATCCGGGACACTAGATAGCGCCTCGGTGGCAGATGTTGCGGGAGCAATAGTAAGCCCCGAAAGGTCCGAGAAGAAGGAAGTATCTGTATAGGAAGATACAATAGCCTGATCTGGAACCGTATTCACCTCGCACACACGACCCAGAGCAGACTGGCACTCGCTAGCAGAAGATGAGTCAGGAGTAACGAAAAGCCGGCCGGCATAGTCACCAACAACGGTCGTAATATCCTGCCAAACATTTCCCTCGAATATTCCCCTAGCAGAGGAGTCTCCGCCCTCGAGAGCATGTCCGTTATTCTTATCCCAGACATTGTTCACTGCGTGCAGGAGGGTTCCTCCGCTCAAAGCTGGGCTGCGGCCGGCGGTCATGTAGATGTAGTTGTTTTGCAAAGTAATCTCATCCGCATCACCGACCATCTCAAAGGTCCAGTAGGTGTATCCGTCGCATCCGGTTGAGTAGGTGGTCTCTCCGTTCACGAAGTTGTTTGAGAGAGTGACGCGAGTGTTGGTATCGAACCCGAAAGTGTAGTGTTGGCGACCAGTACGGGCCGTCTGGAGTTTCTATTAGCATTCGCAATGCATCTCCTGTCTAGATAGTACTTACAGTCACATGGTCAATCCAGATTAGATCGGATCCATCAAAGTAGATGGCATCGCCGCCCCATACATACTCCGGGTTCAAGTCTGAAATCTGAATATTTTGCACGATGATGTTCGAAACTCCGTCCCTGAATCTCAAGCCTTTTCCTTTGATGATGCCTTTGTCTCCGTCGCCGAGGATAGTTTTGTTCGAACCGACATCTATGCCTGTAGTTCCGGCAGTGTACCAGGTTGCTTGGGAAGAAGGGGAATCTCCGCAGTCATCTTGGATAATCTTTTGACAGCCATCACCGGTTCCCCAAGAAGCACAAACGGTCCCAGACGTTGTGCCCTCTGACTCAGTAAAGTCATATTCTTTGTCAAGAACAATAACCCGGGCGGTATCGTCGGTCAGCCACTCCTTCAGCTCATCAATATCACTAGGTATCTGTGCATCGGCATCGCCGCCGCCTGTAACTCCAGCAGCGAAACCTTCAGCTGAGCCCGAGACTGAAACAGCAGCAGCTAAGTGTACTACTCCTAGCAGACCTGCGGAAATAAGAGATGATGTGATCTTCATTTTTGAGGAATATGAAAAAATGGGAGTCTCCAAGCTGTAGTCGCTGGCAGAGGTCTGCAGGGTTTAGAAGAGGCTTAAATAAATTTGAACAGACCCTCAGTACCACTAACCATATTGAAAATGGATTAGATTCTGTTTTGTTTTGATTATTCACGTAAAGCCGGACAGTTCTTCGGTCCTGCGAATTTGGCTAGCGGAGCACCCGAAACGGTTCTAGTATACCCTGAAACGGCCAGGACACTTGGCTGAGACTAGGCTCTTCGGCAGCGGGTATTTGACAAATTTTGAGTATATTTGGAGGAAAGGCTAGAGATAAACGGTTTAAATAAAGCCAATACCCTTCAAGTTTTTACCTGGGGACCTTGGAACCCCTGGATACTAATTGCTACTTAGTTTCACTGGCATGGAGTACCTAGGTATATATCTAGAAAACGCCAGTGGACCGCAACGCTTCTTTAGGTATTTCCAAGCTTAGAGACTGGCCAAGAAATAGCAATAATTATAAGTTCATAGATCCTGTGAGACCCTACCAAGTATATTGATTATTCTAAGGTTATTAAAATTGGAATTCATCATGATATTTCATGGCAGCAGCCCTGGGAGTGTTGTTTAGTTCCGGACCGAGGCCCAATCTCACCGCCCACCCCCCCGAGTCTCATTCTGCCCTCCATTTCCCTTTTCCCCGCAAAGCCCAACCGACTTGGACTTGGACATTACTAGTATTGATTGTTCAACCACAATGCCGCTAGACACAATATACCTGACTCGCCACGGGGTGAGTTTAAACTAAGAAGATAGAGCATGTCTGGTGGTTTATATCCGAATTGTGCCTGACTGTCAATTTCCAGCATCGTCTCAACTGGACGATTGATCACCGCACCGGCATCTACAAAGCACAGTTTCCAACGCCGACAGGAAACCCCGCCGATCCAGCATTGACCTCGCATGGTGTTCGACAATCGGAAGAGCTGGCAGCACACATCCTTGCCCCAGACTTTCACCCTAAGCCGTTCAGGATTTATTCAAGTCCGTTTTACCGATGCCTGCAGACTATCCAGCCCTCCGTTGAGGAGCTGAAGCAGAAGCACAAGGAAATAAAATCTCAGGACGGAAAATCCGCAATGCCATCGCGTGGTCAAATTGAACCAAGCGCAGATATGGACGTCCGGCTTGAAAATGGACTAGGGTATGGGTGGACAATGAACTCCTCAACCTCGCCCTCACCCTCACCCTCACCCGACATGAACTCACACTGTTTTTAGAGAATGGTTCGGCCCAACAACGTTTTTCGATCACCCACCACACCCTGAGCCAAGTGTCATGCGCACCCATTTCCCAACAATGCTACACGAGACTGCAGAGAACAAGTACTCGCCTCTGATCCACCCATCGACAAGAGGCGAAACAATCGCCCAATTACACAACCGTGTCGCCGCAGCTCTGGAGGGAATAATCGCCGACGTGGATGCCGAGATCACGGCCGTGGAAGCAAGTCAATCTCCTGACCAAAGAACCAGCAAGGCCATTTTGATTTGTGCGCATGCAGCTTCGCTTATTGCCATGGGTCGGGCTTTGACGGGAAATATGCCGGAGGATAGTTCTGTCGAGGACTTCTTTGTGTTCACGGCTGGGATGAGTACATTCCGCCGACGAGGCACGTCTACCGGTGGGAATGCAAGGGTTGGGGGAGGGGTGTTGGCCGAGGGGACGAAGTTGTATCGTTCGAAGGGTGTGCCGGAGTGGGAGAATGGAAAGGGTGTTGGAGGTGGATGGGACTGTGCGTTGAATGGAGACTGCAGTTTCCTAAGTGGAGGCGCGGAAAGAGGATGGTGAGAATTCCCTTGGATTCTTCGGATATCCTTATTTTGATACTGATCTACTCCGATTGATAGGCACTTCAACGGGGAGGAGGGATTTGATACGAACTCCATGGCACCTGCGGACCCGCCCATTGGCACGACAAAGTTATGAGGAAAGTGAATCTTATGATATTCTGATCATTACTAGAGTAGACAGGATGATGCATGGTGCATCATCATCGATGCAACGATAGATCTATCGTCCTTCACTTATATTTTTTTTTTGTTTTGGCCATTCAGCGAAATTCGCCGAGTATTTAGATTCAAGAATAGGATTCTTTATTCCATACGCAATAATGCATCTATCCTGTTCTGATTAAGACTTAGTTCCTAATAGTACTAGTACTAGTTATGGAACGGAGTACTACTACCAGTTCCCCGAAGTCGGCCACTTTCCGCATCTGTCAGTGAGTCACCTCAAGTATCCACATCGCCACGACTCCACCAGTTGCAGCTTTGGATGGAGCAAAAGTCGGCTACCCACGGTGAGATAACATGTGGGGCGCGCCCAAAGCAACGAGAATTAAAAATGCAGTCCAAATAAGATTTGGAGGATAATTTAAACTCTTTGCCATCCTTGCGGATTCGCAGTATCCTTTCAACGTCCATTCCATTTACGTGAAAAGGAACATCATATTAGCAGAGCCTCACGGAATGTCGACGATCACACAGACCATGCCGACGACGGCAGTCGAACTGCCGAATCTCCACCACAGCACCGGTGAAAGACAACGGAATCAGATATCTCACACCGAACCGGAGGCAGAGGCCGATGAGGTCATGCAGCAGTCTCTCATCGCGGATTCACAAGTTCCCGATGGCGGATATGGATGGGTTTTGATCTCTGCTTGCGCGGTAGTCACCTGGTGGTTTGTCGGTGTATCTTATACGTGGGGTGTCATGCAAGCCGAATTGGTAGAGAAGAAAGGTTATTCATCCTCGACCTTGGCCTTTGTGGGCTCGCTCTGTCCAGCCTGTATCTCGTTGCTGGCTGTTCCTAACGCGAGACTGATTCGACTGATTGGCGCACGCATCACGGCTTGTCTGGGAATCTTTCTGCTTGGACTGGGCAGTATTCTGAGTGGGTTTACTACGGATAGTATTGCGGGATTGTTTATGACGTGGGGGTTTGTGGGTGGTCTGGGAACGAGCTTATGCTTTATGGTGAGTCTGCCCTTTCGCAGAGTTTCGACCATTTCACTTCTTTTGTGCTATTATACTTACTATCCGCCTAGGTCGTCTCCGTTACACCTGCACAATATTTCAAAGCTAAACGAGGCATCGCCAATGGTATAGTCTACGCTGGCGGCGGACTCGGTGGCACCGTCATCAGTTTCATCTTGGATGCATTGCTTCAAAGTGTGGGAATCGCCTGGACCTTCCGAATCCTGGGTTTCCTCATCATGGCTACGGGTCTACCGGCCGCCTGGCTGATCAAGGAGCGTGCAGCAATCATGCCCACCAAGATGGTTGAATGGAGCTTGTTCAAAGACGTCCGTTTTGCGGTCCTATTCGCCGTTGGCGTCATTGGAACATTCCCGCTCTTCGTGCCGGCATTTTTCTTGCCCTTGTATACCAGCTCACTTGGGTTGCCATCGAGCGCAGGAGCTGGTCTTGTCGCTGCATTCAACTTTAGCTCAGCCATCGGTCGTCTCTCCTGTGGATTTGCGTGTGATAAGCTCGGATCGCTGAACACGCTGTTCTTGTCGCTGCTTCTGAGCGCGTTCAGTATTTTCGTCCTTTGGCCGGTGTCTAATTCGATTGGGCCTCTGGTTGCATTCGTGATTATTAATGGATCCGCCAATGGTGGTTTCTTCTCAACTATGCCGACAGTCGTGGGTAATGTCTTTGGGTCCGCGCGGGTATCTGTTGCGGTGGGAATGATCGTCAGTGGATGGCTGGGTGGCTACCTTATGGGTGCCCCTATCGCTGGTTACATTCTCAATGCCTCCGGTGGCCAGGAGGGTGGAATTGGAGCGTATCGACCGGCAATTTTCTATGCAGGATCAATGGCAACGGCTGCGACGGTTCTGGCGGCTGTGCTGCGGATGAAGGTGGATCGGAGAATAAAGAAAACGGTTTGAAGGGTTACCGCATGGTGCAAGATGCATCTAAAAGTTCATACTTCTAAGACATACATGTTTGACATAGCGGAAATGATGAAGAATTTCTTTTATATTATTGTGTTTCAACAGCTAAATAAAAGATCCCGTAGGATAGATAGTAAGACACGCGCGAAGACACAAGACACGCTGGTTATGGGAAAGAATTGACGCAAATGCTGAATAGGGTATCGTAGAATGTGCCTGGCGCGCATGAGTATCGGGGCGAGGATCTCTCAACTTAGGCAAAAGTCTGCTCCAGCTGCGTTGTAGCAGCAGGGGCAGCGGCGGCATCAGACCCGGCTTGCTCTCTTTCATGCTCATTCTCATTTTCACCCCCAAGCTCCTGAGCCTGTTCCTGTTCCTGCTCACGTTCACGCTCACGCTCACGCTCGCGCTCCCGTTCTTGTTCTTGTTCTTGTTCTTGTTCTTGACGAACTCGTTCGGCTTCGGCTGCATTGCGTGCCTCAACTTGCCGCTCACCGATACCCGGAACCAGGCTAGCAAGAAGAAGCACAATGGATCTCTCCGCGCGTCGAAGGAAGTGCAAAATTTCGCCAAGCATACCCTGGGGCGCAGGGTTATCACGGTTCTCTCCGCCTTGGTTTGGCCTTTGCCTAGATTGATCAGCGGGCCCACCCATGTGAGCGAGACCTTCGAGATGACGCTGGACCGGGGCGACAATGGCCCCGTGGAGCTGCTGCGGAATGTCTGTATCTGACAGAACAGCCACTAGCACGGCGCATGTGACGAGGAAGATACGCGTCCAAGTACCCGCATCGCTGATCATGTAGCAGAAAAAGTACATGCGAATGAACATCCAGACGCGACGTATATAACGTCCAAGACCCGCGCCATTGTCGTCTCGTCGTTGCTGCTGGTTGATCAGAGCTTGTCGAACGGCCTGATGAACGGCGGCGGCGTTCGCAGCATTGGGGTTCACCTGAGCATCGGGAGCAGGGGTTGCATGAGACTGGAGAGAAGAACCTTGGGGCGAGGCCCTAATTGTGGTGTCCGGGGGTAGAATCAGGCTTTGTCGGCCATCTGGGTGTGTTGCTAGGTAAATCCGAGAGGTCTCGGTCTGCGAGTAGGAAGGATTGTTCATCCCCACTCTGATTCGCTGGGCCTGCTGGATCAGGGTAATCTGATCGACACGCTCGTAGAGACAGGTGACACGATTCATCATCACCTCAACAGCGCCCGCCGTCGGAGGGAAAAGGCGATGGTTGGGCGGGGTGGAATATATCCTTTCAATGTTTTGGCTCTGTCTTTCTGCCAGCATGTTTTGAAGTTGTGTTCGAATTCGGAACATCATGTCTACAGACGGTATGATGTGTTGGTTGACCAGATTTTCCATTTCCATCACTTGCTGAGAAAGAGATTGCCAGCCTTGTATTTGCTCAAGGTATGGGGCCGAAGAAGGATCTGATTGCGCGAATGTACTGGTGTCAATAGGGACCGATTGAGCTCCGTTTGCTGATGGAATATTCGAAGCTGTGCCTGGCGAAGTGTTTGTGTTGGTTTGCTTGAAACTTGATGTCGGCATCGCCCAATTATGATGCTCTGATGCGGTCGCCCTTGACGAATCCTGTGGGTGTGCAGCAGGGTCACCGCTGTTGGTCGTTATGAGAGAAGGGGACGGATTCCATGCAGGCATTGCAGGGAACCTGGCGTTTGCAGGATTGTCATTGATATTCTGAGCAGACGTAGTATTGTGACTCCAAGAGGTGGAGTCATACCGAGCAAAATTCGACCGCGAATCAATTTCTGGTGAAATTTGATGGGAAGAGCTGGCCTGGAGCATTCGGTCCATCTCCTCTGTCAAAACACCCCGACGCCGGAGTTCTTCTCTGAGTGTACTAGTCTGGTCCAAGCTTGAGGGAGCTGTGGCTCGCCATCTTTCTAACATCGCATCTAGCTCGCTCCGAATATGATTCGATCTGTCTTGAGAGCCGTGTCCAATGACGTTCGAGGAAAGAGGCGCCTGCCCCCGGTATCGAATTCCCTGTGTCGAGGTTGCCGGTTGAGGGGCCACGCCGGTCGATGACACGTATTGGTTCAAGTGCGATGGTACATTTGCTGCGCTTGGCGTTGAGGAGGTTATGGTGGGAGTTGGAGCTGGAGGCAGGACAAGGTGAATTGAGCATGGGGATCCCTAGAGTCGGCGCTGTTAGATCAACATAGCATGGTAAGTGGTAAATGATAAGAACCTGGATACTCACATCGATAGGCCCCAGGACAGATGCTAAGCTCGCTCGATCATCAGTCAAAGGCTTGCCCCGGTAGATCAATCTCTGTTGTGTCGGGGCCGGCCGACTTGGGAGAGACTGTGTAATGCGAGCCTTGATTTGTGCAACGGTGTCCGAGAGTGGTTGATCGTGAAGCGTAAATCGCCCTGGGGCGGGGATTGAAGGGGAGATAACATGTAGGGTGATCTTGTCGGACGCCATCGGGGAAGCTCCTTTTGTGACTGGATCAGTTGTCATGTTGATAGCAGCTGTAGCTTTGTGATGACGTGGATAGCTAGATGATCATGTCGTAGTGGCAGTGAGAGGAGCGAAGAAGATGTGACGGCGGCGGTTGAAGCGATTTAATCCAACGATGAGTACGATATACAAAGGAAGCCCTGCTGGTGAAGCGACAATGGTGGGTGCACCTTTGTGGAGGTGTTTGCTTTGGGAAGATCTGGCAGAAAGCCAAGAACCGGGGCTGATAGCGCGATAGTGGGCAACGTTGGAGTAACCCGCGTAGGGTTAACAGAGCGATGACTGGTAGTATTAGCCAACAAACTCTGGAACAAATTAAAAGGGACGCCCAACAGATAAAAATGCAGTTGTAGACGTGTCGCAATCACGAAGCATCACCAATTGGAGAGGAGCAGAGAGAAGTAAAGTATTGAGTACAGTGTACTCCGTACTGTACATATGTACTGAAGTACAAAGTTACTCCACGTGCCCACTGCGGGTGCTAGTGCTATTCTGCCGGGCGGTGACTACCCCTGGTTTCAAAACTTCTGGTCACGTTCATTCGGGGCCAAACCTCGCCGAGGTCAGATCGATTCTGTGTCGATCCGAGAACCCCATGGATTAAACACGATGGCCCAGCGCCTTCTCCACAACTCCCCCCTTCTTCGTTTCCATCACGCCACCCCGGTGACCGGGGGCGCAGCGACGATGGAAGTCCTTTCGTTTAGGGCCACTGCCCGCCACCAGGCCAGCATGCGCCATTTTCTTCCAAGTCATGGAGACAGTACAACAAAGATAATCAGAAAGAGAGCAGCAGCAGCGGCAGCAGCAAAAATGGAGGATTTGGGTCCCGACTACGCTTTGCCCTGCGCAACACCAAGGTCGAATGGTACCCGATCCCTGTCGGTCTCGGAATCGGCCTCTTAGGGGTTTTGTCATTCTACAAATCCCAACGAGCAGAGCGTGATCGTGCGGCTCAGGATGCCGCTGGCGAGGAATGGGAGAATGGAGGCCGACCACCACGTCGCCCACGTATCGTACCAACCGGTTCCTGGCAGGTGCAGTTCATGTCGACCTTACCCCTGAAGGCCATGTCGCGCCTCTGGGGCCGTTTCAACGAGATCGAACTTCCCTATTACTTCCGCGTTCCTGGATTTAAACTATACTCTTGGGTTTTTGGCGTCAACCTGAGCGAGGTCGCCGAACCCGACCTACACACATACCCCAACCTTGCAGCGTTCTTTTATCGCAAATTGAAGCCCGGCATGCGACCTCTCGACCCTGACCCAAGAGCCCTGCTCGCACCTTCCGATGGTCGTATTCTGCAGTTTGGTATGATTGAGCGTGGTGAGGTGGAGCAGGTGAAGGGCATGACCTATAGTTTGGATGCCCTATTGGGATCGGCTACGCCGGCACACGCTGACCACAGCAACCGCCTCGCTGATTCTACCGCGGAAGCCACTCAAAAAGACGCCGAGAAGCTCAAGTCTGATGAGGAGTTTGCTCACCTGAATGGCATCTCCTACACCCTCCCTGATCTCCTATCGGGCGAGACCTCGACCAAGCGACGAGGCTCGATGGATGCATCAACCACCTCCAAAACAACCTCGGAAGTGCAAGTGCAGGAAGAGCTGGCTCGCGGCGACGGGATGCCCTGGTATGCACCTCGAACGGCCAATAAGCATGCTTTATTCTACGTGGTGATCTACCTTGCACCCGGAGACTACCACCGGTTCCACTCCCCTACGGCGTGGGTGGTGGAGAGCCGTCGTCACTTTGCCGGCGAATTGTACTCGGTTTCTCCCTACCTGCAACGCCATCTACCAGGTCTATTCACTCTCAACGAGCGGGTGGCGCTCCTGGGTCGCTGGCGATGGGGGTTCTTTAGTTACACACCGGTGGGTGCCACGAATGTGGGCTCGATCAAAATCAACTTTGACCGAGAGTTGCGCACCAACAGTCTGTTAACGGACACGGCGGCGGACTTGGCGGCAGCCTTGGCTGCGAAACGAGGCGAGCAGGATCCTGGATTCGTGGAGGCAACATACCGTCATGCCAGCCGTACGCTGAATGGACACCCTCTGCAGCGGGGTGAGGAGATGGGTGGATTCCAGCTGGGAAGTTCGATTGTGATGGTGTTTGAGGCACCCCTGGGGACTCGGCAATCTGTTGATGCGGGCTGGCCTGAGGAGCAACCGTCTGACGGATGGACGTGGAGCATTGAAAAGGGGCAGCGTATCAAGATCGGTGAAAAATTGGGCTTTGTGGGAGAAGCCTAGATGGCTCCTTGTGTGACCATGGACATAGTAGGAGGATTTGTTGTAATATACCATTCTGCGATGTTTGATTAGAGCATGTTGAGCGGAGATCAGACCTTCCTTATAGAGTATATGGGTGCCATTGGTACCCTACTTGATCTCAATATGATTGATCTAATCTAAGATTCTTCATGCTTACTACTTGATGTACAGTACGTACGGAGTATCACCCTCGGGTACTCCCTAATTAGCAGCTCCATCCGGATTGGGTGACCCCGTGCTGGCAGGCTCCATTTTGATTGGTCGATCGCCCATGGCGTCATTGACGGATCCACGGGTCGAGACGCGTCGAGCTGAACTGTCTTTGTACTTGCTGTACGGAGTACTTATTGTACCTGTCATACAGGATAAGAAGAATACTGATCTGCACATATGTAGACCAGTTGACGAGTATCCTGCTGAGGACCTAGCTCTCGAAATGCAGGCCCATGGTTACACATGGCGTAATGGTCCTGGACCTGACAAACAAAAACAAACCGGGGGCAATCAGGGCAACCCTGGTTGAGGCAGGTCAACAACCCCAATAAACTTGGTCGTGGCCATCGTTGAAGTCATGATCTGACCGAATGCCAACTCTCCCATAGCCACAGCCAAGCTTCCACCTTGCTTTGCTTTGCTTTGCTTTTCTTTCCTCCCCTTCTCTCCCTCCCCCCCTTCATCCTTTTGGTCCCCGTGGACAAGGACAAGGACAGGACAACTCTTGGGAACTCCTCAACTTCTCTTATCGCCTTCATGGCAATTTTTACCGCTCCCCGTTCCTTTCAATACAATGCATTCGCTCAAGATCCGCTGGTCGCCAGCAACGCCTTCATGGCCAGCGGCAACCCCCCAGCCCAAGCACCCTCCATTCGGCTACTTATTGCTCCTCGTCTTCGAGGCCGTGCTGGAGGTCGTCTGTGTCTGCTTGCCCGGCTACATTGTCGCCCAACAGGGCCTCTTCGACGCCGACGCCCAAAAGTTTGTCGCAAACCTGAACGTAATGCTCTTCACCCCCTGTCTGAGTATGATCTCCCGAATTCTCTCCGCCGTGGAACCAAGCGACAGCCCCCCTCAATTCCGGTCGCATTTATAACCGAGTTACTGACAATCTTTTTCGGAACCAGTTTTTGTCAAGTTGGGCTCCCAATTGACCGCGGAGAAACTCACAGACCTGGCGATCATCCCGGTGATCTTCATTGTTCAGACCTTAGTCTCATACTCTTGCGCCTGGGCTGTCACCAGATGCTTTCACTTCAAGAAGCGCAAGTCGAACTTCGTTACGGCGATGGCGGTATGTACCTCAGGGCTCCGGGTCACGCTGATTGGTTCCAATCGACGATAGTTGTCGCGCCATTTGATAAGCTCTACATGTTGCAGCGCTGATCCCGCATTCCAATAGGTCTTTGGCAACTCCAATTCGCTGCCGATCTCCCTGGTCGTTTCCCTATCGCAGACCCTTCGAGGCTTGCACTGGGATAGGATACCACACGATAACGACGATGAAGTCGCAGCGCGAGGTATCTTGTACTTACTCATCTTCCAGCAGCTAGGTCAACTGGTACGTTGGAGTTGGGGATACCGTGTTCTGCTAGCGCCAAAAGACCAATACCTCGAGGATTCTGACCAGAGCTCGAACGGTTCATCCATCATTGAACAAGGCCAAGCACGATATACCGACAATCCCGAACAAACAGAACCGGATGAGCCACTCCTTCGCACGCGCAGCTCGGATAGTTTACATCGAGCTTCCAATGGTCCAATTCACGATGATGGCAATTTCCAATCAGGCGATCAGACTCCGATCTCGACACGCGCCTACTCATACTCGAAGGTCTCATCGGTTCATTCCAGGGCCGCATCAATACACAGCGGCCTCGATTCCGATCTCTCGCCAAGAACGATCGGTCCGCCACCCCGTGGACCATTCCTACCGCGCCAAAGTACGGGAGAAGACATGCTGTCATTCCCCGACGTGGAATCCACTGCGCGGGAATTGCAAGCATCAGAGGAAACACTTGTAGGCCGCTGGAAGGCATCTTTCCGACGCCGCTGGCACGGTTTTCGCGAATCATGGGCGGCGAAGACCAACGCACTTTATGATCGTCTTCCACCAAAGACACAGAAGGGCCTATCAGCTACATCCCACGGCTTGGGCCGTTTCTTCCGTGGCGTATGGAGTTTCATGAACCCGCCTCTCTGGGCAATGCTCGTCGCTATCGTTGTCGCCTCGGTCCCATCTTTACAACACCTATTCTTCGACAAAGGCACTTTCATTAGCAACTCCGTCACCAGCGCCATTCAACAGAACTCCCAGGTAGCCGTCCCGCTCATTTTGGTGGTTCTTGGGGCCAACCTAGCCAGAAACACACTCTCTGAAGAAGCCCTTGACGATATGGAACATCCCGCCGATGAACGCAAGCTCATTATTGCGGCGCTGATTTCACGAATGCTGCTACCGACTCTGATCATGGCACCGATCATCGCTCTCATGGCAAAGTTTGTGCCGATCAGCATTCTCGACGACCCAATTTTCATCGTTGTTTGCTTCCTCATTACTGGAGCCCCGTCGGCACTGCAATTGGCCCAGATCTGCCAAATCAACAATGTCTACATCGGTGCCATGTCTAAACTTCTTTTCCAGAGCTATGTTGTCTGGTACGTCCCTTCTTCCTCGCCCATTTCACTTCTGTAAAAGGTTTGTACTAATTATTTATCATAGGATCCTTCCCTCAACCCTTGTGCTGGTCGTCTGCGCCCTGGAGGTTCTTGAATGGGCTGCCGCTTAGACGGCCTCTGGCGCAACACAGTGTATTCTATCTCGAGCGGGGCTGGTCTTGGTTTGTATCGGATGCATTGACACGGTCGCTTTTCTGATTACTATGTTCATAATTTCTGATGGCGCTGAGTCCCTGTATCTTTTGGGACCTGGCGTTTGAGCTTGCATTCCATCATATGATTACGATTGTCTCCCTCTTTCACAGCCTCTCCTACACGTTTTCCTCCCCTTGTGATTATCGTTAGGACTTTCTTTCTCTTTCTTTCTCTCTCTCTCTTGATGGGTCGGCCTAAAAAGGCTTGGTGACATTACATTATACCTACAATAAGATCAAAATGAACACAAGTTGAATCATCAAAATCTTGCAAGAGTACTATATACTTTCTATTTTCTTTTTGCCTAAGCTGACCCAGGACAAACCTGTGCTCCCGCTGGAAGCACAGATGTATCATGTGCGACCAGTCCGGCCGGGTCCCCTTGGACATCAATAAGCATCGCCATACCTGTAGCAAAGTGCCAAAGAATATGGCAATGGAAGAGCCAGACACCCGGATTATCAGCCTTGAATCGAAGAACCGCGTACCCGCGGCTGGGAATCTGGACTGTATCGCGAAGTGCGGCACGAGACAAGTCGTAGGGCTGGACAGGATCGGTGTCTGGGTCGAAACCAGTAGGAATGACGTCTTCAAAGGGATTATATGAGCCCCATCCAAAGGTGGATTCGTGCGTTGCTAGGACGTAAAAGTGGTGGCCGTGCTGCGAGTGATATGGCATGAGCGAGGATGTAAGGGATAACCGAGCATAAAAACAATAATAATGATGCAATATTGCAGGGTGCTGGTTTGGCAGAAATGAGAAATGTCGGTGTGCTTACCATGTGAAATGGATGGGGGCCTTCATCTAGGTTGTTGACCACAAGGTCTACCCATGTTGGGCCAGGCCCCGTGGTAATTGAAAACTGGTTCGAATCCCAGCTCTCGCGGGGGAGGGCGATGAGTGGGACTTGAGGCTCGCTCTGGGGCTTCCAAATCGTCATATTGAAAAAGCCATAGGGCATGTTGCGGAGTCGGGCCATCTTCTGGATCTTGGTGTACACGACATGTGTCTCGTCAGCTTCTTCGGGGAGTTTTGCGAGGACAGAAGCGGATGATGGGATTTTCTCCAGGTCCAATTCATTGCGGATGATGGGTATTGAAGTCGCGTCATCGAGTGTTTTGGATGTGTTTGAGTAGTGAATGGCGAAGGTTTGATCGGGGGTTAATGCGTGGTTCATGTACTTGAAGCATCTAGCCGAAGTTAAAACGAGTATGAATACGAGCAGGCTGAGTGAGATTTACCCTTGATCCAATTTCACCATCATGGATGATGGCCTTGCCTCTGCTCTGGGGGGTGGACGTAGGACAAAATCCATGCGCTGTCCAGGATACAAAATCCCGGCCGAGTTGACATCCTCCTGTTGTGGTCGCTCCACATCAACACTGTCCACCTGAAGCAGCTCGAGGCTCTCTTGGTCGAATACGAGAGTGAAACCTCCCAGGGCCCTATAACGATAATTTTAGTGGCCACTCCTCAATCAATTGCGATCTTACAATGTGCATACCCTGTATTGACGACGCGTACTCGGGAGGACGCGCTAAAGTCGAGGTGAAGAAACGATGGCTTTGTCTGATCCTCGACACAGTCTACAGGACGTGCAGGTACAGCCATACCACAGTCAAAATAGCCGACTCCGTTAATGAGCAACGAGTCTGGGACCGGCTGATGAATGGTCAGTGGATATATGCGATTTTTGTTCGACTGGACAAACCTCGTTCCCGAAATTTCCTGGATCCTGGTACCAAGCTAGAACATCTTCTGCGGGCGGGTGATACCAGTCTCCAATGAGCAACAGATGCTCCTTCTCATACCCAAATCGATCAGCATCGCTTCCACCTCGACCCATCAGCCCCCGGACTGTCGACTTGGACGCGGGTGCATGAACGACCAACCCGCCAAACAAACCATCCTGTCTCGATAACCCGGAGTGCGCATGATACCAAAACGTTCCGCTCTGGTCTTCTGGGATGCTGATGTTATAGACATACTGGGCACCAGGAGATATGGGGCATTGGGATACCGCCGCTGCTCCATCCACGGAATCTATGGCCTGTCAGCTGCCGAAACGAGGTCAATCTCTAGGCGATACAGCCAACTCACTCGCTACATGAAGACCATGCCAATGAAGAGCGACCGGGTGCTCTGACAAGGCGTTGGTAACGGTGATGATCAATGTATCACCTGAACGAGCCTCGACGGTGGGACCTGGAAACAAATCTATGGGATGAAACGAAGGGATAATTATTAGCGGAACCTTCCCTTCATCAGGCGACCGCTAGAGAGCGGAACATCGCCGTCGGTGGAAGCCTCACCGTTGATGAGAAAGACTCTCTTCAGGACGCCATCAGGCCTGCGTTCGTCCGTTGTAACGCGCCAATCCAAATGGTGTGTAACGGGAACACGAAACACATGATCCTCGGGATGCAATTCGATGTACGGCCGAATCGACGCTTCCTCGTCATGACTATGGCCATGGCCATGACCATGACCATGGCCATGACCATGACCTAGCAGTGGACCGATCCATGATTGCAGGTAGATATCCGGGCGAAGCGAATATGCCAAAAGCAACACGAAGAGAGTGATCAGAACCCAGTTAAGCAACGGGCGAGAGCTCGGTTCCGACGAAGTGGCCTTTTGGGGTGATTGCTGGGAGTCTTGGGTGCGGGGCGGTCTTCGACGCCGACTGTTTTGTCTTTCCATGATTCTGAAGAGGGAGACCCTCAATTTCAGACGTCGGACGTCGGATGATTTAAGATTACCGCATGGACCCCGGCCCTTGCGGAGGGCAAAGACATGCAGCGAGTGGCGGGAGACAAGGGGATCGGCAGGAGGCGTAGGTCACTTGCAACGCCCGCAGCTTCGAAGCCGCTTTGACTGCTTGTCTTGAACCACACAGCACAGCAGTAGGCAAGGATGAAGATGACCTAGCTTTGAAAGAAGTCCCTCATCAAGACACTACGTCGACAGGGTCTTGAGAGGCGTGGTTTAGCGTGTTTGGCGTAGTCTTAGGGCAGGCACGTGGGGCATCCCCGCAGCTTTGCATCTCCGCTCTCCACATGCTCGAATCGAGGGATACCATTTGGTCATCCTACTGTACTTCTTGCTTCTTGCATCCCCCTCCTAACCTATCATCGTGGCACCTGCTACCTTGATACTACCATTTCACTTCCTTCTTTTTTTCTCTTCGGCTCGACCCGATCTCTGATCATCGATCGTCAATCGAAGCTTGACATAGGAAGCTCCTGTCTTCCTCCTTAAATACTCACCGCTCCCTCAAGCTTCCAACTTCACTCCTTTCCCAAGGTTCATCCAGAATCACACTTTCAGCATGGGTTTTCTCCTCGGAGTTGCCCTCACGGCGCTCCTGGCGAGCTCGTCCGTCAATGCTGGTTCCCTCAAGGATATCGAGCATGTCGTGATCTTCATGCAGGAGAATCGAGCCCAGGATACGGTAGACCTGCCCTCTTTCGAATGCAGATAAACCTCCCCAGCTGACTGGATGAATCACAGTACTATGGCACCATGGCGGGTGTTCGTGGCTTCGCCGATCCTAACGTCCAGATCAACCCCGATGGACAATCTGTTTGGAACCAGTAAGTTAAGTTCAAGAACTATCTATACATAGAATCTGCTTCTAACAAACCCACTAGAACTGTTGATCCCAACATGTCCGACCGGTCTAGCGGCCTGTTTCCTTTCTACCTCGGTTGGAAGGGCGGCGAGACTCTGGATGCCATCCAGTGCATGGCGGCCGGTGATAACGGCTATCACGCTAACCAGGCTGCCTACAATCACGGTCTGAACAATGCCTGGGCAACTAAGAACACGCCATGGAGCTGGGGCTATTACAAGCGCGAAGATATCCCTGCCCAGTTTGCCATTGCTGAAGGATGGACTTCCGCCGATATGTATCAGGTAAGGATCACTCCCAGACTATGAACATACCCGAGCTGATCCATTATAGGAATCTCAAATCACTGCCACCAACCCCAACCGCGTGACCCTAATCAGTGGTTCTATCAATGTCCCGGGGGGGGCCTCAATCACCTGACCAGGGCGGCGTTTACATTGACAACAATGAAATGCCTGGTAAGTGATACTCAGAAGACCCCATCTGGCTCATCACTAAACAATTTAGGTTGTGAAAAGCCGGGTGTCAGCTGCTATCCCCTCAAATGGAAGACCATCTTCGAATTCTATGAGGATGCCGGTGTCTCATGGCAGCTGTACCAAGACACCAACAACTTTGACGACAACCCCTTGGCTTGGTTCCAGCAGTTTCAACAAGCCAAGAAGGGCAACCCTCTTGCTGATAAAGGAATGTCCTTCGTGGGACTCGAGAAGTTCTACGAGGATGCTGCCAACGGCACTCTTCCCAGAGTCAGCTTCATCGTCGGCCCTACTGAGCTCTCCGAGCATCCTCCTTACCGGCCAATGGACGGTGGCTGGCTACAGAAAAGAGTTACCGATGCCGTGACAAGCAGCCCCAAGTACTCTTCAACTCTGCTGATGATTAGCTTTGACGGTAAGTCACATTCCTGGCTGTGCATAGTAACTACTAATCAGAACTCCCAGAAACTGGTGGCTTTGGTGATCATGTAACACCTTTCCACTCGCCCCAAGGCACGGCTGGAGAGTGGATGACAGACCCATATGGAGACTTTGGCGATGTTTTTTCAGGGCCCGGTGCGTACATGAGCTCTAACAGTTGCATTCTGCATTAGTTACTGACCCAATGTTTAGGTTTTCGTGTTCCCTTTATCATGGTCTCTCCGTGGACTCGTGGTGGCCGTGTCTTCACTGAGCGCTGCGATCACAACTCACAAATTATGTTCATTGAGCAGTGGCTGACTGCTCTCGGCTACTCGGGTGTTCAAACCGACCAAATGGTGCCATGGCGTCGTGCCCACATGTCGAACCTGATCAGCGCTCTAGATCTTGATCACGTATGTCCTCCTTTCTCTTGGCTTCCAAAAAGCCTCTCTTATACAATACGGTTGAACTAACGTATGTAGCCCGATTATTCCCTACCCAATCTTCCGGATATCCCCACTCCGGAGACCGATGGGAATGGCAACTTTGTGGGCACATCGCGCTGCCAATCGCGACACAGTCAGACACGCCCTCCGGTTCCATACGGCGAGCAGAGCAATCTCTCCGATTCCCTCTTTTTCGAGGATGGCTACAAGGAGGTTGTAGGATATCTGACTGAAGGCCGTTATTTGGTCTTCAGTAAAAATGGCTACGCTCTGCGAGCACAAAACAAGAAATGGGATCTTGACACAGGTAAACCAGGTCATCTTTACGACAAAAAGGAAAGTCGCTGGATTTTGCATTACACCGAAGATGAAGAGAGCGAGATCTTCACGCTCGAGAACGCACTTGACGGTCGCTGGCTCGGACCTCGTGGAGAATTGCAAGCCCCGGAGGCCCGAAGCTCTGCTTCACAGATCCGCATTACTTTCCTCGGAAATGGCTTGGGCTATACTCTGCGGTACATCGAGGGTGGCGAGTATCTCGACATTGACAACTTGGGCAACCTAGTCCTGCACAATTCAGATAGTGGATTGGGCCAGGGATTCGGTGTCGTCAGCGTGACCTATCACGACTAAGCTTCCTTTCTCCTTTCTTTTCTTATTGCTTTTTTCTACTACACTGGGGAGCGAGGTTCGCTTTTATCCATTTCCCCTCAGCTTTGATTGATGACTGAGGATCAATGCCCCTTTAGACGAGACCACATGATTTCGGTTGCATACATTCAGCCTACATTGAGCGATGGAATTTAACCCAAAGGTTCAGAACTACACGAATCTTATAAATTCATTTTAGGTTTTTTATTCTATCTCTTCTACCTTAAATTAACCATGAGAGTGGGATTTGTAAACCGCAAGCTTCAGGGCAATCTGCATCTATGATTTACTGGTAAATACTATCGGATATCTTTCAAGTTCGTAATAGATCATTATCCATTCACTGAGGGATACTAGAGCTGGCATGGCCATGGAAGATCAATTACAATTTCCGAAGATGCTGCCTAGGTCAGAACTTGAACATGCTCTTGGTATTAGAATCGTCTCAGAAACCGTTGCTCTTTACGTCTGTCATATTATGTATCGTATCACCATTCCCCATTTTATTATCATATTACACCGGAATGATCCTGAAATTCATTTCCGCAAGCACGTCGCGCCAATCTGTGGGGGATCCTGATCTATCAAGCTTGCTCCATACCTGTTGCACAATACTATGCTGTTTCGAAAAGTTCTTCAGGCGATATTTTTCAACCCGAGCCCACCACTCATTCCATCGCTGGCGATACTCGCCTATCGCCTCGCATGATGCGATAAAGGCTGGCCATGTGAGTGGAGCTGGGGCAGAGCTACCCTTAATCAGACGGATCTTCAGGTCTTCAGCCTCGTTCATGGCAAGGAGAGTATTTTCTTGCTCTGTGCCGAGGTATTCCCGCTTGCAGTTCTGGACAGATCGATAGTAGTAGATCGAAGCAGCAGAATGGAATGCCCTTGACTGCGCCCGGGCGACCTGTCGTGCATCCTCCCTCTCCGTACCTATCGCTGAGAATGGCTCTGAATCAATATTCCAAGAACTCAGATGATCTCCCAACTCCTCGCAAGCTGCTAGGAGAGTGGTGGGGTACTCTCTGCCCTTGTAAAATGCAAGATGCTGCGTTATTTCGTATATTCGCTTTATAAGCCTGGCAAGATTCGTCGTAATGCCGTAAATGTATTCAATGCTCGGATCCGAAAAGTCATGATCCGTCCGATCGGGGTCAGCATCATCATTCCATGGAGTTGGGTCCGACCACGGAAGTGCAGTCTGGGCAAAAAGTCGAAGCATGGTGCATATCATGTTAAGCTGACTGGTCTCTCGACTGACTAGGTTTGCGTGGTGTCGTGATGCTTGAAGTTTGATGGCGGCATCTAAATGAATCCAATGATCGTTCACACCACCGTCGAGAATCTAAAAATTCGCATATATTAGGAGTGAAATCTTGAAGATATCATCGGAGACCTACATCAACAGATACCAAAGACAAAATGGCTACCATTAAGTCTTTGTACCGGCCAACCTTCCTGACCAGTGAGTTTCGCAGTGCATTTAGAGCCCGCTCTTTGTGGCAGCATGCAAGCTGCTGAAGTCCATTATCACTAGACCCTAGGCCTTGTAGGTTGGTAGCCGCAGAGCACAGCAAACTGTGAAATACAGCAACCGTTGCTGAAGATATCCCTTGCGAGTCTTGGTCAGTTTCAGTGAAACTTGATCCTTCAATGGCAAGGGGGAGATATAATGTTTGGAAAGGATTTCCCCTGTGGGAGACAGGCTGCATCAAATGGACGATGTTGTTTGTATAGTGATGGATGAGCATATTTATCGAAGGATCCTTGATTTGGGGATAACCGAGACTGTAGGAAAGAGTGTTTGATGGTGCCCCCAATTTCATGGTGCTTGGTATTTGCAATGCAAGTCCATTGTGCCTGAGGGGTATCGAAGACTCAATCTCTTGGGCCACATGATCTCTTGGACGAATCAAGGCTGTAGATCCCACGATATTCCAACTAGCGGGATAATCACCACTAGTATGGGAAATAGTCTTGTCCAGTAACCCTTTTTGGGTTGGTGTTATTGAGCTTTCGTTGGAGTTGTCTGATTCATCCTCTATCTCATGAACATTTCTCTCGTTCAGAGCTATAGAAGAGTCTTCAAAGAGTATATCTAGACCTCTGGTCAATGACAGGCTCATCCACCGAGGATCATCAACCTCAAACGTGGTATGCTGTTCTGCTGCAGGTCCAAGATCTTTATTCTGACTAAATTCGTTGTCGCGTTGAGCTGGTGGCTTTTCTGCTTCCCCGAGAAACCAGAAGCCCGGCTGTAGATCAGACTGGCCGTGCTCAGACTGAACATGAAAGACCGAAAATGGGCCGGTGGTCCTCGATTGATCTGTCATGGGCTTATCGATTAAAGCAAGGGCCCGCGTAACTTCTTTGTCGGTCATGGTCTGACATAAGTTTGTTCCTGTCGCGCAAGCAATTTAGCACTTTTCATACACTCCTACAATTGGGTTATCAGACCGACCTGGCTTGATGCGCCTTCGAGTGCCACCCGGTCTCGACCGTTTTCGATTCACCCCCTCGGCCCAATTCAATCTAATGTCGTACCCAGCACAGACAAGTTTCGCATCCTCACACCTCCTACAGGCGGCGGGCCGTTCATCACACTTCGTCCGGCGTTCACGGCATGTCCAACATCTTCTTGCTGTCAACCGATTTGAAGTCGGAGGGGTTTGCGAATGTCTTACCCGCTATATGATAATGATCTGGATGGAATATCCTGGGGCACCGTGGGTCTGAGAACGCCTCGCAAGTCTAAATTGATCTCCATGGCAGCAGAGGGTCGACCTGGGAGGCTCTGTACGAGCTGTGAGCGCGACTTGTGAGTTTTCAAAGGCAAACGGGCAGTGTGACATAGGCAAAATTTCAGCTCGTCTCGGTCAAGATTGATTTAGCGTCTTGGAAATTCCTTCGATCTGCGGGCGAGGGCTCCTGACTGGCGGAACCAGCTTGGACCCCGCATAGAAGCATGCCGTCAACTAATCGATTCGTGGTTTCATTTTCCATTAACGGCTTAGAGTCGGTCTACATATTCACTCTCGGAATTTCCTTGAGCCTCAATATTCGTGGTTCTTCAAGTTGTATTGAGTATGATTTTAGGGGGGGGGGCATACGAGTAGTTGGGAAGTTGGGTCGTTGCGATGTGTTACTACTACTAATAGTGGCTGCGGAGAAAGTCAGCTTCTTTCGCATTTTTCGTTCATATGAACTTTTTATTTCCTTACTGCAAGTTGTTCCTTGTGGATAATTGTTCCCAATAAGAGAAGTAATGCGATGAGTATGTACGAGTATGTAATGTCGTCCACTTCGCGTTGTGCGCCCGCCCCACCGAGGCCCGCCAGGTTAACCCGCTCCAAACCGAACCACCACCAAGTTCCCCTCGCAAGTATTCGGTGTTCTTCGCGATGCCGTCCCCTTCCCACTCGATTCACATTCTAGGGCTGGGCAGTATTGGATCTTTTATCGCCCATTCTCTCCGATCTCTACCAATCCCGCCTTCGGTGACGCTGCTTGCCCATCGAAAGAGCCTATACGATGACTTCGCATCTAATGGATGGAAGCTCGGTCTCCGTGTTGGTGAAGATGGCCCCTTGGACGAGCGAGGTGGATTTAATGCCGAGCTCCTGGGTAGCTCAGCCTCTTCTGACCCAATTCATAATTTAATCGTTGCCGTCAAAGCCTCGGCGACAGTCGCCGCCTTGGAGCCCCTTCGGCATCGCATTGGACCCCAATCAACCATCTGCTTGTTCCAAAATGGCATGGGTCAAATCGAGGATCTCAACCAGCATGTCTTTATTGACCCTTCTAGTAGGCCCACCTACATGCTTGGAATCATGCGCCATGGTGTCTATCTGCGGTCTCCGGTGGAAGCCATCTTGTCCGGTACAAGTGGAAATGCATCACTCGGGGTTGTCGACAGCCACAAACAGACAGCACAACAATTACAAGCCCAGTATCTCCTAGATACTCTACTTCAGCCTACTGCTCTTCACTGTGAGAAAATGGAATGGCCGGATTTATTCCGAGTTCAACTTTTGAAGCTGGCATCTAATTGTGTGCTGAATCCTCTCACGGCACTTCTTGACGTGCGAAACGGGCGCATCAAAGACAATGCCGATATTCAGCCCTTGCAACGACAGATTCTGACAGAGGCCTCGTCTGTATTTCAAAATCTTCCCGAAATGCAGGAACTGTCCCTTGATCGAGATCATTTCTCGACGGAGTCTTTGGAATCTGTTCTGCGCGATACGATTGAAAAAACTGCTCAAAACTCTAGCAGTATGCGAGAAGATATTCTCAAGGGCCGGAGTACCGAGATCCAGTACATCAATGGTTGGATCGTTCGACGTGCCAGGGCCATGGGTCTTAACTGCGAGGCAAACTCTTCCCTTGCTCAACTCGTACTGGCTAAAAGTGGTTTCACTATGAACAATGGCAAGTAATGTACCTTTACATATAGAAGTTGCTTTAAAATAGAATATTCCGTGTACAAGGACGAGTAACTACAGAATCCACAAGCTCCGTTCGCAGAGTGTACGGTAACAATTACTACGAGTACGAGAAGTACTCGTAGGAAGGCGGGGTTGGTGCGGGGCCACGCCCTAATCGTACGCCCTTCGAAAATATCCACTCCGCATTAATAATACCAGTACCGTACATCCCCCAAACTCTCTCCGCTCCGTTATTTATCAGTTCTCTACGCCCTCTGTCTTCCAACTGAAACTTCCTAATTCTTATCTTACATTTCTTTGACAGCTAATTGAAGTCAGCCGGTCATCCCACCCACAATGTCCATCCCCAAAACTGCCATCAAGTCTACCGGCGCTCCGGCACCTCCGCCTTTCCTCTCGCAGGCCATTCAAATGGGGGATTTTCTCTTTTGCTCCGGTCAGGTTGGCTGCCGAGCTGATACTGGAGCTATGGTTGAAGGCTCTATCCAAGACCGAACTGTGCGCTTTATATTTCCAACCTTGGAAGGGTTTGAATTGAACACCATATTAATTCATCTATAGCGTCAAATTCTTTCCAACATGCGCTCGGTGCTGGAGACAGCCGGAACGAGCTTGGACAACGTTGTCAAGTGCAACATCTACTTGACTAGCATGAGTGACTTTGGTGCTGTCAATGAAGTATATGCTGCTACATTTTCACAGCCTATGCCAGTGAGTTCTCACTCTACCTACTACCAGGCAGTACTTGAAAACACTACTTGGGGTGTTTCAACACTAGCTGACTCAAAACAGGCACGTACTTGCGTCTGTGTGAAGGAGCTGCCGCTGGGAACCGACGTAGAAATCGAGTGCATTGCAGGTGTCAAGTCAAACGCCAAGCTGTGAGGTCACTTTCATTATGAGAAATTAAACGCTTTCAGGTTTTCTTTTTCAATATCTAGATCATACTACTCTGCACTCCGTACAATATTGAGAATTACCTTTTCAACTTCCCCTCGGGTTCCATAATTTCTACCCTAGGCCTTGCTCGCCATGGCTGATTGTGAGGAATCTAAGTGGCCTAAAGGTATCCTGTCTATGCAGAAATAAAGCCTTGCATGCAGGTTTATTTGTTGGTGGAATTCGCCCAAAATTATCGATGAGTTTGTGACTGGTAAAGGTGCTCTAAACTGCAGGATCATTTCGATTCACTGTCTGTGCGTGGAAGCATCGGCCTTGTGGAGAGAATATTTCCCAACATCACCAACAAAGCTGATGGAAACCAAGTACATATCGTATATTCAAGCTCATAGATCACGAGATGCTTACTAGTATCTCTTGGTGTCTCTCAATACGATCTCCAGCGCCCCGGTATTCCTCTACGCAGCTGAAGTCAGCTCATGCGACCTGCTCGGCACGACGGACCCTGTTGACCCTGCTGATCACCCCAGTGGCGCCAAGCCACGATCATCTCAATCGTGGCAATTGTGGAGCTAGCAAAGTGAAACATTGTCAGTCAGGTTTGCTGAAGAAAGAGGGTGCCGACCTGACGCTATATTTGGATTTATAGGGTATAAATACCCCCTGAGACCCCTCGTATTTAGCTCAATTGTTCATACTACCGTTCTTTTCTCTTCCAGTTACCACTTCCTTCTACCATCAATCGCCCAAGATGAAGTTCTCTGCTGCCATCATCACCTCTGTCCTCGCTGCCACCGCAACAGCTGCGTTCGACAAGAACCAGCGTAAGTCCCAACCCAGCCATCGGCCCACATTCCGACAAACCACTCGAGGCTAATTTGACACAGCATGGGGCAAACGTGATTATTCTTGTTTGAACGTGTTCCAAGGCATTCCCGATCACGCCACCGTGACCGAGGGCCAGACCGTCCACATCCGCTTCAACCGCCAGCCGACTACACACTGCAGCGACCCGTTGACCAAGTACCCGACTAGCAAGTACAGTATTTGGCTGTACAACAACCCCGTCCGCAATCTTGATGCCATCAACTTTGACCAGCAAATCAAAATTGCCGACAACATCCCGGCTAATGCCAATGCCTTCGATGTCAAGATCCCTGCAAAGCTGCCAAATGTGAAGAACCAGGACGTGTGGTACCTGAGACTCAGTACCGGTCTCGACACTGCTCCCCAGGTACGTTCTGCTCCTTTCTTACTAATTGCGGGAGAGACATATATTGACTGTATTCTGATAGATGCCCACCCTGTTCAATGCCGAGGGACCTTTCACCATCCACAAGGCGTGATTGCAACTTGGTCTAGAATCCGAACCTGGCCAGACAAACTCACAATTCGGTCTTCTTTGGAATCTTATATCCCCCCCTTTCACGTCTTCATAGCGATCCTCTCCTTTAATTATTACGATATGATGAGCGTTTCTTGAGCAAATACAAAAAACCTACTCGACTTTGTGTTTCTAACTACTATCTGATCTCCTCAGTTCTACTCGCGCCGTAGACCACTCCACCATGCCACCCATCAGCGGTCGCAAGTAATTTTTTTATACGGTTCCTAAATAAAAATCTCAAATGTAAAGTCATAATCAAAATGATCAAAATTAAGCAAATTCCGATTGTAGAGATACATGCAAATTTACCATGGTAGCTGGTATTTATTCAGCCGAGGCACGAAGCATGAAAATGAAAAGACAAATGAAACAGACGGCACCGAAGGTTGAATCAAAAAAGAAAAGTTTCCGAGCGCGGAGAGGTGTGTTTTCGTAACTATTCAGGCTATCGAACGAGGTCGCGGCTTGGGGTTAAAGCTGACGTAACCTGATATCGAACGAAACAAAACCCCCTTTACGATAGCTGAAAAGACATCCAAGTCTGGCGCGTTATGCCACTCTACCACACTGACGGCTGCTGCTGAATTTCGGTGTGATCCCTGGCCTTGGTTACCCAGAGTATGCAGGAATAGATACAGCCCTGGGACTCGATGGTCTGACTCGTCGAGTCTTGTTCTCCGCCATGAATCCTCCAACGAAGCGGTCTGGCCGTATTGGCAGCACCAAGTCTAAGACCGGCTGCAACACCTGCAAGTGAGTCTCGATACAAAATTATGCCTTCTTCTACGAAACAGCTCTAAAACACCTTTCACAGGATCCGGCGTGTTCGCTGTGGGGAAGAAAAACCACATTGTGCGAGGTGCATTAGCACAGGTCGACAGTGTCATTACAGCACTGCCTCCAAACCAAGGACCACACAACCTTTACTCCCATTGCAATTGACATTGTCGTCGCATTCAGGATCGCGAGAGAGACGCGCTTTCGAGTACTACTTCCATCGAGCTGGCCCGTCGCTTTCTGGTGTTCTCGATGTCTCTTTCTGGAGAGGCTCTGTCCTGCAGATCTGCCGCCTGGAACCTGCGGTCTGGGACGCAGTGATCTCGCTAAGCACCCTCTATGAGCGGCCTCCTATCCATGAGTCGCCAGCCATGGAAATGATCAATGATCCAGCTGTAGTGCGGCAACGCCATCATCGCGAGGCGCTTGTTTGGTACTCACGCTCACTCGCTGCTCTCCAGCAACGCATCGAGCAAGGCTCTGCTGACTTGAATGTCTCATTGATTAGCTGCATTCTTTTTATCGCAATTGAGCTTCTACAAGGAAACAGGAGAGCAGCTGTCAATCTTTATAAACAGGGGGTGCGGATGGTGCTCGGCGTACAATCGGCCCCTATGAAATCTCTTCTTCTGCCCATATTCCGCCGGTTGGGAACGTGGGCTCTCATCGTTGAGGAAAAACCGGACGATTGTTGGGATCTTAATCCAACAGTTTCATACGCTGGCTTTGCGTCCATCGACGATGCGAGGAATGTGCTGTGTGGGATCGTCGCAGAGATGAAAACCCTTGATGTCGATGCAAAGGTCTATTGGAAACAAACGCATGACGCCCGCCGGAATCGGTCACCAGTGCTTGTGGCTCGACAGAATCACTTGGCGGAGCGCCTTGAGCATTGGTACCGTCTTTTCCATGCTTTGGAGCGCATGCAAATATCAACTCTCCCTGGCAATGTCGTGAGCAACGACGGTGCCATCGCACTCCTTCTTATGACCTATACGAGCGTTTTGATCGAGATCAAAACGTGTCTTGATCCAGATCAGACAGCATACGACGCCTACGAAGCCGAGTTTGCTCAGATCCTTGATCTTGCACCAGTTGCGATTGCGTCGACTCGTCTCGCCGATGAGAAACAGCCCCCTTTCATGTTCGAGATGGGCGTGTTTCTTCCTCTTTTCATAACAGCCCTTAAATGTCCATTTCCACAACTTCGTCGCCGAGCACTTCATTTCCTCTCACAAGCCCCACCGGCGCAGGGACTGTTCATGTGTGGCCCGGCCGCGGATGCCGTGGCTGTGATTGTCACTTTGGAGGAAAACCCTGCAACAACAGCTCGTAGTGCTGCTGAGGTGAAGCAACTGCTCGCCCAGCCAGGATGCATACCGGCAGCCACCGATCGTACATGCAGTTTCGGCGTCTCGTCGGAACTGGATGGGAAGGGGAAAGTTTTGAACTGGTTGCACTACTCATTGCGATATTTCGACGGAGAGGGACGAATGCAGTTGAAGCAGAAGTCAATACCTTTTCCAGACCTCCATTCTCCAACATGAACTTGGACTTGAAGAATCACGAAAATGATGAAGCTTTATGAACTTTTGGTTATACTTCTATTTATTTCCTGGACCGTGTATATGTAAATGTTTACTTTTTCCTTTAAATTTCCATCAATACCAAATGGTAAAATACTCGAACCATCAGGCGGCGCTGGTCACCCAGGATACGTGTATGGTAATTTTAGCACCCCTCATTACACCAGAGGTGCAGTCGCGTGCATTTGCTTCAACTACAACCTCTCTCGTCTTCAGCATTGTGGTCTATCCATCGAATACCGTGGGCTATTCGAGTTGCTACCCGGTACTAGTCGACCTCGGTTGATATGATACTCACGTCCAATGTTTGAGGGATCGGCTCCACAATCTCCAGCTCCGGACGGGTCACCTCGCTCCCCTATACCCCCAGACCACAGACCACTACTGGTCGACCATCTCCCCAATAGACTGGCGGAATGCTAGTGGCTATGAAGAAGCTTCCTATGGCGTCCCCAAAGAACCAATCCTTTGTCCTCTCCCACATGCGACCATGAAGAAACAAAGCCATCTGCGCCTCTGTATCGATAGTATCGCGTTCGCTCAGTGGCATCCACCCCCGCCGACTCCACGATTCAGGAGGGCATCCCACATGAGACAGTACAAGTGGATGGCCATGGATGGCTTTGGAACCCTTGGGAATACAGCCCACGCTCTTATCACGGGTGATACCACATCGCCCTGAGCTAGTGGGCCCATTGGATCGGGCTACTCACGATAGTAGACCGCAATTATAGTGCAGGGACCTTGGGCACAGTGGTTGACATGCCCAAATGCAAATGCCCCTGGATGGTCAGATCCACCAACCCGCCAACGTCACGGGGTCACTTTTGAGCCACACGATAAGCGCGGTTTCGCCACTTTCCTTGTGGTATTAATTGAACAGGTCCCCCTCGACAGCTATCGCACTAATCGACTGATTTACTGTCTTGTGTGTCCTTCACTTTTTCTTGGCTTAAAGTTTGGGTGCAGACCAAAGGATTCCGTTGGAAGTTCCCCTGACCGCTGGGACGCTTCCGTGTTGGTTCGCCTTGCCCCGCGACTTTTTTTTTTTCTCCGGCGCTTCAAAAATACTTGACCCCCGCCGCCTCCACGATTGCTATTTCACTGCGATATCTGTGAGGCTGAGCTCGGTAGAAAAACCTCAGAACATCACTTGAATCGACTGTACTCTTTGATACCCACTTGATTTAATTTGGGCCCCGCTAAACGCACATGCCATCCTTCACCGAGGATCGCACTGGCTCCGACCCCGAAGTACGAGTAGCAGCAACAACAGCAGCAGCAGGTAGGCCTCTCCTTCTTATTCTTCTCCCTCTGCGACTGGTCGACACTTTCCCTCCCAAATGCGTTTCTCAAATGCCCGCGCGACTTGCATTTTCCCCCGCCTTTGTATGAATCGTCCCTTCGCATCCACTTCCACTCTCCTGTTATGAGCTGTGACGCGCACATTATCCAAACGCTTTTTTTTTCCAACGAGAAAAAGAAGAAGCAGAGACAAAGAAAACCCCTTAGACCTTGTGACTAACCCCCTGGTAGACTCGCCGCCTATTTCAGGCACAGGCTTGAATATCCCTTCCTTTCGAAAGTCCCTATCGAGCGGAACAGGCCCTGCTTCTCCTCCCGACGCATCGACTTTAAAACAGCTTCGAGTCCCTCTACCCAAAACCACTGCACGCCCTCCAATTCACCCCACCTCGATGCCCTCCGCCTTGAGTAGCCAGTCGAGCGGCAAGCTTGACCCGGCGCAGGAAGACAACGAACAAGCTATCAAGACAGACGAAGATCTACAAGGCAACCTATTCCACCAGGTTTCAGAATGGCTGCAGCATGAGAAGGTCAGGCGGAGCACACGCAAGGCGCGACGAGGAGAGGGAGCTTCCAATCCCTCGGAAGGTGCTACTGAGACTGCGGAACGGTCCTCGGGAGAGCAACATCGCAGCTCAGAGAGTACCTTTTCACTGGACAGACTGGAGAGTATCCTCCTCCAGTATGCAAATGTGGGACATGCCGCTATCTCTCGACAAACTGCGAAGCGGGTCCCTCGTCGCCGCCCGAAGGGTCTTCGCCGAGGTTCTGCCTCTGAATCCGAGTATACCGACCTTGAGGCTCCTGTGCCAGGCGTAGATGCCTCGCTCGATAACTCCAAGACCCTTGCCTACAGTGGTGGCGCGGGAGAGGAGGACCTCGCCGATAGCACCTCTTCCTTGAAGGGCGCCAAAGGTCGGGAGGCCTGGATCACCTTCAAGACTGAAATCGTGCGCCTGGCGCATACGCTACAACTGCGGGGTTGGCGTAAAGTCTCAATGGAGAATGCTGGGGATATCGAAGTCGTTCGCCTCAGTGGAGCTATGACGAATGCTATCTACGTGGTTGGACCACCCAAGAATCAGCCTCCTCTTACGTCCAGCAGCAGCTCTTCCATAGTCCCAAGAAGGCCCCCACCGTAAGTCATGACATGTCAAGTGTTATAGAGGATTCTCCACTAATACACTACAGAAAGCTTTTGCTTCGCATCTATGGTCCCCAGGTCGATCACTTGATTGATCGAGAGAAGGAGCTGCAAATTCTACGTCGCCTTGGCCGAAAGAACATCGGCCCCCGTGTACTTGGAACCTTCCGCAACGGACGATTTGAAGAATACTTCGAGGCTCGCCCCTTGACGGCGAAGGAGTTGCGCATTCCAGATACGGCCAAACAAATTGCCAAACGAATGCGCGAATTACACGATGGTATTGAACTTCTCGAAGAGGAGCGCGAAGGAGGACCGATGGTCTTCAAGAACTGGGACAAGTGGGTGGATCGGTGTGAAAATGTCACAACTTGGCTGGATAAGGAACTAGATTCACCGCAAAACCAGACAAAGGCTGCCCTGGAACCGTGGCGCCTGCGCGGCTATGTCTGTGGTGTGCCATGGCCAGTGTTCCGCAAGGCCGTGGACAATTACCGAATCTGGTTGCTAGCTAGCTGTGGTGGGCTGAGTGAGATTAAGCGACAGCTGGTATTTGCTCATAACGACGTAAGTGCTCTACTCTTTTATGAACAATGCACCATACGCAATGCTAATTACTTGTATCCAGACTCAATATGGCAATTTGCTTCGAATGGAGCCGGCCACACAGTCACCTCTTCTGCTCCCTGCCAACGAACACAAGCAACTCGTTGTCATTGATTTTGAATATTCTTCGGCTAACACCCCCGGGTTTGAGTTTGCCAACCACTTTGTGAGTCCCACCTTCATCTTGCCCTTAGTCTTGAAACGCCATTCTAACCTATGTAGACTGAGTGGTGCTACAACTACCACGACGAAGGCCGACCATGGGCCTGTAACACCCGCTTCTACCCTAAGCCAGAGGACCAGTATCGATTTGTGGCGACCTATCTGGCTCATCACCCGAATATTGGCAACGGAGCTACTTCACCACAAGCAACTCCCACCATGCGCGGTCGTAATGCAACTGCTATCACTCCCTTGAACCTTGATGACTGCCCCGAGCCTAGCGGGCAGCAGATCCAGGCCGAACGGTCTAACGAAGAGGCGATCGACGCCGAGATCAAGTTCCTCATGCACCAGACTCGGTTGTGGCGCGTGATCAACTCGGCACAGTGGGTGGCTTGGGGTATCGTGCAGGCCAAGACACCTGGCATGGAGGAAGAGCAAGAAGAGGACGTAAAGACGCCCACTGCCGAGGCAGAAGCTGCAGAGGAAGAAGAAGAATTCGACTATCTAGCTTATTCCCAGGACAGAGCCTTGTTCTTCTGGTCTGACTTGCTAGCGTTGAATCTGGTGAAGGCAGATGACCTTCCACCAGCGATGGTGGAGCACATTAGAGCTCGAGCGGTTGATTATTGAGCTTGAAGATTCCAAGGTTCTTAAATGATCATGAATTACGAAGTGGATGTCTGTATATAATGCATACATAGATCAATGATCATAATATTTCGAATCGTTCAACTTGCTCATCACGGGTATCTGTAAATCATTGTAGACATCATTGAATGCACAGCACATGCCACGGCATTAGAATCAGTCCGAAGGAAAGTTCACAGTAGAGTGCAGCTCAATAGTATTCAAGATCAGGGCACCTCTTCAGGTATGGGGCAATATCTTCAAGCACCTCTCCTGCTCTCAATCTTCTTCCTCGTCTCAGCCTTCGCAGCATCAACCCACTCATCATACTTCCCATCTCGCTCCTTAGCCCCAGCAACCCCCTTCATCATCTCCCCAATAAACCCAACAAAGTTCCACCTCCGTAAAGTATTCTCCCATTGCCACGCAGCCCTCTTCCTCTCCTCCCGCTCTAGCGTCTCCGCGTCCCCGATCTCCCGCGCCCGCGGCCGAGGATCCTGCACAACAGCCATAAGATTAAAATGTGTCTCCTCAGGCGGGTATCTAGCAATACGCTTGCGAAGCACTTCAATCACCGTCTCAGGGAACGAGGCCGTATCACACGGTCCGTGACTAATGGGGTGAGGTTGCAATCCATCCAACTCATACAACGTCCCATTAACAGGGGTGTAGGCAATGAAGTGGAACACATCCCCACCCTCCTCATCCTGCGGTCTAGTCGTCTCATCGGCAAACGGACTAGACTTTGCGAAAGTGTTGTGTGCGGTGCGAATGGCCTCCGAGTTGGATAGGGCCTCGCCGCGGAGTTCGGGCGGGAAGCCGGTTGTGAAGTCTTTGAAGGAGGCGAGCTCGGTGCCGAGCGGGATGGCGGGGAGGGGTTTGGGCGGGTTATCGTGGTTCAGGATGACGGAGAGGATAGCTTGCGTGCCGCAGGCGTTTTGGATTGTTTGCGCGGCGAAGAAGACGTTGTTCTCTGTTGCGGTCTCGTCATATGTGCCGTCGATTGGGGCCTCCGCGCGGGCCCCGGCTGCTTCGCGGGTCCATTTGAATAGGAAGATGACTCCGTAGACGGAACTGAGTAAGGGGCTGTTAGTTTGGTTTCCGTCGTCTGGTTGAGCTTGAGCTTGAGCTTGCAAGCTCAACGACAGGGTGAGGAAGGGTGTGCATGCATACCCAAGGGAGCGTATTGTGTCTGCGTCGAGTGAGATGAGCTCTTCGAATTGGACATTTTGCACGCCTAGGGTCTCGATGAGGGATGTGAATACACCCTAGTTTGATTGTTAGCTGTTGCAGAGACAGCCCCAGGGCCGTACGTACCTCGTCGGACTCGATAGTACTCCAGCCACCTGCGTCGCCCATTTTGAACAATTCACGTTTCTCGGATGGTGTTTAAAGGTTTGCGTTGGCAATTCGGTGACGGAATGAAGGCTTCGCCGGTGTTGGTGAAGCTCCAAGCTCGGCGACGCTTGTTGATACCGCGGGACTTCAATTCGTGTTATGTCATAGATCACGTGTGTCGATCACGTAAGGTTATTAGTATGTTGTCGCAACCCCCAACTTTGCTTGCTGAGATCTCTTTTCCGGGGCCTCATCATGTAGCCCATAAACTCCCCATGACTGGCAGGAGTGGATGGTGTCTGAGGCTGGCTTCCAGCCCAGCAGGAGGGAGCATCCGGCTCACCATCTCCAATACCTCGTCGCCACTCGGCGCTTCGAGCATATGGTGATCTGTCTATCGACGAGAACAGCACCGCCATAGGAGACAGGAGGCAAGTGCTTCTCATTAGTGAACTCGCCCACCTTCTCGGGTCATATATGTGTTATCACAAAGATGTCCAGTACACTGTATTGGCGTGGGAGCTTGCGACCGATCTCTCTGTTTCTGTCCCCTATTTTATCCGTCAGTGGGAGTCAAAGTTGCAAGCATGCTTATAGCGGAGTTGAACCTATCGATTATTGCGCCGAGTGGTTGCTAGTATTTGCGGCTCATTTCGGCCCCCTTGTTGAGTCTGTAATAAATAGTACCATAGTATGTGTATACAGCTTGGTTTGGGTTTATCTTTGATAGATGACAAGTAAGATTCGAGACCGATTCTGAGAAAGCATATCGCATAGCGACTTTTCCTGGAGTACACCGAACAAACCATCATTCGGAAAGTGTAATTTGCAACATGAAACGGGTGTTTTTATACCATGGTGTTCAAAATACAATTTTGAATAAAAGTAAGCCTCTCATTGCACAAGCAGGAGACCTAGGAAACCCTTAAATCGGAGAAGCAATTCTTCAAATTCATATCAAAGAACCCCTTTGGAGGCCGACAAGAAATATCTCGAATTTACAATAATGGTCTCTGCTTTCGTTCTCAATATCTCCTTGGGTAGCCTTGCCATTCTTTTTGGAGTAAATAGTATCAATCAGGCTCTCCAATATTGAGACCGAGCTCAAAATCTTGGTCTGCTAACAACCAGCCCCAGCGCCCACTGGTGGCTCGCGTCTGACTGTGTTAAAAATCACCCAAAACACGTCAGTCATAGTCATGATCTTGAAGTTCATTGCACTTTCAAAAACCTTCCACCAGTACATGAGCCGTTTTCTGATCACCACCGACCCTTATGTGATAACCCTAGCGTGGAGCTTCTCGGTAACGCCAAAATGGAAATTCATGCTTGTGACTGTTATGACGAGAGGCATGACCAAAGGTAAAATAGAGTTCAAATCTTTCTGAGCCCACTCATCGCCGTATGCCCAATCCCTCCAAGATCAACATCACATCATAAACTCAAGAACCGAGTGCCATCGTAGACGTTCGCAAAGCATGAATCAAGCGAACACCAACCGTCTCAGCACACTCTCCTCCGACCAAACCCAAAACGAACGCACGGGATTCCGCACAACCCAAGAAGGAAGCGAACCTTGGAAGGGATAAATATAGAAGGCATGCATCTAGTAGCGACAATTAGTATCTCTATCTTGCCGATCAATCCCCCTTTCTACTAGTAGTAGGCTTGGCTCGGTGAAACCGACAACCCAATCAAAAGTATCAACGGATTAAAGTAGGACGAGGGAGGAATGCATATATGCACGATCCAAAAGGATGACAGCATTGATTTGATTTAGGCTTCGTATCTCTCATTTTCTAAATACAGCAGCGGCCCCCAACTGCCCCCTAACTTGCCACGCGAGATGCACGATCCAAGCGGGGAACGTGGATGCAGCCGAATACGAGGTTTTTCATCTGACTCTGCCCCAGGGCGGAAATTAGCGTGATGGGGTTCAAGTAAGGCCCGGGGCTGAAGGCGCCAATGAGAAATGTGGATCGTAGTTTAATTCTCGCCCCGCGCTATTCTTAGTATATTCACAATCACGAGTTTGGGACCGGTTCCTGGCGATCTTGAATGCTTCGCGTTAGGCTGGCTTGGTATGCAGCTTTGGAGATGAGGGGTGATGTAACTTGATTCTATGTTTAGAAAAGAGGGACAGGTTGAATCTGCTGCGTGCGGGAGATGCTCTTGATGTTTTGTGAGAATGTTGTTTATGTGAAGGGGTTTAAACTTGTGTGGGCGATTTTGACTCAAACAATGAGATTTATTCCTCATGCCAATAGATAGAATAAGTTTTCAATAGAATTTAGAACTAAGATAGAGATGCTTCCAATCATGCCAACAATAGGTTTGTAATTAAACCGGGTATATCACTTAAGTAGAAATCATTTCCTTTGGCGGGGACGAAATTGCCGCCAACGCTCATGCTCAGACCAAAGAGAGAAAGCCAAAAATAAAAGAATGCGGGAAAACGAAGACAGACCAACCAGTATATAACAGAGTCGAGTAGAATGTAAAGAGGGAAGATGATGGTTCCTGAATCCAGACCCGAGAGATCGAACTCCTTAGTTCCTTACTTTTACACATCAAGTGTTTCAGGCAGTTTTTTTGCGTTCATAAAATCATGTCCAACAGGGCTCGGGTGTAACAAGACCTGTCATTTCAAAATGGTGTGGTTGCTGATATGCATCCATATTGAGACCAAGCGAGGTATCCGCGCGAGGCATGTCTCCACAGAGAACAGGGTTCCCATAAGGAGGGGTATATGCTGATGTAGTTGAAACCACATGACTCAGTTCAGAGAGACCAAACTGTGCGTCATGGTTATCAAGCAGCTGTGGAGACGGCGGATATAAAGTATGCGAGGAGGCAGCGGTAACATAGCCATCTGCGAGTTGGAAGGGGGAGCCGGCAACGGTGACCGCAGGAGGAGACTGTAGAGGTGGGGTATACGCCATATATGATGGAGAAGCGGATTCAGGAGAGGTGATGGAGTAGTCGGTCAGACCGTGATATGGGCTCGGTGGACCGGGAGAGTAGTGCTCGATTGACGAGCGTGGTGACCAAGCCAGGAGACTGTGGTGGCGGGCAACAACATGGCGAGGCAAGTCCATCAAAGACATTGCTAGGGGCAACTCGGTGTTGAACGTACCAGTGGTATTGTATGTGGCGAGGATACGATAGATCTCTTCTATGGGTCCGACAGATGATGCGGCGAGGTATGATGCACCCATCTCAGGGTAGAAGCGATCGAGAACGACACCGACTGCGAAGAATTGAGCGAGGACTGCAAGAGCACTGGACTCAGAATCGCCGCCTCTCAGCATAGAAGAAGGATTCCAGAAAAGCCATTGTCGGAGGGCCTGGACGCGCTCAAATGACTGCTCGGCAGTTTGGGAAGGGTAGTCTTTGCGGAATTGTTTCACAAATTCAATCAACTCCAGCATCCGCGAGGAGTATTCCTGATTGTGGGAGACACGACTCTGGGCAATCTGTAGCGCTTGAATGGTCTGGTCAAGCTGACTTAAGTCCTCCTCCGGGACCAGTGGGTAATCTGAAGCGTGGAGAGAGCGCTGGGTTTCAACCAATTGTGCGAGCTCGGATTCTTGTCTCCAGAACGGATACATTGAGTCGAGAACACTTGAGATACTATGCTGCAGAGATATCCATTCTGGGCTAGAGGGAAATTAGCTGGATGTAGGGTTAGGAACCTCTTAGGAGTACTCACCGATCAGTTGTTTGCCATGAGAGAAGAATAGACGCAGCTAGGGTTGCATCGCAGTTCTCCTTTGAGAAGGAACCGAGGGCATTTTGGAGCCCCCGTAGAGCTGTGATTTTATGGTGATGGGCTAGTTGCTTGGTTTCCTGATCCCGTGTGAGGCAGCCAAGGTGGAAGGCCGAGAGGCCGAGGATGGCGCTCATGACAAAATCTTTTGAGAGCGCGATCGCGAGGAAGCTGGAAATTTCTTGTTAGGCTTTCATAATTGAGGCTTATGTCTTCGGTTCAAGACTTACTTAGGCATCTTATGTGCCCACACGGTGCAGGCACTCAGTCCACGCCGATGTAGATCGATCGAGAGGCCGATAATATGGTGGATCAGACGCAAGTCTGCGCGCGATAGTCCCGTCCAGCCAGATCGAGGACACTGCATCAGTTCGGGATAGGGAGGTATGCCGGAGCGATGCCAGTTGTCAATCTCCATCTCGATAGCTGGAGACATAAGTAGATCAGGCCCTCGCCGTGAGTTCGGGGGAGTTTGGGTCACTGCAACATCTTGATAGTCACAGCGGCAGTTATGCTTGGTACAATTGCGACTGCAGGATTCGAGATTAGAAATGTGCGACTCTTGCGTTTAGATGAGGGAACAAGGCGTACCATTGTGGGAAGGTCTCGTCGCAGCGAATATGGCGCTTCTTGCATGTCTTGCACCCATTTCGGGACTTGGTATGGCTCTTGCGAGGAGGACCACCACCAGGGCCGGCCATTTTGAATGATTGATTGAAAGAAAAGGAGTGAAAGAGAAGGCCTTCCACGACCGAAGAGTAAGACGACCTCGGGAACAGAGGCGACGGTGGGGTAATGAAGATCGAAGGGTTGGAAGCCAAACAGTGGGGAGGAGGTACAACCGTTGAGCAAGTCTTTTTCGGAGAGTGAAGATCACAGCGAGCAGTAGGGTTATAGATGTTTATAGAAGATCTCCCGGTATAAAAATAACTTAGGGAATGTCAAGAAGGAGGTTCCGCACGTGGAAATACGAGCAGCTGCACGATTCAACCGGTAGAGCCAAGAAATCCCCGGTGGAGAATACTAGCAGATCGAGAATCCGAAATCAAGAGGCTCGACAGTCGCTGGCAGTCGAATAATTTAACTCTGGGGATAGAGGATGAGGGAAGCGAAAACCAAAGACGTCTAGGCGAGGGAGGTGGGCTGCCTTTGAGTCTTGAAGAGAGAGCTTGGATGGATAGTAATCACGTCCCGACGGTCAGGTGCAAGTTAAATCGATTAGAGATAATAATAAAATTAAAATTAAAATCAGAAATAATTCAAAAACGAAATACAATTTAAAAAATTAAAAATTAAAAAATTAGTTCCATCTGGGAAAAGAAAAGTGAGATCAATTATAATTAGCAGGACACCCCAAGTCTCCGACGATCGAAGAGTTTGAGCCTCTAACGACCAGGATGGCACTGTCAGCTCAAAGGTTAGGCTGGACGCCACATGGAGGCTTTAGAAAAAGGTTCTTTGTTTCCCTTGTTTTTTTTTTTTTTTTTTTAACCAGCTGCCTTCAACGGTTTAGCTCCTTACGCTTCCAAGTCTGGGGGTCCACCCGCATGTGAGCCATCATTTCGCGGCCCAGGGATCTCCAATTCCGTTCAAAACCAACTAAGAACGCCCTTATGTGGCCATAGCCCCCTGGTTGATTGTTGGATTTACGAGTTGTGTCAAAGCAATCTTTAAAGTGAGAGATCCCTCATTCCTGAGGATGCACGGAAAGGGGGAAGGGAAAAGGAAGGGGGGGAAGGAATGTGGTGGCGGCACATTGCTTTTTCGACCAATTTCTGCAATTTAGATTTGCTTTTAACTACTCCGTACGGAGTACTGAGATGGATGTACGTATACATACTAACTATGTATGTACTTACATAGTAGGTGTAGACATGTTACCACGGCATACTCCGTACTTCGTAAATGTTGAGAACCAATGCGTACACCCTGTAGCATGTTCCGTCTTGGAGCACCTTTCTTTCTTTCTTTGTATATAAAGATGTCCTGTCCATGCGAGCTACTACTTACCTGTTACTAATGAACAGGATGAAGTAGACGATTGGATCGCCAAGGGGATTTTAGATCGACCAGGATTGCCTAGCAAGGCGCGATCGGGGACCCTGGATTGTGGATCACAACGTCTAGAGCCAAGCAACTTACCGTTTACCCTGAAGAGTAAAGAGGGGCGCCCATCGCGGGTCAAGCTAGGCCAACCAAGAGCTAGGCTAAATGAGCCCGTTTCCACCCGAGCGTGAGTCAGACGGGTTGAGACGGACTAAGATTGGAAAAGACAACCGAATATGCAGATGTCTCTGCCAGAAGGAAGAGGGATGAGATGGGCTGAGAGTGCCCTGAATGGCCTAAATAGCAGTGGCAATGAGTGGTCAGAGTGGCAGTACTGGTGGAACTAGGGAGTAACAGGGACCAGGTGCAACCCGATCGTCTCATGATGAATCAAATCAACTCTTCAACAATTTCACCTGGCGTCGATGGTGTGCAGTGAAGCCCGGTCTCTCGGGTCGACGGTCTCCTTCCTCCCGCGATGGCGCCCCGACATCCTGGAAACCTTGTATTTTCTTTTTGTTTTTCCCACATCTCCGTGGACGGTCCCGACACACTGGGACCAGAAACTGAAGCGAACCAGGAATCCCCCCCCCCCTGACCTGTCAGGCAAAAGGCGTCGGAGACTCAAAAGGGGGAAAAGGACAGGGATTCCACAGAGATTCAAATCGACAGGGGTCACATACAAACTAGTAGACCCATACTGTAGGCGTAGGCTGATGACGACCTCGACAGATTGAGGAACGGTTGCTGCAGGGTCCAGGGGAAAGGGCTAACTCATGCCACCACCTGAAGATCCTGGAGGAGCTTCGTGGGGCGAGGGAAATCTAGCTCACTAGTCTTGACAATCGGATCGAATGTCAAGATTTCAGTGGCTGTGTGACCGCTAGTTCAAGCCCTGACGACCACGTTTTCTGGGGGTGCAATATCAGAGTCGGTGTGGCCTGCAGCTGCAGGCGAGAATTGAATATGTACATCGCCAGATAACTTGTACAGCAGCAGCAGCAACAACACAGAATAGAGCAGAGTTAATCAGAGTTGACGAGAGTTCACCAGCCCACACGTGGCTCCACGATCTCACGGTGCTACAAGCCCAAGGTTCGCAGAGTCATCTGTGTGACGATCTTCTCGCAAGATCTCACCCAACCCCCTTAATCAAAGCTAGCCAAGGGAACCAGCAGAATACAAGCAGCGACCAAGAATCAGCCGAATACGCTCGCTGCCATTAATGGCAAAAGCGGAGAATCCTGAATCCTGTCGGGGGAAAGTGTGAACCATGGGCTGTGCGACGGACGAGTTCGCTTCTCCGCAACATTGACAGGCCAAGACAATGATTGTGGTAACTACCAGCGGTTCTAAAGGCGGTTTAGTCTGATGGAGACCTGATCAGCCCGTGCGAGAGGTTAGCTAAGGCCAGTGGCTCGCCATCGCGGTGAGGCTTCGGTACTCGCGACATGGCACCAAACAGGGTTAGCGTTCACTGCAGCATAAAGGGATCAGCACTAAACCAGAGTGAGATGGTCAATTGGGTCCAACAGAGCCGATTTGACCAATGAGCTCTACTGAAATTGATTGGATCCCCATTTGGCCCTTTTTGGGGGCCATAAGTGACGGGAGGAACTGACAGCCCAACTCTATTCGCATGCTGTGCGGAACGGAGATTTCCATCTTCTTTCTTCTTCTCCCCACTGAAAGACAGGGGAAATAAAAGGAAATAGGAACCATTTTGCGCACCCCACTCCTTCATTTCGACTAGATCCAGGGGGGGGAGGGCGGAGGGGCAGGAAGCAGTGTGTGTTTTCCCCGGGATAGCGCGCCAGCACCACTCCCATGCCCGCACACCATGACCATCTGGCTGGGTATTGCTGACGCGAAAGGTAAACCCTGGATAGCCCGGTCGAAAAGAGGAGACCCTTGATGATGTATCCAAGTCGTAGTACATCAAGGTACGCCCACTCACCATTCAATCCCCAGACAACTCTTATACATACAATCAAAGATTACCCCAGACCCCCCCCCTCTCCTTCTCAACCCAATCCAACACCCAACCACGCTGCAGACTCGTGGCCGCATCGAGCAAAAGCACGGCCCACGGGCCAGCAGCCACGCTAACTAACTTTATAATGCCAAGATGAGGCCATTCTAGACGAGCAACCAGCATACCTTCTTCGGAGGTTGTTGAGTCCACGTCGATCAGGTCGAGATCACCCCCCCCATATCAATGGACCGTTCGGCCGGGTATGGTTTATGGTTATATTGAGGCTGGTTCTGACGATCCCGACTAACTAAAATGACCCTAGCTTTGTGTGCGAACCCATTGGAAATGATCCAAAGACGGGTGAGGATCGCAGTGCCAAAATGGGTTACCAAGATCAAAGGGGGCGTCGCTTCGGCTATACCTACTGTCCAGGTAACAAGGTAAGATCTGATTGCCTGGGTACTATCATAGTATTACAATAAGGCAGACCTGAAGAAGAAAAAGCACAGATCGAAACCTTAGAGAATATCTCGATTGACAGCCCTCCCGCGCTACTAAATAAAGTATTAGCGTCAACCTTCTTTAGCCACCTCTGCAGTTTGTTGCCCACCAAATGGTTGCCCTTCCACCTTCGTCTAATTAGCCCGCTGCGCCTGCATTGAAGAACTGCTGTGAGGCTGAATTTCCCGCCCCTGTGGGCCTGCTTGACCAATTTTCTCTCCTCCGTCCTCCGTCCGCCTGCCATCTCACCCTGCATGAAGTCATGGTGACCTTGGCACTAGGGCCAACCACTTCTGTCTGCCCAGGCTCTCCAGACTCTGTTGGTGGAAGGGAAATCCCATCCCCTCCAGCCCGGTCAGAAATCCCTGGCATCATCATGAGGCCAGTGTGATGCACAGCCAGCGCCTCCCGCGTCCTTTCTTCCGGGGCAATGCATGACCAGCAGCAGCTACCAAAACCGCCGACAGCATAGCGATGTCATGGGGCAAGCTATATGCCACATCCTAGTTACCTATCAGCCGTGGCCAGCAGCGGCTTAGACTTGGGCTCTGTTTCCCTCTTTCTATCTCATGCTGGATTCGGGGTTACATCTCGATTCCGACGGTGTTCTAGCGTTATCCGCTGCCAACTCATCTAAGGTGCTCTGGTGCTCTTAGACGTATCCTCTTATCATCAGTCCCATTTTGATTACAATTATTCCTTTATCTCATTTTCCAAGCCACGCCCCATCTCCCTAGCTTACACGCCGCAATGTTCCATAAATCATCGATGAACGTACACCTGAAAGATGGGCACATCCTCTGTGCATACTGCCAACGGCCCTCGGGCGAAGCAACTTATTCAGAACTCGACCTAAATAACGTCCTGGGCGCGATAAAGGGTACGTTCACCCGAGGTCATCACAGGTCCCTTGCACATGCACTCCCAGATCAAGAGGAGTACCGATGGGGGAAGAGGGAGGGGCGCGCGCAAACCGTCCCCAAACCTACTGACATCTGCATCTACATCTACATCCAAACCTTCCGCCAAGAAAGCTTTTAGCGAAGCCAAGACTAACGAGGCTCCGCAGGTAAATTCGCCTGGAGTGCTGAGAACTTCACCGAGGATGCGGCCGATGTCATTCTCAAGTGGGATGGCCCCAACCACGAACCCATGCTGCACGCGCAGCTGGAAGATGAAGAGGGCATGCACAACGAGGACACGGTCAACTTGGCGGCCTGTATCAAGAATGAGGATGGACATCTGCGCTACATGGATTGTTTCTAGGGGTGCATGCATGTCGGAGAAGCCGAGGAATGCGAGGAATGCGAGAAGTACGAGAAGTGCGAGAGGGCGAATCGGCGCAAGGGAAGAGGAGAACCTTAGAAATAAAAATAGAAAGTGTTTATTGTAAATGCTCTTTTTTCTTCTCTCTTTTCGTTTCCTTTCTCATATCTCCAAATCTGGTAACCGGAGACAGCTTCCACAACGGTCTTGATTGATGCAATGCCAAGCAGACGCAGAGTCATCACACTCGAAGTAAGGAGCCTGTCGACTGCTTCTCTGGACAGAAGGAGGTTAGACGATGTCAAACGGGCAGTGCATGGGGAAGTGCATGTCACACCGCAGCTGAGGCTGAAAATGAAACGAAGGTCTAGGGTTGATGGCACAGGGTCCACCAAGCCAAAACAGCAAGGCCGGTAAAGGCAAAGCCCCCTGAAAAATGTTCTCAAAGCGCGCCACGTCGAAGGCACCCCCCAAAAGAGCAAATTTCGAAGAAATTAAAGCCTGGATTATCTATACCCGAAAGGTATTATTCCCGAATAGAGAGGAAACGAAGACCGCAGCTCGTGGAATGCATCCGCATGAGGGATAGCTTGACCCATCGAGCGGAGGGAGTTAGTAGTAGTGTTAGGGGCATGGAGTAATCTGCCTGCAATAACCTCAAACGTCCGAACATGCGATCTGCAAAACTACCGCTAATAAAAAAGAGATGCATTTCGCGAGGGACTGTGCCCAGGGTGCAGCTAAGCCCCAAGCTATGGATGTCTTAGATATTGGCAGTGGCACTGGCATACCCACGCCCACCACGGGAAGGTCCTTAAAAATTGGGGAAGGGAAGAAAGGGCAAGGATCAAATGAGTAGCGCGGGGCGAATGAGTCCCTGCCTCCTTTCGTGAAAAGAAACGCGATCGGGAAAGGCTCGCGTCTTGGTCTTGTACGCCCGGGCCAATCGCTATTCGCGTGGGATAAGCTCGGGCACGTCCGAGGCGTCAAATAAGCGAGGTTAGACGGTGGGGTGCTGCACAGATACCTCTGTAATGTTGCAAGGGTACGTTCCTCTGTACTCCGTACCGACTTAAAGGGTTGGAGGAGGGCGGAAGGTGGAAGGTGGAATATGCCAAAAATATCCCGAGGACGTTCCTGAACTCAAATCTCAAGGGCGGAGGCAGGCGACATGGCAATTTCCAAACAAAGGAGGATATTAATCCCTGAATATCAAATGACATAGTAGTACATACATTTGATATGATATGAAGTCATTTTGAACATAATATGCATGTAGGAGAATCTACCTAGGTATCTAATCTATCTATCTAAGCTAAAGAGATGGTGGTTGGGTACTAGTAAGTGCTGGAAGCGGATATTTGATGGGAGTGTCAACATATCCGGTCTGGCGGGCATAGGCATAGGCATGGGCATGTACAAGGGCATGCGAGAACAGAAGAGTAAAAACATGTCACATGGCCGTGCCCATTGCTGTCGTCAGATATAACATAGATTAACAGTCATATCGCGTCAAGTCCTCGCGGTCATTTCCCATAATCCCCATCGGGTCATGCCCCAAGAGGCATATATAAGGATTATGCAAAAAGCAAAACAAACAATAGAAACGGGAAATTGAACAAACAAAGCAGAAAGGGGAAAAGGTACAAAAAATAAAACGCCCAGATGAGAGCTCATTATCTCGCATTGATATTGACCTAATTTTTTAGCCTTTTAACCCATTCATTGTGTCCTCCTATTTCTAGGTCAGATGGATGATAATGCAAGCCCAGAGGGTTTCAAGACATTTGGAAAATGGAAAACGCTGAACTTCAGGTGCAGAGGAAAGGTTTGTGACGGAAGGGAAGTAAGATTTCCCTCAGAGTCTTCACGTGTTTGTTTGGTTGTGTGTTTGTGTTTGTGATTGTGTAGTGTGTTCCAAATGCCAACACTGCCGTGGCACGCAGTTTTCATATGGCGGAGAAGTGAGAAGAATCGATGCTAGAAGAGTTTGAAAAGATGTCCGGCTCAACTTAAACCTGGTAAACGGTGCGCAGTTTTTGAGATACGGGCGAAGGGAGCTGCGATAGGAAAGAATCGAAGTTGGGTATCATGTTTTTATATCCCTGCAGAACCTGTTCGATGAGTTAGCGATGAGAAGGCCCCTCCCTCGTCTGGTGACTTGACGTGAATTAATACATACCTGCTGGAAGGAGCTCTGAATATCCCGATATTCCTCCAGTGACAGCAACTTGCTCGGGAACGAGGCGATGGCCTGGAAGTAGTCGACCAGACTAGACTCCATGGCCTGGGGGTTCTTCATGACCACGGTGTTGAAGCCCAGGAAGGCAGAAACTTTCTCCGGAGTGAATTCAATCTTGCTCATCGACTTCAGGAAGGAGTTGGCGTACTCGCCTAGATGTGGCGCCATGTGGTCGGCGCAGCAGAGACCAAGACGGCCAAGAGCCATGGCTGCGTTCTCATTAACCGAGTCAATAATCTCCTCGTTGTCGATAATGGCCAAGAGTCCGTGATACACTTTCTCAACATAGGGAGCAAGGGCTACCTTCTCGTTGACGGCGATTTCACCAGCCGACCAACAAGCGTTGTTCAGCACGCTGAAACCCGTGTGGCGATCATCGTCAGGAAGTTGATCCAGGTCGAGCTGCTTGATAAGGATAGGCATAATGGTCGGGATGAAGGGCTCGAGGCGAGAGAAGATATTGATGGCGCAGTCACCCAACAAGGCGTATGAGGATTGACGGACCTCATAGTTCGAGTCTTGCATACAGTAGCAGAGCAGGTCAAAGAATTGCGGTTGCGAGTGGGCCACAAGCTCGCTGCTCTTTTGCGGATCAATAGCTTGGATGATACCACTCAGAAGATCCAGGCTAGTAACCAGAAAGTCTTTGTCGGGCTCGTCGACGGTTTCATTGTTTACTGATGCGATAGACTCCTCGAGATTTTGATAGATGATCTTGGAGCAACGCTGGAATAGAGGAGCAGCAAATGGCGAGAATGCATCTCCATAAGCATTGGCGACGTAGCCAAGACATTCCAGTAACGGGAACAGCTCTCGGGATTGATCAGTGATCTGGTTGTACCGCCCGATCAGGGCAGGCATGAGGATTTCGACAAGATGAGGCTGGGCAAGCTCAGACCCGACGCAGTCTGCAAGGGTCTGTACGCAGTCGTAGAGGATGTACATGTTGCGGTCCTTGTATTTGCCGAAGCATTGGACAAACTGGCGAAGAATGGGTTCGCAGTATGGGATCAGGCCATCTTCTGACTTCTCTTCCAGGCTGGCAAATGCCGATGCGGCTGCCTCCTGCACCTTCTTGTTGTTATCGAGCATGCGGTGGAGGATACCCTCCATCATCGGCTCGAAAAATTGCACCCTTTGGCTATGGTCGCTCAAGTGCGAAGCCCATTCAGAGTAACGTCCAAGGCACCAACAAGTAATCTGACGCACGACGGGCTGGGCGTCCGTGAGCAAAGAGATCAGGTAGGGCACCAGTTCAGGCAGATGGGGTGTAACAGCATCCATGCAGCCATCAGCAACGGCACCAAGGGTGAGAACTGCAGCCTCGCGGTTGGGCCACTGATCATGGCGCAGGGTCTCCTTCAAATAAGGTAGAATGATCTCAAAGATAGGGTCATGGTACACATTGGAAAAAACGTCAAGCGCGGCAGCGGAGCACTTCCGCAGGGTCCACTCGTCTTCGGGGTCATCACCAAATTCAGAGTCCTCAATCTCTCCCTCGCTGAGGTCATCTTCATCTTCCTCCTGCTGAGGGGCCGCACCATTAGCTTGCTGACCTTGCTTTGCGGCATTCAATTTATCGCTCTTGGCTTTAGCAAACTGAGGCTTCAAATCCTCGGCACGGTCGTCGGCCTCAGCGTCATCATTTTCCTGCATCAGGCGAATCACATCGTCTTCTTCATAGATCATGTTCTGCAGCAGAACGGGAATGATTTTCGGCATGAAAGCCGCAAGCGGCTGTTGGAGTCGCTGCTGCTCGCCAGCAACGATCCAGAACTCCGCAGCGTCAAGAGACAGTTCGGGATCCTCTTGGTTCTGTTGCTGAATCAGGATGTAGTTGACCAGCCCCTCCATATGTGGGATCAGCTTCTCTGGCGCAAACTCCACCAATTGAGAGAATGACTGGCAGACCATCTTTCGCACTTCGGGATCCTGGTCGCCGGAGAGATTGAACAGCTGCGACAGGAAAAGGTCCAAGGAACCCATGAGGGCTTGGGGCTGGTGCGGGAGGAAGACATGGATACTGTTCAGGGCGAGGGATCGCACGCGCGCGCTCGGACGAGAGGTGAACTCCATCAACTTGGGAATGATGACGTCGAGGGGGCGCTGGCCCTGATATTCGCGGTCCAGAATCTTGCGGTTGTCCTCGCAGACTTTAAACAGAGCTGCCATCGCGGCTTCCTGAGAGGGCAGTGAAACGTCGCCACTGGCATTTCCAACCAAGGCGATCAGCTCATGGAGAACCTCAGGCCAGGCCAGGAGACCACCCTGTTGAACCACCTCGGTGATGATGCTACCAGCACCTCGTTGTACTTGGCGGTCGGCGTCCTGCAGGGCGAGTAGGGCGGCGGAACGAATGAAGTTCAAGCTCTGGGGAGGAACGGTACGGAAGGCCATGAGGAGTTTGGTCTTCATGTTCATGGCGGCGGCGAAGCGCACCATGGCGTAAGTGCCAACATCCATGCCCACGGCGGCAGGTACCTGCGGGGTGGAAAAGAGATAGGTGATGTAGTTGACATAGTCGGGAGAAGAAGTTGCTTGAGAGAGCATCTATTCGGAAGATAGGATAGGTCATGGTCAGTCATTCACGTTTATCTAACTGGCGATATTCCTTGCAGGAGGGGGGGAAGAGAGGGGAATTATGCGTAGTGGCCGAGCGTTGAGAAAAGAAAAGAAAAGAAAAAGAGAATTGCGATACCTCTTCAGCCTGTTTGCGGATGGACTGGTCTTGGCCATTGAGCGAGTCTTTGAGACAGGAGGCTAACTGCCTCAATGGCTCATCTTGGGGTTGCCAATCCATGTTGGAGTGGGTTGAGGTGAACAACTGCGTAGAAGCAAAAGTGCGTGTGGCACAGGAAGGAGGAGAGGCCCCGCCAAGAATGTGCGGGCCCGCTGTTCCCCACGAACAGAGAGAGCAGATGAGATTCGCTGGGAGTTCACTACCAGAGGAGATAAATCTAGAGTTGGACAATATTCGAGGGAAACCAGGCTTTTGAAAAGAGGGAACTTCAAGTTGAACAAATAAAAAAAGAGGAAAAGTACTAGTAAAGGGTAAAGCATCGCAAGCCACCAGCGTAAAGTGCCATGAGAGGGGGATTTTTCTGCCACGGAAAACACAACGGAAGGCGGTGGGGGACAGGCGAGCAATCCAAAGATAGAGTATAGATATCTAACTTACGGTATCTTAGACATATCTTGAGTATACCTACCTAGGTAGGTACTAGTAGACACTGGCTAGTGAGAGTCAGCGGTGATTTTATAGTGTCACTTGCGATCCAGCAATATCGAGTTCACCTCACTTCACTACAATAGACACTACGTATTACGAAGGTACTAAGTTAACTAGTATACTATCACCAACTCAAATGACGTGGTTAACTTATATAGTTAGTACTAGTAGTACTATTCAATCTGTGTTACCTTGGAAACCTATTGAGTTTGGAATTTCACGAATAGCTTCCTAGTAGGTACCTAGGTAGCATCTAGGGGTATTCGATTCATCTCCCAGTACAAGTAAGCTACGAGGTACCTCATACTGGGCACTGGCATATCCATGGACTGTAACAGCACATCTCATCATGTACTAATAAAGGCAAATGCATCATCTACACAGTCCATAATCTAGGCCCAAACCAGCTTCTTAAAATCATAAACAAGCGTCTCCAAAATACCCGTCCGCTTCTTCGCATCCGCCAACGAAATAATATCCACCTTCTCAACCACAGAGACAGAATCGACATTCTGCCCATCGCCTGCGGTCATAGCCCGTTCAATATCATGACAGATTGTCCGCACCCGATCCAGCTCCCTCACACTCCCTACACCTCCACTCGGACCAAGGCGCGGACTGGCCACCGCGTTAGCGACTGGAAGCGACTTGAAAGCCACAAAGCGTGTGGTAGCACGCTTTGTGCCACGCAGCCACGAAACAAGATCCCACTCGCTATTCGAGCTCGCCATGGCCTCCAGATTCTCGGGGCGCACATTCGTCTGTAGTGTGCGCGTGTTGACGCGGAGGGCATTTTCGTCGCCATCACGGTAGGCGATGACTAGGCCGACATTGCTTCGTTCATCGGATTGGCCGTCTGTGAGGATGGAGGTGATATATGTACCATAGTGAATGCGCGAGATGGAGCGGAGATCGATTCTCTCAAAGGAGAGCACCTTGTCCGTTTCCCAGTCGAAGCGACAGCTGTACACGGCGGCGTCGGTGAAGCAGCAGAACGGACTCTTCGAAGGGGAGAGTCCGTAGGGTGTTTGGTTCGCGGGGTGTCAGCATGGCCCAGCCACCGAGGAATTCTTCCGACGGGCTGCTGATGACGATTTTGCAACTGGTGTCGATGGCATTTTGGCGAATCTTGCCGACTGAAATTCCTGGGTCAGTGGTTTGGAGTTCGATTGCGAATTCATCGAAGACGTGTGTTGAGACGTTCCCAAGGAGGTAGTCAATACAAGCCTGGGAGAAATAGTCGTTGACAATATTATTGTAATATCGGGAGAGTGTTAAACCGAGATCATTGAGAGCTCCGCGGTAGTCTCGCTTCCTGGTTCTGGTAAAATCTCCCTTGAGAGCAGCTGTCGACGAATATTGCTTCGAGATTGCATCTCCATTGTCCGCCCACAGAGTGTTAAACCATTGTGTGGACGAGTCTCCGCCCAAATCAATGTGAATGCCTTCTTTCTGTAGCTGGCGCTCCAAAGCCCACTGGCCGAAAGCGCATTGTGCGACTCCGGTGCGGTCGAGACAGTCCATACAATTCGTACGAACAATGCCTGTCTGTATATCCGAAGATTTGCCATCTTTGATAGTGGTATAGCCGAATTCATTCAGGGTTTCCTTGACACCCTCAACCAGACGTGAGACATTCTCGAACTTCATACCGCGGCATTCGTTGTGGAAATCGAACCATTCCATGCGCAACGGCGTGCCATCAATGCCGCCCGCCTCGTTGAAGACGTCCGTATACCTCTCATATTGTTCACCAAGCTTCAGTTCCCCAGCATGTTTGTCAATCAAGGAGACGGCCTGGATTTTGCCATACCTCCGACTCAACTCTCGGAAGTGTCGTCCAAAGGCGAGTTGATTTATTTCCGCTGAGTGGTGCAACACGGGGATGGGCTTGAAGGCATATGGCGATTGGGAAAAGTATAGAGGAATCGAGCCTCGTAGCTGGAGGTATGAGTAGGCGTTATGAGAAGAGTCCCACTCTGGCACTGAAAGGATTTGCTCCGTTTCAACGGTGTTGGCAGTATTCCCGTCATCATCAACACCGCGACGAAGGTAGCGTAGACCGGGTCGATTGACAGACCGTCGAGAAATCAAGGTCAATAAAAAGTTCCGCTTAGGAGCCTCGGACTCCACAGCTTCCGGGTCTTGACTTTCTCCAAGAATTAGAGCTTCAGTAAGACCTTCATGAGCTGGTTTGTCCGCAGTCTTCTCAGAGCCAGCTACTGTGAACTCTCGCTGGCCAACAAATCCTTGTAATAAAGGCAATATGAAACCGTGTGCGCCGTTGTCAATAAACGTAGACATCAGATATTTATTCCAAAAGTACTATTGTAGATCAGCGACCAAGATCAAGGCAGCTTACTGGAAAATTTCCGTTCAAGAACATACCAAGGGGTCCACCATTTTATGGAGAGGCAGCTGTCCCCTTCGAGCTTCCTGTGCATTGAAAGACCGCGTAAGATCATAATCATATGCGAAAAAGAAATTATGTGAAGAAAATAACAGTTTCGTATATCGAAGTAATTTCGGCAAAAGTTCCGCCGCCTGGTCTGAGTCTGGTCGATTGGTCTCACCCTGGGCGTCTGATGCCTCTGGCAACGGAGCAGCCTCGGTGGCTTCCTCTTTAGCTCCCGAGCTATCGCTCGATAAGCGCGACGAGTCATCGAATGGCGACTCGGAAACATCATCTTTCTCCAGGGACCCAGGCCGTGGAAGACCGAGATTCTTGCGAGAAAGCCAGTTTGCCGCAAAGCGGCCAAACCGGACTCGCTTCTCTATCACATCTTCGGCTATACTCCCCACACTCATGCCCCGCGCATGGAGAGTTTCACGGGCTGGGGAGGTCGGCGCGCTGCCAATCTCCGTTTCCGCGCCGTCGGTCTCATTATCTGGTATATCCTCGTCAGAGCCTGAGTCAATATCGGGCTCTTCCTGAGTCACTTCCTTCCGGGCTTGAGCAATTGCGCGGGCGGCGTCTGTCTGCGAGGATATAGGGATGACGGCAACATTGGTGACGGCGTAGATCGGACGGCCCTGGATCTGGGCAACCTGTTGGCGCTGAGTGATGGAGACAAGGAACGAGTGTGATGCGACGGAGAGCAGGCCTGTTGGATATCCATAATGTGGTCAGGATTGGGTCTGGGGTGGTGTCGGATATTCAGCATGGGGGGGCTGAAAGTCGACATACCGACGAGCCCGTATACTTCTAGCCTGTCGCGTCCCTCCAGTGTCTCCGGGCTTGAGACTGGCAGGGCCGTGATTCTGTTCGTCTTATAGTCGATTCGGATCGACGAGGCTTCATTGTTGCTTCCATTGTTGGGCCGAGGACCGCTGACGCCATGGCCATGTAGGATCAAGCCATCAACCGCGGCAACGACAACAAGCTTCCGCAGCAGACCCGGCATCGCGTCGGAGTAGAGATTTGGGGAAGGGAAAGCCGGCGGTGCCCGGTTTTTGGCATTTGGCACCGTCGCGTGGGGCAAAGGACACTGTAGGGCATGCACGCGCGCCCGCAACTTGTTTTCGGATGGGAAATCTTCCATGACAGCTGACCGGCAAATACATCATCGGGTTCGGGGAAAAGTGCCCCACCCGCTTCAAGTCTATTGATTGCAAGGAAATTTCTCAATGGGTGTAGAAGAGGAAGAAGAAAAAAAGAAAACCACAATATATACAAGTGATGCAACTCGCCCATTACCAAAATCAACAAAATAAAACAGAACCATTCAGGAAACCCAGTGTCATATCCAATCATTTCATACGGGCATGCCCAGTGCCTTGGTATGTGCTCGAATCGCAAGCCCACGGGTATTTTGGATGAAGCAGTAAAATTACAAAGAATGCCCGGGGAGCGAGGCGGAAAGGCCGGCAGGGCTGGTAGCTCGGGAGAGTAAAGGTGAGGAGGGAAAAGCGTCATGGTAGGAGCCTGGAGAGGAAAGGGAGGGTGCTATATAGCAGACTAAAAATCGGAATCAGACGTTGCTGTTCTGTTTGGTGTGCTGAGCCGTGCGATCCCGCTCTTCGTTGCTCGAGTAGGTCGGTCCTGGCTCTCCGTCGCTTTCCTCGGCCAGGTCCTCCAGGCCGATGGCGCTGTGGTTATCCACATCATATGAGTGGATGAGCCCCTCGCGATCACCGTGTCCATTCAGGTAGATGCTGGAGGAGCTCCGACGGTGCGGCTCGCTGCTACGACGAAGCTGCATCGACCGGCGAGTTTGGAAGCTCGCAATTCCGTCTGTAGGCACTCCATCCTCATCATATTTAGGGTTGACCAGGTGGTGCCCATCAGGATCGTGTCGTGAGAGGTTGAGGAGGTAAACACCAGTGAAAATGACGAGGAATCCACAGAGAAGGGAAATCGTGTTGACGGCATCCGTGGTATTGAATCCTTGGAACAGAATGAAAGAGGCGCAAAGCGTGGCGGTCGTAAATGTGACATAGTAGAGAGGGTTGACGCTGCGAAAGAAGGAGAGCATCGGTTAGCAACGGTAAAAGCATTTGGCTGCCGCCTTGCAACTCACATGGAGGTTGAAAATTCATTCAACGCTTTGTTAAAGTAGTTCATCTGAGTAAGAATGCAGAATCCAGTGACAATGGCGAAGATATAGGTTGACGGTCGGCCGAATTGATTGTGGCCACCTAGGGTGAGCTTGACTGCGATACCGAAGGCTTTAATGGACATGACGGAAACCGAGCCAACGGTGGAGCAGATCGAGATGAAGATGAGCGGGTTCTTCTTGCCGTGCCTTGGAGCGACGCGATAGATCATAACCGTGGAAAAGACCGCGACAGCCAGGCAATAAATGAGGAAGCCGGGGCGAAGGGCATATGCCAGCATTTGCTCGATCTTATCTACCGGGGTGTCGGGAGGTGCGTGGAGGACGATAACGACGGATCCGAGCAGACACATGGCGCAGCCCAATTTACCCAGTGTCCCTAATCGCTCATCGAGGACGTATGAGCCAAGAACCGCGCTGAGATTTGTTAGCGATGTTGCGAGCTTTGCTTGGGCGAGAGATGCGGTCGTACCCGATCAGAACACTCAGCGCACCCAAAGGCGTTACTAGAATTGCAGGAGCGAAAGCGTAAGCGGCGAAGTTGGCGATTTCTCCCATGGCGACTGTAATGGATATTAGCATCTCCGGTGACATTTCGCTTCCCAATCAAATGCGATGGGAGGGGAGGGCTTCGTACGCATGATGACACCAATCCACCAGATTGGACTCCTCAAGTATGAAAATCCTTCGCCTTCGAACCCATGTCGTTCGGAAGCGTGCATCAATCCCTGATTTAAAACCCATTAGCACGTCCGCCGCCGATTCGATTGTGACCATTGACCATCGCTTCAGCCGCAGCTTCTCCGGTCGGGGACTTGCGCTCGAGGCAAACGAACCTTCTTTGTAACAACGAAACTCGTACCTGGCGAAAGGCGATTAGCAGACCATACCAAAGGATGCGAAGATCGACCGCGAACATACCAATTGCCATTGTTGATACGATGGCCAATATTAGCCCAACATATCTATTGACGCCACGCGCAGACCTGTCAGCATATGTGGCCTCGGTGGCTCTGTAGAGCGCGGCGAGGAGAAGGGAGTCGGGCTCACTTGTCTGGAAGCATTTTGCAAAAATGGAGGAGCGGTGGGCTCCTACAGTCGAAAGACCCCCAGTGCTAGCGATGGAAGAATCGGGGGAGAAGAAGTGGTGGCGGGAAATGAACGAGAGTGAGGGTGGTAACGAAGGGATTGCGGCGATTGCGGCCAGGTTGAGGACGAGGACGAGGGCGAGAACCGAGGCAGGGAAGAGCAAAGGCGACAAGGGGAGGCGTAACAGAAAAATGAGCCAGCCCAATGATTCTGAAGGTCTGAAAGGAAGATGAGTAAGGGTTGGAGAAGTCGAATGAGAGTCCAGATCCCACGAGAAGTCAAGAGGTCAAGAGTGTTTGGTGCCTGCGTGCGGTGGGGTTCCGTTTCGAGACTGCGGCCGATCGGGACGCGCGTAAGGGAGATACACAGTTACAACATACTATTTATATAGGAGTAGTACAGAGAGTACAGAGAGAACCAGTATTATTCTGTTATTCTGTTATTATACAGTTATACTGTTATACTGGTAATGCTATACTCGTGAAACAATACTACTACTACTAACACTGCTGGATCGAACCAGAACAGGGGCTACTGCTGGGCATTCTGGGCATTACTCGTACAGAGAAAGACCCTGAGTTCCAAGCCCGTGGCGGCGATCGTCGTTTCATAACGATCTTGTTCAACCAACCGCATTCGGCCACTCCTCTATACATACCCGGCTGGCTCCACAGGGCTTCCAAGGCGCAGTTTAATGAGATCTCGCTTGCATCCATTGATACATTCATTGGAACTAAACTGCGACTTCCAATGCTTTTTTATTGCTTGATCTAGTTCGATCAGATTAAATACCTCTATGGTAAATTATGCGGAGGACTATAGTGGTCCTTGCACTCCCCGACCTGGTTCAAGTTGCAGATCGACAGCCCTAGGCCCAGACAACTTCAGACTGGTTGAAGAACCCCTCAATTTGAGAATTTCCCAAAAATACCTCCCAATAGATAGGAGTAGGACACGATGCATAGTAAATAATAGTAAATATTAGATGCGGCGGAAGCTTAACCCCAAGCCGCTGCCATAGGCCACGATAGCTCCCAGGCAACCATATCTAGATTCTTTTTACAGAGTATGGACTAACGATGGATGATATGGTATGTACACTTACTAGTAGTATGACCATTCAGCTGAAGGCTGTGGATCTCGCCTAATTTCCCATGAACAATTGCATTACTGCCATGTCGATCAACCCCGAGTCGGTACCACATGCAAACCATAACAATTGATTACAAGTACTATTACGACAGCTTAAGCAGTATGCAGTAATAGGACATTGTCTCATTGCAAGCACCTAGTTATTCTAAAAGAAAATTCACTATGCCGCCCGAATGACGCCAACTATGTGACATGCAGATGAAACACTGTCCGACCGAAGAAAACACAAAACTCCATCTTCAACGCCCTAGCAAAGTGCAAAGTTTTTCGAGAGAACCGGGAGTGGTGGTATCATGCGCGTGCAAAGGGAGAGAACATGCCATATCGACGTACAAAAAAGCAAAGAGCAAAACACGGCGGTGGTTTATGCAGAAACAGGGAGGAATTGCGAGCGTTCTTGGGGTATCGAGCACCCCTCGGGCTCCATCTCCCACGGGGGGAAGAGGGAGGGGAAGAGATTGGGACCCGAGAGAGGGAGAGGGAGAGGGAGAAAAAAAAACAGAAAAGATATAAGAGCATTCAAGACGTACCTGGTGAGCATGTCCGGGCACACATTACATAGCCGCGCCCATATGGGTCAACGCCGTCGCTGAGGTTCAGAATTAGTAGATGGGGTGTTACACTGTTGAAAATTGCCGAAACCCTAGGCCACTGGTATCCACGAGAACCGAGGGGATTGGCAGGCCACCGAGGCAAGAATATGGTCTTGACATCGGCGGATATCGTGGCCGGAAAAAAAAATCACGCATGGTGATTTACGAGGGTCGACGGCGTTTGAGCTCGGGGTCGGCGTCCGCAAAGTCCCACTCGTCATCCTCTCGAGATCGTTTGGTAGACGTATTATCGTGGGGTTGGGAGTCAGCAAGGGAGTGATCTGTTTCGCCCAGTTCAATGGTCTCCGAGGTTTCGAAGTCCGCATACAGGTCGTCCTCTTCGTCCTCGCCGGTATGGGGTTCATGACCATCGACTTCTTCGCCGGGAGGTGTGGTCAAATCATCTTCGGAATTCTCAAGGTGATCATCGTAATCACCCTGAGTAGTCTGCAGCACGTCTTCAGCGATACCAAGCAAGTCGTCCTCGGGATCTAGATCGTGCTCTTCGAATCCAGCGCCTTCCTCCTGCGGCGCATTATCCACCGTTGAATCGGATTCTCCCAGGGATTCATGGTCATCGCCTTCGTCGGCTGTCGCTTCCTGGTTTTCGGTTCGAGCATTAGGTGCGTCGACAAGTCCTTCATCGTGGGTACATGTGAGATCAATAGCATCGGTGTCAACTACGGTTCCGGGCGCCTCCGTTTCCTCATATGAAACTTCATCTTGAGACTCTTCAGGGTTCTGGTCCTGCTCATGCTCATCGGCCCCTTGCAAAGCAGATGTTTTGTGGTTCAAGTCTTGCCCACTCTTGTCGTCATCGGCTTGGTATTTTTGTTCAGCATGTTCCGGGGCAGCCTCATTCACGTCCACAGATGCATCTGCGAGCTGCGCAGTGGATTCTGGCAGTAAACTGATGGTAGCGGAGGATTCGGTCTTTGGGTCTTCAAAGCTATCATGCTCTTTTGTTTTATCTCCATGGTGAGAGTCATTCGCCTCTGTATCATGAGTCTCCTCAGCTGTGGCATTTTTTTCTTGTTCTAAATGGTGCTCATTTTCTGCAAGTGCGGCGTCGGTCTCCTGATTGTTGGGGACAAAGTCCTTATGAGCCTCAGCTGGGGCCGCCGATTCTTGGGCATCGGCTTCATTCTGGCCAATTTCGTCCACTTCAAGGGGCTTCTCCGTCTGAGGTTTGCCGGCGAACGAATCTCCTGCAGAAGAATCTTCTTCATGCACAGGCACGTCTTCGTGACCAGCATCTTCATAGTCCACATCCCACGCATGAATTTGAGATAGACCTTTGCCTTCATGTGCAGCAGAGTCAAGACCAGCCAGCTCGGAATGAGCAGAGATTTTGCTTCCAAGAGTGAGGTAAAGCGCATCGGGCTCGCTGGTGCCATCATTTTGACTGAGCCGGGTGTAAATCTCCAGAATATGATGCAAGGTCATCTTAGAATTGTGCGTCGAGTCCTGTGATACAACAATTAGCATAACCATAGAAATAGATCGGGTTAGGGTGTCATGGTTCAGACATACCTCTGTTAGTTGAATACCAAGCGAATCGATATCAATAACAAGTACTTCGTCATCCGCAACATTATCTAGAAGCACCTCACGAAGAGAGCTGAACAATTTGCCGACACTGTCATACGCGACATCCTCATCGTGCAAGAAGAAGGTCTCTGCCGAGTCACCTTCAAGCGGTGGAAAAAGAGAGATCTCATTATCCTGGTAAAGCACCTTAACTGGGTGTAAAGATTCATTCTCACTGCTGCTATGCAGCTGGTCCTCATGAGATTCCCCGTGAGATTCGTCTACATCCTGGTGTTCAGGATGCTCGGAATTATTGTCGATGGCTGGAGCGAAAGACGACTGGACTTCGACAGCCTGCTTTGTTTCAGTGTCTTCAGTGATAGATGTTTCTTGATGACCAGGCTGCGTCTCGGCAGTCACAGCCTTATCCTCTGTGGTGGCATTAGCTCCTTCATCTAGGCTTGCCTGATCGATGTCAACACTGGCAGCAGCAGCAGTGCCGTGGGGTTCATTGGGCTTGTCGGCCTGATCCTGTTCGGCTGGCTTTGGCTCTGGCTCCAAAGAGGTCCCTTGATCGTGCTGCTCCGGCTGGTCGAGCGTGAGTTGAGGTTGAAGCTCTTGATCATGCTGTAGGACTTCTGCCTCATTTGTGGGAGGAGCCGATGGGGGTTGTAGCTCTTGAGCTTGTGGGGTCAATCCGATAATCCTTTCGGCTTGGTCGGTGATATTTTGGTCGGTGTGGTGGGTCACGTCATTATTACTGGCCGCATCTTCGATCTGAATAGTCGGAACAGCTTCGACAATCTCTTCGTCTTGATCACCCTCAAGCATATCTGCTTCGTAGGTAACAGCGTCGTCCTGGACTTCGATGTCGTGATCTTCATCGACAAAATTGTCAGCATCGACCATCGACCCTTCGGAAGGTTCTTCATCGGCCATATCGGCATCATTGATCGCATCGTTGAAGAGAGAAGGCTGGGACGTGTTCGGAAAATCATCAGCGCCCACCATGTCACTGTCCATGTTGGAGGGATGATCTTCCATCAGATCGATATCGATATCGAAGTCATCGGCCTGACCCTGGTAGGGCGAGGCCATTTCCATCGAGTCCTCAAGAGCAGGGACCTCCATGGCTTGAAAAGATAGGGCTGGAGCTGCCGTCATAGCATGAAGACGCGTCAAAAGTGGATGTCAAGGGACGTGTAGGGTTTACGAGGGGTGGCGTTTCGGGAGATAATGGATGGGAGGCGTAAATGGAACGAGAGGAGGAAGTGACCGCCGAACTGTTCACATTTAAATAGTTCAAGTAGCGGAAGGCAAGATCACGGTGAAACCCTTTGGGGGTGAAGTGGGATGTCGAGGTGTGGTGAAGTGAAGTGAAGTGAAGAAAGAAAAGATTGGCCCGTCTTCCTCCCCAAGCCGGACTAAGCGAAAAAGGGAGGCGCACGGGCCAAGTCGAAGAGAACAGAGTAGCGTAGCTGCCCGCAACTTGTCCGTCAACATCACCAAGGGGCTTTCTCTTCATCAAGGCTGCGCTTATTCCACAGAAAGACAGCTGACACAACCGCGCACCCTTGATACTCGCCCACACCACTGTTCTTCGAATATCTACTTTCTTTCGCAATGGTAGGATCGACGCTCCCTTCTTGACACGCTACTCGTAGGAACCCATACTAATACTAATACTTGCCTTCCCACAACAGGTCGTTCTCGCAGCATCGATATGCACTCGCGGAGGCAAAGCGGTCCTCTCGCGCCAATTCCGCGAGATCTCCCGCTCGCGCATTGAAGCCCTTCTGGCTTCTTTCCCCAAGCTTGCGGATTCGGGGACCCAGCACACCACCGTGGAGCAGGACAATGTCCGATTCGTCTACCAGCCATTGGACGAGCTTTACATCGTCCTGATCACCAACCGTCAATCAAACATCCTACAAGATATCGACAGTCTTCACCTGTTTGCTCAAGTGACCACCAGTATCTGCAAGAGTCTGGATGAGCGGGAGATCCTGCGCAATGCCTTCGAACTGCTGAGCGCATTCGATGAATTGGTGACGCAGGGCTATCGGGAGAACCTTTCGCTCTCTCAGATCAAGACATTCCTCGAAATGGAGAGTCACGAGGAGAGAATCCAGGAGATCATCGAGCGGGTAGGTCTTGAAACTGACTGCGGGGCTACGTCAGTGCTAACCTGTCTCGACAGAACAAAGAGTTGGAGGCCAGCGAGGAGCGCAAGAGGAAGGCCAAGCAATTGGAAATGCAGCGCAAAGAGGCTGCTCGCACAGGTCGCGCTGCTGCCCCAAGGGCGCCAAACTACCCAGTCTACACACCTCCCACACGCCCCGCCGTGCCCGACACATACGATTCCTACGAGGCAGAGAAGAAGAAGACATTTGCCAAGTATGTCAACCCTGGATGTAGCTTTGGCTGTTGTGATATGTACGTTTTCTAACATGCGAACTTATTAGGCCTCTCCCGTCTCGCGGCAAGGGTATGCAGTTGGGCAAGAAATCCAAGGCAACTGATATCTACGAGAAGGTCCGAGGTGATCTGGGCCCTGAAGTCGAGGAATCCAGCCCACTGGTGGGCTCAGAGGTTTCGACGCCCGTGCCAGAAGTCCCCTCCGCTCGCGAATCTCTCGCCGTGGACCGAGAGCCAGTCAATATTACCATCGCCGAGACCATTTCCGCCACGCTTACCCGAGAAGGTGCCTTGAAGTCATTCGAAGTCAAGGGTGACCTTCAACTCCGCATCACCGACCCATCCTTCACAAAGCTCCGTCTTGATCTTAAAGCCAACCCGACTCATGGCGCCCAGTTCCGGACCCACCCCAATGTCGACAAGGCCCTTTTCACTAGCTCCTCCACCATTCAACTGAAGGACACTTCTAAAAGATTTCCCGCCAACAATGCAATTGGTGTTCTGCGATGGCGCGTTGCTAGCTCGGCTGATAACGCTGAAGTTCTCCCCATTACTTTCACAGTATGGGTGAACAAGGGCTCTGACTCTACCACCGTGACGGTTGAATACGAGCTTACCGGCTCGGACAGTCTGCAAGACGTCGTTGTCACCATTCCTTACGGTGAAACTGAGCCTGCTGTTTCTAGCTTCGATGCTGTCTACGAAGTCTCGGGTGATAGCCTTGACTGGAACCTTGGTGCGGTCGACGAAGCGAACCCCTCCGGCAGTTTTGAATTCGAATCTACCGATGCCGATGAAGACGTTTTCTTCCCAATGAGCGTCCGCTTTACCAAGTCCCAGCCTTTCGTAGATGTGGACGTCCTTGATGTCGCCCTTTTGGAGATGGAAGGGGAAAGCACTGCCTACTCCAAGGATGTTCGCAGCGTTGCGGAGAACTTCCATATTCAGTGATCCAAGAGTCGGATTGTATAGAGTTTGTTACTTAATGATGTTCGGACAGTGGCCTTTTTCTCCCCTGGCACCTTTGCTTTCAAGACCGTGTTCTAAGCCCCTTGTTATCTGATTGCCTTTTCACGTCCTCTTCCAGGACCGTGTCTCTAACTTTACTCAAAATTGACACAAAATGACTAGACCTTACCATGACTTAATGCACCTTTGCCTGATAACTCAACTACCCGCTCACAATGCCTGACAACAAAAGTGAATGCCGGTCGTGATGCCCATTCTAATCATCTGCGCGTAATCTGTCTGCCCTTGGCCACGACGTCAGAATTATAGACTTCAGACGCGACTCCAGTATGTAAGCGGTCAAAATAGTTGCAGTAGCGTCGGCATTAACAAGCATGGCTTGTAAGTTCCGTCAAGCTTTTTGTACCTCACTTCCCATCCATGGATGTCAACCCTTCGGTTCTTTAAAGCAACCAGGGACAGCCGCTTATGCGCCACCACTTCCTAGCGTCATGTTTACATTTCACCCCAGGCCTAGGCCATTATACACATTGTCTAGCTTTGGATATGAGGCACAATATCATAACAGCTTACCGGTCTTGGCAGATTGAGTTTCTTTCGGTTTGGGGTACTGCTGGCATCGGAGAGTCCGATTCCCAGTCCTCGGTCCCCCCAGAAGGAACAATCCCGCTTACCTAGGCGGTTATCGGAACCTGTCACCTATCGGTTCGAACAACCGAAGCAGCAGCCGCGAAAAGGATCTCATAGATCATGGGTTTTTATTTATGGGTATGGCCATTGTTTGGGTGTGACCAAGCGGAATCTAATGCAGCTCCGTCGATATGTGGTTGATGGCAAATCAAAGCATTCAATCAGATGTGTAGAAGAGGAAATTCCCTCACCGAAAGAACCCAAATTTGCCTCAGCAACCTCTGGAGCTCCAAGAGGCGAATCTATTTTGTCGAGGGACCGGGCCTGAACTTCATCTTAGTGGCCATTTTCCCACAGGCTTGTCACCTCTCTTTCGGTGCATCGTCATTGCCGGATATCTGCCGGACAGTAATTTAGGTTACCATGCGTGTGATGACCCAAACATTTTGTATATTGAGTTGCTGGTTGCTGGTTCAAGTTACTGGTTTCGTCGCACGCAATGTTCCACCTTTTTCATAGGTTAAGTCCTTAAATGCCCATGAACCTCCGATGCCTTCTTTTCGCCTCATTCCATCTTGGTTTTGTTTACAATGATGATCGACGCATCAGGTTCTAACAAAGCACCATAGAGCACTGAAGGTAATTCAAGTATTTACACAAATTGCTCAAGACTTCTCATGAATGTTCAATAATTGTGATCGACCCAATCGAAGACTTAGAAAGGAAACTATTAAACAAATCCCGCCATGAGCAATATCCACTTTCCATCATGGACTGAGCAGCAAAGCTTGTTCAAGTTGTCATGTGCTGATGCAGAAACATGCAGTCAGTTATCCAGTGTGGTATGTATGCTATCTCATCATACAAACTTGAATTATACATTGTTCATCTAATATACTATATCTTTCAGGATAACTCTATGCCATCTCTTCAGAGAACTGAGTCTGAAATAGGTACCAAGAAAATGGCTATTCCACGTCTTGCTGATGGTGCCGAGCCTGCATTCACGTCTCCGGGAAGGTTTCATCGCCGTCACGTACGTCGAGCATGCGAGTCCTGCCGACAGAGGAAGACAAAGTGTACTGGAGACAAGTCGGGGTGCCGGAATTGCCGAGAGGCAGGTATTATCTGCTGCTATACCGATGGTAAAAGAGAAAAATCGAAACGGTGAGGCCCTTGCCCTTGTTAATCTATACAACTGATGCAAATATTAACCCAAAATTGAAAATCGAAAGTCAACTAGCAAGCCTGTCCGCAAAGGTACAGGCATACGAAGATGTCATCAGCAAGCTGAGCAATCGATTTGGTGTCTCCGACGAACAACTCGTGAACATCGCCCTGGCAGTGGTATGGAACCCGACTCGTCTCCACTAAAAGAAATCATATCTGAGTTAGAATAGGATTCCGCTTCTGAGTTAGCACTGGACGGCGATGCCAATGCTACAGGGGAAAGGCCGTTGAATTCTGAACCATCTCCTTCACACCCCTCCGCTGATGCACCTCTAGATCTTGTCGACCATACAAATGAGGACTTCAATAGAGATGAAGTAGCTCGCTCGACTGGATTTATGGGGAAAAGCTCTGAGATCACTTGGCTCCAAAGGCTTAGCAAGGAAGTCAACAACGAGAACGAGGAGTGGCCGTGCAACAATTCGAACGCAGATGACGAAAATACTTTACCATCTCCGACATTGACTCCACGTCCCGAAAATACGAGTGATTCACTGGTTGCGTCCTTGAATTACTACCTTGACGATTTGGAAATTCCCAACGCAGATAAAGTCGATTCCAGTGTCGTTCCCCCGAAAGAAACGGCAACGAAATTGTTAAACTCCTATCTGGCCTCAATTCATCCATCTTTTCCAATCATTGGGATTTCCACATTTGTCTCCCAGTTTCAGGCCTACTTCAGCCAGCCATATCTAAAGCCTGGGAGTAAATGGCTAGCCATACTCAATCTCATTTTTGCAATAGCTGCAAAATATGAACATTTGACCAGCGCAGGCTTGAACGACGAAGAGGATGACCACCAGGTTTACTTTTCACGAGCCAGAATGCTTAGCCTTGAGGATCAGTTGTTACATCACCCCGATCTCCAGCAATTGCAGGTCGAAGGACTTACCTGCTTCTATATGATCTCTTCCGGTCATATCAATAGGTACGTGAGCTCTTGAGGTTTCGATCTTCTTCTGGATTAGTTGCTGATATGACGACTTTCACTAGGGCTTGGAAACTTTCTGGAAGTGCGGTCAGAGGTGCATTGGCTCTTGGTCTCCACCTTCGCAATGTCGGATCCTGTACCTCGAATACTTCGAAAGAGATCAGATACCGTGTCTGGTGGTCATTGTATTCGGTTGAGCATCTTTTGACTGTCATGACCGGTCGGCCATCCTGCATCGTCGACAGTTCTTGCACTACACCCCTTCCCGTGCCGTTTGATGAAAGTGACTTTCAAAAAGACGAAGTATCTCTTTTAATCAGTACCGCCGGACGAAGTACCTGCAGCCCCCTGGAGCAGATGACCCTGAAAGATAGCGCAGCCAGACTCGATTCGGCTGCTGATTCAGACACAACGGATGAAGGCATTGATTCTGATACAAAGATGAGTCGAGCTGAATACTTGAAGAGTCTTGCACCATGCATGTCACTGTACTTTTTGCAGTTGACATCGCTTACAACTATTGCCAAAAGAATGACCGTCAAGCTTTACAGTCCGGAGGCATTGCAAGCCCCGTGGGCAAGTACCGAGTTTGTAATCCAAAGCTTGATGCTTGATATTGACTCTTGGTTCATGAACCTTCCACCATCCTACGACTTTACTTCTACGCAGACTTCGCAATGCCCTCTGGGACAGCGAATGGGGCTTGCTTTTCTCTTCTACAGCACGAAGATTGGCATTACACGCCCATGTCTGTATCGACTTGACACCTCACATTCAGATGGCGATCGAACCTATGAATTCTGCAGCAAGACGGCCGCGGAGTGTGTCGAGTCAGCATGCCACATGTTGACATTGTTCCCGAACTCTCCAGATGCCGCGCTCCTGCATCGGATATCCCCGTGGTGGTGTACACTTCACTACCTCATGCAATCCACTACTGTCCTATTGTTGGAGCTTGCATTCCAAGCCCAACACGTTCCCGAAAAGGCAGCAATGGTCTCCAAAGCGGCCAAGAAAGCACTTGACTGGCTACACACCCTGTCCAAGACAAATGCCGCATGTGAGCGTGCATGGAGACTCTGTGATGGATTTTTACGCCGCCTTGCGCCTCAGTTCGGCATCAGTCTCTCTGATATATCTGAAAATGAGGATTCATCTACACCCTCCCTTCTCGATGCCTCAGAGCTCGACGCGATCGTACTTGTCGCGGATGATACAGTCATGGATCACCTTTCGTTTAACCCGTCTGCTGCACTGCCTTCAACAAATGCAATCGACAGTATCGCTGCAGATATGGACTCCATCGCTTGCTCGCCGATGGATCATTCGGACACCCCACTCGGGATGTCGGCGCCTGACAAAGTAGAGCCACCGGACCTAATGGATCCGTTCATTAAGCCTGATAAGTCAAGCTCCAGTCGAAGCTCTTACGATGACTACTTCCCTTATGACCCAGCGACTGGCCAGATTACCGGCTCCTTTTTCCCATCAACGGGACCAAATCTAGATATTGACTTGGGCTACTTCTGGGGAGATCCTATATGTTGAGAGGCCGCCGTGGTTATTAGACACAAAAGTATCATCTGAATAAATAATAGATGCTTGAGAAATTGAGGAATGTTCTTGATGTCGAGTTAGGCAGGGGGTGTCAGGTTGTCACCCCATGTGCTTGGTTTGTTTGTTTGAGATTGATTGTTTGGCCGATCAAATCATAAACCATACAACACCATAGAAATTCTAGGTAGAGAGAAACTCTTCATCGCTATCTGGATAAATGACATTTGTACTATTATTCCAATCTTTAGCTAGCAGCTCATTGCCTATTGCTCGCAACTCACTTGCTGCTTCTAATGACGTCGGTGGTCCCCTTCTAGTTCCAATTCTATTTACACAGCCCAATATGCTCTAAAACTGCAGTCCAAGCTCTATCCCATTTTTCCCCCGCACTCCATATGCATGTTTCGCGTCCCAGGTGATGGGTAGCTTTGTTGGGCCTGCTATCGTCCCATAAACCCGGTACCCCTGGATATCATCTCCATCGGGCTAACTGCTCGGAACAGAACCTTAAAGGATTCCAGGGTCTAGGTCCAGACCGGTCTTACTTTTCGAATACTTTCGTCATAGCAAATCGTAGTTATGACGTTGTATCAAACATTTTGAGACTGAAGCTGGTGAGACGCTCGCAAGGTCGCGTAACAGCAATGCGCCTGGTCGTAGACTATGCTTCCCACTTATACTTTGCCGCAGTAAACATAAAGCGTGCTTGGTCTTCGGGGGAGGTGAAGTGTTTCAACGGACCATAAGATGGTATGTCGATTTTGGTGATTTTTGCAAAGCGAATCTCGACCGTGTGGTCCTTTGGTCCCCCTTTTCCCGACCATGCACTCACCATCCGAGTTTCTGGTAACTCCCACAAGCTTGCTTGAATTCCCAGTAGACCCCGACTGTCGGCGGTGAACTTCTCGATGCCGTCTAAAATCGGCAAGATCCGACGCCGAATACCACAACCGACATGGTTGGCGTCAATTTGATAGTCAGGGTATTGTTTGAGTCCGGCTATGACCTGGTTTATGGCAAATTGGGGCTCTTCGGAGTCACCATATTCATTGGGGCCATTATATTGTTCGGGTGATTGCTCGTCAGAATCATCCTTGTTAAAGTTAGGATCGACAAGAGTAGATCCCAAAAATATAGTCTTCGTGCGTAGTGCAAAAAAGCGTGTCATTTGACCGAGATGGAAGATGTCACACTGCGCCCCATTGTCGAGTCCATTTCGGCACTGCAGTTCGGGATTTCGAAAACTCGAAGAAAATGCCACACCTGGCGTATTTGGCTTAGCATTTGGCTCATCTCTTTCAAGTCCACCATAAGCACGAAGAAAGTGAGCCTGAAGATCAGTTAATGTATTCATAACACACTGTCTTCTGTGGTATATTTCCTCTAGGGAATACTGTGTTAGTGAGCGGCTCCTTGACCAACCAGAGTGGGAATACAACATACCTTCAAGGCCATTGGGAAGATATTTCCAACTCAAATAACCATCTGTCGTCGGTCTCTCTGGTCCTTGCTGCCAATATCTTGAGCCTACTAGGATCAGAGTATGCGTCATTGCTTTCAGGATATCATTTAAACCAATAGATGCCGAAATAAAGATCATCTCTCGGATGCGTCTTTCCTTTAACTTCAACATATCCAAGGTGAAGGCTTTCATGCTGACTCCAGGTTTCGACTTGCCGCCGCCTCTGTACTGAGCTGTCTGTAGAGCCTTTTGAACAGGACTTATAGAATTGAACCACTCAGAAATATCAATCAACTTGGCAACAATGGAAGATGATTGTGCTGTCAAGCCATCGTAAAAGATATCTTGTGCCTCTGTGTCCGAGGAATCTAGGCACAGAATCTTGAGGAACAGCTGTATCGCCTCAACACCGCATAGTTCTGACTTCGTGCTGCAAGGGATCTCCACAATAGGCAATTTGGTGAGTGATGAGACACTCAAAATGCTCGAAGAGCTATCTGCCGCGCCGTCTATCAGGGCTTGCCTCTGCTGCGCAAGTAGTCTACCCTCCATGAACTTTTCAGAGTCCAACATTGCTCCGAAGTAAGGACTCCCAGTCATGAGTTTCTCGCTCGAAACCCGCCAGTAATGCTTTTTTTCAGAAGACATCGCAGCATATTCAAGAATGATATCGCCATTGGGTGAAATCAAATTTGGTGCTGTCGATGTGCTCTCGGGAACAAGGATGGCATCTTTGGCACGTAAACGTTGGCGTGTTGGAAGAGCTTTTGGCACTGATATACTTTCATTTCCAACATTCCCGCTCTCGAGTCTCCCTTCGTTTGGGGTCGGCAGAGGTGGGTAATCAGAAGGCATGCTGTTGCAAAATGAATTTGTTTATTCCAAACCCCGCGGTTAAGAAAAATGCCCTTGATTGCATGCACATGTAGAGGGAGGACGTCCGTGTCTCAGTAGAGATATATCGTATAGTGAATATATAGCGTCTTCTCCTGCCACCTCCCAACTTCTACCTTTTTAGACTAGTCCTCCAAATATTTTATTTAGTTGATCAGCCTCAGAGTCTGTTGTGATGGTTGAGGGCAATCCCGACGCAAAATAAATCTCAGCAGAAGGATTCAGCATGTCAGGGTAAAGTATAGGCGATTGCCGCTGAATCAAGCAGGGAAAATAATATGAACATGAGCAAGGGTTGTAAAGTTCAACTTGAAGTTGCTCACGGTCGGTCCTGGATATTTGTGACTAAGCGCATCTTGATAAATGCTGACTAATTTGGAAGGCGGTGGGATGCTGAGTTTTGGCCTTCATTTTCAGGCCTTATATAGGGTCCTGAGATCTATTCGATCATAACTCGTTCCATGGAAAAGAACCATGATAGAAAGATTGATGAAGACTAGGCTAGCTTATTTGAAATAGGGTGAAATATTATTGGATTTTATAGGTGCGGCCCTCGATCTTTGGCGAAGAACTTCGGGTTGTTCAAGTTGAGGAGTGGACTCGTACATAGACGGCTTTTGTGCTCTTCAAAACCTCTATTTGACATGAATAGGGGTTATATGCAAGTTTTCACTTAATAACGTGTCCAGGAGGGGTATGTAGGTATTTGATGTTTGAGAAAAGCCAAGACCGCTGTGCGGTCTTCACAATCAAGGCAGTATGACGACGGGACACTGAAGGACTGTGGGGCCCTTGGGAATATTTGTAGGTTTTTGATTGACTTCGTTTTCTTTGCGATTCGCATCACGTCGTTTCAATGCCCTGCCGATAATATATTCCAATTTGGCGACACTCTGAGGCTGTCGTTCGGGGGAGGACTCGGCTTGAATGGCATGCACGGGATCCGTGTCAAATGCATATGCATATTCAGGAGGTACCAGTGAGAACAAACCAATCGAATGGTTTCGCTCCAAGTATGGCGAGTAAGCCTGGAGATTGCGCGCCATCTCGTCCGACATCTCGCCTCCCTCCGGGATGGCTAAATCAATCAAATTGTTTCCATGGTAGTCGCAGAATAATGGTTCACTTGTCACCAAACCGGCCACAAAGTCTTGGTTGGCACAAGCAGCCGCTATTGTGCCCTGTCGGAATTCCAATGTGAATACCATGTCGACATCACTTGGAAGACAGATTGCCATGCCTCGATTTAGGATTGGTGGAGCTGGGAGACCGTCATCCGTCTCAACATGGGGTTGCTGGGTGACACTTTCAGTAACGGAAATGGTGGATGACTTCCTCAGTGCGCAGCCTAGATCCGTGGCGAACTCATGCCAGCCACTTTCATTTGGTTGAAATGTGGGGGTCTCCTCTTGTTCGAGAGAGTCGCGGCTCTCTGCGACCGAAATTTCGGTTTCAATGGTCTTGACGGTGGTCGCGACAGCTTCCCGAGCTGCCTTCCGCAGGGTTGGGAGCAAGACGTCCTGTTCCTGCTCGTCCAATGCAACTCCAGGAGCCCATGCAGTCGCCAAGTTAGCCCAGCTTGCGGGCTTGTAGATTCCGTTTACATATCTCCCTTTGGCTAGGTCCGCGATAGTCTTCCGTGTTGCCAAGTTGGCCCGCCCGCGGCCCATGAGATTGACGGTAGAATTCAGGATACGGCTGCCTTCCCACAGAATAAACCCATGTTTCTTAGCAGCGTAGATCAATTGATCAATGACCTCGTCGGACCAATCGTCGATCACATCCGCTTGAACTTTGAGAACGGCGATGTGAGGGCCAATTTCGGAGACCAAGCGGAATAAAGTTGCAGAGTCGGTGACGGTGTGGGAAGTCAAGACGGCCACTGGTTGCCCGAAGGGTAGGCCCTTCTTGGCCTCGGTCAGCTTCTGGATATACCCCAGAATCGGGTTGATTGGTGCATCATCCACAGTCGACATCGTGGGATGTGAAGAGGAATGCTGTAAGGTGTAGGGGAGAATGGAGAAACAAGTGCACTCGACCTGTGCTCAAAGTGTCGGGAGCCCCAGCGGGGCGGGTGTGTGCACTAGAGATGAACTAGCGTGATGCTAATGCCTGACAATTTTCAGGAGAAGGCCAAGAGGGAGAAAAATGTCTTGTTTTCTCGACCTCGCTCGAGGGATTGCCGCGAACGGAGAGTGTCCCAATATGATGCGTGCATTTCTGCCCGGTGGAGACTCGACCACAAAAGTTGGCCCCCCCGGTTTCTTTCTCTTTGTCTTTCAAGAATGCCAGCGCTTGATTATTTGTCCCTTCTTGAGCACCAATAAACATTGGGCCGTTGGGTTGGAAATCTCATCGAATGGGAGAAAGAATATTCTCTATTGGATCCGATAGGTCCAATGAAGTCGAAGAGTGCCCACCTGTTGTGTGTTGGCGTCCCGCATCATCTGGGGCCGCAGAGTAGGAATCCAACAAAGGGGGGGAAATATCGTGAAACAATTCAGGTGCCGTGTTTCATGGGCCTGAGCAATCCTCAATGTTATATACTTCCAAGGTTCGTAGGCTGGGTTAGGACCTAGGTGTACTCTGATAGCTGCCAGGAACCAGCCACACCCGCAGGAATACGGTACAATACAGGGTACACATACTATGCAAAAACTTTTGAGATTGATACTCAAGATGCAGTCGAGGGCGGAAGAGAACTGGCAGTACTAATATAGTATTGGTTGAAGTACAAAAGTACCAATTACAAAGTAAAGTACAAAGTAACCTGGAGAGTAAAAGGGTCTGTCAAGAGTGGATTTTCCTTGAGGTTGACTCCGTAACTCCGAGTCCGTACAGTACAGCCACAGCCACAGTCACAGTCACCTGCTTCCGAGGAAGTATATGTCTCCAGTGACTCTTAAAAGGATCGGTGGCCTGATCTTCAATCTTACGACCCAAGCAATCAATCCAGCAAGGTTTGGCAGTCTCAAGCCATATATTCTGCCCAATTGTTGTGCTTGTTTCCGGGGCGGAAACTTCACATGTCACGCCACGCCCTCCCCTGAATAATTAATAATACTACTAGTAGTAATTTATTCCCAAGGTTCCGCCGCCCTCCGCGATCAACGATCAACTTCTCGATTCCTCAACGCCGCATCCACCATCCACCTCCGCTCACATCCCTTTCGCCACTCTACCGCGACTTTCCTTCCTACGAGCGTCCCCGCCCTATCTTCGTTCACGATTGATTGTCTGCTCTCGACAACAAACAAGAAAGAAGAAGAAGAAAAAAAATGCCCGGCCGAGTTCTACCGGCCTTCACGGCCGCGGAGGTCGCATCGCATAACAACGCCAAATCCTGCTATATCGCGATCGGCCGGAACGTTTACGATGTCACCGACTTCGTTCAAGACCACCCCGGCGGTGGTGATCTGATTCTGGATTACGCCGGCAAGGACGTGGAGGAGATCATGAAGGATGAAATTTCTCACGGACACTCCGAGGCCGCATACGAGATCCTCGAAGACTACCAGATCGGCTTCCTCTCTTCAGGAGTAGGCGCCTCCGGCAAAGCGACCTCAACTGCGGTGGACGCCGGTGTTTCGGACTCTGGTCCCGTCTACAGTACTACCGGCATGTCGAAAGAGGAGGATCTGTCGGTTGAAACAAATTTCAGCCAGGACTTCAAGACGCACAAATTTTTGGATCTCAGCAAGCCTCTTTTCCCACAACTCTGGTACAGCAACTTCTCGAAAGAGTTCTATCTGGAGCAGATTCACCGACCCCGCCACTACAAGGGTGGTGAGTCTGCGCCCCTCTTTGGCAACTTCCTGGAGCCCCTCAGCAAGACCGCTTGGTATGTTGTACCCATAATCTGGCTGCCACTGGTCGCCTATGGTACAACGGTTGGTGCAGCAGGACTCGGTAATCCTTCCGCTGCTGCCGCCTACTGGATTGTAGGTGTGTGCCTCTGGTCTCTGATCGAGTATCTGATGCACCGCTTCCTCTTCCATGTCGATAAGTAGGTTTCATTCCCCTTGTTTCCCCTACCGTAATACTTGCTGACTTGATATTTCAGCTGGCTTCCCGACAACAGCGTTGGTCTGACCCTCCACTTCCTGCTCCATGGTATACACCACTACCTTCCAATGGACAAGTACCGACTGGTCATGCCACCCACGCTGTTTATCCTCCTGGCAGCCCCATTCTGGAAGCTGGCCCATGCTGTCTTTTTCTACAACTGGTTCGCGGCTGTGCAGGTATACTGCGGCGGTGTCTTCGGTTACGTGTGCTACGATCTGACCCACTACTTCCTCCACCACCGCAAGTGAGTTTTCTCTCAAATCCCCAGCGCGACTAAATCGTCCTATGTTCGATACTAATTTCTATATAGTCTTCCTCTGTACTACAAGGAACTGAAGAAGTACCATCTCCAGCACCATTACGCTGATTTCGAGAACGGCTTCGGTGTCACCAGCCGATTCTGGGACCGTGTCTTCGGTACTGAATTGGAAGCCTCTACTGCTAAGGGCAGCAAGGCTCAGTAAACCGACTAGCTTGACCATATTAGGTCCACTAGTTCATTCTTCATGAATTGACGTCGAGTCTTACCTCGGGTGACTGACTTACGTTACCGGGAGATTGTACATGTTTTATTATTCAATGCCGGAACTGAGAGTTTCCGGATCATGTGTTTTACGGGTTTTCATGCATAGGAGACTTTGGTTGGTATACCTATGTCGCCAACTGGAAGTCGGATTTCCTCCACATCACTTATCAGTGTACATCAACTATTAATCATAATTAAAACAAACAAACGAACAAAACACTCGCTTATGAGATTATTTCAATTGAACACTGACCAATCAATACAATACCTTTACTAGTAAAAACACTACAATCAAAACATGTGCTATACTGGAATGTACCTGAAAATATGTATGCTGCCCCTGCTGGATGTGGCAACTGTGAATAAAAGTTAGTTTGGATCACGTGATTGTGAATTGGACGTTGGATCTCCCGCGCGCCGGAAACAGATCCTCCTACCCACACCTCATCTACGACTTTGATCAGCGACACAAACAGACATAACAGGCCTTGTATTCTGAGAATAAGGGTTAGAAAGCCTTTTCATCCCCAGCTTTCGCTATCTGACCGAGTCACAAGTGACTATTATCTCATTACCCCCGGCCATCATCTCCACCGCATTTGGCCACAGGCAGACTCTCCACAATGTCCGGACTCGACGTAGAGGCTCTTCTTGAGTCAACAGCTGCTGCTCCGACCGATACCGCTCCGAAGACAGACGACCGCGATGACCGATCTCGGGCCGATACACAAGAGCGCCCTGATCGTGATCGTTCCCGTGACAGACGCCGACGCCGAGACCGCAGCCGTGATCGTCGCCGGGACCGAGATGCCGATGGCGATGAGGACATGAAAAGCCCTCGAAGCGAACATGGCAGTGCTAACGGAAGCCATAGAAGCCGGAGAAGGAGCAGAAGCCGTGAGAGCGATCGACGCCGCCCTCGCCGGGATCGCGGCGGTGACGACTACCGCTCCAGTGGTGACTTCTATCGTGGCGGAGGACGCGCTCGCACTCGTTCGCGCTCACCTGATGACCGTCATTACCGCCCCTCACGACGGGAGCGTGATGAAGAACGACGTCGGGGTGGTGGCCGTGACCGTGAAGGTCGCCGCCCTAGCCCTGGTCGCCGGGATACCAGCAAATCCCCAGAGCTCAACGAGGATGAGCGAGACAAGCGAACTATCTTTGTGCAACAACTCGCCGCTCGTTTGAGAACCAAAGAGCTGATGGCCTTTTTCGAGAAGGTTGGCCCAGTCAAGGAGGCCCAGATCGTCAAGGACCGTGTTAGCGGACGATCCAAGGGGTATGTTTTGATCTCTCTACCTAGAAACTTTCTGGTACTCAGCTAACGGATTTTAGTGTCGGATATGTTGAATTCAAGAGTGAAGAATCCGTGCCCGCTGCGATCCAACTTACCGGTCAAAAGCTTCTAGGCATTCCTATCATCGCCCAGTTGACCGAGGCGGAGAAGAACCGTCAAGCTCGTAACCCCGATGCCAGTTCTGGACCATCGCACTCCGCTCCTTTCCATAGACTCTATGTTGGTAATGTTCATTTCAGCATCACTGAAAGTGATCTCCAGAATGTCTTCGAACCGTTTGGCGAACTCGAATTTGTCCAATTGCAGAAGGATGAGACTGGGCGCAGTAAAGGTTACGCATTTGTGCAGTAAGTAGTCCCCATTGGCCGTCCTTAATTACCAATTCCACTAACCTCAATGTAGGTTCCGGGATCCCAACCAAGCTCGCGATGCCTTGGAAAAGATGAATGGCTTTGATCTTGCTGGTCGAGCTATTCGGGTTGGCCTTGGCAACGATAAGTTCACCCCCGATTCGAACTCGAACCGATTGCAGAGCACTTCTGCAAGCCAACCGAATTTCCAGGGCTCTTCATTCTCCGGCCATGGCGGACGCGGCGTTCAAGCCGGAGGCTCGAACAACTTTGACCGTGCTGGTGGCAGAGAAAACGAGAAGGCTGGCGGCGCCAGTGCCCTCGACGACACAGACGTTGCAGGTGTAAACTTCAACAATTATAGTAGGGACGCGTTGATGAGGAAACTTGCACGTACAGATGACCCCGAGCCTTCTGCCGATGAACAGCAGAAGGTACTTCGACCCAAGACTGAGACAAAACCATTGCCCGTGAATGTCAACATGGCGAGCCGATGCGTGATGCTTCGTGACATGTTTGACCCCTCCGAGTAAGTTGATTCTCTCCCCGTGCCTGATTTATCTTTTCAGTTATTAACATATAATCACAGAGAGGAGGGTGACGCCTGGGTCAAGGAACTGGAGGACGACGTTCGCCAAGAATGCGAAGAAAAATATGGCCATGTTGTTCACATCTCGGTAGATCCGAACTCTCAAGGCGACATTTATCTGAAGTTCGACCGTGTTCAAGGCGGAGAGAACGCCATAAAGGGCCTTAATGGTCGTTTCTTTGGTGGCAAGCAGATTACCGCGCAGCCGGTCGTGGACGCTGTTTATAGCAGTCTTTTCTCCCGGACCAAGGCTATCTGATGGCCACTCACCACTGTGGGTTTTTGTGACATACTCTAACTTGGCACTTTCTCAGGCAGTTTCCCTTGACGTCTTGTCTTTAGGCTCTCCGGATGATTCTGCTGGTAGGTGTCGATCTTCACTTCGTGTGTTTTTCTCTCTTTGATTCTGTTCTTCTCTCATACGGCCATCGCGATGAGCCATGCTACTCGAATGATCTTGTCTTTAGGAGCACGCTTTGGAATTCAGAAAAGTTCCCGGAGGGCGTTTGAAAGGATTCATCATTCATCCCCCGTCTTTGCCATCGCCACGGGAAAGTCAGTTCATATACATCCGTCAATTTTCGCTTCCTGTAGACTCTTTCCTTCTATAGCAATATGAAAATTGTAATACATGATGGATTTCTACGTGATAAAGATCATCGTAACCAGACGATAGTAAAAAAAGGCACGATATTTCTCATCTGATTGCGCGGAAGCACCTGCTAGATCTATAGAGGATCTGCCGGAAGCTGATGCCTTATCTGCCGAAGCTCGGGCCAGCGAAATATGCCCCCCCCCTCACGCCCCGAATGCTACATCCCATCCCTCCTACATCAACCCAATTTCGCACGATCAATGGGCCATTCATGATTATCACATCAGCGAGGCGAGTAACAGGCCGGGTCGGGACCTTGGCCAGTAGTTACAGTATGTAACCTCTTCACATTGCCCGGGGCGCCGCCATCTCTGGGGATCTCTCGAAAAGTCATCCTTACAGCGAACTCGCCGCCTCTGCCTAGGTGGACAGCTAGCTAACGGAGATGCTATTCAACAGGATTTACCCGCCTTCGAAGATGTCGATTGATTAGCTCCGATGCCGCGTCTCCCGATGACCGGCCGTCGCTCAAGAAGCGCCCGCAGTTCCGCGACTACTTCGTTACCTATCTACCATCATCATCACTACATCCGGACCCTCGGGGACCAACCTCCCCCTTTCACAAACTCCCTCGTTCAGCATCTATACCACATACCGGCGAAACCCCGCACTCCCCGACCTCGTTCCAGCAACTAGTGGGACGAGAGACGACCGTGGTCCGAATCCCGCTGCGAAGCGCGAAGCACCATTACGGTGCCGTCACTGCCCGCGGTACCCGCCCGGCCAACGAGGATACATACCAAGCCGGCGTGATTGATGTACCTGCATTTGCGAAACGCCCTCCAGCATCACTGACCATCAAACGCTCCAAGAGTCCCCCCGCGCGAGTCCCGCGGGGCACAGACTGCTACGGGCGACCCTCAAGTCTTCTACTTTGGCATTTTCGACGGCCATGGCGGGTCGGAGTGCAGTACATTTCTAAAGGAAAACCTTCACGAATATATTCAAGACACTGCCGCAGAATTTGAAGTCAGCTCGGTTCTTCGAAACAAACAATTGCAGATAGGCGGGGCCGATTCATTGCCAGTTTTACAGGCGGGAAACCGCCAGCTCATCGGAGACCTTGAGAAGAGTCTTGTACAGAATTGGAGACGCCTAGTTGGTGGCTATTTTAAGCGATTCAAGCCCGCAACGTTCTCCTACTATGGATCCGATAGCGACGTGGACCCGGAGACCGCGCCCGATGGGAAAGTTTCCATGGAGGAAATCTTAGAGTATGCGTTTCTGCGTGCCGATCTCGATTTTGTGAAAGCGCAAGCTGCCAAGCGCGATGACGATCTTGTTCTAGCCGAAAAGCCTTTGAACGAGGACGAGATCCTCCACAGCCCGAGCTTGACCAGAAGTCCCAAGATTGGTGGCCGCTCGCGATTCAAGGGTGGTAGTACAGGAACTACTGCCATGATCTCGACACCCTCGCCAACTCCCTTTTGGCATCCCGCTGCCCCGTCAAGTCTACTTGTCTCCCATGTTGGTGATACAAGAGCCTTGCTGTGTTCGACCGACACTGGCGAGGCTATCCCGGTTAGTTCCAACCACCACCCATCGTCACCTATCGAGGCGGCTCGACTTCGCCGTTACGCTACGACCTTTGTCACCGACTCCTTTGGAGAAGAGCGCATGAGTGGACTCGCAAATACTCGCGCATTTGGAGATGTCCAGTCAAAGCGTATTGGCGTATCCGCCGAGCCAGAACTCAATCGCATCGAGATGGGCCCCGCCGAATTCTCGTTTTTGGTCATGATGTCGGATGGTGTCAGCGGCACACTCCTGGATCAAGAGATTGTGGATATCATCAAAGAAGCCAAGACCCCCGAGCAAGGTGCCCGTGATGTGGTGGGTTTCGCTACGGAGGTCTCTAAGGAAGGAGACAATGCCACTTGTCTTGTTATTCGGCTTGGCGGTTGGGAACGGCGACAAGAGGGAGGCGTGGGAAGCTTGGGGACCAAGGAGTCTCGCGAGTGGCGACGTCAGGATGCCACTGATCCGCGCAGGTCACGGACATGAGACAATCTCCAATATCCTAGATATCTTTTCAAGCGATGCTGTCTGTATATAGTTGTTTTGGGTTCTTTACGAGCTCAGTTGCACATACTAATTTCTTCTATACCACATTATTATACATATATCATTCAAGTGGCATTGTCATTTTCAACTTGCAGTTTATTTCAGGTTTCCTCTCCAGTTTACCCCCCCACCTGCTAGTAGAATCCTTTAATTAACGGGATCCGACTCGGAGGACGGGAGTAGAAAGAGGAAGCCCGGTGGATTCGGCGTGGGGAAAGCTTCCCAAGGTTCCGGGCGACCCGTAAACATTCTTTGCACTGGCACAACAGGGGTTTCTGTCATCCTTTTTCTTCCTTTCCTACCCCTAGTTCGTCGACTTGATTCCTCATCTTCCCCGGATACATCCGTTTCTCTCACGCTCTCTTCTTTTTATTTATTCTACCTACAATCCCCTTCCAGATCCACTCCGAATCCGAATTCCAACACGCGGCGCGCCTCAGCTTATCACCTTCCCTTATCTATTGCCCGACGAATTTTCTCCTTTCCCATAACTTAAACCCCCCCTACCTTCCCAAGTGCCGCAATATTTCCCTTGAGCTGCGCTTGCGACTACCGCTTCCAACCTTATCATTCTTATCACATCAAGCCTTCGTTTCGAACCGGGTTGTTGAAGTCAACCCGTGGTCCCCTGGCCGTGTTGCGTTGTCATCTTGATCACCCAACCTAATAACACCCCAACATCCACAACGCAATGAGCGCCCGAACACGTCGACAAAAGGCGGCCCTTGCTGCCGAGGGAAACGAGAGCGAGGAGTCAGCAAATGGCAATGGCACCCTGTCTACACCCTCTAAGAAGGCGCCCTCGAAGAAGCGGAGTAGATCGAACCTGAACGAGGAACCCAGGGAGAACATCTTCCTCTTTGCCCCCAACCTTATCGGTAGGTGAACATTCATAGCTCTATGGAAACCATCGAACCCATTATTGATCTGATGCCTCTTCTCAGGATATTCCCGAATCGTTCTCGCCATTGCCTCCCTCTACTACATGCCCCTCCACCCACGCACATGCTCTCTTCTTTACAGCGTGTCATGTTTGTTGGATGCGCTGGATGGCTATGCCGCGCGATACTTCAACCAATCGACTACCTTCGGCGCAGTGCTGGACATGGTGACTGATCGTTGCACTACTGCTTGTCTACTGGTGTTCCTGAGCTCGGCGTGGCCTCGCTGGGCCATCGTCTTCCAGAGCCTGATCTGCCTGGACATGGCCAGTCACTATATGCACATGTACGCCACTCTCAGCATGGGCGGCTCGAACATGAGCCACAAGAAGATCGATTCCGAGCGAAGCTGGATTCTCTACCAGTACTACCACAGCAAGGTACGACATCCATCGCATGATTTGAGGAGTACCTCCTGCTTACGCTAATCCGTTTATCTTCAAATTTAGACTGTTCTGTTCATCTGCTGCGGAGCCAATGAACTGTTCTTCATTGGTCTTTACCTCCTCTCCTTCTCCTCGCCTGTGCTGTCGCCCTCGCTGCTCCAGCCCGTCCCAGATGCGCAGCCCTCTTCCGCGCAGCCCGGTACCCCGGCCAACCCCGCGCTAAGCAGTCTCTTTGCGAGCCCCTGGAGTGCTGGTGCACTCGAGATGGCTCGTGCGAACAAGGTTGACAGCACTTTCCCATGGATCATCACCCTGGTCTCGCTGCCGATCATGGCATTCAAGCAGTATGTCAACGTCGTTCAGATGATCAATGCCAGCAAGTGGCTCGCGGAGGGAGATATCGCAGCCCGACGTGCCAACAAGAAATAAATTCTACTCCATGAACAGCTGCACAAATGGTCTCTCGGTTAACCGAGGGCCAGTTGAGATCATTTCCTTTCGTCTTTTATTTTGCCCCTGTCCGGGTCATGCATGTCTTTGGAGCTACGGTCTGTGATTTTGGGGACTGGCTGGCTGACAGTGTCATAAATTGTCGCCGGGACTCCCGTGGAGAGAATGGTTTGGTGGTTCGAATCCTATTGACGAGCGTTTTTGGGCGGAATAGGACTGCCCTATCGGAATGGGCTTGGTTGGGTTGGTTTTAGGAACGAACCTTTTGTACAGTACACACAGAGCTGTGTCACTTTCATTCTTTTTATTTACACCTGCTTCACTTCTTGTCTTCCCCTTTGACCCCGTCTTCTTTTCAGTCTTTCCCTCCCCTCGTTTAATATTCTGAACGCTTTGAGTATACATCATTTAATGCATGCCAACACTTTTTTCGCCGGCCGAGAAACATTGTAGTATACAGAGCCTGCACTAACTACTAGTAGTGTACACGGGAGACGGGGAGATCGGAGAACCCGATGACCTCAATCAGCCGCTAGTAGCCGCGTAGGATGAATGCCAGTGACGCGGTTCTGCACCATCGAAAATCATCCCCGTTGCACGGCGTCAATTTTCTTTGCGGCGCAGTTATGTGGGCTGCTCGGCGCCGATCTCGGAGTCGGAGGGGTCGACTTCACCCGCATCCCACCTTTTTTAAAGCTCCCCCTTGAGAACCAATTGAGTGTCTTCTGATTTCCATTCTTCTTACTTTTGTGCAATTTCATAATGTCTTCCTTCAACATCGTTGTCCTGGGTGGTGACCACTGTGGTCCTGAGGTACGCTCCTTCGCCATATTAACCCCCATATCCTTCCCCGTTCCCCCGGGTTCCGCGGGTCTTTCTTGAATCATAGCTAACGCCAAGTGAAATCATAGGTTACTACCGAGGCCATCAAGGTGAGCGGACTTGATATTTTGGTGCTGCATTGTGAGGAATAAACCCTAACATTTTCCTGGTATAAAGGTCCTCCGTGTGATCGAGAAGAACCGTGATGTCACCTTCAACCTGCAGGACAAGCTGTTCGGTGGTGTGAGTACTCCCCTGAGGACAGTCTCCAAGACCCTAGTTAATCCCGATTAATAGGCCTCTATCGACGACAACGGATCTCCCCTGACCGAGGATACCCTTGCGGCTGCTAAGAACGCCGACGCTGTGCTTCTGGGTGCCATTGGCGGACCGGTACGTTCGACACTTCGTCAAAACAATTCATAGGATGGCAGGCTCACAATGGATTATAACAACAGAAATGGGGCACTGGTGCTGTCCGTCCCGAGCAGGGTCTCCTGCGCCTCCGTAAGGAGATGGGCACCTTCGGTAACCTGCGTCCCTGCAACTTCGCCGCACCCTCGCTGGTCGAGAGCTCTCCATTGAAGGCCGAGGTCTGCCGTGGTGTCGACTTCAACATCATCCGTGAGCTGACTGGTGGTATCTACTTCGGTGAGCGCAAGGAGGACGACGGCTCCGGATTCGCCATGGACACCGAGCCCTACTCTCGCGCTGAGATCGAGCGCATCACCCGCCTGGCCGGTAACCTGGCCCTGCAGCACAACCCCCCCTCTCCCCGTGTGGAGTCTGGACAAGGCCAATGTTCTGGCTACTAGCCGTCTGTGGCGCAAGGTCGTCACTGAGATCATGGCCAATGAGTTCCCTCAGGTCCAGATCGGTCACCACCTGATCGACTCCGCTGCCATGCTTATGATCAAGGACCCCCGCAAGCTCAACGGTATCGTTGTCACCAGCAACCTCTTCGGTGATATCATTAGCGACGAGGCTAGTGTTATCCCCGGCTCGCTGGGTCTCCTGCCCAGTGCCAGTCTGAGCGGTGTTCCTGACGGCAAGAGTCGTGTCAACGGTATCTACGAGCCTATCCACGGTAAGTCATAACCCTTCCTCTTTCGATGTTTTGTATCGAAACACTCCTAATCACAATTTCAAATTAGGCTCCGCCCCCGATATTGCCGGAAAGGGCATCGTCAACCCCGTTGCCGCCATCCTCTCCGTCGCCATGATGATGCAGTACTCCTTCGGCATGTTCGCTGAGGCTCGCATCATCGAGAAGGCTGTCAGCAACGTCATCGAGGCTGGCACTCGCACTGGTGATATTGGTGGCAAGGCCACCACTGCCGAGGTTGGTGACGCCGTCGTTGCTGAGCTCGAGAAGCTCCTCAAGTAAAAGTCGCCGCTTAAACGAGCCGAGTGGTTTTATATATGAGACATGACTAGTGTAGAAGACCAAAATTGAATACCCTTTGGAATTTTTGATCCAGGACATCCTTTCATCAAACGTAGCTCAGGCTGGTGTATCCAAGTTTTGATTTGAGTATTCATTTCATTTAAAAATAAATCGCTGGCTCAGCCCGTAACGACACTTGGAGGGTATCTCTCGAAGTCGCTTAAACTCCAAATGCAAAGTAGGAGCAAAAACAGAAAAAGCCTCACAATCCGTAAAACATACGCCCTAATACCAACGCTATGCAAACACTCGGCATTAATGAAACAGCTACCTGATCACCGGCTCACCCATCCAATCCGGCTCATCAAGTCCAGAAGCAGCCATAAGACTACTCGGATCGACACCTCCGCCTTCCACACGTGAATGTGGTAGGGCATCAGCTCCCCGAAGCGATTGTCGAGCACTGTGTCGACGATGACGGCCATCCGCCGAAGCAGACGGAGCAGACACCATGCGTCGACGGGTATCATCGCATGCGAAGACCTGAAACCCACGTACATGGGTATCCTTTCCATTCTGATGGTTTTCCATCACGCGCATCTGAATAACCATAGCCTTCAGTACATTGCCCGCGTAAGGATCATCGAGGGTTCCTTGGTGGCCTGCGTCTTGACTAGTTGACTCCTCATCTGCCGTATCGCGGGCATCACTATCATCTTCTTGTGCCGTGGGGTTCTTCTGGGAACCCGAGGTCTGTGTCCGTCGCTGCGCACTCTTCGAACGCCGTTTCCGCTGCAACGTCTCCTCGCGAACCCAACCCCCATTTCGACCGCCGACACCTTCCAAGGGAACATTCACCCAGCCGCAGGGCCCGTCTCCCTCCCAAGTGGCGAATTCGACAAGGTCGTTCCCACCCATACCGGCCAAGAATATCATTTTCGTTGGCGTGTAGCTCTCGTCTAGTTCGAAGTCGAGATATACCCGGATGCGTACGACGGCGACCAACTTGAAGAAGTGCAGCGTGAGTGTGTGTGGCTGTGGCCCGTCGGATTGCCAGTATTGCATTGGTGAAGGGTGACGGAGGGCCGAGACACCGCAGCCAGGTTTGGAGGTGGAGACGGTCCAGGACGCGAGAGAGGAGATCTCGCGAAGGTTGGGAGGTAATGGAGATGGTGATTTTTCTATTTTTCCAGACGTTAGTGGGCTTGTTGATTCTTGGCGGGGTTCTCAGATGTAGGTGGAGGCGCAGGTAGATGTAGCGCACGACGTACCTCGATCGTGCATCTCTTCGTCAATATCTTCGTCCTCTAGTTGTTCTTCGAGCCCATCGTCGACCTCCTCGCCATACAGCTCTGACTCGTCAATATCTTCTTCGGGTTCCAGTTCATCGTCTGGGTCCAGGCCGATCGACTCATCGTCCTGTCCAACCATATCATGTGCATCTTGGTCGTAATATTCGAACTCTTCTTCCTCTTCTTCCTCCTCCTCTTCCTCCTCCTCCTCCTCTACCACTTCTTCTTCTGGGGATGGCGGTTGGGGTGGAGGTTGAGGTTGAGGTTGAGGTTGATGTTGATGTCTTCCACGCGCGAAAATAGAAAATGGATTGTGACTCGGAGGGGCCATCAAGACTGCTGGCTCTGGTGTGAGACCATTCGGACCTGAGGATGGTGGGTGTCGATGGGTTGGATTGGAGGGGGTGTGCCGGGAGGGAGGTGTCTGGAATTGGGCCCGCAGGTTCCCCGGACCGTCGGAGCCTTGATTCGCGAGGAGATCGTGAGGGTTTGGTTGTCGGCGCAGGTGAGGCATTGTGATGAAGCAAGGGAACCTCTCGGCGCGGAATTGATTGTTTTGCGACGCGGGGAGCTTGATTGTCGATTACCCCTTGTGGTTAGCGCCAATCGGAGCTGTCTTTTATACCTTGGCCCATGCTAAACCCTTTCAAGTTTGTTCCGAACTACAAAACCATCGATGTAACCTATATCAACTCTAGTTGGATCTTTGCCGGCCTGTAATCCGCTTAACACAATGAGTCATGTCTAGGAATGAGATTGGTTGGCTCAGGATTGGTTTTTTTTAGGTGGAAAAGTTTAGATATGATACTTCTATTAATTTGTTTAACTTGACGTTTCTTTTCTTTTCTTTTCTTTTGAAAGCATCTATGTCCCTCGGAAAGCAATACGAAATTTTTGCTCACTTTCCTACCCAGGATTGAGAGGGGCTTTGCGTTCAAATATTACTACCGTAATGCTGTTTGGTCAAGGTTAAACTCAGCAAAGAAAGGATTGCTCAATAATTCTGTAAGAAAATTGCCCTTTTATTTCAAGTTAGAGAACCTAAACTTGAATGCTTGTAGTATATTCCCCAGCAGTATAACACAGGAGAAGATTGTGGGACTAAAGCAGCGAGTGTGGGCATCGACAAACCCCGTTGATGTCATCTGGATTATCCTTTCTTCTTTTACCACTGACCTCAGTATTATTAATTCAAGTCTACAACAACCACCGGAGTAACTTCTGAGAAGTTTGGGACTAACCATATGAGCACATCTGGCCAAGTGGTCTACTGGACGGTCGCCGATCCTCTGCCCGTGTTCGTAAGCTTGTATGCACATGGGCTGATAACTCGCGCATAGGATAGCATATTAATTATCTGGCCTACGATGCAAAACCTTTTGATCCTCAGTTTATAATTGTCCACTAATCTCAAGTATTCATCTTCTTCCTAAGCCGCATCAAATGACGTCTCCGTGAAACGCTTGAATGATCGCCCTATGTGTTTTTCGTACGGTGTAGCATCTGTTGAATGCCCGATTCGAGGACCACTTAGCCATGCTTCCAGCTAATGAATGTTCAGATATTTCTTTCTCTACCTTCATAAATGGCATTTGGCCGTTGTCGTATCCGCAATAGAACGTATATGGCCCCAAAAGATATAGACAACGGATACCGCAGAATGCCCTGTGTAACATACCCGGCTCTCGGTCTTTCCTAACCCAAATCGTGGAAGCGCCCTCGGGCGCAAGCCTTCCAAAGTTTCATGCCTGTAGTCTTTTGTGCACGGTCTTCTTATTGCAGGTTTGTGGGCTCATTTTTATGCTATCTTGAATGAAATAGAGACTGAGAATATGGACCTAAATATCATCCCAGGGACTGGATAACCTGCCGAAGAAAAGCAATCTGCATCCGGAGGTCGTCATCATGATGTTGATTTCAAGTTCGATGCGATAGTATCCGAATTCATGAGATGACTATTATATACCATATGCGGCGCAATCTGTTGCAGACTCGGAGACTGATGACGGATACTACAAGTATATGCCATGCATACTGTGACCTTGAATCAAAAGATTGAATATTTATTGGTCCAAGTCAAAATTCATATTTAATCAAGGTATGTATATACAGTAGCCTGGTCCATACTTTCAAGCATCTCCCAGGTTTCGAAATGAGAGAATCGAAACAGACCTGAAAAATAGTTACTTCTCCCGTTCAGCCCTCCCCAACAGATGTGTGTGGTATATCGTCATTGACCAGCAAAGTATCTACTGGCATGGTTTTCAGGTGACACAGACACATCGTAATTAAGCATGCAGTGACACAGTTAGATCTCCACGCTTAGAGTCGGCTGCGCGAGTGAGGTTGGTTTCTGGAGGTGGATATAGCACCCGATGGGGCCGGGTTGAAACTCAAAGCAGACAAGTCCCCACCCTCCCAGAACCTCTGGACAGCTTTCCAATATCGATCTGCATCTTCTACCATGAGTGTGCAATGCGAACCAGACTCGAAAACAATTTGATCGGCGGTATAGCCCTGGGATCTGGCCTCTTCAAAGTGAGATTGGACATCTTCCCAACCCACCATGACGTCCTCTTTAGAGTAAATGTACAATCTTTTGGCATCTGTGCCAAACGTATTTGGATCGTTCAATGCGAGACGTAGGTCTCGCACTGCGCGAATGAACCCAGCATTCTGTAAACCATTGAGTACAGAAAGTGAGGGGTATAATATTGTGCCACTGACGAACTGAGCTATTGTGTTCTGGGGTACAGAGAGAAGGGCAGCACGATATGATCTTTCAAAGGCGTCATCTCCAGGGGAGCAGTCTAGAATTATACCCCGAATTCTAGAAAAAGAAATGCCATGCCCTGATCGGTTTCTTCTCTCATGGCGAGGGATAGTTGTACCCCAATATTGCATCCGCCATGAGAGAATAAATGGAATAAAATACCAGGTCGGTCCTCTGTGTCCCAGGGCTCGTCGCCGGCGAACGGCGACGCCAAGACCTGACGGATTGCACGGCGGGCGGGCTTGAGACGACGTCGGATCCATCTGAATGGCCGAAAAGCAGTGTCGGGGATGCTTGTCGTGATTAAAAGAAGAGCTGAGGATGGGTAAAGCTGTCGATACTGGGAGAGGTACTTGTTGATGCGGCGGGGGTGGCACCCCCAGCCCAGGTACACAAAACCACCAAAGCAGGCGCGAGTGTTCCTGGTCCACCAGAGCTGTCATTGCCTGGCGGTTCATGCAGGTAGATATCCTCACCAATCAACCGCAAAGGTTCGAATATTGATGTCATGACGATGTACCGATACCGATGGATGATGGAGCTTCACAAGGAGAGGAAAGGATAACCCGCGGGGAGGAGGTTCAGGTCCGTGCGTTTGCTTCGCGCCAGATAAACATCAGACTAGCTTAAGATATACGCTGGCTCATCAGCTGGATTAGTTATGATATACATGGAGCATTTCGGTGGGCCTCCGCCATAATCTAGTTGTCGACAACATGAAGGTAGGTATATCTCCGGCCGAATTTTGTCTTGGTATCTCCCAACCGTGTTCGCTTGGGTCGGAAGCCACAGGTGGAAAGTGGAGCAGAGTGTAGCCCGAATCAACGAGTCGAGGCCCTAGGTTCTTTCTTATCCAGCGAATTGTATGGATCCGAATCCGTACCAACCATGTTCCACCAAGGGGAAGAAAACGGGATTTCCATGTCGAGCAGCTGCTACTCGTAGTAAGTAACGGGGATCCGAAGACGCAATTTGCAGTGCGTCGACGAATGAGTTCTCGGTATATTCCGGAGTATCTTTGAGGCACGGCATGTTGTAAATTGAATGTGCTACTCCGCCGTGTCAAAACCTGCTTTTGGGTCGAGAGTTCTCTGTGATTGGCCGGTACGACCGCCCGGTTAGAGATGCGAAGGCGACCAGACCAAGGTGGGAAAAGGACTTGGGAGTAAAATGAAATGAAGGGGGGGAAAGAGGTACGAGTAGAAATGAAGTGAAGCCAGCAGTGACGCAGGTGGGGGGAGGGACGTAAAAAAAAAATCAAGGTAGATGCAGATGGGAAGGTGGTTTAAATCATATTGGCGTACTCGTAGCACTGGCACTGGCACCTGCTGGCACCTGTTGGTAGCACCTGCCGTTGCCTGACTACATCTTGCGGGCACCTTCCAAAGGTTCACAAGTTCACCTGGGCACGTTTTCTGCCGACCCCCTCCTCCTCGTCCTCGTCCTCCTCCTTCTCCTTCTCCTTCTCTTCCTTCTCCCTTTGCTTTTCTTTTCCTCTCCACCTTGACTCTTCCCCAAGCATCACCACTTTTCTTCTTTAGCGCCGACTCGCGGTGCGTCTACACCCCAAGACGGCACCCTCACACCAATTGCACCGGCCCTTGTCGTCGGTTCGCATTCCGCCGGCCCCATAGTCCTTTCGTCCGCGCGCGGCGAGCACTATGGCCGACTCCCCCGCCGATTCCCCCCTCACCGATGAGGGACTCGCCCCCCCTCGACCCTGCATCACCAGCCACGCAAGCCGGCTCTGCCTCAGTGCCGAATCTTATCCCATCGAGTGAACTCCCAGCTGATATCTCCGCCTCGTCGACGCATATCGGTCAGATCAATGCTGCACGGCAGGGTGCGGGTACCCCGCCGCCACGCCCCCTTCCATCCATGAGCTCACAAGGAGTTGGAGGACTGAACCAGGATATCATGGCCAAAATGAAAGCTTTCTCTCTTTCCAGACAGGGTGTCCCTACCACATTACCACACACTGCCTCCACCGGGACGATACCAACGTCCCAGGAGGCCGGCGCTGGTGGTGCTTTGGCGGGACGCATGCCGACCGCACGTCCCAATATCAAAGATTGGGCCTCCTCCCCTACCATCCCCGCCGTCAATTCCACACCGGCATCTCCGCGACCAGGTCCGACCGGTGGTTTGGCAGCTAAACGTATGAAACCTGGTCTGAAGCTGTCAGATGTCACCGGACCGCCACCGCCAGTAAATGGCACGGACCCCAAACCCGCGGAGCAGAATGGCGGCGGCGGCGGCGGCGGCGGAGGAGGAGGAGGAGGAGGAGGAGAATCGGCCTTCACCAAATACGCCGAGTTCATTGATACCAAGGCTGGAACCTTGAATTTCAAAAATAAGGCCATCTTGCATGGAGGTGGCGTGGAGTTTTCTTCGGGGCATAGCTTCAAGATCTCTCTTGATGAAGTCGATCGGTTGGATGAGCTAGGCAAGGGTAATTATGGTACGGTTTACAAAGTCCGACACAGTCGCCCGCAAATGCGAAAGCCTGGAACGGGGCTGGGTGGGATCGTTAGTCGAGCACCGGGACAGGATGACAATCTCGTCCGTCAAGATAACCTGTCAGGTGTGACTATGGCCATGAAGGAAATTCGGCTTGAGCTGGATGAGAGCAAGTTTGCCCAAATCATCATGGAATTGGATATTCTGCATCGCTGTGTCTCGCCTTTTATCATCGATTTCTATGGAGCGTTCTTCCAAGAAGGAGCTGTCTATATGTGTGTTGAGTTTATGGATGGAGGTTCAATCGACAAGCTGTACGAAGGCGGTGTTCCAGAGAATATCCTGCGCAAGGTCACCCTCTCGACAATCATGGGGTTAAAGGCGCTCAAGGACGAACATAATATCATTCACCGCGACGTCAAACCCACGAATATTTTGATTAATAGCAAGGGCCAGATCAAGATCTGTGATTTCGGAGTCAGTGGGAACCTGGTTTCGAGCATTGCAAAGACAAACATTGGCTGTCAAAGCTACATGGCCCCGGAGCGAATCGCCGGCGGCGGAATGCAGCAATCGGGAGCGAGCAGCGGTGGAACATACAGTGTACAAAGCGACATCTGGAGTCTGGGGCTGTCCGTCATCGAGTGCGCAATGGGACGTTATCCGTACCCGCCGGAGACCTTCACCAACATCTTCAGCCAGCTTCATGTGAGTCTTTCCCTACTGTTTAACATCTTGATCTAGATCTAACCTGGTTCGAATTAGGCAATCGTTCATGGCGATCCGCCTGGCCTCCCCGAATCTGGATACTCAGAGGAGGCTCATGCATTTGTGCAAGCTTGCCTCGATAAGAATCCCAAAAACCGACCGACCTACAACATGTTACTGCGGCATGCATGGCTTGTGCCTTTGATGCGCCCGCCGCCTGAGGCTGAAGCAGCGGCTGCCTCCGCATCTTCGGAGCCTGGTCAGGACCCTCCGTCATCCATGACTGAGGATAAAGAGGTCGCCGACTGGGTCCACCAGCAGCTTCAGCGCCGGAAAGACGGTCTACTCCACGACGTCGAAAAGCCAGCCCTACACGCTGTGGCTCTGGACAAAGTAGCGAACAACCCTGGATAAGAACCATCTCTGGCAACCCCGCAACAACAAACTGAACAACTAGATCAGTCGGCATTGAAAATCTTGTGATATTGTCTTTTAACCCCAGGAAAGATTCTTATTTCTGGAACCAACAACGTGCATGGAAAGTGGCGCAGGCGCTGCTGGCCTTGACGCTGTGCATGCACCCGCTAATCTACCGAGCCGCCTCTTTCTCTGGCATCGCAACTTTCCCGTGGCGCTTCAATGGGTGATATTTCACCCAGCTTCCATTTAGGACCACATCTTCAGCATCTGCATAGAGCTATGTCACTTTGGAACCATGAGACCTGAACCTGAGGCTCGACGCCAGGATACTCCCAGTTCATGGTTAAAGTGGATTACCTCCGCCCTCTTAAGTGTGAGAGAAGGAACATATCTTGAACCATACATCATGCTATACGATAAATATTCTGAATCCATTTCATGTTTCACATATGGCCAAGACTATACCCATCGATGGATCTCCAACATTCTTGTGTTCACGTTTCGTTCTGAGATGCATAGTACGATGATGCTGTAAATAACATTGATACTAGGAGTAGATGAATTTCAACGATACCATACCTGGGCACTTAACCGTAAACAACTAGTCGAATCCTGGAATTGAATTAAGACGTGAGCACGGTGAGGCTGTTCGGGGATGGCTCTGAACTGGTCTCTCAAGTGGTGCTTAAGTGAGGCTATTACCAACAAATGACGTTTAGGGCAACTTGGAAGTTGAGGCTTCACTTGAATTTTTGTCAAGTCCCATATAAGGACCTCGTGAACTGATATTTTATCAATAGCTTATCTGGATATCCAATGGGACCATCCCATTGCCAGCCCAGTTCAATCTGATACTTCCGTCATAGGCGGTGTCTTCCTTTTAAAGGGGGAGCACCACCGACGTCAGAGCCTCTTCCGTGGAACGTCGTTACCGCATCCTTGGGGGTTCAGGTTCATTCGACATCCTAGTACCATCAGCATGGGGCAGAAGGCCTCCCTTCCGCGGCCTGGGACCCGGCTCCAAGTCATCGGGGCAGGTCTTCCACGCACTGGAACAGCCTCTCTCACCATGGCCCTGGAAACCCTGCTAGATGGCCCAATCTGGCATGGTGGGACGCAAACCACCCTGGGCCCCCCCATCTCAAATCAAAGCTTGGGGGAGAATTTTGGAACATTGGCTGGCTAGAACGGCGCCCGATCGATCAGCTGTATTGGAGCTCATGGAGCACGAATTAAATGGCTACGCTGCCATTACCGATTGCCCTGGTGGCCAACTCGTCCCTGAATTATTGGAACTGTACCCAACCGCCAAAGTCATTTGTACAGTGCGCGACCCCATTAAATGGGAGAAGAGCCTAGATCAGGTGAGAGGACTCACTTTGATGTGGTGCATCCAGGCCATTCTTCTCCCTCTTCCTGGTATGCGACACTTTATCTCGTACTGCACGCTTTTACGCGATCAATGGGTGGAAATCTATGGTGAAGCCATCCCGACACGCCAGACTTATATTCGCCATATTTCATGGTTGAAAGAGGCCGTCCCCGAGGACCGATTGATGTTTTTTGACGTGCGCGATGGCTGGGAGCCGCTCTGCGAATTTCTCGGCAAGGAGGTTCCGAAAGATTTGCCGTTCCCTCATGTCAACGATGGGGATGCGATAGGGGAAGTTGCGAAATTTCATGTACGACGGGGCCTCACTCGATGGGCTATTATTTTGGGTGTTCTGGCTGTTGCGGTCGCATACATTGTCTAACAATTAATAGATAGGATCGGTGGCGCTTGAAGAGTCAATTCTGTTTGCGTGGGTCGACAACGATCTCGTTTTTTTTTTCTCTTTTTTTTTATATATATATATATATATATTTTTAGCTATGTGTATATTAAAGAACTCCATCTTATTGCGTGTGATTGTGCCATTGGCGCAACACTTTTCTTGACCGAATCACGTCGAGGACACAAACACCCATCTAAAGCCGTCTGAAGCCTTCTCCGACCCCCACAGTTCCGGCCCCCAATACCAACTGCCGCCTGGTGGATGTCTGACAGGGGTCTTATTTCGAATCTAACCAATAAATCCAAGCTAGCAAAGTAAAGTTTCCGCCAAGCATGGCAAAAGATGGCCCAACTCAAACTGCACTCTCTGACTTGAGCTTCATCTCGGTAATTTAGAATCGGTGGAGCTTCCCCAGGGTATCTCCAGGTTCTGTCCATGGGGCGATGGGGTTTCTAGCTGTCATATTATCTATAAAACAGAGCCACCAGCCATCCTCGAACGAGTCAATTTATTACCATTTGAACAATACTTCATTCGCCGTAACTGACCCACGCAGGGGAAACCACCACGATGATAACCAACATCTACATCATCACAGCCATCTCGGTCATAGGCGGAACACTATTTGGCTTTGACCTGTCTTCAATGTCAGCCATGTGAGTTATTCTGTAAATACTATGGCAACACTACTTGTGCTCTTTTCTTATACTTTCTCAGAATAGGGACAAATCAATACAAATGCTACTTCAATCAGGGGCCACATGGATATCCATTCAGTAATTCCCCCGACTGTTCGGGTCCTCGTTCGTTGATACAGGGCGGCATAACAGCATCCATGCCTGGAGGTTCCTTCATAGGGGCTCTTGTGTCCGGACTACTTACAGATGCGTTTGGAAGAAAGTCGTCGATTCAAATCGGCTCTGTGATCTGGTTCGTCTGCTACCTCTGCGTGAAGGGGTTTGGCGTCCCTGACTTATGCACTACAGGATCATTGGAAGTGTTATCTCATGTGCGGCACAAAATTTCCCCATGCTGATTGTGGGCCGGTTTATCAACGGCATTTGTGTTGGAATTTGCTCTGCCCAGGTACCAGTCTATGTTGCCGAACTAGCACCAGCCCATAAAAGAGGTCTTGTCGTCGGTGCGCAGCAATGGGCCATTACCTGGGGTATCTTGATTATGTTTTACATCTCATATGGATGTTCGTTTTTGAAAGGTACAGCGTCATTTAGGGTGCCTTGGGCTCTGCAGATGATTCCGGCTATATTTCTCTTCTTTGGAATATTTTGGATGCCCGAGTCTCCGCGATGGCTCGCGAAACAGGACCGCTGGGATGACTGCCAGAAGATATTGGCCCTCATCCATGCTAACAATAATCCTGATGATGATCTTGTTCGAATGGAGCTCCAGCAGTTGAGAGAAGCGTGTGATATGGACCGCATTCAGTCTGATGTTTCTTTCACTGAACTGGTAAAGCCGCCAATGCTCTGGAGACTCCATATTGGCGTTTTCGTGCAGATATGGTCTCAATTGACTGGAATCAATGTCATTATGTATTGTGAGTACCCTGCAACTACTAGATTATGTTTTGGGTATGGATTTGCTAATCGGATTCAAGACATCACCTTTGTGTTTGGTATGGCGGGGCTGAGTGGTAACAACAATTTGGTCGCATCTTCTATCAACTATGTCATCAATGTTGTTGTTACCGTGCCCGCTCTTCTATATCTGGACAAAGTCGGCCGAAGACCCATTCTACTGATGGGTAGTATCTCTCTCACGGTATGGTGGTTCCTCTGTGCTGGGCTCATGGGAGGCTACGGCTCCCCAGCACCTCCAGGTGGATTGAATCACATTGCAGAAGAAAGTTGGTCAATAACCGGTACCCCCGCGAAAGTGGTAATTGCCTGTTCCTATTTGGTGGTAGCCTCTTTTGCGCCTAGTTGGGGACCAGTGTCTTGGGTATATCCACCCGAGCTGTTTCCCCTGCGCCTTCGAGGAAAAGCTGTCGCGCTCTCCACCGCCAGCAACTGGATGTTCAACTTCGCATTGAGCTATTACACACCTCCAGCTTTTGTTAATATCAAATGGAAGACCTATCTTATCTTCGGGGTTTTTAGCTTTGCAATGACGCTTCATGTGTTCTTCTGTTTCCCCGAGACAGCAGGAAAGACATTGGAGGAGGTCGAAGGGTTACTGAACGAAAACCGAGCGCCATGGAGAGCTGCATCTAACAAGCGGGATTTGGAAAATGTAGTGATGGAATCTACCCAAGCCCAAGAGAAAAGAGAAGAGGAGATTCATGTGGAGAGTGCCTGAGTTTATTTTCAAAGCGAAACTGAGAATGAAACTAGGCATGGGTTTGTCCTTCATCTTTTTGTATCTCTTGAATTCAAATTCAATTATTTCAGGAGACATAGCAAATACTCAAGAGACTTGTGCTTTTTGACGATTTGGAAGGTTGATTCAGTATATGATTAAGTTAGGACGATAGATCAGGATGATTATAACTAATTGGAAATCCAAAACTGCCTGCACCAATATCAAAGAGCTCGGATTCTAAACTAGAAAAGTCCGGACAGAATAAATTGAAGTCAGGTGTGAGCATGTCCATAGAAACTGGGACTTGCATCTCTGGATTTTCAGCATCGTGGGAATCATCTGCATATGCCGCCGACTCTCCACTTGTCGGAAACATAACATTTTGGTAAATCTGTGATGCTGAATTTTCATTTTCGTGTTGTACTGAATTGGTCGCATCGGAAAGCCATATCCTTTTCAGCAATTTTGAATAGCGATAACCGATATGAGAATCGCATGTTGCTGCTTGCTCGAGAACGCGTATAAATCGCTGAACAAGCTCAACAATATCCTTATGCTGCGATGCTGAAAAGGCACCGAAGGCAGCCGCTTTATATAAGAAGACTGCGGAATAGATCGTATAAACGTAGAATCGAAATGGCATATAGCGAATATGTGCCACCGGATCCGTCTCATTGGAAATCATCAGTATCTTTTGGGCAGAATCAACCGCCTCAAAGACGTACACCCCATCTGGAGTGGACATTATTCCTTGGGGGAAAAGCGAAGAGGCCTTTACTGGTGGCGATCCAATGGCATCATGGTTGCGATTGTCTTGAACGGCCCTCGAAAGAATTGATTGGAAAGAAAATGCACATACGTATAGACGTACGTACTCTTTAACAATTCTCAATGTGCTATATAGCTTTGGAGACGCGTCGAGTTTGCCCCAGCGATCATGCCATGCGGACAAAGACCGGCGAAAGTCGTCTAGATAGCGATTATAGTCGCCCCAGTGTACCATTTGCATTCTTCTTTCTTTTGATGAGTAGAGAATATCGTGCGCATTATGAAGAAGCTGTGTGAGCTCAATTGTAGCCTGGAGCACTTGCGCATAGTTGTGCTCAGCATCCACACTGAGTCGAAGACTTGGGAAGTCATCAGCTGTAAACCTTGTCGACAGGGACGGTCCACGAGACCAAAATGATTGCCCCATTCGAACTGATATCTGGCGATCGGCAATATAGACAACTGAGAAGATTAGCAAAGCTGAATATTCGTGTTTGGGTAGTAATATTTACAGATCCAGGCTAGTTGTTTCCGGTTTACTACGTCTTCCGGCTCTCCTCGCACTTTCTCTCGAAATGACGCTTTGTCGAGTCGAAGAAGATAGGAGTGTCTCACTGCTTGACCAATAAGTGACCAAGCCATATTGTCCTCAACTGCACTCAGATTTCCGGGGAATAGTTTTGGATATGATCCGGTCTCCAGCTGTAGATACGGAACCCATTCTGCAAGTAGCAGGAGACTTTCAACGGTACCAACGTTGAGAGTTGAAGGTACCGCCAGCAGTACGTCTAAGAGATGCTTCTTCAAATACTGCCAGCACTGTTGGTGGATCTCTTGATATGCCGTCTCATCTTTCGAGGCGATGGTCAAGATGACAGTCAGAAGCAGCGGTTCGTTGATTGCTGTTCTTCGAACGTCACTTGTAGTTAGAACGCTTTTAGGTGCAAGCGGACAGAATGGATGATAATTATCGGCATAGCTGTACAATTAGTCCCCGACCCTGCAAAGTTTGTTGTATATGGACTTTCTTACTGATTCAACAAGCTCCGAGCCGTGTCTGTACCAAGAATGCCGATCACCAATGTCTCCGTCTCAGAAAGTGGGCGCTGCAATGCGGGGGTTTGTATGCGTTTGATGGAATTTTCACCGGAGTTGACCTCATCTTTGCAAGAATCGCTATCTGGTGAGTTCCGAGCCCTTGGGTTCGTGTCTTCATTATAACGTTTCGGATCACTCGCAGCTAGCCTAGCAAGAATCTGAAGAGCATCCCCGGGATTGGTTAACTCTGCATAGATTGGGTCCTCCGACCCCTTCTCGCATTCACTGTTTTGTTGAAACTCGAGTTCATTTGCATCGTCGTGGTTGGGAGTGGATACTGAGTTCAGCCTTTGTTTTCTAGCTGAACGGCGAAACTTTGAAAAGTCCCCTCCTCGCCGTGAGCCTGCAAGGATGCACTCTTCACCCGAACGAATACATTCTAAGCAAGGCGACTTGCTTCCATCCGGCGAAGTTGTCCTTGAAGTGATCAGCATACTGGTATCACCAGTGGTGAGCGGGTCGCAACTTACGGGTCACATTTCAATTTCCGTTGACGACAGCGTTCACACGCGCGATAAAGACGAATATTGCGACTACGAGTCATCTGGACAGAGAGGTTTGCAGCAAGATTTTCATCATTCTGATTCTATGAAATTTTTTCGTTCTTTCTCGTGGGGAAATTTATACGGCCTCGGCATTCCCCGCAGAAGCCGCCTGAAACGGTTTAGCCGGCAAAAGACGGGGAAAACATCGCGTGGGGAAGCCAGTTCCACGGTTCACCTTCACTTGAAAACATGCATGACTTGCACGTTGCAGTAGTGAAGAATGCCAGTCGAACCCCACTCTCCACCAATTCCACTTTCTTTGTGCCCGGAAAGCATACCCCGAGGTGTTGTCTTTGCCCAGGAGTTAATGAAAACACTTCCTGACTGAATTTGCCGTCCGACCCGCTCAGCGTGGGTTGCATCAGAATTCCAAATTGAGGCGCCGAGACCAGATTTCGTGTTGTTGGCACGGGAGATGACATCTGCTTCGTTGCGCCACTTAAGTACCGGTATAATAGGCCCTAAACGAGAAGGAGAACTGATTAGCCATGACGATATCTATATAGCCCGAAATGTTACGAACCAAATTGCTCTTCGACAACGACGCGCGAATTCTCAGGAGGGTTGTCGATGATAGCTGGCGAGAGGAAATATCCAGAGTTGCTCTCAAGAGATCTTGGTGGTAGTGCAAAGGTGTAATCGTTGGCTTCAGTATCAGCGATAAGCTCTTGTACTCGTTGACGCTGCATCTCGTTCTGCATAGGCCCCATCGTCGTGCTCTTATCTGTGGCTTCGCCAACCTGAATCATCGATGCAGCCTTCACCATGGCATCTAGGAATGGCTGGTAAATATCCTCGTGCACATACACCCTCTTGATAGCAACACACACTTGGCCAGAGAACACAAAACAACCTTGAACAACTTCTGAGGCTGTCTTTTCGATGTCGACATTGGGGAAAACAATAGCCGGGTCATTACCGCCACTATAAAGCGAATATTAGTATAGTTGGTGGTCAGAGAGAATTCAAAATATGCCTACAGTTCTAGAGTCACACGCTTCATCGTACCGGCAGCTGACTGCATGATCTTCTTTCCAGTGGCACTGGATCCAGTGAACGAGATTTTGTGGATGTTAGGATGGCTCACAAGTGCAGGCCCAAGAGAATCATCACCCCCAAGGACCTGGATCACACCAGGCGGGAAGAAAGGCTGCGCCAACTCCACTAATTTCAGTGCAGAGTAAGGCGTGAATGGCGAAGGTTTCACAATAATGCAGCAACCACTCAAGACTGCTGCAAGAATCTTGCCCATGGCTAAGACGACAGGAAAGTTCCAGGGACAGATGGCAGCAACTACTCCCACGGGAACATGACGTGTCGTGATGACGCGATTGTCATCTTCGATCCGTTCTTCAGGAATGCGCAATTGCAGGTGATGGTCAAACAGCGAAATCACTTCATTCGCCTCGCCAGCTGCCAACGCGCGGGTCTTACCACATTCCGCCATGAGAAGTGTGGTGAAATTCTCACAGTATCCTTTGTAAGACTCCCTCCACTGGCTGATCTTCTCCACCCTCTTTTCAATCGGAGTGCTCGACCAGACTTCGAAGGCATCATTCGCAGATTGCACAGCCTCCTCCACATCGTTCGTGGTGGCCACTGGCCAATCCCACAGCTTCTTTCCCGTGGATGGATCAGTTCCATATCTAAATTTGAATGCACTACGACATTCCCCATTCACAACATTGAAAAAGGTTTCGAAGGTGGAATCGGAACTTCCCATGGTCGGCTGGAGTAGACTAGAAGAATACTGCTTGATGATGGAAATATTGGAAGAGCTGAGCGAGAGAATTGGAAGGGCAAGTAGAGACTTAAATTGGGTTGACCAACTATGACGGGACTCGTACTTATGCTTGAGCGGAATGGAGTCATCTTTAGCCGTTCCCCGGGAAAGGTTCGCGAATGGAACCCCGGGTGAGGACGGAAATGGACTTGAAATGGCAATTACTGATATTTTGTAATATGATATCTGTAGCCATGGACTTTAGTCTGCTGCCACGGCTATAGTCGACTAAGGGTTCCGAGCGGCGCTACTCGGTTCAAGATGGAAAAGTGCGGTGGTGATAAATGATAAATGATAGCTTTTAGAACCTATTTCAGTGTAGATTTCGGTATCCCACAGAAATAAGAACCAAAATTTCAGCAATTGTTTTTTTCTCTGTGCTATCCTCATCCTTTTTTGCTTCTGCCCAACGAAGCAAAGCCCTCGGAATGATCATCCCAAAGACACACAAGGCCATTGTCTACGACAAGCCAGGTGAGATATCCACCAATGTCGTGGATGTTGAAACTCCAACTCCGGGGCCCGGAGAGGTGCTGGTGAAGATGTATGATTTCCATTATCCCCTCGCTGGATCCAATACTCATGTTCAAATATAGTACCCATTCCGGTGTATGTCATTCAGATCTCAGTCTGATGACAAATACAGTAAGCTGCACCTCTTGATTATATAGATGTAAACGTATAAATCTTTTCAGAATGCTAATTATGACAGTGGAAATTCCTACCCGAGCCCATCAAGAGTGGTCAAGTTGGTGGGCACGAAGGTGTCGGCATTGTGGTCCAGATGGATCCATCTAGTGACGTTTCAGGTGTCCGTATTGGCGACCGTGTCGGAATCAAATGGATAGCCTTCGCCTGTGGAAATTGTGCTGCTTGTCTCTCTGGTGCAGATGGTGTCTGTGCAAACCAGAAGGTTTCTGGTTTCACATGGCCAGGAACATTCCAGCAATTTGTTCTCGCCCCCGCCCACTATGTCACTCCCATTCCAGATGGTCTGTCAAGCGGAATGGCCGCACCACTACTGTGTGGAGGAGTGACGGTCTACTCAGCCCTCAAGAAGAGTAAGGCTAAGTCGGGGGACTGGGTCGTCATTGCTGGGGCTGGCGGTGGGCTTGGTCATCTGGGAGTGCAGCTTGGAAGCCGAGGGATGGGTTTCAGAATCATTGGACTGGATATCGGATCGAAGGAGGAATTCGTCAAGGGGTGCGGGGCCGAGGTATTTATTGATATCACCAAATGCTCTACTGGCGATCGAGGCAAAAGCGCTGCCGAAATGGTTATGGCTGCCACTGGAGGTGCTGGGGCTTCGGCGGTGGTTATTTGCAGTGCCAGCAATGCTGCATATGCACAAGGATTGGATTTCTTGAGGTTCAACGGAACCTTGGTTTGTGTTGGTGTTCCTGGCGATCCAAGGCCAATCGAAAACGCCTGCCCTCATATCATGGTCTCGAAGCAACTGAAAATCGTCGGCAGCACTGTCGGCAATCGGAAGGATGCTATAGAAACGCTGGATATGGCGAAGAGAGTCGCCACTACACCTTTTCAGGTGGAAAAAGTTCAGAGTATTGACCGCGTCTTCGAGGACATGAGGGATGGGAAGTTGCAGGGTCGGGTTGTGTTAGATCTCCGATCATGGGCCTGAGGCCACAAATGTTTCTACTTCAAATACTTGTCTACAGCGAACAAAGAAGCTTGGAGTAATAAACTACAATTGGACTAGATTATCCGGTTAAGCATCTACTGGTAATATCTTGCAATCAGTCGTGACAAAGATTCATGTACTACTAGTTAATAGACAACGTTAAGAGGTAGCTCGGCATATAGTAGTTTACTCTTTTCGTTAGACGCATGTGATATCTTTGTTACTAGTACCCATTCCCCTTAACTTTACGTTCCAAAATATTAGGATGATTGACTACGAACAAATTTTTCAAACTTTTTATTTATCTATACTTCCAAGAATGTAGGTCAATCAATCTAGAGAGCATCAACAGCCCAATAATATTTTGAATTTAAATAGTACTGCTGCTTCGGGTCTCAACACGGCGCAAAGCAAGGGTATATCGCTTCCTCCCTCTCGGATATCCAAAATATTACTACTTTTGTGAGTTTGACACTAAACATGGAGTAATATCTCAATTTTAAATGAGATAAAATACCGATATCTCAACGGTAAAGTGGCTATTCACCTCCCACACTGTCATAGTAGTATTTGATAGGCCCTGGGGTACGAGCCAGTGCGGATACTGCCAGGCTTGACTTCATATCGTGGATCCTTAGCAATGGACCGATCATCAAAATATGTACTTCCCTAGGTACTAGGCGTCTGTGGAGCGACTATCCCTTTTTCTACAAAGCTCCGGCTAAAGCACCGGAGCTCCGTCTTTCTCTCCCAGGGGCTTGGAATCATATCATGTGAGTCAACCAATATAGTGATTTGGCCCCCGCAGATTCGACATAATGTCTCAGCCTCGCCAGCACTCCCGAGGTTGGTTGCCATCAATGGATCCCCGCCCTGGGTTTTGGGGCTCTGGAGCATAGTGAACTACAGTTAGTGGCACGAGCGAGACCCCTTTCTTGTCTGATTCTTCCCTCAAAAATACTTGAATGAAGTCCAACCACATTTTTCTATCCCGGCGAGTGGAAAACGACTCGGGCGGTTCCGCGAGATATGTCACCAATTGTTCATTGTGTGCGCCACGCGCAGGGGGTCCATAATCTCAGCCATGCAAACCACCATTTGCCTGATCCCGAGCTAACATCTTTGGGAGGAGAGCAAGCTCGGGTATTGGCTGCTAGCTTCTCTTCATCGGAAAACATCCAATTGATTCTGTCATCGCCATTGCGACGCACGATTCAGACCGCGCTTTTGGCGTTCCCTGGCATGCAGGTGGTTGCCTGGCCAGAGTTGCAGGAAGCAAGTGATCTTATCTGTGACACTGGGAGTGACCTGCTTGATATAAAGTCCGAATTCGAGAAATCACTGGTTGATTTCTCTTTGGTAGAGCCTGGCTGGCACATCAAGGTACGCTTTTGACGTCTAATCTGTTTGGTTTGACTAAGGCTAAGAAAACTTCGTAAATATAGCAAGGAAAATGGGCCCCAATCGCAAAAAGGCTCTTGGAAAGAGCTCAATCAGCACGACAGTGGCTGAGCCAACGATCTGAGAAGGAGATTGTGGTGGTTTCACATGGCTGTTTTCTACATTTTCTTACAGATGATTGGGTGAATGCCGTTAATTCACATGGTAGGTTGTTATCTTCTCATATACTACTGTCCCGTGCTTACCCATCATAGCAACCGACTGGACCAATGCTGAGTTTCGCTCCTTTAAATTTGCACATGACGAGGACAAAACGCCGGCTCTGCGTGAGACCATAGAATCTAGGGAAAGACGAGGGTTGGGGCCAGTTCCCCCGACCCAAAAACAACAGCTGGAGCTGCAGCAGACGACTCTTGAAACTTGGATCAAATGGGGTGTCATATTGGCGTAGATACTAGACCATGAAATGTCCTTATCAATAAGTTTTGCTCTGTACATTAAAGCAGGAAGTCTCTTCGGCCTCTTGGATCTACGTCCATTAAAGGAAATAACTCAACCCATTTTTGACACTATTGTCATAATAATCTCCCATCAAACGAAGTTTATTTTACTACTAGGTATGCTCATTGACATAATACACATACTCGGACTTTCTAGTCACTGTTGACACCAGGTTTGAAAAGATATCGATCATGAAGTAGTCGAAGTCATATTTTCTATGTCTCTATGCTCTTCCATCGCTACTGATATTTGACTAATATCAGCTTCCAGACAGCGCAAACAAAACAACATAGGACAATTATTTCGAGCCGTGCACAAGTGAAGACCAGCAATACGCTCACGGGCTGAGTCAATTATAACTTTAACCTCGGAAATATCATAATTTGATACATTTCTGGCTAATGGCCTCAGAAGATACTTTTGGATAAAGAGTTCTCGCGTCCACGGGTTACACTGTCCACCACCTGGAAGCAACTCGAAAAGGGAACGATCTCCACGTAGGCGATTATAGCTGTGACCAATACAATCAAGAATCATTTGAACAGAACAAGCGTTTATTGATTTTCTATCGCCTGTTTGCTATCAATATTTGCAGCATGGGTCCGGGTGGACCAGCTTGTCCTATTTCATCTTCGCCTTGTACTTACTGAATAGTGTGATGTCCCTGTAATAGTAAGAGCGTGAAAGAATACATTCGTTGTCAACTAATCCAACT